>NC_058373.1:72142500-73342500 GCF_018350175.1 Felis catus | reverse complement strand
GATAAATTCCATTATATTCATACAATGGAATGCTACTCAACAATAAAAAGGAATGGACTACTGATACACGCAACAACATGGGTGAATTTCAAAGACACCATGCTGACTGAAAGAAGCCAGACACAAAAGAATACATAATTCAGTTTCATTATCTGAAGTTCCAGAACTGTAAAATGAATCTAATGTGACAGAGAGCAGATCATTGTTTGCCTGGAACTCTGGGTGGGTGAGGGTGGAACTGACTGCAGAGAGGCAAGAGGGAAAATTTTGTGATGATAGAAATACTGCACATCTTGATTATATTGGTGGTTATAGAGGTGAATAACATTTATTAAAAACTCAACAAATGGGGCGCCTGGATGGCTCAGTTGGTTAAGTGTCAGACTCTTGATTTCGGCTAACGTCATGGTCTCATATCATGGGTTTGAGCCCCACAATGAGGTCTGTGCTAGCAATGTGGAACTTGCTTGGGATTCTTTCTCTCCCTCTCTCTCTGCCCCTCCCTGCTTGCTCTCGTGCTCTCTCTCTCAAAAAATAAATAACAACAACAACAACAACAACAACCCTCAACAAATGATTCACTTAGGGGGCATGTGGCTGGATCAGACGGTAGAGTGTGTACTCTTGAAATCGAGGTTGTAAGTTTGAGCCACACATTGGGTGTAGAGATCTTTAAAAATAAAAATCTTGGGGCACCTGGGTGCCTCAGTCGTTAAGCATCTGACTTCAGCTCTGGTCATGATCTTGCGGTTCACGAGTTTGAGCCCTGCGTTGGGCTCGGTGCTGACAGCTCAGATCCTGGAGCCTGCTTTGGATTCTGTGTCTTCCTCTCTCTCTCTGCCCCTCCCCTGCTCATGCTGTGTGTATGTCTCTCTCTCAAAAATAAATAAACATTAAAAAATTTTTTTTAAATCTTAAAAAAACAAACAATTCATTTAAATGGGCACATTTTACATGTTATACATCAATACATTTGATTAATAAGTGAAAAAAATTATAGAAAAAGTCATTGCTCTGTCAAAATAATATATTTGCCTCAGTTATCCATAAATTTCAAGTAAAAATATAAAAAACTTAATTCCCTGGATAATTATTTTACTTTTTCACCCAGCATGGATGCTCATTCTTTGGTGTCTTTGAGATATTTGGTGCTTTTGAGAGATTCACAAGTTGCTTTGGCAGTTCTGAGGAAAGAGAGATTCTTTCTTTCTTTTATTTAAAAAAAATTTTTTTAATGTCGATTTAATTTTGAGAGACAGAGAGAAACAAAGCATGAGGAAGGGAGGGGCAGAGAGAGAGGGAGACACAGGATCTGAAGCAGGCTCCAGGCTCTGAGCTGTCAGCACAAAGCCCAATGCGGGGCTTGAACCCACAAACCATGAGATCATGACCCGGGCCGAAGTCAGACACTTAACTGACTGAGCCACCCAGGCGCCCCGAGAGAGATTATTTCTAACTAAGAGGGCACCAGGAATGGCTTCATGGAGGAAACCATTTTTAATCTTGGCTTTAGTTAATAGAAACAGAGAAAGAGAAATGAAGAAAATGATATGACATTCCAGGCAGAATGGACCATAATGCCAAAACATCTTGTCTTTTGCAAAAATACACTGTTTGGAGAGACTTCAAGTCTGCATTTCACTGTTTGCTATATCAGGGCTGTATATCAAACACACCTGTATGTAAATTTTCTGTCACCTTTAATTATGCATGGATGATTTCTCCCTATGAAGAATGCTGCTATGCTTAATCAGAAAATCTTTTAAAAGAGAAATCTCTAGGAATTCATTAACTTAAAAATTGGCACTAGTGGGGTGCCTGGGTGACTTAGTCAGTTAAGCATCTGACTTTGGCTCGGGTCACGATCCCACTGCTTGTGAGTTCGAGCCCTGGAGCCCACATTAGGCTCTCTGCGGTCAGCACAGAGCCTGCTTTAGATCTTCTGTCCCCCTCTCTTTCTTCCTCTCCCTCACTGGTTCTTTCTCTCAAAATAAATAAATAAACTTAAAAAACAACAGCCCATAATTCTTATAAGGACACCGGTCATATGAAATTAGGGCCCACCTTAAATACCTTATTTTAATTTCTTTTTAATAAATTTCTTTTTTTTTCCTTGTAGAGAGAAAGCACGAGTGGGATAGAGAAGCAGAGAGAGAGAGAGAGAGAGAGAGAGAGAGAGGGAATCTTAAGCAGGCTGCATGCTTAGTGCAGAGCTTGACACGGGCTTCATCCCATGACCCTGGGATCATGACCTGAGCCAAAATCAAGAGTCAGTTGCTCAACTAACTGAGCAACTCAGGCACCCCCTAAATACCTTATTTTAACTTAATCACCTCTTTAAAGACCTTATCTTCAAATATAGTTACAGTCTGAGGCACTGGGGGGTTAGAATTTCACCATACAAATTTTTTTTGGTGGGGGGAGACACAATTCAGCTTCTAGTATTATTTAAAAAATAGTTATTATATTATTGGTGGGATCAGAAACAAAAAATGGGGCAAGTATGAGTAGAAAGATATATGGTAGATAACTGTGGAAGAGTAGGTTAAGTAAAACAATGACAGCCAGATAATTGTTATGTACTAGGCATAGTGCTACATTATATTCCCTATCTCACCAAGTCATTGATATAAACGGCACCAGTTTAATACGGTACCAGTTTTGGGAGAATGTTGAATCACGACAAGCTGTGGGCTTTGGGTTTTATTGTGTCGACATGAAAAATAATTTGAAGGTGGGAAAATGACGCAGAGAAGAGCAGTTTAGGAAGATTAGTAACAGAATGGAGCAGACTCTATTCCATTCCAAGGGTCAACAAACAATCTATAAAAGGCTGGAGAGTAAATATTTTAGTGTTTGTGGGCCATATGGTCTCTGTCACAAGTACTGAAGTCTGTCCTTGTTGTGTGAAAGCAGTAAACAAATGAGATTTATTCCAATAAATATTATTCCAATAAATATTATTCCAATATGTACAAAAATAGACACAGCCCGGGGCTCCTGGGTGGCTCCCTCGGTTAAGTGTCTGACTCTAGATTTTGTCCAGGTCATGATCTCACCGTTTTCAAGTTCGAGCCCTGCCTCAGGCTCCATGCTGCCAGTTTGGAGCCTGCTTGGGATTCTCTCCCTCTCCCTCTCTCTCTGCCCCTCCCCAACTCACACTGTTTCTCTCTCTCTTTCTCAAAAATAAATAAACTTAAAAAAAAAGAACAACAACAACAACAAAATATGGCCCATTGACCAATGTTTGTTGACCCCTGGAATAGACATAGACAATACTGGAAAGAAACAGGAGGTTCAAGGCCGCTTAGAAGATTATTGCAATAATCCATATCTGCGGCGAGGAAGGCTTGAATTAAATTAGGCCAATGTGATGGAAAGGGATAGATATTGGAGACATTTCAAGGGAAAACACTGTGTATCAGGTTGGGTCAAACACCAACTGGATGTGGGAGTTAAATACTGGGAATTCTGAGAAGAAAAGTCAGGAAAACGGTGGTGCCACTGACATAATTGGATAAATTAGAGTTCTGGTCATTTGCCTGGTTGCTTTCAGATCCTTCTCTGTTCTTTCTTTTTTTTTTTAATGTTTATTTATTTTTGAGAGAGAGGGAGACAGAGACACAGAGAGCAAGCAGAGGAGTGCAGAGAGCACAGGAAACACAGAATCTGAAGCTGGTTTCGAGCTGTCAGCACAGAGCCTGACGCAGGGCTCCAACTCATGAACCGTGAGATTATGACCTGAAGTCGAATGCTTAATCGACTGAGCCACCCAGGCGCCCCTGATCCTTCTCTGTTCTTAACCTCTTTGTCTTGTGGTACACAGAACTGCATGTCTTTGCCCTCTGGCTTCTGGATAGGCCTGCAATGGAAGTCATGGCTGAAAAGAGTATAGAAAGAAAGGAGAGAGAATGTAGGGTATTTCCCCATCCTTTCTCTGCTTCCTGCATTATTTCTCAAAGCTGCATCTCCTTCTTGGCCAGACAGCCTTTCTCTCATAAACCTGGCTCCCTCCATGAAGACCTTGCCATGATTCTAGTGCCCTCTGGATGCCCTTAGATTCTGGGCTGCAGCAACACTACCAACTCTCATTGTCCCTCCAGCCTAGGGCAGGATAGCAGCTGCCTGCTGTTGTCAATTTCTGGATTGCTTTGCTGTTGTTCCCTGTTTGATTTCATAGCCCTTCTATTACCCATGTACCAATCAATTCCTTGCGGTAAAATTCCTCTGACACACTTCCAGTGGTTTCTGTTTCCCGGCTGGACCCTAACTAATAGAGCTCAGAAGCTGTGTCACTTATTAAGTAATTGTCTCTTAGCTCCAAACCTGGCTGCTTTGCGATTCTGGGACAGGCAATCTACAAACTGCATTTCTGCTTTACCAGCTGGCTCCCTGTTCAATGCTGCCAATAAAGGGCACCAGGGGGAGACTGGAAGGCTGGAAGAGGGAAAAATGACTTGCTCCTTCTAGTTTGTTCCATGTGGGCTTCCTCTGTAATTGCATTTCCTGTGATCAGGGTCCCAGTAGTGCTTCTTCGGCTCAGAAATTCTGGCAGAAGCAGAATCCAGCTTTCAATTTTTCCCAACACTTGCAGAACCAATCTTATCTGCCCCCCCTCTCCCTCCATCCTGCTCCCCTGACCCACCTTCCCCCACCAGTACCAGTTGTCTGATGCTCCCTCCTCAGACATCTACATTTCAGTTCTGAGGGGGCCTTCTCCACCCTTCCAAGTTCTTGTTCCCTTTGTTCCCTCAGTGTGGAGTGGCATTTGCTTCTGCAGTTGCTACTTCTGTGATTCTTTAGCGTTCTCTTTTTACCCTTTGGGTTACATAGTTAACAACTTTATTATTTTTTTAAAAAAATATTTATTTTTGAGAGACAGACAGGGCAGACAGGGACAGAGCAAGCGTGAGTTGGGGAGGAATGGGGGGGGGGGGACATAGAATCCGAAGCAGGCTGCAGGCTCTGAGCTGTCAGCACAGAACCCAACATGGGGCTCGAACCCATGAACTACGAGATCATGCTCTGATGCGAAATCGGCTGCTTAACCGACTGAGCCACCCAGGTGCCCCTTGTAGTTAACAATTTTAGACCTACTTAACCATTCTTTATGTTCCTCTCCAGATAACTGATGTGGTTTCTGACTCTTGACCGGATCCTGACTTTTTACGGAGGTGGAGTTGGACTTTTGGCGAGGTGTCAGGTTTTTTTTTTTTTTTTGAATATTTATTTATTTTTTAGAGAGAGAGACAGAGCATGAGCGGGGGAGGAGCAGAGAGGGAGACACAGAATCTGAAGCAGGCTCCAGGCTCTGAGCTGTCAGCACAGAGCCCGACACGGGGCTCGAACTCACGAGCAGTGAGATCATGACCTGAGCTGAAGTCGGACGCTTAACCGACTGAGCCACCCAGGCGCCCCGAGGTGTCAGGTTTGGTTTGGGATATACTGAATTTGCAGGGACAGCGGGCTGCCAAGTTGAGGTAATGGAAATATGGCACTGGAGTTCCTAGGAGAGATGGGAGCTGAAAATATGTTATCATCGTCAGCACTGATGTGATAATGGAAACTGTAAGACCTCTTGAATTCTCTGGTTGAGTGGTGTGGGGAGCCAAGAGTAGATGGTGGATAGTATATACTCACGCACAAAGAAAAAGCAACACAATTAAAAAAAAAATCACAGCTTGAAGATCTAATAATGATTTCATGCTAAAGCATGAAATAAATAAATGAAGCCATACCAAGATATTTTTGGGGGGAAGGGTACTGTTTACTTCTTACCCAGCCTGTGTTTCCAAGTCTATCCCAATACTGGGGCTATACTTATAAATACAGGCGTTGGTACCCTGGCGCTCTTACTTTTCCTCTAGGACCTTTGGGGAAAGCCCCCAGGTGACACTAAAGGCAGTGACTTATCCTGCCCTCTCTCTTTTGGTTCTGTAGAAGGTTACAAAAATTATGAGAAATGTTTATTATCTAATGAACTGTGGCGCTTCCTGTGATTTGACAGTTACTTTTTTTCATGTCTTACCAATCTGTTAAAACATCCAATGAGTGCCTACTTCGTGTCAGATGTCTGTTCTGTGTTAGTTTAGGGTCCACGGTTATTCCAAGCCTTTTTTCTCCTCTGGCTCATCTGGGTGTCCCTCAGCACCTGTGCCTTCTTCTCCTTTGAAAGGGGCTCTTACCTCCTACTTTCCTGACAAAATAAAGACCATGTGAGATCAGCCTTTCAATCCATTCCCAAAGAACTCCGTGTCTGTTTCTTTCTTTTACCTGTCTCAAATGAACTAAACCTCCTTTTTTCAAGTTAAAATTATTCTTGTGCTCTCAATTCTCTGTTTCCCCTCGTTCTCCCTTGTGGGTGCTAGAACATCTAGACTCAAAGATTCTCTTCCTTAATTATCTCCATTTTATCTAGCTTAACACCTTTAATTTCTTTTTCTCTCCTCCACCTGTAGACATAATCTTTCTTCCCTATGCTGAGAAAACAAAAACAAAAAATAACACCCAAACCCTAAAAACCTTCACTTGACCTTGATGCACCTCTTAGCCCATTTTTCTCATCTGTCTATTGTCTCATGTTCAAGGGTGGAACTCCAATTTCCCAATGCTCAGTCACTCCCAGTCCTGCTCTCTTGACTCTGCTGTTCCCGTGGCCCCTGTCCCTGTCATTCTAACTGTTCGCTGAAAGGCAATCCTGTCTTCCTAATCACCAGGCACTGTGGATTCTTCTCAGCCCACATTCTCTTAGACTTCTATATGGTGTTTGACACTGTTGATTACCCTTCTTTCTAAAACTCTCCTCTTCTGACTTTCATGGTACAACATATGATTTTCCTCTCATCTTTTTGCTCTAACCTTTTCAAAAACAGTTGGGATGACTAAACACACTGAGTTTAATTTCCAACATGTCTATTACAGTTTGAAGAGGGCACGAAGAAATATTGGGGGTCGCCAAAAGCTGATTGCTGCTCAGACAGGTTCTGTAGAATATTGTCCAATGATGTTAAAAGCTTGCTTAGCTTGGAAGTCTAGCTGTTTGATTGTGTCCGAGGCTATTTAAAGAAAGCAATCTTATAAGAGACTAATGCTTTCTATGTAATCTCTTCCCTGCACAGTGTTAGCTAGCTAGCTAAACTCTGGCTGATCCCGCCTTTACAATTTTCTTTATTTTCCTAAGTTTCAACCTTTCAGTTTCTAATCCCTTAGATATAGGAATTGCATTGTTTAGGCTGTGGTCAAGCTCTCAATTCTGACTTTTACTTCTTCTTTCCTAATGGTATGTGTTGATTTTATTTGTCAAATTTTTAGAGTTCTGCAGGTGTTTACTGTCAACCCTAACTGTAACTCACAATGCTTTAAAGATGAAAACCCCACTTTGTTTCATAGGCTTTTCTTTCTTGTTAAAGGTAGGAGTTATTTAACATGATCTAGATTTTGAAAAGTAAAATGCTTCTTTTACGTTTGTTATTCAAGATGCAGAAAATAGTGTTCATTGTTGTGTGAGAAGAATTGTCTCTTCAGGGGCACCTGGGTGGCTCAGTGGGTTAAGCATCTGACTCTTGATTTCAACTCAGATCACGATCTCACAGTTCGTGAGGTCATGTCCGATGTTGGGCTCTACGCTGACAGAGCAGAGCCGGCTTGGGATTCTCTCTCTGCCCCGCTCCAGCTCACATTCTCTCTCTCTCTTTCTGACTCTAAATAAATAAATAAATAAATAAATAAATAAATAAATAAAAACTTGTCTCTCTATAAATAAGAAACGTGTAGTTGAAAACCATCATCCTACTGAGACTGGATAAGAATAACAAAAAATAACTTGGTCTTATAAACAATTTCTTTTCGTATTGTGCTAAGTTATAAAGTGAACTTCTACTTGCTATTGTTGTTAGTTGATATTTATCACAGAGCCTTAGGCCAAATGGAAAGAAAACTGAGCTTTATGAGTTGATGGAAAAAGAAGCCTCCACAGCAAAGAAAAAAGAAGGCTGAAGTTATTTCTCTGTGAATTTTAACTCTTTTGTATTCCTGATTTCAAATATGGCAGATTTTAGTAGAGTCTTAAAACTCATTCCTGTTGTTGTCATTTACTTTGAGTTAACCATTTATAGACGAAACTTAAAGGTACAAACTAGGGGAATTGCTCTACTTATGGTTCATTGACTTTCTGTATTTCCCTCTTTCTCTTCTTATGTTGTACTGCCTTACCCCTATACATTTGTTGTACTTCGGTACCTTGTGCAGTTCAAATGCACAGTCTGTTTTTACTTCAGTATAAGGGAATTTCGGGGTATGATATCACTTGTCTAGTAATAACTAAGTCAGGACAAGATTCATCTTGGATCTCCTGCTAGCCAAATCGGGGACAATTGGAGCCTCCAAATTAATGGTGATAGTAACGTAATAATCCACTAGCTGAAATAAGAATCCATGAATCAATACTGATGTACACAAATGAATGAATAAATATGTAAAATGTAGAGAAGGGAAAATCTTCCAGCAGAATGCCAACTAATAAATATGACAAATAGAATTAGAAAATCACCATTTGGCAGCTACCACATTAATAATTGCTTCCAGCAAGAATCATCTATGGAGGCTAAAATTAGTGGGGGAAATTTGCTGAGGAACGTGATACTCACATAATATCAAATTATGTCCCCTAAGTTTAGCTAGTGACTGCAAAGGGAAAAATAGTAACTTTACAATGGTACAATGTGATAGTCACTGACTTAATCAAATAATCAAAGTTAATATTACCAATAATGGCACCAAGTAGATACCTCTGATATGATGCATTGACAAAGGCATAAAATTTTTGCAGCGTTTCTGCCGAAAATGTGTAAGCTCAACCTAATCACAGGGACACATCAGACAAATCCAAACTGAAGGATTGTTTAAATAACTAGCCTGTAGCCTTCAAAAAAGTCAAGGTCATGAAAAATGGAAGAACTGCTCTAGATTAAAGGAGACTAAAAACGCATAACAACTAAATGTAACATGTAATTTTAGAATTGGAGACTATACTTAAAAAATATTGATGAAATTGTACTATGGACTGTAGAGGAGACAATGGTAGTTTGATGTTAAATTTCCTGATTTGGATAACTTTACTGTGATTATGTAAGAGAATGTCCTTGTTCGTTGGAAATACACATGGAAGTATTTAGGGGAAATGGGTTTGATATTTGCAACTTAATTTCAAACAGTCCAGAAAAAAAATGTGCACACATACACATACAGAATGATAGAGCAAGTGAGATAAATGTCAGTGCCTGGTGAATCTGGGGAAAGAGTATACAGGAGTGCTTTGTATGATTCCTTCAACTTTTCTATAAATTTGAAATTTGAGACAATAAAAAGTTACCAAATAAAGCCAATTCTGAATTTTCTGGGGTGAATTTTAAGTAAAATCTTTTATTGAAGTATAGTATGCATATAGAAGAGTGCACACACCAAAGATGTAAAGCTTGGTATATTTTTATGAGATGAACCCTTCATGTGATTGGATATAGGTCAGGATCCAAAACATTACCAATATTCTGGAAGCGACATTCCCAGTCATCACTCCATCCTTTCCTCATAAACATAACCTTTATCTGACTTCTATTATCACTTTTAGTTTTGCCTGTTTTTGAATGCTACATAAATAGGATCATACCATACGCTTCTTTTTCTGTGTGCGTATTTTGTTTTTCAACACTGTTTGTGAGAGTCATTTCTCGTTGATCCGAATAGCTGTAGTTAATTTACTTTCTTGTTCTTCAGGGGGCCTGGGTGGCTCAGTCAGTTGAGCGTCTGACTTTGGCTCAGGTCATGATCTCACAGCTCTGTGAGTTGGAGCCCCACATCGGGCTCTGTACCGACAGCTCAGAGACTGGAGCCTGCTTCGGATTCTGTGTCTCCCTCTCTCTCTGCCCCTAACCCACTTGCATTCTGTCTCTGTCTCTCTCAAAAATCAATAAACATTAAAAAAGTTTTTTTTTTTAATTTTTTTTTCAACGTTTATTTATTTTTGGGACAGAGAGAGACAGAGCATGAACGGGGGAGGGGCAGAGAGAGAGGGAGACGCAGAATCAGAAACAGGCTCCAGGCTCTGAGCCATCAGCCCAGAGCCTGACGCGGGGCTCGAACTCACAGACCGCGAGATCCTGACCTGGCTGAAGTCGGACTCTTAACCGACTGCGCCACCCAGGCGCCCCTAAAAAAGTTTTTTAAATTTATTTTCTTGTTCTTTAATATTGCCGTGTATTTAAGAGTTTGTTTGTTTGTTTGTTTGTTTATTTATTCATTCATTTAGGGAAGAAGCAGAGGAGGGGCAGAGAGAGGGAGAGAGAGCGAATCCTAAAAAGGCTCTGAAACATCAGCGCAGAGTCCAACTTGGGGCTCGAACTCACAAACTGTGAAATCATGGCTTGAGCTGAAATCAAGAGTCGGATTGAGCCACCCAGGCACCCTAGTATTGCCGTGTGTACTTAAATAGACCATAGTTTATTTGCCTATTCTACCATTGTGGGACATTTAGGTTGTGAGGTAGGCAGTCTTTAAGATGGTCCCCAATGATCCTTGCTCTTTGTTATCCATGACATGGTGTCATCCTCTCTACTTGAGTGTTAGCTGGACCTAGTAAGTGACTTCTAACGGATAGAATTTGACAAAAGTGACGGAATTTCACTTCTGAGATTGGGTTACAAAACGACTGTGGTCTCAACTGTGGGTCCTGTCTTTTTGATTGCTTACCTGGGGGAAATCAGTGCCATATCATGAGGCAGTCCTCTGGAGAGGTCCAAGTGGCGAGAGACCGAGGCCTTCCAACCAACAAGAGTGAACTTGGGAGCAGATTTTCCAGCTGTAGTCAAACCCTGAGATGACTGAGCTTTGGTCAACAGTGGACTGCAACATCATGACAGACCTTGAGCAAGAATTATGAAGATAAGCCATACTGGATTCCTGACTCACAGGATCAGTGAGATATAGGTGTTTGTGCTATCAGCTGGTAACTTTAGGGGTAATTTTCTTTTCTTTTTTTGCGGTAATTGATAACTAATACAGATTTTTTCCCCTACTTTTTTACCATTACAAATAGTGCTGCCCAAATCTTCTTGTATGTGTAGGGTGCACATGTGGACATTTGTTTTGGGGTGTAAACCTAGGAGTAGAATTACTGGGTCATAGAGTATATTTGTGTTAGCTTTCTAAAATACTGCCTTACAGTTTTCCAAAGAGGTTGTATCAGTTTATACCTCCACCAACAATGTATGAGAGTTTATGCTATTTTATATCCTTAAAAATATTTTTTAATGTTTATTTATTTGAGAGAGAGAGAGAGAGAGAGAGAGAGACTGAGTACAAGTGGGGGAGGGGCAGAGAGAGAGGGAGACACAGAATCCGAAGCAGGCTCCGGACTCTGAGCTGTCAGCACAGAGCCCTTTGCGGGGCTCAAACTCATGAACCATGAGATCATGACCTGAGCTGAAGTTGGATGCTTAACTGATTGAACCACCCAGGCTCCCCGCTATTCTATGTCCTTGATGACACTAGGCATTATTAATCTTTTACCTTTGAGTCACTGTAGTATCTCATTTTAAACGCGTATAAAAAAATAAAAACATTTTATTTTGAAATAATTTCAAACTTAGAGAAAACTTACAGTACACAAAACTTGCATATTCTCTTAGATTCCCTGATTGTTAACATTTTACCCTATTCTCTCTTCCTCTAACGTATATCTAGTTCTTTTTCTGAGAGCAAGTTGGAGAACACGTTGCAAGCATGATGACCCATGCCTTAAATACCAGTGTATTTCCCCCAAACAAGAGCACTTTCTTGTATAATAACAATATAACTGGGGGTGCCTAGGTGGCTCAGTTGGTTGTCTGACTTCAGCTCAGGTAATGATCTTGCCAGCTCATGAGGTTGAGCCCTACTTTGGGTTCTTTGCTGTCAGTGTGGAGCCCACTTTGGATCCTCTCTCTCTCTCTCTGCCCCTTCCCTGTGCACACACTCTCTCTCAAAAATAAATAAACATTAAAAAATAAAAAAAAATAATATAACCATCCAAAATCATATAATCAACATTCATACAACACTCCTTATTATTCAATCCACAGACCCTGTTAAAATTTTGCCTACTGTCCCATTCTCTCTCTCCTTTTTCTGGCCTAGAATCTAATCTACTACCATGTTATATTGAGCTATCACATCTCTTGAATCTTCCGCAATCTACACTAGTTCCTTAACATTTCCCTGCCTTTCATGACCTTGACAGTGTTAAAAAGTGTACACCTTTCATTCTATATTCTTTTTTTAATTAAAAAAAATTTTAAAGTTTATTCATTTTTGAGAGATAGACATACCCACACACACACACAGTGTGAGCAGGGGAAGGGCAGAGAAAGATAGAGACACAGAATCCGAAGCAGGCTCCAGGCTCTGAGCTGTCAGCATGGAGCCTGACACAGGCCTCGAACCCACGAACCTTGAGATCATGACCTGAGCTGAAGTCAGACGCTCAACCAACTGAGCCACCCAGGTGCCCCGTTTCTGTAAATATTCTTGATTGGAGTTTGTCTGATGCTCCCTGGTGTCCAGACTCAGGCCATGTTTTCTTGGCAGGTGTGGCCCCCAAAATGCATCTTCTCAATGCATTATATCGGGAGACATCTGATATCAATCAGTCCCACTGCTGTTGAGGTTAATTAACCATGATCATCTGGATAAGCTGATATCTGCCAAGTTTCTCCACTGTGGAGTCATTATTTTTGTATATGTAATGTATTTGGTCAAAGACTATTCCAATATCCTGTTCCTCATCAAACCATACTTACCAATCTTAAGTCTGTTGATGACTCCTACCTGAACCAGCCACCAATATGATGGTTGCCACATGATGGTTTTATTTTTATTTACTTATTTGTTTGTTTTAATGTTTATTTTTGAGAGAGAATGTGCATGTGCATGAATGGGGGAGGGGCAGAGAGGGAAGGGGACAGGGATTTGAGGCGGGCTCTGTGCTGACAGCAGAGAACCCGATGTGGGGCTGGAACTCACGAACCAGACCATGAGATCATGTCCTGAACCAAAGCTGGACGCTTAACTGCCTTAGCCACCCAGGCACCCTGCCACATGGTGATTTTAAGTCTATCATTCCTTTTACGTTATTAGATGACATTCTGCTGTAAGAAAAGCTTTCCCTTCTTCCTTATTCATTCTTTCATTCACTTATTCAGTAGACTTATGGATTCCTGTGTTAGTCAATAGATTAGCATCTGTTACCATCATTATTATGATGATCAGGTTGTCCCTATATTGGCCAGTGTGAACCCTCTTGAGCTGAGTCTCATGTCCTTTGCATATATCCCCACACTCCTTGAGTACTTCCTTATTTGCTGCTACAATAGGATGTTCCAAGTTTGTCTTATGCACTAGTCCTGGACTCAGTCATTTTTCTAAGGAGCCCCCATTCCTTTTAGTGGAACATGCTATTTAGAAAACTGGGTGTTTAGTATGCTTTTTGTAACTACGTGTCAATGCATTCTTTGCTATCTATCGTCTATCTATTTTCCTCTATCAAGTATAAGTTCACATAAATATCTCCAATTCCAATCTAATACTTTAAGTTTTTTTTCCCTAGTCTTCCTCTATTCCATATGTGTGAATCCCTGCTCAGGCCCTGGTAAACTTGGCTTTCAGCCTCAATATACTTACTTACTTTTCAATCTTCCTATAAATAACCAATCCCCTAATAACAGAGACTGCTCCTTGGCTGGGTTTCTTGGTGCTGAGGACTTCTCGATCCAGGCCTGATGCCATGATGTCCTTGGCTGGCATTGCCCTTGGTTTGCTGCCTCTTTGTGGTTGCTTCTTTGGTGGCCATACTGCCACCTTCAAAGAATGGGCAAAGAAGGGCAAGGAAGAGGGAAGAAGAGCTGTCCTGATATCTTGACTCTTAGTCTAGTGTCTCATTCATCTGGTTCCTTTGTGAGAATCTAACACTCGTTAGGAATTTACGTGCACTGAGAGTTGGACCTTTCAAGATATACCAGTGGGCTGGGTTATTTCATATACTTAAAATGACTAACATTTGCAGGATTAGCATTGTTTAATGAGAATGGGAGAAAGAGGAGCAGGAGGAACACACCTGGAAAAAAATGTGGGGAAGGATAAACAGTCAACATTCCAGTTGGGCTCAACTTCAGTCTGTTTTATGGTGAAAATGATTCCTGTCAGTGCTCCTGCCCACAGCATGAACTTGCCACAGAAAGACTTCACTGGGTGGGAGTGGGGACAGAAGTTCCATCCTGGAGTGAATGTATATTTTAGAATGGTTTTGGAATCAACTTGGCCTTCCCAGATGGCCTGTAAGTTAGATTAGACCTCTCAGGCATCTTCAAACTAACCAGGTCCCTGACCCCAGACTGGAGTCAAAATGGCCTCTGGAGGGCAGAGGAGCACTGTATCATCCTTCATCAGCTCTAATCTAATCTGACCACTTTCATTGACCTGTTGATTTGCTAATAAACTTCTAGAACTTCTTGGCAGACCATCTGTCCTCTACATTTTGCCTAAAAAATTAGAAAGAGTAAGAGTTTGGTGGTCTGGAATCAAACTGAGAAAAGTTAAGTGGGGCGCCTGGGTGGCTCAGTCAGTTGAGCGTCTGTCTGTGCTGACAGCTCGGAGCCTGGAACCTGCTTCGGATTCTGTGCCTCCCTCTCTCTCTGCCCCAACCCACTTGCATCCTGCCTCTGTCTCTCTCAAAAATAAATAAACATTAAAAAAAATTTAAAAAGAAAGAAAAGTTAAGTGATATTTGCCTAAAGCTATGAAATCATATATGCGTGTGTCATATACGCAAATTGCCATATACATATATACATATATGTATATGTACGTATATATGACACTTTGGTTCATATCTATTTGGCAATTAGCAAATTCATGAATTGGAGTAATGTTAAGTACAATGATTTGTTTCATATAGTCATTACAGACAGTCTGTAAGACTGCATGTTTGAATTTCTGTTTAATGATTGCCCAGTGGCCAAGAGGGAGGATCATCTCAGACAGCCTAGGTTTGTATCCTGATGACACTACTTACTGGATGTGTGTCTTTAGGCATGTCAGTTACCTTTTCTGTGCTTTAGTTCCCTCATCTGTAAAAGTCCTGTATGGGGCTATTGTGAGGTTTAAGAAAGATAACATAAAACTTTTAGAGTGGTACTTAGCACATGAGAAGCACCCAATAAATATCAGTTTGTAGTTGTGGTTGTTATTACCACTTTTATTTTTTTTTAAGTTTGTTTATTTATTTTGAGAGAAAGAGAGCATGAATGGGGGAGGGGCAGAGAAAGAGGGAGAGAGAATCTTAAGCAGGCTCCATGCTATCAGTGTTGAGCCCAATGAGAACTGTGAGATCATGACCTGAGCTGAAATCAAGAGTTGGATGCTTAGCTGACTGAGCCACCCAGGCACAGAGAGCCCAGTGCAGGGCTGGAACCCACAAACCAAGAGATCATGACCTGAGCCAGAGATAATGACCTGAGCCGAAATTGGACGCTCAACTGACTGAGCCAGCCAGGCACCCCTATTACACCAGTTTAAACTGTAGATTCATTCTTAGTAAAAAATTCCATAACGAATCTAATCAGCCTCCTTGTCTCGGTTTTCTGATAAACATTATGAGTTGATGATTATTTACTAATAAAAATGGACAGAGAGCACCTTCTTTTGCATCCCTGTTCCTTTGAAATAGATGAGATTGGCTGGTTGGTCCTTTCTGGAAAACTAGGTGGTTGGGTCCAGCTGCGGTTCTCTTCAGGCCCACTGATGTTTTTCACTGCTACCTCACCGGGAATTTGAAACAGCTCTCCACAGATACCAGCGTTCCACTCATCTGACCCAGTGTCTGCTGAGAACGTATTTACTGTGGTCTCTTCAATTCTTTTTATTGCAGTGGGGTTTCCCTGCCAAGCAAAACCGAACTGAACAGTTTCAAACTCATACTTAACTCCCACAAAAAAATTCCTCCTATCAATGAAGAAAGTCTGAGTGATGATGGATGGAGCTCTGAATTGTGAGTCAGAAGGCCAGAATTCCGGTTTCAACACTGCATTTATTTGCAAGTATCTATTGGGTATCTTCTAAACACAGAGCAATATGCCTCCTGAGCATTGAGAGGATTCCACGAAAGGATTCAAACAAGTGGATTTTCCTCTCAGAGAACTCGCAACCTGGTCAGAGAAACAAAGCAGCTCTAATAATGAAGTTGAATGTATAATGCAGAATCCAATATCCCATAGTATGCTGAAGGAAAGACTGAAATTATAAGAAAAGGCAGAGGAAAGGGTGCTCTGGGCAATCAGCGTTCCTTTCTGCCCACTCTCCTTTGTATCACAAAGTCTGGAAACCTGGGAATGGCCTTTCTCACACTCCTTGGCTTTCAGGGTTCTTGCTGTTGTGTTCTGCCAATGAGGGGCATTTGGCTAGACTTGGAAAGCAGAAAAGAAGCAGAAGGCATTGTTTCCCTTCCTCTTCTGGCAGTGTAGGTAAGCAGATGTGTGAGCATCCTGGTCGTGAGCCTTTTCAATGGCCGGGGCTGCGGAGGTCTGCATGAATAGCAGCTTCCAGCAGGTTCTTGACCATTTGGGAGCTGTGTTCCTACTCAGTGTTTACTCTCTAATAAAACCAGGTCTTCTGTAATGCTATGTTCATTTTCACCTCTGAGCCTTTACTTACCTGTTTGTTCCTATCAGTCACCTTATTTGTCCTCCCTTCCCCCTTTTTTTGTAGTCCTGTCTATGTCCCAGCAACGAGTCAGCAACTACTGCACATCAATCAATCAATATTGTTTTTGGTGAAAAGATGGAGGAACGAATGAAGAAAAAGAGTGGATTGGTTACAGGCTTAGGCAGATCTATAAATGGGATGGGGTGGCCCTGATATTGGAGAGGGACAAAACGTGAAAACGACAAAACAGAGTAACGATTGAGAGGGATATGTGGAAACATGGCCCTTCAGTGGAGTAATAGCATTGGTTTCTTTTTTTTTTTTAAATGTTTATTTTTGAGAGAGAGAGAGACAGAGACAGAGACAGAGAGAGACAGAGAGAGAATGTGCATGACCAGGGGAGGGAGAAGGGGCGGGGGGTGACACAGAGGATCTGAAGCCGGCTCCCTGAAGACAGCAGAGAACCGTATGCGGGGCTTGAATCCACCAACGGTGACATCATGACCTGAGCTGAAGTCAGACACCTAACCAACTGAGCCACCCAGGCGCCCCTATCACTGGGTTTCCAATAGTCTATTATGTATGGAAAAGACAAGCACCATGGTTTGTTGACTATATCAGCATTTTTTAAAGAAAGAGATCAAAGATGGGATGGGTGGGGAAATGGGTCTGGTACAGAGAGTGGGTGTGAAGAACGAATTATTTTGGTGGTCAAACAGTGTGAAGATGACCTATAGAAGAACACACCAAAGGAGAGGACAGGCAGGTGCTATGTGTGAATGATGGGGAAGCACACCCCAGGCTTAGGTAGAGGAGATCATAGTATTTACATGGTGTTTGACAATACTAAAAGTGTTTTTCAAGTGCATTATCCTATTTTATACTCACGGCAACCCTGTGAGCAAAGTATCTATTATGAATAATAAAAATAAATTTATTTGCTTGAAAAAGCAATGGTTGGGCACCTGGGTGGCTCAGTCCGTCAAGTATCTGATTCCTGATTTCGGCTCAGGTGGTGATCCCAGGGTTGTAGGATCGAGCCCTGCTTTGGCTCTGTGCCGACAGCATAGAGCCTGCTTGGGATTCTCTCTCTCTCCCTCTCTCTCTGTCCTTCCCCACCTCTCTCTCTCTCAATAATAAATAAATAAACAAACATTTTAAGGGGAAAAAAAAAGCAATGTGTTTATTGTGGAAAATCAGAACGTATGGATACACAAAGGAAAAGAATAAAAATCACTCTTAAGGCCATCATTGTTAACATTTTTATACTAGCCTCTCAGAGCTTTTCTATGCATATTTTTAAAATTTCTCAATAAAAAATGGGATCATATTGCATATTTTAGCTTGATTTTTTTTGCTTAGGGCATTGTAAACATATTTTCATGTCATTAAATATTCTTCCATGCATGAGTCTTAATGGCTGCATAATATCCTGTTGTCTTCGTATTTTATACCAAAATTTATTTAACCCATCATTTATTGCTAGCATTCAGTTGACTCTAGCTTTTTCACTTTTATAAACAAGGTTGAGATGAATGTCTTTGTAGTTAGGTCTGTGCACATATTTTCAATTACATTCTTAGGATAACTGCCTAAAAGTGGAATTACTGGATCTGTAGGTCTGCATATTTTAAGGTTTTTTTCCCCACATTCCCAGACTATACTCCCGAGGGGTCACACTAGCTATTGGAAAGCATGCATTTCTCTGAATATTCTACAACATAGGGTATTCTAATTTTTGTGTGTGCCATTTTTAGATGTTGAAATAGACGTTAGTCTTGTTTTTAAAAACAGGATCAGAGGCTGGAGGAGGCTATGGATGATGCAGAGTGGATGATGGAGGCTAAACACACCCAGGACATCGCATCAATCTCATGTATTCCTAGTTTCTTCTCTCCCAGGGATGCAATTACTAGAGGGCCATATTTCCTCCCCCAAATAAAATAGGTGTCAGGTCCCCTGTACTATATTGTTAAAAACTCCTACATGATTGTGGATTCCATTAATAGATGGGACTGGTAGGAGTGAGAGAGTAATTCTTTTTACTTAGCTCTGGCCAGAGATTTCTTCATGCATTGGGTTCAGTTTGAGGCTATGTAACTAAAACAGGAAATTTGAAACAGTCCATAGATAGCTCGTAAAAATGATCAAAGAATTAGACAAGAGGACCTAGGAATACAAGATACTGGGTATTGAATTATTTAAACAGGAGAAGAAAGGGCTAGAAGGACCTCTGATCTTCAAAGAGTTGATGACCTGAGCTTGAGAACCAGAGGGTCTCAGCGAGCCTGGAGTGTTCAGACACAGAGGGAAATACAGTTTGCAAGTGAGACACTGGGATAAGGTATGTTATGTTTTTTGAAGTCTCAAACCAAAGATCCCCGCACTGTTTCCTATCCCAATACTTCCCCAATATGACAATTGCTTTAAAGGTGGGGGAGAGAAAAATGGCTTGTTTGTGTGTCTATGAGAGAATCATGGTATAGCTTGATGTGGTCTTAGTGAAGCCACTTTCATGCTATTAGTGTCATCTGGATCTTTCATTAGCAGTCTCTTTCCTTTTGTGTTTTTAGTTAGTTCTGGGGAATGCAAAAGGTGTGTGAGTGAGGGGGTAGGTGGGTAGGAGGGGGACCATGTGAAAGGTAGGGAATAGAGGAAGAGGAAGGGCCTGGAGAGAGCTGGAACATGAGAGTTTCTGAACTCACTGAACGACCCCTTGTTTTACATCTTTGTCCAACTGGCAGGCTCTTCTTTGTTGGGCACCTTTGTTGGGCTGAAATGAAATTCTGAAACACGTGATGGATTAGAAAGAGCACTGGCCTGAGAGTCTTGGTTCCAACTCAGCCACTCACTATCTTCGTGGCCTCGGGCCCACCAATTTTCAAAGTCTCAGGCTTCCTTTTGTGTTTTGTTTTCTCCCCTAACAACTGTGACTATAACAGTGTACTGAATATTAATTATTGAACCAGGCACTGTGAAATGAAGGGACTAGAGTACATCAAGGACCTTAGGTTGGGCCTCATGGATAAGCCTCCAGGCATCTGTAAACGTGTAAAGCATTTTGCTAGGGAAGAGTAAAAATGTTCACCATGTATCATGGGAGAAAACCAGAAAAAGTTCAAAACCAGTGGGCTAAACAAGCTCTAAGGTCCTCTCAGCCTTAAAGCTGGAGTCTTCTCTTCTAGAACAAGTGAGGTTGCACCCAGCAAAGAGCTCCCTTCACCTGCCTGCTCTTGGGGGAGGTTGGGTGGGTGTTGATTGTGGGCCCAGAATTGTGACAGGGTCTGGGAAGACAAGTGTGGACAAATGTGGCAGAACCTGGTGTTCAGAACCACACTATGTGGTCACTCACCCCACCTCGTCACTCACTGAGTAACTTTAGGCAAGTTAAATAATTCTGAGCCTCAGTTGTCTCATGTGTAAAATGGGGATAATACTATACCTCACACTCAATGTTGTTAATTAATGTAAAGTATTTAGAGCAATACCTAGCAAATGGCAAGTATTATTTAACTGCTGTTATTATTGAAGATGAATGTATGTGTGAGTACAAGTGAAAATGTTTGGGAGACTCTGTGTGTGTGTGTGTGTGTGTGTGTGTGTGTGTGTGTGTATGAGGGGCAGAACACATAAAAGACTGTACTTGGGTAGCAGGATATGAATCTCAAACCATTTTTAAGTGACAGTTTAAACATATTCTCTTTTTTGCTTTGCATCACAAATCATTTGAAAGATTTTTTTAAAACCTTGGCAGGGTAGAACAGGGTAGAACTCCATATGCTACCACTACTTTGCTCCCAGGATTGGCATCAGTAGGACTGACAACTTGGGGTCTGATCTTGGTGTCTGGCAGTGATTTTCCCACTCTGGAGATCCTGAGACAAGCCCATTGAAGACAGTCCTCCAGTGAATTTCATGATTTCGGGGCCCCATGGCTGGACTGGACCAGAGACCTCCTAAGCTGATTCTTGGAACCTGGCCTGAGTGGGAGCCTGGCATCACCTGTGGCCAGAGCCCTGGAGCCAGCTCACGGAGGCACCATGAGCAGAAAGAAAGAACGTCTGCTCCTGTCTCAAACACATGCTATGGGAACACCGTTTGACCTCGGTAGGCTAAGGGCACCCCTAGGACCTTGGTGGGGTGAGAGACATCATGCCTGTGCTTGTACTTTGGGGTTTCCCTGAGTAGCTGGAACACTAGCAGCGGGGCCAGTGAGGATGGCCTCTCTCCTACACTTGCAGACCACAGCCGACTCTGTGGGTCCATCATCTAAACCACACTGACAGTCCTTCCTTTGTTTTATTTATTTATTTATTTATTTATTTATTTATTTATTTATTATTTATTTATTTTTCAATGTTTATTCATTTTTGAGAGACAGAGAGAGAGAGAGAGCATGAGCAGGGGACGGGCAGAGAGAGAGGAAGACACAGAATCTGAAGCAAGCTCCAGGCTCTGAGCCGTCAGCACAGAGCCCAACGCGGGCCTTGAACTCATGAATGGTGAGATCATGACCTGAGCTGAAGTCAGACACTCAAATGGCGGAGCCACCCAGGTGCCCCCCTTTGTTCCTTTTAGATGTGGAGAGCAAACACCTTTGTCTTTGATCTCATCCTCTGGTTCTCTATATGTTGTGGGTTGGGCAAGGGTGTTTCTTTTTGCAGGACAAGTTTTCCCAGTGATTTTCTGGAATCGTTGGAAGACCCTGTTGAAGTCTGAGGTGCTGAAACAACATACCACCGTTGGGTGTCTTATAAACAACAAGTATTTATGTCTTACAGTCTTGGATGCTGGAAGTCCAAGATCAGAGTGCCAGCACGGTCTGGTAACGGCCTTCTATAGGGTTGCAGAATTCTCATGTGTCTTTTCATGGTGGAAGGGGCTAGAAAGCTCTGTGGAGTACTGATCCCATTCATGAAGGTTCTACCCTCAAGACCTAATCACTTTCCAAAGGCCCCACTTACTAATGCTATCACCTTTGGGGAATAAGATTTCAACATACAAATTTTGGAGGAGACACAAATATTCAGGCCATAGCACATGGTCTTCTTCTTATTCTTGGTGAGAAATTCTTTTCAGCACTTTTGAGTTATTGTGACCTCATTCCAGTGAGGGAGGGGCCTGGAATTAGAATCTTTGCCCCTTCAGGGCTTCCAAAGTGAAGAAGAGAACAGAGCTAAAAAGAGACTGTGAAAGAAGAATTAGATTTCATATTGAGGTATACTTTATTACTATTAAAAAATTTTTTTTGATGTTTATTTATTTTTGAGAGAGACAGAGACAGAATTCAAATGGGTTGGTGCAGAGAGAGAGGGAGGCACAGAATCTGAAGCAGGCTCCAGGCTCCAAGCTGTCAGCACAGAGCCTGACACGGGGCTCGAACCCACGAGCTGAGAGATCATGACCTGAGCCAAAGTCAGACACTCAACTGACTGAGCCACCCAGGTGCCCCAAGGTATAGTTTAGATATACTAAAATGCACTCTCTAAAATTTTTTTTCATGTTTATTTTTGAGAGAAAGAGAGACAGAATATGAGTGGTGGAGGGGCAGAGAGAGAGGGAGACAGAATCTGAAGCAGGCTACAGGCTCTGAGCTGTCAGCACAGAGTCTGATGTGAAGCTGGAACCCATGAAATGTGAGATCGTGACCTGAGCTGACGTCAGATGCTTAATCAACTGAGCCACCCAGGTGCCCCTAAAATGCACTCTTAAAATATAGTTGGATACATTTTGGCCAATGTATACAGTTGTGTTACCACAACCACAATTAAGATAGAGTTCCATAAGTGCCCAATTTTTCCTCGTCTCTGAAATTTGTTCCTTTTCCCTCTGCCTAGCCCCTGGTAACCACTCATCTGACCTCTGTCCCTTTTGCCTTTTCCACCGTCACATCAATGGAATCATGCCTTTAGTAAGTAAACAGCCTCCAGTGTCTCACTTATTTCGAAATTCAGCCATCTTGCTGCGTGTATCATCAGTTTATTGCTGAGTAGCTTTCCATAGTATGGATACTCCACGTTGTTTATCTACTCACCAGCCGATGGACATTTGGGTTGTTTCCAGGTCGGGGCTATTTTCAGTAAAGCAGCTATGAACATTTGCACACAAGTCTCTGAGTAGACGCATGTTTTCATTTCCTTTGGGTAGATACCTGAAAGTGGGATTGCTGGGTTGCATAGTAAATGTATGCTTACCTTCATAAGGCACCGGCAAACTTCCAAAGTAAAGTGGTTGTGTCATTTTGCATTTCTGCTAGCAATGCACCAGTGTTCCCGTTGTCCGTAGACTCTTCACAGGGTCTATCACACACATACACCTCACTTTCCACACCGCAATGGGTCATTAACAAAGAGAAGATCCTTTTTACTGTGAAAGCTCCAGGTTTCATAATCTGGTTCAGTTACTCATTTTAGTGGTTAGCATAGCGGACTCCACTGTTAGGAAACGCTCCTGTTCAGAAATAGAGAATATTGAATCCCAGTCCTCTCTGTCTCTGGCTAATACACATCATTCCTCTCATTTCACTTCACCTTCTTTATTAGGAGCAAACTGTAAGAGACTCTTACCGATAGAGAACAGAGTTGATGGAGGGAGGTAGGTGGGGGAGATGGACTAGATGGGTGATGGGCATTCAAGAGGGCACTTGTGATGAGCTCTGGGTATTGTACGTAAGTGATAAATCACTAAATTCTACTCCTGAAACCAACATTACACTATATGTTAACTAACTAGAATTTAAATAAAAATTTAAAGAAAAAAAAGATGACCCTAATTAACAACATTGGCCAACTAATCACTAGTGTCAAAGATTTTATCTTCATCTGATTTTGTTTTTAAATTTTTAATGTTTATTTATTTATTTATTTATTTTATGTTTATTTATTTTTGAGACAGAGAGAGAGTGGGGAGCATGAGTGGGGAGAGGCAGAGAGAGAGGGAGACACAGAATCTGAAGCAGGCTCCAGGCTCTGAGCTGTCAGCACAGAGCTGACATGGGGCTCAAACTCACGGACCGCAAGACCATGACCTGAGCTGAAGTCGGACGCTTAACCGCTGGAGACACCCAGGCACCCCTCTTCATCTGATTTTTTAAAAAAAAATGATTATTTATTTATTTTGAGGGAGAGAGAGAGAGAGAGAGAGAGAGAGAGAGAGAGAGAGAGAGAATGCACAAGGGAGGGGCAGAGAGAGAGGTACAGAATCACAAGCAGGACTTGTGCCCTCAGCGCCCTCAGCACATAGCCTGATGCAGGGCGTGATCCCACAGATGGTGAGATCATGACCTGAGCGTAAATCAAGAGTCAGGTGCTTAACCAGCTGAGCTTCCTAGACACCCTGATTTTTATTTTTAAAGAGAAGAATACATTTCTGGGACATTCCTACTCATTCTTGTTTTTCTTTATCTGTTCTCTCTGAATTTTGGTTTGCAGACAAAAGCATTTCCTGGTGATTTATCTTTCCTTTCAGTCTGACTTTTGTTGGAAGCTCTCCCTATCCTTCCCTTCCTTAGCTGTGTATCTCTCAGGCATTCCCATACATTCTCTGCCTTTCCATTGGTGGTAGCATCTGCCTGCATTGGCTCCTTATGCAGGGACAGCAAGGCCTTGGGTTATTCTTAGGCCTCCCTGCATGCAAGGCTTTTACTTCCTTTTTCCACACTGTAGAGGGAAAGAGAGAAAGTTACATGATG
The DNA here is from genome assembly GCF_018350175.1 of Felis catus. NCBI lineage: Eukaryota > Metazoa > Chordata > Mammalia > Carnivora > Felidae > Felis > Felis catus. Next base: position 73,318,082 of record NC_058373.1, on the reverse strand, counting down.
CTCTGACTGTGTGTGTCCAGGAAAGGCTCTGTGATCGCTAAAGCCCTGGGTTTTTATTATCCAACCAGGGGGAGGTATTCATTTCCACTTGAATAGAGGCACGAAGCTCTTTTTTAGACTGGAGCTGGCTCTTTTGCATAAAACAAAGAGGTTATACATCAGCATGGGGTAACTGGCTTTTCTCAGGAGCGATCTAACAATGACTAGAGACAAAGGCTTAATTATAAGCCACCACAGTTAAAAGACTCATAACCCACACACAATATCTTATCAAAATTTCACCATTCCTTTCGAAAAGAGATTTAAACTGGTTTGTGGATCTAATGAAGAGCCTACTTTGTCCTTCCCATTTCCTAGCTGTTCCCAAAGCATTTCAAGCTTATTTCAGCCTCAGGCCTCTGCCAAAGCTGTTCCCACAGGCTGGGGTGACTTCCCCTCCTTTCTTTAGCTTATCTGTTACTTATTTCTCTTTCATTTCAGGCACTTCCTCCTTTAAGAAGGGTTTTTGTTTTTTTTGTTTTTTGTTTTCTGTTTTTTGTTTTTTACCGCTTCAGCCCATTCTGAGCTCTACTGTCTATGAAGATTCATTTCTAGTACACATTCATTTTCCTCATTATTCTTTGGTTGTATCTATTGTTGATCTTGTCTTCTTTGCAGAAATTAGCTCTTTGAGAGTAAAGACCACATCTTACTCATATTTTTCTCCAGCCCTTAACGCAAGTGCTGGGAACACATAATTTTGTTGAACCAATGAATGAATGACTCTTAGGCATATGGCAGGTGATGTGGAGAACAAAAGCAAAAGAAAAAACAAATTTCCTTATAACTTACAGCCCATTGACAAGTCCTTGGGACAGCAGAGTCACCTTCCTCTAGGAACTCAACTGCCTCCATGTTAATACTTTAGCTTAACATTAGCCCAACCTCTGGGATCCTGTAAGTCTCCTTTAACATACAAAAATTCCTTCAGAAACTTCTTTTATCTCTACTCCTCCAAGATATATGTTAGCAGTCATCCTCCAAGCATATGGCATATACATCTGAAGGGTCTCATGACTAAGGTTTTACTAGACAGTAGTAAATGGCCTTTTTCTAACACTAGCTAGCCCCTCAAGGTCCTGGAAACCTTGCTTCCAAATTCCTTAGAGATTTAGGCTGTCCCTAACCCCTTCCCAACCTAAAAGTATATGATCAGTCACCTGTGACAACCCTGGTGTAGCTCTTTCTGCCAATGGTCCTGTCCCCGTGCTTTAATAAACCACCCTTTTTGCACTGAAGACACCTCAAGAATTCCCCAACATTTTCACATCAGCAGGTACTGTGTAAATAACTGTTGATTGATTATAGGGCTATTATTGGAAATGCTGTATAACCTCATCTACAGTATCACTATTTTAGTGCTTTTCAGCACTGTTTACAGAGGCCAGTTAGAAACCCCACTCCCGCATCTTCCTTCAGCATGGATTCCTTTCTTTTTTCCTCTCCCCTTTAGTGATTTTCAGTGATGTGGACAGCAAAGAGGTAAACGACCTAAAAGGAGGGAGGATGAGGAGGATTAGCAGGGAAATATTTTAAACTAGTTCATAATCTTTTACGAATTGTATTCTGCTCCACAGGTCAGGAGTTATATTCCATAATGGTTGCATGACACATGGACAAATGCTGACTGATGGGCAAGGTTTTGTTAACATGCAGTTGGTTAAAACCACTGAACACAGTGCCTATTTCTAAGGAAGGCAGGACTTTTTTTTTTTAAGTTTGTTTATTTTTTCTAGTTATTTCTACACCCAACGTGGGGCTCAAACTCATGACCCTGAGATCAAGCATTGCATGCTCTCCTGACTGAGCCAGCCAGGTAGGTGCCTTTGGCAGGGTAATTTGAACTCAAGTTCTCACATGGCCTTTTGGAGGCAGGGACACTTCACCCAAAGGGAGGATTCCACCTGGATGTCACTCACAAGTCAAGATTCAGGAATGTATTTTGGGAAAGAACCCGAATCAGCAGCTTAATGTGCTTTCTCAATGGCCAATTCCCTTTCCCCTTCTCTCTGGGCTTTCTCCAAGTCAGACAACAGTGAGCATCAGAGGGAGGAAAGAGCCACTCTGTGCTCCTTGGGCTCCTGCCTCCAGCTTCCTGAAGATTGTCCCCTGGCAGGGAAAGAGCCTTCCAGACTGAGGGTCTGGCAGAGCCTTCATGCAAGACTATTCAAGTGACTAAGGCAGAATTACAATTATAAGTCAAGTCTGTTCTCTGGGGAACAAGCAAAGAATGATTCCACTCAGTTGTTAAAACTTTACAATATGATTGGACAGAATAGAACCCTAGGGATAAACATGGGGACCTTGTTGTCCTGTCTGTAGGCTGCAAGAGGGATGATAAAATGACAGCAACTGAATGAACAAATGGATGTGTAGCATGATGCTCCAGCATGCATTAAACATTTACTGAGCACCAACTATATGCAAGACTCAAAACAAGTCCTTGTCTTCAGGAAGCTTGCAGTGAAATGGAAGAGGAAGGGTTTGTTCTTGTTTTTTTTTTTTTTTAATTTAAATTTTATTTTATTTATTTTGAGAGAGAGAGAGCGAGAGAGCACAAGTGCGTGAGGGGGAATGGGACAGAGAGAGAGAGGGAGAGAGAGAATCCCAAGCAATCTCTAAGATGTCAGCATGGAGCCCAACTCAAGAACCATGATATCACAACCTGAGCCAAAATCAAAGTCTGATGCTTAACCAATTGAGCCATTCAGGAGGACCCCCAAATATGGATTTGTCTTAAATTTGAAGTGCTGTCAGTGAAACAAAAAGGTATTGAGGTAGAAAATTATGGGGCAAGAAGATTTATGGGGCAGAAGTCTTACCTGGGAGTAGCATTTAAACTGAGACTTGAAGAATGAGCTTATTATAAGCAGGGCTGGGGGAAAAGTAACTCTCCAGAGGAAAGAGCATGTGCAGAGGCCCCAAGTAGGGGGAAAGCTGGCATGTCCCAGAACCAGAAAGGAGGCTAGTGTGGTTGGAGGGTGGTGAGTGGGGGGGAGAGAGTGGGAGCTGCTGCTCAAGAGCCAGACCTGGGCCAGACAGGCACCTGGAATCAATTATAAGAAAATCTTATAATCTAGGGGCACCTGGCTGGCTCAGTTGGTGGAATGTGGGACTCTTGATCTCGGGGTTGTGAGTTCGAGCCCCACGTTGGGTGTAGAGATTACTTAAAAATACAATCTTTCGGTTGCCTAGGTGGCTCGGTTGGGTGTTCGACTTTGGCTCAGGTCATGATCTCACAGTTTGTGAGTTCGAGCCCTATGTTGGGCTCTGTGCTGACAGCTTGTGGAGCCTGGCGCCTGCTTAAGATTCTGTGTCTCCCTCTCTCTCTGCTCCTTCCCCACTTGTGCTCTGTCTCTCTGTCTAAAAAATAAACATTAAAAAATTAAAAAAATAAACTTTTTTTTTAATTTGTTTCAAGTTTTTGTTTAAGTAATCTCTATACCCAATGTGGGGCTTGAACTCATGACCCCAAGGTCAAGAGTCACAGGCTGTCCAAACTCAGCCACCCAGGCACCCCAAAAATAAACTCTTTAAAGGAAAAAAAGAAAAGGGAAGTCACATGATCTTGGCATCACCAAAGGACAGACATTGAAGGTTAAGGTAAGGCATTTGGGTTTTGTTTGTTTGTTTGTTTGTTTGTTTGTTTTGAGATCAAAAGGGAACTACTGATGAGTTTTAGACAGGGAAGTGACCTGCCCCAGTCTATATAAAAATTAGCCATGGGGGCGCCTGGGTGGCGCAGTCGGTTAAGCGTCCGACTTCAGCCAGGTCACGATCTCGCGGTCCGTGAGTTCGAGCCCCACGTCGGGCTCTGGGCTAACGGCTCAGAGCCTGGAGCCTGTTTCCGATTCTGTGTCTCCCTCTCTCTCTGCCCCTCCCCCGTTCATGCTCTGTCTCTCTCTGTCCCAAAAATAAATAAAAACATTGAAAAAAAAATTAGCCATGTACAGGTTGGGCACTGGGTGAAGCAAGATGTCAATATCATCTTGTTCCTGCAATAGGAAAAGTGGAGTCAGGATGAGTTCAGGCCAGGTTCAGAGGCAGCCCAACAAATGATGTTCAGCCAGTGGCCAGCAAGCTTTCTCAGCAAGCTTTACTTGCAGGTAAATCTGAAGTCAAAGTCAGTTGGTAGCTGAAGTAAGTCCTAAGAATTGGGACTGGCACCTATGAATTTGGACAAATGTTTATGGACAGAGTTGGTTTCCTTAGGCCTCCTTTGGAGGCCTGGGACCCACCCTCTGTCCACTGACCCTAAAAATTATTTTTTTTTTAGTGTTTATTTTTGAGAGAGAGAGAGAGAGAGAGAGAGAGAGAGAGAGAACGAGCAGGAGAGAGGCAGAGAGAGAGGGAGACACAGTCTTGGAAGCAGGCTCCAGGCTCCGAGCTGTCAGCACAGAGCCCAGATGCGGGGCTGGAACTCATGAGCTGTGAGATCAAGACCTGAGCTGAAGTCGGACGCCCAACTGACTGAGCCACCCAGGCACCCGTACTGACCCTAAAAATTAAATGACCTGTGCAACCATGAGAGTCAGCTTCCAAAGAATGAGAGGGCTTTGCCCTGGCTGTTTTTATTTTATTTTTAAAAAATTAATTAATTAAATTAACTTTAATTAATTTATTATATATATAGAGAGAGTATACATGCATGAGCAGGGGAGGGGGCAGAGGGAGAGACAGAGAGACAGAGAGAGGGAGAGAGAGAATCCCAAGCAGGCTCCACACTCAGTTTGGAGTCTGACACAGAGCTGGACACTGGCTTGATCTCACAAACCTGGGATCAAGGCATGATGCTCAACCGACTGAGCCACCCAGCTGCCCCTACCTTGGCTGTTCTTAAAGCAAAGCCTGGAAAACATCTTTTAATACTTTCATTGGTATATTCTGTGATTGGGGCAATTTTTTAGGGGTGTTAAAAGCCCATTCTTGGTTATTTGGGTTTCCAAAAAACCCCCAAAACTCCAAAACTTGTGAACTCCAGGAGTTCTTCAATTCATGACAAGGGAGGGAGATAATTTTGTGTTGGAGGCATAGAGATTTATCTCCGCCACATGCAGTATGTCTAAATATAGTATATACTGACTGTATTTTCTTTTGGGAGTTTTATGGTTTCAGTTCTTACTTTTAGGTCTTTAATCCATTTTAAGTTTATTTGTATGTATGGTAAAAGAAAGTGGTCCAATTTCATTCTTTTGCATGTAGCTTCCAGTTTTCCCAGCACCATTTATTGAAGATACTATCTTTTCCCCATTGTATATTCTTGCCTCCTTTGTCCTAGATTGACTATGTAAGCATGGGTTTATTTCTAGGCTATTATGTTCTATTGATCTATGTGTCTATTTTTGTGCCAGTACCATATTGTTTTGATCACTATAGTTAAAATCTGCAATTGTGATACCTCTAGCTTTGTTGTTCTTTCTTAAGATATCTTGGGCTATTCAGGGTCTTTTGAGGTTCCATACAAATTTTAGGATTATTTGTTCTAGTTCTGTGAAAAATGCCATCAATATTTCTATAGGGATTGCAATGAATCTATAGATTACTTTGGGTAAAATAGACATTTTAACAATATAAAATCTTCCAATCCATGAACATAATATATCTTTCTCTTTATTTGTGTCACCTTCAATTTCTTTTATCAATGTCTTATAGTTTTCAGAGTATAAGTCTTTCTCTTCCTTGGTTACATTCACCCCTTAGGTACTTCATTTTTTTTAATGTTTATTTATTTATTTTTAGAGAAAGAGAGGAGGGGAGGGGCAGAGAGAGAGGGAGAGAGAGAATCCCAAGCAGGCTCCATACTGTCAGTGAGGAACCTGACATGGGGCTCAATCCACAAACTGAGATCATGACCTGCGCCAAAATCAAGAGTTGGATGCTTAACCAACTGAGCCACCCAGGCACCCTGGTACCTTATTTTTTTTTTGATGCAACTGTAAGTGGGATTGTTTTCTTAATTTCTCTTTCTGCGATTTCATTATCAGTGTATAAAAATAAAACAGATTTATATATGTTGATTTTGTGTCATGCAACTTTACTGAATTCATTTATTAGTTCTAATAGTTTTTTTTGTTGGAGTCTTTAGGGCTTTCTGTATTTAATATCATGTTATCTGCAAATAGTGACAGTTTTATTTCTTCTTTACCAATTCAGATGTCTTTTGTTTCTTTTTCTTGTCTGATTGCTGTGAGTAGAGTTTTCAACTATGTTGAATAAAAGAGGTGAGAGTGGGCATTATTGTCCTGTCTCTGATCTTAGAGGAAAAAGTTTCAGATTTTCACTATTGGCTATGAAGTTAGCTGTGACCTTGTCATAAATCACCTTCATTATGTGGAGGTACATTTTCTCTATACCCAGCTGAACAGACCAATTACCAGGAAGGAGATTAAATCAGCAATCAAAAACCTCCCAGCCTAAAAAATCTAGTACCAGATGAATTCTGGTGAATTCTACCAAACTTTTAAAGAAGAATTAAGTCCTTTTCAGACTCTTCCAAAAAAGTGAAAAAGGAAACACTACCAAACTTATTTTACAAAGCCAGTATGATCCTGATATCAAAGCCACTACAAGGACACTACAAGAAAAAAAAAAAATTATAGGCCACTATGTCAGATGAACATATTTGCAAAAATCCTCAAAAAAAGTTAGCAAACCGGGGTGCCTGGGTGGCTCATCTGCTTAAGTGTCCAACTTCAGCTCAGGTCATGATCTCATGGTTCGTGGGTTTGAGCCCTGCATCAGACTCTGTGCTGATGGTGTGGAGCTTGCTTGGGATTCTCTGTCTCCCTCTCTCTCTCTGCCCCTGTCTCACTCTCTCTCTCTCTCAAAAAATAGATAAGTAAGCTTAAAAAGTTAGCAAACCAAATTTAACAGTACATTAAAAGGATCAGACATTGTGCTCAAATGGGATTTATTCCAGGGGTCTAAAATGGTTCAACATCTGCAAATCCGTAAATGTGATATACCACATTAACCAACTATAGTATAAAAATTGTTTGATCACCTCAATAGATGGAGGAAAAAAAAGCATTTGACAAAATTCAGCATCCTTAAATGATAAAAAATATGCATGCCTTTTATTTCTTCTTCTTAACTAATTGCATTGGCTAGGATCCTCCAGTATAGTGTTGAATAAAAGTTGTAAAAGCCTTGTTCTTAATCTTAGGAAGAAAGTATTTAGTCTTTCACCATTTAGTATGATGTTTACTGTAGGTTTTTCATAAATACCCTTTATCAGATTGAGGAAATTCTCTTCTAGTTTGCTAGGAGTCTTACAAAAAATCATGCCTGAGTGTTGAATTTTGTCAAATGTTTTTTCTGTATGTAATGAGATGGTTATGTGGTTTTTCCCCTTTTATTGTGTTAATATTGTAAATTATACGGCTGATTTTTGGATGTTGAGCCAATCTTATGTTTGCAGGATAACCTTCATTTGGATGAAGATGTATTGTCTTTTTGATATATTATTGGAAATAATCTGCCAAAGTTTTGTTAAAGGTTTTTTCATTTATATTCCTGAGGGATATTTGTAATTTTCTTTTCTTAAACATCTTTGTCTGATTTTGGTATCAAACCAAATTGTTTTTTGTTGTTGTTGTTTTGTTATTTTACACAGAGAAAGAGAGCATTAGCGGAGGAGAGGGACAGAGTAAGAGAGAGAGAAAATCCTAAGCAGGCTCCATGCTCAGCACAGAGCCAGACACAGGGCATGGAACCCATGACCCTGGGATCATGATCTGAGCCAAAATCAAGAGTCAGATGCTCAACTGTCTGAGCTACCCAGGCGCCCCCCAAAATCAGTTTGATGCCAAATGAAGGTAAAGCTGACTTCATAAGTTAATTTGGGTAGTGTTTATTCCTCTTCTGTTTTCTGCAAAAGTTTGTGTAGCATTGGTATTATAATTAGTATACTTAACCAGTGAAGCCCTCTGGGCCTGAACTTTCCTTTGTTTTTTGGGGGGTGGCAGGTTTAAATTTCAAATGCAATTTCTTTAAAAGATATAGGACTATTAAGTTATCTATTTTATATTGATTGAGCTTTGGTAGTTTGTGCCATTTTGTGTCATTTTATTTAAATTGTCATATAAGTTGGCATAGAGTTTTTCATAATGTTCCTTTATTACCATTTAATGCCTGTAGAATCCATAGAGGGGTCTACTCTCTTGTTATTTTCTTATTGATAATTTGTGTCTTCTCTTTTTTCCTATATTCTCCTTGCTTCAAGTCCAACATAGTTTCTTTTCCACCAGTTCCCCTAAATATCTCTGAATTGAGACTCATTTGGTCTCACTGGCCTGATTTTAGTAATGTAGCCATCCCTGAGCTGATAACCATGGCCATGCTCTGATTGGTTGGGGATGAAGTCAGCATCATCTTGGCTACATGGGCTGAGAATGGGAAGGGCCTTTCCTGAAAAAAGTCAGGGTCCTTTAACTTTAAGAATGAGGAATGGATGCCAGGCAGGTAGAAAGTACATATGACCATGTCATAATTTATGGTTTTTTATTCTGAAGAAGTCTAAAATTTTATATAACCAAATTCATAAATTTATCTTTATGTTTCTTTCAGGAAAAAAACTCCCTAAATATCTTTTTTTTTTTTGAAGTAAGCTTCATGCCCAGAGTGGAGACCAGTATAGGGCTTGAACTCATGACCATGAGATCAAGACCTGAGCTGAGATCAAGAGTTGGATGCTTAACTGACTGAGCCACCAGAAGCCCTCTATACATCTTTAATGAGACAATTTTTACCTAAATTTTCTTTTTTAATGTTATCAAGGTTTATACTTATTTAATTCATTTTGAATTTGTTGCAGTTTAAGATATAAGGTGAGGATCTAACTTAACTTTTTCTTTAAGATACTAGATGATCTCTTATACCTTCATTTATTCAACACATTCCTTCAGTAAAACATAATACCTGGTACTTAACATGGTGCTTTTTCCATACTAAGCCCTGTGCTAAGCATTCTAACATATTTTAATGCATTAGTGTTTATAAGGGTTCTATGAGGTAGATACTATTATTATTATCTCTATATATTACTGAGATACAAAGAAGTATCGCTTACTGAAACTTCAATGGCTAATAGATGTCTGACATCTGAACCTAGGTGGTTGACTTCCGGTATCTTTTGGTAGGCTTCCAATCTCTGTGCTATACTGCCTCTCAAAATGATTGATGTCCACAGCATGCCTTGTAGTTACTGGCTTTGCAGCTAGTAGACTTCCGTAGTACCCATGCCTATTTTTGTTCCCACCAGTTGGCTTGTACTAAGAATCAGCTGTTTGTTCACAAACCTCAATTTGATAATTGGACTTGTTATTATAGTTACATATTTTAGCTAAATAAAGATAAAACAATGAAACATGAGCATAACAACAAAGTTATCTATGAAAACCAAGTTGATTCCTTTCAACAGATTCCATAAAGCCAGATAATGAAAAAATTTGGTTGACTGAGGTGTGGGCAAGAACCGTGAAGGTTGGCAAACAAACAAAAAGCAAAAACTCTACAATTCTGCTCTCAGTTTCCCAAGCACCTATGAAATTTTTGTATTACTGAAACAAATCCTGAAAATTAGAGGATACCCAATGAACGTGGTTTAAACAAAAGAGATTACAACAATCACCACACTCATTCTCATAAAAAAGGATATTTATAGATTAGTGAATACATATTTGTTTATAGTTTTAATTTCAACTAAGTGCTTAAAATGTGTATCACCTTGAAAATTTTTTTAAATATTTATTTATTTTTGAGAGAGAGAGCCCACATGTGAGCGGAGGAAGGACAGAGAGAAGGAGACAGACGATTGGAAGCAGGCTCCACGTTAACAGAAGAGAACCCTATCTGGGGCTCAAACTCACAGAACTGTAAGATCATGACCTGAGCCAAAGTCAGATGCTTAACCACTTAACTGAGCCACCCAGGCACCACAGGTGTATATCATTTTTAAATTGTTCTTCTGCTTTAACTTCTCCCTTGCCCCCAGATAAACCACCAAGTTAGTCCTAGTCCTAATCTCTCTGAAAGGAACTTTTCTACCTGGATAGCCAATAGTCTTGGCATCATTTATTGATTTGAACTTCTTTTCTCTACTGACTAGAAAATGTACTTAATCATCTACTAGATCCTTATGTATACTGCATTATCTTTCCAGATTATCTATCCAGCTCCATTGTTCTATTTCTCAGTTCTTGACTTACTGTTTTAATACCTGATACTTTCTTTAGCTTAATATTTCTTGGATATTCCACCTCATTAATATTTCCATATATGTCTTACTTCTGAAGTTTATTATTAATATATTCTTGTTGAGGATCTTTATCAATTGTGAAAATTCTAGTGAAGAAGGTATTCTATCCTTCGTTATAACGTAAAAATGAGGCAAGATTAACAAACTCGGATACAGCATGGCATGAGAAGCATGAACACCTACCAGCATAGTAGTGGTATACTGAGTTTTCAATACCCTCTGAGAAGATTGCATAACTCAATAATATATGTAAGAAACCACTGTAGATTAAAGCACATGTTAAAAATTGTCAGGAATGAGACAGTTCATGGAGATCATGACAGAACTGCATTTGTAGAGGTTCAGGCAAGGAACAAATTTTCCCCATTCAGGCCCAGCTTATCTTTATGAGAGGAGCTTGCTTAATTGCTTGCTAAACACCTGCTTCACTTGTTTATTCCTGAGGGTGTAAATGAAGGGATTGAGCATCGGGGTCACCACGGTGTTGAGCAAGGCCACCACCTTGTTCCTGTCCTCCCCTTCATTTCCCTTGCCTGACCGGATGTACATGAAGATGCAGCTGCCATAGAAGAGAGACACAACGATGATGTGGGAGGAGCAGGTTGAGAAGGCTTTCTGCCTCTCCTTGGCCGAGGGGATGCGCAGGATGGTGTGGAGGATGTGGCCATAGCAGGTGGCCGTCACGGACAGAGTGCCCAGCAAACTGATGTTGGCCACAATAAAACCCAGAAGCTCTATGAGACTCGTGTCTGCACATATCAGTTCCAGGAGTGGAAAGTTGTCACAAAAGAAATGGTTAATGACATTGGGGCCACAAAATGGCTGCTGAAGTATGATGGAACTTGGAAAGACAATGAGAAGGAATCCTGCCATCCATGAACAAAGAACCAGCTCTATACAGACCCTTCTGCTCATGATGGTTGCATAACGTAAGGGGTTACATATGGCCACATACCTGTCAAAGGACATCACTGCCAGAAGGAAGAACTCTGTGGTGCCCAGGAAGAAATAGAGGAAAAACTGGAGAAAGCAGCCTGGGAGAGAGATGGTCTTGTATCCAGTCAGGATGTTGGTCAGCATCTTGGGGAAGATGACCGAGGTGAACCAGATCTCCAGGACAGCAAAGTTGCGGAGGAAGTAGTACATGGGGGTGTGGAGGCGCCTGTCCACGAGGGTGATGCCCACGATGAGGAGATTCCCCAGCAGAGTGAGGAGGTAGGTCAGCAGCAGCCCCAGGAAGATGAGCATCTGCAACTCACAGGCATCTGAGAGTCCCAGCAGGACAAACTCGGTGACAGCGGTGTAGTTCCGCATGGCTCCTCTGACCTCTGCTGAGGGTGGCCAATCAGAGGTGTGCAGCATCAGGAGGAGGGATGCTCTGGCGACCCAAGGACACTTGGAACTGAAAGGAAAGAGGGATTCAGAGCTGAAGGAGTCCTTTAATTCTTTGATCTCTGAGTCCCTTTGTCTCCCTCCTCACACATACTTTGACGAAACGTAAATCAATTTTGGGGGAGTCCTTGGGAAAAGTTTTCCCATTTCTCTGTTTCTATTAGGAAACTCCGTATTAAACCCCTTTCATTCTTTCTCACATTCATCCAACTGCTACAGGGAATCTCTCAAGTGTATTAAAATGTATGCCACTGCAAATCCTGTACCCGATGTATCGCAGACCTTGATAGAAAGCATTGGTGGAATACTTACCCTATAGCTTGTTACAGAAGGCATTTAAGTTAGAGATGGTGGTTGCACCTGAGCTCCATCATTCACCAACAAGTCTGGGACCGTTATCTACCTAACCAAAACTGTTTCCTTGGTGGGAACAGTAAGAGCACCTTTGTAAAAAGTTCTCCCACAACTTAAATAAATAATGCATTTCCAACACTTAGCACAAGGCTAGCCACAGAGCAAGCACTCACATAGTGTTAGGTATGTTCATTTCCTCCTTTGTGACTGAAACTCTAGTGGGACGATAATAAGAGGAAATCAGAGTAAAACTGGAGAAAAGATACCGTGACTTGGGCAATATGTACTGAAACAAACTGTTTAAAAAATACAAAGATATTATCAGCTCATTATGGAAAGCTTAGGAAACATAGAAAATCCATAGGAAACGGAGCAAAAATTTCACATGTAACCCCACAGAGACACTTTTATTCAGATTTTGATTTACTTCTACTGTATTTTTTCCATTCTTAGTGTTTAATAACAGTGTTTATTGCTTTACATACCATGCTCATAGATTATGTATTTTGTACCTCTTTCCTTCTGACATATTAGTGTCACGTTATTATAAACATTTTGTTAATCTGTTATTTGGCTGATACTTTTCAAGGGATGCGTGTGCTATGAAACTATATGCTATGATACATAGTGTGGGAGAGAGCATACATTCGCAGATGAGGCATCATGCTTAATTTTTTGGGATAATATCCTAATAATGATAACAAAGAATCGTAACAATTAACAGTGATATTCAAGATTGTTCGTCAGTCAATTTCAAATTTGGAGAGTATATATCTTTGTTTTAAGTGATTGTCACTTCTCTGTTTTACATTACTTAATATTGTCCTTAGAGATCTGGATACAGAACTACACAAGCTTGTCATTGGTTGTTCTTCATAGAAATGACAGGTTGAGGTGAGCTTCTGTAGGGAGGAGGTGACTCCATCCAAGACAGGAGCAGGACCTAATGTGATCAGATTGCATCAGAAAAGTGATAACATACGACATTATAGCTATGTGACATATGTATTTTCATGGAGAAGGACTGGATGAGAACCTGGGAAAAGGAACATGATTGCCAATCAGGATGGGAGGATCGTGGGTGATTTTTTTCTTTCCTCTTTTAATTATTGTAATGTTTGCTTATGAAATAACAAGTTCAAACTCATAAGAGGAACCAGCACCGTCAGCCCATTTGTGTTAAGAGTTGGGCAGAACGTTTCAGGAGAGACAAAGGGGAAACCAATGGCTGTCCATGAAAACGGTAAACAAAAGCTTTAGAGATTCTGGACCTGGGTCAGGATAGTGAGAATGATGAAAAGAATCAAAGAGGTCAGCTGGGCGGTAGCCTGCCTGTGGCACCTTAAACACGTGACAGGTTTCTGGGCAGGGTGTCCAGAGCAGTCGGATTCCCCTTCCCCTATTCCAAAAATTGCACCCATGCAGGTTACCTCACTAGCTGCCAGGTGAGGTGTTCTATTGTCTTCAAGGCAGTTGTGATGATGGAGACTCCTAGTTTTCAGAGGAAGCTCCTGGCTCTGCAATGTTGCCCAAGGACTGTGTTTCTTGGGGGATCCACCAGGGATTCAAAATGAAGGAAGCTCCAGAGCTGTAACATGGTCGGAAGCTCATGGACATAGGCGGGCCCTGTCCTCTTTGTACCGCACGTGTCCCAAACCTCCATGTTTCCAACAACCAGTCTTCCTTAAGAAATGCTCCGTGACTCCTTGGTCACCAACATCCCCAGATAGCTCATCTCTGGGCGTTCCCCAGAACTTCTGGGGTCACCAGTTTTTCAGGAAGTTTCTGTTGCTTCTGCCCCATCATAGCATCTCTGCTGGAACACTTTCCTGGGGAAATGGATGTAGAAACATAATCAATTATTCACCCATCTCTCCTAAACTAAGGCAGAGACAGACATCAATGTCGAGACTCATATGACTCATCTTCAACTGGGCTCAAGAGGTTTCTAGGCAGAATGGTACATGCCCTTCCAGGGGCATGGTGCCCATAGAGGATTCTGGGGTAACCTATTAGTGGCAGACTCCTTGTCTCTGTGGAGCTGGCATCGGCCTGGGCTGCCTGAGGTTCTGTTTGGTCTCCATGGAACTCAGAGATATACAGGGTACACAGCTCAAACTTAGCCGGTCTAGAGTGTCTCCCTCTTCTCTTGTAGGATGGAGCTGTGCTTCCCCTGAGATTCATTACCATCCGTGGTAATAGGGACCTGAGGAGGTCCCTTACCTCTAACTTTCTTCAACTTTGAGATTGAGAGTTTCCTTTGTTCTGGCTGAGAAACTCAAAACTCCTAATGAAGTTTAATGATAACAAAGAGGTGCAATTATGAAAACACTCAAGAAATATTTGTTGAGTGCTTATTGTGTGGCAAGTACTGGTCTACACACCAGCGATGTATAGGCAGAGTCTTGTGGGGACCAAAGACATTAAGCCATCACACTAATAAGTAATTGCTATTGTGACTAGTGTTCTGAAGGAGAGCTCATAAGATAGCCTGAGCTAGGCTGAAGGACAAGGGAAGTTGTTTCTGATGAAGTTGTATGAAGCTGAGACCTGTAGGATGAGTTGGCGTGTGGGGGATGAAACACTTTAATTAATTAGTTAATCCTTCATTCAACACATATTGAGCACCTACTATGTGTCAGGCTCTGTGCTGTGCACTGAGGATGACTATGAGTGGTGAATGAAACACACATGCTCCAGTCCCCATGGAATTGCCTCTCCATTGGGAGAACCTTGGTAAGAGGGCCTTGGGACTGTCCCCATCTTAGTCATTGACCCAGTCAAGTGAAAGCTACTCTGTGATACCACCTTCTTTCTTTGGTCACCAAACTACTGCCTAGAGTGGGTAAAACCGGCTGAGATAAATTGACTGCAGTAAGTAGTATGATTTTAGGAGCCAATGATGTGTTCGAAAAGCCAAATGAGTGACTGGCTTTCAGTTATCTGTTTCAAATGACTGAATGAAGTTAATTTGATTAGGGTTTCTCTCTCTGGGAATCTGGCTATTCTTGATGTGGTAAGATGACTAGGGTTGGCGACCCACTCTCTAACACCTCATTATGTCCTATAAACTGCTTTTGTAGTCACCTTACTTCTGGTAGGAGTTATGACTACACCAGTGACCGATAATAAGGATGCCCCAGTAGTTGGACAGGCGAGGGTAAAGAGTGAACATGGCCTACCCTGGTTATACCTGCTGGGATATGCTTATAGAAATTTTATTCCTTCTCTACTCAGACCAGAAAGGGCCTGGATTTCTGAGTCCTGTAGCTTTTGAATGGTGATCATCCATCAGTGGGCACCTGCGAGGCATGGTGAGAAATTAAAACATTGACTCCCCTACATGATAAAGATTCTCCCTTTTCTTCACTGGATCTTGAGAGGGCACTCTCAAGATCCCAAGGTTTTATCCTTACTTTGTGCCCAAGGTTTTATCCTTACTTTGTGCATCTTTGTTTCTGTGTAAAGGGCCTGCCATCTGAAAGAAAAACAACCGAATTTATTCTCCTCCAAACTGGAAAACTAGTCTTTTTCTCACACTAAAATTCAGAGGAGGAACATGTGTAAATATGTACTAACAAGACAGTAGAAGGGCTATGAAGGCATAGAGGTGGGTGTTTGAGGAAAGAAAAGGAGTGAGACCTGTCTTAGATGGATGTCCAGGAAAGGCAAGCCTAAGGAAGTATGAGTGCAGCCCACACTGGAAGGCAGAGCTTGGAGTTATCCAGGTGACTGGCTGGGACATTTCCAGGCAAAGACAAGATGGTATTTCAAGACCATGATTTGGCAAAGGAGTGGTGTTTTTGAAGCACAGAAAGAAGGCCAGTGAGTCACGAAGACAATGATAGTGATTTGAGATTTGGCTGGAGAGTTGTGCTGGGTTCCAGATTTGCAGAGCCTTGAGAGCCTCGTGTGGTAAGAAGGATGGTGCATTCCAAGTGCAACTGGAAGCTATTGGAAGGTTTTCAGCAGAGAAGGGACACGATCTTGTTTATGTTTTAAAAAGACATCATTCTGGGCACCTGGGTGGCTCAGTCGGTTAAGCGGCCTCAGGTCATGATCTCACGGTTTGTGAGTTCGAGCCCCATGTCGGGCTCTGTGCTGACAGCTCAGAGCCTGGAGCCTGTTTCAGATTCTGTGTCTCCCTCTCTCTGACCCTCCCCTTCATGCTCTGTCTCTCTCTGTCTCAAAAATAAATAAACGTTAAAAAATAAAAACAAATTTTAAAAAGGCATCATTCAGGATGCCTGGGTGGCTCAGTTGGTTAAGCGTCCAACTTTGGCTCAGGTCATGAACTCAAGGTTCAGGGGTTTGAGCCCCGTGTCAGGCTCTGCGCTAACAGCTTAGAGCCTGGAGCCTGTTTCTGATTCTGTGTGTGTGTCTCTCTCTGCCCCTCTCCTGCTCGTGCTCTGTCTCTCTCTGTCTTTCATTACTAAATAAACATTAAAAAAAGTTTAAAAAGGCATCACTCTGGCAGATAGTAGGAAGAAGAAATTGGAACAGGCAAGAGGAACAGGAAAGTGGATCAGGGGATTTATTGCAGGGTGTGGGGGGAAAATCACATAGGAAAATTGTCATCACTTTTGATGAAGAGTCAATAGAGTAGGAGAAAAAATAGGGGCAGGCATGGATTGAGGGTATGAGAAAAGGAAGTGTGGCCAGGGTATAAAACCTTGGAAATGACCAGGCCTGGCGAGGCAGGCAGAGGCAGAGCACAGAAAGGGGATCCTTGAGGAAGGGAGTGGTTGGTGGTTCGAATCGACTGCAGCCAGTAGATATCTGGGAAGTCTGTCTGCAAACATTTTTGGCTAGCTGGTAGTTGAGGAGTGTGAATATAGTTCCTGGAGAGGTTGGGGAACAGACTGGCAGAAACTAAGTAGAAAAACACGTCCTCAATGGATGGAAGAATAGGCATGTTCTCAGGATCAGGATTGAGGCACTGAATAGAAGGCCAGGATCCAATTCCCAGGACTGGGCACAAGAGCCTTTGTTTCAGAAACAGGGCAAAAGTTTAGTCACTATAAAAGGAGCACCAGGGTGAATGTGGACTACCAGGAAGTGAGGCTGAGGCTGTGTCCCACAGAGCTGGCCTGAATCTTTCCCAAATCTCCCTGCCTGCAGCCAGGATTGTCCCAGAACTTGGAGGGAAGGGTCAAATGAGGAAAGGACAGGTTTTGTCAAGAGGGAACCACCACTGAGACCACTTAAGAGTTGTCACACTGGGATTCTGCCATCTCCATTTTGCCCGCCTTGTCTTCTTTTAGCCATTGCTTTGTTACCTTAAATTCCATTCAGTCAAAGATTCATTGAACACTCACCTTGTGTTAGGTGCCATGGGGAACCCAACAATGAAGATGACATGGTCCCTGCTCTATAGGAGCCCAAGATGGAGTATTCTGTCTAGGTGATTATTATACAGGTGGATTGCATTGTAGCCTCTTGGAGATTCCATAGAGATTATGTTTGCTCCTAGCTACCAGAATAGCGACAGAAGTAATGCGGTCTCTGTGTTGTTAGAGAAGTTTGTGACACTCAGTGGGACATCAGATAGCATATTTACTTGGTGTCACAGATTGGTCTTACATACTTCTTGTGATAGGCAGCCTCTGAGATGGCCCCAGGGTCTGCACCCTATCGTATTCATGTCCCTGTGTAATCCTCTCCCCTTGTGTGTGGCTGGAACTGGTGACAAGCTCCTAATGAATAGAACACAGGAAAAGAGATAAGATGTCACTTCTGAGAATGTTCCAAAGATTCTGTGGTTTCCGTCTTCTATGCCCTCTCTTGGTCTCTTGACTGTTCTGAGGGCAGCCAGCTGCCTTGTTTTGAACTGCCTTGTGGAGAAGCCCGTGTGTCAAGGAATTGAGGTCTCTAGACAACAGCCAGCAAGGACTTGAGGCCTGTCAGCAGCCACATGAGGGGACTTGGAAACAGATCTTCTCCCAGATGGAGCCTTGAGATGGCTGTCATTTTAGTTTATGCCTTGGTTATAGCCTTGTGAGAGATCCTGAGCCAGAGGCACCAGTTGAGTCATGTCCTGATTCCTACCTCAGAAACTGTGAGCTAATAAGGGCTTGTTGTTTTAAGGTGCTAAGTTTTTGGATAGTATGTTACACAACAATGGATAATGAATACTGTTCTCTTCAGGATTCTAGCTTTTATTTTTGAGGTGTCATAGTGGGGTACTCAATGCACGATGAGCTGAGTACAGATATCCTACTTCCTGTGCCTTTGGTCTTAAGCTCTCCGCTGATGATAGCTACTTTGAACTTTCTTTATACTCTAAATCTTGAGCTTAGTTTACTCATTAATGATTATCATATAAAGTCTTAGAGAGTAGTATTTGTTACTCTGGATTTGAATATAGAGATTTCATCGTCCAAGTGGTTAGTGACGGGCTTACAAATACTAACATCACAATTTCTTCTCAGCTCTATGACAATTCTGCTTTTTGGATAGCTTTTGTGCTATAAACTAAACAATGAGAATGAGAAATAGACAAGTAGACAATTCCATTGCCACCGGAAACTGTTACGAAGAGTTCCTTGTCTCATGGGGTGCCTGGGTGGCTTGGTCGGTTGAGTACCCAACTTCAGCTCAGACCATGATCTCACAGTTTGTTAGTTGGTTAGTTCATGAGTTCGAGCCCCGCCTGCTTCAGATCTTGTGTCCCCTTCTGTCTCTGCCCCTCCCCGACTGGTGCCCTCTATTTCAAAAAACCGACCAACCAACCAACAATCTAACATTAAAAAAAAAAAAAAAAAAAGAGTCCTTGTCCTAGTCAACATGCTTATCCCAAGTTTGCTGTGTCCACAATACAGTTGCCTAAGACAGGACCAACTCTGAACCTCCTAAGCCAGCTTTTCTCCTTACTGCTTTGTTTCTGTGATAACATCTTTTGGATTACCTAGACTCAATATCCGGGGCTCTCCTTTAATTCTGTTTTTTCCTGTGATCGTTTTTCCTCTTTAGTACCCAAGCCCTAGCAGGTTCTGCCTGTGCAACATCTCTTACATATTTTTTCTTGTTGCATTGCCATGTATACTACTCAAGTTACCTCTTGTTTGAAGTATTTCGCTTATCTTTTTAACTTTTTATTAAATTTCAAACATATACAAAAGTAGAGAGGTTATATAATGAACCTCCATATAATCGTTACCTAACTTTGACAATAACTAAGTCATGTCCATTCTTGTTTCACCTACACACCCCCCAGTTTCCCCTTTCCCATATTATTGTGAAACAAATCCCAGACATCATGTCATTTCATCTGTACGTTTCAGTAAATATTAAAGCCATAGTACTCTTTAAAATGTAAATATAACACCATTACTACTTTTTAATTTTTTTTTGGCTTCAGGAGTAGAATTTAGTGATTCATCACTTATGTGTAACAACCAGTGCTCACCATAACAACTGCCCTTCTTAATACCCATCGGCCATTTACCCCAATCCTCCACCCACCTCCCTCCATCAACCTTCAGTTTGTTCTCTTTTGTTAAGAGTGTCCTATGGTTTGTTTTCCTCTCTTTCTCTCTCTTTTTTTTTTTTTTACCTTCCCACATGTTCATCTGTTTTTTTTTCCTTTAAATTCCATATATGACTGAAATCATATGGTATCTGTCTTTCTCTGACTGACTTACATGGCTTAGCATAATATACTCCAGCTCCATTATTACCTTTAAAAATGAAAAATACGTCAATCATCAAAAGGATTATTATTTTAATTTGAATTGTCCTGACTATTACTATGGTTGACCATCTTGCCTTATTGATTGGCTCTTTGTGTTTGCTTTTCTGTGAAGTATCTATGCATATCCTTTGCTCTTTATCTATTGGGTGGTTTGTCTTTGTATATTATGAATAATAACCCCCTATTAGTAATATGCATTTTCCATCTACCCCCCCTTCCTACATACCCATTCAAACAATTCTTCCTACAGTTCTCTTTCCCTTGACCGGTGGATGGGATTCAGGATATGTATGATGAATTTTCTGGCCACTCATATTATTTTAGAAGTTCTCCATTCGCTATAAGTCCAAAGAATCGGGTTATTACGTTGCCCAATTCTATGTAATTGTTAAAATTCTGAACATCACTGAAAGTGAACAGGTACTCCTTGCTCCACTTAAGGCCTCTTTCAGGTGGGAAATCTTCAGAGGGAAAAGGTGTGTGCTGTTGGCTTCATCTGCCTTAACTCTGTATGCCCACTTCCCCCTTGCCTGTGTTTTCCACCCCTGCCCTCTTCCAGGGATATGGGACAGGGGGGTGGTGGCAAGTAGGGGATGGAGAACCTAGAGGAAATGGAAGGTGATACGGACAAAGATAGTAGTGGTGGTGGTGGTTAGAAGTGGTGGGGTGCTGTGTATATTTTGAAGGCATAATCTACAGAATTTGCCAATGGATTGGCTGTCTGATATAAGAGAAAGAGGGAGAGTCAAAGATAAAATAGTTTTGCTCTATCTGGAATCTCTTTTTTCTTACTGTGGTAGAATACATGGAAGATAAAATTGACCATTTTGACCATTTTAAAGTGTACGGCTCAGCGGCGTTCACAGTGCTGTGCAATCATCAGCACTACCCCTCTCAGACCCTTTTCATCATCTGAAACCAAAACTCTGCATCCATTAAACAATACGTCATTCACACCCCCACCTCTAGCCCCTGGTTCCCACCAGTCTACTTTCTGTCTCCATGATTCTGACTACTCTAGATACCTCACATAAATGGCATCAACCAATATTTGTACTTTTGTGTCTGGCTTCTTTCACTTAGCAGAATGTCTTCAAGATTCATCCATTTTGGAGCATGTGTCACAATTTCCTTCCTGTTCAAGGCAGAATAATACCCCATTGTATGTTTATAGCACATTTTGTTGATCCTTTTATTCATCAGCAGACATTTGAGTTGTCCCCATATTTGTGGTTAGTGTGAATAATGCTGCTATAAACGTGAATGTACAAATATCTCTTTAAGTCCCTGCTTTTGCTCCTTTTAGATATATACCCAGGCTGGATTGTATAGTAAACCTATGTTTATTTTTGAGAAAGTGCCCTAGAGTTTTCCACAGTGGCTGCACCATTTTCCATTCCCACCAGCAATGCACAAGAGACAGGAGACTGAGACTCAGAGAAGTAACCAACCAGTAGGTAGAAGAGCTGTTACCGATAGGAATGAAGAATTTCTATCAATTTTAATAAAAACAAGCATAAGAAGTTTGTGTACAAAATAATAAGCAATTGCGCTTAGTCCTCTGTTGAGTTCTTGCTGATGTATTACTGTGAGAGGAGCACAAGTGTGAAATGAGGGCAGTGCTAACAGAGAACTGTTAGCACCCTCTCGTCTGAGGGTGTTGGAGCAACAGACCCCAAAGAACCAGTTAGGGTGCAAGTACTTATTGAGTATTTATATGGTCAATGACAATGGGTTGGTGCTTGAGGCTTGTGGTGAATTACAGAGCTGGGACCTGCTCCCAAAGAGCTCTTTGTATTCTGTTGGGAAGCCAGGCAGACACAGATGGAATGAAGAGAGTAATTCAAATCTGATAATTAATAAAAATGCTTTGGGGATCTAGAGAGCTTATGAGTTTACGCTGAGTTGCATAGTGACTGGCACCCCAGAAACATGGCAGCAGAGAATTTTCTAAGTGGGAAAGTCTCCATTTCTGGCAGGGGCCTGAATCGTGTTAGCCTTCCTGGGAATATTAGTTTCAGCCTCTTAATTCCACAGGTTTATAAGAAGAGCTTGTTTACCTGCTCCTTAAACACCTGCTTCACCTGCTTGTTCCGCAGGGTGTAGATGAAGGGATTGAGCATCGGGGTCACCACGGTGTTGAGCAAGGCCACCACCTTGTTCCTGTCCTCCCCCTCATTTCCCTTGCCTGACCGGATGTACATGAAGATGCAGCTGCCATAGAAGAGAGACACAACAATGATGTGGGAGGAGCAGGTTGAGAAGGCTTTCTGCCTCTCCTTGGCCGAGGGGATGCGCAGGATGGTGTGGAGGATGTGGCCATAGCAGGTGGCCGTCACGGACAGAGTGCCCAGCAAACTGAGGTTGGCCGCAATAAAACCCAGAAGCTCTATGAGACTCGTGTCTGCACATATCAGTTCCAGGAGTGGAAAGTTGTCACAAAAGAAATGGTTAATGACATTGGGGCCACAAAATGGCTGCTGAAGTATGATGGAACTTGGAAAGACAATGAGAAGGAATCCTGCCATCCATGAACAAAGAACCAGCTCTATACAGACCCTTCTGCTCATGATGGTTGCATAACGCAAGGGGTTACATATGGCCACATACCTGTCAAAGGACATCACTGCCAGTAGGAAGAACTCTGTGGTGCCCAGGGAGAAATAGAGGAAACTTTGTAGGAAACAGCCTGGGAGAGAGATGGTCTTGTATCCAGTCAGGATGTTGGTCAGCATCTTGGGGAAGATGACCGAGGTGAACCAGATCTCCAGGACAGCAAAGTTGCGGAGGAAGTAGTACATGGGGGTGTGGAGGCGCCTGTCCACGAGGGTGATGCCCACGATGAGGAGATTCCCCAGCAGAGTGAGGAGGTAGGTCAGCAGCAGCCCCAGGAAGATGAGCATCTGCAACTCACAGGCATCTGAGAGTCCCAGCAGGACAAACTCGGTGACAGCGGTGTAGTTCCGCATGGCTCCTCTGACCTCTGCTGAGGGTGGCCAATCAGAGGTGTGCAGCATCAGGAGGAGGGATGCTCTGGCGACCCAAGGACACTTGGAACTGAAAGGAAAGAGGGATTCAGAGCTGAAGGAGTCCTTTAATTCTTTGATCTCTGAGTCCCTTTGTCTCCCTCCTCACACATACTTTGACGAAACGTAAATCAATTTTGGGGGAGTCCTTGGGAAAAGTTTTCCCATTTCTCTGTTTCTATTAGGAAACTCCGTATTAAACCCCTTTCATTCTTTCTCACATTCATCCAACTGCTACAGGGAATCTCTCAAGTGTATTAAAATGTATGCCACTGCAAATCCTGTACCCGATGTATCACAGACCTTGATAGAAAGCATTGGTGGAATACTTACCCTATAGCTTGTTACAGAAGGCATTTAAGTTAGAGATGGTGGTTGCACCTGAGCTCCATCATTCACCAACAAGTCTGGGACCGTTATCTACCTAACCAAAACTGTTTCCTTGGTGGGAACAGTAAGAGCACCTTTGTAAAAAGTTCTCCCACAACTTAAATAAATAATGCATTTCCAACACTTAGCACAAGGCTAGCCACAGAGCAAGCACTCACATAGTGTTAGGTATGTTCATTTCCTCCTTTGTGACTGAAACTCTAGTGGGACGATAATAAGAGGAAATCAGAGTAAAACTGGAGAAAAGATACCGTGACTTGGGCAATATGTACTGAAACAAACTGTTTAAAAAATACAAAGATATTATCAGCTCATTATGGAAAGCTTAGGAAACATAGAAAATCCATAGGAAACGGAGCAAAAATTTCACATGTAACCCCACAGAGACACTTTTATTCAGATTTTGATTTACTTCTACTGTATTTTTTCCATTCTTAGTGTTTAATAACAGTGTTTATTGCTTTACATACCATGCTCATAGATTATGTATTTTGTACCTCTTTCCTTCTGACATATTAGTGTCACGTTATTATAAACATTTTGTTAATCTGTTATTTGGCTGATACTTTTCAAGGGATGCGTGTGCTATGAAACTATATGCTATGATACATAGTGTGGGAGAGAGCATACATTCGCAGATGAGGCATCATGCTTAATTTTTTGGGATAATATCCTAATAATGATAACAAAGAATCGTAACAATTAACAGTGATATTCAAGATTGTTCGTCAGTCAATTTCAAATTTGGAGAGTATATATCTTTGTTTTAAGTGATTGTCACTTCTCTGTTTTACATTACTTAATATTGTCCTTAGAGATCTGGATACAGAACTACACAAGCTTGTCATTGGTTGTTCTTCATAGAAATGACAGGTTGAGGTGAGCTTCTGTAGGGAGGAGGTGACTCCATCCAAGACAGGAGCAGGACCTAATGTGATCAGATTGCATCAGAAAAGTGATAACATACGACATTATAGCTATGTGACATATGTATTTTCATGGAGAAGGACTGGATGAGAACCTGGGAAAAGGAACATGATTGCCAATCAGGATGGGAGGATCGTGGGTGATTTTTTTCTTTCCTCTTTTAATTATTGTAATGTTTGCTTATGAAATAACAAGTTCAAACTCATAAGAGGAACCAGCACCGTCAGCCCATTTGTGTTAAGAGTTGGGCAGAACGTTTCAGGAGAGACAAAGGGGAAACCAATGGCTGTCCATGAAAACGGTAAACAAAAGCTTTAGAGATTCTGGACCTGGGTCAGGATAGTGAGAATGATGAAAAGAATCAAAGAGGTCAGCTGGGCGGTAGCCTGCCTGTGGCACCTTAAACACGTGACAGATTTCTGGGCAGGGTGTCCAGAGCAGTCGGATTCCCCTTCCCCTATTCCAAAAATTGCACCCATGCAGGTTACCTCACTAGCTGCCAGGTGAGGTGTTCTATTGTCTTCAAGGCAGTTGTGATGATGGAGACTCCTAGTTTTCAGAGGAAGCTCCTGGCTCTGCAATGTTGCCCAAGGACTGTGTTTCTTGGGGGATCCACCAGGGATTCAAAATGAAGGAAGCTCCAGAGCTGTAACATGGTCGGAAGCTCATGGACATAGGCGGGCCCTGTCCTCTTTGTACCGCACGTGTCCCAAACCTCCATGTTTTCCAACAACCAGTCTTCCTTAAGAAATGCTCCGTGACTCCTTGGTCACCAACATCCCCAGATAGCTCATCTCTGGGCGTTCCCCAGAACTTCTGGGGTCACCAGTTTTTCAGGAAGTTTCTGTTGCTTCTGCCCCATCATAGCATCTCTGCTGGAACACTTTCCTGGGGAAATGGATGTAGAAACATAATCAATTATTCACCCATCTCTCCTAAACTAAGGCAGAGACAGACATCAATGTCGAGACTCATATGACTCATCTTCAACTGGGCTCAAGAGGTTTCTAGGCAGAATGGTACATGCCCTTCCAGGGGCATGGTGCCCATAGAGGATTCTGGGGTAACCTATTAGTGGCAGACTCCTTGTCTCTGTGGAGCTGGCATCGGGCCTGGGCTGCCTGAGGTTCTGTTTGGTCTCCATGGAACTCAGAGATATACAGGGTACACAGCTCAAGCTTAGCTGGTCTAGAGTGTCTCCCTCTTCTCTTATAGGATGGAGCTGTGCTTCCCCTGAGATTCATTACCATCCGTGGTAATAGGGACCTGAGGAGGTCCCTTACCTCTAACTTTCTTCAACTTTGAGATTGAGAGTTTCCTTTGTTCTGGCTGAGAAACTCAAAACTCCTAATGAAGTTTAATGATAACAAAGAGGTGCAATTATGAAAACACTCAAGAAATATTTGTTGAGTGCTTATTGTGTGGCAAGTACTGGTCTACACACCAGCGAAGTATAGGCAGTCTTGTGGGGACCAAAGACATTAAGCAATCACACTAATAATTACTATTGTGACTAGTGTTCTGAAGGAGAACTCATAGGATAGAATAGAATAGGTAGGATAGAATTTAGTGATTCATCACTTACATCTAACACCCAGTGCTCATCCCAACACGTGCCCTCATTCATGCCCATCACCCATTTAGCCCATCCTCTCCCCCAACTCCCCTCCAGCAATCCTGTTTGTTTTCTATATTTAAGAGTCTCTCATGGTTTGCCTCCCTTTCTGTTTTTATCTTATTTCCTCCCCCCTCCTTTCCTGTATATTCATGTTTTGTTTCTTATCTGTTTGCTTGCTGGGTTTTTTGTTCAAAAATTTTTTTAAGTTTATTAATTAATTAATTAATTTATTTATTTAGTGTGTGTGTGTGTGTGTGTGTGTGTGTGTGTTTGTGTGTATGTGTGTGTGTGTGAGAGAGAGAGAGAGAGATAGCATGCACTCGCACACATGAGCGAGGAAGGAGCAGAAAGAGGTGAGAGAATCCTAAGCAGGCACCAATCAGGGTTCAATCTCACGAACTGTGAGATTATGACCTGAACCTAAATCAAGAGTCAAACTCTTAACTGACTGAGCCCCCAGGCACCCCCAACTGTTTGTTTCCTAAATTCCACATATGCATGAAATCATGTATTTCTCTTTCTCTGACTGACTTATTTTGCTTAACATAATACACTCTAGTCCATTATGCAATGGACTTTCAGGCTCTTTCCATAATTTGGCTATTTGAGATAGTGCTGCTACAAACATTGGGGTACATGTGCCCCTTCGAATCACCACTCCTGTGTCCTTTGGATAATTTCCTAGTAGTGCAATTTCTGGGTCATAGCGTAGTTCTCTTTTTTATTTTTTGAGGAAACTCCATACTGTTTTCCTCAGTGCCTGCACCAGTTTGCAATCCTACCAACAGAGCTAAAGCGTTCCCCTTTGTCTGCATCCTTGCCAACATCTGTTGTTTCATGAGTTAATTTGATCCATTCTGACAGGGATGAGGTAGTATCTCACTGTGGTTTTGATTTGTATTTCCCTGATGATGGGATGTTGAGTATCTTTTCATGTGTCTGTTAGGAATCTGGATGTCTTCTTTGGAAAAGTGTCTATTCATGTCTTCTGCCCCTTTCTTCACTGGATTATTTGTTTTTTGGGTTTTGAGTTTGATAAGTTCTTTATAGATTTTGGATACCAACCCTTTATCCAAAATGTCGTTTGCAAAGATCTTCTTCCATTGCGTTCTTTTAGTTTTGTGGGTTGTTTCCTTCGCTGTGCAGAAGGTTTTTACCTTGATGAAGTCCCAGTAGTTCATGCTTGCTTTTGTTTCACTTGCCTCCAGAAAAATGTCTCGTAAGAAGTTGCGGTGGCCGAGGCCAAAGAGGTTGCCACTTGTTTTCTTCTCTAGGATTTTGATGGTTTCCTGTCTTACATTTAGGTCTTTCATCCATTTCAAATTTATTTTTGTGTATTTTTTCAATTCATGAGCATGGAATGTTTTTCCATTTGTGTCTTCTCCAGATCTTTCAGAAGCTTTCTATAGTTTTCAGCATACAGATCTTTTACCTCTTTCGTTATGTTTATTCCAAGGTATCTTATGGGTTTTGATGCAAGTGTAAATGGGGTCAATTCCTGGATTTCTCTTTGTGCTGCTTCATATTGGTGTATAGAAATGCAACTGATTTCTGTATGTTGGTTTTGTATCCTGCGACTTTGCTGAATTCATGGGTCAGTTCTAGCAGACTTTTGGTGGAGTCTTTTGGATTTTCCACATAGATTATCATGTAGTCTGCGAAGAATGAAAGTTTGACTCTTTCTTGCATATTTGTATGCCTTTTATTTCTTTTTGTTGTCTGATTGCTGAGGTTAGGACTTCCAACACTATATTGAACAACAGTGGTGAGAGTGGACATCCCTGTCGTGTTCCTGATCTTAGGGGGAAAGTGCTCAGGTTTTCCCTGTTGACAGCTGTGGGTCTTTCATATATGGCCTTTTATAAAATTAATTAATTAATTAATAATGTTTATTTTTTTGAGAGAGAGACAGAGACAGAGGGTGAGCGGGGAGGGGCAGAGAGAGAAGAAGACACAAAATCTGAAGCAAGCTCCAGGCTCTGAGCCATTAGCACAGAGCCTGACGGGGACTCGAAGTCGTGAACTGTGAGATCATGACCTGAGCTGAAGTTTGACACTTAACCGACTGAGGCACCCAGGTGCCCCTCGTATATGGCCTTTATGATGGTGAGGTATGTTCCTTCTATCTCTACTTTCTTGAGGGTTTTTATTTAAAAAAAGATGATGTATTTTGTCAAATGCTTTTCTGCATCTATTGAGAAGATCATGTGGTTCTTATTCTGTCTTTTATTAATGTGGTGTATCACGTTGATTGATTCGTGGATATTGAACCACCCTGTAGCCCAGGAATAAATCCCACTTGACCTGGTGAATAATTCTTTTAATATAGTGTTGGATTCAATTTGCTAGTATCTTATTGACAATTTTTGCATCAGGGAAATTGGCTTATAATTATCCTTTTTAGTGGGGTCTTTGTCTGGTTTTGGTCTCAAGGTAATGCTGACTTCACAGAATGAGTTTGGAAGCTTCCTTCCATTTCTATTTTTTGGAAAATCCTCAAAAGAATAGGTACTAATATTTCTTTAAATGTTTTGAAGAACTCACCTGGGAAGGCATCCGGCTTCCATGTATGTCTATAGCACATTTTGTCGATCCATTCATTCATCAACAGACATTTGAGTTGTCCCCATATTTTGGTTATTGTGAGTAATGCTGCTATAAACGTGGATGTACAAGTATCTGTTTGAGTCCCTGCTTTCAGTCCTTTTGAGTATATACCCAGAAGTGGAATGGCTGGATTGTATAGTAAATCTATGTTTATTTTTCAGGAAGTGCCCTAGTGTTTTCCACAGTGGCTGCACCATTTTCCATTCCCACCAGCAATGCACAAGAGCTGTAATTTGTTCACATTGTTGCCAACACTTGTTATTCTCTGTTTTTCACATTTAAAAAATACTAGCCAGGGATGCCTGCCTGGCTCAGTCAGTAGAGCATGTGACTCTTGATCTCAGGGTTGTGATTTCAAGCCCTAGTTTGGGTGTGGAGCCTACTTAAAAAAATTAAAAATAAATAAACTAAATAAAAAATACCACCCATCTTAATGGGTATGAAGCAGTAAGTTCATTGTGAATTTGAGTACAAATTCACAATGTGAATTGTGAATTGCAATTCATACCTTGCACACCTTTTCATGTGTATTCAGCCATTTGTAGAATTGGGTTGCTTGTTTTTGTTATTGAGGACCTATTTTTTGAGTTTATAGAAGTATGTAATCCCATTTTCAATCCATTCTGTGGTAATTTGTCTAATTAATTTTTCTATTTCTTTTTAGATTTTTGATAATTTTCTTTTTTCTAGGAAATCATCCATTTCCTTCTGTTTTACAAATTTGTTTTCAAAGAGTCACACATGATTTTTTCTTACACAGATCGTTTCTACCCTGAATTATAGTTCTTGTGTGTTTCTATCTTCCTTGTTAGATTTCAAATCTTTCAAAGGCATAAAATAAATTTTATATCCCAGGCCACATAGTACATCCTTGAGCATGACCTTTGTGTAATCATTATTTTGGAACAAGTAAATACAGTAATTGGTTTCATTACTTATGTAATATTTGTTTATTTGTTAATATAGCTTTATTTTTGCCATCGCCAAAGTGGTGAACACTCTAGTATCAAATTTCAATAGGTCAAGTAGTATATTTCACTTTATGTAATATTTAAGATAACATTTGGGATACACAATTCATTATGGCATTTTGAGGGTGACCAGTTGTCACTGGTATGAAATTCAGAAGGAAGAGACAGAAGGTAGGACGAGAAATGGAAGGAAAGAACTAACATTCATTGAGGCCTTACTGTGTGCCAATCACTGTTTGAGGCACTTTGCATAGAACATCTCCTCTGACATTCATCAGAGTCCTTTGGAATGCACATTGTGTCCCCGTTTTACAGATGGGAAGACTAAGGCTCAGAGAAGTAACCAACCAGTAGGTAGAAGAGCTGTTATCAATAGGAATGAGGAATTTCTATCAATTTTAATTTAAAAAAGCATAAGAAGTTTGTGTATAATAATAATAATAATAAGAAGAAGAAGAAGAAGAAGAAGTTTGTGTATAATAATAAGTAATTGGGCTTGTCCTCTGTTGAGTTCTTGCTGATGTATTACTGTGAGAGGAGCACAAGTGTGAAATGAGGGCAGTG
Source organism: Felis catus (assembly GCF_018350175.1). Lineage (NCBI taxonomy): Eukaryota > Metazoa > Chordata > Mammalia > Carnivora > Felidae > Felis > Felis catus. The sequence continues at coordinate 73,288,243 of NC_058373.1, read as the reverse complement.
CTAACAGAGAACTGTTAGCACCCTCTCGTCTGAGGGTGTTGGAGCAACAGACCCCAAAGAACCAGTTAGGGTGCAAGTACTTATTGAGTATTTATATGGTCAATGACAATGGGTTGGTGCTTGAGGCTTGTGGTGAATTACAGAGCTGGGACCTGCTCCCAAAGAGCTCTTTGTATTCTGTTGGGAAGCCAGGCAGACACAGATGGAATGAAGAGAGTAATTCAAATCTGATAATTAATAAAAATGCTTTGGAGATCTAGAGAGCTTATGAGTTTACGCTGAGTTGCATAGTGACTGGCACCCCAGAAACATGGCAGCAGAGAATTTTCTAAGTGGGAAAGTCTCCATTTCTGGCAGGGGCCTGAATCGTGTTAGCCTTCCTGGGAATATTAGTTTCAGCCTCTTAATTCCACAGGTTTATAAGAAGAGCTTGTTTACCTGCTCCTTAAACACCTGCTTCACCTGCTTGTTCCGCAGGGTGTAGATGAAGGGATTGAGCATCGGGGTCACCACGGTGTTGAGCAAGGCCACCACCTTGTTCCTGTCCTCCCCCTCATTTCCCTTGCCTGACCGGATGTACATGAAGATGCAGCTGCCATAGAAGAGAGACACAACAATGATGTGGGAGGAGCAGGTTGAGAAGGCTTTCTGTCTCTCCTTGGCCGAGGGGATGCGCAGGATGGTGTGGAGGATGTGGCCGTAGCAGGTGGCCGTCACGGACAGAGTGCCCAGCAAACTGAGGTTGGCCACAATAAAACCCAGAAGTTCTATCAGACTCGTGTCTGCACATATCAGTTCCAGGAGTGGAAAGTTGTCACAAAAGAAATGGTTAATGACGTTGGGGCCACAAAATGGCTGCTGAAAAGTGATGGAACTTGGAAAGACAATGAGAAGGAATCCTGCCATCCATGAACAAAGAACTGACTTCACACAGACCTTTTTGCTCATGATGGTTGCATAACGCAAGGGGTTACATATGGCCACATACCTGTCAAAGGACATCACTGCCAGTAGGAAGAACTCTGTGGTGCCCAGGGAGAAATAGAGGAAACTTTGTAGGAAACAGCCTGGGAGAGAGATGGTCTTGTATCCAGTCAGGATGTTGGTCAGCATCTTGGGGAAGATGACCGAGGTGAACCAGATCTCCAGGACAGCAAAGTTGCGGAGGAAGTAGTACATGGGGGTGTGGAGGCGCCTGTCCATGAGGGTGATGCCCACGATGAGGAGATTCCCCAGCAGAGTGAGGAGGTAGGTCAGCAGCAGCCCCAGGAAGATGAGCATCTGCAACTCACAGGCATCTGAGAGTCCCAGCAGGACAAACTCGGTGACAGTGGTGTGGTTCCTCATGGCTCCCCTGACCTCTGCTGAGGGTGGCCGATCAGAGGTGTGCAGCATCAGGAGGAGGGATGTTCTGGGGACCTCAGGAACTTTGTAACTGAAAGGAAAGGGGATGAGTGTTCCATTTTTGTGTGACAGGTTCCTTTATTTCTTTGAAGGACGTATCTTTCCATCGCTCACTACTCAAGCTTGTTTTGTAAGTTCCCTGGGTTTCCCATCTCATGTTTGATCCCTGGCACGTCTGTGTGTTGGAGGAAAAAGTGGTGATTTTAAGGGTGGCCTAAGTAAAGCCCCAAAGCAAATATTATCCTTGCTTACTTTTTGAACCAAACTTTTCTTCTCAACACAGAACGAATCCTATTGCCCCCAACATTATAATCTATTTCCAATACTTTTTACTTTTATATTTATTCCAGCCATAGGTCTTTTTCCATAAATAGTTCATATTTGAGGGCAGTAACCTCTTTTTGCTTAACTTAGCCATTCACTGCAACAATCCATATCCTCGGTAAACTGATTTAGAATGCATAGATGCTCTACTGTTTTTCAAGATTACCTGAAATTTGATACCTTTCATGAGTATTTGGATTACTAAAAAAAAGAGGAAATTTATGAGAGAAAAGCACAACTCTTACAAATCAAAAAAGAATAATTCAAGTAATACATGCATAAATAAAAATTCTTAAGTGGAAGTTTGGTATTCAAGATTTAATGATGTATCCAGGTTCTTCTCTTACATCTCCTTGTGGACTCTAGATACAATAGACTCTTTGAGATTTCTTAATACTGTTTTATGCACCTGTGTGTCTGCACATGACATTCTTTCAGCTTGGAATTATCAGCCTTTCAAATATTATTTTTCCTTTAAGTCTCTCCTCAAAAATTGCTATCATTTTTATGAATGAATGGATCTTTCCTCTGTATCCCTAATAATTTTATTATATCTCATTTGATTTGTATTGAATTTTATATTTGTTTTTCATTTGTTGTTTACTGAGTCAAAAAATTTCTTGGGGTGCCTGGGTGGCTCAGTTGGTTAAGCATTCAACTCTTGATTTTGGCTCAATTCATGATCTCACAGTTTGTGAGTTTGAGCCCTGTGGGGGAGCCTGCTTGGGATTCTCTTTCTCCCTCTCTCTCTGTCCCACCCCTGCTCATGCTCTCTTTCTCTCTCTCTCTCTCTCTCTCTCTCTCTCTCTCTCTCAAAATAAATATAAAATAAACTTTAAAAATTTTCTTTTTAAATTTGTTTTTATACAGCACTTAGGATGAGTTTCTTGAAATAATCAGCTTCAATAAACATCTACTGAATGAGTAAATAACATCTCAAATGCCTGAGAGATGGATGTGGTGGTGTTTGACAAAGAAGAGGTTGAGGGCTCATTTATGTCCTACTTTCTAAGGGACAGCTACCTTGCAGAGTCATATGCCAAGTAGTCTTAAACTGGCCCATGTGAAGAGAATTTGCTTTTCCTCATGAGAGGGTGTATGTATGTCCCCACAAACATCCTCTAAAGGGACACTCTCCATCTCTGAGATGATCTGGATTTTGAGCTAGTAAATAGAGCTCTGGTTGGGTCTGCCCCAGTGCTTCCAGCAGCAAAACCCCCAGACCTCCAAACCCTTAAAAAGGTCTCTTTCTAAAAGTCAGCATCCCCAAGGGGTGCTTGGCTGGCCCAGTCAATAGAGCATATGAGTCTTGATCTTGGTTATGTAAGTTCCAGCCCCATGTTGGGTGTAGAGATTACTTAAAAATAAAAATCTTAAGGGGCACCTGAGTGGCTCAGTTGGTTAAGCATCCCACTCTTGATTTTAGTTCAGGTAGTGATCTTGCAGTTCGTAAGTTTCAGCCCCACATCAGGCTCTACAAGGAGCCTGCTTGAAATTCTCTCTCTCTCTCTCTCTCTCTCTCTCTCTCTCTCTCAATAAACAAATAAATAAACATGAAAAAAAGTAAGAATCCTTGGACATTTCCTTCCTTAAACATTATCAACTACTACCTTAATTATCAGGCAGAACTATAGCAAGAATTATTTGCTAGTCATTGGAAAATAAGATTGGGATCCATGTTAGGTACTTGTAATGAAGGAAATGCTAGGGAATACTAGTAGAGAGGATGAAATGGTAAACTGTATATATATATATATATATATATATATATATATATATACTTATATATATATATAAGTATATATATATATATATATACAGTTTATATATATATATAAGTTTATTTATATATATAAGTATATATATATATATATATAAGTATATATATAAGTATATATATATATATATACTTTCTTTTTTTATGACTGTTTTTCAAGTAGGTTCCATGCCCAGAGTGGAGCCCAATGTCGGCCTTGAACTCATGATCCTGAGATCAAGACCTGAGCTGATATCAAGAGTCAAACACTTAACCAACTGAGCCACTCAGACACCTATATTTTGTCTTCTTTTCAGCACAGGCTACACTATTCAGTCATGCTATAAACTACCATTATGGGTAACATTTGTTGACAGTTATTAACACAAAATAGTTGTTCAGCCTCTAAGGATATTCACCAGGGTTATTCCTAGGCGTAACATTGTTTAGCTTCTCAGTCATTTGAAAACGAAGTCTCTGAGGTTCAAAGGTAAGCCCAGGTAACCAAGAAACTTACCCATCTCTTTCTGGAGCAGAATCAGGATCCAACATGAATGTGATACCCAGAAACAGAAACAGGGACAATAGAATGAGTGCTTTCTAGGTGAAGTCCCAGTGGGACACATTGGAAGAAAGATAAGAACAGAGACTAAGATGAGAAAGAGTTGTATGTGAGCGGAAGCTGAGGACAAAGCTCCAGCTTCATACTGAATCATAAACTTGGCACAAACCATGAAAACACCTTGTGACCAGCCCAAGGATATAGCACATAAGCAGTGCTGCTGTTAATCTTTTGTTTCTTTTCCCACTTCAAACCAGAGGTCAACATCTGGAGGGGGGTTGAGGGGAGTCCATATATAATGAGAAGTGGGCCACTTCCTGAATCCCGGCCATTTCCCCTTTTATCCTACATGCTTGATGGCAGCCTGAGAGCCTGGACATGCCACCATTTACCTAGACCATTCACTGTTTGCTCTTTTTAAAAAATATTTTATTTTTAAGTAATCTCTACACTCACCATGGGGCTCAAACTCACAACTCTGAGATTAAGATTCCTATGCTCTATAGACTGAGCCAGCCAAGTGCCCTGACCATTCACTGTTTTAAGGGTAGTTATACAGTGTCCAGGGGGAAAGTCTATGGATGCCCTGGAGGTTTGTCCTGTTATCCTGGAATTGCATGGTCTTTGGGACAGTTCTGGTACACTTAGAAGGAGGGTGAGATCTCCTTCTAAGGAAAACCATTAGAAGTTTCACCCAGAATCAATACTGTCCAGAGCTTTGGATTTTCCAAGGGCCAGTCACAAACAGTACAGGTGGGGCAGACAAAGTTCCTCAATGTGAGTGAGCAACTATATGAATAAACATTGGTTTGCCTACCTTTGACTTGGATGGTGGGGCTCAAATTACACCATGTGTGTATTTGATGTGCCAATATTATAAAGGAAGGTAAAAAAGTACCCGGAACAAGAGGGTTTGAGGAAGCCACTGCTGTTCTGCCATCCTCTGCAGCAATAAGGTGGAGATTACCCTGCAGGTTCAGGTTAGGTATCTACTAGCCCTCTGGGGAAGTCCCAATCAGGCCATGCCAATTACACTACTCACAGGATTGCAGAAGGTGCCTAGTTCACATAGGTATTTCTTCAGGTTGCAATATTGTCTATGGGTCTAAATACAGATCTTGTGCTTTTAGTCTGAGATCTTCATCTCCCACGAATTTGTTCTCTAAGAACACCTATCTTTTTCCAAAGTATTGAATGATCAACTTGAATGGTCAGCTGTCATTTCCTGGGTAGGAGAATAGTTTCCTTGAACTTTGTCATCTTTCAGGTAACAGGATCTGTTGAGAAAAGAATGTTGAAATCTTCCATTTTCAGCAAGCTCATCCTGGGGGAAGCTTTGGAAAAATACAGTTGTCATTTGGTGGATTCCTCCTTCATCGTCTTCTTGGACTAAAGGTGATGATTTTGACAGGTTAATGACTCTTATTACATCCTCGCATTGGCCCAGTCTCTATGAGACGATATTTCTTCTATGGACAATGCAGCTCAAGGGAAGAGTGGGTGAGTTATTCCTGGAACAAACACATCTCTTTGTGGAGCTGACATCAGAGTTGAAAGACTTGGATTGCATCTTTATTTTCCTAAGGGATCTACTCTTCTCCAAAGTTTGATGGGTCTTGGGATCCCCAGATAATTAGTGTAATGAGCCTTGCTCAGCCTCTTCCCAACTCTCTTGGCTGTTACTTACCACAACTGTGCAAACAAAAGTTTCTGTTGTTTGTTCAGATCTACAATAGCAGTTACTTTTAGTTAAAGTAATATATCTAATTATGCCTCTGAAATTGGGGGTTCCTGTCTAATATTAGGCAGTCCTATTGTTACAGGGATGCAAAGAACCAACAAAAGTAATATAGAAACTTGGTTAATCCTATCCTGACTCTTACATGATTGGGCTTGGGAGATGGTGAAAATGGGGTCCTGGGGTGAGGAGGAGGAGGGAAGGAACAATAAGGAAGGAAATGAAAAAGTTAGGATTAATTTTTTTCCCAACTTTATTGAGGTATAATTGACAAAATGTTATCTGTTTAAAGTTTACTGTGATGATTTGATATGCCATATAGTATGAAATGATTCCTACAATGAGGTTAATTAACATGTCCATCACTTCACAGAGTTACCATTGTGTGTGTGTGTGTGTGTGTGTGTGTGTGTGTGTGTGTGTGTGTTTGTTGGTAACACTTAAGATTTTACCACATTGCAATAAAACAAGTGTATCAAATCAGCATGTTAAACTTACACATGTACATCTTAAACTTGTACAGTGTTATATGTCAATTATTATTTAAATTTAAAAAATCAAAACTTTCAGTTTTGGGGATGAAGATTTATTCCCTTAGCAAATTTCAAGTGTGCAATACAGTATTATTAACTATGGACACCATGCTGTACATTAGGCCCCCAAAACTTACTCATCTTATGGCTAGAAGTTTGTACCCTTTCACCTAACATCTCCCCATTTCCTCCGCTCCTCAGCCTCTGGCAACCACCATTCTACTCTCTGCTTCTATGAATTTAGACCTTCTATTTGTTTGTTTGTTTAGATTCTGCATATAAGTGATACCATATAGTATTTGTTTTTGTCCGGCTTATTTCATTTAGCATTATGCCCTCCAGTTTTATAATGTTGTCACAAATGGCAGGATTCCTTCTTTTTTTTATATAGTTGAATTATATTCCATGTGTGTGTGTGTGTATTGCACCTTAAAATTTTTTTAATGTTTATTGATTTTTGAGAGAGAGAGAGAGAGAGAGAGAGAGAGAGACAGAGCATGAGTGGGGGAGAGGCAGAGAGAGAGGGAGACACAGAATCTGAAGCAGGCTCCAGGCTCTGAACTGTCAGCACAGAGCCGGATGCGGGGCTCAAACCCATGAACTTCGAGATTGTGACCTGAGCTGAAGTCCGAGGCTTAACCGACTGAGCCACCCAGGCACCTCTACATTCGTTCATTGATAGTCACTTAGGTTGTTTCCATATCTCAGCTATTGTGAGTAATGCTACAATGAATATGGGAGTGCAGATATGTCTTTGAGACACTGATTTAATTTCCTTTGAAATATACCCCAAAGTGGGGGTGCTGGATCATATGGTAGTTCTATTTTTAATTTTCAAAGAAAACTCCATACTATTTTCCATAATGGCTTTACCAGTTTATATTCCTACCAACAGTGTACAGGGTTTCTTTTCTTAACATCCTCACCAACACTTGTTATTTCTTGTCTTTTCTATAGCCATTCTAACAGGTGTGAAGTGATATCTTATTATGATTTTGATTGGCATTTTCTTAATGATTAGTGATATTGAAAATTCTTTTTATACATCTGTCACCTATTTGCATACCTTCTTTGGAAAAGATGTCTATTCAGGATCTTTGACCATTTTTTAATGGGCTTAGCTGATTTCTTGCTGTTAAGTTTGTTTTTCATGAGCCCAGGTATCTCCCTTGAACTCCAGCACCATCTATCCAGCTATTAAATGAAGATCTCTACCTGGATGCCTTGAGGCCAATGTGTTAAAAGCAACTGGAGGAATATACCAGAGGCCAACAAAAGTGATACTTGTTGAAAAAAAAAAAAAGTGATACTTGTTGTAGGTGGTAGTTTGGGGTGGATAGTGTTAGGGTTGACAGCATGATTCCTAACCATATATCTTTTTAGATATTTAAAAAAATTGAACCAAGTGAATTTTTAAAAGTAAAATGATTAATGAATGAAAAACTGTGAATGTATCATCTCCCCCTTTCCCTCAATCTACTTCTGCCCTTATGTTCCCTTCTCGTGTATTCCTATTGATGTGAAATGGTATCATCATTTCCTTGGTCGCCTAAGCCAGAATGTGGGGAGTTATCCTAGACTCGTTCCTCTCCTTCACCTTCTTACCCCAACTTTTGTAATTTTGCCCTCAAGATATCTTGTGAATGGATTTCCTCTCTTTCTACATTCCCACTGCCATTGCCTTAGCTTGGGCTCTTTTATCTTTTATATGGATTTGAATATCCTTCTCACTTTAGCTCTCCATGTTGTGTTAGAACGATCTTTTAAAAACACAAAAGGGATTACAATATTTTCCAGCTTAAAGTCATTCGATGTCTCCAAATAACCTTCAGAGTAAAACTTCCCAGCTTCAGCGTAAGCTTCCCAGTACAGCATCCTTTGGATCTAGGGTCTACCTATTGCTTTATTTTCTTCTCCCATTCTTCTTATTTAACTTAATCTCCAACCAAACTGCTGCCATTTTTGAAAGGATCCTGTTCTCTCTGGCCTCTGTGCCTATGTATATGATGCTCCTCCTACTTGAAGTGCCTTCTCAATCTTGACAAGAATCAGATCCAGTTTTCCATGGGAAAACTTTTCTGAGTAGCTCCCCCTTCCCCTTGCCCAACTATATTCCTCTCATCTATAAATATAAATTCTGATATTGCACAAAATGCAATATCATCACTGTTGGGTTTTTCCTCTGTATCCCCCTACTAGCTTTGTGACCCTGGACAAATCCTGATATCAGGAATTGAATTGTATTTTTCCTTGTATATCCGGCATCTGGCATAGTACCCATGTAGAAGTATCACATTTTTTCAAATCCTATCTCTTGTTTTTTTGTGTGTATTCCTTATCCCTCCTAGATCTCTTGCACCTCCCATTTGGGTAAGGAGATTGGGAAATAAACATTATTGCAGAAGGCAGAGTAAAGCCTTTTCAAGTTTAGGACTCAGGGCCTAGAAAAAAACCCTGGTGAGTCAGTTCACGATTTATTTCCTGAGATTCTGACTGGTAGGGGAAAGAGGAGACAGCCCATGGAGAAAGGTTAGCTCAAAGCTGGCTAGTCTCTGGGAAGGGACATTGTACTCTGTTGTCCCAAACCCAGGCTGAGTCTGGGGCGGGGCGGGGGGGGATGGAAGAACCCCATATAGGGCTGTGGGTGTGAGAACAGAGAGCACTTGCAACTTGCCTTCTGGGAAGAGTTTGGAGAGTGGTAATACCACAGAGAAGAGGCTGCATGGGATTTCTAGGCAGGTGGGACCTTCTAGAGCATCAACAACTTTCTCACATTCAGAGACATGCAGAAATAGAGTAATAAAGCCTAGTGTGCCCGAGAGAGGTACAGAGGGAGCAAGGAGAGCTGCTCAACCCTCAGGGGCCTCGCGGACAGGAATGGGGAGTGATGTGCCAGCCACCTGTGGACTGGTGACGGGGGGTGGGGCAGGATGGGAGGGTCCAGAGGACAGATGGCCATAGGGCTGGATGCCTCCTTGTCTCCTCCTATCCTCCTCAAAACTTAGACACGACACTGAAGTACACCTGTGGGAGAACCCAGAATTGACTAAGATTTAATTTCCACTATCAGGTTAATGGGGCATCTAGGGAAATTAAACTGAGTTTTAAAAATTAAATTTGGTGTACACATGAGTTTGCAAACTGAGATTAATATTTGCTTTACCTGGCATCAGACAGTGTTAAAAAAATCAGTTAATTATATATGCATGTAAAATGGACAAAGGAGTAGAACTACATGTATCAAATGGCTCTAAGTAAACATTGCAATATAAAGTAATTTAGATGATTAATTCTTTCTCAGTAAACATGTGGCAGAGTCTCACTGCTCTAAGGGCTAGAGACTCTTGGTCCCTTACCTATGTGGTAGAGTGACAGGTCTTTGACTGTAGAGTCAGATAAACCTGCGGGTGTGTACCAGTTCTTTAGTCTGCTAGCTCGTGACCCTTATTTTCTGAGCCTCATTTTCTTCATAGGTAATAGGTACTCAATACACATTCCTTTCCTTCCTTTCTCTTCTGATTTGTCCCACAATGTCTCTGATGGTCTAACTTGTGGATCCATCATTACCATTATTATTAATAATAAATACTATTGGGGCCCCTTGGTGGCTCAGTCGGTTGAGTGTCTGACTTCGGCTCAGGTCATGATCTCGCGGTTCATGGGTTGGAGCCCCACATCAGGCTCTGTGCTGACAGGTCAGAGCCTGGAGCCTGCTTCAGATTCTGTGTCTCCCTCTCCTTCTGCCCCTCCCCTGCTCGAGCTCTGTCTCTCTCTCTCTCTCTCTCTCTCTCTCTCTCTCTCTCTCTCTCTCTCTCTCACAAAAATAAATAAACATTAGGGGCGCCTGGGTGGCGCAGTCGGTTAAGCGTCCGACTTCAGCCAGGTCACGATCTTGCGGTCCGTGAGTTCGAGCCCCGCATCAGGCTCTGGGCTGATGGCTCGGAGCCTGGAGCCTGTTTCCGATTCTGTGTCTCCCTCTCTCTCTGCCCCTCCCCCGTTCATGCTCTGTCTCTCTCTGTCCCAAAAATAAATAAAAAACATTGAAAAAAATTTTTTTTAAATAAACATTAACAAAATTTAATAAATACTATTTATTATTTACTGTATTACTTAAATAATTTAAGTTATTATTAAATAAATTGACCCTCTTTGTTTTAAATTTGTCTATTTGTTATATCTACAACTCTTTCTTTAAAGAACAAATGCTTTTACTATATTTTTCTGAAGTTTATTTATTTTGAGAGAGACAGAGAGAAAGAGAGAGAAATGCCTGCACATGAGCAAGTTAGGGAGGGGCAGAGAGAGAGGGGGAGAGAGAAACCCAAGCAGGTTTTGTGCTGTCAGCTCAGAGCCTGATGTGGGGCTCCATCTCAGGAACCAAGACATCATAACCAAAGCTGAAATCAAGAGTGGGATGCTTTACTGACTGAGCCACCCAGGCGCCCTTACAACTCTTGGAATAGTATGTTTATGCTGCTTTTTTTTGTGTATCCACTTTAGGCAACATCCATTTAATTCCTTCTGTGAAAGGTGAGTTTTGCTCACTTACAGTAACCCCCTCTCTTCCCAAATGTCTCCTCACAGTTTTATTCTTAGTTTTAGTTCTTCTATTACTTTTATATCTTTAAGTGATAAGAATCTCTATTTTTTGATTCATTGTCTCTGCATTTCTAGGCTTTCCAGGGAGAGGAGGAAATCTTCATCCTACCTTTTTCCCACCTCTCCAAGATCCTCTTTATGATAAGCTTTAGCGGTATTTGTTGAGACTTGATTTTTAAACAAAGTTATACATCATCGTTTCTGCAACATTCTATTGATTACATGGGCCAGCCCTATTCAATTGGTCGGGGACTGCACAAGCGCATGAATACCAGAGGCAAGAATCGCTGGGGGCCATCTGGAGACTGGCTACCACAAGGTACCAGAGTATCTTCAGTACCTCAAGGGTAAGAGGTACACTTAAAGTCCTGAAAAATGGAACTCTAGGGGCATAAAAATCCTGCCTGCCTTTCTTTCTGCCTTTTTCTGTCTCCACATCTCTCCCCCCCGCCCCCCTGTCTCCCTCTCTCCCTTTGATTTTGTGGTCCATTGTCTCTGCATCTGCTTTCTTCTTTCCTATATGTGACCTGGCTTTCACTGCCTTGGCTGCATCTCAGCAAACATAGCTGCCCGCAATGACGGCCTTATTCTCTGGGTTTTCAATACATGTAATAAAGTGAACTGCGCAGAATAATTACAGTCAAAGAATCCTAATTTCAAGTTCTCAGGAGAGAGAATCTGTTGTCTAGCCTGGCTAGATTAACTGGGGGAAGGAGGTCAAGAGGAATAAAATAAAAACATGATCACAGCTTCCCAGAGAACAGGGGATAGATGTGAATTAGCAAACAGGTCTAGTCTCTGTTGTTGTGATGATAGACCACAGTGATATCTTTTAAGGTAAACAAAACTGAACTGCATCATAATAAACACCTTCAAGGATTCAGCTTTTACCAGATTTACTTTACTATAAAGTACTTTGCTATTAGGTCTTTCACAGTAGATTTTTTTTAAGTTTATTTATTTATTTTGAGAGAGAGAGAGAGAGAGAGAGAGAGAGACAGAGAGAGACAGAGAGAAACAATCCCAAGCAGGCTTCTCATTGTCAGCACAGGGCCCAACATTGGGCTTGAACTCAGAAACCATGAGATCATGACTTGAGCCAAAATCAGGAGTCAGACACTTAACTGACTGAGCCATCCAGGCACTGTTAACACAACATTTAAAAACAATTTTTTTTTTACATTTTATTTATTTTTGAGAGAGAGAGAGGGAGAGACAGAGCACAAATGGGAGAGGGGCTGAGAGAGGGAGACACAGAATCTGAAGCAGGCTCCAGGCTCCCAGCTGTCCGCACAGAGCCCGATGCGGGGCTCCAACCCATGAACCACGAGATCAAGACCTGACCTTAAGTTAGTTGCTTAACTGACTGAGCCACCCAGTCTCCCCAACACAAAATTTTTTAAACTCCACAAAAACTTAGGATTTCACTCATTGCTCAGTTATGGTTTGCATAAATCCTGTTTTTCAGACCAACTTCTATAAAATTTATTTTGTGTTTACCTCTAAAATTCTCCAAGATATTAATCATATACTTCGTGCTTTGAGAACATTCTGAAAGAGTTGACCTCTGAAATGCCAACAGCCTACTAGAAATAATTTGAGAGAGAGAAATGTTAAGTTATCTCCTGGGAATATCTCTTGTTAGGACATTTGCCTGCAGTAGGTTGGGGCGTTCTATCTTGTTGTAACATAATAATTTGTAAGAAGTTTTCAATAGTTTAATTAAGAGATCAGTAGTTGGAACAGAGAAAACTGCACGATGACAAAATGTAGCAACATAGATTGCTTCTACTTCAATGAAGTCACAATTTTCCTTCCACAGAGTGTTCTGCTGATGGATATGTTGAAATAAACATGACTTGAGAAGGATATCTTCTGCATGGTACAGACTTTATTATTCCAACATTTGGTAGCAGGATAAAACGATGGTTAAGATGTGGAGTTGGAGGCACATGGGTTGAGCGTCTGACTGCGCTCAGGTCATGATCTCACAGTTCGTGGCTTCGAACCCTGCGTCAGGCTCTGTGCTGACAGCTCAGAGCCTGGAGCCTGCCTTGGATTCTGTGTCTCCCTCTCTCTCTGTCCCTCCCTGCTCACGCTCTCTCTCTCAAAAATGAATAAATGTTAAAAATAAACGTAAATAAATAAATTTTTTAATAAAAAAAAAAAAGACCTGGAGTCAAATCACTCTTTATGCCTAAATTTCCTCATTTGCAAAATGGAATGTTCTTGTTGCAGCTTCTGTATAGCAAGCCACCCTAAACTTAGTGGTGTAAAACATGGGTCAGGATGTCAGAAAGGGTATGGCTTGGCAATTCTCACACTGAGGGTCTCTCATGCAGTTGAAGTCAGATATCAACCGGAACTGCAGTCATCTGAAGGCCTGGCTGGGCTGGACGTCCAAGATGGCACACTCACATGGCTTGCAGTGAAGGCTGGCTATTGGCTGGGAGCTCAGCTGACACCATTGATTAGAAACTACCTATACATGGCCTCATAAGCATATCATGATGGCTTAACTGTAGTAGGACTTCTTTTTTTTTTTTTTTTTCAACGTTTATTTATTTTTTTTGGGACAGAGAGAGACAGAGCATGAACGGGGGAGGGGCAGAGAGAGAGGGAGACACAGAATCGGAAACAGGCTCCAGGCTCTGAGCCATCAGCCCGGAGCCTGACGCGGGGCTCGAACTCACGGACCGCGAGATCGTGACCTGGCTGAAGTCGGACGCTTAACCGACTGCGCCACCCAGGCGCCCCATGTAGTGGGACTTCTTAAGTTATGGCTGGTTTCCCCCAGAACAAACATCCCCAAAGAGCCTGGTGGAAGTTGCAAAGCCTTTTCTGACCTGGGCCTTGGAAGACGTAGGACATAATTCTGGCATACTCAATTGATCAAAGTCTGCCTTGTTTCAAAGGGAGGGTACACAGGGCCCGAACTGTTGATGGGAAGATCGGCAAGATTACATTGTATAAGAACATTTGGGATGAAAGAAAGGGTTGTGGCCACATTTGGAAAATATAATCTGCCGCATGTAGATAATAATAATTGCCTATTTTATTAGGTTTTGTGAGTACTGACTGAAAATAGTATATAATATAGTACCTAATTAGTACTTAAGTACTGATTTAATTGCTTAACTTAAAAGCTTCAGTACTGATTAACTATTTCATCAATACTTAATCAGTACTTAATATAGCGCCTGGCACACTAGAAAAGCTCAATAAATGTTACCATTATTATTATCTCGAACACTGCCCTTTGGAGAATTTTTCAGTTTAGGGCAAACACTGTTTTGATTTTCTGAATTTCTGTGGCTCTCAGATAAATCTGATTAAGATTAGACAGGTCAAGGCCAAAAACTACATGTGATATTGGATGGAAATGTATTGTGGTTACCTTTGAAATGTCTTCTTGTCACTTTAAAAATTAGGAAGTATACAGCAGGCTTTACTGAGAAGTAAAATGTCCCAAATCAGGGGAAAATGCTGTGTGGCCTTCTCGCTTGCTTCGAGATAATGAAAATGCTTTGGCATTGAACTTGCACTAGAGCATAAGCACCTATTGCTTTTGCCTTTGTTTTCTTAGCGTTAAATCTGTTGTAATGAAGTCGATGTAAACTTCCTTATCAAGGCTTGCAGGTCTGTTCTTTATGATTGGAAAAGTCACAGATTTTGAGATGTTATGAAATTTAGCAGCAATAATTTTGCCTTCCCAAAGTGATTTGAAATGAGCATCCCAGACGATGAATCTATCTCTGACAAACTCAGCTTGTGCTTTGCTGTCAATTGTGATGATTTAGATTCTTCTCTCCTTGGCTCAGAAATTGATGCCACGGCTGCACTGGGTACTGGGCAAACGATATTATTTTTATCTGCCTTTAGCTATGAAATTGTGTTCTTATCACTGTGGGTTGAAGGACATCTTTGTACCTGAACACTTTGATTTGGTGGTGATGTCAAATAGATTTTGACTCAAATAAATATTCAGTTGGGCAAAGAATTACAAAAAAGAATCTTGTGACCTTGTTTCAATTGGGAGAAATGTGGAATGGATTAAAGAAAAATGTATTAAAATAACATGTTTGGGTTTTTTTCTATTACAAAATAATTTATATTACTCATAGGAAATTTTAGGACATCCAGGTTAAAAGAGAAAAATAAAAATCACCTGCATTCTTATCACTTGGAAGCAATAATTATTCACATTTTAGAATAAGTATCTTGTTCACACACACATTCATATACATCACAACATTTTTAAAAAATGGATCATGATGTACACGTTATTTACCATCTGGATTTTTTAAAATAAAAAAACCCCTCAATATAGTGTGGGGATCTTTCCATGTCAGTAAATATATATAAAATTGATTTAAATTATTTTAATCAGTCTCCTATTCATCTCTCTGTAGGTATTTAGATTGTTTCCAGTTCCGACAGTTATAAACAACATTAGAAAGAGTATCTTTGTAGACACATTTAAAAAAATTGCTTAAAAAATTATACAAGCAGTGCACAAATAAAAAAATTCAAATATTATAGAAGGTTATAAAATAAAAAGTAAAACATGTTCTTTTCTCTTCTCCTACTTCAGTTCACAGCATCTAAAAATACTTTGTGACTGGGATTATTCCCATGATTATTTTATCTTTAATTAATATTCTTTAATTAATTATATATTTAATTAATATTTCTGTCTTTAGCAATAAAGAAATTTCTGCCTTTTTTTCTTGGTTTATCATCTTTTGACAGTTCATGGCTATATTCTGAAAGATGAAGAACTTGTTGCTTCTACAGTACTTTCCCTGATCCCTTGGTTCCAGACAGTGGTTGGTTACATTTTATTCATGTAATTAAAAAAAAAAAAAATGTACTTGACTCTCTGTTCTTATTGTCCTAATATTTTTAGCTATATTGTAATTTTATATTGCCAATATTTATGACATTCCTATTCTGTTCTCTAATTCCAATTAATTCTTTGTGTCTTGTCTATAGGTTAATTTCAGAAATGGAAAATCAATAAATGTCACTTATCAATTTGTTGGATAAATATTACTATAATTTTATTCCACCCAAGGAAGGAAATGTAATTCATGTCATTAATAGTTTGTTGGTTAAAGAAAAATCTACTAGGGGTGGCTGGGTGGCTCACTTAAACCATCGACTTCAGCTCAGGTCATGATCTCACAGTTTGTGGTTCAAGCCCCACGTCGTCGGGGTCTTTGCTGACAGCTCAGAGCCTGGAGCCTGATCTGAATTCTATGTGTCCCGCTCTCTCTGCCCCTCCCCCCACTTACACTCTGTGTTTTTATCTCTCAAAAATAAATAAACATTAAAAAAATTTAAAAAAAGGAAAAGAAAAAATCTTCCAACTACTAAGGTCTAATCAAAGATGGATCCAAGATTTGTAGGTCTTTAATCTTATATAATTTGGGGGGCCATCTTCAAGAGAAAAAGTACAGAATTACAAATAGACACTCTTAGGGCTCATCTCTTAGACTTGGAAAGGTCTGAAATGACTGAGGGACTCTGAGCTTATTTTCATTAGTTTGGTAGTAAGTCTGCCTCTGGGTCTAACAAATCGCCTGAAACTTCTTTTGGCTTCTTTCACTTCTTATATGTTACACTCAACTGCTACTATGTATCTGGTACCCTGTGTGTCCTGCTTTTTGGTTCCTTTTTCATTTTGCTGAAATCCTTCCCTAGCATTTTATTTCACAAAAGCTCCAGAGTACGCTCTACTCTAAGTAAGTGCTTGTGTGTCTCATATGCATTTCTTTTCCCCAAACTCCATCTACTGTTTGGCATGGTTTGGGTTGTTCAGAAATCTAAGTTTCAAACCCATTTTCTCAACTTTGAGGATAAACAAGAAAGTAATAGAAATAGTTATTACCTTTGAAGGTTAGTGAGTGGGGAATGGGGTGAATGGAGAAGGGTGGGAGGGATGCTCTGAACACTTTTTAATGTCGTTTCATTCTTTTACCGAGTAAAAATATTATTTATTAAGAAATTAATTGGGGGCACCTGGCTGGCTCAGTAGAGCATGTAACTCGATATCAGGGTTGTAAGTTTGAGCCCCACATTGGGTATAGAGATTACTTAAAAATAAAATCTTCAAGAAAAAAATTATTTTTTTTAAATTTATTAATTTAGAGAGAGAGAGAGGGAGAGAGCAGGGGAGGGGCGGAGAGAGAGAGAGAGAGAGAGAGAGAGAATCCCAAGCAGGGGTCATTCAGGCGCCTCTTGCCATTTATATTTTTAATGTCCAAGGACATTTTTGTTTTCTGACTGCTTCTTTTCCCTCACAGACTGTATGCTTTTATGGGTACCACATCTACTTAATTACTTTGAGTATTGCATAAATTTTTTTAAAAATTTAGTTCCTGGGGTGCCCGGGTGGCTCAGTCAGTTGAACAACTGACTCTTGATTTCAGCTCAGGTCATGATCTCAGCGTTTGTGAGATCGAATCCCGCATTAGGCTCTGCACCTGGTTGAAAAATACTTTGCTTTAACTTGTAAGAACTCTTCATATAAGACTAGGGATCAGAAACGAGGCATAACTATAGATATAAGATAATTCAGGAGAATACGAAGAGCTTTCTCTTAGGAATGTTGTGGCAAAATCATAAATTCATGACTTAAAAATACTTTTTTCCAGAATATTAATGATGAATAATGGGCACCAAGATGTGGCAGCCTCAACAGACCAAATAATTATTAGAGACTAGAAAACTGACTAAAGATTTAATAATAAAAAGGAAGCAGAGCCAGATAGATTCACAGCTATATTTTGTCTGATATTTTAAGACCAGACAATTTCAATGTTATTTAAACTATTCTAGGTCATAGAAAAAGGCAAAAATCTCTTTTTGTGATTCCGTTTGTGAAGCCACTATAACTTTGACATAAAACCTAAAAATAGAAGAAAGGGATATAGAACAAGTGTGCTTTAGAATATAGGAGGAAAATTCCTAAATTAAGTACTAGTAAATAAAATCTGGTATTTATCAAAAGGATAATAACTCATGACCTGGAAAAGTTTATTTCAGGAGTACAAGTGTGTTCAATATCAGGAAATCTAGCAACATAATCTATGACAATAACAAATGAAATGAAAAATAATATGATTATATCAATAGATGCTGAAAAGTCACTTGATAAAATTCAGCAGCCATTCTTACTTTAAAAACTCTGTAAAAATAGGGATAGAAGCAGACTTCTTAAGTATAACAAAAACCAATTACCACACACACCAGTAAAGCTAATTGATATATGCTTTCAATTAAAATTAGGAACCAGATAAGGATGCTTGCTATGGACATTATTTGATATTATCTTGTAAGCTTTCTAGCAAATACAATCTCATAAAATGAAATAGCTGGCCGAGACATTGGAAAAGAGGAGATAAACACATTTCTTCAAGCTGGTAATATGATTGTATAAAGCCCAAGAGATTTAGTAAAATATCACTAGAGTTAATAAGGAATAAGCAAATGGGAAAATAATGTATTCACAACAAGAACCATTAAATGCTGTTTCAAACAAGAGACATCTTTATGAAGAAAATTATTTTATGCAAAACCTGAACAAATGGAACAACATACTGTGCTCCTGGGGAGTCTTAATATTAAAGAAGTTAATTCTTTCGAAAGTAAATTATAATTAGAATACTAATTGTGTGTGTGTGTGTGTGTGTGTGTGTGTGTGTGTGTGTGTGTGTGAATAAAACAAACTGATGGTTTAAGTGAAAGAATAAGTGTCTCAGTATAGGCAAGGAATATTTCTTTTGTTGAAACAGTAAAAACTAGTAATGATCTGGTTGTCTTCCCACATATCAGAATGTACTTTGAAGCTACACAGCAAATCAGGATGATAGTCACATAAAAATACCAAGTAGAGGGGTGCCTGGGTGGTTCAGTCAGTTAAGGGTCCGACTTCGGCTCAGGTCATGATCTTGAGGTTCATGAGTTTGAACCCTGCATCAGGTTCTGTGTTGACAGCTCAGAGCCTGGAGCCTTCTTTGTACTCTGTGTCTCCCTCTCTCTCTGCCCCGCCCCCCCCCGCCCCCCCCCCCCCCCCCCCCGGCTCGTGTTCTATCTGTCTCTCTCAAAAATAAATAAACATTAAAAAAATTTTAAAAAATAGCAGTTAGATTGGTGGAATAAAATGGAGGATCCAAAATAGATCCTATTATGTATGAAAGTTTAATGTATGTGAAAAGTTGTATTGCAATCAAATGGGAAATCGAGGAGCCTTTTAATAAGTGGTGATGGCACTGTTGGCTATCCACCTGGAATATGCACACTTCCTCTGTGAACACAAGGACTTTGTGGCTCTAAGCCAGTTTCCTTCTGTATTGGTTAATTTGTTTTTAGTTGAGACTGCAGGAGGGGTGAGGGTGGGAGGAATAAGACCTAATTTTATTTTCTTGTAGCTTTTCATTCTGATATAACTTCCAGTTTACAGACAAGTTGTAAGGACAGGACAAGGCGTTCCCGTGTATCTTTCACTCAGATTCCCTGTATGTTAAAATTGTAACTGCACTTACTTCGTCTTTTTCTGTCTTGACATATTTCTCTTAACATAGGTGACTTTCATGTTTTTAATTCCAAAATACAGTTTCTTTTTTTTTTTTTTTCAACGTTTATTTATTTTGGGGACAGAGAGAGACAGAGCATGAACGGGGGAGGGGCAGAGAGAGAGGGAGACACAGAATCGGAAACAGGCTCCAGGCTCCGAGCCATCAGCCCAGAGCCTGACGCGGGGCTCGAACTCACGGACCGCGAGATCGTGACCTGGCTGAAGTCGGACGCTTAACCGACTGCGCCACCCAGGCGCCCCTATTCTTATTCATTTTTAAAGGTAGTACATATGTATGGTAAATATCCAAGCATAATTTATTTAACCAGTTCCTTATTGATGTTATTGCTTTTTCTAGTCCTTTATTATAACCAATAACGTGCCACAGTACCCTTTTACATGAACATGTAAATATGTAGAAGATAATCTGTAATATAAATTCCTAGAAATTAAATTGTTGATTAAAAGGTATCCAATTCTGGGGGCACCTAGGTGGGCCAGTCTGTTAGGCATCTGACTCTTGGTCTCAGCTCAAGTCATGATCTCATGGTTTGTGAGATTGAGCACCATACCCCTCGGGTTCTGCGCTGAGGTGAGGAGCCTGCTTGGGATTCTCTCTGCCCCTGTCCCCCTCTCAAAATAAATAAATAAATGAGCATTAAAAAATAAAAACAAGGTAGGGGCACCTGGGTGGCTCAGTCGGTTAAGCGGCCGGCTCTTGGTTTCGGCTCAGGTCATGATCTCACGGTTTGTGAGTTTGAGCCCTGCATTGGGCTCTGTGCTGTCTCTCTCTCCCCCTCTCTCTTTGCCCCTTCCCCTATTGCTCTCTCTCTTTCTCTCAAATAAATAACCATTAAAAAAGAACCAACAAAACAAGGTATCTAATTCTATTTTGGATTTGGATAGATGCTACTACTAGAGCCTGTTCTCTTCTTTAAAATCTATTTTTAAAGATTTTATTTTATTTTTTTAAGTTTTTAAAGTTTATATATATACATACATATATATATATACACTTCTTTATCCATTCATCAGTTGATACCATAGCTCGTTCTTAAACTGTATTGTACTGAATTGTACTCCCTAACACAGTATGAAAGTAACCATTTCATCCAATTCTTGAGAGCACTGGATACACTCTGTTGGTGGAGTAGACTTTAAAATTTTGCCATTCTCATTGCGAAGTATATATCTGCTACTTTAATATATAGTTCCTGGATTACTAGTAAGTTTGAGCGTAATTTTCACATATTAACTGGTACTTTGTTTTCCTTTTTCTTCACATGGCCTAGTCCCATTTTTTCCCTCCCAAAGCGATTAGCATGAAAAATAAATCTTCCTACCGTGTTTTTCCCCGGACACCCAATTCTACTCTCTATAGGCTTTCCTCAGTTAGCAATGTTTTGTGTGTACTCTAGAGATATTCAATGCTCATATAAACATGCATATTCTTTTTTTATTTAGTAAACTTTATTGAGGTATGATTTACACTCAGTAAAGTCCAGCTGCTTTAAGCACACAATTTGATAAGCTTTGACAAATGTATACACCTGTGTAGCCACCGTCATAATCAATATATAAGATATTTCCATTACTCTAGAAAGTTGTGGAATCAGACTTGCATCTGATTTGCATCAACCTCACGTCTTCTTCCTTTCCCTTTCCCCACCCCCACCCCACACCTGTCCGCCCCGGGCCCAGGCAACAAGTGATCTGCTTTTTATGCCTATGAATTACTTTAGCCTATTCTGGACTATCATAGAAATAGAATCATAGAGGGGCGCCTGGGTGGCGCAGTCGGTTAAGCGTCCGACTTCAGCCAGGTCACGATCTCGCGGTCCGTGAGTTCGAGCCCCGCGTCGGGCTCTGGGCTGATGGCTCAGAGCCTGGAGGCTGTTTCTGATTCTGTGTCTCCCTCTCTCTCTGCCCCTCCCCTGTTCATGCTCTGTCTCTCTCTGTCCGAAAAATAAATAAAAACGTTGAAAAAAAATTTTTTTCAAATAGAATCATAGAACATGTACTCTCCTCTGTCTACTTCTTTTGCTTACAGTAATGCTTTTGAGATTGCATCTGTGTCTTGTGTATCAGCAGTTCATTCCTTTTTATTGTTGAATAGTATTCCACTGCACGTAGACACTACAATCTGTGCACCTACTTACCTAATGATGGAAATTTAGGTTGTTCCTACTTTTGGGCTACTATGAATAAAATGTCTATGAACATTCATGTACAAGTTTGTTGGTAGACAATTGTTTTGTTTCTCTTGGGTAATACCTAGGATTGGAATTGCTGGATTGTGTGGTAAATGTACGTTTAACTTTATAAGAAACTGACAGGGTGTGTTCCCAAGTGGTTGTACTGGATGTAGACCGTAATGTATGATATTCCCAGTTTTCCATATCTTCATGAACACTTGCCATTATATGTCTTTTTCATTTGAGCTGTTCTAGCGAGTTGTGGTGGTATCTCACTGCGGTTTTAATCTGTATTTCCTTATTGACTTATTTTCCATCTGTAACTTTTTGTATGTGAAATATCTGTCCAAGTTCTCTGTCCATTTTGCATATTGAGTTGTCTTTTTATTATTGAGCTGTAAGAGCTGTTTATATATTCTGAAAAAGCACAAGTTTTAAATTTTGATGAAGTCTGGTTCATAATTTTTTTCTTTTATGGTTCATGCTTTCCAGGTTCTATCCAAGAAATCTTTGCTAAGCTAAGATCACAAAGGTTTTCTTCTACATTTTCTTTTAGAAGTGTTACGGTTTTGAAAGAGCAGACCTAGGCCGGCTGACTAGTGACTATTTCCCCGACATGGCCGCAGAAACAAGTTCCTGCTCAAACCTCAGAACACGCCTCCTCCCCTTAAGTAACTTACCGATTGATGGCATTCTTCCGAAATCTGAGGTGGGAGGAAGGAAAGTGTGAGAGGTGTGGAAAATGTGAGTAGAAGAGGGAGGGCTTCTCTCAGGAAGGGGCCAGAGGCAAGAGCCCTCAACCCTGTCCAGGCTTAGAATGACCTGGGAGCATTTTACCCCTCCCCAAACCAATTAATCACGGTCTCTGGGGATGGTGTTTGGTGCTAGGTATTTATATAGCACAGCAAGGCTGACAGCCAATGGTTAATAAGTGACCAGTGAGAAATGTTCTGTATACACTGAGGCCAAACATGTTAGAGATCCTCAGACACAGTGGTTCTTAAACTTCAGGTGCATCAGAATCTCCTGGAAGACTTGTTCAAACACAGATTGCTGAGCCCCACCCCCAGAGTTTCTGATTCAGTAGGTCTGTGACCACCAGGCCCAACATATGCATTTTTAACAAGTTCCAGGTGACGCTGATAATTGCTGATCTGGGACCACACCTTGGCAGCCATTGTTCTATCCTTCCCCAGCCAATGGCCTCATCCCTATAAAACCTTTGTGCTTTTGAAACCACCCCCCCCCACACCCCCCCGTATCTCAACCACTGCGTTGGTGCAGGTAGGAGATTGAGCTTGAGCTAGCTTGAATAAAGGCTCTTTGCTTTTGCATCGGACTCGGTTCCCTGGTCGTCTTTGGGGATCACGAATTCTGGGCATAACAGTTTAAGCTTTTTTTTTTTTTTTTTTTAATTTTTTATTTTTCAACGTTTATTTATTTTTGGGACAGAGAGAGACAGAGCATGAACGGGGGAGGGGCAGAGAGAGAGGGAGACACAGAATCGGAAACAGGCTCCAGGTTCTGAGCCATCAGCCCAGAGCCTGACGCAGGGCTCGAACTCACGGACCTCGAGATCGTGACCTGGCTGAAGTCGGACGCTTAACCGACTGCGCCACCCAGGCGCCCCCAGTTTAAGCTTTTAAGTTTAGGTCCATAACCTATTTTAAGTTAATACTTTTGTTTGGTATACGGTAATGATTGGGGATCATTTCAAAAATACTGATATGCAAGTGTTCCAACACTGTGAAACTATTCTTCCCACATTGAATTACCTTTGCGTATTTGTGGAAAATCAATGGGCCATATAAATGTGAATGTATTTCTAGACTCTATCCTGTTCCTTTGGATTATGTGTCAAGAGCAATGGGAAGCAATTATATGTCTATCTTTCTGCCAATGGCAAACTGCCTTGAATACTGTTGCTTTATAGTAATTCTGATTTCAAGCAACTTTCAAACATGTATATCCTTGAAGTATGAATAAAATTGTATGTTGTGTTTGTGTTTAGACGCTATTAGGGTCACCTGGGTGGCTCAGTCAGTTGAGCATTCAACTCTTGCTTTTGGCTCAGGTTGTGATCCCAGGGTCATGAGATCAAGCCCTGTGAGCTGAACTTGGAGCCTGCTTAAGATTCTGTCTCTCTGTGGGTATGCAAGCCGGTGCAGCCACTCTGGAAAACAGTATGGAGGTTCCTCAAAAAACTAAAAATAGAACTACCCTACGACCCAGCAATTGCACTACTAGGCATTTATCCATGGGATACAGGTGTGCTGTTTCGAAGGGACACATGCACCCCCATGTTTATAGCAGCACTATCGACAATAGCCAAAGTATGGAAAGAGCCCAAATGTCCATCGATGGAGGAATGGCTAAAGAAGATGTGGTATATATATACAATGGAGTATTACTCGGCAATCAAAAAGATGAAATCTTGCCATTTGCAACTACGTGGATGGAACTGGAGGGTATTATGCTAAGAGAAATTAGTCAGAGAAAGGCAAAAATCATATGACTTCACTCATATGAGGACTTTAAGAGACAAAACAGATGAACATAAGGGAAGGGAAGCAAAAATAATATAAAAACAGGGAGGGGGACAAAAGAGAAGAGACTAATAAATATGGAGAACAAACTGAGGGTTACCGGAGGGGTTGTGGGGGGGATGGGCTAAATGCATAAGGGGCACTAAGGAATCTACTCCTGAAATCATTGTTGCACTATATGCTAATTTGGATGTAAATTTTAAAAAAATAAAAAATAAAATTAAAAAACAATAAAAGAAAAACCATGAAGAAATTAAAAAAAAAAGATTCTGTCTCTCTGTCTCTCTCCCTCTGCCCCTTCCCCACGTGTGTGCTCTCCCTTTCTCTCTCTAAAGTCAATAAGTAAATAGAAACTATTAGTAGTGCTTTTATATTTAACTTAAGCTTGTTTTTCTTGTTAAAACTTTTATAATGGTAAAATTTCATCATACACAAAAGTAGAGAAAATAGTATGATGAAAAGATGCTCAACATTACTGAACATTAGGGAAATAAGAATCAAAGCTACCATGCGATATTACCTGATCCTTGTCCAAATGGCTTAAATCAACAACACAAGAAACAACAGGTGTTGGCAAAGATGTGGAGAAAGGGGAATGCTCTTGCACTGCTGGTGGGAATGCAAACTGGTGCAGCCACTCTGGAAAACAGTATGGAGTTTCCTCAAAAAGTTGAAAATAGAACTACCCTACGACCCAGCTATTGCACTACCGGCTATTTACCCCAAGAATACACAAATACTAATTCAAAGGGGCACATGCACCCAATGCTTATAGCAGCATTATCAACAATAGCCAAATTATGGGGCGCCTGGGTGGCTCAGTCAGTTAAGCATAGGACTCTTGGTTTTGGCTCAGGTCATGATCACACGGTTCATGAGTTTGAGCCCTGCATGGGGCTCTGCGCTGACAGCACAGACATTGCTTGGGATTCTCTCTCTCCTCTCTCTGCCCCCTCCTGCTCTCTCTCTCAAAATAAATAAACATAAAAAAAAAATCAAACCTCTTTATTAGAAAAACAATAGTCAAATTATGGAAACAACCTTAGTGTCCATTGACTGATGAATGATAAACAAATGAGCAAAGGGGAAGAAAAAGAGAGAGAGGCAAACCAAGAAACAGACTCTTAACTATACAGAACAAACTGATAGTTACCAGAGGGAAGATGGGCAGGAGATGGTTTAAAATAGGTGGTGGGGATTAAGAAATGCACTTGTGATGAGCATTGGGTATTGTATGGAGGTGTTGAATCACTATTTTGTACACTTGAAACTAATAGTATGCTGTATGTTAACTAACTGGAACTTAATTAAAAACTAAAAAAAAAAAAAAAAAAACCAGCAATAAAAAAACAGGGGCACCTGGGTGGCTCAGTCAGTTGGGTGTTCGACTTCGGCTCAGGTCATGTTCTCATTGTGGTTCAAGCCCCGCGTTGGGCTCTGTGCTGACAGCTCAGAGCCTGGAGCCTGCTCCCGATTCTGTGTCTCCCTCTCTCTCTCCCTCCCCTGCTCACGCTCTGTCTCAATCTCTCTCTCAAAAATAAGTAAAACATTGGGGCGCCTGGGTGGCGCAGTCAGTTAAGCGTCCGACTTCAGCCAGGTCACGATCTCGCGGTCCGTGAGTTCGAGCCCCGCGTCAGGCTCTGGGCTGATGGCTCGAAGCCTGGAGCCTGTTTCCGATTCTGTGTCTCCCTCTCTCTCTGCCCCTCCCCCGTTCATGCTCTGTCTCTCTCTGTCCCAAAAATAAATAAATAAACGTTGAAAAAAAAATTAAAAAAAAAAATAAGTAAAACATTAAAAAAAAAACAGTGTGATAAATGCCCATGTGCCCCCAAATGATTAATTTTTTTTAATTTTTTTAAACATTTTGCTCTTTTTAAAAAAAAAAAATTTTTAACGTTTATTTATTTTTGAGACAGAGAGAGACAGAACGTGAACAGGGGAGGGTCAGAGAGAGAGAGGGAGACACAGAATCTGAAACAGGCTCCAGGCTCTGAGCTGTCAGCACAGAGCCTGACGCGGGGCTTGAACTCATGAACCGCAAGATCATGACCTGAGCCGAAGTCGGTTGCTTAACCGACTGAGCCACCCAGGTGCCCCCAAATGATTAATTTTTGACTAAACTTGCTTCATCTCGATGTTCTCCCCCACTGGATTATTTTGATGCATATACCAGACATCATATAATTCCATCTACAAATATTCAGTGTGTATCTCTCAAAGCTAAGAAATATTTTTCAAAAATCCCAGCCATAACACCATTATGACTTCTGAAATTTAATAATAATTTCTTAATGTTTATATTAATAATAATAAATGATAATAATACATATAATCTAATAGAACATAAGCTTAATGTATTAAATAGCCTTTCATATTTCATATCCATATTTCCCTGGTTATCTTGAAGAATTTTTTTAACAGTTTGTTTGGCTGAAGATCCAAACATTAACCATGCTTCATAACTTGTTGATGCCCTCCTATGACTTTTAAAATCTAGATCCTTATTCTGTCCCTCTCTTTCTCTCTCTCTTTTCCTTACAATTTATTTGTTGAGTGAACCCAGACATTTGTCCTTTAGCATGCCCACGGTCTCTGCTGATGGTGTGCATCCTCATGGTGTTGTGCAATGTGTTCCTCTGCGCCCTGTATTCCCTGAAAACTGTAGAGGCTTTATCACATTCAGGTTTGATTTTCTTGGCAAGAATATTTCATAATGGCTGCATTCCATTCTTTCATACCTTCTTTATTTAGTAGCTGGAAGACTTCTATAAGGAAAATATTCAAGTCTTTGGTTATCCCGGCAAGATTGTTTTCAATGTTTGCAGAGAGGAGTCAATGAATTCTGATACCCAGCTCACCAATTAAACACCACTTGAACTTTTTATAAGCTATGAGGAACCACATCTGAACTCCAAGCAGAAATCTTTAGGGAGTTCATTGGAAGGTTGTATTTAGTGAAGTGATTCAGAAATATCATTCATGAACTATAATCATCTCCTTCACTTAGTGGTGCTTCATGACTTCTGATATTTAACTAAATCCAGTTCATGATTTTTGACAAACTTTAAGGGGTTCATTTTAAATGAATGATGAAATAATTTAACAGTGAGAAAAATCACACGTACTTATTTATTTATTTTTACATTGAATAGCAAGAAAACAGAAATCCATCACTTTTGTTTGAGAACACAGTTAAATATATTCTCACTTGAGTCTTTTACCCTGGTTGATTAATCAGCTGTGTTTAATTTGAAAGCTTATAAAATTAAATTTCTTATCAGCACAGAACAAGACATTGTGTAACACGGCATCTGAATTTAAAAGTGTTTTAGGTCTGAGGAGATTACTTTTACGGTGTCTTTTCATTAGAGCTGACTTTCTACGGCTAACAACTTCATTTCCAAGACTGCATGTTAACTAGTATTCTGGATGCAATTTAGATTTTGTACATGCAGGAAACTATCTGAGACCGTGTTATGTGGGGAGAGCAGGAGGGCATGAGATAGCATGCAGGGCATGTTCCAACACGGTTCATGGCAGACGGTGTGATTCTGGGGTCAGCCTCTTCCTGATTCAGCAGCTTCCTGCAGCAGAAATGGCATTGTATCCTTTCACAGCAGGGGTACCCTGACTAAGCCTTCCTGCAAGTTCTGCTTAGACCCCATGCTTCCAGCCCTTCCACTGACTTTGTGAACCACACATACAAAAAAACACCTTCTCCTTAAACCAGTTTGAGTAATTTCCATTATCTCCAACCCATTTCTCACTAATAAGATGATTGAATTTTGTGTATTACTTTTGTACTCAGCCATCATACTCAATTTATTTATTGGCTGTTACAGTTTTTCAGATAATTTTGGAAAGCTTCTAGTAATATGTATAATTTTCATGTCTTCTTTGCTAATGTTTTTGTCATTTCTCTGAATATTTCCATCTCATAGTGCAGGTGATAGCATTTTTGTGTTTTTCTAACTTTAATGGGAAAGCTAGTCTTTCCCCATTGAGAATAATTCTAGCGTTGGAGATTAGAGATATGTAATGTTAAGAAGGTATTCATCCTTTGTCATTTTATTAATAGCTTTCTTAAAAAAAGAAAAGAATGGAAGTTGGATGTTGTCAAAAAGTTTATTTAAACATCCATGGGACGGGCACCTGGGTGGCTCAGTCAGTTGAGCCTCTGACTTCAGCTCAGGCCGTGATCTTACAGTTCATGAGTTCGAGCCCCCACACTGGGCAGTGCAAAGCCCACTTCAGATCTTCTGTCCTCCCCCACCTCTCCCCTGCATGCATGCACAGTGCTTTGTCAAAAATAAATGAACATTAAAAAAAATAAACATCCATGGGAATGACCATATTTTAAAATCTGTTTATATGATAAGTTATATTAACAGAGTTTCTTTTTTAAAAAACAGATTTTCTAAAATTAAATCATCTTGCATCTCATGAAAAACCCCACTTGGTCATAGTATATTATTTTTTTAATGCTTTGCCAAATTCTCATTGTTAATATTTTATGATGTTTGCATTGATATTCATGAATGAGTATTGTGCTATTTTTGCTATTTTGCAATATATTACTTATTGATATAATGCTTGCTTTATGAAAAGAATTAGAAAATTATTATTATTATGCTTATTCTCAGTTCTGTGAAATTATCTGGGTCTGGTGATCTGGGGAGGGTTAGATAGAGGGTACACACTTTGACAACTTTCTCACTCCTATGCCACTTCTGTGCTACCTGGTAGATTCAAGTTTTCCATCTTTCTAGGGTCGTTTTGATCCATTTTATACAAGTTTTCAAATATGTTTGGATAGATGTGAGCAAAACAACAACAATACACATGCATATATAAATAATTTCTGCTATATCTGGTTACTTCTTTTCTTGTTCAGTGTGTTTGTGTTTTCTTCTTTAAGAACAACAACAACAACTAGACTTGGGGCACCTGGCTGGCTCAGTTGGAAGAGCATGTGACTCTTGATCTTAGGGTCATGAGTTTGAGCCCCACGTTGGGTGTAGAGATTACTTAAATAAATAAAACTTAAAAAATAAATAAATAAACTAGACTTGCTAATCTATTTAGTTGCTTTTCAAAAACCATTCTTGTATTTGCTCTTTCTAGTTATAAAAATGCATTACTTTCTGTTTTCTCTTTATTAATTGCTTCCTCTTAGTTTCCTTAGGCTTATCTTATTTTTCTTCCTAATGTATTGATTTGCATCCTAACTAATTTATTTTGTCATTTCTTGTTTATTAATATAAGCATCTTAGGCAATGAGATTTTCCCTGGGCATTCATTTAACTGTATTTTCTATATGTGTGATAACAACAGTGGTGAATAAATCAGCCTTTCATGAAAATAGAATTTACAACTCTAAGTGAACACGCAGCCTTCCAAAAACAAATATTTTAAGCACATGTGATTCCCTATAACAAGTATATTTAGTTTTCATGTTAGAAGACAATTATCTTTGGAACTACTTAAAAATTTTTTTTCAGTAATGTAGGAAAGTGCTTTGGTCTTTTTGGTTGGCTGATTTAGACACATGCCCAGTTCTGTAAGTACAAGATACAGAAAAGATACTGATTTAACTAAATTTTTGAGTAACTGGTGCCTATTTTCTTATGTATCTAATAAAATGAAGTGGTTGGTTTAGGGCTTTGTTTTCTTTAAGCATCTATGTCTATGGTCTCCCTTTCTTTTAAAGCACCTTTTAAGGCATTAAATTGTTAATTAAGGCTTTTGTCTTCAGTTACAATTTCTTTTTTTCTTTTCTTTTCTTTTCTTTTCTTTTCTTTTCTTTTCTTTTCTCTTCTCTTCTCTTCTCTTCTCTTTTCTTTTCTTTTCTTTTCTTTTCTTTTTTAATGTTTTTATTTATTTTTGAGACAGAGAGAGACAGAGCATGAGCAGAGGAAGGGCAGAGAGAGGGGGAGACACAGAATCTGAAGCGGGCTCCAGGCTCCAAGCTGTCAGCACAGAGCCCAATGCGGGGCTCGAAATCACAGACTGTGAGATCATGACCCTAGTCGAAGTCGGACGCTTAACCGACTGAGCCACCCAGGCACCCCTTCAGTTACAATTTCTAACCAAGATCAAAGTAATGAATATGGAGCTTATATTTTTCTGATTTCAAAGTTAGAAATAGTTTAACATTTCACTTTTGAGTATGACCATTAGTTCAGTTTCTTGAATATTTGAAATGCCTTCCTATCCTTAAACATTTCATCTATCCATAGAAGCATAGATGCTTACTAAGAGATTAAAAAATTGAATCAGGGGGTGGGTTTTTGGTGCTCACTGTACTATTCTTTATGCTTTTCTCTACATTTGAACACTTTCATAAGAAAAAGTTGGAAAAAATCAGCTCTATTTGCATAATTACAAAAGACATGGCTGTTGGAATTACAAGCAGACAGTCGTTACCTTCTGTTGTTTTTCTTCATGGAGAGCAAAAATGTTCAGGAGTGTGTCAGGAAATATTTAGGTTAGACGCAACAAGGGATGTCCTTCTGTAGGAGACCAAGTAGCTGCTCCACCTTGATTGTCTTTAAGAGCTCATAGATGCTCTCTGTCTAGCATGGTGGAGGCCGTGTATGGGGGCGAGATAGCTCTTCTTTTGATTGGAGAGAGGAGGCCACAGGATGTTTCCTCAAACAGACCTGGAGGTAGCTGCAACTCATGTGACTGAATGGAGTAAGCAGGATGGTGCCTAGCTGCCCTGAAAAGAGTGGGCAAGCACCAGGCAACGATGCAGATTAGGTTCTGCCTCAGTGGACCTGCCGAGGCCCACAGGTTCCCTCTCTGGATCAGCCTCTGCCTTGCATCTCACCCAGAACAGTTCCAGGAGAATGCTGAGCATGAGGCAGGGAGGCGTCCTGGAGTTGGAGGTATGAAGAGTACATACCAAACGGGCACTCACAGAAGCATGGGACTTTCCAAGGGAAACAATCTGCATGACATTGGTCAGGCAAAGTGCCCTGACAGTAAAAAGTCGTTCATGCAAAACATTAGTTGGTGCTGGCTATATTCAGAGCCATACCGATTACACTCAGGCTACGGAATGGTTTCCAGGGTGCCATAAACAGAACACCCAGGAGTACAGGTTCTGGATTCTGACCTGGATTTAAATCCTGACTCTCCTATTAACTCGCTGTGGAACCTTGGAAGCAAGTGCCTTATTAGTCACTATGCCTCAGACCCCTGGGTAGACTAGGTATCCTAATAACAGCACCTACTTCCTAGGATTAGAGAGAACATCTATAAAGTGCTTGGGATGTCACATAGTCAGGGCTCAGTCAGTGTCAACTGTTATTATTCAGCATGGCCGTGTTGGGTCCTCTTTGACAAGCCCGACACTCCTCATTTCCCAACAACTCGGCTACCTTAAACAGACCCCAAGTTCCCGCAGGGCTGAGAAGCAGCTACTCTTAGATTTTCCTGGTCACCCAACTGGAGGGGTTTCCAGACTCTCAGGAGCTTCTTGCCTCTCTAGCCTCATCAGAACACCAAATTCTCAGGTGAGAGGACTCTGACCCTTGCTGTTGGGTTCTGTGGGTGATGGGGCAAGGGAATCGTTCTATGGAAATGGACTTAGAGTCTCTCCTCCTGTTCTTTTCCTCTTGAGCTAAAGGTGTAACTGTGGCTGATAAGATTCATTTAGCTCAAGCACAGTCTGGGGGGTCTGTTGGATTAACTTTTATCTATATTCCAGAGTAACATCCCTAGGTGTCCCAAGGACTTGGTATGAGCCTTTCTGGGGAGACTTGGTGACTCAGTGCGCATCTAGTACAGGCCTGGTATATTTGGATTGTTTCCTGGTTTCTATGGAATTTTGAAACTTGGAATCCCAAGTACTGATCCACCAAGGGAAATTTTCCCCCTCTCTGGAGAGAGGTTGTGGGGCTTCTCCAGAGACTCATTACAACACTGTGGTAACAAGGCCCCAGCCATTTCAAGTCCCTCGGCTGTTGATTGCTCTAATTTTAAACTGGGAAGTGTAACAAGTAAGTAAGTAAATAAATAAATAAATAAATAAATAAATAAATAAACAAATAAATAAAATTGGAAGTGTAGGGGCACCTGGCTGGCTCAGTTGGTGGAGCACGTGACTCTGGATCTCAGGGTTGTGAGTTAAAGCCCCACACTGAACGCAGAAACCACTTTCAAAAACTTGGGGTAAAATAAGTCAGTCAGAAAAGACAAACACCATATGGCTTCACTCATATGGGGAATTTAAGAAACAAAACAAATGAACAAAGGAGAGGAAAAAAAGAGAGGCAAACCAAGAAACAGACTCTTAACTGTAGAGAACAAACTGATAGTTACCAGAGGGGAGGTGGGCAGGGGGATGGGTTAAGTGGGGGATGGGCATTAGGGAGGGCACTTGTGATGAGCACTGGGTGTTGTACGTAAGTGATGGAGCACTGAATGCTACTCCTGAAAGCAATAATGCACTGTATGTTAACTAGCTGGAATTTAAATTAAAACTTGGGGAAAAAAACAAACAAACCCTGGAGATTTGCCCTTTTCTCTTCCAATTGCAAAGCATAGTAGCTTTGGAAAAGTTTAATGAGTCTTGTTGAGGGAGTGAGGGGAAAATGGCAGGCAAGCTCTTTCCAGGGGCGGGATGGGTGGGTTATGACCATGGGCATTGTGTGGCTATGCTGCGTGGGTGTGGACCATGCTCTGGGAGCTGCAGAATAATTCCTCCTCTGTCCCTTTCTTAGAAGTCTCTGTCTGCCCCTTGGTCACTTCATTCCCCAGGCCCATTGAGCTTGCTCTAGTTGTGGTGGCCTTCTTGTTCATCAGCCACACCCACTCACATCCATCTCAGGGCTTGGGCCCCACCCCTCGTGACATCTGCTCACTGTCACCTCTTTAGATGGTCAGCCCTTTAGACAGGGCTTTCCCTGTCTACCTTATGTATAGTAGATCCCTCCTTGTCATTCTCTGTCCCCTTCCGCTGCTTATTTACTTTTTATTCATGGCACTACCTGATATTTTATTTACATATTTATTTTTGTCTGTCTTTCTACTGGATGGAAAACTATGACGACAGGGACTGACCTATTTGCTGCTATATCCCCCAGGCTTAGAACAGTGCTTGACATAGAGTAGGTGATGACTAAATATATATTTTCTTATAAAAGTGAGAAAACAACATGCCTCTTGCCCAGAGGAGTCTTTGCATGGAGCAGAATAGTTGTGGGGTATGGCCAGAAGGGGAGACATGAACACGATCTGCAGCATTTTGCAGGGTTTTGGGCATAAGATATAGGGGTGCCTTTTGAGAAGGCAACGTGAGGCATGAGAAAACCAAAGGTAAATCACTCAGGCTAATTCGTGTCCTAAGGGATGATTGGTCTCTCTCTTAGAACTAGCACCAGTTAACTCAGGATGTCCTCAGCACCTCTGGTTGCTCCACTGAGACCAGTTTAATATGTTCTCATCCCTGGGCCTCAAGAATGGGACCTAAAGTGATAAGAAATGTGGAGGATGGATACTCGAGAATATAGACCTGTTTCCAGCCAGACAGGGCCATTCCTTGTTCAATTTTTTTTTTAACGTTTATTCATTTTTGAGAGATCATGAGTGGGGAAGGGGCAGAGACAGGGAGACACAGAATCTGAAGCAGGCTCCAGGCTCCATGCTGTCAGCACAGAGCCTGACACGGGGCTTGAACTCACGAACTACGAGATCATGACCTGAGCCGAAGTCAAATGCTCAACCAACTGAGCCTCCCAGGCACCCCTGGGCCATTCCTTGCTCAAAGCATACCTAACAGAAGTTCTCTCCCCACTCCTCCCACTTTCCAATTACTACTTTCTCTTCAGGACCTAGTTTAAATTCACTTGTGCAACCTTCCCAGCCATGGGGAAGAACAACTTTCCCTTCCTCTGAACTCCTTTAAGTCTTACTGCTCATACATTCATGATGTTTTTAGCTATATACAAATGGGGCAACTCAAGTCATTAACTCTGAAGTCTTTTTCTTTGGCTTCTCAGATCTTTAAATGCCACCCTTCTCTTGGGTGCTTAAAATCACAAGCCTGGATCCTGATGAGCAACCTGAAAATTCAGTAGCTTACTGGATCCCCTCCCACATGATTCCCAGAGGATGCTCCCATTTTCTGCCAATCTCTGCTGGTTCTGCAGAACTGCAGTTGGCCGGTCTTCCGGCCATCCTGTGACCACCTCTTCCAACTGCTACTCTTTTCCCAGGCCTCCCAACCCACGTGCAAACAAAGGCCCCTCTGTTATCTGTCCAAGTACATCAGAGACAAGCTGTAGCACCTACCAAAACTTCATGGAAAGCTTTGGGATAATAGGAGGAAATTCTAGTGTAGAAAAGGGGTGTGGAGGGGGGGGAGGATGGATTCAATAGAACAAGATACAAACAACAAGAGGAGATTATTATTCTTGGAGTCCACCGGCCACAAATCTACACAGGTGTTTTTTATTATGTTTCTTTTACACTATCCTCATCCCTCATTCTGGTGCCATGTTGCTACAGAATCTACTTTCAGCCACGTAATGCCCTCCCCATACCTCTCTCTGCTCCATTCATTCCTGGAAGCAGGATCCTGATCCCTGAAGCCCAGGGAGAAGTGAAAACCCCATCTGGGCCCAAGGACACCTTCTGTTCTGTAGACATGGATTTCTTTCCCCAGTGTAAGCCATCTCAATGTCATGAGGAACAGTGTAGCTCAGCATGGTTTTAAACCATTGAGGACATTATTTAAGCTTTACTGCCATAAAGCCATTGAAGTGTTTTCCCCAAACAAGCTAACAAACACAGTCTAGTCCCCAGCTGAATTAGAAAATTACTGGTAATTTAAAAATAACTTGCCCTAGCTTCTGGTCATTAGATTAAAAAAAAAAATATTGTGGTTCAAGCTCATTAGAACATTCTGATACATTTTTCCCCCTTTAAACGTGTTTCATATCTTGTAGAAATAAGCAGAATAGTATAGCATCTAGGAAGAGAGTGGTGGTATCACCCAAGAGACGGCCCAAGGAGATCTGTCCTTCCCCCTTTTTAGAACATTTTTTTAATGTTCATTCATTTTTGAAAGAGAGAGAGAGAGAGAGAGAGAGAGAGAGAGAGAGAGAGAGAGACAGCATGAGCAGGAGAGGGGCAGAGAGAGGGAAACACAGAATCTGAAGCAGACTCCAGGCTCTGAGCTGGCAGCACAGAACCCGACTCAGAGCTTGAGCTCATGAACTGTGAGATCATGACCTGAGCCGAGGTCGGATGCCCAACCGCCTGAGCCATCCAGGTGCCCCTGTCCTTCCTTTTTGAAGCCCTAAAGTGTTTCTGGGGGTGCGTGGTTCATGTTTGAGAGGGAGTCACACTAACAAAAATATACTTAAATAACGAAATTTCAGAATGATATTTTATTAATCTCTGTAAGAAATAGGACTAGGAGGCCAGAAATGCTCTGTCCAGTGCATTCACTCCCCCTGCCCTCTTCCTTGTCTAAACCACTCGCTGAGATCTCTTTCACTCCTCATAACAGAGAAGAGTGTTCTTCCATCCCAAGTCTGTGTGCGTTTAGTCTGGAAAAGTCTCAGGAAACAGCCAGTACCTTAGAAAGAGATCAAAATATGCTGCCCATCAGGGAGTAGACAGTGGTCTGCCTACCAGATGAGCCCAAAGTCATCCAAAATTTCAGGAGCAGTCACCTCCTGGATAAAACTATCCTTCCTGGGGCTGAGCCCCTGGGAACCACGAGTGGACAGCCATGATGAGATGTACTTCCCTCCTCTACCGCCAGGGGTCTGCCATGAGCTAGTGAGGAAGGGAGTCAGCAGCACAGCAAAAGGTTAGAGACACTCAAGAGGTGCTGTAAGTACTTGGGTACTTGCCAAGAGCTCAGAAATAAAGGAAATGGATGGTCCCAAATCACTGGTTTTTAACCGTTTTGAGTCACAAATCCATTTGAGAATTTCCTTTTCCCCTTTTTCCCATTTCCCCTTGCAATCTATATAGATGCACTAGTTTGCATGTAATTTAAGGGATTTCCCAGAACACCCTGAAGTTCATCTATGAACCTTCTGCTCTAGACTATTAACTCTTGGAGGGCAAGGACTGGGCTTGTTCTCGGATGTGCGTTCAGTGCCTGCTAAAAGTGCCTGACATATAGGCGGTGTCAATAAATGTTTGTTGAGTGGTAAAGAATGGAAGCAAACCTGCACTTGCCCATCAAAGGCCAGTCTGGGCTGTGCAAATGCCAGTGGCATCAGCACCTCAAGAGGCTTTTGTAGTGACTCCCTGTCCCTATTCTTGCTATGAAAGCCGGGGCTGATGGAGTGTGAGCCTTTTGCTTCTCTACCCTCTGATCCTGACCTAGTCTGGTGATCTGAGACATGTAGAGTCAATGGTGGTTGCAGGAAAGAGGTGAGAAGTGAGACTTTCGAGTGTTCTCACAGTGCTACCCAGTTTTTACCATTTATTCTAAATACTTCTCTGAAGCCAATCTGAAGTTATTTATGCTTGCTGCATTTACTGAACATCTTAGGGTCTATTGTGTTGGAGGAGGGTGCTTGATAGATGTTGAAGTCTTTGAAGCTAAATGAGCATCTGGGGCGCCTGGGTGGCTCAGTAGGTTAGGCATCTGACTCGATTTCGGCTCGGGTCATGATCTTACAATTTGTGAGATCGAGCCCCGTGTGGGACTCTGTGCTGGCAGTGAAGAACCTGCTTGGGATTTTCTCTCTGCCCACCCCCTCAAAAATAACCATTAAAAAAAATTAACATCAGAGTTCCAGTCCCTTTTCGCCCCTAGGAGAGTTCTCAAATTTATATACACACTGATCTATGTAAACAGATATGAGGGGGCACTTTTTGCCTCTATTTGTTGCAGAACTCAAGGCACTAGTGTAAGTGGGTGCTCTGAGAAATGGGTTCAGGGGGCATGCCAATGGTGCCAGGCTGGTGATGGATGCTCTCTGCTCTTCCCAGCTGCACTGGAACCCCAACTCCTACCTGGCCAAAATATGTGGCTAGTCCAGCTTAGTGGTAGACATTTTGCTCTGGTTATTTTTTTTATAATTGCTCAATGACTTTTTCTCTGGTTCTCGTTCTTCATAACCTTTTCATATATTGGAACTACTGACATTCCTACCATCTTGGATTTTTCCTCCCCTGCTTGCTAACCCTGCATAATTCTGTTTCTGCTGCTTTGCTTCCTGACTACTCTTCTTGTTCCCTGTGGTGACACCTTCTTCTGCCTTTTAACTGAAGGTCCTCACTGAGGTTCCATTTTTTTTTCCTTCTCTACATAAGCTTCCCCAGAGTATATGGTTTCAGATTCACTTGCTTGCTCCCTTACTCCTACTCACTCACTATGGAGTCCCTCATGTCTCTGATATATTACCAGGCTTAGGGAATACCAACGTTAATAAAATCTGCCTTCAGGGAGTCATATAACTGAGATCCTGGCTCTTTCTGCATGCATCCCAATGCTCATCGCTTTTAGCGAAAGACTCTAAGTTATTTAAGCATGCTCAATTTAAATCTCATATCTTCCATGAATCCTTTGCCTGCATCTCCCAACTTTTACTGGTTTTCTTTCTATAAACTCATCAGGAGAGTTGGCTTTTATTCCTTCAATACTTTGTTACCTTAGGTGACTCTTGACTTGTGTTGGGCTTGTGTGTAGAATGAGGGAGCTTGTAACACTAGGACCCTTCCATCTCCAAACTTCTATGGTTTGATGATCACATACAATTGGAGGGAGGTGGTGGCTAATATAAAACAGCAATTATATAGTGAAGCTAATGCGTTAAAAAAACAAACAAACATAAGTAGCATCCTCCTGCTAGCGCATCATAGAATTGTTTCTTTGGTCTGGAAAATATTTGCCTTTGTCACTTATTATAGTTAGCTTATTGTCAGAACCATTAACATGCTCAAGTATAGGAAAAGCAGGCATGCGAGTGGCTGGAGTTTAAGCAGGATAAAGTGGCAGCCTGAAACTTTCTGGAAGGATTATCCTCATATAGATAATGTTGTAAAACCATTGACCTTAACAACAATTTGTGCCTTACTCTATAAATTTATGAATGTAATTCATGTTAAATAAATTTCTGTAGAGTAAGAATTCTGCTTTGGTTTTAAAAAAATCACTTTTGGCTGAAAAAGTGATATTGTTTCCTCAGTCATCATACTTTGAATTTAAAAAACAGAGGCCCACTTAAGCTAGATGACTAAGGGCGTGCATGTGTGTGTGTGTGTGTGTGTGTGTGTGTGTGTGCAGGTGTGTGTGTATGGCAATGAAGATAAGTCACAAATAGCATGGTTGATTTTCTCAAATATAAGGTTGAGCAAAGATGTCCAACACAAAATAATACATGCTTTATTATTCAATTTATATGAATTTCAAAGAGAAGCAAAACTAACCCATGGTGTTAGAAATCAGGAAGAGGGTTACCTTTGGGATGGGGGAGGCAGCTTGAAAGGGACATCTGGGGTGCTAGTCCCATTCTATCTCTTGATCTGGGTGGTGATTACATGAGAGTACTCACCTTATGGTACTTCACTGAGCCTATGCTGTATATGTGTTACATTTAAATAAAAAATATTTAAAGCGCTCAAGTTTTACATTGTGGATTCCTGATTCCAAGTGCAAGAAAAGTATGTCTAAAGAGGGACAACCCAATTTAGGCTTCAGCAAGAGGGACAAGAGCTGGGCTCTGGAAATGAGGTGCATGAACACTTTCCCAATGGTAGGACACACGGGGGCACAGGACCAGTTTGGGGCAGAGTGAAGATAATGGCTAGATTGAAGTAAATGATGTGTACGGAGTGTGTAAGGTGGGAGCTGAGGTTGGGGGGTAAGTTTTGGAGAGACTAGGCGTGGGGTTCTTGAGTGCCAGGCTCAGCAGCTTGGATTTTTTTCTTTTGGAGAGTGGAAAATCACTGAAGATTTGGCATTTTGATAGCAATACTTTAGGATGTTAGAGAGGAGGGTAATGGGTAACATGGAGTGGTAGTTGGACTCAACTGTTAAAATGGGGCTGGAGAGGGGGCAGATGGAGGACAGTGCACTGGAAGATTCTCTGAGATATGTCTGGTGGTATTAATCTTGTGCCTACTCTAGTTCTTGCTAGTGTAGACATGTTTGGGTTTGCTTTCTTTCTTAAGTGGGCTTCAGGGGCATTAGGTTCAGGTAATGGCAGTTCAGAAACAGCTTTGTATATTGTGCCCCCAAGGACCCCCCACAACTGGATCCTTCTCAGAAAGTGCATACTCTTACCTGAACCAAACTTGCCCCACTTTCTCCCAGTGGGGTCTAAGCACGGGACCCAAATATGAGACTTTTCCATAGGATTGCCCCTTGTGGTCCTGAGAGTGCAGAGCCTGTTTGTGGGAGTAGAAACCTCAGCATGACAGTGCCCAAGCCTGGGCTGCCCTGTGCACAGGACATGCTGAGGGCTGGCCAGTCTGCCTCATTTAGGCTAATGTGAGTATTGCCAAGTCCCCTCTGTGAGAGTTGTTCTGAGTATTGCTGACCCCTCTGTAGAATGCAGATGGTGGAAGACAGGGTCGATTCCTTATCCCAGGAATCCTAGGCAAGCAAGGTTGAGCAAAATTCCCATGTAGAGAGGTAGCTTCTCTTTGTCTTTATTTGCAGTAACTGACTAAGCCACCCAGGTGCCCTTATCTTTTTAAATATAAATTTTGACATGTGCCAAAGAATAAATTTAACACATTAAACACGCGGGCCTAAAATGGTGTGTCATTTAGATCCAGTCCCCAAACCAGGGCTTGATACCTAATATAATTGCAATTTCAACCTCCCCCAGAAACATAGTCTTAACCTATCATTCAGGAATTTTTCCATCAGCGCCGATGAGTCTGGCCTGTGAGTCTCCTCCATGGCTCTAAGGAAGACGAGGTAATGTGTATTGATAAGACCCCTTGCTTTTCCCCCATCAGGAAAAGTTGCCTTGCCTGGAACAATCCTTTTATTTTGCTAATAACTTTCTTTCCCTACCTTTCTTCTATAAAACCCTTCCATTTTGTGCATCTCCTCAGACCCCTTCTTGTTGCCAGATTCATGAATTGTGGATTAAAGACAATCAGATCTTTAAAATTTACTCAGTTGTGGGGCGCCTGGGTGGCTCAGTCACTTAAGCAGCCGACTTTGGCTCAGGTCATAATCTCACGGCTTGTGGGTTTGAGTCCCCTGTTGGGCTCTGTGCTGACAGCTCAGAGCCTGGAATCTGCTTCAGATTCCATGTCTCCCTCTCTCTCTCTGCCCCTCCCCTGCTCATGCTGTGTCTCACTTTCTCAAAAATAAATAAACATTGAAACATTTTTTAAAAAAAAATAGCAAGTAGATTGGAGGAATAAAATGGAGGATCCAAAATAGATCCCATGATGTGTGAAAGTTTCTCAAAAATAAATAAACAAAAAATAGTTTTAAAAAATTTTGCTCGGTTGATAAAAAAGTAAATAAATAAAAATAAAATTTACTCAGTTGAATATTTGTTATTTAACAAAATACATACTGGAGTCTAAATTATAAAGCTTTCTAATATACTGACTCCCAATGAACCCACTACCTGAATCCCAAACTGAGAATTACTCATGTGGGTTCCTCCCCTAGTGTATGCCCTGCCTCCCACCCCGGAGATAACCACTGTTCAGAATTTTGTGTTTATTATTCCCTTCCTGACTATTCTGGGCTGACTGCTGCAGGGGTTGTAGCTTGGTTTCCTTGCCTGGTTGCTTCAGAGTTTGTGGGCCAGATTCTACCATCGTATATGGTCTGGCTATTGGCCATTTCTATATTCAGTGTCTCTGTTCTTACAGCATT
Source organism: Felis catus (assembly GCF_018350175.1). Lineage (NCBI taxonomy): Eukaryota > Metazoa > Chordata > Mammalia > Carnivora > Felidae > Felis > Felis catus. The sequence continues at coordinate 73,247,177 of NC_058373.1, read as the reverse complement.
GCAAGTTCCTGTAACATTTTACAACTTAAGTTGATCGGCAATCCTCCCAAAGCTGACACCCATATCCTGTGGGTAACAGATGATGAAAGGTGAGCTCAGGTAAGTGGAATTTAGTTGGGGGTTAGCAGGCCAGGAGTGGGAACTGTAGAAACTGAGGCGGCCTTGCATGTACCGAAGAGCCTGCTCCTTCTGAGTGGACTCAAGCTCCAAGATTTAGACCCTTTGGCTGGGAGGGTCTGCCCAGGGCATCCCTGGCACTAGAGGCAGCTTACTGTTGCAATGCATCTCAGAGCACTTAAGGCTCTGAGGCCCACGAGATTAGAGACAGCATAGGTGTCTGGGGTCAGATTGGTGGAGAGAAGGAAGGTAGGGCCCTCTGCTTTCCTGTAGGGCACGCACGGAGAGGGCCTCAGAATCATGTCCCCTCTGTGGAAAGTTTCACCTAAAACATCTGGACGTTCATGAGCTGTCAGTTGTCTTTCTTTCCTAGCTCCAGAAACTCTTTAAAACACTGACCAAAAGTTTCTGGGTTTGGATTTAAAAATAGCAACACATTTCTAAGTCCCCACTGGGAGCTTTTAGCCAAGCACTTACATTCTCAGCTCACTGAAAAACCTTCTTTCTTTTAGGCCTGTTCATTCTTCGTGGGTTTGGTGTGCTAGTCTGTCTTCCCCAAGAAGATAAGTGCCACTGAGGGCAGAAAACGTGGTGTTACAGGTTTCTGGGTCCCTGGCCCTTTTTCTCCAGGAACCTACATTAGGGTTTCTCACACTAGATATGTCCAATAGATGTTTATCTACTATTATTATTTTTTAACATTTATTTATTTATTTTGAGAAAGAGAGAGAGAGAGACAGCAGGAGCACACAAGCAGGGAAGGGGCAGAGAGAGACGGAGAGAGAATCCCAAGCAGGCTCCATGTTGTCAGCACAGAGTCCAATGCCAAGCTTGATCCCTCAGACGGTGAGATCATGACGGGAGCCAAGATCAAGAGTTGGGTGCTTAACTGACTGAGCCACCCAAGCAACCCAAGAGACGGTTTTTCTGCGTGAAAACTTTGCTTCAGTCAGTCTATATTTACTTTCACTTTTGCACTCTTTCCATTTCTTTCTTTTCTTTTCTTTTTTTTAAGTAAGCTCTAGGCCCAACATGGGGCTTGAACTCATTACCTTGAGATCAAGAGTCTCCTGCTCTACTGACTGAGCCAGTCTGGTACTCTATACACTCATTCCACTTCTAAGACCCAATGGGAAGTAGGTTTTCCCCTTCCTCAAATGACAGAACCTTAAAAATGGCCTGCCATCTGGTCCCAGAAAGCCTGGGGATTGGAGAAGTGTGTCCAAGTGGGCCCCAGCAGTGCTCTCCATTCATTGATGTGACTTCCTTTTCCTAAGGTATTTCCACTGCCCTCATTTGCCTTGGGCCTTCATGAATCCTCCCCCCAGCCCCAGAGGGCTGCTCCAGGCTGCAGCAGACAGAGCCTGGGGAGCTCCCAGGCCTCCAAAGCTGTATGAGCCCATCTGATCACTTGGCAGCTGTTGGGGAAATATAATTAAAAACCAAGTCCCCTGCCAACCCAAACAGCCTCTCCACAAAGGTAGAAGAGAAAGAAAATGACTTGATTATTAAGTAAGGATGAAACCAGAATGTGATTTTTTTTTAAGTTCACTTATTTATTTTTGAGACAGAGAGAGAGAGAGAGAGAGAGAGAGGCAGAGAGAGAGAGAGAGAGAGAGAGAGAGAGAGGGAGAGAGAGAGAATCCCAAGCAGGCTCCACGCTGTCAGAGCAGAGCCCGACCTCAGGAACCACCGCAAGATCATGACCTGAGCCAGAATCAAGAGTTGGACACTTAACTTACCGAGCTACCCAGGCGTCCCGAAACCTTAATGTGATTGAAGGAGGACCTCTGCTGCCTCCATTTTGACCTCAAATTTCTAGTTGGGTTTGTCTTTTCAGCCTGTCTCTTGGCTCAAGTGGAAGACCCTGAGGGCAAAGCAACTCCTGATGGGAACAGAAACCACCCTCTCAAGTAACTAGACTGCCCTGAGCCACAAGTCACAGCCAGTGATTGACTCTGAGACAATGATTGATTTGACCTTCACTGCCCACCTGCAAGTATCCACCCACCTTTGCCTCAGGTTTTCCTTATATAAACCTGGAATTATTTTTGGCACTTTGGAGATAGTCTTTGAAACGCTGATCCATTGTCTTCCCGGTGTTGGCCCGATGGTAATAAATCCTTGTTTTACCTTCACTGGTCTCTCTGCCTTTGGATTTCTTCAGCAGCAAGTGGCTGAACCTAGTCTGTTTGGGATTCCCTGAGTCAGGGGCTCTCACACCCTTGAGCCCTGGCTACTTGATGAATATCCCAGGCAATCCTCTAAAGAGACTGTGAAGAGAGAAATAAATCCCACCCTTTTATATAGCCGAGTAGGTTCAACGAATTGCACATTTTGTCAAGATAAAGAATGAGTGGGGAGCCTGGGTGGCTCAGTTGGTTAAGCTTCTAGCTTCGGTTCAGGTCATGATCTCACGGTTCATGGGTTCGAGCCCTGCATCAGGCTCTGTGCTGACAGCTCCGAGCCTGGAGCCTCCTTCGGATTCTGTGTCTCCTTCTCTCTTTGCCCCTCCCCCGCTCACGCTCTGTCTCTGTCTGTCTCAAAAATAAATAAACATTAAAAAAAAAAAGATAAAGAATGAGTCCTCAAGAGAACTTGACAGCTCCATTTGTCACGCATAGTTCATCCTAAATTCACTTGGTAATTGGGGTGACCATCTGTTAGCTAACTGGCTTTAATAACAGGAGGTAGTTTGGGAGTGAAGGAGATGGGGTGCTGACTTTCTTGAAGATTACACTTCAAGGAGACGGTTTCCAGGTCATTAAGAAAGACATTATGGGTGGGGTGCCTGGGTGGCTCAGTTGGTTGGATGGCTGACTCTTTATTTCAGCTCAGGGCACGGTCTCATGGTTTGTGGGTTCGAGCCCCACAGGGGCTCTGTGCTCACTGCGCGGAGCATGCTTCGGATCCGTCTCCCTCTCTCTGGCCCTCTCCTGCTCGTGCTCTCTCTCTCTCAAAAATAAATAAATGTCAAAAATAAAAAAAGGCATCATGGTTTACAAAACTGGCCAGAGGCTCATTTAGATTTTTAAAAGATTTGTATTATATATTTCAAAGAGACAGAGAAAGAACTTACACGTCTTTTTAAAGTAAATGTCTAAGAAAAGGGAGAAGGGAGAAGTCTCTTGGTTGATTTTCAGCAGGGAAAATTAAGCCTCTTCCTTTTTTTTTTTTTTTTTTTTTGCATTTGTCTTTACATAGCCAGCCCAGGGAGCCCAGTCCACAGTGCTCTCTGCTTCCATCTGCTCTGTCAACCCTAGGTATGTATTTGTGCTAGACCTTGTGTAAAAAAAAGGCAAGCAGACCTGCTTCCAGCCTCAGGGAGCTCACCCCTGAAACCAACAACACGAATGTAAGTCAAAATTAGGATCACCTTTGACTGGAGAGCTTTTTTGTCTTTAATCATAAAAGTACACACTCGTTGCCAAATTTCAGCCAGTAGAAAAGTGTATAAAGGGAAACATGAGAGTCTCACCAGCCAATTCCACTCTGTAGCAGCAAAAATTGTTAAACGTATTTTATGTTTATGGGACATACCCATAGTTATTCACACACAAGTAGCTTTTATTTTACAAAAATGGAATGGTGTTACATGAACTGTCCACAACTTGATATTTTCAAATATCTCTGCATGTCAGTACCTATAAAACTACACAGTATATATTTATTTTTTTCCATAATATAATTTTAGATGTCACTTTTATAGCCAATGGACACTGAGATTCATAAATGGTTCTAACATTTATTGGCATAAATTTTGACTATTAGGATTCATGGCTCCTAGTATATGCCCATTTTATTTATTTTATTTTATTAAAATTTTTTGTTAATGTTTATTATTTTTGAGGGAGGGAGACAGAATGTGAGCAGGGGAGGAGCAGAGAGAGAGGGAAACAGAATCAGAGGCAGGCTCCAGGCTCTGAGCTGTCAGCACAGAGTCTGACACAGGGCTCGAACTCACAGACCATGAGATTATGACCTGAGCTGAAGTCGGACGTTTAACTGACTCAGCCAACCAGGAGTCCCAATTTTATTTTATTTTTTAGAGATTTTATTTTTTAAGTAATCTCTATACCCAACATGGGACTCGTGGGACTACACAACTCATAACCCTGAAATCAAGAATCACATGCACCCCACATGCCCATTTTAAATTTCAGTAGATTAGGGGTGCCTGGGTGGCTCAGTCAGTTGGGCGGCCGACTTCGGCTCAGGTCATGATCTCGCGGTCCATGAGTTTGAGCCCCGCGTCGGGCTCTGTGCTGACAGCTCAGAGCCTGGAGCCTGTTTCGGATTCTGTCTCCCTCTCTCTGACCCTCCCCATTTATGCTCTGTCTCTCTCTGTCTCAAAAATAAATAAACGTTGGGGCGCCTGGGTGGCGCAGTCGGTTAAGCCTCCGACTTCAGCCAGGTCACGATCTCGCGGTCCGTGAGTTCGAGCCCCGCGTCAGGCTCTGGGCTGATGGCTCAGAGCCTGGAGCCTGTTTCCGATTCTGTGTCTCCCTCTCTCTCTGCCCCTCCCCCGTTCATGCTCTGTCTCTCTCTGTCCCAAAAATAAATAAACGTTGAAAAAAAAATTAAAAAAATAAAATAAAATAAATAAATAAATAAATAAACGTTAAAAAAATTTTTTTAAATTTCAGTAGATTAAAAAAAAAAAGCTTAATGAGGAAACAAAAGGTTTAATGAGAAAAATAAATAAATAAATTTAACTAGATACTTTGCTAGATTCTGTTAAATTGTCTATAAAAATGTGGTAACAGGGGCGCCTGGGTGGCTTGGTTGGTTGAGCGTCCGACTTCGGCTCGGGTCATGATCTCACGGTCTGTGAGTTGGAGCCCCGCGTCGGGCTCTGTGCTGACAGCTCAGAGCCTGGAGCCTGTTTCAAATTCTGTGTCTCCCTCTCTCTCTGCCCCTCCTCTGTTCATTCTCTGTCTCTCTGTGTCTCAAAAATAAATAAATGTTAAAAAAAAATTTTAAAAAAAATGTGGTAACAATTTCCTCTCCCACCATTATATAAAAATGCCCATTTTCTTCACATTTGACATTATATTGTCAATTTTAACTTTTTTTGACAATATTCATGTAAAAAATAGTATTTCATTATTATTTTGTATTACTGTATTACTAGTGAGGTTGAATATCTTTTCATGTGTTCATTGGCTATCTGTGTACCTTTTGTGAATTGCTTTTTCATATTTTTTTGTCCTGTACACAAAGATAAAACATTTATTTTTCTTCTGGCTTGCTTTCCCTTTTCTGATTGTTTGGTATAAACTATTTTGGGGCTTATCAAAAACCTTAATATTCTGCATACCCTTCAATTCTACAATTTTATATCTAGGATTGGTCAAACAGGCAAAAATGAATATACAAGGTGCTTCGTGCATTGTTCATAATCTAAAAATATTCAGAAAGAACTCTAAAATCCAACAATAGAGAAATGAATCAATACATTATTGCAAATCTACACAAAGGACTACAATTAAAATAATGATATTTTTTTTTACATTCTTTACTTATTGATGTAAAAAGAGATTTATAACAATGAAGTTAAGAAAACATTTAATAAAGCAATTTGTCAGTATGCTTTTATCCTGGTAAATATATATTTATATATAATAATGTGTGTGCATATATATGTATATGTATCTAGAATATAAATACACACATATATAAACATATAAATGCATAAATATTCCAAAATGTTTAATGTGGTTATTTCTGGATGGTATAATTATGGCCGGATTTTTTTTTTTTTTAATGTTTATTTTTGAGAGAGAGAGAGACAGAGCATGAGCAGGGGAGGGTCAGAGAGAGAGGGAGACACAGAATCTGAAACAGTCTCCAGCCCCATGGCTGGATTTTTTTTTTTTTAATTTTTTTTTCAACGTTTTTTATTTATTTTGGGACAGAGAGAGACAGAGCATGAACGGGGGAGGGGCAGAGAGAGAGGGAGACACAGAATCGGAAACAGGCTCCAGGCTCTGAGCCATCAGCCCAGAGCCCGACGCGGGGCTTGAACTCACGGACCGCGAGATCGTGACCTGGCTGAAGTCGGACGCTTAACCGACTGCGCCCCCCAAGCGCCCCCCCATGGCTGGATTTTTAAAAGACTTTTCTTTCAGGGCGCCTGGGTGGCTCAGTGGGTTGAGCATCCGACTTCAGCTCAGGTCATGAGCTCACAGTCCGTGAGTTTGAGCCCCGTGTTGGGCTCTGTGCTGACTGCTCAGAGCCTGGAGCCTGTTTCAGATTCTGTGTCTCCCTCTCTCTCTGACCCTCCCCTACTCATGCTCTCTCTCACACTCTCTCTCTCTCTTTGTCAAAAATAAATAAACATAAAAAAAAAAATTAAAGACTTCTTTTTCCACGATGAAAATGTTTTGTTCACATAAAAAAGGAAAGATGTGGGGCTCCTGGGTGCCTCATTCGGTTGAGCCTCTGGCTCTTGGTTTTAGCTCAGGTCATGATCTCACAGTTGCACGAGTTTGAGTCCCGTGCCAGGCTCTGCACTGACCGTGTGGAGCCTGATTGGAATTCTCCCTCTCTCTCTGCCCCTCTCCCACTTGCGCTCTGTCTCTCTCAAAATAAATAAACTAATTTAAAAAAAAGAAAGAAAGAAAGAAAAATGTTCTCAGAGTTGAACCTGCGCTCAGATCAGAGAATAAGGGGGCTCACCTACTACACATTGCATTGGGGGTTTTGGCGGCTTCATCTTTTACTGCTTTAAACTGAGCTTCCAGCCCACTAAAACCTTCGTATTGGTTTAATGTTTTCATATGAACTGTCCTTGCTTTACCTGTTTGATCCATTTTTTGATGTAAGAGATGTGACCTTCATCTCGGCCCACAGTTTGATCACATCAGAAGACAGAGTGTGCAGCTGTTTCCTGATTGGTGAAGCCCTCCTTCCTTCCTCAGCAGGATCCTTTGGGGGAAAACTACTAGAACTTCACATTTGAGAACTCTGTCCCTTTTTGAGCCCCTTAGGTAATTTTCCTTGGATCATTTTAAGATCTGACCTCTTGAAATCTGTAAAAATTATGTCTGGCCATCTTTCTTCAACATTGTAGCAAGTGAAATTGTTAGTGGGCCAAAAACTTACTAGGTGCTCTACTTCCAACAGAAAGAGCTGATGTCCTGCCACGGCCATATCCTGCCTTGGATCACTTTTACAGTCTGAATTAAAAAAGCATCACCCATGTCCTCTGTTTATTTTAACATCTATTCTGAACTCTTACCAGGTTTTATTTCCTGTTCGTTTCTTCTTTTATCCACATCCAAAGGCTTCTTTTCAGAAGGTTTGTGATTTCCTTTTTGACATATACACTACTGTTGAAAACTGTAATTAGATCTACTTCCTCTGAGCAATGTTATCTTTCCAGGGTCATCCACCAGTCATGAGCTCCATAGAATCTATTTATCTTCTTCTGATAAAATTCAAGTTCCTTTCCCAGTCTGGTCTTCTAAAATGTAGCACTTCCCAGACTTTAGGGTTTTACTAAAATTAATTAAAATTTCAGGGGAAAAAATCTCCCAAATTAATGTGTTTGGCAACAGGAAATGACATTTCCTCCCACCCCCAAACAATCTTAGACTATCATCATCTTTTCATAGGAGAACAATAATTTAATCCTGAAGAGGTTAGAAAGGGCATAATTTCAGAATTTAAAAATATTGAAAAAAATATTCTTTCATTATAGACCTGAAATCCTTTGTCATGGACCAGCTCCAGTCCACAGACCCATGCAGGAAAACCACAGCTGTATTATATGGTTTTGCAGCTCTATTTGGAAATCTTTCCCTTTCTCCAACAATTTTAGGAAGTACACGATGACCGGTTTTTGTGTTAGTTACCTTGACATTTATCAGAGGCCCATAAATCTTCTGTCATAAGTCACAGCTGTCCCCCAAATCCCGATCAGTGACACTACATGGGTTGTCAGGTGCTCTTTCTTTTCCAAAGCCACTCTTCAAGTTGAAAAGATGAAAATACCGCCTGCAGCCACAGTCCTTCAGTCCTTTTTAGTAACTAGCATGTCTCAGGTGTATTTTGCCTGTATAATTTATGCTTATATGGATCAATTAATATACAATGTTGCCAAATTATAACAAAGTCTTCCTCCTGCTTCAGAATACACTGGAGGAAGGAGCTTAATCATTAGCAAGGCCAGGTCTGCTGTGGGCTCCTCTTACCACCTTATAGAATTACCAACTGAGAGAATGAGGTCTTATCTTCCTGAATTGGGGGGAGGGTTCTGTACATCCACTGGCATCAATGAATCCTTCTTGGTAATCTAAGAATGCATGATTCCCATGAAAGTCAGGTTAGGATTGTCTTTTCTCCTTATCCTATTGAAGAGTGCTATTTAGTAGGATAAAGACAAAGACTTCTAGCATAATAATGCTGAATTTATGCCACAAAAAGCAGTCAACATTAGCAAGAGAAGAGATGGTTTCTTTTGAGCTATTTCACCCGGATGGGGTTGGGACTGACCCTCAAAATCCCATGTTTGGCTTGCCTCTGCAAGACAGACTAGGACTTTGTGGGGAGGGCAGAAGAGGGAGGGATCCCAGAAGAAAAAGACCTTCCAGACTCTCTCCAGGGAGAACGCTGTAGGAATTGAAAGCTCACAGGATGAGAAAAGTGATGTTTCTCACTGTTTATTAGACATTGTGCTTATTATCAGCCAACAGGATTGTTTTCTATCTGGTTATGAACTGCACTTGCAGTTGTGGGCTTATAGTGTGATATGTCAGACGGGAGAGAGGTATTCGTCAAGTTTTCACCATCTTTTTGGCAATGAAAGCAGACTGCATTTTTAGCACACATATTTTGGTGTCTATCCCAAGAAGGCAGTTAAATTTAGCGCATTTCCTGCTAGCCCCTGAATTGTGCAGGACCGCCCCAGTCTTGAGTTTATGTCTGTCTGTGGAATCTCTCCTTGCAAACTGCTAGGTCTTTGGGGAACTCACATTTATAGGGTGAACTGGTACCCCAAATCCTTAGAACCTACCAGGAAAGGTGCAGTCTAGTGGTATATACATAGTGGTTTCTTAGTCCTAGCCCTGAGAATGTTAGGAGTGTGTGTGTGTGTGTGTGTGTGCACAGGCGCCTGCATGAATCCATGTGTGTGGGCCTGGGAGTGGAAACAGGGCACTCTGGGTGACCTTCCTCAGACTCTTACATGTGGTCATGAGGAATGTATCTGCATCGTGTTGGGTTTGAGAAAATCAGATCAGCATGTTATGCAGGTTCCCAGGGAGAAGTGGCTCTGGAGCAAGCAGGAAATGGAACCCCCAGGGCCATAGGCCATACTTCTCCACATAGGGCCTTCCAGGTCTAGTGTCAGAGACACAGATTCCCTTAGATCAGTGCCTGCGGACAGGAGGCATCATAATCTCTGAGGTAATGTGTTTAAATGCAGATGTCGTGGTTGGACTGAACCAAATTATGGCAGAGACAGCCCAGGAATCTGTGCTAAAAAATATACTGCGGGGGCGCCTGGGTGGCTCAGTCGGTTGGGCATCTGACTCTTGATTGGGTCATGATCTCATGGCTTGTGAGTTTGAGCCCTGCATTGGGCTCTGCGCTGACAGTGCAGAGCCTGCTTGGGATTCTCTCTCTCCCCCTCTCTCTTTCCCCTTCTCCCGCTAGCTCTCCCTCTCAAAATAAATAAACTTAAAAAAAAAAAAACAAATACTGCGGGTTGTGTTGCTATGTGAGCGGGTTTGGTGACCAGTGCCTGCCTCACTCAGTTCTCCAAGGGGGGTGGTAGCATCATTCAGTGTTGACATCAAATCCCTTTGATTTTATCTCCTAAACTTTTCTTGCAGCTCCCTCCTCCCGTGTGTCCACTAGCCACTAGCCAAGTCCAAGTCACCAACATGTCTGGCCCGGACTGCTGCAGTAGCCTCAAGTTTCCCAGCAGGGACACGCCCCCTCTGATCTGTACTCCACAGAACAGCCTGGGCAGCGGGTTCAAGTCACAAATCAGATTCTGTCACAACCCCCACTCCACCCTGGCCCTCACTCCAGTTCTTTCCTTCCACCGCTGTTCAGATGAACACAACATTCTTCCAGAGGCCGGAGGACCCAGATTCCTACCTACTGCCCCAGCCTCATTTCAAGCATCATCCCTGCTAACAGGCCTTTGCTCTCTCCAGACGCTCCTTCCCCCTTTACTGCCTTCAGACTCAGCAGTGGTCCTTATCTCTGCAGAGAGGCCTTCCTAACCTCTCAAGGGTGGCCCTTTCAGTGGCAATTTTGTATAGATTTACATAATAACTTAATTGTGTCTCTCTGAGTCTGATGTGCCATGAAGACAGGGACCACGTTTCTCCACCATGTAACCCTAGTGCTTGGCATACGATAAGCTCCAAACACCAGCCACAGCAGCGGTTGGTCACCAAGCAATCTTCAGTCACAAAGACACAGCATCCTGGGATGGATCAGAGCTTTGTAATTATACCCAGGAATTCCGTTCACTTACTTATTCATTCATTTATTCCTCATGACAAGTGTGGGCTTCTATGCTGTTTGGAGTGAGGAATTCGGAGACTTGCTGGAGGCTGCCAGCCCGCAGCAGGCACTGTTGGTAGTGATTTGAACCTGTTTTTGAGCAGTTGGCATACCTTGTTTCTCTTGGCTCAATCAGAACTAACACTTACTGAACATGAACTAGGTGCCAGATGTGCTCCTTTTCCTTAAGTAGCTTCTGGTCTACGATGAAAAGGCAGACAGTAAACAAGTGACAAGTTCATGAGTCTTAAAGAGGCAGTTGGGTACACCATGGAGACACAGAAGAAGGAGTCTGAGTCTAGTGTAGGGGGTCAGTCTCGGAAGCTTCCCTGAATAAGGAATATTTGAGCTGAGACCTGGAGGATGAGTAGGAGGTACGAACAGTCCAAGTACAGGCCCATGTGGAGTGAACTTTGGAAGACAGGGCTATTTTGTTAAAAAAAATTTTTTTTTAAATGTTTATTTATTATTGAGAGAGAGAGAGAGAGAGAGAGAGAGAGAGAGAGAGAGAGAAGCAGAGAGCATCAGCATGGGAGGGGCAGAGAGAGGAGGAGACACAGAATCCAAAGCAGTCTTCAGGCTCTGAGCTGTCAGCACAGAGCCCTATGTGGGGCTCAAACTCACAAACTGTGAGGTCATGACCTGAGCTGAAGTCGGATGCTTAACCGACTGAGCCATCCAGGCGCCCCTTGGCTATTTTGTTTTTAATTTGAGAGAGAGAGTGAGAGAGAGAGAGAGAGAGAGAGAGAGAAAGAGGAAGGGCAGAGGGAGAGAGGGACTCCTGGATCCACGCTCAGTGCAGAGTATGATGTAGGGTTCGATCCCATGACCCCTGGGATCACGACCTGAGCTGAAATCAAGAGTTGGATGCTCAACTGACTCAGCTACCCCGGCACACCGAAGACAGGGCTTTTTGATGGGCAATGGGGAAGCACCCAGTTCTCCCAATTCTCCTCCTGTGACTTGGGGCTTGGCCTGTCCACAATCCTCATCCATCCTCTGAGGGGCTTGGCTGACATGACCCATGCCGACCTAGGTGAATGATACATTAAACAGGAGACAGGTGGCATGTAAGCAGATACTTCTTGGGCCTTCTTCTCCACCTCAAGTACCATCCCAGCACTCCTATCAGAGCAATATTAAACATCGCTGCCACCAGTTTTCACTCATTTCTTTATTAATATAGAAAAGGAGCCCAAGGCAGCCGGACCAGTAGTACAAAGCACCAGGAGTTAATACTATTCTGGTGAAAGGGTTGGCTTTACAAAACGGGAGCAGACAGGAGCTGCCCTGGTTCCGGGGCCAGGCCCAGCCTGCTGCCCAGAACCTCAGAGCAGCACCCGGAAACAGCCCCTGGGAGACAGTTGACAGGTAGTTGGGGGGTGGGATGGGCTGGTGACTGTGGGGACAGATGGCAGGGATGGAGGGCCAGGCAGTGAGAACCATCCTGTGGCTGACGAGGACAGGGAACTGCTGGCTGGAGGCTCTCCACTGGACCGTGGGCAGGGGCTCACGGTGGGCTTCGGCCCTGGGGACAGTAGAAAAGCCCCGCAGATACTAGGGGGAGTAAGGAATCCAGACACAGCCCTGGGGTTGAAGGGCCTTTCCCTGTCTCTCCACCAGGGGCCACCTTTGCTCTATACTACAGGTGGGGCTTCAGGGCCCAAGGCACAGAGGGAGGCCAAGAGGACTCCCAGTTGGGAGGATGAGGGGGCAAGGGAAGGAAGCCCTGGAGTGTCCCCAGCTCAGGCATCTGGAGCTGAGACACAGGACAGGACAGTGGCACCCCTGCACAATGGGGCTAGAATGTGGGACAGGGATGGGCTCACCTATGGCCAGTGACCAGGACCAGACTCATGGCAATGGTGCCTGCCTTAGACTTTAGCAAAATAGAGTCAGCGATGAGTCCTGGGTGTCAGCAGACCTGGGTTCTGGCCTTAGCTCTCCTGGAGCAAAGCTGTATCACCATGGGCCGGCCATGTCCTGCCCTGGCCTGCTCCTCATCCACTCATGAGGGCTTTGAATAGGACTTCTTAGGTCACGGCGGGGGGTGGGGGGGTGGGGGGGTGGGGGGGGGGTGGGCGGCACTCGGCAGGTCAAGGGAGCTCTGGGACCTATTCTTGGTAGTTGAGAAGTTAGTAGTTAGTTGGTAGTTAGCTCCCAATCAGAATCTGGACAAAACAGGCAAGGAATGGAGACTGGGGGGTGATGGAGGAAGATGTTTTTGCTTGGAACCTACCCCCACAAAACACTCCAGAGCTGGGAAAGGCTGCTGGGAGCCTCTCCTTCACCCAGGGGAAGAGGCTGCCCTCCCTTTGGCTCAGGGAGGGAGCATGACTCGTGCGATCCCTTCACAACCACCATCTGGGGGACACTTGGCATGGAGAGAATGGGTGGCACTATGCAACCCTTTATGTTCTTCCCCGGGGAGGGGAGCTCAAGGCCTCTCATGGCTTCTGCCTCCAACCCTTAGCGTGGGCTCAGGAGTGCGCTTTTTCACTGTGGTCCTGTGCTGGGGACAGCCCAAGACTGCCTGGCTGGCATGTGTTAGTCGGTGAGGAAAGGACACAGGGGCGAGTAAGCGGACAGGGAGGCGAGAGCAACTCTCTGGCTTTCTCCTCTTCCTCTACGGACAGCATCTCAGTCAACGGAGTCACAGATCTCTTCTACCACAGCATTGAAGATGTGTGGCTGGTCCGCATAGACGTGGTGCGACGCACCCTCAATCTCCTATGGAGAGAGGAAGAGCCCACCAGGGGTGGAAAGGCCCTTTGTTCGGGGCACCAGAAACTGGTGTCTCACACCGATTCTTTTTCCCTTATACCTGCTTGCCCATCACCTATGAGCACTTACCAGAAACATCGGTCCACCTTTCTCCTAGAATCTGGGCACTTTCCCGTGCAGGGGGAGGGGTCCATGAATCCCAAGGTCCCATTCATTTTCTCCTCTGGTTATTCGCTGTACCTCCTTCAATGCCAGCCCCACCGCTATCTGCTCATTTCATCCACAGGTCTGATGAACCAGGGCCCATACGTGGCACCCAGCCTAATTAAGCACTCATTAGCAAATGGGGGTGGAGAGGGATAAGAAAAAGGGAAGGCAGGAATGTGGTGGGAAGGCTTGCCGGCAGCCTTTACTACTTGCTCTACTGTTCATGGCTCTGGTTTTGGGTGGGACAGGGGGTCTGGAGTGGCATCATGCTGTCTGTGTCTGGCTACTGAACGAGAACCGGTCATTTCCCTGGACCGTGCTAAGCAAGAATGAAAGCCCCTGATGACGGTATTACTGAGTCAGCCCTTTCAAACGCACTACACCATCCCCATCTGTCCATTCCTCTTTCCTCCCGACTCTCTGATCACCCTTCTCCATCCCAAGGCTCATCCATGCCCAGAGCTAATCACTGTGTGTGGGGATTCAACGCACCACATTTCCTCCTCAATCCTGTGCCTTGGCGGGCCAACATACCATGTCTCGGACATAGGAATCCGGCCGCTGCATCTTTACTTTCTTTCCTGTGCTGGTATCTATCCAGGTGTTGGCCCCGTAGATCATGGTGATGGGCACATCTTTTCGAATCAAGTGAATTCGCTCCAACATGGGGCGCCGCGCCCAGCCGAAGGACTCCATCATGGCTTTGAATGCCGTCTCACCACTGAAGGAGCAAAACACGGTGAGGCAGTTAGTAGAATAAACCCTGCAGCATAAAGTGTCAACATGTTGGTCTCTTCAGACGCTGGGGCAGTATCCTTGTCCTGTGTGTCCCTCTCAGGCCCCAGCACTGGGCGCCTTAAATCCTGGTAAGATTAGGAGGTAGGCCTGAATCTGTGGAGGCCTCCCAGCACAGAAGACAGTTAGGAAGGGACACATGTGTGAAAACCCTGGACACTGAGAATTGTCCAAAGATGCAATGGTTAACATTTACTCAACAAATATGACATGTCATGCCCTGGGCTGAGTGTAGGGACACAGGAGTCAGATTCACGTGGTGCCGGCCCTGCTGGAGCTCACGATTATCCCACATTTTGGGGAGGCAGGCGTTAAATAGCTAATCATATGATTATTTAACATCAGATTTCCCAAGAATCATGAAAGGAAGAGAATGGACTAGGGGCTTAGCTTGCTGGGGGTGAAGGAGAGGGGCAAAGGGCTCATGTTAGAGGGGTAGCGAAGAGCAAATACTACAGCAGTGCAAAGGGCTTCCTGATGGGATTGTGAGGACCCAGGGGGAGCCGTACTTTGTGAGAAGCAAGGCTCATCTAATCTACTTTGCTCCCCGGCCATCTCCTTAGGCAGAGCTGACCGAGAAGGAGCATAAGGGGTCTGCAGGGCTGGGGAGGAAGCTGACATTCTGAGCTGCTCTGCAGCTTTTGCAGGAGGCAGGAGGCAGGAGGCAGGAGGCAGGAGGCAGGAGGCAGGAGGCAGGAGGCGGGGTGCTTCAGGAGACTGCTGCCCGCCAGGCCCAGCCTGTTCAGGTATTGTGTCCCCCCTCCTTTGGAGCCCCGGAATGAAGGCGGGCTTGAGTTCTGCACGGGCCAGCAGAAACAGAGTTCTTCCTTCAGACATAGCAGCATGGTGGAAAACTATGGACTCTGAAGTCAGAGAGACACGAGTTCAAATTCTGGCTGTATTTTCTTTCTTTTTTTTTTTTTTTTTTTAACGTTTATTTATTTTTGAGACAGAGAGAGGCAGAGCATGAACAGGGGAGGAGCAGAGAGAGGGGGAGACACAGAATCTGAAACAGGCTCCAGGCTCTGAGCTGTCAGCACAGAGCCCGACACGGGGCTCGAACCCACGGACCGTGAGATCATGACCTGAGCCGAAGTCGGACCCTTAACCGACCAAGCCACCCAGGCGCCCCTGGCTGTATTTTCTTAGCAGGTCATGTAACCAGAAATACATTTTAATGTTTTCATCTACAAATTGGGGAATTATATCATCTTTATTCCTTCATTGAAGAAACTGACATGTACAGGGCCCCTCAGGTTAGGTGGAGCAGAGTAGGTAGCCCCCACATATTTCTTCTTGGCCAAATGTCATGTTTTCCAAGGGACTGGTAAGAGTTACTACGGGCCTGTCAGGGTTACAACTCAGAAACACTCAGGTGGTTATAAAAGTGAGTGATGGTGGGGCGCCTGGATGTCTCAGTGCATTGAGCGTCTGACTTCAGCTCAGGTCATGATCTCGTTGTTTGTGAGTTCGAGCCCTGCATCGGGCTCTGTGCTGACAGCTCAGAGCCTGGAATCTGCCTCAGAATCTGTGTCTTCCTCTCTCTGCCCCTCCCCTGCTTGCACGCCATCTCTCTCTCTCTCAGAAACAAATAAACATTAAAAAAAAATTTTTTTTTTTAATTGAGTGATGGTGTTAGGCAGAGAGGGCTATCACTGATGTCATCTCTGCTTTCCCCAGGACACAAAGGAGCTGCGTGATTATATATTCTGAGGCTTAGATTGGGAGGCCATTCATTGCACACAACTAGGTCTGGGACTGGGGAAAGTTGTGAGGAGGGAGCTGGGGTAGGAGACTGGCACTGAGCCCAGTGGGGGCTGACAGAGGGGTCGAGAGCAGGAAGCAGAGGGCTACCTGATTTGACTGCAGAGCTGAGTTTCAATACTGCTGCTTCAGCGGGGCCCTTCAATTAACTGAGCTCATGCGGAATGCTGGCTAGACAGTTCCCACGCTGCCCCAAAGCCAGCTGGGTGTGAGGCTAATGCTCAGACAGTAACGCTGGAATGCAACCCCCCACCGTCTTCACAGCTTTGGGCTCACGACGGGTGACCTGGACAGGCCTGGCATGAGGCGGGGCAGTGCTGCTGCTCCGGTGACCTTGGCTTCCCCCAGATGCCCCACAGCAAGCTGGCTGAGGCCTCCACAGAGGCGGTGCCACCCACAGATCCTCCTGTATCAGCCACTCACAGGGCACTGCCTGAGAGGAAGATAACCTCCCTGACTCTGCCCTGGCTCTCAGGTGCCAAGAATGCAGATCAGCAGGTTTGTGGGGCCTGCTGTGTGAGCAGTCATAGATAGGAACCTCTCAAGATTCTGGGGACACCCCAAAATGTCCAAAAGGTGTAGAAGGAGTTCCTGTCCCAACAGTAAGCATTTCACGGTGTACAGAATTTAGGTTTTAAATCACACTTTTCCACCAGCCATTCTACTTGTAGGAATGTACAGATCTAGTCACGTGTGTGCAAAAGAAGATGTGCAAAGAAGTTCTCTGAAGCAATGTCACATAATATCTCAGACTGGAAACAGCAAGGAAATTTGAGAACTACAGGCTGGGAGGGAAAAGATTTTCTTTCTTTCTTTCTTTCTTTCTTTCTTTCTTTCTTTCTTTCTTTCTTTCTTTCTTCTTTCTCTTTCTGCCTTTTAAAAAATACCATATATTCATATCACTTTTTCAGTTAAAAATCTTTTAAAATGTTTTCCAGACTCTTGCCTGTCAGGCTAACTGCCTATCTCCAGGGGAGAGTAAGAGTCTTCCTCTAGAGATGGACAGCATGTTTCATCAATCTATTATCTTCTCCATCCCTTTGGGCCCATCCCTGGGGAGGTCTCTGGAAATAATTGAGCCTGCTAGTGCCTGCGTTCCCCTAAGTGAATGAGAGCTTTGTGCAAGACGCATTGCAACAAAGTTCGAGTTTTTCTACCAGCTGGAGTTTCATCTCCAAACCCGTGTACTCCGAGCTGGCTCTGGGAGCCGCCCTCACCTGGGATTCTGTGCATTGCAATGGTAGATATACTCAGATATAGTATCATCTTCAAAGAAGTCTGCAAACTTGCGCTTGAAGTCCGGCCGGAATCGCTGTACCAAGCCAGGCCCTGGAGGGGAGAGAAAAACATGGGAGTGGCCAGTTTGGGGGGCGGGGGGGGGGGGGCGGTGGTGGGGGTGTGAAGGAAGACTTCTGTGTTACATTTGCTTGGACAACTTTACCAAATGTTATTTCTCTAGGGGTTTGTTTGCTTTGTACATTTAACTCGATAGTGGCAGACAGAGTATGTGAGCTGTCGGGAAGCTCCAGATGAGTACAAATTGAGAGTCAGTTGGTTACCAAAGAAGGTAGACAGTCCAATGTCACTAAGGAAGCAGGTTATTTTCAGTTCAAGGAAGTCCCAAGCTCTTTTCCTCTAAGGGTCTCAAGCCCAAGAGTCCATGGCTGAGATGCTTTTCTCTCACAGTCTGAACTAAGTTCTTTCTCCCTGAGACTCTTGGGGCCTTTTTTTTTTTTTTTTTTTTAAAGTAATCTCTACACCCAATAAGGGGCTCAAACTCACAACTCTGAGATCAAGAGTCCCGTGCTCTACCGACTGAGCCAGCCAGGCACGCTGAGACTCTTAGGGCCTTTTAATATTCTGAAGGTTGCAGATGAAACCACCTGCCAAAAGGCCTCTCATGTTCAGGTCTGTAACAGAATACGAGTGGAGAAGTAAACTTAACTCTGGCATGTCAGACTTGGGCTGCTGTTTTAGAGCAATCTGTTCCCTTCACCTTCCTTTAGAGCACACACATAAGCAGTAGGGCACCTAAAACAGACTAAAAATTGGGCCTGATGGTCAACTTCTGATCTCTCGCTCTCTCTCCTGGTCTTCTCTCTGCATCTGAGGATCAAGGTGTTGAGATGGAGGCACAGCCAGGATCCTCTGGGCCCTGGTCCTCCTCTATGGCTGCCAGCCAACTGCCCAACCATACTGGCTCTGAGGCCCATGCGTGAACCTGGCCAGATGGAAGGCGAGAAATGGGGAGAGCGGTTAGAGCAGGACTTCTCTCTGGAAAAGGGCTACAGAGGGTCTGCTGGAGTCCAGAGTGCTGGGAACTCTAAGACGGTCAGCTCTCTGCTCATTTACTCTTCTTTTGCACCTGTCTCTTGATATCCTTCCTTTCTTCCTAAACTCCTACCTCTACTCAAATGCTCATTTTTCTCTTTTATCCAAAGTCATTCTGTTTCTCTTGAAGGGCGTAGAGAGACAACTCTTATTTAGTCATTAGCAATCAATTTGTAGTAATTGGCAACTGAATATTACTATGTGTACCTAAGCTGTCACTGCAAGATAGGGGGTCCACAATCTTTTCTACAGAGGGAATCTGCTTGTCACTTCATCAGATTAAAAAGCCCCCCAGAAAGGAAGGGTGCTGGCAGGATGAGGTCGGAAGGCCGAGACCTACGAATTTTACTTACTATGGCTGGTTTTCCCCGACTTCCTTTCCTCTCCTCACCCATTAAAATTTGCTGACAACTTCTAAGTGGGGAAGATGTGATACCTAACTGGAGTAGGCCATGGTTTAGAGGGGCTTGCCTGCCACTGTGGGTCATGTTGGAGGCTCTGGTTCTGACATCTCCCTCCCACAGGTGCTGGGTGAGCTGCAGAGATGGTATCCAGTGGTGGTTACCATACCGAATCACCAACATGTGATTGTATGTGCCACATACTCACATATGTAGCATAAGAACTCAGCAGAGGAAGAGTCACCTCATGGCCTCCTTCTCTCTCTCTCTGGGGGTCTAGCCAAGGCACAGAGTGATAGTTCTGCTCTATCTGTGCCCCACACAGGAAAGCTTTTTGCATGCAGATGAAGGAAAAAAAAGAACCTTCTGAAAATGCAGACAAAGAGATCTAGTTCAGATTAACAGCTTTAAATAACAATGCCAGGTCTATTCCCACCTCTCCTGGACAAGTGGGGATGGTGGGAGGCTGGATGCAATGTGGCTTCTAGAATGGGGCAGCCTTGGGTTGAGGAGATAGATTCTTTCTTTTCAGGCTACTCACCCCAGGGCCCAGCTACTCGTAGAACAGCCAGTGGATTGGAACGCCCTAGGACAGACGCCACAGCCTTGAACCAGGTTGGGGGTGCACGGATCTCACTGGGGTCAGTCGGTCGAAGAGGAAAGCCCCATGGGTCTACCAGGATGAGGTGCTTAACTCTATGGGAGGAAAAAGGGAAAAACAAGTTGTATGTGCTTAGAGGTACCACAGCCCTTAAACTGCCCAGGAAGAAAAGACCCACTGGAAACTAATACTGTAAGGTTCCCAGTGGGAGAGGGAATTAGGTCATGAGCAAGAGGGGTGGCTCTTCCTTACCTTTCAGGGTACTTGATAGAGTAAGAGGTGGCCAGGAATCCTCCCAAACTGTGCCCGAGGAGGATCATACTGGGGATCCCCATGGTCTCCCGCCACGTCTCTATTGATGTCACAAACTCATCCTCAGCCCCCTCTGGGTCCCTCGGGAATGTTGGCCTCGAGCTTCGCCCAAAGCCAAGCAGATCAAAGGTGTGCAGGGTACGGCGGGCACTCAGTGAATCCATGTTGAGGATCCAGAGGCCCACGCCACCCCCGAAGCCGTGCACCATCACCAGGGGGGTACGTTCCCTCAGCTCGGGACTCACGGTTACCGTCCAGATCTTGTTCTGGTTTGGGAGGGACACATATCGGGCCAGGAACTTGTTCTGGAGGCCTGGGGAGACGGGAATCCAGGGCAGAGCAGTAAGACTGTTTTCTGACAGCACCATCACTTTGCCTGGACTACCATTCCTTGGCTTTCTCTCTCCACTGCCAAATCCCTCCTGACCTGCCTCACCTCCTTCCTTTCACAACCTTCTGACCCATATGCCCTAAGAGATGAACTCCAAGCACTATTTGTAGACCATCTAGTCTCTCACAGGGCAGTGCTTGCTCTGTGACAGAGCTGCTTGGAGGGGGAAGTTGCCTGGATCCTGAGTGGAGGCTTGAGAGCTGTGACTGCTCTGCAGCCCTACTTCCTCAGGCCCATGGGAAGAGAAGGTATCTGGCTGGGGCAGTGGATGCAGGGCAGGGAAGATCATAAAGGAAACCAGGCAGACGTGACCCAAGGGCCTTGTCTGAGCCTGTGGCTGCTGCCAATCATGGGATGTCTTGCCCCAACATAATGCTGCTCTTGATAGTTGATCTGTTGGAATCCCAAACTACCATAGTAACCAGGTAGGTGGTGTGCCTAACTGGATAGAATACAAAGAGAGCAATATTAGAGAACAGAGGATTGCTGCTGGTCCTTAGGTAGAAGGTGGTAAAGCTGAGAAGGGCATGTGTGTTTGGAAGAAGAGAGAGGGAGAGAAGGAAGAAGGGAAGGATGGGGGAAGAAGGAAGGAGGGAAGAATGGGGGGAGAAGGAAGGAGGGAAAGAGAGAATATATAGATGAGTGTGTGTATGTGTGTGTGTGTATGTGTGTGTGTGTGTGTTGTGTGTTGACAGTTGGTACTGGCTTTGAAGTGAAGTTATGGGATGTGTCAGGAACCAGCATGGTGGACAGGAAGGGAGATGTCGAAAAATCACTATCACACAATATGGTATCCTCAGTGCAAATCTCTCCCTTCAAACCACTGACACCACTTACTCCCACCCCAAGCACTATTAATTAATCAAGAATCTGTGGGTTCTGTCAACTAGGCTCTGGGGAGATCCTGTATCCTCCTTGGGCCTCTTGATGGAGGTGGGATAAACCATCCCTCCTACTCACATTGGAGGATCCTGGCTTCCACATTCTTCAGGTGAGACATCGACGTGGGGCGCCAAGCAGGCAGCCAGCTACTCAGCCAGCCTTGAGGCCTGAGACAAGGAGACACGATGACAATCATTGGCAACATTGACACTCTCAGCCTTGCTGACAGTTACAAGAGTTATCGGGGTGTTTCCCAGGCTCAGAAGACCTGCCGCTGTGGCGGTCAGCAATTCCCTGCTGCCTGATAGACTGTTACTCTTCTCCAGCTAAGGGCTAGTAACAACATGCCCTTTGTTTCAACAGATACTCAGGATGCCGTGTGTATAACACTTTACAGTTTGCAACGCTCTTTCACATTTTTTATCTCATTTGAGCTTTATAACTTTTGTTACTGGTTATCATAATGTTCAAGGAGATCACAAGAGAAAAAATACCAACTATTAACTAATGTTTCAGTTATCTTTATCTTTTGCCATCCCCAGGACCGGATGTTCCTTTAGGGTAGGACAAATTCCCATGCCATCTGCCCTCCTGGCAGGGCCTTGGGGTTTGTGCGTGCCCTTTTCTAAGCCCCTAGAAGAACAGAGCAAGGTCAGTGCCCAGCTGGGCTCTCACGTAATCAATCAGTCCAGCCTGGAACAATGAGATGGGACAGGAACAGAGAAGAAGGCAGGAGACCTGGGTTCAAGTCCTGCTGTGATTGCGTTCCCAGGTTGCCTCTGGCTTTGTTTTTCCAGATTATAAAATGTCTAACAAAGTTCACATATGTCCTCACCTCCAATAGCATACAGTAAAATAAAGAAAATCCATCCTGCCGGCCTCTTTATGCCCAAGGAAATTGAAGTCATTGCAGGGTAGAGATTGAAAGCAGCAGTTTTGGAGGGGAAACAAAACAAAACAAAACAACAACCCCCTCTGGTTCTGCCATCACACTATCACCATTTACAAGCAGAATGGCTTTGGCCTGATAAATAACCAGCGTAGGAGCATCTAGATATGTTGAGAGACCTCATAACGTGCCTGGGACAAATTGGACACTCAACAAATGAGTTTACTACTCCTTTTCCATTGTATGATATTTCTCTTGAATTGTGCCTGAATGAAGGAATTACAAGGTGGATACCACCAGCTACAGGAAGGGTCTTTCAATATCGACATACTCAGGCAGGGGTATTTTGTGGGGGAACGAGGGCAACCATTACTTATCCCTCTTGGCCACACACACAGGACATCCTGATACACCATCTGAAGCACAGAATTTTAGATTAGGATGGTTCCTTAGGAATCATCTAGTCCAGCCTCTTTATTTTACAGGTGAGGAAACTGATGCCCAAAGAGGCCATGCTGCTGGTGAGAACAAGCAGAAGTACAACCCAGATCTCAGATCCAGGGTTCTCCGTACCCTTCCTCTGGGCAGGTACCTCAGCTTTTCTTTTTTTCTTTTTTAAAGGAGAATTAGGTTTAAAATTTGTTTATTTATTTATTTTTCAGTAATCTCCAGTGTGGGGCTCAAAGTCATGACCCCGAGATCAAGAGCTGAATGCTCTTCTGACTGAGACATTCAGGCCCCAGTCTCAGCTTTTCAAATTCACAATATATAACCACATCTTCACACGGTCTCCGTTTTCTGAAAGGAAGTGTGATCTAAAACCAGAAGCCAGAGTTCTAATCCTGGCACTGCCACTTATCAGCAGTGTGATTTGGGGCACATTATGTGGCCTTTATCTGTCAGTTTCCTCATCTTTAAGAGACAGGTAATAATAGTATCTACTTCATAGGGATCTCATAAAGATTAAGTGCATTTATGCACATAGAATAATGCCTAGCATAAGATAAATTTCCAATAAATGTTCTTTTCCCCCAGCTAAATCATAAGCTGCATACATTCAATTCTTCAAGGACTGCCAGAGGCTTGCAAGAAATACTGAGGGTTCAGCCAAGAGTGGTGTATCAATGGCTTAAGCCAGATGAGAATTGTCAGTCTCAATCAACCCAATTCTGTGGAGACTCTCAACCCTTTTAATACTCCACTGGAATTCCTTACTGTGGGCTTAAAGCATGAGCACCAAGACCGCAGAATTTTGCCATTCTTAAGAGACAGACTTTCTCTCCACATCAGACACTGTGACAAGTCAGACCATGACACGTGGACCCCACATTGCCTTGTATCTGCCCAAAGCAGTGCTCAGGAGAAACACTGTCCAATGGAACAACACGATGGGCTGCTCAGAGGATATTCTTCAGGGAGAAGCTTTACTTTGCCTCTCTTCTTCACCAGAAATGTTCTAAAGCACTGGAAGTGACATCTGGCACACCGCATCTGCTAAATACTACTGGGGATGTGAGGGCTGGAGTGGGAAATTGAGGCAAGGGGCAGAGAAGTCACTTAGCCTTGAACTTGGCCTGGCCAGAGTGGTCTCTTCCCTCTAAAGGGCTTTTATCCTGTTGGGAGGTGAAGCAAAACGAGTTCTGTGTTGGGTCAGAAGCCTGCTCTGGACCTCTGTGATTTGGGCAAGTCTCCTCTAACTTTCATGGGTGCTGGCTTCTTCATCTGTAAAAAAGAGCTGAATTACCTGCATCTCTACCAGCTCTAATCTGTGTTTCCTTAAGTCATCGTAACCATTGTAAATTTCCTTTTGGAAAAGTCATCTTCAGAAAGCAACACTCTTCCTGAGCAGTTCCTTCAAGCTCAGGAAGATACTATGGTCATAAAGTTAATTAGTTTTGCAGGCTGCCAGTTCTGCAGCTCTGAAAAGCAGGAACACAGGATCCAGGAGAGGCCCTGTTCTGGTGAAACCAAGGCTTGGCTGGGAGCTGAGTCATTCTGGAAGCAACTTTTCCTTGCTTCTATCAGACTGCGAACTGCTAGTCACACTGCCTACAGGTGGCATCCCGAACCTGATGCCCTTGAGACAGTGTCAACAAATCCCAAAAACGGTAATTCTGAAAGCACAGCATTAAGGATCTCGTGATGATTAAAAAACGTTATTAACTAGGGTGGGAAGCGGCTAAGTGTCTCAGTAGGCGAGAACTAAAGAAACTTGCGAGCCCATTACTCCAGACAATCCCAGCGCCCGCGCCCTCTCTCTTTTCTTCGCGAGCCCTTTCCCTGCCGGGCTAAGAAAGGCCCTTGCCACCCCCCGACCACCGTCCTGGGGGCAAATCCCGGTGAGCAGACCCGGCTGCTACCCCCGCGCCCGCATCCCACGAGCTGCGCGGAGCAGCTGGGCCATCACCACTAAGTCTAACCTCTCTGTACCAGAGGAGCGAGGAGCGATCGCGAAGACTAAGCGTGGAAAGTCAGAGTCCCCCGGCTCAGGCAAGCTAATCTACCATCGCTCCCTGAGCTCTGCTGCTGCCTCTTCTGGGCAGAAGCAGAGCAAGCAAACGCAACCCCGGGCCCTCCCATGAAGCCGACCTGGAAAAGGAAAGGCGGGAAGGTGTCTACAACTGTTCCTCAGTCACCGGCAGTCCCGGGATCATGGCCCAGAGAGAGAGAGAGCAAGAGAAAGACACAGGATTAACTCACTGTTGCTCCAGATCATCAGCCATAGTAAACAAGCCCTGCCGGGTCGAGCCGAGCCAGCCCATCCCTCCGCCTGACGCCAGCACCAGCTGACCCAGGAAAGGGTCGGATAACAAAGTGGGGCGTGGCCAGGGCCGCCGGTCGGAGGCGCAGGTCCCCAGAACGCCCAGGCGGGACCTGAACCCGGCTGGTGGTCGAGCCGGGGTCTGCGTGCCGGCACAGGGGCCTCTGGGGTCTCACGGAAAAGGACGGGATTCCTGCTCACACATTTGGGGGACAGTGAGGGAGATGGGTAGTACTGAAACAACCGGGTCCCTCACAGCCCTCGTTCGGCCCTAGTTAAAAAGTGACAAAACTACCCCTGCACGCTCACACCAACTCTGGGCTTCCCGGCAGAGCTCCCTCTCCGCTGAAATCCTGCTCCTGGTGTTTCTTGTAAGGTGATGCTTAAGATGCTTGTGAAGACACTACTACTGGTTAAATGTTTCTACAAAGAGCCTGGGGGCCTGTAACTCAAGTACCTTGCCACGTTTTGCAAATAAAAAACAGGATGCCCAAAGCTGAACTTCAGATAAACAACGAATGCTTTTTTAGAATAAGTACATCCCGTGCAATGTTTGGGACATAACTGGGCATCCTGTATTTTATCTGGCAACCCTAAACCTTAGCGACATGTGCCAAGATGCAGTTCGGGTGCTCTGGAGATTTCTCAACCTAGTTCCCAGGAAAGATGTGCTCAATGCCAGGTCTCCCTCAGTTTGGGGAATCCCTGCCTCCCCTACCCTCAGGAAGGGCAAATGAAGTACTAACCTATAAGGCTGGGTCTGCTCTAGGTTGCTGGAATCCCATATGGGGCATGGGGGTGGGGGTGGCTGGCTTATCTCTTATGTCCGGAGCTTACTTCAGGCTTGCTCAGCAGAGGAGCCAAATCTTGAGGCTGGCTCCAGAATTTACCTGAACTGGTAAACAAGTCCTAATGTTGAGGGAGTTTTCGGGGTTCAGGTCATCCCCTTGGTTAGATTAAAACCAAACTAAGGAGTGATGGAGGGTGAGTGGGAGAATGCTGACAGGGACAGAGTTGTTATCAAGGTGTTTTTCATTAGCCCTCTTGCAGGTCTTAGATTCTAAGATTTCTCCTTTCTTGTTACACAGTGTTAAATTGATCTGATGACCATTATAAGGCCTCAAAGTTTAAGAGAATGGGCATGTATAGAGTTTAGGGACCTAGGAATTTGCCAGATGTGGGGCAAAACAGTACAAAGAGTGGAGTTGTGGCATTCATTCTTTCAACTGGGCGCAGTGGTTCTAAACTTCAGTGTGTATAAAAATCATCTGGAGGGCTTGTTACAAATTCAGGATTCTAATCCCTAACCTCTGAGATTCTAATTTTGTTGGTTTGGCTTGATGGTAAAAACTGCATTTTTAGGAAGTCCTTTAGATGCTGGAGTTCACTGAGACTCATTGGTTAATTAGAAGCATTGATTCTGGGGTCAGAAATCTGGGTTAAGGGTAGTCTTGGTTTTGCTACATATCCACTACATGCATTTGGGTAAATTACTTAGTGTCTCTTAATTTTCTTCCCCTGACTGTGTCTTGTGAGGATTAACCAAGATAATTCCAATAAACATTTAGTACATTTATGCTAAAATTTATTACTATTATTGTTACTGTATACCGATTCAAAGCCAAACCTTATGTTAGGCACTAAGAATACCGTTATCAAAAGGAAATAGACAGCCTGCTCTAGTGGTAAACATAGACTTTCTATCTGCTGCCACCCCAGGCTGTTTGTCCCTTTGCAGGGCTGGCAACTTTATTTTCCGAGCTCAGTTCAAACCTCCTGTCTTCTGAGGCCTCTCCTGACCACAGGGTCTAAGAGAGACCTCCAATCACTCTATTTTTATTTACATTTATTTACATCACTGTATTTTATTATCTTCATAACACTTATCACCATCTGAAATTATTGTGCCTTTGTGTTTACTAATTTATTATTAGTTTCCCTTCACTAGAACTGAATGAAGGTTGGGGAGAGGGTATGGGGGAGGGTTGTCTGTTTTTTTCTCAGCTTTGCTGCCAGCACCTACAACAGGGTGTGGCTCAGAGTAGATACTCAGTAATGACTGGATGAATAAATGGAGAAAAAGTCCAGCTAGGAGGCAGCTGTGTAAACAATTACCTATAAACTAATATGCTAAGTGTCAAGGCTTTGGGAGCTGTATTTTAAATTGTACCTTATAGGAAATTCTGGGCTTCATCGTTTCAAGATAGGACAACAAAATCTCTCCTTTTTCTGAAAACCTGTTAAGATGTAGCAGTTTTTTGAGGCAAGGATGACCTGGCTAGAACTGATACTGTAGCTCTCTAGACCTCATCTCAGGAGGCAGTGTATTTTGTTTCTGTGTGCAAAACCATCTTTTGTTTGTTTGTTTATTTATTTAGAGAGCACACATATGCACACGCAGGGGAGAGGGGCAAATATGGAGAGAGAATCCTGAGCACAGGGCCTGACTTGGGGCTCCATCCCATGAACTGTGAAATCACGACCTGAGGCAAAATCAAGAGTCAGATGCACAACCCACTGAACCACCCAGGTGCCCCACCAAACCATCTTTATGAGGTACTTCCTACTTGGAAGTAGGAAACGTGTAAATGGAAAATGCCTTTTATAACCAAAGTCAATAGATTCCTTAAGGTGTCTCCAGAGCTGCGATAATTTAGGATTGGGCTGGATCTGCTAGAATTACAGACTGGAGAAGACTCTAAGTGCCTGTTCTAGGCAGGCCTCTGGAGAGAAATTTTCTCCTTACCTTCAAGACAAGACACACTATGTGCAAGTACAACATAATCTATTTTCCGTCTATTGCCATCATGCGTGATTTTATGTATGATTAAAGTTTAAAAACATTTTTAAAAATGTTTTATTCATTTTTGAGAGAATATGAGCAGGGGAGGGGCAGAGAGATAGGGAGACACAGAATCTGAAGCAGGTTCCAGGCTCTGAGCTGTCAGCACAGAACCTGACACAGGGCTTGAACTCATGACCCTGAGATCATGAACTGAGCCGAAGTTGGATGCTTGACAAACTGAGCCACCCAGGTGCCCCTGTATGATTAAAGTTTTAATATGGTCTTTATGGATGGAAACTAATTTTGCCAAACCCTCTTTCCTATGCCTATAAGTCACATTAAATATTCTAGGAGTTGGTGGAGCTGATAACTGATAGATTAGGTCTGGCAGGGATAGAACATTCTTTGGTTTCAAATGGGTGTGACTGTGTTTTGAATGAACTATGAACAAGGTATGACCCTTAGATTAAACATAGGAACTGAGTGAAATAGTTGTAAAGTTGTTTTGTCCAATATGATAGCCATTAATTATATGTGGCTACTTAGGTTTGTTAGAAAACAAAATTTAACCAAGTAAATTTTGCAGATCTAATTGCCTTTATTAAACAATTCATGAGGGGTGCCTGTGTGGCTCAGTCTGTTGAGCATCCAACTCTTTAAAAAAATTTTTTTTTAAATGTTTATTTATTTTTGAGAGACAGAGAGAGAGAGAGAGAGAGAGAGAGAGAGAGAGAGACACAAAATACAAGTTGGGGAGGAGCAGAGAGAGACACAAAATCTGAAGCAGGCTCCAGGCTCTAAGCTGTCAGCACAGAGCAGGACATGGGGCTCAAACTCATGAACCATAAGATCATGACCTGAGCTGAAGTCAGATGCTTAAGTGAATGAGCCATCCAGGGACCCCAAGCAACCAACTCTTTATTTGGGCTCAGACCATGATCCCAGGGGTGTGGGATTTTCTCTCCCTCTGTCCCTTTCCCCTACTCGTGTTCTCCCTAAAAATAAACAAACAATTCAAAATCTGGCAGTGTCTCCTCTAGCAAATAGAGGGGAAGAGTTTTATGAAATGGAAGGCTTTTATAAAAAGAGGGTGGGCAAGAAAGCTATTAGCAAAAGAAAAGGATTGTTCAGGCCACTTTTCCATAGTAGGGGAAAGCAAGGGGTCTTCTCTTCCTTTGGGGGAGGGAGAGGGCCCATGTGGCAGACTCATTGGCACTGATGGAAAAATTCTTGACTGACCTGTTAAGACTACATTTCTGAGGAATGTTGAAACTACAATTAGATTAGGTACTAAAGCTTGGATTTGGGAATGTGGTGTAAGTGAAGCCATTTTGGGGCTTTGGTTTTCTTTTTTTTTTTTTCAGATTTAATTTTTTTTTTTAAGTAATCTCTGCACCCGACCTGGGGTCTTGAACTCATGACCCCAAGATCAAGAGTCACATGCTCTTCTGACTGAGCTAGCCAGGCATCCCTGGGCCTGTAGTTTTCTTTTTAACAGATTTAAATTAATAAAAATGAAAAAATTTCTTAGTTACAACTGGCTACATTTGAGTGCTCAGTAGCCATAAGTGTTTGGTGGCTGCCATACCCGACAGCACAGACACATCATCACAGAAAATTCTATAGAACAGTGTTCCTCAAGCAGTGATAAGTTCAGTCCCATGGTGTGGAGAGTGTTCTGCCCTTGCACAGCACGATATAGTAGACTCCTGGGCACTAGAGAGGAAAAATGAGGGGTTTTCTTTAAAGATTTGGGCTCCCAAAGATTATGTCAAGGAGGAAGAATTTCCAGGGTGCCTGGGTGGCTCAGTCAGTTAAGCATCCGACTTCAGCTCAGGTCATGATCTCACAGTTAGTGAGTTCGAGTCCCGCCACGGGCTCTATGCTGACAGCTAAGAGCCTGGAGCCTGCTTCGGATTCTGTGTCTCCCTCTCTCTCTGCCTCTCCCCCACTCGCACTCTGTCTCTCTTTCAAAAATAAGTAAACATTAAAAAAAAAAAACAACAACAAAAAATGAGAAAGAATTTCCTCTGCTTTCTAGCTGAAGAATCAAATTGACATGACAAATAAAATAAACAGGAGAATATCAAGTCCAGGTTATCACCTGTGCTTCTTCCAACTGGCTACAAATTGGAGATTCCCATGACCCCCTCCTGAGGTTCAATAATTTGCTAGAATGGCTCACAGAACCCAGGAAAACAGTTTACTGTATTACTGGTGTTAAAAAGAAACACAAGGTCTAAAATGGAGTCACTTTTGCTAAAACCTCACCAAGACTTAATACCTAACCTAACTGCAGTTTCTGCCTTTGGAACTTCCTGGTCAGCTCTGGTGAGGCAATCTGACTGAGACCCCAGGGACTTAATCTATGGGAAGGTAACCTTGCCTGGAATAATCCTTTTAGCTTCCTTGTCCCACCTTCCTCTTGCCTACAAAAACCTTCCATTTTTGTACAACTCCTTGGAGCTCATTTCTATTTGCTAGATGGGATGTTCCCTGACTCAAATTCTTGCATAAAGCCAATTAGATCTTTAAATTTACTCAGCTGAATTTTTTTTTTTTTTTTTAACACTGATTTAGTATAAAAGGATACAACTTAGGCACAGCAATATGGAAGAGATACATAGGGCAAGGCATGGGGGAAGGGGCACACAGCCTTCATGTTGTCCCCAGTTACACCACTCTCCCAGTGCCCAGATGTGCTCAGCAACCCATAAATTTGCCAAACCTCTCTGGTTAGGCGAATTTTTCCTTTTTCCTTTAATGGAAGTTTCATTACAGAGGCACGACTGATCAAGTTATTGCCCATCGGTGACTGAACTCCATCTTCAGCCCCTTTCCTCTCTAGCATGGGGCTTAAAGTTCCTACCCTGGAATCACAGAGTTAGTTTCCCTGGCAACCAGTCCCTACCCTTGAGGGCTTTCCAAACGCCATTTCATTAACTTAGATTCCAGTGTGGTTCAAAGGGGCCTGTTATGAGTAACAAAAGATGCTCTTTTCACCTTTAGTGCTCTGGAGCTATTACAGAAACTGAGGACAAAACCAAATATTATAACAAAAGATGCTCCTAGTGCTCTTATCATCACTTAGGAAATTACTAGAGTTTTAGGAGCTCTGTGCCAGGAACAGGGGTGAAGACTGAATACACATTTCTTACATTAAAAAATATAAAGAAGGGGGTGTTAGCCACACTGGGGCAAATTTAAAAGGTGGAGCTGTTATATACAATACTTAAGAAAAGCAAAAGGAGGGCTCTGAAGGACAAAATATACAGGGAAGAAGAATTGGAAAAAAACTCTTCTTTCCCATGCAGAGATTTTCTTTAGAAGAGTCCTTTTCTCTGCAAGATTTGTATTTTGATAAAGAGTGTCATTTCTTACTGTACAGAGACACTGTAAAGTCATGGCCTTTGCCTGTAAGGGGACCCTCTTGCCCCTCCACTTTCCTATTGTTTTATGATGTTGAGTGTTGAATAGCAGAACATGCCACCCCAAAATATGTCACTGTACCATAAAGATTATTTTGAGCCAAAGGCAATTGAGAAGAAGCAGATACAAGAAAAGCTCTCAGCCTCCTCCTATTTGTGTAAAAGTAAGACTTATTAACTTTGTAGATGTGCCCTCTCCCTCCCCTGCCCCCCTTACAAAGGAAGAACAGAAGCATTCTAGATCCTTATCAACCCAGAGAGGGCACCAGAGGAATCTACGTAACAAACTCTCCTAACTAACCCTTATTTTTTATTAATTCCCTCATATATTTTTACCTTCCCACAATTTGCTGCCCTAGAAACTCAAAGTCTTTTTTCTTTGTCATTTCTCCAAAAGTGTATTCCTTTTTTGTTAAGGTGATGTTGTCACAAACAAGACAACAGGCTCTAAGTGGAGTCACTTATACTACACCCTACATCATCCAATATTAGTTTTGACTTTCCCAGAAATGGTAACAATCTGGAATTACCTAATTAGCCTTAATCAGTTAATGTGCCTGATAGATCCCTGCCATCCCCTGAAGGAAAGTGACCTTGATATAACCAATCTGCTTTTTGTCATTATAACTTCCTAGTTCCAGCTCCCTTCTGCCTATAAAAGTCTTTCATTTTGTATAGCTTCTCAGAGCTCCTTTCTGTTAGATTGAATATTGCCTGATTATGGATCATTGGATAAAGCCAGTAAGATCTTTGAAATGTACTCAGCTGAATTTTGTTTTTTTAAGGTGATATAAGCCCAAGTTCTAACCACCCCTTTGAGTTACTCATAACTGGGTACTCCCATGTGTATATACGATGCATATGTTAATAAACTTGTTTGTTTTCTCTTGTTAATCTGTCTTTTTTTATTTTTTCTCAACGTTTTTATTTATTTTTGGGACAGAGAGAGACAGAGCATGAACGGGGGAGGGGCAGAGAGAGAGGGAGACACAGAATCAGAAACAGGCTCCAGGCTCTGAGCCATCAGCCTAGAGCCTGACGCGGGGCTCGAACTCACGGACCGCGAGATCGTGACCTGGCTGAAGTCGGACGCTCAACCGACTGCGCCACCCAGGCGCCCCTATCTGTCTTTTTTTTAGTCTAATTTACAGGGCCAATAAAACTAAGATGGTTAGAGGGAAGAGTTTTTCCTCTCCAACAGTGTTTTTGTAATAAAACCTCTAAGGTCTATTCTGACTTCAGCTTCAATTTGTAAATTTGTAGTCTTTCAGTGCCATCTCTTGCATGCCCAAAATACTGGGGCTCTGTGGTTTGCCCAACTTATAATTATTCAGAGAACTAGAGGAATCATAGTTAATCACCAGTACTAATGGTTTTAAGAACAAACATTTACTGAGTGTCAAATACTATGTTAAGTGCTTAGTGTCAACGTCTCATTTAGTCCTCACAACTGTTAAAAAACAAGTCAACCAAGTACATTTTGAAGACTTAATTGGCTTTTTAAAACGATTCATGAATTGGGTAGCATTTCATCTAGCAAATAGAGGGGAATGATGAGGAGTTTTACAAAATGGGGGGTTTTTATAGAAAGAGGGCAGGGCAAGAAAGTTATTAGCCAAAGGAAAGGATTGTTCAGGCCACTTTTCCATGGGGGGGGGGGGGAGGAAGCAAGGGGTCTTATCTTCCTTTGAGGGATGGAGAGGGCCTGTGAGGCAGACTCACTGGTGCTGATTGAAAAATTCCCGACTGGTTAAGACTACATTTCTGGGAGATGTTGAAACTGCAATTAGATTATGCATTAAGCCCTGGTTTGAGGACTAAGCCTAAGCAGTGCCATTTTGGGCCTATGGCTCTCTTTTTAACATAACATTCCAATGATCTTGCTATTGTTATTTCCATTTCATAGAAAAGGAAAATGAGCTGCCAGACTAACTTGTCATGAATTAGACAATTAGTAAACAGCAGAATCAATGTTCCAACATAGGACTGGCTGACTGGGAAGCCTGCACTCTTAGCCATTATTCTGACCCTGAATTTTTACATATATTAACATTTTGATTTTAACTATTGAAATCAGATCGCCTGGGTGGTGCAGTAGGTTAAGCATCCAACTCTTGATTTTGGCTCAGGTCATGATCCCAGGGTCTTCTTGGGCTTGAGCCCCATGTCGGGCTCAGCACTGAGCATGGAGCCTGCTTATGATTCTTTCTCTCCCTCTGCCCCTCTTCCCCACTCATCTGTGCTCTCTCTCTCTCTAAAACAAACAAAAAGAACATTTAAAAAAATGAATAAATGTACAAACGATTGAAATCAATACTAGTATTAGCAATTTCCTATTGGCAGAGAAGTCAAAAATGTTTCCGTGATTATAGAATCATAAACTGAACACAGAACAAGAACTTTTCTTGATGTTTTAAGTAGTCCAGAACAGCTTTAGTTTATTATATTGGTGTTTGACTTTGCAGGTCTCAGAAAAGAATGCACTTGGTAAGTGAATTTGGTATTTTTCATCTCTTCTGCTTTCCCCCTTTGGGAGTTCCTGTGGAGATGCTAATGATGATAGTTGACATGGATCAAAGGCAGACAAAGCATAAGGGAGAAACTGCTGGAAGGAGCCTGGCTGATGGAACAGAAACCCCTTGAGAAATTCACTCCTGAATGATTAAAAGGCATCAGCCTAGCCTTTAAAGTCTGAAGTTGAATACTGGTGAGAAAGCTACCCTCCTACTTGCTGATGAGGCAGGGAGAAAGGTTCAACTTGTCAGAGAAACTGAAGGTTCCTGCTTTATTATATTGAAATGGGAACCAGCCTGGTTATTCACACTTTTTTTCCCTTTTCTTCTCAGCAACATAAGAGAGTTTATTTATTTATTTATTTATTTAAAAAAAAATTTTTTTTCAACGTTTTTTATTTATTTTTGGGACAGAGAGAGAGACAGAGCATGAACGGGGGAGGGGCAGAGAGAGGGAGACACAGAATCGGAAACAGGCTCCGAGCCATCAGCCCAGAGCCCGACGCTGGGCTCGAACTCACGCACCGCGAGATCATGACCTGGCTGAAGTCGGACGCTTAACCGACTGCGCCACCCAGGCGCCCCTACATAAGAGAGTTTAGACTGCACTTAAGTTCATATAGCAGCAGTGCAAATCTCTGTGGGTGTGAATATGAATATACCTCTTCAAATAGATTGTAAAGCTTTCTTTCTTTCCTTTAATTAATTAATTCATTATTTTTCACAGCGGTTAGGGGCAGAAGGAGAGAGAGAATCACAAGCAGGCTCCATGCTTGGAGCCTGACCCTGGGGTTGATCTCAGGACCCTGAGATCATGATCTGACCAAAATCAAGAGTCTGATGCTTAACCGACTGAGCCACCCAGGTGCCCCATAATGCTTTCTGAGGACATGAATTATTTCTCTTCTTTCTAGAACCTGACCAAGGTTTTCCTCACCACTGCTAAATGGCACATTTGTTGATGGTGATATAGCTTCCAGTTTAACAAGTAAAAAATGAAAATGCAGAACCCTTGTCTTTACTTGCTGCTTTAGGAATTTTGATTGAGTACCTAGGATAGCTCAAATTTGTTAATAAGCTTAAAAAGCACCTGGTTATGTACAACCTGCAGCTGAAAGATGAGATGAACTTGAGCTGGAAGGTCAGATTAATGTGAAATTAAAAGTGCAGCAAAAGCCAGAAATTAAAGTGGATCTTATTTTTTAAAAAAGTTAAAACGCTAAGTAAAAATAGGCAATTCCACTTGTTAAATACAAAACCACAAACCTTCAGTTTCCCCTGCAAAATGAGTTGGGGCGGGTGGTGGTGGTGGTGGTAGGGTTTGAACCAAGCAATGCTCTTATGGGACTTTTGACGCTGATATCCTGGGATATTACACAGGATTCAAGATGCTAGCTTGGAGTAAAAGGTTGCTAAACTTGATCATTTATTGTCTTCACATTAATCGACTGTTTTCTCTTGCTCCCTGCCCCAAACACAGGCCCCTTTAAGACCGCATCTGAAGGGCCCCTGGGTGGGTCAGCGGGTTAAGCATCCGATTTGGGTTCAGGTCATAATCTCCAGGTTCCTTAGTTCAAGCCCCACATCAGGTTCGCTGCTGTCAGCGCCGATCCTGCTTCGGATCCTCTCCCCACCACCTCTGCCCCTCCCTCACTGGTGCTCTCTCTCTCTCTCCCTCAAAAAACAAACTTAAAAAAAAAAAAAAGAGACCATATCTGATTGGCCCAACGGTACCTACAATTTAGCACAACGCTACGAGGAGGCGACCAGTAAATGTTAGCTGAATTACAATGTCTGTGAATTTAGGTTCTACTGTGCTTATTCGTAAGCGCTCGCAGAGCCAGATCTCAGTCCAGTTCAGGACCAGGTAGAGGTCAAGCTCCCTCCCTCCTCCATCCGTCCCACACTTCCCTCCGCCCATAACCAAGTGTAAACTGGTGCTTGCGCAGTGATTAGCAGCGGTGTTTCTCACTGAAGGGGAACTTAACCTGCCCTAGTGATCTGGGACAGGCATCTGCCCTTAACAGCTAGGGCGGCTCGGGTGCTGAACCCCGGTAGCACCAGACATTGCCTCACTTCCGATCCAGTTAATCTTTGAAGACGCCAGTGGTCCAAAGAAAGCCCGAATCCTAGGGGAGCTACGCCTTCCTTTGTAAAACCTGTCCCCCTCTTCCTCT
Source organism: Felis catus (assembly GCF_018350175.1). Taxonomy (NCBI): domain Eukaryota; kingdom Metazoa; phylum Chordata; class Mammalia; order Carnivora; family Felidae; genus Felis; species Felis catus. The sequence continues at coordinate 73,211,575 of NC_058373.1, read as the reverse complement.
CACGCTATCCTGTTGCTAGAGCAACTGTGGGCGTCACCAACCTGACCGCGGAAGTAGGACAAAAAGAGTACACGTCTCCAGGCCACGAACAGATCCATTGCGCAGGCGCATTAGCTTTCTCTGGCCGCAGCGCTCATTCTGTGGATGTATTCTGCGTCTGCGCATTAGTTGTTTCGCGCCCTGGCCTGCGTGTACGCCTGCGCAAAGTGGCAAATCGGAAAGGGCGGAGCTGGGCCACAGCGGTGCGCAGGCGCTGAGGCTACATCCGGTGTGGCCATCGGTTTCGCCAGGTGTTTGCGGAGGGCAGGCCGGAGGACCGAGTGTATAGTCATGTCGGCGTCGGTAGTGTCCGTCATTTCGCGGTTCTTAGAAGAGTACTTGAGCTCCACTCCTCAGCGTCTGAAGTTGCTTGACGCGTACCTCCTGTACATACTGCTGACCGGGGCGCTGCAGTTCGGTTATTGCCTCCTCGTGGGGACCTTCCCCTTCAACTCTTTTCTCTCGGGCTTCATCTCTTGTGTGGGGAGCTTCATCCTAGCGGGTAATGATTCTATAAGTAATCGCAGTAATAATGTGTTTACTTTGGCGCACTGCTTTTATTCCCACAGCACTCTCTTTTGTATCAGCTCCCCGCCTCGTGACGTTATGAGAGGAGCTGCATTGCCCTCTTGTGAATGGGGAAATTGAGGCTCGGAAAAGTTACCACAAGCCTAATGCCAAACAGCCGCCTAGGAGCTGGAATTAAGTCTCTAGAAAAACCCTCTTCATGCTGCTTCTCAACTTGTTGATCCAGTACACTATGTTCTTATTGGTCCAGGAAAACTCCATTTCAACTTTCACTTAGCTTTAACATATGTTTAAAGTTGGTAGATCTTTAAAATGGAAACCCAGCTCTGAAAGCATCTCTCTCAACTTGGCCTAATCACTGCTAACCGCCAGTGAAACATTGCAATGAACAGTGTAAGAAATATAAATACAGGTGGTTTGCTCATTGAATCAACCTTTACTTGACTTTGGCTTTTAGCTGCTTCTACTTATTTCTTGTGGATGAAACTGTTATTTCATTAGCCTGAACTCAGTTTTTATTCACATAGTTCTGTTTTAGCTTTTATTCTGATTCCCAGCATTTGATACCTTGTAGACAGTCATATTTAACAAGAGTTGATTGTCCCGTAAATTTTTGCCAAAATCTGACCTTTGTTGCCCAATAGGAACTGTATGAATGCCAAGTTCAGTCTTGACCCATGAGTGTTAGGCAGTCCACTTTATAGGTGGCCATCAGATGGCCTTTCCAGTCCCTGGTATCGCCTTCTCTCTGACTTTGAGAACATGCCAGAATTAATTTTTTTTTCCCACTGTGATTATCAGTCAGGCCATCAATTGCATTTTGAATCAAATACAAATACTGTGATAAAAGCTTTGGAGGTGCATCAGGTTTATGTTCCTTGTTCTTAATGAGTGTACAGTTTAGGTGGGGCACAGACAAAATACAGGATTAGAATTGTTAATTTATAGTGGTTCTCTGCTTATAGGTCTATAGAATGGCTTTTACACAAATGCTACTTCAGACTCAAACCAGAGATATTCTGCTTTCTCTCTCAGAACTTCAAGCCGGAAGACTTAGTGACTTGTGCACTAGCTTGGTCTGGAGTTTGAGAGTTAATAGTCTGTTAGTTGGATGTTTCATTATGATTTTGAGTTTTGTCCTAGAGGACCAACACTAGGTTCTTTGTGGCAGCATCCTGGCTATCAGGAGTTCAAATGTTACCACCATCATATACCCCAGATGCACTACCCTTTTTGCTCCAGATTCCTGACCTATCCCACCTGCCCTCACCCTGCCCCCAACTTTTTGTGACTAGGATTTTTATTATCTAGGCTGGAGAAGGAATTTTGAGAACCTCCAGTGACTTTTGTTTGATGATTTTTGCCTTCCAGGTCTGCAGGAGTAGGAATAGGGTGGGGCCCAAGCTGATTAAAAAGAAAGTTTATTGCTGAAGTCTCCCTGGTTTCATAAGCCTCTTAAGGTTAAGAATGCTTCCTTAAGGCTATATGGAAGAGTGTGATTTACTGAAGAGTAGGTATGGACTACAGTTGTAGATTATTAATGTGATAAAACCAGAGCAAATTATTTTTATTTTTATTTTATTATCTTTAATGTTTATTTATTTATTTTTTTTTTTTGGGGTGGCGGTGGGGAGAGAGAGACAGAGCATGAGCAGGGGAGAGGCAGAGAGAGAGGGAGACACAGAATCTGAAGCAGGCCCCAGAGTCTGAGATGTCAGCACAGAGCCTGATGCAGGGCTTGAAGCCATGAACTGCGAGATCGTCACCTGTACTGAAGTTGGATGCTTAACCTACTGAGCCACCTAGGTGCCCTGGGAACAAATTCTTAAAGATGTTTATTTATTTTGAGAGTGAGAGTGGTGTCCATGTGACAGTGGAGATGGGCAGAGGGAGAGCGAGAGAGAATCCCAAGCAGGCTCTGTGCTGTCATCGCAGCGCCTGACTTGGGGCTCGATACCACGAACTGTGAGATAATGATGTGAGCTGAATCAAGTCAGATACTTAACCGACTGAGCCTCCCAGGCACCCGAAAACCAGATTTTTTGAGCAGATAATTTTTCCTGTTTTTGAAGCTATTGTATCTACAGTTGAGTTGGCAGACTCCCTACCCACCTCCCTAGTAAGAAGTCATAGCTTGTCTTTGAGGAGAATGTCTGTGAAAGGGCACTTTATTAGTGGAGTCAATATAGGGTATTGGGATTTCCAAAACTGTTAGATTACAGGTAATTGGGCCAGAGAAATGAAAGTTGCTTCAGGAAAAGAAAGCATTCATCGCAGTTCATAGTTACCATCAAAGGGTATCATCTGCATTTCTTTTGACAGCGTTGCCCTTATTAAATGCCCTTACTACCTCTCTGCTCATTGTTAGCCCAGATCCTCAACAGGAGATGTTTTAAAGTGTGTGTGTATGTTTAATATTTATTTTTTGAGACAGGGGGACAAGGATCTGAAGCATGCTCCACACTGCATATAGTGAGCCCCAATGCGGTGCTCAAACTCAAAAACTGTGAGATCATGACCTGAGCTGAAGTCATGCTCAACTGACTGAGCTGCCCAGGTGCCCCTCAACAGGAGATATTTTAGTGGGAAATTTGAAATTTGGAGTTTATCCTTTGTTGTGATTGTTGGGAAGGGAAGCCTTGTACCTGTTTATGGTGCTGGGTTGCTAATTATCCTGTGGTTTCCTGTTGGAAGAGGAGGGAGGAGGCCATTTAGCTAGAGAATGGGATTGTAGGAGGTTATGTTGAAAGTTTAGGTAGTGCGGATGCTAGAGCTTTGAGTGCCAGGCCAAAGATTTTATTCTGTAGGTAATGGGAAAGCATCTCAGGATTTAGATTTTATTTTATTTTACTTTATTTTATTTTTATTTATTTACTTAACTTATGCAATCTCTACACCCAGTGTGGGGCTTGAACTCAAAACCTGGAGACCTAGGAGTTGCATGCTTTTCTGACTGAGCCAGCCAGGTGCTTCCCCCTCTACTCCCTGCTTTTTTTCTAAATTTGAGTAAGGGAGAGACTTACAATTGGTGTTAGCCTACAGTGATGAATTGGAGGGAAAACTTACTTTGTCTGGTTTCCTAATTTCTTTTTGGCAGCCTGTTTTGTTCCATTCCTTCTACATGTGTTAATTTAACATATGTTCTTTGGAAATTGATCAGTATATTTTTAACTAATACAGAATGCTATCACACTTTTTTTCTTTTTTCTTTCTTTTTTTTACTGTCACATTTTTAAAAAACCTGGTATTATTTGGTCTCAGTGAAAATAGTCTGTTTTCTTCTATTCCCTTATGGCTAGGAGACTTACCTGTGGTTTCAAGGAGCCAGAGGTAGAAAATTGCCATTGAGAAATCTTTTTTTTTTTTTGGATCAACAGTGTAAAGTATAGTAAGCTTGAAAAGACAGATTTCAAATTTCCTTAGCAGCTGACTGTTTATCTTATGGTTAGATATCTCTAGCTGAGGACATCTGTCCCTTTGTTAGAGTAACATTCCCGGGTTGGCAGCCCTTCTAGTTTCCTTTTTTACCCTAAGTGAAATCCCTCTTTCTACTCATTCAGAGTACTATTTAGGAGAGATAAGCAGAAAACATGAAGATTTTTAAAAATAAGTCTTTGATCTTGAAATCAGTTTTTAAGTCATTTTACAACTTTGATTTATTTTATTGTCTAATCTATATGAAACAGTTTTGGATTAAAAAAAATAGTTCGTTTCTTCCAGTGTACAAATCCAAAAGCAGTTTGAATTTAAAGGGCAAGGAGGCCTAATCCAGAGTATTTATCTCATGGGAGCTATTGGGCCATGTGGACTGGGGTCCAGCATTTCTTTGGGAATTATCTATCAGATTTATGGGCCCTAATATTATCTACCATAACTGCTATCCCAGAGATTGGAAGTTTGCTAACCTTGTGCCTGTTTCTAAATCTCTTTCATATCTGTAGCTAGCTCTCCATCCCCAGTGACCAAGGCTTTCAGTATCTCTTGTTTATTTATTTTTTATTAAATTTTTTTTAATGTTTATTTTTATGAGAGGGAGGGACCGAGCATGAGCAGGGGAGGGGCAGAGATAGAGGGAGACACAGAATTTGAGGCAGGCTCCAGGCTCTGAGCTGTCAGCACAGAGCCTGATGCAAGGCTTGAACTCACGAACTGCAAGATCATTACCTGAGCCATAGTCGGATGCTTAACCGACTGAACCACCCAGGCACCCCTCAATATCCCTTATTTAGACCACTGTAATCTTCCTCACTTGTCTCCCAACCTCTGGTCTCTCTCCCTCTGGTCTGTCTTCCACTTGTGTTTGTGGGCTCGATTTGACTTGCAAATCAGATCATTGCACTCCCTGCATAAAATTTATCAGTGTCCCAGTGAAAAATTAAAAACCTTAAAAAAATTTGTTTGTTTGTTTGTTTGTTTTTGAGAGAGACGGAGACAGTGTGAGCAGGGGAAGGGCAGAGAGAGGAGACACAGAATCTGAAGCTGGCTCTAGGCTCTGAGCTGTCAGCATAGAGCCCGACACAGGACTCGAACTCATGAACCATGAGATCATGACCTGAGCTGAAGTTGGAAGTTTAACCAACTGAGCCACCCAGGTGCCCTTAAAAATCTTTTTCATGGCACCAGGCTCTTTCATGATCTGATCCCATCTATATCTCCAGTTTCACTTCTTGTCTCCGCTTCCTTTGTACTTCATACCCTAGCATTAGTTACTTGATATTCTCTGAACGTGCTGTGATGTCTCAAGCTATTTTACTTTTGCTTGACTGCCTGGGAAATTCCTTTGTTTCTTAGCTTAGCTCAAGTGCTGCTTCCCTTTGGAACCGTTCCCTGACTCCTCCAGCAGATTTTGGTCTTTTTTCTATATTCTTATTTCACGTGTGTGTGTGTATGTGTGAGAGAGAGAGGGTGGGAGGGAGGTGTGGCACTTTGATACTGTGCTGTATATATTTGTGTGTCTGTCTTCACTCTGGAAGATGGGCCTCTTGAGGAAAGGGACTGTCTTTTCATCTGTTCATCTTCAGTGCTTAACACTGTATATGTTAAATCGTGAGTGTGCCCGTAATAATTAAGTGGATACTAAACAGTTATGTGCCAGATTCTCTGCCATGTACTGAGGATGAGCTGTGAGACCCACAGACATGGTCTCTGTTGTCCTAGAGTTTATAATCTAGTGGGAGATACAGACATGTACCTGGATGGAGTGCTCTGATGGAAAAGTATGGTGAAAATAGGCACATGGGCACACATACAGGACCACTTACCCAGTGGTCCTATAATACTCCCTTAAATGTTTGCTTTTCCAAAATAATGCATTATAACTTCTCTCTTAACTCTCTTCTGTATATTCTCTTTTCCTTTATTCTCAGTTGATGATCTTGTTTTATTTACTTTTTTACTAAAAAGGTAGACAGGAATCCTTTCATCTTCCAGCAAGGAATCCTAGCAGCACATCTGCACCTGTACCCTTACTCTTTGACTTCCCATGATAATGGTTGATGTGTCCCTTTCCTGTCCAATGCCAGCTCCTTCACTTGGGTAGTGTTCTCTTGTTCCCTCAGGGACTCAACTTCTGCAATCATCTTTTCATTCTGCATTATTCTCTCTCAGCAGTTCTTCCTGCCCATGGGTCCTGTCCTCATGCTTTAATAAAATCACCTTTTTGCACCAAAAACAAAACAAAACAAAACAAAACACCCACCCCCCCCCCCCCCCCAAAGCCTCTCTCTCTACTGGATCATTCCCATCATATATGCAGACTCTAATATTATCCAATTAAGGGCAGCCTGGGTGGCTCAGTCAGTTAAGCATCCGACTGTTGATTTTGACTCAGCTTATGATCTTACAGTTTGTGGGTTTGAGCTCCACGTAGGGCTCTGCACTGATGGCATGGAGCCTGCTTGGAATTCTCTCCCTCTCTTTATCCCTTCCCCTGCTTACACGCTCACATTCTCTCTCCCAAGAATAAACAAATAAAAAAAAAAAATTTGGCCCCAGAAACCCCTCCAGCTGCCATTCCATTTCTTCCCCATCATCACAGAATGCCTTGACAGAATAGTTGCTGTTTCTTTCTCACTTTCCGTTCATTCCTTACCCCACTCTTGAGGTGGTCTATTCCACCGCTCAGTGAAACTGCTTGCCATCTTGCCAAACCTAATGGCCATCTATTTCACTTTGCCTGAATGCGCAACAACATTTAGTATTTAACATGGTTGGCTGCTGCCTCCTGTTGGAAGTACTTTCTTCTTGAAGCTTTTATAGCACTACACTCTCCTGGTTGTTCCTTCTCACCTCATTGGTTTTCCCTTCCTACTGTTTGTGCTAGGTACTTCTCTGTCTGAGGACATGATGCTAGATACCTCCTGTTCTCCAATTTCTTTCCGTAGGTGAGTTTAATGTCTATATAACTACAATTTACCACATTGATGTTTTTAGTTCTGACCCATTCCCTGCATTCCAAATTAGTAAATCCTCTTGCCTCATCTTCACGTGATGTCTGGTCTGAAACTCCAAATTGAACCTTTCCTTGTTTTATTTTCTTTATAGCACATAATCACTACCTGATATTTCCTTGTTTATTTGCTTACTTATTATATGTTTCTATTAGAGTGTAAGTTTCTTGGGAGCCAGACTCTTGTCTGTCTTGTTCTGTGCCATGTTCCCGGCACCTGGGGTGATGCATGGCACATAATAGGTGCTCAGTAAATAATTTGCTGGATGAATGAACATTTAAGGAGATAGATTGAATTAGGACTGCTTAAATGAAGTTGTCTGCCTTAGGAGGTAGTAAATTTCCATCTTTGGAAGTGCTTAGGGAGAGACTGAATGATCATTTGTGGAGGAGCTTTTTGAACAGATTTTCTTTGCCATGTTTGTATCCCAGTGCTTATGAGGGATAGGACACCCCTATCAGTAACACAGGTTCTGGAAGGTTTGTAATTCCTTACCTAGGGATGGCTTATCAGGTTCTAGTAGTGGTGAGTATACTTTGGAAAACTTCCCAGGTGATCATGCACCTTCTGCCAGTATGCCCCACCCCCACCTCTTCTTGGGCATTTTATGTATCAGATGGGTATTGGCCTTTATAACTCCAAGGTCCTTTCTGTCTCCATGGAACTCTGATTCTTACGTTGTCAATAAAATAAGGTGGCTTACTGTGATTGTAGTAATGAAAATGCATCAATTCATTACCTTACCCACCTTCACAGGGAGCTTCTCTTTTGTCCCCTCATATTTTCTGAAACAGAACTCTGTCCCCACCCTCCATCTCTAGAGCCACTGTTACTAGTTTGGTATCTATTTCCCCATATTTTTTCCCAGGTTCCAACTAACCGAAATGAGAAAATATCTTTTTCCTTTTTTTTTTTTAATTTTTTTTCTTTTAACGTTTTTCTTTATTTTTGGGACAGAGAGAGACAGAGCATGAACGGGGGAGGGGCAGAGAGAGAGAGGGAGACACAGAATCGGAAACAGGCTTCCAGGCTCCGAGCCATCAGCCCAGAGCCTGACGCGGGGCTCGAACTCACGGACCGCGAGATCGTGACCTGGCTGAAGTCGGACGCTTAACCGACTGCGCCACCCAGGCGCCCCGAAAATATCTTTTTCTTAAGAGAAATGGAGAATGGAATAATTTTTTGGCTTTTTTTTTTCTTTCACTTGATATATCTCGGTTGTCTTTACTGTCAGGATATAGAGAATTTATCTCTCTTTTTTGAAATAATTGCATAGGATTTCATTGCATGTCTGTAGTGTAATTTATTGAAATAATCCCCTTGATGACATTTGGACTGTTTTCACTTTTGTTTTCCAACTTTATGAACATGCTGTTAGAAATTCTTTGTTCTGCTAGACAAATTCCTTATTCAAAAAGTAAAAACATTTAAAATTTTAATGGATATTGCCAACTCTCCCAAATGGTTGAACCAGTCTGTACTCTCCACAGCGGGATTTTAATTGGTTGCCCTTGCTTCAGTCAGTGTCCTTCATATTTTGAAGAGTCCAGGTGCTTGAAAAGATCAGTAGTGTTTCACAGTATTTACATGTTTAAGCATAATGAAAACTGTTGCCATGGTAATGGCCTCTGGAGAACTAATCTGGTAGTTTTCTGATCTTTGGGTTAGATCTCAGTTCATTTCGTTTTCTTGGTTGGTGATGTAAGGGCTGTTAGCCTGAAGCAAATTTAGATTTTCTTAAGTAGTGTAATTATTTAACACAGGCATAAAGATATTTTGGAAAAATGTACTCGTAGAGCTTCCATTTCATGTCAAATGGTGACTGTGGCTAATGTATCAGGTTGGCATCTTCAAGGATCTAGAGTGTGGCAGTGGAGAGTTCTCTGTCAACGTTATATAGTTTAGATCTCTTGCCTTTTTTTGAGACAAGCAGCTGCTAGAACTTTAATATCAAAGATGATAACTATGAGGTTCTCATGGATAAGCATCTTCTATTTATGGTCTGTGCTATCCAATATTATGCACATTTTATTAGAAAATAATTCACAGTTTGGGGTGCCTGGGTGGCTCAGTCGATTAAGCATCCGACTCTTGATTTTGGCTCAGGTCATGATCTTGCAGTTTTATGGGCTTGAGCCCTGCATAGGTCTCTGTGCACTGACCGTGTGGAGTCTGCTTGGGATTCTCTCTCTCCCTCTCTCTCTCTGCCCCTCCCCTGCTCATACATGCACTCTCTTTCTCAAAATAAATAAATGAGCTAAAAAAAAAAAATTCACAGTTTTATAACTTTTTGTCATTCAGCCTGGCCTCTTTGTTACTGCCTCACCTACACCCCAATCGAGGTGTAATTATAAATTTAAGTCAGGAGATAGGAGAGTTCTGAAGATATGTTAGTAATATATATCTTTTTCTGAGTGAGCTTTTGGTTTTTAACCTGAAACATATATTTTTCTTTTAACTTAAACATGAACATAAAACTGAGTTGTACCATCATGAATTCTTAAACTCACCTGTCTGTCCGGCACCCAGAGCAGAACATTACCAGCACCTAGAGCCCTCCTTGCACCTTCCCAGTCATTCCTCTTCCTGTGAAAGAGGCTTATATGGCTTATATTTTCGTGGATTGGTTTGCCACCTGTTAAACTGTATATAGATGGGATCATACAGCATGGGTTTTTTGGTGTCTGGATTGTGTTGCTTAACATATTTGTGAGAGGTCTTCATATTGTGAAGTTGGTTTTCACTGCTGTATGGTACTTTATTGTGTGCATATGCCATAGTTTATCCATTTGCCTGTTGAGAGACATTTAGATTGTTTCTCGTTTGGGGCTGTCCTAGGTATCATTCCTGTATGTGCCTTTGGATGCACTTATGCATCATTTCTGTTAGAATTATTGGGACGTAGAGTATGGGTGTGTTCATTAGCAGTCATATTTGTGTTTTTTTCTAGATAATCATTTTCATGTTTTGCTTCTTGTGCAGTTTGCCTCAGGATACAGATCAACCCACAGAACAAAGCGGATTTCCAAGGCATCTCCCCAGAACGAGCTTTTGCTGATTTTCTCTTTGCCAGCACCATCCTGCACCTTGTCGTAATGAACTTCGTTGGCTGAATTACTCCCATTTACTTAATTGAGGAGTAGGAGGCTAGAAGAATGTAAGTAGTGATCATAGCCCTTGTGCCATAATGTTGATTTTAGGCATGGAAGTTGAGTGTGGCTGGTTTTGATTATAGTTGCCCGGGTTCCCATATTGCTGATAAGACATTTGCAGAATTTTCTATTGGAATGCAAAGCATTAATCTGATCGTGAGTCTTCAGTGCTGTCTCTCTTGGTCATTGCCTTCTCTTCTCACTGTTTTGCAAATCATTAAGATAACAGAAAGTAAGACTTTGCCTGTAGCTAATACCTAAATTTCTGCATCAGTAACTTCATGAAAATAATGGAAATCTTGGAAGAGACATAAATTGTAGGTTCTGCCTGGAGATTTGCTCTATAATTTTTTTCTTTGATCTCAGGTAACTTTTAAATGCTGGGCCATTGTTCCCCTAGTAGAGTGCTCACATCTGGTAGACATCCAGTATATGCTGAATGAAGGACTGTGGCCATTTGCTAATAATGTGTGCTAAAGTGGAAATAAATGGGGAAATTGGATTAGCTTGGGGGAAGACTTTAAAATATATGATGAGATGTCATTTGGTTCGTTTGCCATTTTCCCTTTATTAGCGTAGAACTCCTTTTTCTCTAAACTCTGATATAGAATCTCAGTATATAAAACAGCAATGGAGCTGGAGTTGTTTTGATTGACAGAATTGAAAAGCCCTCTCTGCTTGGCCTTTCTTCCTCCCAAGCAGAATCCTAAATCTCTAAGAAGCACATGAGTGGTTTCCAAACTGTGTGTTGACACTGTTATTTTATATATGAGAAAACAGAGGCCTTCTGTGGCCACACAGCTAGGTGGTTGCAGAGTGGTGCCTTCCCTAGTGGTGCTCTTGGCCCAGTGCTCCTCTAGTATCCTACCTGGCTTACGATGAGTGAATGCGCTCTTTTCTTTGCCTTTCCATCATAACATTTAGTGTTGCTATTGGGTGGTAGGAAAAAAAAGAACCTTAGGAAATGTTATCCTTTTTGGGGGAAGAATATCCTAGGACTAGCCTCTGTCAGTAAGAAATCTGTCATGTTTGTACTAATCAGCAGTATAACACAAGAGTTAGCGACTGTGTCCAAAGTGTATGCAATAATGCGACAAGGACTGTACATTAATTTCTGGCATGAATGAATCGGTTGCTTACAGTGTTCCATGGATTCTTTTTGTTATTGATAACTGCTTCAAAAACAGTTCTGTTAATTCAGGTAAGGTTTCATTTTTGGTAGTGGTAAGTTGACAGAAATGATTTATTTCAGTGAAAAAGTTTGAGAAGTACTTCTTTCTACTATTCTGATACAGTTTAACTCTTTGGAAACCTGATCAGGGCTTGAGTTGTCCCCCTCCCTCCCCTTACCACACCTTCTATGTGGCAGTCAGTGCCTCGTTACCGGGAATACAAACAAAAGTAAAATGTGGCTCTTAACTTTTCTAGTAGAGGAGAAGGCCTATAAACATAGCAGTTAAAATTCAGCATAGTTAGAGCCACACCAAAGATCTGAACAAAGTACTGTGGGAGTCCAGAGAAGGGAGCTATATGCCATTTGGGAGCGGAGGCAGCAGACAAGGTATCTGAGGATGATAACTCTTTGAGTACAGCTAAAAAACCAAACCACCAACATTGACCTTATACTTGCAAACCTCATGAGTGACTCTTGGGCTCTCTGATAGTAACCTTGCTGGGAAAGTCATAAGTCTTTTGACTGATTTGCTTTAGATTACTAAAATTATTTTTTCTAGAGGAGTCATGTGTATGCTTAGGAAGGGAACAGAGCAAACAATTCAAGGGTGTTCTTTAGGCTCAGGGAGATACCAAATCATGGAAAATGATTTCCTATGGCCGACGTGATTGGAAGAGGACTCTGCTGCAGGGAGCCTAGTATTTCAAAATTATGACAAAAACAGAGACAAAAAAGCAGGCTCAGCAGGAATTGCATACTGCAGACCATATCAACAACGTAGGGCCACTTGTTCAACTGGGAATTAATGGGCCCAAGGTAGAGCAAAATCTTCCAATCCCAGATTACAGTGGTAAATCATTCTGTAGAGAGTATGCTCATTGAAAAATCCTTTTCTCGGACATTGCCCAAAAGATTTTTCACAGAGATCATTTGTTTGACACAGGTTATACTCTCCTACTTTTAAACCTGTATCTATTTTCCCTTTTTATGTGCTTCTTTTTATTTTAGCTTTTTTTTATTTTTAAAAAGTTTATTTTTGAGAGAGAGAGCAAGCAGGGAAGGGGCTGAGAGAGAGGGAGACACAGAATCTGAAGCAGACTCCAGGCTCTGAGCTGTCAGTACAGACCCCGACGTGGGACTAGAACCCACAAACTGTAAGATCATGACCTGAGCTGAAGTTGGATGCTTAACCGACTGAGCCACTCAGATGCCCCTAACCCTTTTTTTAAGTTTATTTTATTATTTATTTTGAGAGAAAGCAGGGGAAGGGACAGAGACAGAGGGAGAAAGATGCTGTCAGTGCAGAGCCTGACATGGGGCTTGAACTCATGAACTGTGAGATCCTGACCTGAGCCAAAATCAAGAGCTGGATGCTTAACCAACTGAGCCGCCTAGGCACCCCTGCCCTTTTTATGTGTAGTGTGCCAAAACACTTTTAAAATATTTTCCAAGTAAGTTCTCAATATTTGTACCAACTCAGAAGGTAGAACAAAACAGATTGAACATTCTCTATACTTGCCAAGTACATTGAAGGTTGGGTATAAAAAGAATAAACATCTATAGTGTACGCTCTTGCATGAATTTAAAACTAGCAGCTACTCTGAAAAAAGGCAGATCAGAAGAAAATGGCATTGAGTTGAAAAAATAAATATTCAAGAAGTAACTAAATTAACATACAGATAGTGAGAGCTCACCATAGGTCAGGATTTAAGTGCTTCTTGTTCTGCGTCTTTTATTTATTTTTTATTTTTTAAAAGTTTATTTATTTATTTTGGGAGAGAGTTCGAGCAGGGGAGAGAGGCAGAGAGGGAGAATTCTGCGGGGCTTAATCCCACAAACCACAAGATCATGACCTGAGCCGAAATCAAGAGTTGGACACTTAACTGATTGAGCCACCCAGGCACCCATGTCTTACTTTAATTTTAAAATAACCTCATGAGGGGGGCACTTGGGTGGCTCAGTCAGTTGAGCATTTGACTTGGGCTCAGGTCATGATCTCAGGGTTCGTGGGTTTGAGTCCCTGCGTTGGGTTCTGTGCGAATAGCTCAGAACCCGGAGCCTGTTTCAGATTGTTTCTTTCTCTCTGCCTCTCCCCTGCTCATTCTCTCTCTCTCTCTCTCTCTCTCTCTCTCTCTCAAAAATAAATAAAACATTAAAAAAAAAAAGCCTGATAATCCAGAGTGACTTCAAAAAAGTTTTCTTATACCCCATTTTTGCTTGTTTGTTTACTATAAAGTATTTGACAATTGCAGAGTTAAAGAAGTGTGTTTAAAAAGTCAGCTATTGGGGCGCCTGGGTGGCTCAGTCAGTTAAGTGTCCATCTTTGGCTCAGGTCATCATCTCGCGGTCTGTGAGTTCGAGCCCTGCATCAGGCTCTGTGCTAACAGCTCAGAGCCTGGAGCCTGCTTCGGTTTACGTGTCTCCCTCTCTCTCTGCCCCATCCCCTGCTCACGCTTTGTCTCTCTCCATCTCTCAAAAATGAATAAACGTTAAGATTAAAAAAGAAAATCAGTTATTTATCACTGTGCTTTCCTTATTATTTTCTTTGCTTTTATTATAACAAGTTTAAAAAATACAGAAAAGTAGAAAGAATAACCTAACCAATCGATGCTGGGAATTAAGATTTTGAACAGATTAGGGGTGCCTGGGTGTCTCAGTCAGTTAAGTGTCCAACTTTGGCTCAGGTCATGATCTCTTGGTTCGTGGGTTCAAGCCCCGCATCAGAGCCTGGAGCCTGCTTCAGATTCTGTGTCTCCCTCTGTCTCTGCCCCTCCCCTGCTCGCACTCTGTCTCTGTCTCTCAAAAATAAATAAACATTAAAAAAAAAAAAAAGATTTTGAACAGATTAGACATTGTAGATTCAGCTGAAGTTCCTTTCCCTCTGCTGGAAGACCTGAGCTTCATGACAATTTCATTCAGCTAGGACTAATGTGAAACCTAGATCTATTAACACAGCCTTTTCTAACCTTTAGCCAGCCTATGTGGTCTCCCGAAAACCCATCCTGTGCCACTCAGTTGGCAGCACTGGTTATATAGTTGGCTAAAGTTTATTTATTTTGAGAGAGAGAAAGAGAAAGAGAGAATCCCAAGCACGCTGCACACTGTCAGCGCAGAGCTCGATACGGGTCTCAAACTCATGAACCGTGAGATCATGACGGAGCTGAAGTCTGACGCTTAACCACATGAACCACCCAGACACCCCTTACTTTATTTTTAGGCAAACTCCACACCCAACGTGAGGCTCAAACTCAGTGACCCCAGAGATCAAGAGTCGCATGTTCTATGACTGAGCCAGCCAGGCATACCACTCATGATAGTTTTTAGATGATCCTAAAAATGAAAATGCAAAAGTAAAAAATGCTCCTAGTGACCTTCGGAGTTGCTGATTAGTGCCTGGCACTTAGGTGGCTGTAAATTTATTTTGGATGAATTTATGACACAGTTCAGTAGATTTGAATATTTTAAAATTTACATACTATCTGTAAGTATTTCCTATGTTTGTTTCTTTACGTCTGTGAAGTTCTTTTCAAAATTTGTCAGCTTCTCTGAGGTGTTCTGAAGGGAAATTAAGAAGAGGGACACAGCTCCATTGGATCACAGTTTGGGAAGGGAAGTTCCTGATGACAGGGTCCCTGGATCTGAGGGAAAGTGAACTGGGCACAAGGGACAAACCTGAGCTTGGAAATGTGCTCAGCCCCTGGGGAGGTTGTTTGCAAAATGCTCCAATGCTCATGCTAAAATCTTATTAGTGTTGCTTTGTTTTTATAATAGAGACCATTCTCCCACAGATCTTTAAAAATTCATGGTGTTTAATCCTGGCTGGAACAAGGGGACTAACCGAGCTGGGCAGAACAGAACTCTGACAAGCAGTGCTGTTTACAAACAATTGCTATTGGCTTTTTGAATTTATCAGGGGAGCACAGTAGTCCCCTATTCTCTGTGGGGGATGTGTTCCAAGCCCCCCAGTGGATGCCTGAAACCACCAATAGCTCCGAACCCTATGTATACTATTGTTTTTCCTATATACATATACCTGTGGTAAAGTTCAGTTCATCAGTTAGGCCCAGTAAGAGGTTAACAACAGTTACGAATCACAAAATAGGACCATTATATACTGGAATTAAAGTGTTGTGACTATATTCTCTCTCAGAACATCTTACTGTTCTGTATTCACCCTGCTTGCGATGATGTGAGATGATAAAATGCCTATGTGATGAGATGGAGTGAGGTGAATGATGTAGGTGTTGTGACCTAGTATTAGGGTACTATTGACCTGATAGTACTTTAGAAGGAGGGTCATCTGCTTCCCCTGTGATGGACTGCAGTAACTATGGAAAGTGAAACCTTGAATAAAGGGGTACTCCTGTGTAGTGTCCTAGAAAATTTCCTCTGGACGGGAATCTAAATATTCTTTAGGCTCTACTGCCACCTAGTGGGTCGTACATTTCCTGCCGAGAATGTACCACTACAAAGCAAAAGTTGAGTTGGGTGGGGGCTGGGTGGGGGTGGGGAACACTGATACCTTTGTGATAAAATCTAGTTTTTTTCCAGTCACAGGAGGGCAGCAGAGGTCCAAGTGGGCTTACATGCTAGGTGGGGGTGGCTTTACATTCTGACCACTGGTGGGCACTGTGGAGTTAGGCTCCAAAGGTCATGCAACCTTAATGTGGCTTAGGGATTTTGTTATCCAGGGAAGACCTCAAGTGCACAGAGACCCACAGATTTTCCCTTTATTTCCTTTTCTTGTCAGTTGAAGAGCACCTTTTTGGTTCATTCTAGACCTGTTTTTGTTCCCAACATGACCTCCACTGGTAATAATCTTTAAGTTTTTTGAACGGGGCGGGGGGGGGGGAGGGGGGTGCTGTTCAGTTTTTATTTCATTTTCTCTTTGACACTTCCTCTTATTGAATTAGAGCTAGCCACCAAGTAAGTTCTCAAAAAAGGAACTATTCTAAATTTGTAGACTGTATTTTGAGCTAAGCACAGAGTATAATCTTTTTTTTTTCCAGCCCCCTTTTTTCACCAGATGGAGGGGGAGATTCTGTACCCATTATTAAGGCCCTAAATCTGCTTATTTTATTTACTAAAAAACACTAGTTAACGACTAATTGGTGATTGAACTCTGTTTTGTATTTGGTCTGTTTAAAGCTCTCAATAAAAAAAATATATCAAGTAGAGTTGTGTTTATGAAGTTCATTGCTGCCCTAACTCCTTACTCCATCCTTTCAGCTTGGATAATTCCTACCCAAGTTGTATAGGAGTCTTTTCTGGGGCCCATTGTGCATACCTGTAGTGCTGCATTTAGCCAGTAGTTATGAAACTGTTCATTTGCTTTCCTGTCTCTCCCACTGAACTCTTAAATTCCCTGAAGGACCTCAGGGCTTAGCATGAGGGGAACAGTCACTGTGCATGTTTGTTGAATGAGTGTATGAATAAATAAACCCTTTCAACTGTAAGAAAATGCTATAAAAATAGCTAAGTCATTAGTTACATGGATGCTAAGACATGGAAAGTGCTGTGGAAGAAAGAAGCCAAGGAAACAATTTGGTTGAAGGACTGTAGGGTGGAACACAAGCATGAGACTAGAAATTGGAAGGCCTGCATTGTAGAGTTTGCTCTATTAACTAGTTGATTGGACAAATAAGCTTGTTTCTGAGGCCCAGTTTCCCTATGCACATCATCTGGATGTTCATCACTCTCTTGCAGCTGCTATAGCCTGTGATTATTAGAATTCATGATAGTTCCCAGTATATTTCAGGGAGATTGTGCTGTTTGTGTGGATCCTCAGTTGAGCTTTGCTTTTTTTTCTTCAGTTGCTTTTTATCCGTGTTACCAGATTTCCATCATCCATCCACAAGAGGTAGAAAGTTAGTGTCACTATATACAACAAAATGCACAATGTTTGCATAAGACCTTTTACAAAATTAGGTAACATTTGGAAATGTTTTACGGTTATCATATTATCAGGCTTGTGGGACTCACATATACTCTTAGACACATTAACCCATGTGATCCTGTTGCCTCTTCCTGCAATGAGGTTGATGAATGATAGTATTCCTATTTTACACATGAGGTAATTAAACCTTAGTGAAATTTAATTTTTAAAAAGTAATCTCTACACCTAATGTGAGACTGGAACTCATGACCCCAGGATCTGGAGTCCCATCCTTCACCAACTGAGCCAGCCAAGTGCCCCCCAACCTTGGTGAATTTTAAATTAACTTGTCCAGGCCCTGGAACTGTTAAGTGACTGAGTGGCAACTTGATAACAGATACTTGACTCTAAACGTTCATATTCCTTCTTCTCTATTTTGTTCAGAGACTTTTGGATGACGAATTACATCTTCTTGTTAAAAGGTTTTCATTAAAAATGTTAAGCTTCTTTTTTTTCAATGAGAAAGCTTAGGAGAGATAAGAAAAGATGAAGGTAGGCTCTCTAAAATATTTCTGCTGGGCGCCTGGCCACCCATGTTGAGTGTAGAGATTACTTAAAATTAATAAATAAAATATTTCTACAAAGTTGGTCATCTTGGGTCCAGAAGACATGCTAGAGAAGGCAGATCAGGAGACCTTACTATCCAGAGGGGATGACCTTGGTGCAGTGCCCTCTAGTAGAACTCTGCAACGTGGAAATAGTTCTAAGTCTGTACCATCTGGTATGGTAGCCACTAGCCATGTGTTGTTAATGAACATTTGAAATGTGCCTGACTGAGGCACTGATTTTTACATTTTATTTAATTTTAACTAAGTTTAAATAGCCACGTATGGCTGGTGGCTTCAGTGTTAAAGACAGCACGGCCCTGGAAAAATCTATTAAACTCCCAGTACCTACTGCTTTCCTCATCTATGAAATGAGAGGATCAGACTGCTTGATCTGTAAAGCCCCTCTCATTTTTAGAAACACATGATTTGTGCCTTCTGAGATTGTAGTGATTCACATTGAGCTCGGAACCTAGAATTTCTGCAGAATGGCCTTGATTCACATTTTCTTTAATTTCACTGTTAATTGGGTGACCGGGATCCAGGATGAGATGGGTTTGAAGGAAAATCACTATTTGAGCCTATCTGCTCAGTGCTAGTGTCTGAATAGAGATGCTGCTGGAGAAGAATACGGATTCCAAATGGAAATGACCCTGTCTGGCATCATCTTTTGTGTCTATACAGAGAATAATTATTTTTAACTTTGTGTTGTGCCTGGCTTTCTTTTAAGGTGATTAGAGCAGACTGATCAGATGGCACTGTCTTTTCTGCATGGGTGACATAGACTGAAGAAGTCATGCTAATTTTTCTCAGTAGGTGCCTTCCATTTTGCATGTCTTGATACTATGGGAAGAAATTTGATTAGTTTCCTGAAATCTTCATCCCCTGGTTAGCAGTTGAAGCCATTCTTCTGAGCTGTTGAATAGTCCAGTTTTGTTAACATTTCAAAGAATCCTAGCTCCTCTGCTTTTAGAATACTATCTGGTAAATGTAGCTTTGTCTTAAAAGAAGGAAGCAGGTCTTTGTTAAGTAGAATTTTCTGAAAACCACTATCATGAGACTTAGGTCCTGAGTCATTTTTGCCTTCTAGATGGACCAGCCTTCGTGTCTTAGATTTGTTTGACTGTTTTAATACCATAGAAGCTTAAAACTTGACTTTTGTACTAAGCTGGGATTTCTTTTATAATTCTGTCTCAAGGCTCCTCACTCAAATGATCCTATGTTCTAGTCTGCTCTCACCTGGGCCATTAGAACTGGTGCATTCATAATTCATAGTCTGTGGCCAGAGTGTTTTTTTTTTTTTTTAATTAATTAATTATTTTTTTGAGAGGGAGAGAACACGAGCAGGGAAGGGGCAGAGAGAGAGAGAGAGAGGGGAACAGAGGATCCCAAGCAGGCTCTGCTGACAGCAGAGAGCCCGACGTAGGGCTCAAACCCACCAACTGTGAAATCCAACTGACCTGAGCTGAAGTTGGATGCTTAACTGACTGAGCCACCCAGACATCCTGAGAGAGTTTTTGCTTTAAGAAATTTGATGGAGTGGGGCACCTGGCTGGCTCAGTTTGTAGAGCATGTGACTCTTGATCTTGTGGTTGTGAGTTTGAGCCCCACGTTGGGTGTAGACATTACTTAAAATTTTTTAAAAAAAGGAAGTTTGGTGGAGTGAATAGGTGAGTTTTAACAGGTCTGTTTGTTCACTGTGAACACTTTTCCCTGTTTTTTTTTTTTTTTTTTTTTTGCTCTTTTATGCATTTCTCACAATTCTATTGATATAAGAATGTTCTACAGTTCTGTATCATGTCTGTAAGTACCATTGTTACTGACATAAAAGCACTCTGGCTAGAAGTCTAATATCTTTCTATTAAGCTCTGATGCTAGAATCTCCAGGTCACCTTAACTGGTATGCAAAATAAGGTGATGCCCTTTTACCTGCCAGGATGGCTCAGCTCTTCTGAAAGGTAGTGTTTTCAAGCCCTTTTCAAGTCGTGGCAGCCAAAGAAGATTGCAGAATTTTAATGGCACACTGCAGGAGAAATGGCTACTGACGGTTCAGTGTGTTGGAGCCCCTAAATCTAAGGGGCCACTTTCTGGCTGCACCCTTAGCGCAGCACATGAGACGCTATGAGGAACCCATCTCACAGCTTACAGCTCGCATCTCAAGTGACTAGCAGTAGGACGGCTGCTTCTCTTGGAGTTATCCTCCACCTTCTTGCCAAAAATAACCTTATCTGTCAGTGCAAATTATTTCTTCTCTTTCCGTGTTAAATTTGAGATTGGGAGTTTTTCTCTTTTTCTTTGGGAGTTTTTCTTTTACTTTTCTTTTACTCCCTGTTCTTCCAGCTGAAATGTAGTGCTTTGTAGGCTTTCTAGATCCAGAAAAGCCCTGGAGGCTCAATTGCAACCCCTTCCACCCCCCCCCAAAGAGTTTGTGAGCCAGAGAGGTCAGAGTGACTTCTGTTAAGTCACGTAGCTTATTAATTCTAGAGCGGAGTTGAAACCCACGCCTGCAACTCTTAGTAAGTTTTGCCTTGGTGTGCTTGGGATTCAGATTTGAACATTCCTTTTTATGGATATCTCTGTAAAATGTTCTGTGAAGAATATTTGCTTTATTCTGGTTCTTCTAGCCTGGCTTAAATGCTGTCCAGAATTTGGGAACCCCATAGTTGTCTTTGTCTTTGTGGGTTTAGAATTTTGTTGGAAGGATTTGGGGCCCTGTCTTGTAGTGTTTTAAGACATTTTTAAAAACCTTGGATATCTCTCTTACCTTTCTGCTTCTCTCTTTTAGGTTCACTTTTTGCTTTCCCCTGGATAAGAGCTTTTGAGATGGCAACTTGGACACGTGGATTTTCTTCCGATTTATACTTCCTACCGACTCTGATTTGGAATGTAGGTGGAGAGCCCAGAGAAGTTCCCTTGCTTCTGTGTTAGAGCAGTTTTGTAATGAGCATTTATGAAGATGGCCTCTACTTTCCATTAAGTGGGACCTCCTTTTTGCCTTTCAAATTAATAAACTCCATGCCACTCCTTCCTCTGCCTGTGGCTTTTTTTTTTAATTTTTCTTCTTTACTGGTATTAAAATCCTTCTTTCCCTTCAGTCCTCTGCAGAGCTCTTTAGGAGTTGATAACTTGCAAATGTGAATCTGCTTCCTTGTTTTCATTAAGTATATCTGAAGTTAATGACAAAAGGCAGTGCTGACGACCCTGGGAAATGACAGTCCTTTGTCTTTTCCCTGAGGCTGGTAATCCTTTACTAATCCCTCACTTGTTACAGGTGGTTCCATGCTTATGACACAATGCATTCCTGGAACTGCATCATTAAGCACTTTGTTAGAAATTGAACTAAGCGGGTACTTCCACATTTACATGTTTCAGCTTGCTTTGGTGGTGAAAAGTGGAATGTAACTCTTAGGCAGTGTTAATGGAGTGCAGGATGTGAGGGTTGTTTATGTGTTTGCTTATAGGAAATGGTACTCTTCAAACCACTTGCGCAAATAATTCTCTCGTTTTGTTCTTTCAACTGTCTCGGGGGTTCTAATTCTCATGACATACGCGAAGAAATTAAAGATCAGTTTTGTCACTTGCTTAAGATCAGAAGTCCTGACACAGCTTGTGTAGAGCAATAGATCTGCTGGTTGAAGTGTAGGCATATTTATGTGTATCATGCTAGCAACTCTGTTTCCATCTTGGGTGCTATATATAGGAACTAAGCTATGCTGAGAATTCCACCATTTAAATTTAGCTGACTACTGAGATGACGGGTTATGCTCTAGAGGTTTTCCCAACTTGGCTGTACATTAAAATCGCTTGAGGAACTTCAAAATGAGAGCCCAGTGCCCAGGTCACACCCCAGACCAATTAAAAATCTTTGAGGGTGGCATCTGTACTAGGTACAGCTGATCCTCCTATACAGCCAAGTTGGAGAAGCCCTGGTCTGCATTCTTGCTACTCAAAATGTAGTTCTCTGACCAACAGAATCACCTAGGAACTTTGAAAAGGAGAGTCTCAAGCATCCGACCCCCCCACCCCAGATCCTATAGCAGCAAAATCTTTAACATGGTTCTCATGTGATTCATGTGCATATTAAAATTTTTTTAAATCTTTAATCTTTATTTATTTTTGAGAGAGACAGAGTGCAAGCAGGGGAGGAACAGAGAGAGAGGGAGACAGAGAATCTGAAGCAGGCTCCAGGCTCTGAGCTGTCAGCACAGAGCCCAAAGCGGGGCTCGAACTCATGAATTGTGAGATCATGACCTGAGCTGAAGTTGCTTAACCGACTGAACCACCCATGCACCCTTTATGTGCATATTAAAGTTTGAGAAGCACTAAGCTAGAACAATGGTTCTCAAATTTTGGTATATCTCACAATTCTTAGAGATACTGGTTCACTAAAATTATCATTGAGCAATTTAATTTCCTTTAAATGGTATACCGATAAGCTTTATCAGGAGGCTTCTATTTTTAGCCTAGATTGATAAACAGGTATTTTGGATAAAAAGTCTGAACTTTGAGGCAAATGGGTCATAAACTGGAAATATAAATTTTATCAAGGAAGAACATCATAATTTTCAGAGACTTTAATGTACAGGTTTTGATGAGGGAGCGTGAGGCAAGCTGAGGGCAAAGTACAGGGTAATAGCACCCAACCCCTCCCCCAAAATGGGATAGCCTGGCTACCCAAGAACAAAGGAAAGGGGTTTAAGTACTTGGCCATGGTGATGTGGGAAACTAAGGCAAATGAAAAATCAAATTCCCTACTGCTTATAGCCCATTGACAAGTTCTTGAAACCGGCAGAGTGACCTCCCTCCAGGAGCTCAGCTGCCTCAATGATGACACTTTGCTAGGGGCAAAAGAGAATCTTGCCTTAACATCCTGATCCCCCAGGACCCTGTAACATATAACATGTTATTTTTAACATATAAAAATTCCTTCGGAAGCTTCCTTTATCTCAACTCCTCCAAGATACATGCTGGCAATCATACTCCAAGCTTATGGCCCCCTGATATACATCTGAAGGGTCTCATGACTGAGGTTTTACTGAATGGAAATAAATGGCCTTTTCCTAACAGCAGCTAGCCCCTCAGGGTCCTGGAAACCTTGCTTCCAAAATTCCTTAGAGACTTAAGCTGTCCCTAACTCCTTCCCAACCTGAGGGTATATAATCAGTTACCCATCACAACCCCACTGCAGCCCTTCCTGCCCACGGGTCCTGTCTCCATGCTTTAATAAAATCACCTTTTTGCACCAGTGTCTTCAAGAATTTTTTCTTGACTGTCCGTTCCAAACCCCACCATCACTCCCAAAACTTCATCAGGTTTTGTTTAATGCCTTTCAATGATCTTGAGATACATAGTTAATCAGGTTAGCTATTGTTTCAGAGGCCATTTAACCCACACCAGGGACCATCAACTGGAAACATTCATCTTTGAAGTGTCTTTTTCCCCATATGTAATAGGGCAAAATGCCTATAGAATGCTTTTGGAGTTCGGGTTTTTAAATTTAGTTAAAAACTCATTACAAGTGACTCACTTGTTTGACTTGCTCGGTGGTTCTCAGCTATGCATATACAGAAGAGTTAGCTTTGGAACTATTCCTTCAAGCTTAAAAGAATGTGTTACCCCTACTCCACTCCCCTAAAGGAGTTTCTGACTCTTAGGGGTTTTTTTTTTTTTTTTTAGCTGAAGTAGCTAAAGACATGGTAGATGAGAGGCACTGAACCAGGATAGGTAATCTGTTCATTAGATGCCTCTTCTTATTTCTGGACCTTTCTTAATACCCACCAGTGGTGTTGCGATAATGTCTCTCCACGGGCCTTACCCATGGGTGCTCAATACAACATGTGGAACGAGTGGATTTTGAGTACTACGGTACAGAGAGTAGCAGCATTTCCTGCTGCTTCTAGCTAGACACCTTTTATAAGGTGGGTTTATTTTTATTTTCTGTTCTCTTTTGTGGGGCCGGAAGCCATTTGCCACAACCACTGTACAGAGTCTGTTCCCTGCCATTCTCTGCAGCCGTGGGAAGCCCAGCCCTGAGCACCTCCTGCCCACACATTTCCTGTGCCCTATCACGTGGAAACCATCTCATGTGTTTTCTTCTCTTAGCAGCCTATACCTTTGGCCTCTTTGATCATACCCTTTCATCTCAGGCTTCAAAATACTTTTGTTATGATGGTTGGAAAATACTTGGCGAGGTCACAGAGGCCTGTTCTCTGGTTGTGGAAGTTCAGAAGTGAGCACTGGCCAGTTACCAGAGGCTTGGGCTGTCTAAAGTTTGAGTGCTCTATGACTTTGTACCTACATTTCATTTAAAAAAAAAATTCAACAAATATAAAAAAAAGGGATCTCTCCTGTGAGGGGACCAGAACACTTCTCGGAACAAGGATTCTCAGATGAGGGAAATGAGAAAGAAGTAGGAGGAAGCTTCTGCAAAGCAAAATAAAGCACATTGGCTGACATTGAATTAGTAAGCAGGTCCATGCGTATTGCGAAACTTCTATCGATGGGATGAAAAAGAGATGTATTTTCCAGCCACCCCTTCCCCCTCCCCCAGGCAGCCTGGTGTTGCAGAAAGCATTTTGTTTGACTGGAAAGTGTTGATTTAAGAACCTGTTCTGCTGCTTATTGTCTGTATTGACCTTTTGTGCTGTCTCTAAAATTTAGCAAATAATTAGGCACCTAGGTACTGCACTGCATAGTGCACAGGGTTCTAAAAGGTAAGAACCCTTGCTGTCCAAGAGTGAGTGATTTGACATGGAGTGTCTACCATGTGCCTGCAATGGTATTAAGTGCCCTCCTGCTGTTTATGTTTCCCTATAAATCCCATGAGGAAGGGGGTGCTATTCCTTGAGATGAGGAAATGGAAATTCAGTCTGCAAGTGTTTGGGTTTGAATCTTATTTCTGTCTTATTCCAAAGCATTTGGATTAGGCTTTGAGTGCAATAAATAATAAAATAATAAGCATGGGGATAATAATACTTCACATGTTGTCCCAACAAAATGTAAGTGAAAGTACCTTGTTAATGTAATTGCTCTACAAATGTGTCCGTACTCTCATGGCTGTCATCAGAAACGCTGAGGACCATTTCACACATATTGCTTTTTTCCCTCAGCTGCACATCCAGTTTTACTGGCTTTAGGCTATAGGACTATGGTGGCCAATGGCAGGCCTTCCTCTCCCCAGAGGAGAGAGCCCTCGCTGCCAGGAGCCCTCATTAGGTCAGCTATTCAGGCTTGCTCTGCTTAAAAAAATTTTTTTTAAATGCTTGTTTATTTTTGAGAAAGAGACAGAGCATGAGTGGGGGAGGGGCAGAGAGAGAGAGAGAGAGAGAGAGAGAGAGAGAGAGAGAGAGAGAGAGAGAGAGAGAATCGAAGCAGGCTCCAGCTTGATGCGGGGCTTGAACTCATGGTCAGGTGAGATCATGCATCACCTGAGCTGAAGTCATATGCTTAACCAGCTGAGCCACCCAGGTGCCCCTGGCTTGCTCTGCTTTTTAAAATTCAAGGATGAACACTTAGGTTTTAACTTTTTATTATAGAAATTTACACACACACACACACACACACACACACACACACACACGACTAGTAAACTCCCAGATGCTCAACACTCAGCTTCAACTATTAACATTTTACCCCAATCAAGTTTCAGGATATTAATTAGTAAGACATATCTGGTGGGAGAGCTCTTTCTTTCTATTCATCATTGAGTTAAAAAAATATTTGAGTGCCTACTCTGTGCCAGGTACAATAGATACAGAGGTGATCAGAACAGACCAGGTGCCTCCCACTCAGAGCCTTAAATCCTAGCTGGGACGAGAGCCACAGCAGCACATAAATAGAATCGTGTTGTTCTTTGGGGAGTGGAGGACATAAACAATGTGAGGTGGCTGTAAATGGAGCTGGGGAGGGAGCTCCTCAGAAGCAGTGGTCAGGAAAGCCCTCTCTGAGCAGGTGACATTTAGGCTGAGATCTGACAGCTGAGAGAGCCAGGAGCCCAACCAGCTGAGTGTGTCTAGATATTACTTTACTAACTTGTGTTGCCATATGAATGAGTAGTGGAGTTTGCGTGTGCAGAAAGTATTGCCTCGGGGGGCGCCTGGGTGGCTCAGTCAGTTGAGTGTCTGACTTGGGTGCAGGTCATGATCTCACAGTTTGTGAGTTCCAGCCCCGCATCAGGCTTTGTGCTGACAGCTCAGAACCTGGAGCCTGCTTCGGATTCTGTGTCTCCCTCTCTCTGCTCCTTCCCCGTTCATGCTATCTCTCTCTGTCTCTGAAGATGAATAAACGTTAAAAAAAAAAAAGAATGAAAGTATTGCCTCGGGAGACTACTAGGAACAATGTGCATTGGAGGAGTGCTTCCTAAATGTGTGGGCCTCTGTTTTGCCTTCTAGTCTGATTCTAAAGGGGGGATCAAGTAGGTGCAGAGTCTCAGAAGAGGGGAGGGACATCCAGGCAGAATACAAGACTTGTCTTGGGCAAGTCCAGAGACCCCAGGCCTTTCCTGCTCCTTCCCCTCTGATGGCAGCTTCTGGAACCAACTGGGGCTTCATGTCCACAGTTGCTTCCTGGAAAGCCAGGGGGTCCTGATGTGGGCCTAGTGCTCTGTCTGTATCCCCAGCAAGCCACTTAACCTAAGCTTCCTCACTTGTGAAAGGGAGAGATAGTACTCTGTCTTAGGCTTAGGTTTACCATGAAGATCAGAGGAGACAATGTTTGCTTTGGTGTGGAACAGGCTATTATGCACTAAAGATTCTAGACAAGGACGTTGCTGCACCCATGTTGCTTGGTAAATCTCTGGAATAACGGGTCAGCCAGGAGAAGCAAGGACACCCCAGAGTTTGCTAAAAATAGTGTCTTGAAGTCTCCACTGGAGAGAAGTCCTTTTTAAGGTTAACCCAGTTTCCCCTGATCAAGGCTGGAAGCATGAAATGGCGGCCAGTTTCTCACCACTCTCTAAACCACATTCCTTCGTCTCCTTAAGCTGTCTTAAGTCCTGCCAGCCTTGTCTTACATTTATGTGCTCTTCCCCTAATATTTTCTTTTCTTCTCCTTGGCCGGATTATATTTGGGTGGTTCAGGGAAAGGGTAGACAGGCACTCTCCTCTGCCTCAGTGGGATTTTCAAAAGGTTTTGAACATGGGAGGGATCTCTCCTGTGGACCCTACACCTGGAATGGGAATGTGCTCCCATTTCCAGGGCAAAGAGGAAGACTGGGCTCTTCCCAAAGGTGGTGAAAGCCCCCTGGAGCCATTAAGGGTGTTCTGGCCTGCAAGAAGATGGCTGCCCCGAGAAGCTGTCCCCTGGAGGGTGCTGGAGAAGTCTGCCTTATGCTTTCAGATCTTGTGTCCTGTGGGGCTCCCAGGGACCTTTCTGGGGGCACAGAGGCCCTGGAGGGTGAGAGGGGAGATAAGAACCAGAAGTGTTCAGGGTAGGGGATCAGGGAGGCCTGGAGTGCTCTGGGGCCAGGAGTAGTGGCTTTTGTTAGAAATGGGGCCACAGCCTTGCCAGTGTTTCTGGCAGGTTCTCCATCAGGAGGTTCTTTCCATCCAGGTTCTTCCTGGAAGCTGGAAGCCATGGAGGGAGCAAGACGTGCATGCTGGTATAGTTAGAAGCTCCCACGGCCATGGTGAAGTGAGAGGTGGTCATCTGCTATGGGAAACAGCACATGCTAGTGGGACCTGGGAGCCTGGAGCTCGCCAGGGGCTGTTGTTGGTCAACGTGGTGGGCCAGCCCGGCAATCAGCATGCGGGGCCATGGTCCTTCCTCCCAGGTATTTCCTTATGCAGTAAAATCTTGCTTTGTGAGCATAATTAGTTCCGGAAACATGCTTCTAATCCAAAGCACTCGTATATCAAAGTGAATTTCAAGAACATTGGCTTAGTTGTGATCGTGTGACGTTCGGCATCACATACTACTCATTGCAAGATATCGCTCGTTTATGAAGTTAAAATTTATTAGAATTGTTTGCTCATCTTGCAGAACACTCGCAGAACAAGTTACTCTCCATCCAAGGTTTTACTGTATATGCATGTGTGTTTACTAAGCTTGTGCACCCTTACCGACAGCATTGAGAAGTAGGTGGGCTACTTTATATTTTATCCATATGACTGGTGAAAAATTGGGACTCAAAAGTTGAAGACTAGTGAGGCTGTGAAGCTTACAGATAATTGGTTCTCCTGACTCTTGCCCAGGACTCCTCCCCAAAATGTAACAGAAACTTCCATCATGAAAGTACAGAAATTGACACATCTCTTTCATGCTTACATAGTCACTGGACTGTTAGCTCCTTGAGGACAGAAACTGTGTTTGCATTTAGTAGGAAGGGTGCTTTATTGAAATTTAATTAATATACACAAAAATGCACAAGTCCGAGGTGTAGATTTTGACACATTTTGACAGATGTACACATCCATGTAACCATCACCCAGATCAAGATACAGATAGCTTTCACCACCCAGAAACTTCCCTCATGGCCTTTCCCAGTCAATCCTTCTACCTCAGAGGCATCCACTGTTCTCATTTCTGTCACTGGTGATTGTTTTTGCCCATTCTTGGACTTCATCTGTGTGGAGTCATGCAGTTGTACAGAGACAACGCCCAGAGCCTGGCACAGGGTCCGGCACGTGGCAGGAAAGCAATGTGAAAGAAGGCGTTGGTTCTTAAACTACCCTGTGAGAGAGCACTGATCTCACTGGGAAACTGAGGCTCTGGGCATTTGCTGATCCGGGCACCAGGCCAGGGTGAAGGTGGACCCTAACGCCAGTTCTGAATCTCCTAAGGCTCCCCTTAGCTCCTCCCCCTAGGCTCCCCTTTAGCGCTCTGCCTGAGCGTGAGTGAGCGAGCCTGATGATCCTGGGCAGGTAGTGCCCCCTGCCGCTTGCGGGGCCTGACCCAGGACCCACTTCCCTCTACGGGGAGGTGATAGGATCACAAAAGCCCTGGAGCCCCGTGCTGCGACTGGCAATGATCAGGGGCTCCGTTCACGGAATGAAAGTCACCTGCCCTTTTATTTTCTTCTGAAGGAGGTTTTCCTAAGTTTTGGGGGGCTTCCCTTCCTCAGAATAAGCAGACTAAGGGAAAGAGGCCTTTTTTGGTGGAGCGCTGCTGCCCCCAGGTGGGCGGCGGGGGACACTACCACCGAGCGGGACGTCCAAGCCCTGCGTTGCGTCTCGGTTTCTGGTCTTAGTTCTGAGGCTCCTTGCCTATTGGTCTCCTGCATCCTGGGCTGTTGGTCTCCGAGAGGCAGATGTCCGTCAGGGCCATCACCCAGCACTTCAGCCTCGGCCTGGAGTGAAGGTCTTCTTCCGAGAACCAACCAGCTCCAGCTGTGTGTGGGGCCAGATGTGGCTCCAGGGAGGGTGGGCTGGACGTAAGCCTTGAGGGCCTGCCCTGTATTAAGCAAATGTTTAATCAGGTGTGGTCAAGGTTTGATCTTAGTGCTTGGTTCAGAGGAGGGGCAGAGGCGGGCGGGGGAGGCTTCTCTGCAACGGGGTGTGCAGCACCTCCCCGGCCTGCTGCCCGCCAGCAGCCCTCCCCCCGCCCCGTCCCCTCCCTGCTCCGCGCCCCTCCCAGCTCTCCGTCCTCCTGTCGCACCTGCGGTTGGTGGCGGTATAACGGCCCAGCCAGCCTGGCCCCGGCACGTGGCCTGGGGCGATGCTATCTCGCACTCAGTATTTTTAACTCCTGTTTGCAGAGGATGTGGCTTTTGCGGGAGAGCTTCAAAGGGTGCCCCATTTGCCCTCTCGGCAACCATGACGTCATGGAAATGGGGAGGGGAGGCCCTTAGCCCCCAAACACCTGCAAGGAAGTGGGAGACTTTTTCCACTTCCTGTCCTACTTCTGGCTACTGACTCAGTGTCTGACCTGTTTATTAATTTCAAAATATAGCTCTCCGGCTTGATCCTCAGAGGAAACCTTATACATGTGTGTGTCTGGGTGAAATGAGGTCTGGAAACCAGGTGGCCTTATACAAAGGCAGGGCTCAGGTGGTCCTGCAGGCTTCTCACCAGTCAGCGCACTTATTAACGGAATGACAGCACAGGGTCCCTACCTGGCTTACTCCCTGTAGGTCTGTCCTCAGTCAGGAGCCCTTTGTCCCACACATTGCTCCAGGGAGGTAGACTGGAGAAGTGGTTTTAAGATAGGCCACGTGGGGAAAGTGAGGTGGAACAGTCATGTGACCTTCTGGCCCAGACCTTACAATGGTTGGGCTGTGTCAGGGGTTCTGCCTACCCTGCTCCCTGTGTGTTCTCCCAGAGTAACACCCTCCAGACTATTGGATGATTGCCTGCTTGGGGGCTTCACTGGCCAATGGACCATCACTCAGGTTTTGCTTTTCCTGATAGTTCTTGACAGGTTACTCTCAGCTCTTGGCAAAACTGTGAAATAGTGGCTCATCTGGCCAACTCCTCTATTAATCTCCATTTCCCTTTCTCTTATGCTCCTCTCACCTCCCCCACCAACTTGGTTTCCCTCCCAATGCCAAACGGCACTAATTATTTATTTGTCCATTTGCTAGTTGTGTGTATATTAAGGGTCTGTTGTGTGCCAGAAACCGTGCTAGGTGTTGCGGACACACAGATGAACAAGATACACTTCCCATCCTGAGGAGTGCATAGTTGAGTGGACTTTCTTGCCAAGATGTTACCTGATAACTAAGGTGATACCTGTTAAGGCTTCCCAGGTGACCCAGAGGGGTTGGATTTTAATGGGTAAAGCAAGAAGATGAATAATCCTTGAAGACTCA
This sequence comes from Felis catus, assembly GCF_018350175.1. Classification (NCBI taxonomy): domain Eukaryota; kingdom Metazoa; phylum Chordata; class Mammalia; order Carnivora; family Felidae; genus Felis; species Felis catus. The sequence continues at coordinate 73,181,008 of NC_058373.1, read as the reverse complement.
GTTGGCTGCTTCTCCAGCAGCCAGTGGGTCATGGCAGAGGGTCCCTCTGTTGGAGCTGAAGACCCCACTTCAGGGTGTTCCTGAAGCGCATGCTTGTGTAGCCTGCCCTTCTCCTGACAGGACAGTGATTCCAGTTTTACACTGGTAGGTCTCTGGGTCAGAGAATTCTCTAGGATCTTAGGCCTGGGGTTGAGAAGTCATTTGGTTCATTCTTCTGCCTTCAGGGCAGGAGGGTGTCTGTCCAGACGAATCCATTCCACAACTGGCCTTGGTGACATATTCCCTAGTGGGATGGACAGTGGCCTCCTCTCCTTGAGGCTGGTCCCTGTTCATGGGCCTGGGGCTCTTCAGGGCTGGGCCTTGCTATGGATGTAATGACTGTGTCTCTCGGTTTCCTCGGCAGCCTCTTCCTTCCAGGCTGAGCAACACCTGGTCCTTTACTGCACTGAGGGGCTCTGCTGCAGTCACCCTAGGCCCAGCACTGACCCTCCCAGTGGGCACAGGAACCCTGTATCTGGGCCACCTCATAAGCCTACTTTAATTCCCTCTGACACCCTTGATGGGCCCTGCAGCCAGACATGAGGGCAGAGTGAATAAAGATGAGCACAGTCTCTGCACCACTCCCTCAGCACATCCGCTTGCTCCTGGTCTGCCCCCTGACTTGGCTCTAGGTGGCTTTAGGTGTAACCACCTTAGACTTGGGGGAGGGTTCTTGTTGGGATCGAGGAGCGCTGGTTTGGGATAGAAATGTCTCTGCTTTCCAGATGGCTTCCTACCTGCCCGAGGTGTTGTCACCCTTGGCTTGGGCTGGGCCTGGAACCAGGAGCCCTTGCTCTCTCTGTGGGTCTCAGTGGATCCCTAGCCACTGCCCATCACCTCATAGGTCCTTGGGTGGCCTTAGGGGTCCATGACTTCAGAGCCCTGACAGATGGGGGCCCAGGGCTGGCATGACTCCACAGGCGCCCTTGGCCTCCTTCACTCTGGGCTTCCTCCCAGGTTCTTGGAGGGGTCTCTCTGTCCGGTCCCCTGCCCTGAAGCCCCTGTGTCTCCTTTAGCCTCAGCATCTTTGCCGCCAACTCTCGGGAGCAGAGCTGCTTCTCCAGCCACCCACACATCCTGTGCCTGGGTCTTTTGCATACAGACCAAAGTGAATTACTACTTTAGGGGAGAAAAAAAAAATAAACGAATTTGCCTTAGGTTTTTAACGGTTGATAAAGTCCTGCTCTGTTAACCCTCCCAGGGGCATTTGCATTTAATATGGAGAGGAGAATCCTTTAATTAAAAGAAATTCCCAATGGTGGGATCTCTGGCATCGTGTCAGATTCAGGAGGAGGCAGTTTTCAGTTCCCCACAGGTGGCAGAATCTCACTTTTGGGAAGGTGGCCTCTGTCCTATGTGTGACAGTGATCCGCCAGAATGAGATTTCCTCGGCCGATGTTCCCTCCAATGATCTTTAAAGGGACTTGTATTCAGGCTGCAGATGAGGGGGTTCCGAGAGAACTGAGGATTCTGTGACTATCCTCAGTAAAGCTAGCCAGGAGATTGGCAATGGTTCTTAGTTCTGAATGGAGGCCACAGAATCAGAGATGCATGGAGCTTCCATGCATCTTCCTTCCAGGCAGCCTTCCAGTCCTAAATGACATTTTATAGGTGGTGATCCTGGGGCTCATGGAGGAGAGGGACATGCCTAAATCACTTCTTGAACTGGTGGCTCTATCCCTGTGATAAGAAGCAGGCCTGAATTGTAGCTTGGAAGGATTTGTATATTAATGGTTGGTGTGGCCAGAGACACATGGGTGAACCATAGAGGTGTCTGGGGATAGGTCCCTCTCTTACCCCTGGGAATTGGTAAGCACTGGGCTTGACATCAATAATTGTGAGGAGGATGGCCGAATCTCTGAGGGATGTTCCCATAAGTGTCCATGATCCCAGGAAAGGCACTCAAGTAGCAGAAGACTGAGAAGAATCCCAGGGGCCCCAGGGAACCCTACCTTCTGTCCTGTAGGTGAGAGCTTGAGACATCCACTCTCCTTGGCAGAGTCCCTGGGCTTGAGGGGAGAGGACCCATTTCTAACATCCGGGGTTGGGGGGTGGGTAGAAAGTCTGGCTAATCTTCACCCCTTTCCCCTGCTCTTAGACTGGGCACCCCAAAGTTGGGGCATTGGGTTGGGACCCAGGCATTCAAGTGGTGGGTGGTCCCCAGCCATGAATTTGTGGGGGCAATGCACCGTTTCAGTGGGAATTGAGTCTGAAAGGAAAGGCAAAGGAAATGTTCCCGGAAGGCAGGAGACAGTGGGTGGCATTTTGGGGATACTTGCTGTGTGGTCCCCGTCTGCCAAATTTCAACTGCCAGTCATTACCAGTCATGGACGCGGGCCTCCTGCTATGGGTGGCCCAGTGGTGTGGCCTGAAAACGGAAGAGCAGGGACCTAAACTTTTAAGTGGGTTTGCCTGGCCCCAAGCACAGCCTTCTAAGTGGAATTTTTAAGAGGTTGTTCCAGGAAGAGGTTGACTTAAGCAACTTGTTGAGTTAGGCTTTCTGAATGACATTAGGACGAACGCCTTGGTTTCTTTCTGCCCAGCCAGTGATCAAGAGCAAGCCGAAAGTGACCCTGACCAAACCCAGTCAAACAGAAACATAGTCTCTGCTCTTTCAATCGCCTTTAATGAAGTCATGGGTAGCAGAATATACAATGTGGTTCAGATACATAGCACAGCAGGGCCTAGATAATAATTTTCCTCACATCTTGGGGACAAGTGTGATGTGTTATTCCTTTATGAACATAATTTAAAATATATAAACTCCTCACAACATTCTCCAGGAGCTAGAGCCCGAGAGGACCCACTGGGGATCCCTCATCCAGGGGACATATGGGCAGTTTCAGGGGAAGGTCGGGGAGTTTCTCCCCAGCCAGGTGAGGCCACAGCAGCAGCTCCTTTGCCGGGAGTGTCAGGCAGTGACAAGCAGTGATGAGGGGACAGAGGGTGTGGCAGCGGTGTTTGGCAGCTCTTCAGCATCTTGATCACAAATGTCTGCTAGGGTTCGGTCAGTGGCGTTGCCAGTGGGACCAGAGAGGTGGAGGGAACCTTATTCTCCATGGGGGCAGAGGGTGTGCCTCTCTTCTTGAAGATGGGGAGAAGGTGTGGGAGGAGCAGGGGAGCGCTGGGCTCTCACATTCTTGGCGACCTGGGATAGGGAAGAGCAGAAGTCAGGCTAGGTACTGAGGAGACAGACTCAAGACAGTTAGGGATGTGATGGAGATGCTTCTATGTGCAGAGTTCTAATGGACTCTGGAGTTCTTTCTGCTGGTGGTGGAACAGGATGCACTTGTCAGTAGGATGACCAGGGATACTGGGAGATAAGGGTATGGAGACGCTAGCCAGGATTAGGGTATATTAGGAATATAATATCTTCTCACCATATTGGGGTGGAGGAGATGAGGAAAGGAATTGTGGACCCCTCTAGGTTTTGCAGTGAAATGGGGACAGTGGAAGGCATGGGTATGAATGAGCCTGGGTTCTGAGATTCTCTTATTCTTTGACTCTAATTAGTGGGTGGCCCTTGATGTTGCTTGGCCTCAACTTCTTCCTTCCAAAGTGAGGACAATAACAGCCATTCTTCGTGATTCACGGGAGAGACAAGGCTCAACTGAGGTAACTGTTGTCACCTGAGGAGTGTACTGTGTTATACCAGTGATCCAGGCCATTGTGATAAACAACAGGGACCCCTAACAGGAAAAGTAGAAGAGTTCGGTGTGCCCAGCCTTAGGACCTAAAAGCAAGACCCTGGGGGGAGGTTTGCTTTCTGACCTTGGGGACCCACCCTAAGACTCTCACGGCCCGCATTCCCACAGGAGATGCCTGCTCACCTCAGCTGGACCACAGCTTTAGCGTCATGAGCAGGTTAAAGCCAACCACCTTCAGGAAGATGATGCGGAGCATGATCACTGTCAGGTTGTCGAAATTTAGGTTCATATCTGCAAAACCAAGAGATTATTAGCATGTACATCCGATGTGTCCACACAGCCCCTATGACCTACCCATGATTTCCCCCAAAGCCTCAGCTCCTAGCCCACCTCTCCCTTTGAACTTGGGTACACAGCCCCTCCTAAGCATATTTGTACATTCCTCCAGGGTTAAGAGGATTCCCTTTCAAAAGGAAAACACCAACTGCGCTCAGTATTTATTTTATTTCTGCATCCCTCAGGAGTGGGGATGGGGTGGTGCTCAGAACTCACTGTAATCCCTTAGATCTCGGCCCCTGAGTGAGAAGCTGGTGTCTGGACCCCAAGAGGGACCATTCAATGAAAACGGCTCAGATGGAAATGGATGGGTCCAGGGTAGGTAGTGAGGAGAGGTGAGGATCCTGAGAGATAAGACTACTGCTGTGTGAGTTCTGCTGCTTTTCTCGAAAGGAGGCAGACAGAGAGAAAATGTCCTTAGGGTAACCTGATTAGTTCAGGCCTTTGTGTAAGCCAGTGGGAAATGTCATAGGTGGGCCACCGAGAAACTCTCTTTGGTTCTCCTGACAGTGGATGGAGCAAGGGAAAGGAATACAGAGGCCTAGGAGTGAGTCATGGGTCTAGTAAAACTAGAGACTCATACTGAAAGTACTTAGAGGGGAAAAGAACGTTAGAGATGGTGAGAGGAGCCTGGGTATTCCAGAATGTTCCTGTTCCTCCTAACTTCATTCTAGATCCACATATTCCTTCCCAACTCTCCTATCTAGTCAGGGTGATTATGGATGCATTTCAAGCCAGGATAGACCCCTCTTTTACCTGTTTCAAAGCCTTTCTCTACCACATTGGCATCGCAGGGAAATTCTAAAAGGAGAAACAAAGAAATTTTCTTAGAGTTGAGTGTGCTGACTTTCCCACCCCAGACCTTGGATTTGGGCAGATGAATGTCTGTCTATAGGCTTTCCACATTCTCTCATGGAAATGTCTGGAGGGAACTTGTTGCATATGGGCACCTGCTAGGAGAGCCCCTGGCATTGGGATCAACACCGTAGCTTCCGGGTACCACTCCATTCACGTAACAAACACTGGTCGTGCAAAGTACACATTACACGACACACAAGGCCACAAGGAGCCATCAGACACAAACCCTGCCCTTGAGTAAGTTCCAGTCTGGTGTCTGAAAAGAGGCAGTAAGACATACACAGTGACAAGTGCTATAAGGAGTGTGGATGTTTTCATGTGTCCCACAAAGTTTGGATCCCTGCACTCTAAATTTGTTCCTTTGTTGTCACCATCTCAGTAAATGGCTCTGTCACTGACTCAACTGCTTGGGCATACAATCTAACTGCCTTCCTTGATCTCCTGTTTCTTTCTCACCCCTCCTTGGGTCTAACTTTAAATCTGAGATAGTGTTGGCCACTCAGTTCCCCTGCTGCCTCCCTGTCTGGGCCTCCATCATCTCTCTGCTGCAATAGCCTCCTTTCTGCTTCCACTCTTGGTTCCTACAATCCATTTTCCACTCAGCAGTCAGAGTGTTCTTTTAAAAAAAGTAAATTGGATGTCATTCTCCTGCTTAAAACCAATCGATAGCTTCTCATTGTACTTAGAATGGTGGCTGTCCTCTCATAACCTAGGAGGCCCTGTGTTGTGACCCTTCCCTACTTCCTCCATCTCATTTCCTGCTGCTCTCCCCCTTTTCTCACTGTGCACCTGCCTCAGGCCTGCATAGGATCCTTCCTTTGCCCTTGGAACGACTGGTCTTTTCTTATCCTTTAAATATCATCTCACAGGGCATTTCTCTAGAGAGCCCTTCCCTGACTTTTTGTTCCAAAGTTGGCTGTTTTCTCAACTCCCAAGTTAAAGCACATATTACAATCTGAAGCTGTCTAGATTTCTGCTTGCTGATGGATGGTCTCTCCCAACTAAAATGGAGCTTCCTCATGGCACACCCCTCATCTGACTTATTTGCTCCTCCATTCCAGCACCTGGCATATTGTACAGGCACAATCAATGTTGAATGAATAAATGACTGGGTGAGGTTTGACCTTTGGCAGAGAGACAGAAACAAGGGGTGGTATCTTGGAGAAAGGCATTAGGCTGGAGCCTGAAGAGCAGCAAAAGGGGCAAACAGCCCGAGCAGAGGCAAGGAGGCAGGAACTCAGGGCAGGTGAGAAGCCACTGCCCTTCCTGCCACCTTCTCCCCATCTGCTCTTTGCCTGCAACAGCCTGTGACCTGCCAGGATGGAGCTCGCTGGTGCTCAGTGACAAGAGGGTAGGGCTTTACTGACCATCGATGAGGCTGAGACCACCAGTCAGAGCAGCTTTTAGATGCCCTCCACTTGAACTCCGGGAATAACCAGGCCTCTCAAAGTGAAGAGACTCAGCTTGCACAGGCACCAAGGCTGACTCACCTGAGCTGGAGTGGAAGGTGTAGTTGAAGGTACTGTTGCATCCCAAATCAAAGCTGTTGCTCCAGGCCAGGGCCCCGTTGCTCTTGGAATCCATAGTCTTCATGTCCAGTGAAGTACTTTTCAATCTAATCATGTTGGACTCTGTGGATGGATTCACATTGACTTCCGAATCAAAATCAGTGAACAGGCAGACAGAGATGTTACTGGATTCAGGGCTTTTCAGCTGGTACACGGCAGGGTCAGGGTTCTGAATAGCTGTGGGCCAAAAGAACCCAGGTTAGGAGATGTCCGTTTGCCTCCTGCCCGAACCCAGGCCTGAGTCCAGATGCCAGTGATGGGCAAGAGCAGGGCTCTGTGGGACTGACAAGTCACATTCTCAGGCTTTAATGGGAAAGAACATTCCAGAAACCAGTTGCTCCAAAGGGCCTGGGAGTCAGGGGCAGGTATAAACCATGAGTCCTGACCAAGCGGCCAGACTCTCAGTGAAGGCTTGCTGCCTGGCCTTGCCGGCCATTCAAGGAAACGAGAAACATAGGGCTGGCTACTTAATGGTATTGCTCATTCTTTTAGTTAATAGGAACTTCTTCAAAAGCACAAGGGGCCTACCAAGCAACAATATAGCTCTGGCAGGACAAAACAAGCCTAGAAAAAAGGCCTAGCAAAGCAAACCGTATGCCTTAGAATCTGGGGTGGTCTCCCCCAACTGAGACTGGGTATTCACAAGAATCCGAGGTTTATTATTGGCTGGCATTAAGTTGGAAGGAGGGTTACATCACCAGAAGACTTCTCACTGATAAAAGTTTTGGACAATAAACCTGCATCCCAGACCTGGTTTTACCATTCACTAGATACAAGGCCCTGTGCAAGTCACATCGGCCCCTTAAATGTCAGGAAGTTCATCTGTAAAATGGAGATATTGCCTCTTCCACCTTCCTAACCAGGCTATTCTGAGAAACAAAGGGGGAGTTTCTCCTTATAGAATTATATTTAATAAACCGTAAGGCACTGAATAAATGTTAGTGATTGCAGCTATTGATACCACTAGGACGTTGCCATCATAACGTGCTACCGAGTTATACACAGTTTCTACTCTTCACCCCCCCATGAAACAGGGGCTGTTGGAGGCTTTTCCTTAGTGCTGAGAATCATTCTTCAGTATTTCTGGAGGATTTTGTGTTTTTAATGTAACTCTCATTGTTTATTCTTTCAGACCTCCTGCCTTTAGAGGAGGAAGCAGAGGTTTGCTGGGAGGGTTAACACGCTGGGGCCACCCAGAGAGTTTAGAGCAGCACTGGGACTAGAGCTTCCTGCCCCTGTGGTTCTCTGCTCCCACAGCTCCTCATCATGCATGCAAGGTTTCTCAGACCAGGAGTGCACCCCGTGTGTGAGGCCAGCCAGGGTGGCCTTGGCAATGCAGACTTCCGGCTGGACCTGAAACCAGGGAAATCAGCCCTTGGCATGGCTTTGGGTTGCTTAGTCAAGGCATCCCAAGGGTGTGGGGCCGTCCCTGAAACAGCAGAACAAGGGTGGGTCCCTGGTCACGTGTGAGGGATGTCCAAAGCTCTTGGCCCTGAGGGATTCTGCCTTTTCCCCTCCAGTGTCCACATATCCAGGGAATCTGCCATCACTGTGGGTTAAGGCCCTAAGGCATAAATCTTATAGGGAGAGGAGAGACCAGAAGCCATTATGCGCCAAAACACACCCCAATGGATTTTTTAATCATCAGTGGGAGTCATGGGCGGGACTGGGGAGGGGGATGTGGAAGGGTGTGGAGGTGCTGAGAGAATGTGGCTTTGAGGAGAAGGCAGAAGATAAGGTGCCACTAGATGCAGTTTGAGCTTAGAGGGGAAAAGGGATTGCAGTGGGGGCCAGATGTCCAACTTTGAGTCCTGGTTAAACACTCACTCAAGTCCTAGAGCCAGTCAGCATCAGACTAGAAAAGGTCTAGACCACACTCTCCAATATGATAGTCTTTAGCTACATGTGGCTATTTAAATTAAAGCTAACCAAAATTAAATAAAATGAACATTCAATTAAAAATTAAAACTCATTCCAAAACCAGACAAAGACCCCACTAAAAAGCAGAACTACAGACCAATTTCCCTAATGAACATGGACACAAAAATCCTCAACAAGATACTAGCCAACCAGATCCAACAATACATTAAAAGAATTATTCACCATGACCAAGTGGGATTTATACCTGGGATGCAGGGCTGGTTCAATATCTGCAAAACAATCAATGTGATACATCGCATCAATAAAAGAAAGGACATGATCCTCTCAATAGATGCAGAGAAAGCATTTGACAAAATACAGCATCCTTTCTTGATAAAAACCCTCAAGAAACTAGGGATAGAAGGATCATACTTCAAGGTCATAAAAGCCATATATGAAAGACCCAACGCTAATATCATCCACAATGGGGAAAAACTGAGAGCTTTCCCCCTAAGGTCAGGAACACAACAGGGATGTCCACTCTCGCCACTGTTATTTAACATAGTGTTGGAAGTCCTAGCCTCAGCAATCAGATAACACAAAGGAATAAAAGACATCTAAATTGGCAAGAAGGAAGTCAAACTTTCACTCTTTGCAGACAACATGTACTCTATATGGAAAACCCAAAAGATCCCACCAAAAAACTGCTTAGAACTGATCCATGAATTCAGCAAAGTTGCAGGATATGAAATCAATGCACGGAAATCAGTTGCATTCCTATACACCAATAATGAAGCAACAGAAAGAGAAATCAAGGAATCGATCCCATTTACCATTGCACCAAAACCCATAAAATACCGAGGAATAAACCTAACCAAAGAAGTAAAACATTTATCAACTGAAAACTATAGAAAGTTTATGAAAGAAATTGAAGAAGACATAAAAAAGTGGAAAAATATTCCATGCTCATGGGTTGGAAGAACAAATATTGTTAAAATGTCAATACTACCCTAAGCAATCTACATATTCTCTGTAATCCCTATCAAAATAATGCCTGCATTCTTCACAGAGCTGGAACAAATAATCCTAAAATTTGTATGGAACCAGAAAAGACCCTGAATAGCCAAAGAAATCTTGAAAAAGAAAACCAAAGCAGGAGGCAGACTTCAAGATGTATTACAAAGCTGTAATCATCAAGACAGTATGATACTGGCATAAACACAGACACTCAGATCAATGGAACAGAATTGAGAACCCAGAAATGGACTCACAAATGTACAGCCAATTAATCTTTGACAAAGCAGGAAAGAATATCCAATGGAACAAAGACAGTCTCTTTAGCAAATGGTGCTGGGAAAACTGGACAGCAGCATGCAGAAGAATGAACCTGGACCACTTTCTTACACCATACACAAAAATAAACTCAAAATGGATGAAAGACCTCAGTGTAAGATGGGAAGCCATCAAAATCCTTGAGGAGAAAGCAGGCAAAAACCTCTTTGACCTTGGCCGGAGCAACTTCTTACTCAACATGTCTCCAGAGGCAAGGGAAACATAAGCAAAAATGAACTATTGGGACCTCATCAAAATAAAAATTCTCTGCACAGCGAAGGAAACAATCAGCAAAACTAAAAGGCAACCGATGGAATGGGAGAAGATATTTGCAAACTACATATCAGATAAAGGGTTAGTATCCAAAATCTCTAAAGAACTTATCAAACTCAACACCCAAAAAACAATCCAGTGAAGAAATGGGCAAAAGACATGAATAGACACTTCATACATCCAGATGGCCAATTGACACATGAAAAAATGCTCAACGTCACTCATCATCAGGGAAATACAAATCAAAACCACAAGGAGATACCACCTTACACTGTCAGAATGGCTAACATTACCAACTCAGGCAATAAGTTGTTGGCAAGGATGTGGAGTAGGAGGATCTCTTTTGCACTGCTGGTGGGAATGCAAAGAAGTGCAGCCAATCTGGAAAACAGAGGTTTCCAGAGGTTTCCAGAGGAAAACAGAGGTTCCTCAAAAAATTAAAAATGGAACTACCCTACGACCTAGCAATTGCACTACTAGGTATTTATCCAAGGGATACAGATATGCTGTTTCAAAGGGGCACATGCACCCCAGTGTTTATAGCAGCGCTATCGACAATAGCCAAAGTATGGAAAGAGCCCAAATGTCCATCAATGGATGAATGGATAAAGAAGATGTGGGGTGTGTGTGTATGTGTGTGTATGTGTGTATATATACACACACATATATATATACACATACATATACGTATATATACGTGTATATATATACATATACGTATACATACGTGTGTGTATATATATATATATATATACACACACACACACACACACATACACATACACACACACATTAACAATGGAGTATTACTTGGCAATCAAAAAGAATGAAATCTTGCCATTTGCAACTACGTGGATGGAACTGGAGGGTATCATGTTAAGCAAAATTAGAGAAAGACAAATATCATATGGCTTCACTCATATGAGGAATTTAAGATACTAAACAGATGAACATAAGGGAAAGGAAGCAAAATAATATAAAAACAGGGAGGGGGACAAAGTATAAAAGACTCTTAAATACAGAGAACAAACGGGGTTGCTGGAGGGTTGTGGGTGGGGAGATGGGATAAATGGGTAAGGGGCATCAGGGAGGACACTGTTGGGATGAGCACTGGGTGTCATACATAGGGGATGAATCACTGGAATCTACTCCTGAAATCATTATAGCACTATATGCTAACTAACTTGGACGTAAATTAAAAAATAAATAAATTAAAACAAATAAAAATTAAAACTTCATTTTAAGAGCTTAGTAGCTACATGTGGCTGGTGGCTACCATATTAGACAGTACAGGTTGATAGAACATTTCCATTGTCACAGAAATTTCTATTGGACAGCGTTGGTCTGGAGAGAGCTATGCCACAGAACATGAGATTTTGAGGAAGGGCACTAAGGGCTGAGTGTGGGTCTTAAAAACGATCTCTAAGTCTGTTGTGGGAGGTGACTCCATCAGGGGCAGGCCAATTTTTGCTCAACTTTGCTAGTGAGAGATCAAAATGAAATAGCAATCAATGAAGTCAGAAGAATTGAGGTGATTTTGGCCTCTCTCAAGTCTAGTTGTCATCAATTGATACACTTTGGACTTCTCTATCTGCATTTTTGCTGTTGTTTCTCCTGTCCAGCTCTTTTTGTCTGAAGACAAGAAATGAGTCACTTTTAATCTGGAGGTCTTTAGGGGTCCATCTGCCAGAGCCCTGGGAGGAGAGGCATGCTGTTGCACCTTAGCAAAACATATCCTACCACTGATGACATCTCAGCAGTTGGCCTTAGCAAGACCATCAATTTTTCAATGTGGAAGTTCAACTATTCTGGATCCTAACCTTTCATTTTAATTCAAAACTGACCACAGAAACCTATGCCCAGATGCTCAGTGCTTTGGAGGCAGAGGGGCACATAATGATCGAAAGCTTCCTTACCACTAAATCTGTGCTTCGTAGTTAGGTATCAGGAACTTGGAAGTGTGAGTTAGCAACCCTGACTCCAGGTCCCACTGAGCCTCTGGTGAGTATGGAAGCAGTGAGCCTGGGCAGACTTACCCAGAGTTATGAAAATTCTGGTTCCTTTGCCAAATTTCAGCTGGGAGGCAACACCTTCATGCCACCCCTAATATCTCCATTACAGAAACCCTTAGGTTTTCCCTCCTCTGAGGGATGGGGTAACCCACCTCTTAGAGCCCACTGAAGAAGGAAGAAGGGAGGTCCCTAGGCCTTGAGCTGTCCACGGAAGGAGCCAGCTCCTCTCACATTTACATCCAGTCTGTATTTCTAAGTTGGATCCCTGATTTCCTAGTGGGGGCCTTCGGCCCTAATTATCTGTATTCTCTCAAAGGCTCTAGAATCCCTTTTCTCTGTTGTCTAAGAAGACATCTTATTTGCCTTTCTCTGCATCCGAATTTATTATCAGATGTGTTTACTTAGGCCAAAATGCACGTGCCTTGTTCATGCCCAACATCATGCCTTCTTTCTTGTTGTTCCTTATGCCTGAAATTCCCCCTACTCTCCTTTCTTTGCCCATACGGATCTTACCTGTCCTTCAGGCTCAATGAATCCTTTCTACTGCATAAAACCTTATCCATCTGGGCCGGCTCCCAGTCGTAACCTTATTCCTTTGAATCTCTGTTGTGCCTATTGACGTCATCAATTGGTTAATACTAAAATAGTTTTCAGGTTGCTAAATTTATAATAATTATGTGCCTTTGGCTAGTTTTCATCCTATTTGGGAATAGGTCAGTCATCTATGTTAGACTTCTTTGCACTCAATCTAACACTTTATAGAGTGATGTCCACACAGAAGGCATTAGAAAATATCCATTGAACCATTAAAGTCAAATTTTAATGTGTTTGACCTAGAGAAACACAGATTTTCAAAACTGATAGTGATGTGGGCACACAGGTGGCCTGGTCCCAGCTCCAAGACAGCTCCAGGCCTCTGAAGACAATTCATTGTAACACCCACAGTCAGCCTACCATAGTAAGACTGATACCCCTGAGGAAAGGAATAGTGACACTCACTGGCCCATGGGTGCCACCTGGGATGACGACTCACCAGATATTACAGACACTTGGGTTCCTTTTCCAAATGTGAATTTGCCCACAGTTCCTCCAGTATTCACACTGCAGGTGACACCATTACAGAAACTCACTAAATCTACCTCCTCCTTCAATAGGAGAAGCACTGATCTCCCACAGGAGACAAGAGAATCACACTTTTTAGAGTTAGACCTTCTGCTCTTTTGGGTTGAGACTTTGGTGTGTTCATCCCTTTTCCTCCTGCCCTATCCTGCTGTAGTGCCCTGGGTTGGAGGTTGTGATTTCAATAAACCAAGAATTCAGTAGAGCAAAACCCCTGTTCAGGGCAGCAGTATCTTGGATCTTCTCGTGGAAGGTCCAGGACTACTTGTTTATCATTTGCCTCATGATTCTTAAAGTCTCAGTCTGAAGATGTTTCCCAAGCACAGAGTGCTGGTTGGGGGAATTTTCTGGGGAAGGGTGGAAAGATCCATTTGGGATCCTTCAGAAGAAAATACCTGGGCTTAACTTAGCATCTTGGGCAAAGAAGAATCATTTGTCAATGTCGATCCTTGCCCCACTTCACTTACTTGGATGGACACTCAGTCTGGTTCCTGCTCCAAAGATTAGCTTGGTATCCATGCTGTATCCTCACTGCAGCTAAGGCCTTTCTAATATCCTTCCTGACATAAATCTGCCTGAACCCACCAGGCTGTGAAAGTACCATCCTCAAAGGCTCCCTGAGTCTTTGTTTCTTAGATTTCCTATATCCCAGGGAAGCTGTTCCCCTTCTCTTTATAATAATGTAAGCCTTTTATAGCAAGGCCTTGATGATGATGGTGATATCTTTTCTAGATAATAATAATTATTATTAAAAGCTACCATTTATTAATTACTTGCTTTAGGCTGGACATTGTCTTATATTATTATGATGTCCTTATTGTCATTTTGCTGTTGAGGAAGGAGGCTTTATTAGAGAGGGTAGAGCCAGAATTTTCCCCAGATCTGCCAGCTCCTCGAATTTGCTACGAACCCCATACCATCCTGCCTCCATGCCTTGCTCTGTCACATCATATAATTGCCATTCAGATAGGAGTCGGGGTTACTTTTACCCTGGGAGAGGTTCAAAACTCTACCAAACTCCAGAGAGGAAGATTCTGTGAGAAGGTAAGTCATTAGCCAAAAGGAGGAATTTAGCTACCTGCAAGCATTGTGTTCGCTATTAAGTCATTCCTTCCCCCAAGGGCACGGAGCTAATTTCCTGAATGATCAGATTATCTGGTGCTGATATTATCAGCTTCGCTTGAGAGCACAGAGTATCTGGAAATCTTTTTATGTTTCTGTAAATTATTCTGCTCAGATTTTCATTTACTCAACTGGCTCTTGGCATTTCTGTCTTTAATATGAGAAATGGGACCATTTTAAGTCACCAAGAAAGCTTGTAGAAATGGGAAACTAGTATTTAATATTTCCCCGTTTGCCATAAATCATTGCCTGTTTTCTCATAGACAGGTCGTCAGTTACTTTGGCCCTTGACACGTGCATGGTCATACTCACGCGGCTGCACAGCTAGCCTGGTCCCAGCTCCAAAGATCAGCTTATTGTAGCTACCAGACAACACACAATAGCAGGATGCTTTATAAGAACTCTAACCTAGGCAGGGCCAGCCTTCCTGGGGCAGCAACATCTCCTCTGTTCTACAGACTCCTCCCGATCACCCTTTCTCTGACACTAGCAAACAGTCTGGGTCACTGAGTCCTAATTTCTCAGCTTTCAGTGTAATAACCCCACAGATCTTACCCTCATAGTTAGCCTTGAGCTGTTCTGGCCTTCCCGGAGGGTGAACACCCTTTCTGGGTCCCACACTGAAAGTGAAGGAGGAAAATTGGAAGAGTCTGAAGATGAGCCAGTAATTAATTAGGAAATGAACCTTGAAAGAGAATTCAGAGCACTGGCAATAGATGGAAAACCTAGGGTAGGGCTGAATCATGAAATGGAGGCCTGCACAAGGCCCTTCTTTTAGAAAGTAGTTTTATTATTTCTTGAGGGCAGAGAAAAAGAGAGGCTAAAATTGCCATAGGAATATTCACATGAAACGCACAGGGAAGATTGCTTAACTCTGAAGGTTGTGCGAATCAGGAGGGAGTTATGTACGGGGCTTGAGAATCTCTTTCTCCAGATGTTTCTAAGGTTAGGGTTGACATCCAAAGGGAGAAAAAATCTTTCAAAGTTTGAGAGTGGTTTAGATAAATCCTTCTTGGTGAGAATTTCACAGAACTCTACTCCTTCTAAATTTTTCTGCAAAAAAAGATTCTAAGCTCAAATAAGTTTGGAAAGTGCTGTATACTGTATACTAACAGGGCATATTAGCTAGTTTTAAAGGCTCCGAGAAGTCCTGCAGTAAAGAATCCAGAACTTCCCAACCATTTGATCCAGTAATCTTTTTTTCTTAAAACATCCATTAACATCTGTGGAACATATACAGGTTTAGATATATATGTTTATTCCTCAGAAGTTCTTTTTCAGGCTCTAAGAATTTAAAATTCCATTCTAAATTTTAGCCTAATTTTAATCCTTAAGTTTTCTGTGTTCTGAGTCTGTTCTGCCTATGGCCACAATTAGGGGTCTCATTGATTCTGATTATTTCTTTCTAATTATCATGAAACAGCTTCATTCTATTTGGGGAATTGCTGAACATATAGTCAGCTGTATAGTGAATTCTCCTGCCACCATCAGGAACAGCTCGAGGGCAGTTACGGATGCAATCAAGATGCAGGAACCACGTTGCTTTAACACTTTGCAAAGTTTACCTTCTAGAAACAATGGCAACTTTAAAACCTTTCCCAAATATGAATTTATTGGTCTTCCTTCCACACACCTTCCTATACACCTTGAAGCTGTGTACTTCAAAGAAGATTCTGGTCCTAATGGAGGAGAGTTTCCTGGGTGGTCTCTCAAGTGGAGACGTATTTATCAACAGACCTTTTTCCTTTTTGCCAGTAAAACCCATTTATGCTGCTTCCCTATCACAGGCATTATAGTTCTTACATGCCTCTGAACTCTGGTTCTTGAGGAATATGATAGGTTTCAGGCTTTTTAAATACAGCCTGAACAGACCCACGGCAGGACAGAGGCTTTGCTGAAGTGCACTAATGAACAGGTCAAAGCAGAGGAAGTTTTCCCCAAAGAGATGGGCTTTATTTCACCCATGTGCATTTGGATGGATGTAATCTCCCATTTTGAAGTCTGACAACTCTCTCCATTGGGGAATACTTACTATTGTCTAAAGCAACGTGTTCTGGGATGCCTGGGTGGCTCAGTCAGTTAAGCATCCGACTCTTGGTTTTGGCTCATGTCATGGCTTTGTGGGTTCGAGCCCCACATCAGGCTCTGCACTGGCAATGCAGAGCCTGCTTGGGATTCTCTCTCTCTCCCCTTCCCCCATTCATGCTGTCTCTGTCTCTCTCAAAATAAATAAATAAACTTTAAGAAAAAGTAAAAAAAAATAAAGCAACATGTTCTAAACAGTTACTACCCATCCGCTTAGGCCTTCTCTGACTCCCTTAGCCGGAAGGCATTTTTTCAATAATCATGTTTGGTGACACTTTTGTGCCAAGCATTGGACTGGGCTGTGGAGGTGTAAAGATAAAGGCGAGAGGGTTCTGGCCTCACAGAGCTTATAATACAGTGCAGAATGCATATAAGTACCAGGCAACTAAGATAGGAGGTAGGGCATGCCTTTCTCTCTCTTCCTATCGCAACTTGTATGTATCTCCTCTACAACATGGTGACACTGTGCCGAATCGTCTGTTTATATGAGTGTTTACCTGCTGGGAGATCCTGGGTGGCAGACACTCTGTATTTCCATCCTCCCTCCCTCCCTCCCTCCTTCCCTCCCTCCTTCCTTCCTTCCTTCCTTCCTTCCTTCCTTCCTTCCCCCCCTCACATCTAGCATAGTGCTCAGAATATAGTAGGTGCTTTGTAAATATTTGTTGAATAGAAAAGACCTCTAAATATTTGAATTCATTTTTAATGCAGTCCTGCTCTCTATCTTCTTTTATTAGCATTATTTCATTTCTCTTTTGAGTTCTGTATGGTTCTATTTTCTGAAGTTTTTATGGTTTTTATTGCATTATTTAGGCTTTAAGCTCTTACTACAGCTCTTGATTAGATATGGAGTTTTGTGAGTGTGTCCAATGGCCAGCATCTTTGGGGAGTTTAATTTCCCACCTTTCATGAAAACTAGATGATAACAAAAATATATTTTTTGGCATAATCAGTCATAATTTCTTTTCTGATAAAGATCTTTTGTCTCAAAAGGATCTAGAAACAGCAAAAGAGTCTGTCTCAGGAATGATGAAAAGGCCAATCCCCGTGGGCAATTTCTAGCATTAGAAAATAAACCACTATTGAGCCAGTGGCTGGAAATTAAAATTTCAAAACATTCAAGTCTCATGAAGAAACATGAGAAATTGGCTCAGGAAGTGCAGATTCATCACCTAAGAAAGCAGAGTAGGGACTTTCTGTGTCTTTGACTAGAATCTAAGGTCAGGCACTTACTTGGATGCACTTGGAGTCTTGTTCCACTCCCAAAATTGAGCGCTCTGCCACTTGTCCCCTCACCCTGATATGATGCAGTACAAATACCTGCCCTCTGCCACCCAGGGCGGCTGCCTGGTCCCCTCATGGGTTCACAGTGTTCACTCTTGGGAACAGGGCTTTTAAATAGCGTGTTCCATGGCTTTATGATAGATTTCTCTTTCCATGTCACCTCATGCCCACGGTTCTATTTCCCTGCCTGCCTTACCTGCATCCTGCCAACCCAATCCAATGACTTTACTGATCTCTCCAGAAATGCCAAGTCCTTGCCAAGGCTGCCATGGTCACCATGGCAAGAGGGCTCAGAATGGGCGAAGCAAAGACCAAATAAGTGGCCTCTGAGATCTGGGGTCTTCTTTCTCAGAGTGCAGGAGAGATGTGGTAGCAGGGATAACAAGAAAACAATAGTCAGATAGAAGTCAAATATATTTGAGTTAAACTCTAAGTCTGTCATTCCTAGCTGTGTGATCGTGGGCACGTTACTTATGGGAAGCCTCTGTTTCCTTATCTGTAAAATGGGCATGATACCAGCTACCTGACATTAGCATGGATGTGAACCTTGCAAGAGAACTTATGAGCAAGACAGAGAATATCACTGGTACATGTCAGGCATTCAGTAAATAGTAGCTAATAATGTGATGATTCCCAGCAAGGCTTTACACTAAGGGAAAGAAATGAGGCTTCTCGCCGCTAGAGGAGACCCATCCCTGCCTCACGTGCCCCTCCCTCCAGCACCCTTGGGTGCCTTACTCTGGCTGGGACACTTTCACATAGGACAGGTATTTCATGGATCCAAGGGAGGGAGGAGGTAGACCTGTTGGCTGCCATGAAGAAAGTCCTGCTTCAGAAACTGAACCAAGAGTGAAGTGTCTTTTCTCAAAACTTGAGAATTTGTCCTCTGAAAGCACCGTGCAATACCCTTGTTCAGCAGACCCTTGACCATTTCATTAGACCCAACACCCTAAGTTACTCCCAGACAACAAAGGATGGAGCAGACCACATCACGGACTCTCATTATTATGATATCCTTCCATAATATATTGCTGTCTACAAAATCTGCCTTATTGAAATGGTAATTTCTATAATACTCACATGGATGAACAACAAGGCTGGTCCCTCTTCCAAATATAGGTCTGTAGTTGCTTCCTGATACCCACAGCGAGGAAAGCCTTTGCTAAATCCTGTCTTATGTGACCTCCCCCTACCGACGGCCCGAGTGGTGCTGGGGCAATAATCCAGGGAAAAAACACTGGGGACCCTCTGAGAGTTGCAGGAAATCTCCTGAGCCTTAGCCTCAAGGGGTGATGATGAGAGCCAGTGGTGGGGGCTGGAGAGTGCCTCACTTCCTTTACCCAGGAGAATATCATGTTCCTGGCAACAGAGAAGCGGGGTGTGACTCCCCAATACCAGCACCACCACCCTGCCCGCTTGGCCAACACTAAGGGTCTGATCCTGCTGCTCTTCTGTCAGATACAAGGGGCTTCTGGAAGTCTCCAAGGCTGGAGGGCCCAGGACGCATTTGGTAGTACATTGTGCTGAAGCTGTTCTATCTCCTTTTCCTGAAAGGCTTCTGTTCTGTCTTTCCCCTTCTTTAGCTCTTTAGGGTTTCCCATTCCTCGGCTTCTTCCTGCATTGAGGCCCATGGGTCTAGTCCCTGCATTTCCCTGGTTGTAGGCCAGACTCCAAGCAGATTTTGGCCCTTCCTGTGATTGGTACTTTTCTCCTTCCCTCTTTACCATCTGGAAATAGGCCAAAGCATCCAAAGGTCTTTGGTTCCTTTTTTTTTAGCTCCCAATATGGGGCTTGAACTCATGACCCTGAGATCAAGAGTCACATGCTCTCCTGATTGAGCCAGCCAGGCACCCCCTTATTCCTTTATTCCTAATGACCTTGATTCAGACAGGGCCTGGCTTTTATGAACCATAGCACAGAGAAAAAAAGTCACAAGAAATTCCATAAAATCTCTGAAGGATGAGAGAACCAGAGACCATGCTCCCTTCTTCTGAGATGGGAAAGCTAACCTCTCAGAAGTTATGGCCTGAGCTGAGGTCCTGAACTGAGGTGGGAACTCAGCTCTTGGTTTCCTGGCCAGTGCATGCTGCTGGTCCTCAGAGGGCTTACCTTGCACTAGGCTTGAGAGTCAGATTAGCAAAGAGTTGTGTGTCTTTGCTGAGCTCAGGGCTTGCTGAGTGAGGGGCTGGGGACTTGCCCCTGCCTTTCACTGCATGCCCAGCATGGCCCTGGACAGGTGCTTGGACCCTGGGCCTCTGGCTCCCCCTACAACAAGAACAAGATGTCCCCAAGGCCCTTCCAGCTCTCACCTCTGTGGGTCTTTGTGCAATTTGAAACCGAATCTCAGGGAAGAGCAGGGCAGATTTTCATGGAGGATGGGAGCATGGTCAGTGGCGATGCTGAGAGAAGTGGAGGGTAAAAGAAACAAAGGACAGGCAAAGGTTTGGGACAGTCACTGTCTAAGAACCTTAGGTGTGGCATCGATGAATGACATGTCCCCTGCCCCCACGGACAGAAGAAGTTGTCCAGCGCTGGGGATTGGAACGGTGTTTGGGGGTGATGGGAGGGAGGTCATTTGTACAGCAGGATCCCAGCTCACTTACCTGGTGTGACCATCACCGGGGTCCCCTTCCCAAAAGTGAGTCTGTTGTTCCCATAGCCACACTCTGGGTAAGAGCATTACAAAAAGGTCCTGGTTTTGTGCACCCTCTCATGAAGGACACACACCCTTCACTGGAGCTCTAAAAGCTGGGGACCTAGAGGGACACCTGGGTGGCTCAGTCAGTTGAACGTCCAACTTTGGCTCAGGTCATGATCTTACACTTCGTGAGTTCAAGCTCTACATTGGGCTCTGCACTGACAGCTCAGAGCCTGGAGCCTGCTTCAGATTCTGTGTCTCCCTCTCGCTCTCTGCCCCTCCCCCACTCATATTCTGTCCCACTCTCTCTCTCTCTCAAAAATAAACATTAAAAAAAAAAAGCTAGGGACCTGGAAAGCCTGATCCTTCTGTTTTCCCTGTAATGCATGCTACAACTACCCTAATGGGTTTAGCTGCGCCACCTCCCACTGGCCTCCCTATTCCTCATCATAGCTGTCAACAAACACAGCCTCTGGCTATTTTTCCTCTGGGGATGGGGGTGGGGACAGAGCCTTCACAAAAGGTTGCGGAAAAACCTGCCTCCAATCTAGGTCAGGGTAGGTGTGAGTATTTCTAAAGATGGAAATTACAAGGCACCAGGGAGGCATTTTCTTACCTCAGCTAACACACCTGAAAAGAAGGTACCATTTTCTTGGGTAACATACGCAAAAATGTATTTTTCACTTTGCCAGAAAGAGTAGGAGCGAGAGCATTTCCAGCATGCCCTGCTGGGGCCCCGTGCTAAAAACATGCCTTGGCATGACTCAGTCACCT
The DNA here is from genome assembly GCF_018350175.1 of Felis catus. Lineage (NCBI taxonomy): Eukaryota > Metazoa > Chordata > Mammalia > Carnivora > Felidae > Felis > Felis catus. The sequence goes on along the minus strand of NC_058373.1, from coordinate 73,160,064 downwards.
CTTCCTCTCTGGGGCTGAGTAAGAGTCCCGGTGACTCAGCCTGACTCACTGCAGTTTCTGTCCTCACCTCACTCAAGGATTCTGCCCAGGGGGCTTTTTGTCCTCAAGAAAGTCAAACATCTCAGCAGATAACAGACATAAGTCCTTTTCCAGAAGCACATAGATGGAATCATGCTTGGTCTCTGCCTGGGAATGCGGACTGACCCTTGTCACCACTGTCCTGTCTCCAGCCAACAGGGCTCCCTGCCAGGTCCCAGGTCTTGTGCATGACCACATACAGTACCCATCTTGGCACATTCACATGTAAATTATTGTTAGACTTTTAATATATAAGTGTTGTTTCTCTGATAAGACTGGAACTTCTTGAGAGCAGGGGCCGTATCTTATGCTTCTTTTTTTCTTTCTTTCTTTTTTTAAAAGCAGCTGTGGTCTCTAGCTTATTGATGAGACCCAGTGATCATAAACAGTTGAACTGATTTTTACTGTGCATAATTATTGGGACAAGGAGGCCAGTTATGGGAGAGGTTCAAAGCAAAGTATACTCTGGATAAATGTAAGTTGCAAAATCTAAGTACCTAGGCAGGGAAAAATCAAGGAAACTTTTCTAAGACAGACAATAAGGAGGCAGTATAAAATCCAAAACATTTTGAGGTTCATATTGACCCTCAGCAGAGAAGGGGAGCATCTGAATGAACAACTAAGTTATTTGATTCCAACGGAAACTCAAACATTTACCTCCTGATACCTTGACACTCTCTTTAAAAGGTAAAAAAAAATTAATATGGTAGAAAATATATATTCTGAGTTAGCAGCATTGTTATGATCAATAATAACAAAATAGCAGTAGTACTAGTCATAATGATATTCTATTACAGACCATGCTAAATGCTACATATAAAAATGTAAACCCAGTTTTGGAGATGGGTTTACACATTTCAGGAGTTCTGACTTACTTGGGCTGATCAGAAGTTGGGTGCCAGTTCCAAATATGAGTTTCTGAATGCCTGTGTTCACACTCTGACATAACTCTATACAAAATGGCACCCTGTCACTGAGCCTGAGCCTGGGATTCCTATGTCACACAAAGGTTAGTTACTAAGCATATTCCTGCATCTGTGTGCATGTACCAAAGTGGGAGAAGGCATATAATTTTACTATTTACCCTTCATTTTCCTAAGACCATTGGAAGATGACAAGAAATAAGGAAGAACCCAATAGGAGATCCCACTTTATATACAGTAGATTATATAAAAAAATGTTATGAAAATTCAGGTTGAAAAGGTCATTTGTATAATTACAGAATTTCAGTTCTATCCAGAACCTAGGGTAGTTTTATCCATCCACACTTGCTAGGTGTGCAGGACGTGTTTCTTGAATTCATGATGTTCATGGATAATAATGCGACACTATCATTGCCAACCTATCTTCTTATTTAAGTAGCAGACAAAACCATGCCCATCCCCTCAAATAAATCAATGAAAATGTATGTCCCTCAGCTGTAATCCCAATCAGATCATTTCATAGAACTTACTTGTTTTGACAAATAGTCTTGTTCCTGGCCCAAAGACAACTTTGGAGCCTATAGTATTTCCCACAGTGATTTGTGCTGTGACAAAATGGGCCATTTCCTTCTCCTTCCATTTTTATACCATAGCTGGGGAGCAGGCCCAGGGTGCCTACTGGAAGGTGCTAATAAAAAGGAACACTTTTTTAATACTCCTGTAGTAAAACCCATTTGTTTTTTCCTGTGTTGAACATATCTCACACTTCCTACCAGGTTCACCAAACACTAGTCACTATTCTGTGAAATCCAGGCACCAGAATCCCCAGGCTTTAGTCCCAGCCCTACTTCTCACTGACTTTATGAGGTTGACAATTCAACCAACCTCCCTGGCTCTTAATGTCCTTGTTGTAAAAGTAAAGAGGACAGAATTAGATGATGTCTAAGCTCCTATTCAGAGCTGATGTTCTGTGATTCAGCAATGTCCAAAGTGCCCTTCCTGTTACATTTTCTATAACTCACACTTGTGTTGGGCACTTGCCGATCAGTTACACTGGTGACTGGTCTGCCTGGGGAAAATATAAGATACAGCCAGGGAAAGGGAGCATCAGGACAGTGGTTACTGGCAGCTCCTCTGTGTCCATGGGGTAAATGTCCCCAGTATCCCTGGTACTTTTTGTCTTTTCATGAAAAGGGGACGAGAATCCTTTGGACTCTTGGGGAATTCAGGTCAAGATCTCCAAATCTCCATCTCTAAGTCATGGCAATATTTAAGAATAAAAAGATAAATTCCATGTTTTTCCTTACTCACGGTGATTGGCATTGTCTCTCATTTCTAAGTAAGCCCTGACACAGGGTCTGTGACAGAATGTAGTAGAAAGAGGAAGGCTTTGAGATCAGGCAGACCTTGGTTTGAATCTAGACTTTTCTACTCACTAACACTGGGATCTCAGGCAATTACTTCTTTGAGCCTCAGTTTCCTCTTCTGTAAAATAGGGATACTGCCTCCTGCCCCCTAGAGTTGTTTGAGGATAAACAATACCATGTGTTATGTACCTAACATCGCATCCACACATCATAGGCACAAGGGAGTTACTGTTTCTATGATAAGTTACATTATTGATTAACAATATTATTTTCTCAGGGTTGTAGAATTTATGAAATAGCCATAAGTCTGTGCCCTTGAGTCATATAAACTCTAGAGTGGTATATGAGTGAGGTCCCAGAACCACAGATTTTGAGTGTTTTCCCCCCACTCATCTCACACAGGAGGAGTCTAAGGCACACAGAGGGGCAATGACTTTTTCAATGTTACACCACCAGCTGGGGCCAAGTTGAGAATGCTAGACTGAAACCAGAAGCCCTGGGCTCATTTCTCTGCACTTCACTGACTCTTCTTGAACAATGTTTAGTGTAAAGGGACACAATCTCTGGAGTGAATTTGGTATAGCTTATTTGGGGCATGGATAAAATGACCTTGAACATCCTTCCCCCAGTTCATCTCTGAATCAATGGCATTGGAAGTAGAAAGCATCCATTAGATCATGGCCATGCAATTTTCTGCTCTTCTAGCTTTTCCTCTCGATCGGGCTCCATTTAGCTCACTTGCAGTGCTAAAAACTCTGATATTAGACAGAACTTCTGCCAGCGTCATATCTTGGGAAAAGTCTTAATGGTTCACTAAATCCTATCCCAGAGAAAATGTGCTTGTATAGTCTTTGAATACTTTCACTAATTTGTCTGGGTGCCACAGTTCTTAATACATCAGTACTAGATTATAGTTAATTATAAATAAGATACAAATGATGCAAATGACATCTCCTTTTCACCTGTTCACTGACACCAGAATACATTTTGTAGTTACTACTTACTCAGCTCCACCTTCAGCCATGTGCCTGTTCCAAAGGTGAGTTTGTTGTTCCTCCCAGTGAGTCCCACAGTGTCTGATGCCTCACAATAAATTCTGTCACTTCACCTCTTTTCCTGATTTACCCTAATGAGTTAGAAAACACTCAAGATTTCAGATAGCTACTTGACTTATTTGTAGGAGAAAAAAGCATCCCCCCTGCCATGGAATAAATTCATACCTCCTGGTACTAGGGTGGGCAGAGAGGCCATGCAGACCTGCTTCCCCATTTACAGAAGAGAAAACTGAGGCCCAGAGCCAGAGATCTGTCCAAAGTTCCACTGCTAGTTGGTAGTAGAGACCAAACATGGATCTTTTTGATTTCTAATCTAGAGTCTTCCCCTCTTCACCACATTCTGGATGTTGTCATTTACTTTATCTCTTCTTCCCCTTGGCCTGGAAACCTTATTTCTTTAGGTGCTTGATTTCCATTAAACAAGCACTTATGAAGCACTTACATTGTAAAAGGACCATATTAGATGCTTCATGGGATATAACAAGAGTCTGCTTTCAAGGATCTTTCAGTTTTAATGGGAAGAGCTTCTCAGTAATGAAAGGTTTCCATAGCTGTTTGTGTCACAGATTATCCAAGATCCCATAGCTAAATTTGGGATATGGAGGGTAAGAGGAATGGGAGGGATGCCTGGGGAGAAAGTACAGCCAGGCTTCAAACAGGAAGCCAGCCTATTTCCAAAGATACCCGGTTTGTCCTAATTGTCTAGAGTGTTAGTCTCTGCACCATTCTGACCCAGTGAATTGATTCTACTGTTATTTCCAACTCTTCAATTGCCTATTTTCATTTTTAAATGTTCCCCATAAAGGCTCAATCTTAACTTCATAGGTTGCCTGATAAAACAAGGAGGATGCATCCATAAGGGTAAAACACACGTAAGTACATGTAGAAGCCTTAAGGTAGGCAAGAGAAAATAAGGGCAGGGTGGGGTCAACATTTACCTGGAGAGACTAGAAGCATGGTCCCTTTACCAAAGATGAGTTTGTTGTATCCTGACATTCACACCATAGCAAACACCCACACAAAAATGGCCTTCCAGTGTTGGGCTTTGCAACCTCTAATCTACTTAGGGAAGGCGAAAGAAAACCATTTATGGAGAACGTATTACATGCCAAGCAGGTTAATAACCATATAGTACATTATCTCATTCAGGCCACAACTGCCTAGATATTATTATTCTTATTTTACAAATAAAGACCAGGTGATCTGAGGCTGAGCAGGTAGAACCATTACCACTATGAAAGACACAAATGGCTTGGGCGCACAAGACATTTTAGCATAGGACAGGTAAATGGTAGAGAAGCTTCAAGAGAAGAATCTTCCTCCTTGTCCCTTTTAGAGGAAGATTATGGCTACTTGGGGTTAATTCTCCTGCTAGAGCCAGATGTCAGAACTCTAGTTAACAGTGATCCCCTAAAACTCCAGCTCATCCTCCATTACACAATCATTTCTTGAGACATGAAGACATTTTGTCCTCTATCTTTCCATTATTCATCTGATATTCTACTCACCAGGCCTGACCAGCAGTCGAGTCCCACTCCCAAAGACCCATGTATAACCTAGGCCCTTCCCGCAGTTGTTTCTTAGTCAGCCAAAAACACCCACAAGTCTACACTCTTCTCATACCCCCAACCAAGAGGTAGAACCCTTTCATCTATAACGGGGGTTCCATCTTTGCTTTCTTTTTGTATTCTACACAACACACAGGCCATTTGACACAAATTTGGGCATTTATTGCGCAACACTTAAAATGAAGTCTCTATATACCCACATCTCTGGTTTATCACCATCAAACTCATGATTTTCAACTCTATTTATCCAACAGATAAATCTAGTCCTTTTATTGTTTCCATTACAGTTATCAATTTTTAGATTCCTGCCATAGTGTCTCTCCTAATTTTAACTTCAATCCATCTGAAACTTTATGGAGTGGCATCTAGATCATTATGAGTGACAGCTTCCCATTCCCCTAGTCAACTTTTTTTGCAGACTCAGTGCAGCCTTGTTACTTACTCAAGTCCTGTTCTGCCCACAAAGCCAGGTGTCCTTCTGATTAAAGGACACCCTGTCTGCTTCAGGTCTGGTAAAAAACACCACTTGTCTTCTCTTTAGTTCTTATCTGTTGCGTATCTACTATTTTCCATGGGCCTCACGAGTAATATCTTGCCTTTCTCTTCTATTAAGAAAGAGCACGACTTGGACAGAAGAATACTATTAGAATGTTAAAGGACAGCTGAGGCTATCCTTCTCCCACTTCTTTATTTAAATATTCTGAAAATAGTCAGAAAGACCTATTATATCCTATCATGTACTCCAAATGTTATAATTGGAGAGGAGATGACATAAGGAAGAAGAAATGCTTGGGAATTTAGACTTACCTGGGGTGACTTCGAGCTTTGTTCCAGTTCCAAAGGTAGCCTTTTGGTTACCCCCAGTAGTCACTGTAATTCAGGCCTTTACAAAAATGGCTTCCTTTCTCCTGCCATTTACATTTGGGTAACATACATGTCACTGTACCTCAGAAGAAGGATCTAATGACTATGGCTATAGATCCACATGAAAATGGCTAGTGTACTAAGAACCTATATATATATCCTACATATGTAATTCCTTGAAAGAATTATACTAGCTGACCTAGCATTTTCTTTTTGTTCTGAAAACAGATGTTATTTTACATGTGTATAGCATTTAATAATTTATAGAATACTTTAAAATACATTATCTTATTTTGGTTTTAAAATTACTTATGAGCTGATGTTAAATATTTTCATTGTACTGACGAAGAAACTGTGGCCCAGATGCACTAATCAAGCTAAGGTTAGAAGAACTGGCTCAGCCAAAGTTTCTGCCTTTTTCTTTGAATCAACTCCTTGGCTGGGCTGTTTCAGTATGTTATTTTTGGTTCATCTCCATGCCTATTTTTCTCCACAGCTAGATCTTTGTATCCTCTATACCATTATTTTAACATTTCTTGCTACATCAGAATGCACTTAAGTCTGCATAAACCATTAATTTCTTGACACTTGGGCCCTACAAATACTGCAGTAAGTTCAATGGGCCTCAGTAGCCACATTAAGTCTCCTACCTTAGTGACATATTGTCTACTTACTGGGTTTTACTAATAATCGTGTCCCCCTGCCAAAGATGAATGTGTTATAAACCACTGCACCGTGCTGCCTGACAATACATGAGCTACCTTGATAATAGATTAATGTGGTTAACATGCCTCTCCCCTCCCTCATGAGAGCTCTGTCTGGGATTCCGCACCCCCCCCCCTTTTTTTTAAATCACTGGAATAAAGACTATGGAATTAAGTCTGTGAAAGCCTCTTTTCAGGACACAATAGTAGTGATGTAGGGGAAAGCCTGAGAAGAGTTCAAGTGATATTCTCTAGACAGTGCTGACACTCATTTCCTTCAAAATGATTTGCAATTTTTCACCAAGTAATCTCGTTTTTTAACAGCCATATTTATCAGCTCTGATCCCCATTTTTACTTCAGAACCAACACCTGCTCACAATCTCATTTTACCAGTGGTTAGCAAATTGGCTCTATCCCTGTAGATAATCTTTCTTTTATCTTTTTAATGTATCTAAAAGTCTTATGAGCATGGAGTGGAACATGGGATATCATTGGATTATTAGGGATGGGGACAGCATCCCTTTTTTTTATTTTGTTTTAATGGCTTTCATCACTAAACCCCAATACTCATTGAGTTAAAGAATAAGGAGACATTTAGTCCCCTGTGCAATAGAAGACTACACGATAAGCACAAGTTTATAATCAGTAATAACCAGATACTTACTGGAGCTCACTGATAGCATGGTTCCCTTCCCAAAAGTCAACGTACTTGCCCCCTGGTAGGCACAGTGAAATGAGGCCCTACAAATACCTCGAGTACCCATTCACTCTACCTTGTTTATCACTATAAACAATGGAAATCTCGTATTCTGTCCTTACCCTCTGCAAGGAACTCAGTGGCCTTTAGTGTTTGGGTATGCAGTAACAAAGCTCTGTTACTTTGTAAGGAGGAGGATAGGTCCTACACTCACTCGATAACTAGTCACTGAACGCCTCTGTGTGTAAGGCACTGAACTAGGCATAAGTGATATAGTGGAGGGCCTCTTTGACACCATTCCCGTCTACCACCTGTAGGTTGTCAGTCTAGGGAGTGACACACATAAAAATACACAGATAATATAATGTCAAGTGATGGAAATGCATGAATAAAATCAGGCTGGGCAATGGGATAGAAAACAACCAGGCAGCAGCTGGGTTTGATGGCTTGTTGGATTGACTGGGCAGGAAAAGTCTCTCTGAGGATGTGAGATCCAGGCATGGAGGAATTAATCATCACCTCCATTTACAGATAAGCAAATTGAGGGCTTGAGAGATTAAAGCCTGGATCCACATCACATAGCATCAACCGTGGATATGGAGGCTTAGATCATGCCTTCTCTCTGCTGAAGTACTAGGTCTAGTTCTACCATGTAAATTCCTGGTTAGAAAAGTTAAAGTGAGACAGGGGTTTTTCCAAAGTGATTTTGAGATGTTATTTGGGTAGTTGGAAGCTGGTACTGGCCATTGAGGGCATCAAGGTTGTGAGAAGACACCAGGCATAAGAGAAGGTGTTGGTATTTCAGAATAGGTTTTTCTGATGAACTGGCTACTAACATGAAGAGGTTTCCTTCATTTCAATTAAAAAAAGAGAGAGAGAGTGAGATGGGGTGCCTGGGTGGTTCAGTCGATTAAGTGTCCAACTTTGGCTCAGGGCATGATCTCACAGTTTGTGGGTTTAAGCCCTGGATTGGGCTCTATGCTGACAGCTCAGAGCCTGGAGCCTGCTTCAAATTCTGTGTCTCCCTCTCTCCCCTCCACCTCAAAAATCAATAAACATAAAAAAAATTAAAGAGACAGAGAGAGAGAGAGAGAGAGAGAGAGAGAGAGAGAGAGAGAGAGAGGCAGTCTCTCCATTCTGCTTTCCTATTAAGTTGGCAAAGAATGCAAACTATTACCTAGCAGAATGAAATCTTACAGTTAGGATGAGGCAGACACAGAGAATGCTCTACTCCCCAATAAATCCGCATAAACTGAAGATTCCTGGAAGTCCACTGAGACTTCCAAAAAAGCTTGTTACATGAGTGAATACATGTGGTGATACTTACTAAGATCCACCTTTACCACGGTCCCCTTCCCGAACACCAGCTTCTGGGTATTTGAAATACCACAGTGATCTATGTCCTCACAAAAACCAAAGGGTGCTTCACTTTTAAGTGTGGGAATCTTCCCAGGTTCTCTCACTTGGTTGAAACCCAACTCCACACTAAGCCTGTATTTAGGTAAAACCCAAGAAAGGTCTTAAACGCATATACTCTTTGGGATGTTAGGAAACCTCTGAAACCATTTACTACAAGCTCCCCAACTCACACATTTGTCTCTTCAGTGATCTCAGGTTTTTGATAATCTCCAGGGGACAATCCTGCTCAATAATTACCATGTTCTATTTTCTCATAATGGGAAGGGTTCATCCAATATCACAGTTTAACCCTTTCTCTGCCATAGCTGAACTTTGTTAAACCTCAGGGTTACCCTCCAATAGAGTTTTTCATAAAATCTGACTTTTTAAAAATTACGAGTCATCTGACTGCCCACACTTTTCAAAGAGATTTCACATACATACTATCTCATTTGAATCTCACAAAATCCTTTGAGCGAGGCAGAGCTGGAATCATTATCTCCATGTGACAGATGAACTGAGGCTTAGAGAACTTGAACGGTGTTCCCATGGCACAGAGTTGGTGAGTGGTTGAGCTGGGTCCACATTATCTTTTGGCTCCTAGTTGAATGTCTTAATGATTTATTTTGTACACATTCATGTGTTGATCACATCACCTTGCCTTTCAAATATTCCTCCCTTTCTTATTCTCTTCCGCATTGAAAAAGACAATATCATCAGCAACAAAAACAATACTTCTCCCCCATCACCCCTCCTCTCCTGCAAAAACCCCAAGCAAACCTCCAGCTCAACTCTTTTTCAGAGCAATGTTTTTTTAATGCTCATATGCTTTCTGTGAGCTGGGAGATAAGAGTTACCAATATTTCAGTTGCATTAATTGGGAAAAATGAGGGCCAGGGGAGATAAATCAGAATGCTAGTTATTGAGGTTGTAGCCTGTACAGACAGCAATATATTGAGCCTTAGAAAACGTGAGTCCTTGCCCTGCTATTGTGTCCATGTTCAAATCACTTAACCACTCTGAATAAAGAGAAGCACACCTTTCCACCGTCCTCTGCTTCTTGAGACAATCAGATAAAAGATGTGAAGAAATAAGAAAAATATACCTTAATCGTTTTCCTTAAGAAAACAGACAAAATATCAATGTAGCAATATCTTTTATCCATAATGAATTTGTATATACATATATGTTTGTGCATAAGAGCAAGATTAAACATTTTTAAGGCAAATTTGGGACAGATTACTTTAGGCTGACATAGCACATTAACGGCTGGGTTCTGGCTTCACTGCTAGAAACAGAATTGTGGCTCAAGTGCCAGTAGTCACTTGGTTTGACTAACACCCCAGTTTCTCCTCCAAAAATTAGCTTGTTTCCTGCAGTGTTGGTCACATGGTGATTTGAGGCCATCAAAACCCAAAGGGACCAAGGGACTCTGTAGATACTTGACCAAGGACATTTCCTACAGCCTTGACAAAGTGGGGGGGGGGGTGTGGTATTTAGGATAATCCTGTTTGCTATTGCTGTACCCACATTATAGAGCTGGAATGCCTGGAAGTGGGCACATATTTGGGTCTAACCCAATCATATATTTACTTATTTCTCTGCTTTGGCTGCTTGGACCTAGATCTATGAGTGAAGTTAATAGCTCTCAACCATAGCTTCATTCAGGGGTCCGTTTGACCATTTTTAACCCACAGAGAAACCTGAGAACAGGAAGCCCCCTAAGCCCTGGAAACCTTCCAGGCCATTCATGCTTCCAGGGTGGAAATGCTGATAAACACAATCACACACAGGCATGCACCATTAGGGTCTCTATACTCAGTTTAGTGCCGAAGGAAGATGCCAAAGGGAGGAAGGATACATTAGTGGGTCCACCTAGGCTCTCTGAGTTGCTCTGCACTATGGATCAGCTTTACTTTCCTTGGTCTAAGTTTCAAACCCAGACTTCCTCTAGCTATTCTAGAGCCTCCACTGGTGAGGCTAGTATTAAGGAAGGGGGTAAGGAGCCTTCTTGGGGAAAGTTTACAGAATACAATGGAGAAGTCATTCTTGATAAGAAAGGAGTATAACAGTTGATGGCACTTCTAACAGCGAGATGACCAAGAACTACAGGACTCAACAAAAATAAACCTTGTAAATCTATCCTCCAACTTGGCATGCCCATTCTGGGCCGAGGGCCAAATCTTTCCCCAAGCATTGGGTATAAAACCAGAGTGTATGTTGCAAGAAGCCTCACACACTCTAGTGGGATTGCCCTTCTCTTTTGCCTTTGGTGGGGATGAACACAGTCTCCTTTTAGATTCTCAAGTTCCTAAAAGGGACCCTAAGTCATCTTGACCTTCCTTTTGCCTCCCCATCCCAGTCTACCTAGCAAGGAGGGTCCTCCAGGAGGGGCAGTACACATGTTCCCTTAGTTTAAGGGAATTCATTCATTTCCCTTTCAGTTTCTTCACAGTGATGTTTCCCTAGAGTCAAAAACAACCCACTCACCAGGCCGTACAGTTAGCTGAGTTCCTTTTCCAAAGTACAGCTTCCCTAAGGTTGAGCCTCTATCGACACAGTGCTGGCCCCCTTTACATGAACCTGGTGCTGATGTTCCCCAACCACTGTCTCTCCTGCCTTGGGGATAGGGTTGAAAATCCACCTCCATCCTCTTTAAATGGCTTTAAGTGTTTTTCTTGTGCAGCCAGCAGTCTTAGCTGGACAGTCAGTCCTCATAGGCTCTCTCAGGGGAGAAACGGTCTACGGTAACAATAGCCTTCCCACCTGCAGAGGCCCCTCCCGTCAGAAAGCAATTACACGTCCTTTTGAGAGGGTTGAAATTGGAAGGAACTTTGCTTCCCTGGCCCTATTTCCCAGTATAAAAGACTGCTCACTTACTTGGATTGACATTATGTTTGGATCCCTTTCCAAAGCTGAACTCGTGAAAACTTTGATAGACTAGATCTGCCCTCTGCAAAATCACCTCATTTCCCTCATTCAACCTCTGGTCCTCCTGCCAGGCATTTCTCTTTTCTCCTCTTTCTTTTTCCCTTCCAGATACCCCCTTTTATTTTCCCATTTACTGCACTGGGAAATCATGCCCCACCATCTACTAGGCTTAAAAAATCCCAAATAGCCTTTACTTCACGAATAATTTGGTGACCGATTTCTTCAGCTATCAAAATAATACAAATAGAGGGAACAGGCCTGGGCTCTCACCTTTTCATCCTCTAGGCTTGAATCCTGGGATGTTAGCACTTACGAGTTGAAAGGGAGCACAGAGGTGATTCAGCCCATAGCTAAAATGGTATAGACATCCCTTCTCTAACATCCAGTGCTTACTAGCCTTAAGGACCCAGAGTGAGGATCTCCAAGGAAGAAGAACTCTGGACTTCCCAAGCAGCCTTTCCATGGCAGGGCAGTTCTCCTAGTTCAAAAAGATTCCACCAGAGGCTGAGATACATCTCGCAACCACCGGTTTTGTTTTTGCCTTTGTACTAACCCCTTCCTCGTCTACATGGCAGTTCTTCAAATATTTGAAAAGAGATATCTCATCTTAATAGAGTACAGCGACATCCTCTCTCACTCTTTCTTCAGGGACCTGAGACCATTTCAGATAGTTAGCTTGATTTTTAGCTGACCGTGAAGCCCTTGCCCTCAACAAATTTATCGTGGTGAAGGTGTACCTGATGGGGAGAGCCATTTCTGGGGTCAAAGAGGAGGTGAGGGAGACGAGTGAAGTAGAAATCTTAGGATCCTAATGCAAACTGAGAAAGCTTTTTGGGAACATAGCTACTGACCATTGAGTTTCCCAGATGAAACTGCCCATAACCGTAGCCATCATTTTATTTAAAAATGATTCTGACCCTTTCCTTCTTACTTACTTGCTCTTACAGTTACTGTGGTTCCTGCTCCAAAAACGTAGTTGTAGCCACTAGTGCCACAGTGCTAGGTCTACCTACACTAACCTCATCAAGACTGTGGGCTGTGGCAGGCAGGCTGCCTCCGGGCCTACCTTTACGCCCCTATGTAAGAAGCCCTTGGTAACTATTCTAACCTCTTGCTTTGGCTTTTACTTTCACAGAGTTTCCTCATTTGTGAAGAAAGCAGGGGATGCTAATATCCATCCTGGGGGATTGTTCAGAAGGCAATATGAGTTCAAGTAGGAGACGCACTTTATACAGTACTTTATACAGCACACAGCAAGCATTCAGTAAGAGTTCGTCAGGAAGATCAAGATTAATTCTTTTCATCTTAGAAGATGCATATAATTTTAGTTTGTCACATCTTCTCTCTGAAACCTGGAACGTTCATAGGTACTTTAAATTATATCCTAAGGCTCCTTTGTCAACTAGTAAAAAATTGCCAGCAGTTAAACTTTGGGAATTTTTCATATATAGGATGCCATCCCAAGAGTAGGGTCGGCAGTTTCAGAATGTTTACTGAATCATAGGACTTGCTTACTATGTTTTATATCTGTTTAAGAGACATATGAACAAGGAATGATAAATTGTTATGGGGGGGGGGAACCCAAAACACAAAATAAAAGGACTCAAAACAAATACAAACTGGTAAGAAGAATTTAGGATAATATGTTGGTGACTTTCACTTATAGACAATTATAACTTACTTGGCTTTACGCTGAGCTTGGTTCCAGATCCAAAGTAAAATATGTTAGAGTTGTACACCGTGTTTACTATCATTACAAAAAGTCTGGGACTTCCTAAAAGGGAGGTGGTTAAACAGAGGAGACCAACCAAGGTAGGTCAAGCCTCACTCAACCCTACCAACTTCTTGCTATTTTCCTAGAAAATTCAAGAACCAAAGTGAGGAATGAGCCAAGAAGACACATTCATTATCAGAGACAGGCAAGATAAGGGCAACTGATTTTCTCCAGTGGTTTTATCGATTTCTTTTCTTTAGTTTTCTGCTTGGGTTCATTCTTATGTCTTCTGTGCTCCATACACACAATATTTTCAACAAGGACACTGCCAGTAAATGCTTTTTACCTTTTTCTTTTCCTAATTATAAGTGAAAATTCTCCTCAGGTGGACTAGACTGTGAGAAAAATCCTTACTCTCTGCCTTTAGTGCCAGGGCTATCTGGAAGCTTCTCTCCCTGGGTCTGTACCTGGATCTGTGTGCTTGACAACTTGAGCTGGGCTACTTTTAATGATATCTTAAACCACACCAGCTGGTTTGCTGTAGTCTATATGTATCATCCACCAAGATCCCTGTGTCCTATCTGTCAGAGTACCTACGTTACATAACCAAATGTACTTTAACATCCACATCGACACTCTCCTTCCAGCCCCCACAATGAAACCGTACATTTTGGCTTTTGTGTGTGTGTGTGTGTGTGTGTGTGTGTGTGTGTGTGTGTGTATGCTTTCTGCCTGCATGTTCTCTTTAGCAAAGAAGAAGAAAAGAGGCCTCAGTGCTGGCTGTCATTTGCAAGTCTAGATGAAACATTATTTATGAGCAAAATATTTTGCTGACAATAAGAACAGAAAGGGAAGCTCAGTGCCAACAGTTAGACGCCCACACAGTTTGGATTTAAACAAATCTCAACAAATGAACACAGTTATGAGAAATAAAATAGAGGTGACTTCAGTCGAAGCCAAGTAATTATAATACTTAGGCAGTTTTGGAGGGCAAGGGGTTTACTTGTTCTCACTTGTAGAAATGATAAGCAGTGTGTTACGGGAACACTTTGCTGGAAGGGCACCAGAGAGCTATAGAAAGAGAGCTTCATTTAAATATCTTAAATAGGCATGTTTGTGTTTAGCAGTAGAAATAAGCTAGAATAGGCTAGAAATATGGCTGGCTAACTAGACTTGGTTTAAGATAGTTAGTTCCTGGTAAAACCATCTTGTAGCATTCGGTCTGGCTCAAATGGAAATGTTATGAGACACAGAGACTCCCTTTATGGAATCTGTTCCTATTATTCAGCATTCTTCTAGGTTAGGATAGCTTCTTCTCCACTCATTTTTCATCAACTCCCCTTCCAAACTTAGCAAAAAGCCTTCTCTTTCTCTTTGGTCTTTGATAAATACTTCTCTTCTTACATTACCCTTTTGGGCATGTGCTGTTGGTGTCTCTCCACCAGCCTCAACCCCAGGCCCATTAACTTACATGTATGTACAGTAGACATTAATAGATTAACAGATCAGTGCAAATAGAATTTGATTGTGGAGGCCTACCAGGTACAACAGTCAACTGGGTCCCAGATCCAAAGGTCAGTTGCCAGCTTGAACCTGAAGAAACACTGTGATATGCCCAACAACAAAAACCAGATCAAAAGGCTAGGCTGGCAGTGCAAAGAGTTGGCAATTACTTTATGGGTTAGGCCTCACATCATTGCCAGACTATTGTCTGTCTACAAATCATAAATAAACCCGTCTTTATAATCTCCCTTTCTTTTAGGGAATCTTTGCTTTCCAGTCTCTACTACAGAGTTCTAAGTGTCAAACATAAGCTTTCAACATATATGTAGAGTGAGTGCTCTCTGATTTCAGATGTTAAACCAGGGTTCACATCTTTTCATCTAAGAAGACTCACAAAGCCCAGGACGGAGACAATTTCTCCTCCACTCTGGGCATCACTGGGTTGTGCAACTAGGGAACTGCTCAAATCCTTGCGTCCTCCTTAGACTCAGTCTACAGGATCTACATGAGGTACGGAGCTGCAATTATCTGGTTAGTTTGGCTGCTAGTTTGATATTGCTAAAATAATTTTACAATGATTAAATTATCAGGGGAAATTTCTAGTTTTCCACTTTACTTTTGGATCATTTCTTTTCTCCTGGCTAAAGTGGGACCTATATTGATCTAGCTGCCAAAAGTCTTCAAAAATGGGACAAAAATAAATTTTAATATTTTCTAAAGTAGTGAGGATGGCACGAAAGGGTCGTGCCCAGGAGGGATCAGAATACAGATTGTCACATTCGAGGGAACAAATGAGATCCACCTCCAGAAGGTAACTTCCCTGAGGGCAATATCACATTGAGTTTGTTCCCTAATGGGTCCCTGGTCTGAGCATCAAGCCTGGCAGAGAGTAGATGAACAAAAATATTTGTCAGATGAGTCCTGTGGACTCCTCAAACATCAGGCCAGGTAAATTAATGGTTGAGACAAGCTCAGAAAACTGGAGATTTAAGTTTTAGTTCCAGCTCAGGCACAGATAGGCTGTAAGACCATCATAAATTACCTGGTAAATTAGCTGGTAAATGAAGCTATGAGATCATGATCAGTCTCTTCCCCAGGCCTTAGTTCCATCATAAATGGAGACAATCAAAAGGGATGATTTTAAGGGTTCTTTCTGCTCCATGAGGCTATGTCATACAAATTTTTGGCCTAAAGTTTCAGAAACAAGAAGCATCCCCTTGTACTTATGAGTAAACTTTTTTTTTAAGTGATTTTCAGGGGCGCCTGGGTGACTCAGTCGGTTAAGCTTCTGACTCTTGATTTCAGCTCAGGTCATGATCTCACGGTTCGTGGAACCCTGAGTCGGTTTCTGCACTGACAGCATGGAGCCTGCTTGGGGTTCTCTCTCTTCCTCTCTCTCTCTGCCCCTGCCTTGTTCTTGCTCTCGCTCTCTCAAAATAAATAAATAAACATTAAAAAAAAAAAAAGGTGATTTTCAGACTCTGGGAGAGGCTAGTCACAGTTATTTTGGTCAATGATAATTACTTGCAAGTTTCCTTCCATAAATGGACATAATCTTACTTAGCTGAAAAGAATGGTGCCTTAGAGGCTTGTTAAAGAATTAGAAATCTTGTCACTGATGACTGTACAAATCCAGGGCTACAGGGCCTAGACAGTACCCCAAGAATCAGTCACACCCCTTTACTCTCACCACATATATTCTGGGAGAAATACCCAGGGCTCCCCTACATGCCCATTTCACACCAAGACATCAGGTCCTAGCCAGGGGTACTTTTGTCCTCCTTCTATTTGATGCTCATTCACCCTTTCTAAACATTCTTCGTATAGTGTATAATTGGGGCTAAATCAGCTCCTAATCCACAGACATTCCTTAATCCAGGGGTACACTTTTATACTTACTGGGCTTCACAGATAACTCAGTGCCTTGTCCGAAGATAAGCTTTCCTCCCTGGTTATAATTCACACTGTGTTACATATCCTGTCAAAAACATATCCAATCTTCCTGAACACATTTCTAATCCTCTTCCTCCAAACCCACAGCAGATCTCTTCTCACACCATAGCATGAATTGTGGCTATACTTATTGTAACTTTTTTTCTTATAAGGGGAATAAAGTACTTACACAGGGGACTGATAGAGAATAATGAGAATTCCTATTTATCCGAAAATGTTTCTATCCAAACGGATTTCTCGTGTTTGCTTAATGGCTCTGGGTATTGCTGCTCAGGGAAATGGCTTCCTTTCAAATATGTTTCTTGTGGTCTCAGCTAGAAATACATGGCACACAGGGGTTAAAAAATTAAGGGCAGGTGAGACTCTGGGGAATCAGGCGTACCCACAGTGACCACAACCTGGGTCCCTGCTCCAAAATTCAATTTCCACCAGCCATCAGTTGTCACACTGGTGACAAACACTTCTACAAAATGGCTTCCCCCGAGAAGACAGCTGGTAAATGAAGACAAACTGCTCATGGGGAAACAATCTTGCTACAAAATGAGGTAACTGCATGATATGAGATATAAGCTTTTCCCTCCCTTCTCTTCTAATTTCTCTTCTTTCAAGACGCCAAGGATGATGTGTGCCAAGAGCTGTACTTCCCCGGCAGCAGGGCCAGAGAGCGGCGCCTCTGGGGTTAACAAAGCCTCGGCCCTCGCTCTAGACTCTTTAGTGACCCCAGTCCTCGGTACCACTGGAGTGCAGGTGACAACTGATCACCACTGCTACTCTCACCTTTAAATTATCTGGTGATTTGAATTCATGAGTCTCCTAGAAAAGCAGTTGTAGGAAGTCTGAGCTTGGAGCCTCTTGGAACTATATCCGTCACTGGCGTCTACTAGCCTCGGTTTGTAAGTTTACAAAATAGGGATAACTCTACTGAAATCTCTGAGGAAGACTTGCCGTCAGATGGGGTTACTTATTGGAAGTTTGAGAGAGCAGGCAGACCCCAGGCCTGGATTCCTGGTGGGGTCCTGCTGGGTTTCTTCCCCTCTACCCCTCCCAGATCTCCTTCAAGGATGAGAGGCTGAGGAAGATGACTGACCCTTGGTCTGCTCAACCCCTTTAACATTCTTCTGACTCAAGGAGGCCCCCATAGAAAAGAGATCAGGTCTTCCCTTTGGAGATAATAGTATTCAGTGCACAATTCAAATTACATGCCACTTACTTGGCTTGACAAGCAGCCTTGTCCCCTTCCCAAAGATAAAGGAGAAGCCTTGTCCTTGTACACAGTGATTAGCTCAGCATCAAAAACCTGCCAACTCAGCGTTCCCCCACACCGAGCCCTCCTGAGGAGGGAAACCTACAGTGCACTTGCTCGGGTGTCATTCACACACACCTATGATTTTCCTCCCTGAATAAGCAATCCCTCCCCCTCATTATCCCTTTCTACCTCCCTCTCCATCCCTGCACCTGAGGTCAAGATGGACCCAGGCCTCGAGACGCTCGGGCTCATTCCATCTCATTTCCCTCCCATCTAGTGGTACTTACAGGGCAGCACAGACAAGCTGGTTCCCTGACCGAAGATCAAACCCTGGCCATAGTTATTCCCACAGTGCCTCTGGGCTCTGCAAAAACCCCCTAGAGCTCCCCTGACTTCATCTCAACAGCACAAGCGACCCAGGTCCCAGAACCTGTGTTTCTAGCTTTAGGATGAAAAAGCCAACCTGTTTGTCCTGTCCAGTCCCAGGAACAAAGGGGGTTTGGGACACGCCGAGCAAAGGTTCCAAAACCTAACCCAACAACCCTGGTGTCCTGAAGGGTGCAGCTCTGCGTTAATGAGCTAGAGTTTTTTTTCACAGAGAGAGACTCCAGGGTCTGGAAGAGGCTTAAAGAGGTTCTCTCATTTCTCCTCCTGCCTCAAGGCAGAGTTGTGCTTCAATCACCCCTGATAGGAGGGTGTCTATCTCCTTTCAGAAACTCTCTAGAGAAAGTGCTCTGGCAACTACTCCTGACAGCTCATTTTCACTGTTCAAAAACCTATTAGGAAGGTTTTACCACTAAGCTCGCTCCCTTCTTCTTGCAGTCCTAGCTGTGTCCTGTGGGCTGCGTCCTGATGGGGCTGGAGAACACAGCCCCTCCAGCTCTTGTCCAGAGCCTCCGTTCCCAGACTGACATATGGGAGGCAATTCCACTTGCCCTTTAACCTCTTTTCTTCCATAGGCACTGCCCCTGTTTGCCTCTACAGAGACTTTACTGATCCTCAATCTCTGGGTCTGAGAGTTTCATTCAGGGGCTATTTTCAGGCTCCATATTTCATCACGAGCTTCACCACCCAGAGGAGCAGAAGGACAATTTGAGGGACAAGTTGCTCTTTTCTATGAAGCTTCCAGCCTCTCTCTGTCCCTGTCCCTCCATAGGGGAAGCCTATGTCTTGGGGCATTCTGGAGGTAGTCACACTGGGGTCAGCGTGGTGGGAGGCTGTGTAAGGTTTCAGCTACTGTGAGTGCATCCCTGTGAGTGGCCTCAGGAGCTCCAACCACGCAGCTCTCTGCAGATACCTCTCCCCTGCCTCTGACACTTGGATGATTTTGTATTTAAATGAGCGAGGATTCTTTCTATTTCCGCTTAGATACTTTCAAATCCCAGGTGAAGAATTTCATAGAGCAGGCTGACATTCTCCACCCTCCCCCCACCAATGCCGGCTTTTCTCCTGATGCATGACAGAGTCTTGACAGAAGAGCCCGAGGGGCAAAACAAAAGTTCCACTGTGTGTTGGGGATGATGTTTATCATTATTATTAATAGCTAGGGTTTAATGAGCTCCTTTTATGTTTTGGGCACTATGCTAAATACTTTAGCTGTGTCATTTTATCTGATCCTTACTGTAACTCAACAGAGTGGGTATTTGTTTTTATCCTTATTTTATGGATGGGGAAATTGAGGCTCAGAGAGGTTAGGTAGTTTGCCCAAGGTCACACAGCTGAGCAAAGTCTGGGAGCCAGGACTTGAATTTAGGTTTTTCTATCTCTAAAGCTCATTCTATGTCACCTAATCCATAAACACTTATGTTTAAAATGTCCCAAGGGAACAATGGCATCTCAGGGATGCTGTAGAAGTAGACTCAGCGCTGAGTCTCACTTTCTACAACAGAAATTTTGTTCCCAGATGAGATGCCCAAAGTTCTAATGGTTCTTTTTAGAGATTTAAACTGCAGTGGCGGGTGGTGTGGTGGTGGGTGGGGGTGGTCAAAAAAATACTTTCTGACAGCAAACATTGCTAAATTTCAGAATTGATTACAGAGAGGCACTGAGGAATTTCCTGCCCTAGACCATCCCTGGAGGGCCAGGGAGCACACAGGGAAGCCTAGTTAGGGGTGGTATGGCATTGGGTCCCTCTGGAAGTCCTTCCTGACATTCTCATTGGCTCAGTGGTTGTTTATATCTCTATTTCTTTGAAAATGTTGTATATGTTCCTGAGAACCCCTCACTATGAGCTGTAGTAACAGATTGTGTGTGCATGTGTGTGTGTGTGTGTGTGTGTGTGTGCACGCGCGCGCATCTCATTTTAAAGCAGAGAAGGAAACCAACTCTCTTTGGCCTGGGGAAAGAACATTAATAAAGAGCCCAAGCAGATGCACAGGATTAAAGTATTTTTCAAACTAATGATTTGATTGATTGCCCCTAAAGGCCCAGCCAAAGAAGAATACAACTTACTTGGCTTCACAGTGAGCGTGGTCCCGTCCCCAAAGGTTAATTTGCCTGCGTTGGTGTTACACAGTGTTCAGTGCTATTGCAATAACCTTGACTGGGGCCTCTAGGAAGACAGGTGGAGGTGGAGGAGGCAAGCAGGAAAACAAAATCTAAAATGACTGCCCATGGCCAAAACAATCTTCTTGTAATTAGGTTAGAACGTGGAATGAATACTAATAACTCGCAACTTCCCAGCCCGATTGTATTTGCCATAATCTTCCTTGAAAGAATGGGCCTTGGCGGGAGCACCTCTTGGGAAATTCACTCAAAGTGGCTACTGCTAGTCTCCTGGGATTCTGTCTTGTTTGTTATTCCTGCAGGCCTTTTGTCTATTTTCATCCAATTCCTGCCTTTTTTCTCCCTACTTTCCGTGGACCTTCCTTCTCATGGAGGTTCACATATTTTCTCAGGGAGAGACTCCACGGATAGTAAAAGCTAAAGCACAATGCCGTAGGGAATATACGCATTAATAACCTTGTTTTCCAGCTGGTATCACGAACCACCAACACAAACCAAGCAAAAAAAACACCACCTGTGTTTTGACAGCTTCTGCGTGATGGAAGACAGGCTTCTTGGGAAGAATAATTAGCCAGAAAGAAGAACTTACTTGGTGTGACCATGAGCTTGGTGCCTTTCCCGAATGTGAGTTGGTAACTCCCAACCCTAGAGTCTACCCAGAGTTTCCTTTCTTTGCAAAATCCCTGCAGATGCTGAGAAAATGAAACCACTCACAGCACAAGGAGCAGTGCTGACAGAAGCTCAGACTGTCACAGTAACCAGATGACAGGCAGAAGAGCTGTGACAGAGGCTGGCCATGGGGTGGACCATCCCTTGGAGTCCTAGAGACATGGCTGGCTTTCAGAGGCCATCCAGTTCATCCTCCCATCTTCTGCCAAGGTGTTCTCTGACCAAAGACCTATCCAGTCTTTAAGAGCTCCTGGGAAGGCGGTTCTCCTTTGCCAACAGCTTTTGCATTCAAGAAACCGTGCCTTATCTAATTGAAATCTGCAAACTGCAGCCTGAGTTCTTTGTGTCTCTAGCCTCCCTCCTTGAAGGAAATTTCGTGTCAACAGACTCCAAACAGAAACTCATCACAACATACCACACTAGTCCCTGTGGTTGTTTCTGGGGAGCAAACTGATACTGAAGGAAATGGGTCAAGGTGAATATTGGCTTTATCTGTAATTTGAATTGTTTTTACCATGAGACATCTTCATGTATTTCTTAGACAAATTTAAAATTAATAACAACATTAAATATTTTAAATGGCTCTTGGATCTCACACAAGCCTTCCTATGTGCCTCAGGCCAAGGAGTCTCCACTTTTCTTTCCTAAGGTTTTGGTCTCCTGGGATCAGAGGAGGGAACTGGGCCAGGATGTGTGGTCAGAGCAAGCCGGAGGCACTGAGGCTGGGCTGCGCTATATGCCCATGATTGTCTGCTGGGCTTATTGAATCCTGCCATTGTAACCTGTTTAACTTCCTGCTCAGAACTAGCTTCCCAGCTCTTAACAGACCTTTGTTTGGGGGCAAAGCATTCCTGGGAACATTGAAAAATCATTAAGGGAAGAAGCCATGCAGATCAAAATTAGAGATAGCCAGGGACACTTACTTGCAATCACAGAAAGTCTTGTGCCCTTTCCAAAGATAAGCGTGTTTCCTGAATCCCCACAGTGATTGCCTCTATAACAAAAACTCTGAATGTCTGGCCCAAGTTTTTCGGGATGTTTCCTCTTGTTAATCTTTTTCCCAGATAAAAATCTTCCCACTTAACAATAGTTTTTGTTTTCCCTTGCTTGTCTTTGCCTCCTTCTCCCTGATCCTCTACAAAATGTGGCGTAATTAAGATGCCTCTAGCTTTGACCGTCTACTGTCTGTAAGAGTTTCTGTACATGGAGCCGTGGCCCAAGAATGCATTTCTGAACCACCTGCAAACTTCCATTTTATTGTTAGCCTGTGAAAAATGTTCTGAAGGAAACTCCTATCTCTGGCCTCATACTGAACTCTTTGCTGTGCTAGAACCAAAAAGGAGGGCCTCCTTTTCCTACATGAAGGAAAGGATTTGGAAAATGGCACACAGGGAGAAGGCTTGACACAAGATGTTGCTCTTGGCTGACATACCGTTTTTGTGGCCTCTGGCATTTAAATAGGTCTTTACAAAGTTATCTCCCACCCATCCCTGGAACAAGGGAAATGAGAAGGCATGGGGCATCAGAGCCAGGAATCTTAGCAGAGGCCAAATGGGAAAAAGTGGGTCTTTTATGAACAAGTGGAAGGAGAGGGTCATAGGTAGGCGGTGGTTACTTCCAAAACCACTTAGGTTGGAGCCAGAAATCACACTGGGTTTAGCAGTGTGTTCAAATAAAGTCCACTGGGGACAAGCCTGGGGGGAGACCTGAAGATAGACTCTGGGCCAAGTTTCACAATTTTGTACTCTTGATAATATATAAACCATGAAAAAGATAATTGATAGGTAAGCAGCAAAACACTGACAGCAACTTTCCCAGCCCTAGAGAGGAAAGAATTGGCACTTGGCTGAGCTGTGGAAGGACCGAGGACTGAGTCTCTGTGAGAGCAGAAGGGCCCAGGACCTAGACGCTCCCTACATGTCTTAGAGCCTGAGAAACTTTTCGTGCCTGACACCAAACAACTTTGAACTCTGTGAGATTTAATATCAGAAAATTACAAGAGCAGCACTTACTGAGGAGAACATGAAGTTGAGTCCCCTTTCCAAAGATGATTTTTTCAGAATTTGTTCACACTGTGATTGGGGCCACAACAAAAACTCTTGGTGACACTTTTCAGGAAAGCACCCCTTAATGGATATTTCATCTTCCTGGGACTTAACAGATCCCCACACTATCTCCTCCTACTGTAATGAACAGGCTTCATTATCTCTTCAGCCATCTTTCTCTGTATCTCCTCGTCATTTTGCCTGAATTTTATGCTGCTCATTGCAAATGTGCAGAGAGGAAATTGGATGACCTCATTTAACACTGAGGGCAAATTACCAAAGCAACCAATTCAGCAGAGTCCTTTGCGATATCAAACACAATTCTATTATGGCAGTCAAAAAAATGGCTGGGCAACAGCCATGGGGCTAGAAATTCACCCTTCAGAGCCCAAAGAAAGATGGGGGCAGGTCGGGGCCATGTCAGCCACACATCTGATTTTCCACCTGAGGATAGAACTGCATTACAGAGCCCTCCCCTCACCTTTGGCTCTGTTAGAGTGGCCATGTCACCAAACCCTGAAGATACGTCACCTTAGGCCAAGAACACGTTTGCTGCCCTCACTAGAGCCCTGAGCCAGCAGGAAGCAGTGGAGATCATTCATTTTGGCCCAGAGGGATCCTAGTCTCTTGGGAGATGTTCTCCTTTCACTGTCCACAGATACAGTCTCTCAGCACTAAGAGATGGACACCTAGTGCCATTACCACCAGCCCTGATGTGGTCCTTGTTTGACTCATAAAGAACCAAGCCCCACTGTCTCCTCCTCATTGTCTACCTGACCCCCAAATGCTGTTTATTGCAGTCATTTAAAAAGATTAACACGGGTTGGTCATGTTTACTAGATTTAAACAAACTTATGGAGCAATGTAGCTTATTTCCTGGTCTTTCGGCGTTTCCCACAGCTAAACCATTCACAAATAGGCTATCCTATCCATTCACAAATAGCTCCTTATGTTGGTCATTTCATAGTCTCAATTATAACCCAGTCAGTCAACTTGGCAATACATGCCTCTTAATATGAACTTTTTGACTGACATTTGGACGGGCCCTGTTGTCTCCAAAATGGTGCTGTGGAGGAACTAACACCTTGGGTGCACCCCCGGGAATGCTAGCCTCCTGAATTCCTTATTTCCATCCTTCCCAGTGGGGTATGTGTAAAGTTTTTACTCCCCACGGAGGAATTGATCGTTAAACAAAAACCTAGCCATCACACCTGCCATTTTATTTTAGTCTGAATTGCCTTTCAGGTGTTTATAAAGCCATCTGGGACCATCAATTTATCTCTGAATTGTTTTAATCCCCCATTGCATTTGAATAGTAGAGCTATGTTTTTAGCGAAATTTGACACGTATGGGACTAGATGTGGACATTTGTCAAAACAGGAAACTGTGTGGGTTTCGTACTGGATCTATTAAAATAAATACATATGCAGGCATGAGAGACAAAGAAGGTACCTTATACATATTAGTAGAATTTAAAATGAGATGGATTCTCATTTTTAATAGAACGAAAGACAAGTTTGTTGGGTGGGCAAGATCACAGCAAACACACAAATCATTGCAGAACGTAGTTTAAGAACCACTGTGGCTGTAAATAACTCAGGGCCCCAATTTCTCTTCGGAAGAAGGAGAGCTAAGCTACCACATTAAAGGCAATTTGGGGAGGTCTCATTTTGCATCTATTTGTCGTTATTGCTCTATTCTCAACAATCATGAATGTTTCATGCATTTGCAAAAGTCATCTTTCAAAAGATACATTTGTCTACATATTAAATTAAATCTTCACTAACTTCACAGGATTTATTTATTTGGTCAAATATAAATAGAACATGGCCACTTACTGGGCTTTACCACCAGCTGGGTTCCGGCTCCAAAGAAGAGTCTGTCATTGTTATTCCCACAGCATTTCCTCCCTTTACTGAATCCCCTAGTAAAACCCCACCAGACACATGGTGTGGTGGTGAGGGGGCAGTTGGACTCCCTGTGATTTTTTTTTTTTTTCCTGTGTCTCTGGAAATTGGCCTTTTAGAGTAGGAAGAAAAAAATTGGTTGTGCTACATAAAGCACAGCTTTATTTTTATTTTAAAAGACCAAACTTATGAGCTTTTCAGAACTTTTTGCATTTGTAGGTTTAACTCTGCCAAAGCTGAATCAGATAATTTGTCAACTCTTGCTCTCAAATGTGTGAGCTCAGCCTTAGACACACAGGTCTGCAGGGATGATGCAGTCCTATTCTACAGGGATGTTTCCCAGCAACAGAGCCATCTAAACTCACATCCAGACTCCCCCCAAACTCTGCAGTCCTGTCCCCTATTCATTGGTCAAGTTATTTCAAAGCTTTCTTCCTGTGTAATAGTGTCTATGTGGTAGCCAAAGAAAATATTTCACCAGGGAGGAGTAATAAAATGTAAACAGTCCTATCATTTCCCAAAGAAGTTCCACCGTGAACTCATGATATCTTAGACAGACAAGGGCAGGGAGTTAGGATGCACCATCTCCTGCACATTTAGAAAGTCAAGTCCTGAAACAAATGGAAGAAGTGAAATTTTTTGTTATAAGAATGGTTGTATCCTAAAGGCAGGCATAAGAGCTCACAAGAGCCTCTTTATCACAAAGCTGAGCATTGGTTGGGTGGTAATATACATCAGGTATTGAAGAAAAGACATAGGGTGAGCCTCTAAGACAGTGGTACCAGGTCTTGGTTAAAAGTAGAGCTTGAGTGTCAGAACTGTACACTCTGAGAGAGGAGACTCGATCTCATCTCTGACGTGACTGTGACTTGCTGATTCTTCAGATTTGGAGAGAAAGAATTCAAACCTGAATTTTTGACCCCTCAGCCTGGGAGCAGTAGGTGTCCAGAATGAACCAAAAGGACTCATTGTAGGGGAAAATGAAAGGGGAGACAAACGTAGGAAAGACAGGAAGGTGCTACAAGGGTCACAGTTTTAAAACTGAGTTAACCTACTCTAAGCCTCCTCTCTGTCCTCCTCCAGCTCTGGGTCAGTTCCGCCTGACTTCTTAGCAATCTCCCCCCTGTAGCTCTGCAGTCTTGTTTGGAAGAACAAGACAAAGAAGAGATGGCTGGTAGGAGAAGGTGCTTGGACCAGCTGACACACAATTGTACAAACAGGTTAGCAGAGGCTGTCTCTCCCCAGGTAAAGGTACGACCAGAGCAGATATGTGGTCTGGAAATTGAATTCACGGAGCAGAAAGCCTGCAGCATTTAGATAGGAACAACATTGCCACAGAAGTTTTTCTTCCTAGGATTTATCTCAACCTTCGTACTGTTTCCCCTTCTCGGCTGTAGCATGGTAGGAAAGGGATGACCGTGGGGGTACCAGGGCAGCCCCGGCCCTCCTTCTCACCAGAGTGGCCATTACTGGCCACTTGCCATGGACACAGAACCCCACTACTCACGCACTTGGCTTCACAGAAAGTGCAGTTCCGGTCCCAAAGATGAGCTTGTTTCCAGCACCCCCATAATTCACACAGCCCTTCAGAGCCTTACAATAACCCGCAGGAAGGGACATGGTGGGATGGGGTGAGGATGGGCCTAGTCTTTCTAGGCTAAGCACGTCTCTGTCCCACCACTGCAAAGGCCAACTTGCCAGGTATCCCTTCAGCCTCCATATTTCCTTGACCTGCCCCGATACTGCCTGTTAAGTTCCATCCTTGTGGGACTTGCACTAAGGCCCAGAACCCGAGGTGATGCACCAGCAAGTGACTGGAAGTTTTGCAGGCATCCAAAGACGGGAGCCAGAGGCAGTGATGTGGGGAAAGCTGCAGACACACTACTTTTCACCCATTGGTCTTTGACTGTGGACCTTTCTCTTTTCTTTGAATTTGCTCTTCCAGTGGAATGAAGCCGGTTCTATCCTTGGGAAAGAAGTCTAACTGTATCAGGGGGAATTAGATACTCCCCAACAAGCCAGCTCTGCTCTCGTACAGGGCTAGTTAAGTATTATTCATTCTGGAAGCAACTAGACCAAACAAGAGAGCTGGTGGCTGACATTTCCTCTCTCTGGGAGTGAAAACCCCATTTGGGTTGAGTGCATTGTCTCCAGCAAGCCAGATTGTTCTTAAAAATATAATTTGCATGCTATGCTTCCTGTATTATTCAACTCATGTCTCCTCTCCCTTACAGGCACCTGAGACTTACCTGGCTTTATAATTAGCTTGGTCCCAGAGCCCCAGATCAACCGATAGTTGCTATCCACACAGACACAAAAACCTTAACAAAAACCTTCACTGTCCTTCCGGGGAGCCTATTAGAGATAAATCCCAGATAAAAAGTCCAGAGCAAAGCACATAAAACAATGTAGGAATATTGACTACTGAAGATTATTTGCTCATTTAATTATATTTGATTCCCTTGCCCATTACAGATTCCACACACAGATGGTGAAATTGAATGACTAAACATCCAAAGTCAATCTAGGTCTCTCTGCATATAAGAGAAGCATAATTCATAAAGTTTTCAGATTGGCGAAGTTGAACTTGCTTCGCCTTCCCCAATATTTTAAATAAAAATGCAAAAGAGAGGAACAGATCATTTGTCTGGAGTCGTAATGCATCTGATTCTCTAGCGTCTTATTTTCACTGCTGATAAGATTCTAGTCAGAACCGTGGCATTCACACATAGGTTAAGCCGATTTGGTTTACAGAGAGTTCTACCTGTGAGACCGGAGTCCCTAGGGACCCAGGCAGGTGGAGGCGCCGAGGACCCTACAGAGCACGCTGTTAGGCGGCCTGCAGTACCGTGAGGAGGTACCAAAGCAAGTTGGCCATTGAATAGAAAACACCTTTTCAAAATCGCTGCTTGGTTTCCAGCACTTACTTGGAAACACTTGTAATCTGGTTCCAGCCCCAAAGAAGAATTTGCCACTGTTGGCGAACACTGTGATACCGAGGCCTACAAAAACCCCCTGAGCCCAGGATGCAGCTGATAACTACCAGCTACAAACACTTGGAGATCCATTTAAAACACAGTGCAGTGACACAGTCCATTTTTGTTTTGGTTAAATTTCAACCCCTGCACGTTCCCATGGCCTGTGCCTATTGTTTTCAATTCACAAAGATGACAGCTCAAAATAATTCACCCTAAGAAAACAGGGCGTCTCAAGCTCCAATCTCAGTTCTGGTTTTTTTGGTTTGACTTAAATTATTTAACTTGTCTGTGCTTTGGCTTTTCTGTCTGTGAAATATGTCTGATGATGTGTGACCCTGTTTATCTTATTAGAGCATGTTGAGAAGATAAAAGGGCTGGGGGTAGAGCAGTGGGTTCACACCAGAGAAACGCATTCTGAATAATGTGGGGGAAATGGACTTGTTCAAGCCAAGATATTACTAACAGGAACGGGGGTGGGGTGGGGTGGGGGGAATATGTTAGGCGAAGTTTATCGTCAAAATCACTAACGAAAAGCTTTCTTAGTAAAAACTGAGGGAGAATAGATCTGTCTCGTGTGTTTTTTCACAAGAAAGTTAGCAAACACGACCACTTAATCTGCCAGAAGAGAAAGGCGTGGAAAAGGTCAGCTGAATTCTGAGGCCTCACTGCCAGGGGGAGGGAGGGAGGGAGGGATAAGAAGAAATGACAGCCCCCACCTCCCCTCACCCTGCCCCCCCCCCCCAGTGGTGAATGAGCATCGATTAGCTTGCCATGACATGCCAATTTCCCTTTGCTGTTGGTGGCATTAAATGAAATCAGTCAAAGTTATTTTTAAAACAAATTTCACCATCTTAATGGTCAAACTGGCAGTGTAGCTAGATCCGGAAACTGTATACGCTCAGTACTCCCTGGGAAATGGGGGATAAAACAGAAGCCCTCGATATGATTTACAGACATACTCGTGCACAGAGAGGAAAAAAGACACTTACGCGGTATGACCATCACTTGAGTGCCGGACCCAAAATGCAGCACATCCCCAAAGCCTGTCAGTCCACAGTGGCTGACGCTACTACGAAAAGCCTGCTGTGAAACGTCTCTTCAGAGACAATGTGTCTCGGGTCCCAAGGTGGAAGCTACAGTTTCCCAGATAGGAGAGGATTCAGACTCATGTACCATGAAAACCATGGTGTTCCTTACTCCACGCAGATCTTCCTCCAGGGGGTGTTCCTCATCCAGGGCCCCCTGTGCCAGCCTTGATGTAGGTGTTCGGTAGCCCATGGTGGCCACCTCCACCTCCATGGGGACTCTGCTGGGATCTGCCTTCAGGGAGGATTTCCTCAGGTGCCTGAGCCATTGAGGATCACCGGAGGAGCCAAGAAACTTCTCCGAAATACAACGGATGGGCTAAAGAGGCAGGCAGCAGTGTGTGGTGGGGTTGGTGCTGGGGTGGACATGGTTGCCAGGAATCAAAGGAGAGAGAAAGGAGCCAGTGATGGAAGGGACAGACCTGGAGTGGAAGGGTCTGAAAACCAAAGTAAGAAGGAGTAGACGCACACCAACAGCTGATGTTAAAATCTGTCGAGCCCTGCTTTGTGGGAACACAAGAGTTCTAGGGGAAAGAAATGCTCCTGGCTCCGTCAGTTGCCCTGACCTATTTAGTACTGTTCTACCTCCTGTAACCACCTCTCACGTACGGCAGAGAAGACCCACACTACAAACAAAGATCGCCTCCTTTTCTCATTTCTGTATCACAGAGCAATCTGACCAAATGTTCTACACGAAGGGGCAGGAACAGCAGCCACAAAAAGATACTCAGAATCTGCGTCTCTCCTTCTAATTAGGCTGTCAATCTGTTTAGCTAATAAGTCGTATGAAGTGTCTTAATCTCTTCCAAGGAAAGGAGTCATATAAATGCAAACTAGCAGCAGCAATCAGTCAAATGGCTTGCTGGGTATCTTTCCTTTGTGTGAATAGAAGGAAAACTTTCTGTGTGGAGAGGAGACAGACTGGGGGAAAAACAAAACAGCATTTGTTTTTATTAGGCTGAGTCTATACAGCACAAAGTAAAACAGATCTGGCAATTATTTAGGTAATGTGACAGTCAATTCAGGCAATTTTGAGCTCAAAGAAGTTTTCTCAAGGAAGTGCCTAAATATCTGGATCAGCTGCTGACATTAATCAAATTAACTGGACAATTGTGCTGTGTAGACACAAACTAATAAATGTGCCCTGAAACGGTTCTTCTGAAAGGGTTACATTTTATAAACTTAACATTAAAACTGGTCCAATATTTATATCCACCGTCTTCATTTTGGCCCTGCAATTGACATTTCCTAATTTTTTTCTTTCAAAACATGTCTTACATTTAGAGCCAGGAAAGTAAGGGTGACCTTCTCCCTGGAGAGTCTTATCAAGTTAACACACGGAAGCTCATTTAGAAATTCATTAGGTGTCTGGGATGTGAGAGCTGGTCATTATAGATTAAGGGCTTTCTCTCAAGTGGTAAAGGACTTACAGGGAATAACGGTGAGTCTTGTTCCAGTCCCAAAGACAAGCTTGTTTGTTCCAGAATCAGCACAGTGTTTTTGCCCAGTACAAAAAGACTATACTCTGCTCAATTTCCTTCCTCTTCTTCCTCTATAACACTCACCAGGGGTATGCTGCACACATTTCGACTCCTATTTGGTGATAGCCTCTTAAAAATCATCCTGTGGAGGGGCTCCTGGGCGGCTCAGTCGGTTAAGCCTCCGACTCTTGGTTTCCGCTCAGGTCAAGATCCACGGGTTGTGGGATTGAGTCCCGTGTCGGGCTCTGCACTGACAGCATAGAGCCTGCCTGGGGTTCTCTCTCTCCCTCTCTCTCTGCCTCTCCCCCACCCATTCTCCCTCTCTCTTTCTCAAGATAAATAAACTTAAAAAACCAAAACCCCATCCTATGTAAAATGCGGTCTTCCACGTTTCTTGACAAAAGAAAAAAAAATCCAAGTCACCAACAGTTTCTCTTCTTTCCTCCCCATTTTTTCTGCATTTCAAATAAAAGCTTGCTATTTCCATGCTTGAAAGACAGTTTTCTCCCTGAATGACAGTTCTTGGAGAATTCTAGTAGCCATAGGGGCGGTTTCTACTCTAGTGTACTATTAGGAAAATCACTTTTACTTTCTGTGAGCCTCTCACATTGGATGTTTTTATTTCTCCAAGGTCAGCCAAATTTATATTCTCTCAGTCTTAGCCTAGAATTTCCAGACCCAGATCACCTCCAGTCTTTCTGCCCTTTTTGCCTCTAGCTGAAACCAAATGGGTTAGAGAAGACCCTATTAGCCGGGCTTTACACACATCCTACTAGCTTGTATAAAAGGAAAATAAAACCTAACACTCAAAGTCCTTGGTTAGAAATTGAGAAGGTGGATAAGATGACCCTCAAAAGGAATGTAGTGGGCAGTTGTGCCTCAGTCCGGAACATTCAGACCCACCTGGTTTTACTTGTAAACTTGTCCCCTGCCCAAAGATGAACTTTCCTCTGCTGCCAGAGCCACACTCCACTGCTGCGCTTTACAAAAACTTTAGGATAGGGGCGCCTGGATGGCGCAGTCGGTTAAGCGTCCGACTTCAGCCAGGTCACGATCTCGCGGTCCGTGGGTTCGAGCCCCGCGTCAGGCTCTGGGCTGGTGGCTCGGAGCCTGGAGCCTGTTTCCGATTCTGTGTCTCCCTCTCTCTCTGCCCTCCCCCGTTCATGCTCTGTCTCTCTCTGTCCCAAAAATAAATAAACGTTGGAAAAAAAAAAAAAAAACTTTAGGATAGGATTTTTTCCTTTTCCTTCCTGCCAGCAACCTGATCTAGTAATAATAGCTGATATTTGTTGAAGACTTACTATGTGCCAGCCACTAGGCAAAGCCCTTTATAGGTGTTAACTCTTTTAATCTGATAATTCAGTGAAGTAGGTAGTATTATTATCCCCATTTTACAGATGAGAAAAAGGAGGCATAAAGAGATTAGGTAACCTGCCGAAGGTCACACGTCCAGTAAATAGCAGAGTTAGGGTTTGCCCAGGCAGTTTGATTCCAAAATTCATGTTCTTAACCACTATGCTCTTAGCCATTTTTTCTATTTTGGGTTCTCCTTTGAAGTGTGTATGCCAGTAACGTTGACAAAACAGTTAGCTCACTGACCCTAATAAATGTACCCTGAGCTGGTTCTGCTGAAAGGCTTACATTTTACAAACTGAACATTAAAACTGACTCAGTATTTATACCCAGTCTCTTCATTTTGGCGCTGCAATTGACATTTCCCATTTTTTTTTTTCTTGCAACGCATGTCTTACATTTAGAGCTGCAAAGGTAAGGTGACCTTCTCCCTGGAGAGTCTTATCAGGTTAACACACAGAAGCTTGTTTAGAAATTCATTAACCCCTATATCAAAGATGTCTTTCCTGAAGCCCCTTGGCTCCACTGTGAACTCCCCTTCTTCTCCCTGAGCTTTGCCAAGCCTGGAACTGTCCTGGGAGCTAGCCCCAGCCAAAGCCACAGCAAACACTACTGGGAACAAACACAGCCTGGTTATACAAAGCACAATTCCAAACAGGGTAGGTGGTCTCTAAGATGCTCTTGGAGATTCTTGGAGAGAAGAACTTCTTGGGGGAGGCCAGAATTAGGATGAAACCAATTCCTTTCCCGTTACTTCTAACAAATCCACTGTAAGGCTGTAAGCCAAGGAAGGCTGAGAGATGCAGTAATTATACGGCAAATCTGAGTCATCCTGGGTTGTCCTTGGTGGGGAGGTGCTCTCCAAGGAGGTCACAGGGATGGCCCTGAGTCCTGGGAGTTCCTGGCAGTGCTTGACTTATCTTTGGCCTTAGGGGAACAGTATTTACAATGGCCCATGCGAAGTTGGCACAGTATGCATGGAGGAGGCCATGAAACATGATGCATATTCCCACCTTCTCCAACTTTCAACGCTCCCTAATAGCCCTTTTTTGGAATGGGCCCACCTGTTTGTGCTATAAGAAAACAGTCAGGTACTCCAACTGCCTTCCTACCCTGCATTCCTGGATCCCTCTATCTTGTCATTTTGACTGAAGGAGATGCAAGGGCTCAGCTTGGGTGGACGGGAGAAAAACACCACCCGCAACTGCACATTTTAAACATTAGGGCTCAAAAGGGAGAGACGGTTTCTGAGATATTGCAAACTGCACAGACAGGTTTGAGAGAGTTAATTTGAAGACTCACTTGGATTTACTGCCAGACTTGTCCCCAATCCCCAAATCAGCTTACGGTTGTTGCCAATATTACACAGTCATAGAAAGCCTTACAGAAACCGACCAGGCCAACGTGTACCAGGAACTCCCTTTCAATCCCCCAATCCAGGCAGCGTGTTCCTCCAGCTGGGACCCCAGCCAAAGAGGCAGTGGAGGGGACTACGTATTATTGTGGTCAATTCGTAGTGTGGTTGGGACGGAAAGGCTCTTCTCGGATTAAACAGTGCATCCCTCCCCTCTAGACCGACCCACTCCCTGACCAGGAAGGAGTCGGGCAATCCTGATAAAGCCACTGGAGAAGGACTCTCCTGACTCCAGCGCTCACGCAGCCCTGCACCCAACACAGTCAGGACTTTCTCACCCGACGGTTAAGACAAAAAGCACAAGGAGCCTGTTACTCTCCAATCCATCTGTTCCTGTGCCCGGCCATCACACATCTGCCCATTTTCACATGTACCTATGGCATATATATACACAGTATAATCATGAGGATTCATAATCAGAATTAATATAAAAAATAAAATTGGGTGGAGAAAACAGCCCCCAAATGAAGCTCAGTGCTACGGCTTCCTTTAGAAATTAGAGCACTCATTATGGATTCAGCAGAGATACTCACAGGATTTGACCATTAACCTTGTTCCCCCTCCAAATGTGAGCTTGCTGCCCGCATTATTATTCACACAGTGATCTTCAGCTCAGCAAAAACCTCCTAGAAACTGAACTAAGTTTTCCCTAAAGATCTTCTGGAAGGAGCGATACCGTGAGCACAGAGAATATTAAGTAATTGTCACAGTAATAACCTGGCACAGAATCTTAGCACCAGCTTGGATTTCAGGACTGTTTCCACGTTGGATAAATGAAGGATATTCTTTCTAAATATTCTAAAGAGGGAGTTTTCCTGTACAAGCCCAGAATGCTGACTGCCAAAATCCTAGTGTATCCTCTGGTGTTTTAGATAATAATTCTCCAGGGGTTCTGAAGATCATATTCCTCGTTTGGACAAAGGAGGAACAGTTCGTGTCCATGGCACCACGCCAAAGCAGTCAGAGATATTGTCGTCACCGTGGGAGAGACTGAGGGTGGCTGCCAGGGCCCCGCGGCAGGGGTGGGGGTCAGCATGTCGGTCCATCCCTCGGGGTGCTGGAGCCAGACAGCTCTGACCGACGTCCAGCTTGTGGAACAGCAGAGGGGATTCTCACCTTTTCTCATTCCATAGAACTAAAGACAGTTACAGGCACTGGCCAGCCCTGAATTCACCGACTCCAACTCCAGCCCTTTCTACTCCCTGCTCAGATGGTCACCAGGACAAGACATTTTCTGTCTTTGTCCCAGTGGACACTTTTCCATTCTTACTGTCCCTTTCCTCAGGTAACACATGTTGAGAGCTAACCTGAAATGTTTCTCTTATAGGCAGCTTCTCCTATTCTGTCTAGGTGAATCTTTTGAATCTCTCTTAACTTTGAGGATAACTTGAAGGAAAATCTGAGAAGAAAAGTCCATGGACACCCCTGCTGAGTGTATAGCATGGTGTCCTCCCTTTTTCTCACCTCTGGCTGCTTGGAGGACCATGGGCTTAACAAGAAACAATCAGGAACAGACCATACCAGGGGGGAAACAAGGAACACACAGGTAATATGGCAGCCGATACATTTCCTTCTTGGATTTAGTCAGTGTTTTTTCTCCTCTGGAGAATATCTTCCTGTGGATAGATCCCTCCTTCCCACATCCACTACAGAAGCATTTCCTTCCTTCCTACTTTGCTATTTGCTTGCTGGATCTCTCTTACCCAAGCCTCTTTAATTTTTAAAAAGGGATATGATTTCTCAAGCTCTCCCTATGAAATTCAGTGCGATGTCACCTGTGAAACTCAATGTGTTTCATGTGTGCTAGTCTGTTTACAGTTGTGGGTCCATGGTGACTGATTTATGAACACCAGGTATTGGTTTGGGCAAGTGCAGGCATTCAGGGTAAGTACGTGCCTCATTTGCCTCGAGCAGAGCATTTGTGGAAGGGAACAAGTAGGAATAAATTTAGAGAACCAAAATGGCCAGGTTTTAGAGTCTTAAGTGACAGGCTAAGAAGTGGGCATAATGGTTTCTCAAAATATGAATGCCCAGATGAAATGTTGAGTTGGACAAAGGAGGGAGGCCAAAAGAAGGGTGGGAAAAGCAAGTGAAAAGTATGGAATGAGAATACAGTTTTAAAAGAAGAGAATACGGACCAAGGAATTCCTACAGTGTTTAGAGGGGTCTCTCAAGCATTTTAGCTAATATTTTTCTAAGGATTAATACAATTCAAATGAAAATGGTGGTAAATCCATCTTGGTGGTCCTCAGAAGTCTCCTTTACCTCTCTTGTCTGGAGTAGAGAGACCCAGAATTACCACTTTAGGGAGCAGTAATTTTTGCTTCTATAGTTTATAATGAATATCTCTCTTATTTTACCTTCTCTTGATCCTTGAACACCAACAGCTTTAAAAATAAAGTCTTGTCTTGTCTGTAATACTCACTTGGTAAAACCGTCAGCCTGGTGCCTTCTCCAAAGATGTATTTGTAGTTTCCTGAGTTGTCACAGTGTTATGTGGCTCTACACAAACCGGCATAAAGTTACCATTTCGTGGAATAGGTTTGTTATCAATTAGTAGGACATCATATGCACTTCCCATTGGAAGGTACTGCCCTCATGTTTTTCCAAAAGGAATTTATTTGGGATAATTATCTCAGTTCATACATAAAGTCTTCATTGGTTTGATGAGGTCTGAGTTTGCAAAACTTCCTCAATTTCATGCTATGTTTATCTTAAGTGTGTTTATTAAGTAAAGAGAATAAAATAGCTAAAAGAGGCTCAAAACATCTCAGGATTTGAACATCTAAATGATTTTTGACCCCTTTGAAGTAGTCCCTTTAGGACTCTCGATGAGAATCAGTTTATGAGCCACACAAACACACCAATGATACTATTTTATATTCATACCTCATTTTGGAACCAAAATAGTACCAGTAACTAGTTTGAGTCCCTCCTTTATTTTATAAATCATGGCTCTGAAAGGCTTGTGATTAACAAAAATGAAATCCACCTTCAAAGACAGAGGCATCATGGATGGTACAAAAAGAATGTGTCTTAAAAAAAAAAAAAAAGGATGTGCCTTGACCTTTGAGGGTGGATTCAAAAGCGAAGGGGTGCCATGGGCAGTGTTGGAATAACCTGTGTGCCACTTGAAGCTGAGTGGTTTGGCTGGGCCACTCATTTAAATGTATCAACTCCATTTGTTGACAAATCAGCCCCATTACATTATTGTCACACTTGCTTCAGGCATAGAGGGTTGTCGACGAGAAATACCACAAAATGTAAAGTGGCAGGCATTGCTACAAAGAGTATGTCAGCATGGAAAGCACCCAGTTGCTGTGACTCTAATGGGAAAGCAAAAAAACAACAACAAAAGCACAACCAAAAAACACTGAATTCTGCAAGGTGTGGGGATGGCCCGTAACTCTTCGATACTGCTTTCTACAATCCATCTCTATTACCCTGTCCCTGACAGCTTCACAGTTTGGATAAACATTCTGCTTTATCACAGATAATCCAGTGGAGGTGGGGAGCTTTTCAGGGTATCGGGATTCTCTGCTCCTCCCACAGGGACAGCTCGGTCAGGTGAATGGGTGAAGTGGGTCCTCTCGGCGAAAAGGGGGCTGTCCAGAAAGCCATGAGAAGCTTTAACTCCTGCTGCTCAACCCTCATCCGAGTCCCCAGTCCACTTCCCAGATTTTTCACCTCTACCCAGTGACACGGGCATAAACTCAACTGGGTCCCCGTCACTTGTCTGTTAAGGACACACTTCCTTGGCTACACACTCCTGCTTTGGTCGCCTCCCTTTCCACTGGTTTTTTTCTGTCTCTAACACAGAGCCTTTCTTTCTCTTATCTCTGCCTCTTTCCCAAAGCCTCAACATGCTATGTGGACTTTCGAGAAACACCGCCTGTGGTATTAATACAATTTATCAAACTGCCCATAGACCTGATAACCAAATCCAGCCTCTGGGGAAACATGTATTCATATCTGGCTCACACATCTGACACAGTTAATGCCTGCACGCTAAACGAAGCAATTAAATTCAGCTGTGTTTCAACAGGCCCCACTGGGTTTCTTTCCAGAAAGAATAATTAGTTAACCACAAGAACTCACCGGGTGTGACCAGCAGTGAGGTGCATTTGCCAAAGTTGACTACATACCCGCCGTCTGAGTTCCACAGTGCGTTTTCCCTAAATAAAAAGCCCCTCGCAGTAACCACTCTGCTGCCCCCCTCCTGTGGTGCTCCATTAACTCTAGTGTCTGAAAACCAACCATACAGCAGCCACACAGACCATGGCTCATCTACAACACCACTGCTGAGACGGTTGCCCACTCACCACAGTGAGGCGGGTGATCACTCCTGAGAAATGCCGTCCTGGGGAGAACTTTGTTTCCTGTTATGAAGCCCAGAGTTTTCTGCCGTCCAGCAGAGGGAAGTGCCCGTCTGGACTGAGGACAGCCAGGGGCATAGACCAGGGGCAGTTTTGAGGGTCATGGGTGAAGTGTGGAAAGACACCACAGAGAAAGAGGCTGGTGAATTTCTCCTCCTTCACTCTGGGTCATCCTTGAGTCCTGCTCACCGATTTAGTTTCTGAGACCACCCCCCCCAACTTACTTGGTTTAACAGAGAGTTTAGTGCCTTTTCCAAAGTAGAGCTTGCTTTGGCTACCTCCATAATTCACACAGTCATATGAGGCCTTACAATAATCAGGAGGAAGGAAGGACTGAGGGGGAGACTGGAAGAGCGAGGCCACTTTCCCCTCTGGCAGAAGACTCACCGCCCCGCAGCCTCAGCTCCCAGCTCCTTGGCAGGGTTAGGACATCCCTCTAAAAGTAACAGCCAGCTGTGCAGAGAGATCTGAGCTTGCTCTTAAACCATCCATTTTGCTTCCAGAACACTGGATTTTGATGGCCTGCTCATGCCTGAGACACATAGGACAACTCACAAGGTCAGGCAGAGACAAACCACCTAACACAGATAGTTAACACCGGGGGTAGGAGCACCATGCCACTTTCAGAGCCGTAGTTCGTATAAAGAATATTAGTAAAAACAACAGCAAAACCAACAAAAGCCAAAAACCACATTAAGAGAGCTGCTTGCACTCCTTTTGGATTAGAGGGGTCCTTATGGAGGAAACCCCAATTTCTGAGTTGTTAGGTCTTCATCTTATCACAGAATGTGGGTTTGCCTGTTATCCTTAGCATTTCTTTATATCCAGAGCCAATGAAGAAGCCAGTGAAAACTTCTACTTCTCTATGATCTGTCCTTAGGATTGCCTGAATTCATTAACTGACAGACTTCCAACCAGCTCAGGCACAAAGAAACTGGGTGCCTCGGTTCGGTTGGGAGGGGCAGTGTCTTAATCCCACTAAAACTGCACAGAAGAACACCACTACTCGCCCTGATCAGCTTTTGAGATTGACCCACTCCCCTCACTCACATGGCTTTACCGTCAGTCTGGTCCCTGCTCCAAAGCGTAGGTCATTGTTGTTATTGCCACAGTGACACACCCTTTAACAAAAACCTCCTGGGGAAGACTTGCAGCCAGGCTCCCAGCGTGGCAGGGATGAAGGGGAGAGGCATCCACCAGTACCACACAACGCAATAGTCCTATTCTCCATTTACTATAGGAACCCAGCCACCTTGTCATGCTTCTAGGCTGTAAAAGCCGGCACTTCTCAGCTCACTGAGCACAGCTCATCTAGACCCCAAATTGGCACCTGGAGACATCTAATCAGCTTGCAAACAGGTTCCTGAACTGTGTATCAACCCGTGCCACAAACAAATTGTGCCCGAACACACTGTTTGTCTTCAGGGACCACTATGTATGAGGTACTGGCTCGTGGCATGCTCCAGAACTTCTATAATTTGCATCTTAATTATGGGTTCAAAATACTCAAACTACTCATCTATACAATTTCATGTTAATTATCATGTAGTCATCTTGTAATTGGCAAATAATGAAACACAGCAGAGCTTTGGGGGAGAGGGTTAGCGATTGACTATGTGTTCAGAGGGTCGAGGTTTTGCTTTTAGTGCACTGAGTGTCTGACCAAATGACTCCTCTCAGAAGCTGAGTGTGTAGGACGTTAAGCAAGTTTCCTTACAGTCTCTCTAAAACAGTCATTGGAAGTTCACCTAGCCCACTTCCTTCCATTTGCACGTATCGCCGCTGAAAAGTTACCAGAATAAGTGGCACTCTCTAGTCTCCATTTGAGAACCCTTTTCGTTCTGCTGCCTGGAGTGACAAATTAATTCCCAGACCCACTGTTCCAATGGAAACACATAGGATATGAAGACTGAAGAAGCGTGGAGCAGGGAGAAGTCTGTTTGCCCAGGTGGAAAGGAAAGATTCAGTAATGGAAATAAAAACAACACAAATTCTGACTGAATGCAGATATCCTCTGTGAGATCACCTCCACTGGAAGGGAGGAAGGACTATATCCAGCCAGGACATCCCCTCTGTAGTACCCCCTGTTTTAAAGCAACACACAGTTAAGTTACCTCATGGCTCCTATCACCTACCCGGGGTGACCTGAAGTCTCGTTCCAGTCCCAAAGACTAATTTCCTGGCACTGCCAGTGGTCACACTGTGAGATGCTCCATAACAGAAACTTGCTCAAGTTTCCATCTGGTCACCACCCTCCACTGGCTTACTCAGAGCTCTCTCCATGACCTCCTCCCAGATGTACAGCCGGGTGGGCCCTCGGGGACCCATGTCCATTTTCCAAACACTGCACTCTTAGCCCCTGTGAGGGCAGGGGGGTCCAGGCAGATACCTGCTTGGCTAACACTATCAGCCTGTGGCCCTCTTTGGCCTCAACTGATCATAGGATGCTGGCTCGTTGATTAAGGCCAAAGACTTGTCAAGTTCAACCCTGGAGACTCTGGGAAGTGAACTCTTTGTCCTTTTCCTTTCTGGGTTTTATGTTAATGGATCCCTCTTGCCAGACTTGATGAGTGATGGGGCTCAGAAACCAAATGATTAATCACTGTTCTAATGTAAGGTCTCTAAGTCAGGCAGAGAAGAGGGCATGAAGGCAGAAAAAGAGAAACAATCAAACCTCCACATGCACAGCCATTTCTGCAATTCCTGTGAAAGTCATTGCACAGTGCTGCTAAGAAAGCAGCCCACAGATGTTTGTGCCCCAATCCTAAGTGGTACCCTTTGTCTCTTGGAGCCTAGAATTCCCAACAATGGCCTCGTAATCAAATACAATCGCAAAAGCACACAGGAGTCCTCCGAATCACAGACTGTATCACCTCCCTCATCTACACGGCTCAAAATCCCCTCTGTGTGTAGGAAGGTGCCATTGGTGGCAGGGGTAGCAGAGGCTCATGAGCAGGGTTGGGAAATGTTCCCAGGGGGCCTGCATTTGGATCCTGATGTCCTGAGCAGAAACACTTACAGGGCTGGATGATGAGCTCGGTCCCCTTCCCAAAGGTGAGTCTGTTAGTACTTCCTCCTACATTGACACCGTGGGTCAACGCTTTACATAAATCTCCCTGCCAGAGACCCACGCCCTGAAACCCTCAGAACCTCTACAGCGGCTCAGAAGCCCCCAGACACCGGCCCGGCTGGTGCTGTTGGTTATCTCTCCCCCTCCCTTGTTGCTGTCGTAAAAGCTCAAAAAATACACGATCGAGGGAAGGGGCCCAAGGATGAGGACTGGGAGTGCCACTACACAGCCACTAACCCATTTTACCAGAGTGGCTGTGGCCACAAACTTCTCCCCCATCATGTCGGAGAGGATGGCTAAGACGGAGACCCTTTGTCACGGATATTTAAAGGGGCACAAAACAACGCCATGGTTTGTCTATCTGGAATCTAAAACAGGACAACTCAATGGTCAGTCTAGAACACATAATAGGAAAAGACATGAAGACCTCACTTGCCCTCAGACGTAAGTTAGCCTGACGGTTAAAGGAGTCCTGGTCCCAAAAATCAGCCTTTCCCTGCTGCCAGTCTTCTCACTGTTGTCAGCAGCTTTACAGAAACAGGGCAGATTCCTGTCGCAAGTGTCATCTGGCCAGCCGGTCTGCCCAGCTTCCCCCTGACACCACCCAGAAATGCCCTTTGAGCTCCCATACCTCCCTAAGTCGCAGGCTTGGGAGAAGTGGCTAAGCTTGAGACTGCACACTAAGTTTTCCATTTTGGAGTCAAGACACCAAATAGCAAGCAGTGTGGTCCATAGAGATGCTGACATAAAAAAAATTTTTTTTTTAATTCTATTTTAAAGCTGTGGGTCACTCTAGTTAATTGGTGTGATTGGCTCTCTCAGAGGCAACGCTTGGCGATTCTTAAGTGAGTGACACTAGTGAAGTTCTTATGGTACCCCTGAAATTTCACTTTCTTTCCTTGGAATCAAATATATCTAAACCAGAAAGTTTCCTGAGCACGGAATGAAACTCGGGTTGAGACTAGGGAGTCCCAGAATGTGTTTTATACTCACAAGGCTTGACTCTCAAAATGGTTCCGGAGCCAAAGATTGGGTTGTTTCCCACAGCATCAGACTCCTCTACAAAAACCACGTGGGCAGGGGTGCGCACTGGGTGGGGTGGGGGCCAGTGGCTTGGCTCTGGAAACAGAGGACTGTTCCACTTTGCTTTTAGGAACTGCTGGGATTTGGCCAAGAAGCCAAGCCAAGGCCGTTGGAATAATTGCAGAAACTTTTAAATGTGACCAGGTCGATTGTGTATGGAATTGGCCTGTGTTTGCTTTTTGCTTCTTGGCCTAGATAAATGTTGCAACTCTTCCCTTGAAGGAACACTCCAAAGGCCTAGTGTATCTTTTCTTTCAGGACTTTTCTAGCCCTCTAGCCAGAATTTTCTTTCATCTCATTAATCCTAATCATGCTCCCCCTGTTCCAAAACATTCTACTGTGCTGTGATGTCCTCTAATTTCAAAACCCATAGCAACTACCAACCACTAACAATTTCTGGAAGCACTGCTTGGAAACAAACTCATTATAGCTGGCCTCCACATACAGTTTTCAAATATTTGGGGCTCTGCGTTGATTTACAGCCAGTCTGACTGTCCCCTGCTGGGTATAGCATTCTTACACCGAGCTGCTCTTAGTGATGCGGGGAAGTTTGGCATTTTCCCTGGTTTGTTATGTTTTGATCCTGGACAATTTCCCCGAAAGTTTCTGGCTACTAAGCCGACTAACCATTGCTGGGTCCCCAGATCCCACTGCTCAGGTCTCGCTTTATAACTCTGGGACACTCTCTGAACTCCCTATCCTTGGATACAGAGAAAGGAGAGCTCCACTTTCCTATTGTATCTGGACAGAGGAGAAGAAAAACCTTGGATGTCTAAAGATGCTCCATCCAGCCTGGCTGGGAGGTGCTTTATCACGTAATTTTCACTGTAAGAGTCTGAGCCATCCAAATCCTCAGTACTCGTGCCTGTAATTTCTAATGCAGAAAAAAAAAAAAGATTCCTCTAGGTAACTGAGTCGTTAAGACAGTTGGAAAATGCAGACTTGGAAAGGTTCCATACCTTCAGTTCTCGCTTTTTCAGTATGCTTTTCTTTCCATTTTGTGAAGTTGTCTTTGGTTACAAAGTGAACATATTCAGATTTTCCACAGCTTTTAATTTCAGGTGCAAGAAATGTATGCGCCCTATGTTTTTCACATTACTGTGTGTATATATATCCAGTATCCTTCTCTCTTTTTCTCTCTCCCTCTCTGTCATAGATCTAGACATAGTTGATTTTAACAGTTAATTATGTGCCTTGCCTAAACTATAATTTACTAAATGTAGATGTGCTGCCATACTAATAAACTACTGGAACAAAACAAAACAAAACAAAACAAAATCTTTGGGTTTTCCAAGTGTAAACTTTCCCCTTGGAGGGGCACCTGAGTGGCGCAGTCAGTTAAGCGTCTGGCTCAGGTCATGATGTCACGATTCGTAGGTTCGAGCCCCGAGTTGCGCTCTGC
The DNA here is from genome assembly GCF_018350175.1 of Felis catus. Lineage (NCBI taxonomy): Eukaryota > Metazoa > Chordata > Mammalia > Carnivora > Felidae > Felis > Felis catus. The sequence goes on along the minus strand of NC_058373.1, from coordinate 73,116,694 downwards.
ACTGACAATGCCGAACCTGCTTGGGTTTCTCTCTCTCTCCCTCTCTCTCCGTGCCCCTCCCCTGCTTGTGCTCCCTCTCAAAAATAAAGAAAGAAACTTAAAAAAATAAATAAGCTTTCTCCTCGGAATGAGTGCTTAGTCTTGCCACTGAGTAAGCCTGTCCCACCTAGAACATCAGCTCTTAGCACCTTTCCAAGTACCTATGCCATCTGCAGAGAGAGCCGCTTTGCAGTGGCTGGACTAATTTTGTAAAATTATACTGCCTGGCATTCTGTCTGCCTGCCTCTCTGGGTCTCCTTGTTTCTTGTCTCTTTGATAGCCTGTGTTTCTACCATTTCTTGCAAACATGTGCACTACTCGGAGCGAAAATTATCATACAAGATAAAAGTGAAGATGAAGTTATTCTGTCTGAATTTTCTTCACATGTCACATTAGCATATGATGGCAGCAGCAAACAGAGAATTTTGAATCATATTTTCTCATTTTGAATTAAATATTCAGGTGCCCCAGAAACCTCAGATATTTGGTTGACACCCATCTCTACCAGTTATGAGAAAGGACAGATAGAAATTCCCATGTCTGAGCTTGCATGGTCTAGTAGGACCCCCCCCCCCCCCCAGCATCTTACACAGCTGACCTAGAAATTAAAGAATAACTGAGTCCCTGACCAAGGATGAAGTACTTACTGGGTGTAATAGTGACTCTAGTTCCTGTCCCGAAGGTTAATTTGTTGCCTCCGTAGTTAGACACACAGTGTTCTAAGTCATTACAAAAATCATTGCTCCAAACTCTTTAAACTGCACTGCAGCCCCCCACCCATTTCTCGCGCAGCACCCCCTCCTCGCAATGCTTCTACAACCTCAAAGCCAGTGACTCTTTCGTCCTATTTCCTGCCAGAGAAACTGAGAGAAACTGAGATGCGAGACTGTAATTAGGAGAGGCTTGACATGTGAGGTCTGTTTGAATTCTTCTGCCAAATTTTCCTTTGGAGAGAACAGAAACCCTCTTTCTCTCTCCACGTGCTGTCAGCGATCCCTCGGGTCCGACACAGTGACGAGCCTGGACACCCCTGCCATCCTGTTCATCCTTCTACGCGGCCTCATATTTTGGTTTTCTCCCAAATTATCTCATTTCCCTTTTCTAGCCTTCTGGCCCATTTCCTCTCAGTTGATACTTGTCCCCCTATTTGCTGCTCCCACGACCTGTGCCACAAAGGGCCAAGCGTCTCTGGTCAGTGCAGAAGTGAGGGGTGAGCTAGGGGACAGCCTGCCTCCTTCCCTCAGGGATTTTCAGGCAGGGCAATAAAGACCAGTCAAGGCATAAACCATTCTTGGTGTGGAGGGGAGGGGCTCTTAGCTATGTTCCAGCAAAAGTTATCCCCAGAAGCAGAGAAACAGAGTAGCAGACTTTTGACAATTCTTGCTGGAGTTTAAAGGCCTTGCTTGACACAACGGCGCGCGCGCGATGGAAAATTTTCTTTGACTTACTTGGGATGACAGTCAAACTTGTCCCTCGCCCAAAATAGAAGTTCTGGTTACCGGTGTTCCACTGTGATAGGGAGCCCAACAAAAACCAGGCAGAGGAGAGAGCCAGCACTTACACCTGGGGCCCCACCCAGCCTGCTGGCTGGAGAGCAGGCATGCAGGCAGGCAGGCCTTCTCTCTCCCTGGGCAGGCGAGGGGAACAGAGCGGTAGAGGAAAAGGAGCTGCAGGGCTGAGAGCAGCTGTGACCGTGCACTGCTGGAGGGACTGAGCCCTCCTGAGAGGGGATTAAAGGGAAGGCTAATGGGCATCTTGGGCTGCTCGCTGCCTAATTAAAGGCGTAGGCCCATTTGTTTTATGCCTGGCCATTTAAAAAATTCTTTTTCTTTTAAGACGTAATTTCTCTCCTGATGATCATATGATTTTCAAGTGCATTTTAATTAGGTCTCTTTATTATATCTTTTGAGTCTGGGAAGGATTTTCTTTGCGAGATTTCTGGAACAATCCATCGTCTCCAGATTAACTCAGTATGAGGCTCTGATCACCTTGCTCCTTTCCAACCTGCTCATTCCCTGAACGCCCATTATGCACTGTCCGTTGTTCATCTTCACCCCTGCCCCACCTTGTCCCCCATATGCAGGGACATCATGTGGGGAGGACACAGGTTGGTGACACAGGTTGTTTTTCAAATTGCCATTTTCAAGTCCTGAGCTCTGTATGCTAACTTTTAAGGTCGAAAACTACATTTGCTACTCTTTGACCTTTTTTTTTTTTTTTTCTGGCTAGAGTTAATAATCCTTGATTTTCTCAGCTTGGTATCCTCAACCACCATGCCACTTGCACAGCCCTTTGAGGCCCATGCATGTGACAGCCCCACCACACCCCACAGGCAAAGTCACAGGGAGACTTACTTGGAATGATTGATATGCTTGTCCCCTGCCCAAATGTCAACTTGTTGGAGGAGGTTGCCACACAGCCACTCAACCCTTTGCAAAAACTGACAGGTGACTCTTACAGATCTTAGACCTCGACCTCTCTATGCCACTTCAAAAGGCATCTCAGGTACCCATGCTTTCTGTGGGTGTGGGGCCACAGTCAGGCCATATTCTATAGGGAACGATAGGAAACTTGCTGCAAATGTGTTCTCCACCTTGGATTCCAATTTTTGACATGCTGCAGGTTTGAAAAAGCATCAGTGAGCTCTCCTCTCCTCCTCACTTCTTTGTTATTCCCCCATCCACAAAACATCCCAATCTGCATCTCATTTCCATCTCCAAGCTCTAGCTTGGTGACACCAGGTCCTCAGGCACCATTGATCGGCCTTCCCTGAGACAGCATATGTTCCCCAGCACGCTGTGATTAAAAGACTGGAAATGCCAGGCTCTCAGAGGCTGAGATCTGGGCTCCTTATCTCTGGTCAATATGTTGTTCTCATTTGTCTGGCTAATGAAGAGCTGACCTTTCTAAGTGGATGCGTTTTGCTGAAATGACAAGGACCAGGGGGCTGACAACCAAAGCAGAGCCCTGAAGGCAATTTTGGCTCTTCAGACCCGGCTGGCATCGTTTGGTCAGAAGGCTCCCAGGCTCAAATGTCAACCTCTCAGCTTTGGCCCCCATCCGACTGGGCTTGGAGAAGCTCAACCAAAAACTGGGCAATTGGTCCGAGTGCCCCCTGCTCATTAGAACCAGGTTTCCCTTGGAGGCATCTGGCACATTCAAGATGGTCGCAACAACCCGACATTCTGCCTTGTAGCAGCCCTGACGCATTGTAGCTCCATCCCCACCTGACGTGAACTGATGCTGCCACTCAGTGGAGAGATAACCGGGATGTCAGACGACCTCCCCAGCACACACAGAGCAGGGACTCCGCCTGATAGACTGTGCCTGCACCGAAATACATGGCCTCCACCCTCGTTCCTTTGGCACAGGTGACTCTGCCCTGGAGGCAGAGCCTGAGAAAACAGAGTGCCCGGAAATAGCAATCGGAGTCACATCCTGCCCTCCTACCCACATCTCCTCATCCTAGTCTTCTTACCAAGCCACCTCGAAAGACGTATTTCTACCTGGTTGTTCATTTCCCATTTCTGAGCGCCCACGGGGCTCCAGAACCTCCTCGATCCATTTCTATTTGACTCCATTAGAACCCCTGCAAGAAAGCCAAAAGGCCTAAAATGCAAAAAAGTGCACGGGGGACACTGAGTGTGGGTCTTTCCAGCTTGCTTGGCTTCATGGTTAGTTGCATCCCCCTTCTAAGTATCGGCTTCTTGGAGCTGTCACGCTTCTCCCTGCAGCAGGGAGTTTTACAACGACCGACAGAAGGAACTTTATGAATCTTAAAAAAAAAAAAAAAAAAAAACAACCAAACCAACAACAACAACAACAAAACAACCAGGCAGAGTTTTTCCTCTCTTCCCAGCGGGGTGCAGCAACAAACACACGGAAGCCAAATCTTTCTATCTGCTCTAATTATCAGCAAGGATACAAGTCACCGTGAGGAAAAAGGTATTAAGCCTTGTATCTGAAAGTCTTTGGAATTAATTGTAATCCCTTGCCTGGTGGTTTCAGCGATAGGAATGGACACAGTGGCTATGTAATTCTTTCCATTCTGTTCTCTCTCTCTCTCTCTCTCTTTGTAGTTTTGCATCTACAGAAGCAGTGGGAGACATTCAGAGAACATAGAGGGATTTGAAATAAGACCTCAGATTCCCATTCAGTTTTCATTTTTTCCCCTCTCTGCTTTCATTTAAAAGCCATTCTGAACTGAACGCCACATACCTATTCAAACTCTGCTCTCAATTATCCCTCTCCACTGCAGAAGATACCGGTGGGAATGGCTTCCGCTGCACTAAGAAGAATTTAAGATTCATACAAGGAAGAAGTTCCTGATAGGAAATGGTACTAAATGTTAGACCGGGTTACTTGGTGGAGGGTTGGGGGTTGACTGGAAAGGGTGACCTTTCCCACCCCCAAAGTTGGGCAGCATCTCCAAAGAAGGTTCTGAAAGCAGCAAAGAAAGATTCTTTTCTATCTTTGTGGGGTCAAGGTCACCTTCACTCAACAGCAGGGATCAGACAGACCTGGTGGCTTAGGGTCCCAAAGAGAACCTGTTAATATTGAGATTAAAGAAGGGACAGGACCTTGGGGGTCCTGTTGACTTCAGGCAAGATCTGGTTCCCAGGCAACATAGATTTCTGTCAAGCCTGATACCTGGGGTGAAATTCCAGAGTTCCCAGTGTGCAGCTGTGTCCTGTTACACTTACTTGGATGGACGGTCAAGATGGTCCCTTGTCCAAATGTCAGCTTTCCGTAGCCAGAGCTACCAGTATCAGCACTGCAGTGGAGGCCTTTACAAAAACCCCAGGGAGACCTCTGAGGCTCATAGACATCTTCCTCTTTAACTCTGGGGAGAAGAGACTCACCTACAGGGGCCTGGATCCCACTGAGGGCCAGGGGAACATTTCCATGTTTGGTTCTGGGACACTGACCTGCCGGGTCCCCTGAGGGCCTGACTCTCATCTCTCTCCCCTTCCTCTGGTCGCCATCCGGAGGCTTACTGATTTCTCATGTTCAGCATCTCTCTTTCTAAAGGTCTCATTTCCATTTTACGGCATCATTTTCGGGACAATTTCTCTGATCAGTTTTCAAGACATGTCCTCTCCTCCCTTCGAGGTGTCACACATTTCTGATGACAATGAATTGATTATAGGGAGACAGGAGGAGAGCGTTCAGCGTTTTGGAGGCTGACTAGAATTAGATGAGGTTTAGTCTCTGGCTTCATGAAACTCTATCTGCCAAGCTTCCCTTCTTGCCCCAGCCTCAGAAATGAAAACGACAGGCACATCTGAACCTTTCTTCACACGTGTGGCTTTTCTGTCCGTCTCGAACCTGGTGAAATGCTAGTGGTATCTCACAGAAAGTTTACATTGAGCTTTGTTACGGTGTCTGACTATCCTGGGGGCTATTCTGGGGTTAGCAAAGAAGACCTTTGTCCCGGGAAGGTCCTCAATCCCCGTCAAACGGGAAAGCTGGTCACCCTACGGTCTAACCCGCGGTGTCCCGACCTCACGCAGCAGCCCAGTGAGCCCCAGTGGGAGAGTTAAGTGAGGCCTCTGTCAGAGCCAGGCTCTTGAATATTTACCTGGAGTTGTTATAAATGTCCTCCTTTGACCAAACACAGCTTCCCCATGGCTGTGTCTGGTGGATGCCACAGACAGTGTAAGTAAGGAACCGAGGTGGGGCATTATTTGGCACAGTGGTGACCAAACCCTGTCCCCCAAGAAGGTGGACAACAAATATTTTAGCTCTGTAACTGCATTCAACTTTTAAGCTCTTTGGCCTTTTTGACTGAATTTGTTGTGTCTGTCTAGTCAGCCGTCACTTCCAGCAACTACTTATTAGCAAAGGGACAAAGCTTTAGCTTGCTTACCGACATGGAAGCGAGGAGAGAAAACTCTACTATTTAGCTAAGAAGTGTCCACCTGCTTTATGGACAAAGGAGGCAGGAATTCCAATGACCCTTCCTGTCTCTCCCCCACTTCACAGCCTCACACTTTCCAGAGTCCCCCACACTTTACTTGCGCTGCCTTAACAGCAAGACATAAGCAAAACAGATGGCTGCCCTCAGCTGAGTCCTCAGACGGCGCCAAAGTGTTGCTGTGGCAGCAATCTTAGTGCTCTGCTGATCGAAGGAAGACAGAATGTAATCCTGAGTCTTTGGAATCCAGCTCTGCTACTCTGCAGCCCCCGCATGTAAAAGCCAGACACGGAAGGTAAAACCTCCTGTTTGGTCCCCAGGTTCGGCTGCCCACCCTCTGAAAAGGGATGTCCTCGAGCCTCCCAGGATGTTCATATGAATCCCCTGGAAGCCTTAATTAGGCAGGACCCCAGAGACTACTGAAGGCGTGGGATTTAGCAATATCATGTATTATTGTTTCTGTTGTGGCAGACATGTGCCGGGTTCGTCCTTGCTGAGCAAGGCACTTGTGCGCCTGACAACTTCATGGCTAACCACACTGCGTGTTCGTTAGGCAAGGCCTATCCCAGAACATTCCATGCTGTCTGCTACCGGGGCTGCATTAACTCCTTCCAGGCTGCACACACTGTATCACTTAATTATTTACATGCCCCTGAACCAGTCTTCTCAAGAGCTTTGACTAGGCTGGGTTTGGCAACATGCCTTTTCCAGCGCTATATCCTCTCCTAATCCCAGAAAGCAGATCTGAATAAATGAAACTCAGTAATCAGGACATTTAGCTTATGTCAGAAGGAGACTGGGGCCCTTCAACAGGCTTCCCCCATTTCCATTTTGCCCCATTTTTATAATAAGTCAGCTTTCCCAGCAGTAAGGGCATAAGGATCACTCCTCCCAGAAGCCTACCAGAAACATACATTTTCAAGAAGCGACAGTTCCTTACTTTTATATATAGGATTTCAAACTTTTCCAAGTACTCTCACACACATCACTACCATTATGGAAAGGTGGGTGTGTATTTGAGGGAGCGAACGTATTGCTCTATTCTCATGATTCAGAGGACAAATGAATTTTTTCCCTTCTCCTCAGCTGAACTAAGCAAAGTGGCAGCTTAATCAGCGATAGTGGTAATGGAGGGAAAAGTGGGGTCAAATGCTCTGAGTTAACCAGACAGTTCTACCCACCAAGACCTCACTTACTGGACTGGGGATTGAGAACAGCTCCTTTAAGAGAGGTAAAGTAGAGGTAAAAGAAGAAAAGAAATCTGTCTGTAGAATTTCCTGCATTTGTTAATAAAATTGCAGGGTCCCATTATTTCAGGAGATAAATTTCAGGGTTTTAGTATCTACGTCAGGAAGATTTATATTTGGTCTACTGAATTTGCATAGTCTCAATATGCCAATTTCCTCTCTGTTTTTTTGGCAAACATTTCCTGGCTTTAGCGGAATCCCTCAGGATCCTGTATTCAATTTTTCTCCCTGTACCGATAGTTTCGTTTAAGATGGATGATAGGAATGTTTTTTGGCTGAAGGTAATTTAGTCTTTGTACAATGGAGTTCTAATCTCTCTGATGGGGACTCTATCTTCCCAACACAACATGAGATGTGGAAGCTAATCTGGAATGTTTTGGTGGGGGAGGGGAGTGGTTGGGGACAAGTAATTTAAATCAGAACAAGGAAGTATTTTGAACTCCCCACCGCACCTCCTTGCTCTACCAGTCCCTTCAAACTTACTTGGATTCACAGTTAAGAGAGTTCCTTTTCCAAATATGAATTTGTAGTTGCTACCTTCTCACAGTCTGGGGAGGCTTTACAAAAACAGGAACAGGAGCAGCTCTTTGCAGAAGGGCCCTGGGGCTCAATATGGTCTTGATCCTTCAACCCTACACTGACAATAAGCCCAGAAGTTGGCTGCGGCAGGCGGAAGCCAGGCTTCCACAGGGCAACGAGGCCCGATAAATATATGCATCGCTTATTTTTAAATTTTTTTATTGTTTTTCTTTTTCTGTCCAAGCCACCGCCTTAGTTTGGATAATCCATTTCCTTTCCTTCTTCCTTCATTGTCTACCCCCTGGCTGGTACACTCGCATAGTTTCTACTTTATTGCACTTTGGGGCTGTTTCTCTGCTTTTTATTGCAATTGCTCACATCGACTCATTAGATTCTGGTTTACTAGAAACTAATTGCCAAAGGGAAGGAGAGTCAGGGAGTTTTTATGGGGACATGTTCAAAGGTAGATATTTCAGGGCTTTTTGGTCATTCCTGGTCTGATTCCCAATGATGGGGTAAGCCAAGTGCGCGGGGCTCCCCTGTCCAGGAGAGCTCATGAGCTGTGCCCTAGGAAGGAGAGGGCCCCATGTAGCCTCATCTTTCATACTCACCGGGGTGGATGGTCAGCCTGGTTCCCTGCCCGAATACCACCTTTTGGCCACTACTCCCCATGTCACACCACAGCAAATGGCTTTACACAAACTGCACGCAGGGCTCCCCCTCTCCCCTTTGAGGAGGATGCCTGATCTGCTTTCCTAGCACCCTGGCTGCTGCGGACATCTGCCCAAATCTCACAAACTAGACAAGTTCAAGGCAGTGTCTTTTTTTGGGCTACCTATTTGCTCCTTGACAAAGTCTCCTTCAGGCTCCTTTGTAGACATGTACCAGATTTTTAATCTCTTTGCCAGACAAATATTTAACATCTTTATTTGTGCTTCATAGACTTTTAACTTTTTTCTTTTTAACCTTTCCTTCTGCCTTTACAGAGCTCCCTGCAAAAAAACAGGTGGATTAAAAGAATCTTTAAATACACGAGGTCTCCTGAGTGAAGCTAAACTGGCTTCCTCCTTAAAATTTCTGGTTTGCATCCTAGGGCCTGCTCGCCTGGGACCTAATCCATTGGGCTGAGATGGGAAAGGTCAGGAGGCAAGGCAGGAAATCCAGGGGAAATCCTGCCCGGTGAGTCCTTCTTGTCCCCTGCACACTTATTTGGACTTATTTCTGTGCTCATTCCCTTCCTCCTGACCAGGACATTGCTGGTACTTGTCATGAGCAGGGATCCCTCCTCAAGATGGGTTTTAGCAGAAACCCACCCACATGCCCTTTAATCTGACAACAGATAGGGTTTCTTTCCTCTGCTCCGGGAAGTTTGATTGAAAAACAATTTCCAATTTTGCAAAGTGAAGAGGATTAGGAGAATATCTGTTTGCCTCTGTTCTCCTTCTCCTCCTCACTCCTCTTCAATTGTTTTAGGTAAACTATTTATAGAAACATCCCCTCTGGGGTTAGAGAAATGTGACAAGTTTCTAATCTCTTCATCTTTTTTTTCTTGCTGTCTATTTACTGCAGTCATATATTTACAATCTAAATTTACATTTCATTTCCATTTGCAGGAGCTTCTAATGCATTTTTCCATTACTTCCAGAACACTGTGTGTAATGATAAACTCTACTGAAATAAACCAATTCACAAGGAGTTTTTAGGGCTGGAGGTTGACATTTCTCTCTCCCCAAGACAGTTATTACGACTTTTCCAAGCAAGCCTAGGAAAGGGGCAGTCCAGCCAAGCTGGGAGCAGGGAGGCTTGCAGGGTTGATGTTCTTATGACTAACATATCTACTGAGCATTGCTCTTCAGGATTAATTTGGATTTTCTTTTTAATCTAGTTCCAAAATGTCAATTTCCAATCTTTTTAGCTTTGAGAATCTCTCTGACAGGCAAAGCTTAAGGTAAATCTCATGGATGTTTTTGGAATCTCAACCAATATTTCATCTCTGTGCACATCACAAATAAAGGAACCAAGAGTAGGATGAATATCACACCTTTGGGAGAAAATTTATAACAGTTCTCTGAGAGAGATGAGAATTATAAATAAAAATGGAATTGCATGTGCTTTTTTCTGATGATCATTTCTAATATCTGGGGGGTTCTAAATATCCAAACGAGTTTGGAGATATAGCTGCTGAAACACCTGATATTTGGACTTTAGTTAGCAGCTGGACACATGGGTCAGCAGGGAAATGCTTTTTTGACTTTTTTTTTTTTTTTTAAATCTCATTTGTTTGATGCATAGTCGACTTCAGGAAAGTCATCTGGAGCTGACACAATGCTCACTAGGACATCCTGATTCTAGTTTTTCTAAGGTGGGTGATGATTTGGCCATGGAAGTGGAGGTTTTGTTTTACATTACTCATTGGGTAGCTGGAATCTCTTAGGAATCATAAGCAAAAGTTAAACCAATTGTCTGGAATGAGTTTCTGTTGCAAACAGAGACTCTCTCATGAAGCAAAATTTCAGCTACATTCAAGTTAATTTAAATTAGGTTTGTTTGGAGAATGGTGGGCAACACCCAAAATATCCCTGTGGGTATTGCAGGGTGGAGAGAAGGGCCATTATTACATTTGGATTAGGGAAGCCCTTCTCTCAGACTTCCAAGCGTAGCGGCCACTTTTTCCCCGAGAGGCCACAGAGATGAGTGGGTATCAAAAGGGGCTTCTCTAATGCTGAGCTCAGCCAAGGCAAGGATGAAAATGTCCCAGTCAGAAACACAGTGCTTGACAACGCCCTGCGATGTGTTTTCAGAAGTTCACGATCTTTCTGACTAATTTGAATATTGCTTTCAATCTTACCCTTTCCCTAAATATCAGCTTGTCGTCAGTGTCAACACCAGGTAATCTTACATGGCTTTACCCAAATGGCTTGGCTCCAAAATTTTGAGAATTACAGGGACTATATGATTTTTTTCCCTAGTTGCCTAGGCAAAGAGGCCTTGGGAAGACCAGGCAGATAACATGAGAGAGGTCGTACCTTTGGTTGTATCAGTGGGGCTTATATCAGTAGGGCTACATCTCACTGTGTCCTTTGGATCAAGTTGTGTTGTACACCCCCTGCCATTGCTGGGTATTTTAGTTTAATCTGTATCTTTCTGTCCCCCGCTCCTTTCTTTCTAGATGCTTTCTGCCCCTACACACTAAAACTTTAAGTCTCATTCCATCTGTCGGACACGCATCTCCAACAATAACAAAAACAAGCTCAACATTTCCAAGTGTTTAAAGGTATTGAAAAAATGGTCCTAAAGGGGCTCCATCAGCAGCTGTCCTCATTATCTTTTTTGCCAGAAAGACACATGTCACCAAAGCCCCCAAAGATGCTAAGAACTGGGTGAGTAATTCAGTGATCGTTCACTGAATTTTTAAGAATAGTGGCTTATGTTTAGATATAAGTCATCTTTAAAACATACCTGGTCTCACATTCAGAGTTGTTCCTTTTCCAAATGTCAACTTCTCATTGCTTTCCATATCACACAATGACGCAAGACTCTACAAAAACTCAGTTGCCCATACACCCCAAGATGTCTGCTTAAATGTTTACTTGTCATCCAAGAATCCCCCGATAAAGCCAGCTCTTTAGAATGAGGGTCTCGTGGTAGAGTCCAGAGACCCCCTAGACTCTTCCTTGTGCTGCCGCCATTTTACTGGCAGTGGACATCCCCTCCCAGCATGTAAAACAGGAGTAGGGATTACCTCCCCCATTTTACAGAGGAAGAAAATAGAGGCTCCGGGAGTTGACTGACTTTCTCTCTGTTCCTGGAAAATTCCACCAATTCTAATAAGTTAAGCTCTCTAACAGTCTGACTCCTTACTTAGTTCAGTGACCTGCTAGCACCATTATTCTCATCTATTAGATACAACAGCACGTGATGGCAAGCAAGAGAGTCCTGCACGAGGTAGGTACACATCAGCGGTTGCTTGAATTGGAATCCATCAACGGACTGCTGTGGTTTGGACTTAGGTTACAAAACAGAATGGAAAATGTAGGAATCAGAGTTCTAGAGAGAAATTTGGAAGCATTAGTTATTCAAACTTACATGTCTTTGCTGTCAGTTTTATTTCTTTTCCGAAGAAGAGTTTTTCTGATCCGCCCAGAGGAACACCCCCACAGACTGCTTTACAAATACTGCCAAGGCCCTTCCACCAGGCACTGGGAACCAGCCTCCCAAGGGAGGCACAAAGGCAGAAGCACAATGTGGTGCAATTATACAATTGTATGGTTATTCCTGAAAAGGGAGAGGAAGTATGGAAAAATTTAATCACTCTTTACCTAACAGCCAGTTAGATTGTTCGTCATTAATTAATTACTGAATCTAGCTGGTGGACAGTTGCAGTTAATTTGAAATAGCTCTGGGTTGGGGTCAGGGCAAGTTCTTTAACTTGCTGTGCCTTGGCTTCCCTATCTGCAAAGTGGGGAGAATAATAGCCACTGGAAGATGTTGTTGTACAGATTAGGACACGTAAGTGGGTCTGCTGATCAATCCCTGGCTTTACTTGCTGAGAGCACACTTCCTCAGGGATTATTTTAGTAATTTAGGAGACCAGATATCTGTGACTTTTCCCTCCAGACATAGTCCCAGCTGGCAAATATTTAGCTCTGGAATCTGAGTGTCAAGAATGAAATTTTAGGCCCTCTTTCTCACAGAATCAAGTTAAGCAAGCTATTAAACCTTTATGTGTTTCTAGAAAAATTTAAGATATAAAAATACAGGGGCACCTGGGTGGCTCAGTCGGTTAAGTGTCTGACTCTTGATTTCGGCTCAGGTCATGATCCCATGGTTGTGGGATTGAGTCCTGCGTTGGGCTCTGTGCTGACAGTGTGGAGCCTGCTTGGGATTCTCTCTCTCCTTCTCTGTCTGCTCCTCTGTCTCTCTCTCTCAAAATAAATAAATAAACATCAAGAAAGATATAAAAATATAAAAAGTTATTTTCTAGAAAGTGAGGGTAATAATAGCACCTAACCCACAGAGTTAGTATCAGGATCGAATGTGCTAATGGGTGGAAAGCATGCCGCACATCGCCTAGCACATAATAAGTAACTAATAAATCATCATTATCTTTCTCCCAAGAAGCCAAACATATGTCAACATCCTCCTTTCACAGTGACCTAAAAATGACCTGTCTCCCTCTAAGTGACAGACCAGCAGGGCTTGGAGGGCAACAAAGGAGCCACCAAGCAGTTTGATGAAAGGGTTAAGCGATTTTGTGACAATTTAGTAAAAGCTGTATCCAGCTGCATAGGCGTACATTCACGGTTGGACCATTGCAGGGGACGTGGAGAGGGCAGCCTCTAGCCAGGCAGGACTTGAATATGAGCAAAAAAGGGCCAATAAGTCACATCCTCATTAGTTGGAGTCAAAAAGATCTCAAAACACATTCAATCAAGAAGAGGATTCAATGCTCTCCTCCACTCACCAAGATTCACTGTGAGCTGGGCTCCTTTCTCAAATGTCATCTTAGAACCACTGGTTTGCTGAACACTGTGCAGAGGGGCTTTGCGAAAACCTGTGGCATCAACTTGATGACTCCAGCTTTGCAGAGTTTGCCCAGAACTAACATCTAATTAACTTCTTCAACTTCCATGCCTCCAAGGCAGGGTTGGGTGATGGTGTCTTTCTTTCTGGTAACCCAGGGCTTCTGGGCTTAGGGATATAAGCAGAGATACAATTGCCACTTTAAGACACCAGAAGGTTTAGAAAACCAACTCTGTATACATATTCTATGGCCCAAAGCAATTGTGTTGCTGGGTGCAATCTATCGTAGAATGTAAACTCCCACTGGGAAAGAAATTAGCTCTGCAGTATTTTTAGGTAGTGTTTGATGGTCATAGTCATTGTCTGAAGACAAGACCAGCATTTTCATTTTGACTTTTTCTATCCCTGCCCTAGTCTGCAGATGGCTGAGCCTTTCTCCAAATGTCAAGTTCAGCTATTGTTCCTACTTCACTCCAACAGCCATGCAATGATTTTATCTCCCTTTGGAAACTTGGAGTTCTGTTTTATGTTCATTAAGTCTTGGATAAAGAATGTTTGGGGTGCAAACGGAGCTGCTATGGCCAAAGATCATGTTTTTTTCTCTGCTGGGTCTGGCCTGGTCAGAGCTTTGAGCTGTCTTGGCTTTGCCCTGGACCAGGCTCAGCTGTGTGACCTTGAGCAAGTTTACAACCTCTCTGAGTTTCACTGTCCTCATTTGCAACATTAAAGAAGTGAGTTAGGTGGTCTTTAAGGACTTTCCGAGCTAATAGTTTTTGATTTCATTCTCTGGATTTACCTAAAAATGCTGTGCAATCCCCCACCCACACCCCAAGAGTGTCCAGTCTTCCTCTCCATTTGCTAAACAAAATAAATAAGGTATCTACTTATTACATAGGGAAATAGAGTTTTCCAAGCCTACCATCTGCCTTAACATTTAATCTTTTCAGAAGTTTGAAGGCAGAAGTTTGGAACCGAATCCTCAGGGGAGAAGTGTTCTTTCTTCGGAGCTTCCAGATAATTCAGAAACCAAACCAAATAAACCGACACCTTTGGTTTAAAGCTAGTACTTACTCAATTTCATGATCACTTGAGTACCGGTTCCAAATGTAAATTTCCTGTATCCTTCCTTCCCACAGGAGCTGATGCCTTTACATAAACTACAGGCTCCTGCTTACCCACAGGAAAGGTGGTTTGATCTTTACAGCCTTTTCCCACAGGATAAGGGAATTCATCATCTGGCCGAGAGTTTCAGCTCCCTGATTACCCGGTGTTGGGGACCGAGGGGGTTTGATGCTAATACTGGGTCTGAAATGGAGGTACTTACCCCAGCAGACAATGAACTGAAACCCCTTCCCAAAGTGGGGTTTCTTAGTGTCTTCACACAGTGCCTAGGCCCTTAACAGAAGTTCCTCCTAGTGCTGGGATGCCACTTCCAGTTCTCAGACCCGTCTCCAGTGTAATTAGGGGCACGATACGGGGCCAGCATCACTAGTGAGGTCGCTGAGGACTGTCCTGTGCTACTAATGCAGCCCAGGACTCAGGCTGTGAGGACAGCAGGGCTGAGCATGTTAGGATGGCCCAAAGCTCTTCCCTGGTTTCACAGGCAGCTGGGACACCCCCACCCCCATCCTGAACACCCAGGAGGCTGTTCCTTGCTGCCTGCCCTGTCATCCAGATCTATAAGAACCATAACTGCCTGGTGGTTCCCGGCTGGTTCTGGCCTACAGCAGGGAAGGAGATCCCTGTGGGCCTCAAGAATACAAGGGATCCCTTTTTTCATTGTTGGAAAGACAAAAAAGTACCACTTCTCCGATGTTGATTTCTGGGACCCTGATTTCAGAAATGTATAATTCTTGAAAAGCTTTCCTCTCATAGACTTTATCGATCAGCTCAAGATAACTTAAACTGGGAAAGTGAACCTGCCTTACAAAATAATGAAATACATGCTAAAACCGATCATTAAATAACATTTTTGATTACCTCGTGTTTTAGATTTCCATGCTGTTGTGAACATTTTTTTTTTTTTTCTTCTGAAGCTCAGCTACTTACTCAGACATTTAACCATGTCTGGGTCTCAAAGGTAAATCTGTTGTTGTTGTTCACCCAGTCTCTGATCCATTGATAAAACCCCTTCCTCCATTAGGGCATTGATCACATCGTCTCAGAAACTGGCCCAGATGATCTCCAGGAAAAAGTGTAGGCACTTAATAAATGTTTGTTAAATTGAATTGTATTCAACATTCATCTTTTGTTCCTATCCCTCGAGGAACACTTGACCATCTCTCTGACAATTTCCAGATGAGAGAAAAAATTAATTCTGCCAGGTATTACTTGCTGAGTTTCACGATTCTTTTAGTCTTGGTTCTAAATGTCAGTTTCCTATTAACCCTGTTCCCACAGGAGTGAGCACCTTTACAAAAACCAAAAGCGTCAGCATAGTTGAAAGGCATGTGGCGTCAACTTTGTTCTGTTTCCCCGCTAGCCTGAGACACCCATCTGTCTCCCCCCTCCCCAGGTGCCCCATCTTCCCCAGGGAAGGTCTGCCCTCCTTCCTTCTTTCAGAGCAGAGACAGGAGGGGGCAGAGGAGATTTCAGGGATGAAGATGATAAATAAGATACCAAAATGCTATCACACAATGCAGAGCTGCCTTCTTCTTCTTCCTTTTTTTTTTTTTTTTTTTTTTTTTTTTGCCAAATTGATGTTTCTTCCAAAGGCTGTTTTCAGCACTTTCTCTCTCCCAGATGCAATAATAACTGGATTCCAAGTTGGCAACTGGGTCTGAACCTCCAGGCTCTGATGAGTCACACATATTGAATTCAGAAATTATGCTACCCCCCCCCAGTGAAGAAGCATGCTTTGCTTTTTCCCCTTGCTGGGCAGCAAGTGGCTCAAACAACCTCCACAGGGAAATGAATAATAGCTCTCCTAGGTCAGCTTTGTAGCTTCATACATTAGCATCCTAGAATGTGAGACCCGGATGGGAACTTAGCAACCGCCTGGGCCAACTGCCCTCATTTTAAAGATGAGGAAGCTGAAGCCCAGAGAGGTAAATTTGCTCAAGGTCATGTAAGTAGGTAGAGGCAAATCTAGGCTGAAACTCAGGACTCCTGAGTCCCAGTCCTGCCTCTGCTCCTCCCTTCCTGTGATTCGGGAGAATTAGGATCTTCCCTAGGTAATCTCTGTCCCTCATGGCTCTATGACCAGCCCAGGTATGGTTATCCCTGTTAAACAAGAAGGTGTTTTATTTTGGCACATAGTTTATGATTTCCAAAGAGATAGAGAACATCTTAATTCATTAATTTTTTAAATTTTATTTCTTAGGCTGCAGGCAACAGCAACTAGTAGTGGGAGAAATGGTCCAGGAGATCCCAGGGAAGCCAAAGAAAAGACAGAGATTTAAAAACTTGCCCTTTACCAAAAGGCTAATCCAACAGAAAGTTGGCTCTGATTATTCTTTCTCTGCAGGACTCATTACAGAAATGACATCTAGAGCAGGGTGGCAAATACAGAACCGTGTGGCGTTACCCCCTGCTCCTGTTCCCATGGCAGATATTGCTAATAGACACATCACTCTTTCACTCTGAGTCTGCATGTGGCCTCACCATCCTGCTTAACAGTGTGCTCCAGAGAGCCACCACCAATGGCCAATGAGATAGAATTTGTCCTCCTCACCCTAGGGAATAATTGGAGAGAAGACCCTATAGAAGGCTTGAGAATTCTGGTTGTCAAGAGTCAGGTCCCACACAGCCCATCACAAAAGGTGACACTGACCTGGTTAGACCGAGACTGTTCTTTCCACAGGCTGCTCCAGACATGGCGATAGCAACACCATAGAGTTTCACTTCTTCTTCACACCTGGCTTCAGGCAACAAATGATGATGGGGTTCTTCATACCTGTTCTTGCCCAAAGGGCCTTCAGCAAGATCCTTCCCCAAAAAGAAGTCCTGAGGGGGAGCTCCCCCTGCCTGGGGGTGAAAGACATCTGTAGGACCTCAGGCTCTGCTTGGCATGCTTCTTATCCATCAGACCTGGGGGTCTTGGAATGGAATGTAGCACAGGAAGAGAGTGATGGAAAAACCCCTTTTTAGTCCATTCAACTCACATTACCACACATTCAGATGCTTCTAAGCTTTTCCTTTTTATCACGTTTCTATTCTTTCACAAAAAGAGGTACATTTGTCCATATCCACCCAAGGAAATTTCCCCATGTCCTCCACAGCTGCATTAGGCTTTTTGTTGACAGGAAAATGTCCACCTACCCTTTTAGGGTGCTAACTTACATCCTTAAAGATAGTCCTCTTTGAGTGACTGGGGAGAATAGGCCAACAGAGAAGCAGATGCAGGTGTCAGGGTTGAAAGGGGAGTGGGAACAGAAGCGGCAACTTTGACTTAAGTTATGAACAAAGAATATTTTCCTCCCCTGACCTGTTTTCTGTCAACATCCCATATGACCTGTTTATGGAGATGGGCTAATTAGAACAGCAGAGGGCGCTGCAAGGTCAAAAACAAAGCTGCCCACCTCAGAGGAAACTGGGAGAACGGTCTTTTCTGAGTGATAACAGTGACCAAGAGCCAAGCTGTGGGACAAGAATGGCCTTGTTTACCAAATCCCGCCAGCGATCCCACCAGGTCTGAGGGCCCCTCTTGAGTGGTGGTTTCAGGCTAATGAAAGGCAGTCCAGGGTACTCAGTGCCTTGGGGAGTTACTCTGCAGGTATCAATAAGGTTTAAGGGGGATGCAAAAGAGAAATTCAAGGGCGATAAGTCTGTAATAGCTCATTAGATCTTGAGAGTCTCTTGTATCCTGAAACTTTGAGAGTCACTTGATTGTACCCAGTTGCACACTGTGGTCTCTCATGAATAAGCCTAGTGCAATTTTTGGAAACCATATGAGCAGGGTAAGGAGGCCCATTTCTCATGCTTCCACTGCTCTTAGGGATTTGGGAAGAGCACAGCTGGCTCAGGTGTCAGGAGAGTGCAGTGCTCTATGACATGCTTGCAAAATTGACAGAAAATTACATATGTGGGTCACTTTTTGACTTTTTGGGGGGGCATTAATTGGTACATGTCTTTTGCCAGATTTCGCAACTTTATATTTTTATTTTTTTAAAGTTTATTTAAATATTTTGAGAGAATCAGAGAGAGTGTGAGTGGGAGAGGGGCAGAGAGAGAGAGGAGACAGAGAATCCCAAGCAGGCTCTGTGCTACCAGTGCAGAGCCTGACCTGGGGATTGAACTCATGAAACTGTGAGATCATGACCTGAGCCAAAACCAAGTGTTGGGTACTTAACCGACTGACCTACCCAGGTGTTCCACAACTTTATATTTTTACATCTTTTCTCTAAATATCTGTGATGGGAATAAAACTCTCAGGACTATATTCATTAGTCTATTTAGTAAAAATTCTAAGAGCAACAGCAAACACTAATATTCCCAGATCATTTGCTTGTGTCTTGCGTATGTTATTTCATTTAATTTTCCAGTGGAGCTGTGAAAAAGTTATTATTGTTATCTCTGTTTTACAGATGGAGGAATTGAGGCTTGGAATAGTCAGGTCATGCTTAAGGTCATACAGCAAATAAATGCTAGAGCTGATATGAACCTAGGCATCTGGCTCCAGAGCCCCATTTTTCTTTTTCTCATTAAAAATGAAAAAATTTTGGGGCTCCCAGGTGGCTCAGTCAGCTAAGTGTCTGACTTTGGCTCAGGTCATAATCTCATGGTTTGTGAGTTTAAGCCCCACATCGGGCTCTCTGCTGTCAGCGTGGAGCCTGCTTGGATTCTCTCTTTCACACACACTCTCTCTCTGCCCCTCTCCTGCTCATACTCTCCCTCTCTCTCAAGGGTAAATAAACACTAATTTTTTTTCCAGCTTTGTTGAGATATAAATGACATAACATTGTGTAAGTTGCAGGTGTGCCACTTTTGATTTGATGTGCTTATATATTGCAAAATGGTTACCACCATAGCGTTAGCTGATACCTGTATCAGTTGACATAATTACCAATTCTTTCTTTCTTTCTTTCTTTCTTTCTTTCTTTCTTTCTTTCTTCCTTCCTTCCTTCCTTCCTTCCTCCCTCCCTCCCTCCCTCCCTCCCTCCCTCCCTCCCTCTTTCTTTCTTTCTTTCTTTCTTTCTTTCTTTCTTTCTTTCTTTTTTGTGGTAAGAATATTTAGGATCTACTTCCTTAGCAACTTTGGAGTATATGATACAATATTATCAACTATAATCACTATGCTGAACATTAAATTCTCAGAACTTGTTAGTCTTCTAACTGGTTGTTTGTACCCTTCGGCCAACATCTTTCCTTTTCTGCCACCCCAGCCCCTGGTGACCACCATGCTACTCTGTTCCTGTGGCAGAACCTCATTCTTTGTCATGACACTGCACTGCTGTTCTGAGAAGTGCCCTTCCTGAAGGGATGCCTTTCAAGGAATGTTGGAAGGACACCCTGGTGGGGAGAGTCATGATTGTGTCACCCTGAGGAGTTCTCAGTGTCTGAACTTTCTGTGTGAAGGGGGAGGGTGTCTCCCTCTGTGTGAGGGTGTCTGAAGCCTTCTTTGTTCTTGGTGTGGTCACATGTAACTGAGGGTGTGCAGTCAGAAGAGAAGGAGCAGTTTCATTTCAAAATTACTCCCTAGGGACGCCTGGGTGGCTCAATTGGTTAAGCGTCCGACTCTTGATTTTGGCTCAGGTGTTGTGAGATTGAACCCTGTATCCGGCTCAGCATGGAGCACAAAGATTGCTTGGGACTCTCTCCACGCCCCCCCCCCCCCGCCCCTCCCCTACTCGTTCTCTCTCTGTCTCTCTCAATAAATAAAAAAACTGAAAAAAAAATTGCTACTGCCTAAATTAGGAAGGGAACACTCAGCTCTCTTATAAATATCAAGGCTGCTGACACCTTTAGAGCAGGGACAGACACCAGAAGCTGGGTGGGGACTGGCAGAGCTCCTGGATGTTGAAAATCTGGAAGCTCTGAGACAATCTTTTGCCAGTAGAGGGCTGTGTTCCTGTGAAGGGGACCCCCGCCAGCAGGCGGCAGTGCAGGCCCCCGTAGCCTGATCACTGAACCATCCTCTTCCAGGTCCAGGGGCCTGGGGATGCTCATGGGCGGACTTTGGACGGCCTGGTGTTCACTTTTGGTATTCTCCATGCCTACAGTCGCCTACGATAAAACACAGGATTCCCAGTGAAATTTGAATTTCAGATAAACAATGTATACTTTTTTTTTTAGTGTAAATGCACTCTAAATATTACTAAAAATTTTTTGCTGTTCTTTTGAAGTCTGAACTTAACTGGGTGTCCTGTATTTTTACTTGCCAAATCCAGCAAACTTAGCAATGACACTGGTGAGTTTTTGAGTGAAGAAAGTTGCATTCCTTTATTCCACAAATATTTATGGATTGTCAATTATGTAGCAGCCACAACCCTAGGCACTGGGGGTATATCCATGAACAGATAAACAAGGTCTTTGCCTTCATGGAACTGGCATTATGGTGTGTGTGTGTGTGTGTGTGTGTGTGTGTGTGTGTGAGGGGGCTGAGGTGGGACAGGGGCTGAGGTGGGAGAGGAGGCAGCTGCCAGACCATTTGCAGGGTATTACAGGCCCAGGAAAGGAGGTCCAGCTGCCATAATCTGATTTATATTACATAAAGATCTGGGGAAAGGATTGTCCAGGAACAAGAACAGAAGTAAGAGGACAGTTAGGAGGTTACTGCAGTGGTTCTGACAAGAGATGGTAGTGTTTGCAGGAGCTGCTGGTGGTGGAGATGGACAGGGTGGACATTTATTTCATGGCAGAATGAACAGCACTCACCGATGAGTTCAACGTAGGGAAGGGAAAAAAGGAACTCCTACAGACACTCCTAGGTTTGGGGGAGTGAGGTACTCAGTCTCGTCTTTCTCAGGGCCATACACCCTGCTGTTGCCATGCTCCTGGCTTACACACAAAATGGTATTTGTCTTGCATGTGACTGGAAGGGCCCGTCCCAGGGGCTCCAGCCACCATGGCTCCAGTGGCCACACCGAACACTAGCCCAGCAAGCTTGTAACCCACTCACAGCAGTATCCCCCATGGAAAGCTCTGCTGCGGGGGAGAATTTTCCAGCTGGAGCCAAGCGTGTGCTGCAAAGGGCCTACTGAGAGATAGAAAGTCACACTCTATGATATGTAGCAAGCACTCTCAAGGGCAAGGTATGCCCCGAGCATTAGAAATAGAAGATTTCTAGAATTCAAGGCTAGGAGAGATTTTAGAATCCATCTTGTTCAACCCTCTTCCCTCCCTCTTTACATGGAGGAGTAAGAGACGAGTCGAAGGTACTCATTCCTTTATGCCATTTATTGAGTATGAGTGCAGCTGACCTTGGGCTGGACACCGGTCTGTGTGTGGTCCAAGGATCCGGGAATGGAGGGTAAGCCTCTTGTACAGCAATTGGGTCGTTGGGCTTGCAGTTTCTATTTCTCTCTCTCTTTATTTATTTTTTTTTAAAGTAATTCATCTTCATTGCGTTTTACAAAAGGATTAGTTCAAGATGGATTGAGGACCAAAATAACAATAACAACAATAATTTCTTGGCTGGAAGCATTTGCCTCCTAGAGTTACAGCTCACTCAGCCACATGACTGTCAGGGCTGCCTGCCTGCTCCAATTCCCTCCCACTTCCTCCCGTCAGAGGCCCCGAGATGGTCTTAAAGACCTCAGGAACCCCATTTTATTCTCCAGCCCTGATAGGAAGATGACTCTCCTTCTGGGCGTTAGCCTTTTGCTTTTCTGTGGGTACACTCACTCGTGTACATTCCCTTTGTCCTACCACCCCGTTTTCCTTTCTCTGACTTTATTTTTTTTAAATTTTTTTTCAACGTTTTTATTTGTTTTTGGGACAGAGAGAGACAGAGCATGAACGGGGGAGGGGCAGAGAGAGAGGGAGACACAGAATCGGAAACAGGCTTCAGGCTCCGAGCCATCAGCCCAGAGCCTGACGCGGGCCTCGAACTCACGGGCCGCGAGATCGTGACCTGGCTGAAGTCGGACGCTTAACCGACTGCGCCACCCAGGCGCCCCATCCTTTCTCTGACTTTAAACGCATGGCCTGTTTCTCTCTGCGCCTAGTTTTCCAGTCATTCTCCACATTTGACTTTCATCTCTGTGTCCTTCTCCTGCCTCTGCCCGTTGAGTTCCCTCTGGGAGGGCCTGTGTGGGACCCAGTGCCTATGGGGTGCGGAACTTGACCGTTGTCTATTTTTATCTCTTCACAGACCGAGGTGTACTGTGTGACCATGTGACCCAGAGCCCCCCGTACCAGACAGTGGCAAGCGGCAGTAAGGTGACACTGTTCTGCACTTACCACACAACATACTCAAACCCGGATTTATACTGGTACCGAATAAGGCCAGATCGTTCCTTTCAGTTTATCCTCTACAGGGATAACACTCGATCCAAAGATGCAGATTTTACTCAGGGTCGTTTTTGGGTGTGGCACAGTCAGTCCCAGAAAACCTTCCACTTGGTGATCTCGGTGGAGCCTGAAGACAGTGCCACATACTACTGCGCCATCTATCCCCACAGTGTCGCAGGTGCCCAGGAGGTCTGAACATAAACCCCCAGAACAGCCTGGTGTAGCTCCCTGGGATCCTTCTTCTCAGCTATTTTGTGTTCCAGCCTGGCCTTTGGAGGTGCCCTGACATGTCTGCTGAATAATACAAGGGCAGCTCACATCCAGGAGAGCACCCTGGCTTCAGATGGAGCAGAGCACCTCCCTACCTTCTGACTCAGTGGGCCGTTGTGGTGGGAGAGTGGGAGAGGTATGTCTGGGGAATTCTCATCTTCGTGTCCCCAGTGCCCAGGTCACTCACGCCTGATACGGGGGCCTGTTGCGTATGTACTCTGAGGACTGTGAAGATACCAGAATGGCCAAGGTACCATTCGGGAGTGTTTTTATTTTAGTCTCCATCATTTATCCATTATTGTGAATTGGTCTGTTTTCCTTTTAAGATTCAAAGTAGACACAAAGTTACTTACCTCAAAATTTCCCCCCAGTTCACCTTTTCCCTGCTTCTTCTTGCACAGCCACCTTATTTTTCTTGAATGCTCTTTGACACTGCCATTTCACTTACTTTATTTGGAGAACATTTTTCTTCCACGGAGGAGCATTGAGATACTCCGAAAAAGCTGTTGGTGATCCCTAGAACCCCGGCATCAAGTCCCTGCGTTTGGAGCTCTTTGGTGTCTCCAAGGAAGATGATCATCTCCAGGAGAATCCAACTGTGTGATGTCAAAATAAATATACCCTGAGCCCTGGGAACTGGTCCCTCTTTCCTTTTTTTTTTTTTTTTTTTCCGTTGAATTCTTTGCCTTAAAACAACTATTCATTATGAGATATAACCTTGAAGAGAGTAGAAGCCCAGGCTATGATTTTATAGGGAAAACACTAGAGTGCAGAGAAGGGAGGGACCTTCATTCCCAAGGTCAGAGAGCTGGGTAATAATAGAGCTCACATGTGCTGCTGCGCTTTTAGGGCTCTCCCTGGCAGCTTCATCAGTAGGTGCTCTGGCAGCAGTTTATCTGGGCTTCAAAACAGGTGGGTGAAGAGCAGTCACTAGAGAGAGGAATGTACAGAACACGGGTGAGGGAGCCAAAGGCTTTGGGCAAATGTCTCCGCCTCCTGGGTCTCTGTGCTGCCCACGACTGAGTGTGTGTAGCAATCTTCTGGAGGACTCCCTTAGGGCTGTTTTGGACTTAAATGAAGTGCTGTATGCACAAGCTCCAGAGAACTATAATCCACAATATGATGCCCCCCCCCCCCCCCGCCTTGAAAACAGCCACAATCCCCACCTGGCTCTTGCCATTAATGTTTTTTCTGGAGGCTCCTTTTGGTAGGGGAAATTCAAGATCCTGTGATAAGCTAGGATTTTTTTTTTTTTTTTTTGACCACCAAAGTAGATCAGAGGGTGGCTCATTTATATGCTAACTATCGGACAATCCTGAAGTCCAGTCTAGCTGAAGTCAAATCACCACCTTGTCCTTGTTTTGGGGATGCTGTATGTTCTAGAAGGAACTTTGGGCTGGTGCTCTTGGTAACATGGTTCTGCTCACAGCCACGTCCTGCCTCACTGAATGACTTTGAAGAAGGTACATTACCTTTTTGGAAGGGGTACTTTTTCCATCTGAAAAATGAGGATGTGATCTTTTTGTTCTTTGCCACTTATAGAAACATGCTAATGTTACCTAAGGTAACAGATGTGAATGTTTTGGAAATAGGCATTCTTTACACACACGAGGTGCAGTTGTGTGGAATCTTCTAATGGTTCTTCCCTGGATGGACCTCCTTATCCATGTAGATTGTTCTAAACCCATTGACTCAGAGGGCTACTGCCTCCTTTCTTTGCTTTGGGCTGTGAAGACAACATGGGAGTCTGCAGATGGCAATATCAGGGGGAGTTGGTGAGGGTTGCTCTTTCACTTGTGACCCCATAAGCCCCCGCTTGACACCCTAGGTAGCACCCTAGGTGCCCAGGAAACCACAATAGTGGGTTGCAAGGGCTCTGCTACCTGAGTGGGTGCACCTGGGAAAATGCTGTGGCCTTGCTGACGTGGGGGTAGCAGAGCCCATCGGCCACAGAGGGGTCATTGCTGCTGTTTTGCTGTAGCAGCAGCAGCAACAGCCGGAAACCCAGGGCAGGGTCCCCGAGGCAGGAGCCTGCAGGCTTGGGGCTCAGGAAGCTGCGGTGTGACCTACAAGTTCAGTTTGGCTTTTGTCTGCCTAACAGTGAGTTCACAGCACCCACTCTCCCCCTCCCGCGGTGGTCTGTTATGAGTAAAGCCAGAGGCAAGGCACACTCGATGCACTTTAATAAATGCAACAGAGACAACACTGAGAATGGCAGAAAACCATCAACAACAAGGGGCAGGCAAGAGTCAGCATCCACTGAAATCAAATTCCCTGTGCATATATTGGCAGGCAAAACCCAGTAAAGATACTCTTTTTACAGCCCAAATCTAGGAGTCTCATTCCTCTCCCTCCCTCCAAAAGTGCTTGCACAGTAAGTCGCTTGAAAGCAGGCCCACCTCTCGTTCATCTTTACACCCTCAGCTCGGTGCCTGGAACTTAGAAGGAGTCAATTCATGTTTGTGAAGTCAATTGATAAAAGTAATTTTCTCTGTATTTTACCCTGATCTTTGCTAATAGCTTGGAGAGTATTTAGATGAGGCTTTAGAAACCCCATTGGCTGCATGAGAAGTCAAATGTAATTTTGTTTGTAAAGTACTAAGGAAAGCAGAAAGTGCTTTTGTGGATGAGAATGCCAGCTTGAGGCAAACCTAGTGCTGGGCTGAACAGAGCCATTCCTGTTAGGTGAAGGGCATCTTCTCTCCAACCCCCAGGGTCTGTTTTCCTCGGGGAGTATGGAGCTGGGAATCTGTTGGCTCCCACTTTCTACTTTTGAAGGCAAAGAAAGTTAAGGGAACAAAACACTATTTTCAAAGTGTATCTGTTGTAGAAATAATAATAAAAAAAAATGAGTCCTATATCCCTTTATAAAGCAGCAGATAGAGCAGTTAGGACCATAACGCCCTACTCCCTAGGACTTGTGTCTTTCCACAAAGCTGGAAAATGAGCTGGGTTTGTTGCTTTGATGGTTTGGGTAGCAGCCACTTAAGCAAGACTGGGATCGGTCAACTTGAATCACCGAGAAGCCAGAAGTCTAGGAGACAGCTCCTCTGTAGGCTTTTGTGAAGACATAATGTGGGAGTTTCATAAGGCAGCCTTCTGAAGCCAGTCAGCCTGCAAGTGAAGGACAAGGATCAGAGTGTCATAGATCACAGACAGTCAGTGCTGGGAGGAATCGTAGTACTCACATAGTCTGGGGATGGCCAGTACTTGCTGTGGCTGCATCATTGCAGACATCACTAATCTATCATGGTATGGTTCTTTCTGCACCTGACCATAATTCAGCTACTCAGTATTAGCTTATCAATATTGGCATAAGCCATGCAACTCATTTGCTCTCCTTAGTCTTTCTTAACTCCTTTGTTTAATGGGTGAAAAACCTCAGGCCTAAAGAGGTGGACAACTAGGCTAGGGTAGCAGAGCGTTAGTGACAAGGACAGGGTGAAAACCCACGTCTTCTGTCTCCTAGTGTAGTGCTCATTTTATATAGCCACACTGCTCTTGTCCTTGGGACTCCTGGAAACCAGTCACCCATTTGGAAATGATTGGACATGTCCTCAGGCTGGGTTGGATCAGTCCCACACTTGAAATCTAAAGTTGTCCCTAGATCAGGAGTTGGGACTGGGGAGAATTGGGGGTACTGGAAAAAGGGCTTCGTGGGCAAACCTAGGCCCTGGTTTAAACTTCATGTCTAAGATTACATGAAGAAGGAATGCAAGTAGCAGGCAGATAATTAATGTCTCAACTGCAACTTTGTAGGCATCTTGAATAGCTAGCAGTGTGCTGGTTACTACTAATGGGCATGTAGGTTCATCCCAAAGATGGGTTGGTCTATACACTGGGAGTCCTGTGATAAAGAGATGGGAGCTGGCATCTCCTTTGTCTAGGCAAGGCAGTTTCCGGAAATTCTTTGGGTGAAGCTTTACTGATGGCCTTGCAAATAACCATGACCCCTTGGCCAGAAAAACAAAATAGCAAATAAAGAAAACTATTTCTCATTACATAGCTCCAAGGTTTTAGCTCCTGGGTTGGAGGTGGGGATTATCGGCCAGTATTACATTATACTACATAACACATTTTGAGTCTGGCTTGAAATAGGAGGACAACAGGAGATGGGGTATTATGCTGAGTATCTGAGGTGGCCCACCTTTATTAAATCATACTATGTCTCAGGGCACCTGGGTGGGTCAGTCGGTTAAGCGTCTGACTCTTGACCTCGGCTCAGGACACGATTTCACGGTTTGTGGGTTCGAGCCCTGCATCAGGCTCTGCACTGATATCTCAGAGCCTGCTTGGGATTCTGTCTCTCCTTCTCCCTGCCCCTCCCCCACCCGTGTACATTTGTTCACGCGCTCTCTCTCTCTCAAGATAAATTAAAAAAAAAAAATCCTATTATGTCTCTGTGTTCTTCCCTTTCCAAGCCTTCTTGGCCCCTTACATTCCTAAACTCCTTTTCTCCATGTGCAGCATAGTTTGGCTTGAGGTAGGCATAAGAAGAAGCTAATTCTTACCTTAAAAGAAAAATAACTTGGCAGTCAAGAGAAAATTGATGGCAAGACTCTTGGCAAACACCATCCGGAGCCCCAGCACTGTGAGGGACAGCATGTTTACATTCCCGGCTGTGAACTGTGAACTGTGATGAACTGTGGCTGAACAAGAGTAAAGATAGCGGCTTTAGCAAGAAACTAAATTCCCTTCCAGAAATTAGGCGCACAACACACGGACACCAGCCTGCCCCGAATCACCATCATTCTGCCTGGGCTGCAAGCCTAGCTTGGTGGCAGATGGCCCTGAGAGACCCAAGGCTGCTGCTTACTCCCAGCCAGGCAAGCTTTGGAAACCCATGCTTGTAGCCAGGCAAGCTTCGCCGAGAGGCTCAGAGGGAACCAGCTGGGCTCAGGTATGGTTTTTGTTTTCTTTTGAAATCTGCTGACTTTTGGCCCTGTCTGACAATTACAGAGTTTGCTTTAACACTCAGTTCTGAAGTTGACCCTTGATTTCAACTAACCTTTGGGCTCACTGATGCTCTTTGGAGTTAGCTTTATGTTTTCATTTTCCGTTGGTTTTGGTTTTACGGTACCTGGAACAAACAGCAGTGGTCAGGGATTTACTGGCAACCAAGAGGCTCAAAGGGTTTGAGGTTTGAAAAGTGGAGGAGACTTTAAGTGAGTAAACTGAGGCTCAGGTGTATGAGTGGCTTAAGGTCAAACAGCTATTCACACAGCCAACATTGTTCCCATTCTGGAATTTTTTCGTTATACGATGAGGCCCACATTCAGGTATGTTTCCAATTTGTAGGATGAATGAGGGTTCTCAATCCCGTGATAAGCTGGGCTGCCCTTTGTTTTGGCATTCACATTGGATTAGGCTGTGCACAAATTTTTTTTAAAGATTTTTTTTTAAGTTTTAAAAATTTATTTAGATAGAGTGCAAGAGAGCAGGGGAGAGGCAGAGAGAGGGAGGGAGAGAGAGAATTCCACACAGGATCAGCCCTGTAAAGGCAGAGCCCCTCATGGGGTTCGATCCCACAAAATGTGAAATCATGACCTGAGCTGAAGTCAAGAGTCAGACGCTTAACCCACTGAGCCACCCAGGTGCCCCATAGTCTGTGCACGAATTTTTAACCCAGAGTCTAGTAGTAGGACAGTCATTAGTATCAAGGAGACAGTGGCTGGTGAAGAGGAGATAGGAGATGAAATAAGATGGACTTTATCTTAGATTCCAGCTCAGGGATGCAGAGTTAAGTTCAAAGTCAATGACGGGCCATAGTTGGGCTGAGTCTTGTTTCTAGCATGATGCCACATTGAGAATGATCTGTCAAGAGTTTACATCTTCAGCTTCCCTTTCCCTCAATTTTCCTTCCCTACAATTCCAACCCCTTGAAACTAGATGTGACCTACCTGAAGAATTTGTCCTTGGTTCAAAGTTAGTGGAGCTCACGACTTCACTGTTGTGTTCAACTGAACAGGTCACCGAATTTGGATCTTCATACCGACCAAGCTTGACAGCACTGTACTTCCCACTGGGGGAGACGACAATAGCAGGGTCAAATTCTTCTAGTTTCTTGGTTGATTCAAGTTTTATGTTTATATCCTTAGGATAGAAATCCTTCACCAGACAAGCAACCGTCGTCCCATTTCGCATGATGAAAACTGATGGTTTGGCAGGAGGCTGGCTTTCTGCAAATATAATCAATTTATCTTGAAAGATGATTATCCGCAAGTGTGGGAGTTAAACGGTGGGGTTTACTTCAATTCCTTTGGGGCCAAACACTGCAATACAGACTTTCCTGCATCTTTTAGTGACCTGGGCTTGTTAACACCCAATGAAAGAGGTGGCTAAGGGAAGTGGAAATGAAAGGCAGTCAGTCTGACTTTTAGTTAGGAGCTGCTAAGAGACATGGCTGGAAGTGGAGATGGAAAATAACAACTACAAACAAGTTTCTGGATCATCTGAGATTCAATTATCTATATTTTGTTAATCAGTCCTCTGGATGATTGCAGTCAGGTTGAATATCTGTCTGCATCGTTGGTTTATTTTAAACGCATAAGCCCTTAGAATGAGAACAGGGTTGGTGCTCAGTTAAAGAATCAGGATCTGAGAAGGACTACATGACTGGTTCAAATACCCTGAGGATGGCAGTATTGGAGTCACTTTAGGGTGTCTTTCTCATTTTTCGGACTGGAAGGGATAACCACTGAAGTTAAGTGGTACATCTCTCTGCCTTTAGGTAAATACTTATTTTGTTGTAAGGGACTATCCTATAGTTTCTGAGTCTTTTATCAGAGATAACAGCTATTATTCCCAGGAAGTCCTTATAGATATTAATTTTTTTAACATTTATTCATTTTTGAGAGAGAGACAGAGTGTGAGTGGGGGGGAGGGGCAGAGAGAGAGAGGGAGACACAGAATCCGAAGCAGGATCCAGGCTCTGAGCTGTCAGCACAGATCCCGATGTGGGACTCAAACTCATGAACCATGAGATTCCGACCTGGGCCAAAGTCAAATGCTCAACCAACTGAGCCACCCAGGTGCCCCTAGATATAAAACCAGTTTAAACCCAGTTCTTATTTTATTCTAAGTGAAGCTATGGAGTGTTGGTGCTAATCATTGGATCTCCTCCTGGCCTCCTCTGCATTCATGCCTCACCTTGACCTACCATCTATCTGCTACTCTGTATATTCATTTTTTTCTTTACTTGACACTGAAAGTTTTAAAGCTTTGAGGGAGGCAGTATTAATTCTTTCCCATCATGCCTTATTAAAGTTTGTGAATTATGATAAATTTTGTCCATGAAGACTTGGATCCTTAGGATATCTTCAAATAACTGTTAAAAAAGGAGGGTG
The DNA here is from genome assembly GCF_018350175.1 of Felis catus. Taxonomy (NCBI): domain Eukaryota; kingdom Metazoa; phylum Chordata; class Mammalia; order Carnivora; family Felidae; genus Felis; species Felis catus. The sequence continues at coordinate 73,086,440 of NC_058373.1, read as the reverse complement.
CTGTGAAGATGCCTGAAATCAGGAGAGACAACCAATCTGTGAATGGTGACCTAGATATATTTCCAAACAGAAGCTTAACTGTCAATTTTCTGTAGTAATTACTTGTGTGAATGTAGCTCTTCTATTTGAAACTAGGTGATATCAAATTAAAAATGTTGAATTCCAGTGTACTTTTATTTACTATGATCTATAATCAAGATATAAGGTAATGCTAAATGAAAAGTCTTGGTAATGGGTGAGTAAATGCAATCATTTTTCTAATACTCTGTCCTAATTTGGATTTGGGCGTTAGCTGTTGAAGCTCATGGTAGTGGAGCTATAAACAAATAAATTGGTTATATCTGCTTGAGAGGGTACGTTTGCTAGTCTAGAAGTTCTTTCTGATCATCATTTTGTAAATGGACAATGGCCAATCAGGGCTTTCCTAGGGAATCAGCTGTTCAGAGACTGCCCCCCCCCCCCCCCCTTAACTAGCCTCCAAATATTTTTTTGAAAAAATTTGTTACCACTTTTTTCTCTGCCTGGAAGCTCAGCTGGAAGACTGGATTCTGTTTCAGTCACTAAGGGCAGGAAACTCATTCCTAAGAATCTGGTTCCATAAATTTTGGCTTCAGTTCTAGACAAGAGGATTGGGGATTTTTCCAGGGGGCTCTCCTGGAACCTAATTTCAACCCATGTGAGGAAACCTTCATCGTTTTGCTTTCCGGCATAGCTGAAGCCACTGATAACAGACACTGATAACTCGGCAGCAACGGCTTGAAAAACCACATGTTCATTCACCTGTCTTCAGAATTGCAACATTTCTCGTTCACTATACTGACTTTGGTGACATGTACTCTGGTTGATTTTCAAGGGAGTTATGAGATACAGAGAAAGGAAACCAGTAATTAAAAAAACAAAACAAAACAACAAAACAAAACAATCCTATTTCCTTGGTTACTTCAGAGTATGACCCAATCCTAGCCTGATTTACTTGGATAATTAAGGCTTGCCTGGGATTTTAAAATCTAAATTCAAAGGCAGTTGTCAATGATCACTTGGGGCTAGAGAGATTTGGTTTGAATAATTTGAACAATGGAACATAGCTGACAAGACAAATGTCTGAAGAAGGTCATACACTTATGATATTGAGCTCTTAATCTGTTACTATTTCAGATAAAGCATAATGCATTCATTTGGTAAAACATTTTTCTCAGACCCTTTTCTCAGTGAATACCTATCTATTGAAAACAATTGTTTGAAAATGAAGTGTTTTATCTAATCCATTCTTTGGTATCATGATAACCAAAGAAAAGGTTATCTGGCTGAATTGAACCTTTAAAAAAAAACCAAAACAATGCATTTTATATGGTTGCCATATGTAAACTAGTCGATTTTGTTTTCAGTTTAAACCAAAATCCAAGTTAGATAAAATTTGCCCTACTGTAGTCCAAAATTTAAAGATCTAATTGTTCATTTTTTTGAGAATTGCTGGTCTTTCTTCTTGGCCCACAAATGTAATTACATTTCACTATGGGTTTCAAAGTGCTATTTGTTTGGACAATTGCTATTTTATTTCAGACTTTCTCTTTCTATGAGTAACAGTCCAATGCTAAGGTTATGTGCTGGTAAACAATACCAGAAGAAGTATATACCTTTCCTGAACAGCCTTTCTTAACTTGTATACATAGAAATCATCTATGTTTTAGATTCCCACTGAGTCCTATCAGTTCCCTAAGGATTGTACTGTAACAAATGTCACTCACAAATTCAAGGCTCTCTGACATCATGGGATTTAACTTTAACATTGAAATACACATTTGCTCTACCTGATTACTCTGACCTGGTTAACTGTCTCTGTCTTAAATCTTCCAAGCTACAGGGCATTTGTTTACGGTTGCAATGAGGCACGTACACTAGTCAGGGTAGCCAAAGAGATGGGTAAGAATGGAAACAACCTTCTGGAGATTTGGGGCCAGAGTGTCCCTGCACATCCCCTCCCCCACCATGTGCCCCAGCAATTAGTACGATTTTTCTAGTTTTCCTGGTGTTTTCTGGGCTGCTTTGAAGATTTCAGAAATAAGTGGGGGATGCAGTTTGAATGTATGTTTTTTTAAAAAACAAAACTAGTTACAGAGCTGCTTCAGGGACTCAGCCCAGTGTCTTTATCTGGCCACCCCCCACATCTGGGCTACTCCATCTCCTAGTTATACTTTCCCAAGTAATGCAAACTGGATGGCAGCCCCAGTGCCAGGACTCAATTTATCCCTAGAAATACAGTGGAAAAAATCAACTCACGTGGTTCCACGAGGAGTTTGGTGCCGGCTCCAAAAAACATCTGTCGGGTATCCCAGGAGCACATCGCAGCACTGCCTCACAAGTAACCAGCCTGGGGCTGGCCCTGGGGCCTGGCCTAGAACATCTGTGCCCTGCCTCCCCAGCCTGGGTCCCAGCCTAGAGACCCCACAGCTCAGAGAACTACAAAGCTGCCCTCGATGAGATCAAGGGGCTGAGTGCACAGAGGCTCAGTTCCCTTTGAAGCTAATAATAGTGTATCTGCTGGATAAGGATGTGTGCATGAAATCCCAGCCAGGAAGCACGGAGATAGGGGACAGTGCTGACATAGAGGAAGAGAAGAAGGCGACAGGTGACTGGTAGCTGCCTTCAAGATGGACAATTTAACTCCCAGTTTATTGGAGGCCTTTCCAAGAAGAACACGATAGCTTGGGAATAGGGATGGGGCACGGAATAGTGACATTTCTTAGAGTGAATGTTTGGCTGAAGAGGGTTTAGACACAGGTCTGGTTCTCACATTCTGGTTCCCTTCTCTTGGGTCACAGATACTGCTTTTTGATTAGAAACCTAATTTCTTCCCCATCACTCAGACTGAGCTTCACAATAATAAGGAATCTGTCTCCTAATTCCCCGAGCCCAAGGAAAGGCTTTCTAAGGATCTGAGGCTTGAACAAGAAGTTGGTAGTGGATGGAGAGCCCAGGGTGCTGTGTGTCCATGGATGTGGATCAGAGAAGCCGCTGCTTGCTTTGGACCGCTTGTTTTTGTTTTTTAATTCCTCCCGTATCTGGATCCAGATACAAGCTTCAGGAGGATATAATAATCATGTGAAATAGAATTTGAAGGCCTTATGGATTACTCGGTCTCATCACCAGAAGTCTAGAGTCTAGGGCTAGAGCCAAAGGGAACGATGGTTGTATAGGGCCATTATTTGCTGTCAAAACTTTAAGGATTGAGGGCTTGACTTGAAATTCTCACTTTCCCTAACTGAGCTTCACATAATCATATTACACTCCATCACTGCAGGAAGAGAAAACTGAAGAAGTAAATAGAGTATCACCAGAGAGCACAGGTCAGAGTCCCGGCAGAGGGGCTAAGCATCAGTTTCATGTCTTTCCTTTTTCCCTAAGATTCCCAAAGCCACAGCCTCAGAGATTTGATTGTAACACTGCAGATAATTCTGAATTTCAAGTGGAAATGATTTAAAGGGAAAATGAAATACAATACTTTTCGCTCAGATGCAATTTGCCCAACATCGATCAGAATGCAATCAGCTACAACATGATTGTTTCCCTCCTTCTTTCTAGTCTCTCCCTTCTCAAAGATAAGATAACACGCCAAATCCCACTTTTGGCCTGGAAGCAACAGGCAACCAAGAACCCCTGTAAGTTAATGTTTCCTTCTGAGAGGCAGACGTCATGTTGACAGTACCAGCTGCTTTCAGGATGTCAACCTTGCCACATTCACGTACATTTCCCCACTTCTTTATTTCCTCCGAAACAAAATTTAACTACGTAAGGGGGCAATGCCTGCCCCATTGGACTTGGCATTTTGGAAAGCTTCTGAAAGACTACTGTTCTCTGGACCAGTCCCAGTGACTGTTGGCAGCTACGCAAACTACCTGAATATCACCCCTGGATTTCTGAGCACTGGCATGCCTTACCAGGGGACAGTATCTCTAGGAGAGCACCATGACTTCCCTGTTGTCCTGAAGTTGGTGGCTGTGATTCTACATTGGATGTAGGCTCCTGAACCCTGTGCAGAGTCTTCAGATCTAGGGCTAACCAAAGGGATGCAATTTCTGCTCTTGGAAGACCCAGACAAGGATGGGGCCTGGGGGATCATTTAGTCTGAGCCAGGCACACTGATTTAATGCAAGTTCTCAGCAAAAAGACACAAAGGCAAGATTGGCTTTTGTCATCTGAAGGAGAGAAGACTGTCTTGATCTAACTCTGTCTGCAATAATATTTTTCTTCTTTTTAACCCTTCCTCTTCCTACATTTTGGCTAGGAGTCTTTTTCCTCATAAACAGTGGAGCGACTCTCACCTAGAGCTTGCCTTTTCCCTGACTGAGGAGGGGACCAAAAGCCCGACTAAGGGCTTTCTTCAGGCCTTTGTAGAAGGCTTATTGCTACAAATCTTTAGAACAGAGTTTCCATGCATACACAGACTATTTTCCTAAGAGAAACCTAATGAATTCATCCTCACATTTTACCTTGACTCTTTGCAACAACAAAACAATGCATTTCCAATTTAGAGCCTCCTGACCTCCCCCAAAGCTCCAATCCATTCAGGACTCTGCTACAACAAGTCCAAGGGACTATAAGCGCTGAAGTAAATTAAAATGCATGACTTACTTGGTTCCACGACGAGTCGAGTCCCTGCTCCAAAGATAAGTGGTGCATCATGACACCACCTCAGGCATCATTACAAAAACCCCACCACCTATTTGCCCTCTGTTTAGTCCGTCTGTTTGGAAGGGGGGTGGGTGGAGCAGAACGAGAATAGCTGGAGGCATAAAACTCTGCAACGGTTTCTGAGATCTAAGCACTGTATCTTGGCAGCTTGTTTATATGTGTTGTCCTCTGAGTGTTGGCATTTAGGGAAGTCCCTAGGTTTTCTACTATTATCTCCTCAACCTGCCATCACTTACCCGCCTATCTTGCTTCAGGATCAAATTTCACAGGGAGAAAGGAATCATTTTGGGATGGCTGAGAATTGACAAATGGCTATTGTTAGCAGAAACATAACTATAAGTCTCTGATCAATCATAAAGGACTATGACTCAGAGGTGGAAGAATGTGATGGTTGGAGCAAGAGCCATTGATGCAAAAGAAGTGGAGCCTACCCGAAGGGTCATGATAATCATACATGACCATGACTTGTATAAGAACTTGGCTATTTACAAATGTCTTGTGTTTATACTACCTCAGCAAACATTATAGTAACAAACTCCATGAGGTGATATCATTATTAGATCCTTCTTACAGATGAAGTCACTGAAGCTAATAATGGTTAAGATAGTGAGTGTCAGGACTGGGCCTTACTCCCAGGTTCTTTAGACTCCAGTTTCCATGCATTGAACCAGAGTAATGAGTGATAGGACTGGAAGGGGCCACAGCAGTCACTTGTCAAAACCTCTGTGGTGACACAAATGTTAACTAATGGATGCATAGGGACAGTTTTGATCTTTTCTAGTACCCTTTTTAACAATCAAATCACAGAATTCCTACTGGGTCATAAGACACTCAACACCATTGGACTTCCTTGCTTTTCCTACTAAATCATCCCTAAGAATTGGTCTAGAGGATAATTAGAATCCTAGTGTGCTAAAGCTGGAAGACCCCTTCGAAATCACTTTGCTTAGCTAGAGGGAAACTAAAGTTCGGTGAAGGAAAGTCACAGAGCTTGTCAGTCAAAGAGAAGGATTGAAACTTCGTCTGAATTCTTGGTCTGACTTGCTCATCATCACACCTCTCATTTACTAGGTGTATTTGGCACAGTTCTGGTTATGACCTGGTTATGATCTGTAAATGGTGAGTGCACAGGTGGGAAGCTGGTTCTCTAAAGTTAGTCAGGTAGAGGGAAGACAACGAATACTCTCCAGGAAGGATAGTGGATCAAGAGGACCACTGCAGCAAGGATAGTGGATCAAGAGGACCACTGCAGCACATACCTCATTCTGGAATTTATCAGAAACTCAGTCCCCGTTCCTCAAACCATCCCTTGCTAAATTACATGCTGGCTAGATTTTTTTCAAGGGTTTCCAAAGCTGGTGACTTGAGAAAATACTTAAAGATAATTGCTACACATAGTGGTCACAAGAAGGAGAAAGAAGTCACTTACGTGGTTCTACCTCCAGATAGGTTCCTTTGCCAAAGAACATTGGATACTGCACAGCTGATAGACCTAATCTAAAAAGAGCTTTGCTTTCTCTATATGGTGACCCTGGCACCAGTTGCCAAGTCATGTGATATCTACTGGACCGTATTTTCTGTCTCATCTAGAGTAACTTCTTTGCGCCTCTGTCTTGGCGGCTATCCTTCAGGACAAAGCAGGAGGTGATTCCTGAGTCAAATAGAAATCTGAGCCTTTGCCATGTTACAATCTGAATTTGTGCTCTGAATGAGAGAGAATGAGTTTGTGCTCTGAATGAGAGAGATTGGAAAGGAGTTTCTTAGTTTGATTAGGAGAGAAGAAAGGTAGTACGTTGGTCATAGGCTGGCGGTTCTCAACCTCTGGGCTACACTTAGGTGGGGCAAAGATCTAGTGAGTCATGTACCCCACTCATTCCTCACTTTAGGGGACTTCCATTTCATATCCAGTAAGAACTTTGCATCATTGTCAAGCATTGTGCAACACACTTCTTAGTATAAAATAGAATTAGAATCTTTAGTACATTAAAACATTTTTTAAAAATGTTTATTTTTGAGAGAAAGAGAGAGACAGAGACAGAGGGCGAGTGAGGAAGGGGCAGAGATAGAGGGAGACAGAGAATTCCAAGCAGGCTCCAGGCTGCAAGCTGTCAGCACAGAGCCCGATGACAGGCTCGAACTCACAGAACTGTGAGATCATGACCTGAGCCGAAGTCGGACGCTTAACCGACTGAGCCGCCCAGGCACCCCTAGTACATTTTAAGAACATATTCATAAATATAAAACTTTAGCAAGCTTTAATGATACACTCACACTTAAAAATGACTGTGAAATTAGCCTCTGTCATATGTAAAAATGAGAGTCTATAAGATTGTCTGTGTCACTTATACAACCAGGGTGAGAATACATTTTCAGATCTGCTTATAGCCCGTAACGCGTTGCAGATCACTCTTCGAGAATCACTCAAATGGAAAGTGAGTCTCAGCGGTGGTGAGACAGAAAGATGTCAGAAAACCTGAAATCTGGTTCGACTCTGTTCCTCACTAAGTGTGTAATCTTAGCCAATTTCATGGAGCTACATTTGTCTCCTTTATAAAGTGAGGGTGATATCTTCTGTATTGGGGGTTCTAAAGATGAAATGAAAGGGTGTGTATAAGGCACTCTGTAAACTAGAAAGCCTTGGCTGAATGACTGGACTGTTCATTAGGGTTACACTCAGAGAAAACACATTTGACTTGAAGCAAGGGGTGTAATTTCCCTGAGCACAGAGCTTCCCAGGGCCAGGATGGTAGGAAAAGGTCACTAAGAGGGAACAGAGTCCTATTTCTTTGTTGCAGATGAGAATGCCCACTTCTTAGGGCTGTGGGTGAGGCCTGAAATCCAAATTTCTGTCTCCCTTGGTCTTTTCTCAAGGCCAGGTATGACCTCCACTCCGTTCTCCAGTCTCCCCTTCTCTGGTCTCCAAACCGAAGCCCTGACTCCTCCCCAGGCCTATTGCCAACCTGACCTCATTTTCAAATTCTCTCCCCGTCACTCTCTTTCTTCCAGCCACACAGGCTTCCTTACTATCCTTCACATGCTCCAGGCAGCGCTGCGTTCCCCCTGAGTGCTCTTCCTCTGGGTGGATATCTGCGGGTGGCTCACTCTGTCCCACCCTCAGGTCTCTGGTCAAATGTCACCTTTCCAGTGAGGCCTTCCGTGACTCCGTTAGAAACTGCACACTGCTCCCTCCACTAGTCTTCTGCTTTCCCTTTCCTGCTTTATTTTCCCTCACAGGGCTTATTGCCGCCTAAAGTACTATATATTTTATTTATTTAGCTAGTCTACCATCTGTCTTTTGCCATTAGAGCGAAGGCACCAATAAGGCATGGGTTTTTGTCTGCTTTGTTCATGCCGATTCCCTCAGCAGCTACAGGAGGGCCCAGCCCATGGGGACAGGGACTCGTCACAGGTTGCGGAGCGGGGACCTGGGCTTGGCTCTGCGGGTTCCCAGTTTGCTTTTCCTTCTATTTCCCTTTGCCTGACACCACAACTGACTGTCCATTCATTCATTCATTCATTCATTCATTCAACAGTTATTTAGGCCTTCAGTGTATTTGTGGGAACAGTGAGAACAACTCAGCACCCTTGCCCTCAGGGAGCAAGGAAGACACATAGTGAGTTATATGAAGTTTCAGGTGGAGGTGAGAGTATAGAAATGGAGCGGGGTAAGGGGACCGCAGAATGACAGAGGATGGTTGGGAAGGCGTCACTAGAAGTGACATTGAGTAAAGACCTGGAGGAGGAGAGGGAGAGAGCTATGTGAATCCCTGGGAGAATGTGGTTGTGGGCACAAGGAACTGCAGGCCATGGGCTCTGTTCTGAAACTGACGGTTGCCAGAGGGAGTGGGTGGGGGAGGAGCAGCGTCGGGGGAAGGGGAGCAGGAGACACAGGCTTCCAGTTACAGAATGAATGAAGAGGCCATGAGAGTAAAAGGCACAGCATAGGGAATATAGTCAATGGTATTGTAGTAGTGATGTACAGGGGCAGATGGTAGCTACCCTTGTGGTGAGCACAGCATAAGGAATATACTTGTGGAATCACTATGTTGTATGCCTGAAACTAATGTAACATTATGTGTCAACTATACTTCGATTAATAAAAAGAAGGCTCTGTTCTGGGAGATGCTTATCGGGAATGAGAGGGGAATGCCAGAGACAGGAACAGGAAAGTTATCTCTTGGAATTTTAGAAACACACTGATGCGCCCAGGATTTTCTGGACTCTTTTTCTTGGGGTCAGGATAATCTGTTCATTGCCTGGATCTTTCTGAGCGTAGAGACCTTCGAGTCCAGGGGTGTAGTGTGAAGAATGGGCCTTGCCTGGAGAATACCTCCTTGGGTAGCTGGTTTGGGTATGGGCGCAGGAGCACGTCCTTGGTGAAGGCGGGATGGTGGTGGGGGATGGTGGTTGGAAGGGAAACAGCCTAACTGTGGCTTCAGACCCTGCAGGCAGCTTGGAAAGGAGCCCAGTAGAGGTGGGTGGGCCTGGCTGGGCCAGGCAGGAAAAGCCTCCCATGTGCCTCTATCACACTGCAGTCCCAACAGAAAAGAAAAGTTCTCAAGTGCACAGATAGTGGAATCAGACAGATGATACAAATTTTGACTCTGTGATCTTGGAGAACCCACCTCCCATCTGCAAACAGGTGAGGAATAGTACCTAGTTCCACATGACCATTGTGAGAAGTGCATAAAATGGCATTCATTAATAAAGTGCCTCGTCCAGTGGCCTGACACATAATAGACACTCAGAAAGTGGTAGTTAATATAGTGATGACACATAATAATACATATTATTCTAAGTGTATCTCATGACCCACTTTCCTGAAGATGCTCCTGATGACTATGGCCCTTTTCTAAGCTCCTATCATTGTCATGGTCAGTAGCACATGCTTACATCGTGGTTCTTTATTCCATGCTGTTTTGTCCTGTTTTCTGGTTCTGCTTCATGAAGTTAAGCGGCATGCCCAGGTTTTCTCTATCCAGAGGGATGAAAGGTTGATGGATTTGGGTCTGTGGGTTTGTGTAGACCTTTTGTTTGTTTTGTGCTACCCAGGAGCCCTGCAGATAAGAACACAAAAGGAGCTTCCAAGGAAAAGGAAGCTTCAAAAGGAAGTAGGCTTCTGAGAAGATAAAGTCTCTGGGTTTGCAGTGAGGCCTCCTCAATCCAATATTACTTGGCTAAAAGAGAAGGCATCATTCAAAGATATTCTGGATCCTTCTCTCTCTGGATGCCCCTTATCTTTTCATTTCAAAGGATGAAGGAATGTACCAGCTCAGTATTTCCCAGACTTCAAATAATCACATTTCTGTTTTGTCACATCCGTCATATAATTTGCTTAATAATTTTTTAAAATTTACTCTTTAAAAATTTTTTTTAATGTTTATATTCTTTAAAAAAATTTTTTTTTCAACGTTTATTTATTTTTGGGACAGAGAAAGACAGAGCATGAACAGGGGAGGGGCAGAGAGAGAGGGAGACACAGAATCGGAAACAGGCTCCAGGCTCGAGCCATCAGTCCAGAGCCTGATGCGGGGCTCAAACTCACGGACCGTGAGATCGTGACCTGGCTGAAGTCGGACGCTCAACCGACTGCGCCACCCAGGCGCCCCTAATGTTTATATTCTTGAGAGAGAAGGAGACAGAGTGTGAGTGGGGGAGGGGCAGAGAGAGACGGGGAGACACAGATTCTGCAGTAGGCTCCAGGCTCTGAGCTGTCAGCACAGAGCCTGACGTGAGGCTTGAACTCACGAACCGTGAGATCATGACCTGAGTCAAAGTTGGATGCTTAACTGACTAAGCCACCCAGGCACCTCTTAAATTTACTTACCTTTTAACTTAAAATATAATTAAAAGGAAACTTTAAGTCATAGAGGTTTGACAACCTAGTTGTACTATTCTGATATCCATTAAAAGCACAATGAAAATGAAAAAGTCTATGTACCATATAAAACCTCAGGTTGTGCATTCCACACTTAGGAAAACACTGGATCATAACTCAGCAAACAGAAGGACTTAATTTATTAGGAAGAGCATGGTGAACAAAGGGAGGTTAGGGAAATCAGTCACTCACTCCACTGGGAATGTGGATAAACTATTATCTTAGTGAGAAATTTTAAAGCCAATGAGGTCTAAAGGCAAGGACTTGAACTAGTTGAATTTTCAAAATGTTGCTATGATTTTTCTCTCTCTCTTTTTAAAATCTGAATTTCTCTGCCCTGACAGTGCTAGCACAGCTTGGGATCTCTCTCTCTCTCTGGATGCAAAGCCATACCCTGTTTCTCCCCATAGTAGGTGAGGCCTGGGAATGGCCAGCCTGCGTTCCTTCTTCTTCCTTCCTCAGCCCCGAATTCTACGGTTCCCTCACATCATACATGCAGGCATTCTCTGAGAGGAGACCACCCCATCAAATTCTCCCACCCCACCTCTCTGGAGCTTTCTTTTACTTTGGAAAACACAAGCTGAATGTCAAAGCATCAGGCTAGAGTGTGCTGTTAATTTTCTAGTAGCCAGCTCAGCAAATTTGGGACTACTGACCCCACTGTTAGATTTCCCTAGGACCTTTGAAATGGGGTTTTGTATTTTCTTTCTTCTTTCTTTCTTTCTTTCTTTCTTTCTTTCTTTCTTTCTTTCCTTTTTACATTAGCTGGCTTAATATTAATATATACTATTTAACTGGAAGCTTCTGACAAATGGAGACTTTTTAAAAATTTTTTTTAGCAAGACATGGTTGAATTCAAATGTCATTTAAATGACACAAAAAGATGCCTTCTGTGTTGAGTACAATCTTTTGACAACTTCACCGTCGATTCTTTTATAGCAGTTAATTAACGAGTGGCACCATACCCTCTTCGTGAGGAAGATGAACACCATGAGTTGTTAGGGAATTTCTCCTGCCTGTGTCCTATAGACTTTAAAGCATTTCTTAGTTGGAGGCATTACACCTTCACTTTGTTCTGCTTGGGATCTGGTCTCGCTGGGAACCAGAATGTTCCCGCTTCCTCACTAGTAACCTAGCTTCCATTTGTAGCTCAATTAGAAGCCGATGTCTGGAACTGGGTTTTTGTTTGTTTTTTTTCTGAAGAGAAATGTAGCAACCCCAGTGACCACCCTCTGGCTTCACCCTCCAGGGCCAGTGAGCTGTCTCGAGAGCATGTGTTTGGCCTAAGGAAGGTCAGAAGTATTCATATTTACATTTAAAGAACTTTGATAGAATCACTTAGGCTCAGATCAACCTTTTTCCTGATGGGTTCTCTCCTTGGGGAGTTAAGCCAACGACTCTGTGGTCTCTACAGCCTGACCTGAGTCCTGTAGATTGGGCAGAATTTTCTCAGTTTCTCAGGACTTGTGTGGGTTCTTTTGCAGCTCCAGCACCTGTTTTTGTTTTTTACAGACAAACCTCCTCCCAGCTCCCATCGAGGGGACTAACCATAGTTCACATCTTCCCTAAAGTCCTCCTTGACATGGTTTTGGTGCTATTACTACCTGTTTCACATTTCCTGATATTTCCGCCCCCTTCAATGGAGGAGCCCCTAAACTCAAAGAGCAGATAAATGCGTTACTTACTTGGTTCGACAGTCAGGCGAGTTCCTTTTCCGAAGACGAGTTTGTGTCAGAGCAGTTGAGGGCATTCCAAAAACCTCAACGGTTGTCCGCGGGAGCTCCTCTTCTTATTAGCTTTAGGACTGGAGGGTCTTCAGGGCTCAGCTCTTAGAAAAATGGCCCTCATTGCTTAGCCAACTGGTTCGTGATGATTTGATCAATCGCAGGTGGGCTTGCTTTTGGGAGGCTGCCTGAGGCGTAGGTAGGGGCACTTGTTCCTATGGGGAACATTTCTAGTCTTGTACACCTCGTGGTGTCCTCTGAACGATTGCTTTCTCTTGTTTTAGATTGTTCTTACTCCCAGACCCACCCCTAACTCTCAGTCTTGGAAAACTGGCAATGTCAAGAAGATGGGTCTCGGGTTTGTGACTATTCTAGAGTCAAGGGCCTTTACATTCACCAGGGCTGCTTTAAGGACAGATAGCGTGTGGCATAACAAGAGGTGACAGGGCAGCATGGAGCCCTGATGAGGGCCCGGTGATTTACAGTTCGGTCAGCGTTAGAATGAACAACTGTGGCTGGCGTTCCCCTAAAAACCAATCAATCTCTCTTTGAATTTGTTTTCTCTAAACTGCAAAGCAAAACACTCAGGCAAATCTCTCTAGGGATTTGGATTCAGAAATTCCATCTGAGATGGCTCATATAACCCTTATGACAGAATCAACGTGAACATAGACAGGAATAGTTTTTAAAGAAACACCTTTTGCATTCCCCACATGTGGCTGTGGGGATATGTTGAAATGCCAGTTTCATTCAAGGGAGAACAGCAGTGAGCGAGAGGCCAGCCGTGGTGTGGGCGGGGGTCACTTTTCCTGGTCCAGTCAATTTTGTGGCGTCCTTTCCGGGTTCCTGAGCCAAGAGGGGTGGCTTCCTGCTGTGTTTGACCCTCGGGGCATGGTAGCCAGGCTGAGGTTTTCCCGGGGAAATGCCACTTTTGCTGCCTGCAGTTTTTGTACAGGTCTCTGTGGGTTTTGTAGCACTGTGAGTATCCCACCAATCACAGTGCTACAGAGCTTTACAAAAACCTGCCCTGGGTTTCTCTATGTGGCCTCTGATAGTCTTCTCCCAGTCAAGCTCCAGCAAGATCAAAGGGTTTTGGCAGTTAGCTCAGGGCAGGCTTGCCTAGGTGCTGCTGTCTGAGGCTTTTCTGCCCTGCTGGCTGGATCTGCCCTGGAGTTTGCGACCATGATGGACATTCAGAAGTCATCATGTCTATTCCCATCTGTGCCTTTGGCCAGTCCACTCTCAGATGGCTTCCACAGAGGAGTCTGTCAGATTTCTGGATGTCTCGAGTGGGTTCTATGCATTGTGGGCTGGGCAGAAAATGTTTGCGGTCAGGGTAATTTCCCCTGTGACCTCCTAAGCCTCTGAATCACCTCTGCCTGCCCCACTTTGCACCTCAATAGTGTTGGAGGTTTAGAAAGGGCTGTCATATAAATTGAAAATTTCATCCTCTTCATGGACTCTCCTGGTTGCCAGCAGCCCATATGGTGCTTTGTGTGATGTTGAAAAGGCAGCCCTGTTGGGCAAATGCTGAGGCAGTCCCTTGGGTCCAAGCCTGGCGAACAGATGGCACCTCTGTGTGCTTTATAAAAGCCACCCCTTCCTCCAGCTGATGCCGCATTGCACCAGGCCTGGGCTCAGCTGGCCGAACGCACTCTGGATTTTAGCCCCACTCGTCCCCTCAGCCGAGTGCCCTTGTGCAAGGCATGGCCAATGTGACAAGACACAGTGGCTTTGGCCAAAGTCAATGATGCTTTTTATTCGTATTCTTGTTTGACCTCTGATTTTGGACAAGTTATTCCCTTTTCGAAAACTCCTCTGGGGCCCTCCACACACTGGTCTTGGTTTGCCTGTGATCTCTGTGTCTGTCACTGTGAAGATAAAGTGATATGCCAGGCTCATCGAAAGTGACATTATTGAATGGTAACCATTTGAAGAGAGTGTGGATTTTGCTGTTGTTGCTATCAATAGGAAGCAAGATTAAAAAAAGGTTTATCTTCACACTCTCTTTGGGAGATCTTATCCAAATCCATGGTTTGATTAAGTACCTCAGTTCTAGTTATAATCTTTGTGACAAGTCCTTCCCACCCTACATACGACTGTATGACTGTCGCATAAATATTGAGCAACCTCATCCCCATGTACAGAGTCTAACATTCTTTTGCTGGGAGAAAAAAACAACCAAATAAACAAACAAAAAAACAACAACCAAAAAAACCAAAAACCGAAACCAAACAAACCAAAGAGTGAACAGGAAAAAAGGAAAAGAAGAAGCGTTATGGTCTCAGTAATCATGTAAAGGGTTGACTTTGGGGCAGAAAGGAAGGAAATGTGGGCCTCGTGGGGAGGGCCAGATGTGAACAAGGAATTATATATAACCTGGACTCTTGAGTAGAGCTGGTTTTAGGTGCTAGTGTTTGCAACGGCAGGAGGTAGTTACTGCGTTTGAAAATGAATTAAGGGACTGGTTAATCTGCGTGAGACTCACTGACTCCTTCCTAGAGCTTTCCCAAGCAGCCATTAGAAGTCGGTTTGATTGGAGCTAGTTATAGGAAACAAATAGTTGAGGATGAAAAGCAGTGGAACTCTGGAGTAATCCCAAAACCTAAACCGTACAAACATGTGGATCTGGGACAGTGAATCTTACAGTCCCATGGCTGTGGCAGAGAGTTCTGGGGTGACGAATCCTGATGAGAATGCTGCTGTTGTGGCTTCCAATTCTTCACCCCTCCCTGCAACAGGAGTATGTGTCCAGGTACTTTGCCTCATGACTTTGCAAGGCCTTCTGTGAGCAGAGTATGTATCCCACTCATTGGCTTTGGGGCTTGGCCATGCTTTGATTAATAGAATATGGGTGGAAGTGACAGTGCGCTAGTCTAGGCTGAGGCTCCAAGAGACATCCCAGCATGGATTTTCACAGCACTCTTGAATCTCTTTCTTCTGAGATGAGAGGAGTCTGCTCCAAGGAGTCACTGCTGCTTCAGCCAGGGTCCTAGAATGAAGACATGTAGAACAGAACTGAATCCAACCCACATATTGAAGCCAAGTCCAGCTGGACTGCAGGCCAGTGAGGCAAAGCAATATATGTTTGTTGTTGTAAGCAGCAGACAATTTGGGATTGTTACAGGTCACAATCACAGGAGAAATAGCTAATTAATACAGATGTTAAGCCTCGGGGTGACCTCAAATATGAAATTACATGCTTGAAATTATTGGTAGCTCCCCATTATCTTCAAGATAAAATGATATGTAACATAGGCTTTTGTTTACCTATCCAGACCTACATCTTGTACCTTTTCACTTGCTCCCATAAACTCAGATGCACTGAACTACATGCTTCCTGAAAGCTCCATGTCCTTTCGGACCTCTTTGCCTTTGCCATGTGATTGCTTTTGCCTGAAATGCCTTCTTATTCTTTGATTCCCCAATTTGGATCTTAACCCACTTCCTTAGATCCTATTTATTTTCTGGTCTTAGCTTTGCAGTTGAATTACTTGCGGGAGGAGGGGTAAATGCTGGTGAAAGACTGAATTGGGTTAGATACCCACACTTTCCCTAAATTTTCATGAAAACCATTTTCCCCTCTTTTTCATTAGGTAGAGACCCTTGAGAGAAGGGATTTGTCTTGTTCATCTCTGTATATTCTGTGCCGGCACAGTGCCTGACCAGTGAGTGCTCAGAAAGTGTCTTCTGAATCCGTTTTAAGGATGAGATATCTCAGGCTCAGAGAGCATAAGTTAGGAAGCAATACAGCCATGGTCAGAACGTACATAGCCCTCTGCTCTCTCTCTCTCTGGCACCAGGCTGCCTTATGGAACACTACCTGCAGTTGTTTAGTGAAGCAGAGCAACATTACTCGTGAGCAAATTGATTTTTAACATTAGCCTGAGTTAAGCATCATCGGGAAGACAAATTTGTTGTGATTTGCTGCACACCATGAAATATATTCTACAGTCACATAGAAACGAGTTTCCCGTCGTCTATATTCAAATCACATTCTTTACCACTAACATGAGTAATCAAGGATCAGTTGTGCCTCTGGAGAGGAATCCTAGAGTGTCATGGCTGGGGGAGACCTCGAGGATCATGTACTCACTCCCCAGAATGTTCAGATGAAAGAGTCTAGAAAGATCCAGTGAGGTTTTACAACTTTGCCAAAGCACCCAGTTTCAAAGAAGCATCCAAGAAATCAAGTATCCCAATTCCTAGTCCAGTGCTAGTTTTTATTTTTATTTATTTAAAAAAATTTTTTAATGTTTATTTTTGAGACAGAGAGAGACAAAGCATGAATGGGGGAGGGGAAGAGAGAGAGAGGGAGACACAGAATCCAAAGCAGGCTCCAGGCTTTGAGCTGTGAGCATAGAGCCCGACATGGGGCTTGAACTCATGGACCATGAGATCATGACCTGAGCTGAAGTCAGATGCTTAACTGACAGAGCCACCCAGACTCCCCTACTAGTTTTTAGTACACTAGGCAAATACCCAGTCTTCTTTGGCTTTTATTCTGGCATTTATCATTTGAAAGTGTTTCTGGGTGTCATCTCAGCTGACCTCCTTGTCTGAAGTGGCCACAGGCTGGCTTGGGTAACCTGTCCTTTTCTTTCTCTATGTGGTTTTACACTGTTGTATGAGATGCTGTTCTGTGGGAACGGCGTGGAGCAGGCACAGGGCAGGTGTATCCTAAAGTTCAGCACTTCCTGGAGGGAGGCTGGGCCATGTTCTCAGTCAGTCAACTTCATTCTGAGGTGGGTACAGAGGGAAGGGAAACTGTGTGAAAACTGGGCTTGCCATGGTATTGTCCATTCCCAGCTAAGACCAGGCCCCAAGCTCAGAGACTCCAAGTACTTTGAGAAAATTCATGGGATACCAAAGCAAGAAATGAAGTAAGGGCTGATCAGGGACATCCTCCAGGCTTGAAATATTTGGAATTGTGGACTTTGAACTAGCTGTATTTATCACCACCGCCTGCTCCCAGTATTGACATGTACTCTTTGAGGGTTATAAACAAACTGCAGTGTATTCAAAGGAGGATACCAGGCTGTTGAAGATACTTTGTATCATGTACAGGGAGGAACATGGAGAGCAAAAAAACATGGGGGAGTGTAGACAGAAGGAAGGGACATAGATACTGGGGGTGTTTGATCATAGTCTTTGGTATCTGTCAGGGCAGAGCTGGCTTATTAATAGGCAGCTGGATTCTCATGTCTACTTATGCATTCCATCTACTGAAATCTGCTGGTTTGGTTTAAAGATATGAGAAAACCCTGGACTTGCACAGATCTGCAGTTTGAAAAAAGATGTTAATTGCAATGTAGAATCTGAAACCATATTAATGAACTTTTCATATTCTTTTATACCCAAATCCATTGGTCTAGCTTGCATTTTGGATGGAACCTTCGCTGGTGCATGGTTTTGTAACACTATCCATTGGTCATTTGGTAAATAATTGGTTCACTGATTTAGGCAACTTCCACATGTTGACACATTTCATTATACAGTGTCAAACTATCACAATAGTTAATATCACCATCAACATCTTTAAATCAGAAAAGTATTTAAACACTGGGCGGGGTGGGGGGGGGGAGCATTCAGCTCATGGTGGCAGATACAAGTGTTCCCAAATTCTGCTTTTTGCCTGAAAGCTTAGATTTTTTTTATCATTAGCCACAATTTTCAGTTTTTCTTGACGTGACAGGCTCAGTTCATTCATTTTCAAGGAGATGCCTGCCAAATGCCCAAGTCTGAATACCCATAGTTTATCTGTCAGTTATTCTTTCAAGCAAAAGTGACGTCTCATGGAAAAACTGGCTAGTTCAGCTTGCAATTCAGCCTATTGCACAAATGTTTTCCCTTGAGATAACTATCCTAATTTAGAATGCAGCATGAGTATTTTGTGTGTACTTCCCCTTTTGTCACACAGAACATTAAAAAAAAAAAACATATCTAAGAGTTGAGAGTTTATGAAATTAATACTTTTTACTGCTTTGTCATTGTTATAGACTGAATTGTGTCCTCCCCAAAATTCATATGTTGAAGTCTTCTCTCCCAGTACCCCCAGAATGTGGCTGTATTTAGAGTTAGGGTGTTTTTTAAAAAAATATTTATGTATTTTTGAGAGAGAGAGAGAGAGAGAGAGCGAGCGAGCACACAAGTGAGGGAGGGGCAGAGAGAAAGAGAGAGTGAGAGAGACATAGAATCCAAAACAGGCTCCCAACTCTGAGCTGTCAACACAGAATCCCATGCAGGACCTGAACCCACGAACTGCAAGATGATGACCTCAGCTAAAGTCAGATGCTTAACTGACTGGGCCACCCAGGTGTCCCTAGAGTTAGAGTTTTTAAAGATATGGTTAAAATGAGGCCATCTGGATTGGAATAGCATGGATCCTAATTTAGTCTGACTGGTGTCCTTATAAGAAGAGGAAATTTAGACACAAAGAAAGGAGCCCAGGGGTATGCATGCACAGAGGAAAGGCCATGTGAGGACACAGAGAGAAGGTGGCCATCTATAAGCTAAGGAAAGAGGCCTCAGGAGGAACCAACTCTGCAGGCACCTTGATCTTGGACCATCAGCCTCAGAACTAAGAAAATAGGTTCCTGTTGTTTAAACCGTACTGCATGTGGTATTTTATTATGGCAGCCCTGGCAAACTAATACAGTTAATAGTACTTTAAAATGAAACCGGCTTTTTTCCACCTGAAAATAACATGGCAGTAAAGAATACAATGACTCGTAACACAGCATTGATGCCACTGCTTTGATTCATGCTACAGGGCCGGAAATTTGACCATCAGTGTAGAAATCAACAGAATGAAAAAGGCAAGTCGTGTTTTGGTATTATTGTGAAAATAGTTCTTACCTCATGGAGTCCCTGAAAATGTCTTGGGGACCCTACAGGTCCATGGGCTCTACTTTGGGAACTACTGTTCTACATTTGTTCTTCTGCTGCCGAAGCTGCAATGGCAGCTGGCTTTCTCTACTGCTCCAGCACACTCGACTTTCTTGCTAGTGATTAGCAGATCATTTGCATCATATGCTTTGACTGATCGATGAATAAGTGGTCAGAAGCCACAGTGCACAGCAGCATCCAGTTCTGTAAAAATGAGAAAATTGACCCAAATAGTTTGGTTGAATCTCTAGAGTCAAGGACCATGGATCTGTAAGTCATCTGCCACTGGTTTCTTCTGCGTGATGGTACTCTGGGGGGACAGACACTGGATCCAGGACGGTTGTGCTTTGGTGACAGAGGGAGGGCTCAGTGAAAGCGTAGAGTCTGACTACATTACCTTCAGTACCCAGACAACATTTCTGTGGCAGTAGTTCAGACTTTCCATGAAAAATGACGTTTACTTATTTAACGGGCAGCTAGTTGGGACGGTAACTTGAATGTTTGGCAAAACTATAAAGAAGAGGAATAGAGCAAAATGCTTGTGGGTTTAATGGGTCAAATAATACCCTTAGTGACTGGATAGGAATTAAAAGAGGCCAGGCTTTTGAATAGAGCATAATATAAGGTCCCGAGTATGGATAAATCTAGTCAAGATCCCCCCCCTCATTCAGGGGACTCCTGATATACCCCGACTTTTGTCAGAACCTTTTCTTTTCTTTTTCTTTTTAGAGAGAGAGTGGGCAAGTGGGGGAGAGGCAGAGGGAGAAGGAGAGAGGGAATCTCAGGCTGGCTTCATGCCCAGCACAGAGCCCAACGTGGGGCTTGACCTCATGACCGTGAGATCATGACCTGAGCTGAAATCAAGAGTCAGATCCTCAATTGACTGAGCCACCCAGGACCCCCTATCAAAACCTTTTCGAACCTTCTTCTAGGATACTCACCCAACTTAAGGAGACATGAGCTTTGACAGTCAGTTGATTGGAGTTCATCGGTACATCTGTAGAAGTCAGGAATACTCCCCTCCCCCAAGAGGAACACTTGATTTTGAGCTATTATCATTATATCTTGAAAGTCAGTGGTTTTTAAGATACCTCACTTGTGCTTATGTCTTGAATAAGAATAATCCTAAATGTGCAACATCACCATTAGGTGGTTTTCTTATTTATTTTACCTGTGTAGTCAGCAACAGGATTCTCTGTTGTCTTAGAAATATGTCATATGAACATACCATTTTAATTTGTTCAAATGCTTTCACCTTCAGGGAGTTATTTGAGCAGAGCAGTATTCTTTAAGAAGGTATGGTAATTATTAAGAAACATATGGCATTTCGCTCTTCCCCTATTTAAACTTACAGCAGACTACTTGGCCACTTAAAAATAAAAACTTTAAAAAACATTTTATTATAAAGTTTTTGAAATATTCCAAAAAAAGAGGTTAATAGAATCAATATCTATAGATTCAATTACCTAGATTTAACACTGGTTAATATTTGCTGTATTTGGTATTTATTTTGGTCAAGTATTTAGTAATAAATTATAAGCATCATGACAATTCTTAAACATTTCAGCATGAATTTTTAAAAAGCATTTTCCCGCATAACTATAATACCACTTCCCACCTAATGAAGTTAACAATTCCTGAAAATCATTTAATAGCCAGTCCACAACCAAATTTTCCTAATTGATCCCAAATGTCTTTTATAGATTTAAAAAAATTATTTATTTATTTTGAGAGAGAGAGAGAGAGAGAGAGAGAGAGAGGGAGAGAGAGAGAGAGAGAGAGAGAGAGAGAGAATGTCAGTGGGGGAGGGGCAGAAAGAGAGGGAGAGAGAGAATCCCAAGCAGGCCTTGTGTTATCGGTGTGGAGCCTGATGCGGGCCTTGAACCCACAGTGAGATCATGATTTGAGCCGAAACCGAGGGCCAGATTGAGTTACCATGTGCCCCTGTTTTGTTTTGTTTTGTTTTGTTTTGTTTTAACGTTTATTCATTTTTGAGAGACAGAGAGAGACAGCATGAGCGGGGAAGGGGCAGAGAGAGGGAGACACAGAATATGAAGCTGGCTCCAGGCTCTGAGCTGTCAGCACAGAGCCAGACACGGGGCTCGAACTCACGAACTGCGAGACCATGACCTGAGCTGAAGTCGGACACTCAACTGACTGAGCCACACAGGCACCCCATGCTTTTTTATTTTATTTTAATTTTATTTTTTAAACCTACATCCAAATTAGTTAGCATATAGTGCAACAATGGTTTAAGGAGTAGATTCCTTAATACCCCTTACCCATTTAGCCTATCCCCCCTCCCACAACCCTTCCAGTAACCCTCGGTTTGTTCTCCATATTTGAGGCTCTTATGTTTTGTCCCACTCTCTGTTTTTATATTATTTTTGCTTCCCTTCCCTTATGTTCATCTGTTCTTTGTCTTAAAGTCCTCATATGAGTGAAGTCATATGATGTTTGTCTTTCTCTGACTAATTTCGCTTAGCATAATACCCTCTAGTTCCATCCACATAGTTGCAAATGGCAAGATTTCATTCTTTTTGATTGCTGAGTAATACTCTGTTGTATATATATACCACATCTTCTTTATCCATTCATCATTGATGGACATTTGGTTTTTTATACTTTGGCTGTTGTCGATAGTGCTGCTATAAACATTAGGGTGCATGTGTTCTTTTGAAACAGCACCCCTGTATCCCTTGGATAAATACCTAGTAGTGCAATTGCTGGGTCATAGGGTAGCTCTATTTTTAATTTTTGAAGAACCTCCATACTGTTTTCCAGAGTGGCTGCACCAGCTTGCGTTCCCACCAGCAATGCAAAAGAGATCCTCTTTCTCTGCATCCTCGCCAATATCTGTTGTTGCCTGAGTTGTTAATGTTAGCCATTCTGACAGGTGTGAGGTGGTATCTCATTGTGGTTTTGATTTGTATTTCCCCCATGATGAGTGATATTGAGCATTTTTTCATGTGTCGGTTGGCCATCTGGATGTCTTCTTTGGAGAAGTGTCTATTCATGTCTTTTGCCCATTTCTTCACTGGATTATTTGTTTTTTTGTGTTGAGTTTGATAAGTTTTTATAGATTTTGGATACTAACCCTTTATCTGATATGTTGTTTGCAAATATCTTCTCCCATTCTGTCAGTTGCCTTTTAGTTTTGCTGATTGTTTCCTTTGCTGTGCAGAAGGTTTTATTTTGATGAGGTCCCAATGGTTCATTTTTGCTTTTGTTTCCTTTGCCTCTGGAGACGTGTTGAGTCAGAATATGCTGTGGCCAAGATCAGAGAGGTTTTTGCCTGCTTTCTCCTCAAGGATTTTGATGGCTTCCCATCTTACATTGAGGTCTTTCATCCATTTTTAGTTTATTTTTGTGTATGGTGTAAGAAAGTGGTGCAGAAGGTTCATTCTTCTGCATGTCGCTGTCCAGTTTTCCCAGCACCACTTGCTGAAGAGACTGTCTTTTTTCCATTGGATATTCTTTCCTGCTTTGTCAAAGATGAGTTGGCCCTACATTTGTGGGTCGATTTCTGGGTTCTCTATTCTGTTCCATTGATCTGAGTGTCTGTTTTTATGCCACTGCCATACTGTCTTGATGATGACAGCTTTGTAGTATAGCTTGAAGTCCGGGATTGTGATGCCTCCTGCTTTGGTTTTCTTTTTCAAGATTGCTTTGGCTATTTGGGGTCTTTTCTGGTTCCATACACATTTTAGGATTGTTTGTTCTATCTCTGTGAAGAATGCTTGTGTTATTTTGATAGGGATTGCATTGAATATGTAGATTGCTTTGGGTAGTATCGACATTTTAACAATATTTGTTCTTCCTATCCAGGAGCATGGAATCTTTTTCCATTGTTTGGTGTCTTCTTCAATTTCTTTCATAAGCTTTCTATCGTTTTCAGTGTGTAGATTTTTCACCTCTTTGGTTAGATATATTCCTAGGTATTTTATGGTTTTTGGGGCAATTGTAAAACAGATCGATTCCTTGATTTCTGTTTCTGTTGCTTCATTGTCGGTGTATAGGAATGCAACCGATTTCTGTGCATTGATTTTATATCCTGCCACTTTGCTGAATTCATGGATCAGTTCTAGCAGTTTTTTGGTGGAATCTTTAGGGTTTTCCATATACAGTATCATATCATCTGTGAAGAGTGAAAGTTTGACCTCCTCCTGGCCGATTTGGATGCCTTTTATTTCTTTGTATTGTCTGATTGCAGAGGCTAAGACTTCCAATACTATGTTGAATAACAGTGGTGATAGTGGACATCCCTGTCTTGTTCCCAACCTTAGGGGGAAAGCTCTCAGTTTTTCCCCATTGAGGATGATATTAGCATTGGGTCTTTTGTATATGGCTTTTATGATCTTGAGGTATGATCCTTCTATCCCTACTTTCTTGAGGGTTTTTTATCAAGAAAGGATGCTGTGTTTTGTCAAATGGTTTCGCTACATCTATTAAGAGAATCATATGGTTCTTGTCCTTTCTTTTACTGATGTGATGAGTCACATTGATTGTTTTGTGGATATTGAATGAGGCCTGCATCCCAGGTATAAATCCCACTTGGTTGTGGTGAATAATTTTTTTAATGTATTGTTGGGTCTGGGTGGCTAGTATCTTGTTGAGGATTTTTGCATCCATGTTCATCAGGGAAATTGTCTCCTTTTTAGTGGGGTCTCTGTCTGGTCTTGGAATCAAGGTAATGCTGGCTTCATAGAAAGAGTCTGCAAGTTTTCCTTCCATTTCTATTTTTTGGAACAGCTTCAAGAGAATAGGCGTTAACACTTCTTAAATGTTTGGTAGAATTCCCCTGGAAAGCCATCTGGCCCTGGACTCTTGTTTTTTCGGAGATTTTTGATTACTAAGTCAATTTCTTTACTGGTTATGGGTCTGTTCAAATTTTCTATTTCTTCCTGTTTCAGTTTTGGTAGTGTATATGTTTTTGGGAATTTGTCCATTTCTTCTAGATTGCCCATTTTATTGGTGTATAATTTATCATAATATTCTCTTATTATTGTTTTTATTTCTGTTGTGTTGGTTGTGATCTCTCCTCTTTCATTCTTGATTTTATTCATCTGGGTCCCTTCCTTTTACTTTTTGATCAAACTGGGTACTGGTTTATCAATTTTGTTCATTCTTTTAAAGAACCAGCTTCTGGTTTCATTGATCTGTCCTACTGTTTTGTTTTTGTTTTTGTTTTCCGATAGCATTAATTTCTGCTCTAATCTTTATTATTTCCTGTCTTCTGCTGGTTTGGAGTTTTATTTGCTGTTCTTTTTCCAGCTCTTTAAGGTGTGAGGTTAGGTTGTGTATCTGAGATCTTTCTTCCTTCTTTAGGAAGGCCTGGATTGCTATATACTTTCCTTTTATGACTGCCTTTGCTGTGTCCCAGAGGTTTTGGGTTGTGGTGTTATCATTTTCATTGGCTTCCATGTACTTTTTAATTTCCTCTTTAACTTCTTGGTTAGCCCATTCATTCTTTAGTAGGATGATGTTCTTTAGTCTCCAAGTATTTGTTACCTTTCCAAATTTTTTCTTGTGGTTGATTTTGAGTTTCATAGCATTGTGGTCTGAAAATATGCATGGTATAATCTCGATCTTTTTGTACTTGTTGAGGGCTGATTTGTGTCCCAGTATGTGGTGTATTCTGGAGAACGTTCCATGTGCACTGGAGAAGAATGTATATTCTGCTGCTTTAGGATGACATGTTCTGAATATATCTGTTAAGTCCATCTGGTCCAGTGTGTCATTCAGAGCCATTGTTTCCTTGTTGATTTTTTGATTAGATGATCTGTCTGTTGCTGTGAGTGGGGTGTTGAAGCCTCCTACTATTATGGTGTTACTATCAGTGAGTTTCTTTGTGATTAATTGATTTATATATTTGGGTGCTACCACATTTGGTGCATAAATGTTTACAATTTTTAGGTCTTCTTGGTGGATAGACCCCTTTATTATAATATAATGCCCTTCTTCATCTCTTGATACAGTCTTTATTTTAAAGTCTAGATTGTCTGATATAAGTATGGCTACTCTGGCTTTCTTTTGTTGACCATTAGCATGATAGATGGTTCTCCATCCCCTTATTTTCAACCTGAAGGTGTCTTTAGGTCTAAAGTGGGTCTCTTGTAAACAGCATATAGATGGATCCTGTTTTCTTCTCCATTCTGTTACCCTATGTCTTTTGATTGGAGCATTGAGTCCAGTGACTTTTAGAGTACTGAAAGATATAAATTCATTGCCATTATGTTGCTTGTAGAGTTGGAGTTTCTGGTGGTGTTCTCTGGTCCTTTCTAATCTTTGTTGCTTTTGGTATTTATTTATTTATTTATTCATTCATTCATTCATTCATTCATTCATCTTTTCTCCCCTCAGAGAGTCCCCCTCAAAATTTCTTGCAGGGCTGGTTTAGTGGTCATAAACTCCTTTAATTTTTGTTTGTCTGGGAAACTTTTTATCTCTGTTTCTATTTTGAATGACAGCCTTGCTGGATAAAGAATTCTTGGCTGCACCTTTTTCTGATTCAGCACATTGTATATATCCTGCCACTCCTTTCTGGGCTGCCAAGTTTCTGTAGATAGGTCTGTTGCAAACGTGATCTGTCTTCCCTTGTAGGTTAAGGACTTTTTTTTCTCCTTGCTGCTTTCATGATTCTCTCCTTGCCTGAATATTTTGTGAATTTGACTATGATATGCCTTTTGATGGTCACTTTTTGTTGAATCTAATGGGAGTCCTCTGTGCTTCCTGAATTTTGATGTCTGTGTCTTTCCCCAGGTTAGGAAAGTTTTCTGCTATGATTTGCTCCCATAACCCTTCTAAGCCTATTTCTCTCTCTTCCTCTTCTGGGACCCCCATGATTCTGATATTGTTCCTTTTTAATGAGTCACTGATTTCTCTAATTCTTAAATTGTGCTCTTTTGCCTTAATCTCCCTCTTTTTCTTCTGCTTCATTATTCTCCATAAGTGTTTCCTCTGTATCACTGATTCTCTGTTCTGCCTCATCCATCCTTGCCTCTGCGGCCTCCATCCGAGAATGCAGCTCAGTTATAATATTTTTTATTTCATCCTGACTAGCTTTTATTTATTTTATCTCTGTAGAAAGGGATTCTAATCTATTTTTGACTCCAGCTAGTATTCTTATTATCATGATTCTAAATTCTGATTCAGACATCTTGCTTGTTTCTGTGTTGGTTACATTCTTGGCTGTTGTTTCTTCCTGCTCATTCTTTTGGGGTGAATTCCTTTGTTTTATCACTTTGAAGGGAGAAAAGGAATTAATGAGGTAAAAAAAATTAAAATTAAAAACAATTAAAATTTAAAAAATATTGAAATTAAAAATTAAAAACAAACACACACACACACAAAATCAAATAAATGATGCTAGATCCTAGGTGTGTTTTGGTGTGGGTGTTGAAAGGCGCTTGATAGATTAGAGAAAAACAGGGAAAGAAAAAAAAGGAAATTGTTTGAAAATTTGAAAAAATGAATACACTGAAGTAGACTAAAATGAAATGATGGAAGTAAAATAGAATTTGAAAAAATTTACACAAAAGTAAAAAATATAGTGGAAAAAATTAAAGAAAAATATTTTTAATAAAAATTGGAAATAAAAATGAATTTTTTCTCTTTCTGTATTGAAGAAAAAGAAAAGAAATGAAAAAGAGAAATAAAAAGAAAAAAAAGAAACAAAATTGAATAGATGACCGGCAAACAGACTGAAATACTACTGAAATTACTTCGTTTTCCCCTAGAAGTCAAACTGTGAAACGCTTTATAGTCCACAAACTAAGCAGGCGGACACACTTTTGTTCCTGAAGAGAGAGGTTGGCCTAGTTGGGCAGGCCTTAGTGTAACAACTTTGTTCTCCAGTAGATGGCGCTGCTTAGCTTACTGGGGTGGATTCTTTGGCGCTTGTAGGTGCGTGTGTGTGTGCGCATGCGCAGGAGCGGTGAAAATGGTGTCTCCCAGCTACCCCGGAACTCTGCTCTCCCCGGGCAGCAATCACGCACCCATCCTTTGTCTTCGGCTTCTATCCACGCCTCGCTTTTACACTGTTCGTGACACAGCCCCAGGCAATACTTGCCTCCTGAGTTTTGTCTCAGATGCGGCTATTTTCCCCAGCCCCTTACTTCTGAGGGACTGCGGTTTTGACTTGTTCTGCGCTTCTGCGGGAGGGTCTCACAAAGAAATGGTCGGTTGCCGGCTGCACCCAGGAACATTTGCGGGACTGGGCTGCTGCTGATGCATAGAGACTGAGGCCTGGTGCCAGCCCACCCCAGAAAAAGTTTGTGAGATGGTGTAGCAGCAGCGTTTCAGGGATTATGGAAAATCGCAACACACATCTGGCACCGGGCTTCACCCTTAACGACCTTGTTCCAGCACCAGCGAATGTGGTTGTTCTCCCGGGTCCACTGGGACCTTTGGGGGACCCACACAGCCTCTACCAGGTGTCCTCCCAGCAAGGCAACCGCCTTTCCACTTGTGGTCTGAAGAACCCTGGACTCCACTCTGCTCCTGGGGATTCACCCTTCCCACCAGAGCACCACCAGGTATCGAGCTGTGGCGTTTCAGGCTCTGCGCTCCCCCTGTTTATAGTCTTAGTGGAATTTAAACCCTCTCCTTTCTCCCTTTTTAGTTCAGTCCCTGCGGCTGTTTCCACTTTTCCATTTTCTCTCCAGCTACTTTGGAGGGGTGCTTTTCCCATATTCCCCCCATCTCCGTCCTCTCTCAACAAGCAAAACCACCTCCCTGCTCTCCGCGGCTTCTCCCCCAGTTCACCTCTCTGCGCCACGTACCTGCTGAATTGTATGGTTCAGGTTGTGCAGATTATTGTGTTCATCCTCAGATCAGTTTTCTAGGTGTGCAGGATGGTTTAGTGTTGGTCTGGCTCTATTTCATGGATGCAAGACACAGAAAACTTCCACGCTGTTCCACCATCTTGGCTCCTCCCCCTGTTTTTTTTTTTTTTGATAGAGTTTTTAAATGTTTATTTATTTATTTAAAATGTTTATTCATTTATTTTGAGACAGAGTGTGCATGAGTACGAGTGGGGGGAGGGGCAGAGAGAGGGAGAGAGACTCTGTCAGCACGGAGCCCAATTGTGGGGCTTGAAATCAACCATGAGATCATGATCTGAGCTGAAACCAAGAGTCAGAAACTCAACCGACTGAGCCACCCAGACGCCCCTACAGACAATTTTTAAAAACAGATTTGGCTCAGGTCATGATCTCATGATTCTTGAGTTCAAGCCCACCTTGGCTCTCTGCTGTCAGCACAGAATCTGCTTCAGATCCTCTTGCCCCTCTCTCTCTGCCCCTCCTCTGCTTGCTCTCTCTCAAAAATAAATAAACATTAAAAATAAATAAATAAAAACAGCAGATTATGCTGAAAGGTTATGCATTTCATTTGGTGCTAAATTTTTTAAGTTTCTTGAATATGTAGTAGTCCTCCTTTCACTGCTTTCCCTCCACTGTACTTTGTTTTCTTCTCATGACGTTGATTATTGAAGGGATAGGGCCTTTTGTCCTGTTGATTATCTTACCTTCTGGATTTGTTTCATTGTTTCTTTGTGGAATCCTTTAACTTGTTATTCTAGCTTCCTGTCTCCTTTTAGAACTAAAAGTTGGATTAGGTTGAGTTTATTTACTGATTTGGGGCAGACGTCCTGTGTGGGGGATGCTGTGGATACTGTGTCATGTCAAGATGGACATAATGACTGAATGAGGCTAAGGTCGATCCCTAGGATCAGACAGTGACAGAAAAATCTATCTTTTGTAAAGTTACATATTCCCATTGCAACCAGCAAGTAAAGTGCTTTAAAAAAATTTTTTTTTTTTGGCTTGGAATATTTTTTTCTACATGATTTCTTGTGTGAAGCAGGAAGCTATTCTGTAACTGTGAATGCCTCCAGTCTGCTATACCAGAGAGAAATGTTAAAAACTCATTTCTATATGCTAAAAAATTAATATCTAAAAGGGTTTGCTCTTTTAGAAACTGAGTAATCCAAGGATGATATGTTCCGTTTCTGTACTGAAAGTAAGAGTTTCATTTAAGTGATATCTCTGTGAATTGTTTATATTCCCTGAAAATGGGCTCTTCTGATTTTATTTTGATTGAGTTGATGTATTCTATCCTTTAAGCCATAAGCCTAGTTATTTTGCACAACCTGGGAGGAAGCCTGGGTATAGTTTTATTTCCCTATGCATTGCTTTTGCTCTTCTAGACTTAGAAAGAGCAATTTTGGTGTGCTAACTGATGATTGTAATCCCAGGATGAAGAGATTAATCCCTGTGCTCTTGGATCAAACATATGTAGGGTCAAGAGAAGAGTGAAGGAGAGTTCAAGACTCGTAAGCTCTCAGATCTATGGTATTAACATTGACTGATCGTCTGAAGTGAACAGAAATATTGCTTCGTTCCCAGGAAATATCATTCAAAAACACACAGTTTAAGTGGGCAGGGATAAATTGTGCCTTTGCTCTGCAATGAGGAAACCGCTTTGTGGCATTCCGTCACAGAGGAAGATTCCTTGACTCAGAAATAATATTCCTGGTTATGCTAGATCTTACACTATCTTCAAAGACCAGCTCAGGATTTCTCTCCAAGAGCATTTCCCGGATAACTCTACCTGCAAAATTCCCCCTGCCACCCTCTGTTTTCTTATTTGTGACTTTCTGATAACTCAGGATTCATTCATGAAGAGTCTATTCTCCATCACATAACTGGGCCATTTGTCCAGGACTGCCTAATGGCAACCTTCTTGCCTCTCTACTCCCTCATTCCACAGTTTCCTTATTTGAACAAGACACATGAATGGTTTGGATTTGGGGATTTGGTGTCAGAGATTTATCTTGTGGATCCACTTCTGGTTATTGAAAAAAAAAATTGAACTCTTTAAGCATGTCATATTGCAATGAGATGAAATTCATTTCACAACAACCACTTTCCAAACCCTTGTTTTGTTGTACTAGGCATCGAGCTCTTTGAGGGGAGGAATTATGTAAATTAGACAGACCTGGGTTCACCTGGATTCATCATCTGCAAGTGTGGGACCCAGTACACAGGCTCAAGGCCATTGTTACTCCCATTCTCTTTATGCCTTCCATGATATTCTCTTTTACACTGCCCTGAGTATATTTAATAAATGCTGTTAAAATGTATGGTTGGGATTATTTATTACTGATGACATTGGTGATAGTTGCCCACATTGTGAAACAATTGCAGTAGATGATATGGAGTATATCCCTAAAGAAAGGAGTTAGGGCATCAGGGAGCAATAAAGTTCACATATTATTTTCCCCTGGACACTCAGAGGACTCCTCCTGATGCAACATACATAGGGCATCACAGCTGAGTGTTTTTGAATAAAGGCTTAATGAACTTCAACCTCTGTGATAACCCCGTCACGGTGAAACACAGCAATACAAAAACTCGCTTTTTTCCTTCTTCCCTTTCCTTGGCATTTTGCCATTACCACTCGCTGCCACCCAGAATACCTCAGAAATTTCCTTTCCCCAACGCTGTTTTTGTGGTTAATTGCTATAAAATTCAGAGGCACAAAATTATTACAGTCACATAAATCAATAAGTAAAATACTAAGAATCTGGAAAAAATGGGCAAAGGACAAATAAAGAAAGTTAGTCACTGGTTAACAAACTTAGAAACATGTTTTAACCATCCAGTAATAAAAGATGTAAATAAAGCATTAAGAAACCATTTTTCCTCTGACAGATATTTAAACAGTGCTTTTGTTAGAAAAGGTGATGTTCCCAATGCTGGCAAGATGTTGATAACAATATAAATGGTTGTTTTTTATTGAAAGTCAATTATTTAATATCAAGAGGGTGAAAATATTCATACTAGTTTGAGGAAATACTTCCACTTTGAGGAATTGACTGTGCAAAAATGCTGCATATGTTTGAATATAGAGTGAGGTTTATTATCCTCAGAGAAGAGAGAGTCCCTTATATTTGGTTCCTTATAAAAATTACAAAAAGCAGTATTACAGTGCTTTTACACAGCTATTTTTATTTTGTGTGGTTGAGTACAGATTAGTGAAGAGGCATTAACCTGGAATGTTCTCAATTAATGGTAGTTCATGGCTACTTATAAAAATCAGCAGATGAGATCAGTGAAAAAGATGATGAAGAAGTTTAACGAGGATTTAGTAACTATTCTAGAGAGTATGCTTTCTCAATGACAAAAGTTCAATATTGGTTAAATGTCAATTGTTGTAGAGTCTTTTATAATTTTTTATTATTATTTTTAACATTTATTAATTTTTGAGATACAGAGCATGAGCAGGGGAGGGGCAGAGAGAGAGGGAGACACAGAATCTGAACCAGGCTCCAGGCTGTGAACCGTTAGCACAGAGCGTGATGCGGGGCTCAAACCCATGGACCATAAGATCATGACCTGAGCTGAAGTCAGACGCCCAACTGACTGAGCCACCCAGGAGCCCCTTTGGGGTCTTTTAAAGTAAATGTTTTGTTGTGGAAATCAGGAATATTTGCTTATAGCATAATTAGCAAAACAACAGTTCTAACGTTTTATGAGTAGGTATCATGGTTCAAAAATGTTTCAGTGATAGCGTTATATGTGGATTCATAACGTGCTATAATTCAAACAACTTAAACACAAGTGGGCTTGATATGCTTTGGATGAATGTTTAAAGATTAAAAGAAGCAGCTCTACTGAGGACAAATAAATTGATTTGAGATGCTTGTGAAGAATTTGAATAAAGTTTTATGAACTATGATGGAAAAAAGCAGTATTTCAAAATGAATATACTATTTCATATAATATGCAATTTTAAATATGTATGTATAACTAAATTAATACATTAAACGTTTTAAAGTAGAATTTGATAATTTCATCTACAACCCTAAAGGTTTATATATTCAAGTTATATAAAAACCTTTATTTTGAATCTTCTAAATGAGAGAAATGAGGACTACTTCAGATTTACATATAAATAAACTTATATATATGTATTTATTCTCATATACATATATGTTAACTTTAAATAATGAAAAGATCATATACACATACGGTCTTTACAGAAACTTTTAAAAAATATTTATTTATTTATTTATTTTAAGAGAGAGAGCAAGTGTGCGAGTGGAGGTGGGGCAGACAGAGAGGAACAGAGAGAATCCCAAGTAGGTTCTGTGCTGTCAGTACAGAGCCCAATGCGGGGCTCTATCCCACGGACCACGAGATCATGACCTGAGCCAAAATCAAGACTCAGATGCTTAACCAACTGAGCCACCCAGCTGTCTCGGTCATTACAGCAATTTTAATAATAGGAAAAATGTAGAAGCCCTCTAAATTCTCAGTCATAAGGAACTGATAAAGTAAACTATAGTCTGTTCCTAGACATAATATTAATGTAGCTTATTAAAAATGCTGATTGGAAAAAGTATCTAATAATGTA
Source organism: Felis catus (assembly GCF_018350175.1). Classification (NCBI taxonomy): domain Eukaryota; kingdom Metazoa; phylum Chordata; class Mammalia; order Carnivora; family Felidae; genus Felis; species Felis catus. Next base: position 73,053,839 of record NC_058373.1, on the reverse strand, counting down.
AAGAATTGATTATGTAATGTGAACAAATATACAAATATGCATGTGGAGTAGGATTACATATACAGAGCGATAATCTATACATTGAAAAAGAAAACTGGGAAGGAATATACCAAAACAGTTAACTGCAGTTGCTTTTTGGTGGTGGTCCTGATTTTCTTAACACATAGACTTCTGTCAGGAATTCTAGGGAGGAAAAAGAGCTCATATCATCAAGTTCTAACCTGACCGGTGTAGACAACATTCCCAGTGTAGGCATCCACCTGAACTCACTCTGACAAGGATGTTTATTTCACTGCTGAATGTAGTCAAATATCACAAAGCTATTCCTGCTATTGAAATATCTGTTTTTTCCTCTTTGCTCCAATTCTGCCTTCTTTTCTTCTTGGGCAAGATGATGTCCTCTGTGTGTTCCAGCTGGGCCTCTTCTTAGACATACTTGGAAGAGAAGTGGCTGCTCTGGAAGAGTCCAGACTCTCTTGTATGATCCACACTAAGCCTTCAGACAAAGTGAGGACAAGCTTCCATCTTTCATTTTGGTCAGTGTTCCTCAAGTTTTGAAAATGTCACCTTGGTTGCTTAGTCTTTAGCTTACAGCTATTGTCTCGATTAAAATACAAGGCTTCCTCCCTCTCATTGCAACCTGAGAAAAACCAAAGCCTCCATCTATTTCTGTCATTCACTAAATTAGTGTGAATTGGTTTCAAGTCATTTTTGATATCGGGTTTTTGTGGGAATAGAATGAAAGCATATGAGGGGTGTGATGGCGAGGAGGGCCCAAGGGAAAGACACATAAAGATAAAAATGGGGAGCCATGGATGACCTGCTTTTCAGTTTGCAGAGGACTTTGGATCACCAAAGACTGGATTATTCCAGTCAGAGCTATGCGCTTTTTTTTTTTTTTTTTTTTTTTGGTGGATTCTGCAGGATTCAAGGAGTCTGTACTTCTCGAGTTCTCATATTTTCTTTCTTTTTTAAAATTTTTAATGTTTATTCTTGAGAGAGAGAGAGAGAGTGAGCAAGCAGGGGAGGGGTAGAGAGAGAGAGGGAGACACAGACTCCAAAGGAGGCTCCAGGCTCTGAGCTGTCAGCACAGAGCTCTACACAGGGCTCGAACCCACGAACCATGAGATCATGACTGAGTCGAAGTCAGAACTTAACTGACTGAGCCACCCAGGAGCCTCATAGTCTCACATTTTCTTTCAAAGACCCTAAGAAAATACCCATCCTAATATTTACCCTTGTGTTTTGGGGAGGGGGAGATCAGGTTAATATCAATTCAAGTGATAAATACTCTGAAGTTCACAATAGTATTTTATCTGGTATTAATGTCTTTGTTTCTTTCCTTGGACTTTGTCCTTGTCCTTTCTATTTTTCTTAGCTTTACTAAGTAGACAGTACACAATAGGGACCATTTTACTGGAGTAAAAAAATAGTAAGGAAATCTACAGACTTAGGGATATCCAGGGTACAATCTCTCACAGACAGAGTACAGAGGAATGACCTTGCAAGGCTTGGCATGAGCAAGTAATGGCATTCTGATCAGCAGAATCCCATTCCTATTGTCCTGCATGTGGAGTAAAGAAAGGTCCTGGTGCAAATGGCTTTGAATGTCTATATGGAAAGTGATCACCATGTGGGATTTGGAGAGTGGGATGAGCAAGGTCAATGATACAGGAAGGCATTATGTCAGAATTTGGGGTAGATTTGCAGGTTTTCCTTAAGTACATGTAAAGTTGTAATACCTACTTTTCAATGATTCCTTTAACTCAGTCTTCTTAAATCTTAGTAAACTCAGTCTTCTTAATTCCCAACAGAAAGCATTAAATCCCTAAGATGCTCAGGAGAAAGTCTCCCAGTCTATCTTTGAGCAGGTGTTAGATGACTGATGGGATCACAAGTATGGGAATTTTTAAGAATCTGATTCTCATGCCCTGCCCTGGGTGGTTGGCGGTTGCGACCCACATCTGTTGCGAACTGGCCCAGAGCCAGCGGCTTTTGTTCTCTGAATTGGAAAGGAACTCAAAAGTGGGGTGTTGGGGTACAGGGAACCACAGGATGTGGATGTTCTGGGTCTCCTGTGCCTCTTAAGGAGATGCATCTGTTGGATTAAACAGCTGGTAGAATACTGAGTCAGCAGAGGATGTGAGCAGTTTCCCAGCAGCCAGGTCCCACCCATTCCCTTAGAACATGGGCTTTTCCAGGTTTATTAGCCAATCTGTATAGTAAGTTCTGACTACTGGGATCAGTGTGATGGCGTGGACAATGCTGAACAAAGAAATCCTTCCTCCAGATGTGATGGAGGACAGATGGTATGGGGTGTGGAAGCCAAAAAGCCATGGCAGAACCATCCTAACCCCTCCTGGCAAACAGTCTATCCAGAGAGAAAGTCATTGTAGGAAGTAAGTTTCTCTATTATTTTCCTCATGAAAATAGAGGTTAATAAATCTCAGTGCAAAATTGTCTCCCCATCCCCTACAATCAATCTGCACTGATAGTTGAGTTAATTAGTATATATATGTCAGATAGATCTTCAATTTTCATCACTGAATTCTCTGTGCAGAAACAATGTATAGGAACTGGGAGAAATGTATCCAAATGGAATTTAAGGTGATTAGCACCCTGCTTTATACATAGCCCTTGGAGGCTTTGCATTGGAGAGAGGGGAAGATTTTACTCCTGGAGTCAGATTCATTTACTTTACCTTGAGCCTCCAGACTAATGCAAGAGTATGTTGACTTTTTCCAGGTTTCTTTGGGTAGACTAGATTTGTGGTAAATTCATAGTAGAATGAGGTATGGTATTAGGAGAACAAATGCAGACCAGAGAGTTGGAGTTGTCTGAGGTGTCAATGCTTCTTTCTTCCAAAGAAGGCATATGATTGGACAGCTATTACAGTCCACAGAACTGGTGCATTCAAGCCTTTGCCCTCTGGAGCTTCATAGGATCTATATATCCTGTAGAATTTAAGATTTAGTTCTGAGCCTTTATAGGAGTGATATGTAGATAGACCAAACTTTTTCTCTCAATGTGTATGGAAAATTACAGTGATGAAGTAGCTGGTCCTGGAGTTAGCTAGAAACTTTCAAGTCTTTCTGAGTTAGGCACCTGCAAGGTTCATAATATCAATGAAGTTCAGTCTCAGTCCCCAAATGCCGCTCCAGGGACAGATCTCTGAGAAAAATGCCCACAAGTGGCGCAAGGTGGAGCTAACTTTCTAGACCTGCATGGGTTGGGGTAGGACTGAGAAACAAGAACAGGAATAGGAAGGGACCTGGTTTGCGTTCCCTATTGAGATGCACATGATCTGGGAACAATTCTTGTGGGGGATGTAAAACTCAGGATGCGGGATCCTGGAAGGAAAAACTGAGGAGTGAAAGTTTGTAGGGTATCAACACCCTACAAGGAAGTCCAAGGATCAAGATTAGAGAAAGATATTTATAAAGTGATGCTGCAGAAAACATTAAGTGAATGATAGGTATGGAACAATAATACTGAGAGTATTTTTTTATTAATGTTGTACTGTCCCAAGGTAGTCCAAGCTTGAACTCATTGCTTCTGATAACTGCCTGGGATAACGAAGAAATGGGAGAGGAAATCTCTCCATAGAGATTTCTGAAGAAATCCAAAATTTTAACTTGTACATTGACCTTGTAATGGAAATAAGAATGCACAGGAAAGCCCTTTGGGAATTAGCTTCAGAAGGGAAATACTAGAAAATACAAATAAGCCCAGAGCATTTATAGAAAAAGAGAAAATTACATGCCTAGAGAATGGTCAGATTTAACATAGTTTGGAACATATAATTTTCCATCAGAATATTGGTAACAATATTTCAATAAACTTGGGGCTGGATGCCTTGTGATGAATAAAATTGGAAGCCGTTATTTCGTGTGAGTTCAATCAGGGAGACACAGGGGACAATTTGTCTGATCCCTGATTCTTTGTTTAGTAGACCCTCTTGGCCCAGAAACACTCTGAGATGTCTTGTGTTTTTCAGGCCTTTTGTTTGTGAATGCTTTTCAGTGCTGTTATACCTGAGGACCTTGTGTTTTTCATCATGTGTATGTATGATGTGAGACACCCTGTATTGGAGACACAGATGATTTACTTGCAAGCCTCGCCTAAGACCAAATTAATATCAGTACCTCAAGTAGCTTGCAAGATTAGATTCTAAGCCTATATTTAGGGAATATAGACTTCTTGGTCTTTTTCTTACTGTCCCAAAATATAATCAGATAATCCTCTGTCTGGGTACTTGGGTGCCAAGTTACTTTCTTGCAGAAGCATTCTCAAGAGTTCCTTTAGAAAATCTAGGAAAGTGTAAGTCTAAAGACAAGCTATAGCCTGAAGCCCAGGCTGCTGACTTGAGCACAGATGGGAGAATGTTAACAGCCAAGAAATATGAGGTCTTTGGCTCCTTTCCCAGAACTGCCAGGCTAAGACCTTGGCAGAGACTCAACAGGAAACTGAACTCTATTTGCATATCCTTTTATACATGGGAGATTAAAAGCTTCAACCTTGAGTGATCACAGTTTTTGAGAATCATGATGAGGCATTAAAGAGAAGGAGGAGTGTCTCAAGGGAGGTGAGCTGGAGGCAAAGCAAGGTAGGTGTGAGGTTAGCAATGACTTTCAATCCCCTTTGATTAACCATGAGTGTATTTCATTTAGTTCTTTTTAAAAAAATTTATCCTCATTGGGTCACATAAAGGAATCAGCTAGGCCGAAATCTGTGCTTCCCAATCTTGGGAATCTGTCAAATGTGATCTCTCTTGTCCCACGGCTTCTTCCTTGTCTCTCTTCCTGGGCAGAGACCTATAGTTTGTTGGTGGTGGTGCTGACGGGACTGCAGAGATCATTTAATATAAACTCTTTATTGTACAGATGAGCATCTGAGGCTTGAAGAAGTTCACTGACTTTCTAAAGTTATACAAAAGGAAGTAAGAGTTCTGACTCCCATTTTTTTTTTTCAACAGGCTGCTAGCTCTACTTAGGAGGTGGAAGTTTCCCCAGCTCTCAGATAGCTTCTTTCCAGCATGTGATTTGGCACAGGTACCCTTCACTATCTTCTCTCTTCAGAAAATGCATTTCTGGCAAGAGAGCAGCTTCAATTTCCCTAGCTTTTCTTTCCAGTTCCCCTGGATAATATCCTGATATTTTTTTAAAGGAAAAGACCAGGGCACTGAAATGGGGTTAGGGGATATTTATCGCTGGGGTTCATTAAGGGGAATTGGGTTTTCTTGGCCAAGTACTATAGTCAGAACTAAACCCATGTAGGCAGCATGGTCAGCATGATGATGGACAAGTGTTACCCTTCATAGGTTGGTAGCCCCACTTTATAGGTTCCTTTGGAAGGATGGAAAAAGATCTCTCAGTTCCTAAAAAGGTGCATTAAATGTACCCTAAGACTGGGGAGGTCCTGCAGGAGAGTATCCTCAAGGCTAGATAGGAGAGAGCTTTCTGAAGATTGAGAATTCAGTGACCGGACCTCTGGAAAAGAGGAGGCACTAATAAGAACTGTAAGACACAGACCTCATACTACCTCAAAAATGGTGACTTGTACATTACTGAAAAGGACCAGTACGAGGAAGTCCGGCCCAGGCAGACACCACAGGCTGGACACTGAGGTGGGAAAGTGCCAACAGACATGCCATGGAAGCCGTCAGTCTTGGGTGCATAACATAAGGGTAGAATCATGGGCACCCAATCAGAAATAGTTCTGCCTTCCTTACTTGGCTTCCTCTTACAGAGTAAAGCCCACTGCGGTCAAAAAGGACTCTGGGAAGGTACAAGGCCCACTTTTTTGCCCACAGATATTATTTAAGAAATAGCTTTTAATAAACTCCAGAAAAAGAAGACTCCTGAGTTGTGTGGCAAAGTACGTTTGGAGGCAGGCTTCCTGGGCCTGTGTCCGAGCTCAGTCCTCACCAGCAGTCTGACCTTGAGCAATGCCTTGACCTCTCCTTGCTTCAGTGCCTTCATTAGTAAAATTAGGATAATAATGGCAATGGGTTGTTGTAAAGATTAAACAAATTAAAACATGCAAACTGCTTTGAGCAGTGATTTGTAGATAGAAAAGTATCCCCCATGACTGTAGGCCATCAATTATTCTTACTAGTACCTCTTTACAGTTGTTGATGATTTTCATTTCAAGGAGATTTTCATTTTTAACTTCTTTTTGCTGAAATCTCAGAATGTTTTCTCTTTTTCTCAGTTCCTAGGAAATGAGGACAACTGATCATAGAGTCATAGAGGGTAAGAACTGGAAAGGACTTCAGGCTGTATCAATTCTGGCCTCTTTACCTTATATAAGTGAGCTTGGGGAAGGGAGGTAAGAAGTTCAAGTTCTCACAGGGTAGAACTAAGTTTTGAACACAGCTTCCAGTCTAGTGGGTTTCTTTCCCAATGTGTAATAACTCTTCACATGCCACAGTTCAACACTTTAATTTCCCTAAGACTTACTTGAGATAACTCAGGAACATGCCAGGACTGTGACCCTGTGGAAGGAGCTGATCAGTGCTGAGTATAACATTGTCGTTCTTACAATCTCATAGCATCTCATTTGTTTTTTTTCTCTCTCTCTTTTTTTATTCTTTTATATATTATTTTCTTTTATTAAAATTTTTTTAAAAATGTTTTTTAATGGTTATTTATTTATTTATTTATTTATTTTTTAAAAATTTTTTTTAACGTTTATTTATTTTTGAGACAGAGAGAGACAGAGCATGAACGGGGGAGGGGCAGAGAGAGAGGGAGACACAGAATCTGAAACAGGCTCCAGGCTCCGAGCCATCAGCACAGAGCCCGATGCGGGGCTGGAACTCACGGACCGCGAGATCGTGACCTGAGCCGAAGTCGGACGCTCAACCGACTGCGCCACCCAGGCACCCCAATGTTTATTTATTTTTGAGAGAGAGACACACACAGCATGAGTGGGGAAAGGGCAGAGAGAGAGGGAGACACAGAATCTGAAGCAGGGTCGAGGCTCTGAGCTGTCAGCACAGAGCCTGCTGCGGGGCTTGAACTCAAGATTGGTGACATCATGACCTGAGCTGAAGTCAGACGCCCAACTGGCTGAGCCACCCAGGTGCCCCATATTTTATTAAATTTTTTTTTAATGTTTATTTACTTTTGAGAGAGAGACAGAGCACAAGCAGAGAAGGGGAGAGAGAGAGAGGGAGACACAGAATCCGAGCCAGGCTCCAGACTGCAGGCCTCGAACTCACAGACTGCTAGATCATGACCTGAGTTGAAGTGGACGCTTAACTGATTGAGCCACCCAGGTGTCCCTATATTTTTTTATTTGAGAGAGAGAGAGAGAGAGAGAGAGAGAGAGAGAGAGCGCATGAGGAGAGGAGAGGAGCAGAGGGAGAAAGAGAGAGAATCTTAAACAGACTCCATGCTCAGTGCAGAGCCTGACCCGGGGCTGGATCCCTCCACCCTGGGATCATGACCTGGGAGCAAATCAAGAGTCATTCGCTCAACCTATTGAGCCACCCAGGCACCCCTGGTTTTCTCTTTAACAGCATTTTCATATTGTTGGTTTCATTTATTTTGGGGGGAGAAGGAGAGGGGAATTTGTATCTGAATAGAAGGCAGGCTCCAGCCATTACTCCTCAGCAGGGGTTATCAGAGGCACTGCATGGGGACAGAGGGCAGGGAGTGAGGAGCATTCCCTTAAGGGTCCCTAAGGAGTGGAGTTTACTTAGGTTGAGATGCATGAGAGGAAGCCCAGCCTTTCTTCTTTATGCCGTACACTTGCTGTGCACTCAGTATGATGCTAGGCACCCGTAGGAAGGACCCAGGGCAGGGTTTGAGATTTCAAGGAGTTTCTACAGAAAGAGGTAGAAAACAAAGGTAGAACTATCGTCAACCCCTTTGGAATTCTTTCAGGGGTCTTTACTCCCACAGCCCCAAAGAGACTTCCTACTCTTCCATCCGCAAGGGCACTATACACGGCTCACCTTGGCTGGGAGGAGAAAGATATTCCAGCTGACTGGAGGGGAGGATAGCATAGCAGGGATGTGGACTGGAATACAGGAGTGGGAGGGTGCTTTCCTGTGGCAACCAGGTGTCAGAGTGTGGTGGAAAGAGTACTTGACCGGGAGTTGGGATACCGGCACTCTCTATGGCTTTGCCAGCAGCTGGTTGTGTGATGGTGGGAAATTCGGCTAATTTCTCGATTCTTCAGTTTCTAGTTCTTCACCTGAAGAGGTTGAACCAGGAGGTGGTTAAAGTTTCACACTGTTCTAACACTCTTTGTGTGTGTGTGTGTGTGTGTGTGTGTGTGTGTGTGTGTGTGTGTTGTGGGGGCAGCAGTAGGGCTATCGGGCTGAGGAGGATATCCCTCACATTAACACTTGATGGTTTGCATGCTCAGAAAGGGATGGGCTGTGAACTCAGATATTTTTAAGTTGATTTTTAGTATGGAGACATGTGATTATTGTGCCTCTGCTCTGATTTCAACTTATGGTGACAGTTACACTGGCCTCTTTGAGGTTCTCTGTGTCTTTATTTACAAACTTGATGCATGGAAAAACCCTCCTTCCCTTCTCTAGACCACGGAGACAGTTAATCCTCTATCAATCCCTCATGACTGTAATATGTGCTATGCAAACACAGTTGAAGTCTTTATGCATGAGGAGCCTTTGATGTGACGGAACTTCTGACAACACAGACTTGGGCTGTGTTTCCTTGGTGTTGTCCCTGTGGGCGCTGATTTTCCTTCTTGCTGCCTCAGTGATGTTACTCACTTTTGTCAGGTGGCAAGTAAAGATGGAAACTAACTCTGGGGCCAACCCTGAGCCTTGTAGTTCTAGCACACCCAGAAGCCCTGGAGGGTAAATCCCTAAAGCTTTGTGGGAAATTGTAAAGACACTCCAGCTTTCTCCACAGTGACTCCAAATCCCCCTGGTTTATCTTGGGCTGGCTTCCTGGAGATGAGGAAAAACCAAGAACTTTGCTGAGGTGAACACATGTTTTATTTAGCTTCCCTGCCTATTGGGACCATTTTTGGAAGGTGCCTCAATCTGCAAGCATAGATGAGGCTGCACATTCTCTCCTGGGGAAGCTGGTGTAGAGTTCTCTTGGGGACCAGCAAGAGAAATGCATCATCTGATTTGTATACTCTCCTTTTACGGTTGGGAGATACTCATCAGCCCATAGAATGTGGTCATGTTAAGTAGGAAGAGAAGGCAGACAGCTTGATGTTACATGTCCCATATGCCATTTGTCAGTAATCCAGTTCTGCCATTTTCCCTTTCAAGTTCTAAATTTTGACCTTTTCAGGATTGCTTCCTCCCCATTTTGTGCTAATTAACGGATTCCATCACTTGGTTTTGAAAAACGAAAAGTCTGAACTATTAGTGAAAGAGCTGTTAGCAAGTAGGAATGAAAGCCTGTTGCCTATTCCCTCAGGGCTACAGAAAAGCTGGTGCTATTATGGGTCCCAAACCTGGACGTGAAAATATTACTTCTAACTGAAAAGTCTGGCAAATACTTGGACTCTGAATATCACCCTCCCTGCTCTCCCCCAAGCCTTTGCTGAAATGAGACCTTCTCATTGCAGCCTTCCTTGACCACCTGATTTAAAGTGATTATCTCCCATACCCTGGGTAACATCCCCCTTTGTCTTCCTGAGAGTCTTCTTCATGACAACTGTAATCATCTAACATGTATTATCTTATTTTCCTTTGTGCTTATTTTCACTAAAATAAACTGAAGAGCTTCTGAGTACTGTGCACCCTGTGTATCTAGACAAGTACCTTGTGCATAGTAGGTATTTAACAAATTGTTATTTCATAAAGAGATGAATGTTGTTACATTCTCTGAAAGCAACTTCAGTCTCCAAAGCTCTAGACTTTGAATTGGCCTTTTTTCTTAATAATTTGTTGCCCTAGCAATAAATTTATACTGACATTTCTTTCTCTGAAAGTTATAAATACTCATGAGGCTTTGCCCTTAAGCCAGAGAAAGATAATTTAAACTTCCCTAGTCTCCCACATGGATGCAGGTAAATAAAAAGCTTACGGCTATTAGATTTCTTATTTAAACAGAGTTTGAGAACTTGCCATGTTTAAGTTAGCACAAGCAACTGCATTCTGGCTTGATTCCCTTTGTCCTGTCACCAGATCCTTTTCCTGTTGAGTGCGGCATGCTGGGTGCCCCCCTGCTCCACTGGCTGACTACTGCCTTGGGAGCCCTTGAGCATCCCAGGGAGCCCTTGAACATCCACAGAACTCCTTCAGGAGTTAATACACACTACTGTACACTGTTATCTTTTCACAACGTATGTCTTTGTGTATGTGTGAATTGCTAAAAAAAAAAAAAAAAAAAAGACCCCCAGGGATTCTCCATTCTTGAAGAATACCCAAAGCATGTGGTAGTAGTGATTGTGGTGGAGATAAGGGGAATGAGGGGGTTAAGGATTGCTCTTTTGTTTGGGAAAATGTGTTAGTGTGGTTTTTGGTTACAAAATGCCAAGCCCCTGCATGGAGAGAAAGTTTATAAAACTCCTTTGTGAAGTAAAGTAGAAGTGTTCAGCTTTTTCCTATTCAAGACTCAAGGCCTGGGGCCTTAGGATTAAAAGGGGGGTGGTGGCGAAAGGTGGCAAAGGAGAAAGCCTGCCATCCTCTCCTTTTATCCCTCTCATGGAGAATGTTCAAGAAACATAGAGGCATTAATGTGTGCTCTCCAAAACTAACTGATTTGGTGTTCCGGCAGACTCTTATTATCAACCCTTTAGAAAATCTTGTTACGGTCTATAGCACTTTGTTAGTGGACAGATGAGTCTTGGAGAAAGCATCTCAGAAGGCAAAGTTAGCATCAGTCCTGTGCACGATTGCATCTCCGAGCATCCAGCACAGCACAGGGTACATAGCGCTCACTCACTAAAGACTTCACTCATTTACTCATTAATGTGTTTTTTAATTTTTAAAAAATTTTTAAAAATGTTTATTTATTTTTGAGAGAGAGAGATAGAGTACAAGTTGGGAAGGGACAGAGAAAAAGGGAGACACAGAATCGGAAGCAGCTCCAGACTCTGACCTGTCAGCACAGAGCCTGACGTGGGGCTCGAACTTGCAAACCATGAGATCATGACCTGAGTTGAAGTCTGACACTTAACTGACTGAGCCACCCTGGTGCCCCCAAATGCATTTTTTAAAGTTTATTGTCTTTATTTTGAGAGAGAGAGAGAGAGAGAGAGAGAGTGAGTGCGAGCAGGGAGAGGCAGAGAGAGAGGTAGAATGAGGGAATCCCAAAGAGGCTCTGCACTGTCAGTCAGTACAGAGCCCGATGCAGGGCTTGAACTCATGAACCACGAGATCATGACCTGAGCTGAAATCAAGAGTCAGACGTTCAACTGACTGAGCCATCCAGGTGCCCCTCAGTGCATTTGTTGAATTCCTGTTTTGTGCCAGTCTTACTCCAAGTGTTGGAGTCGGGGCATTGAGCAAAACAGACAAAATCCCTGCCATCATGGAGCTTACATTCCAGTGGAGAGCTAAAAGAGAAAGAAATAAGCAAGTAACATACACAGCACATCAAATGGTGATAAATGCTATGGAAAAAAATTAAGCAGAGAGGAGAGATGGTTTTTGCTGGAGGAGTGAATCACGTGCTCTGATGAAAAAAGTTACAGGTGTGTAATCCTACCATTTCAATTAATATTTGGGGGCAATATGTTGAAATAAAGACTAGGAAAGAAGCCTCGGGCCTGGAGTTTTTCTCTTTTGTTAGCACGGGAAGAGTTATCAGCCAGCACTTCCTGTCTGAGACATCACAGCAGCTAAGACTCTGCCTAAAGCCTTAATTCACTGCAGTGCTCTCTGGTGTCAGTTTGCTCACTTTGAATGCAGAGAACTGGAAATGACAGATCTTGAGCCCTTTTGCTACCTCCGTATAAGGATAATAAGTCAATAAAAATGGAAGAGACAAACTCAGACACTTTGCCGCACAGTAGAGCTATCTATGACTGGTAAAGTTAGCCATCCTGTGGATCTGCCAGAGACCCATAGAATTTCTCACGTTCTCTTCACACTCGCCCCAGACCCCTGTAGCTGCCATTCCAGGCGGGCCCCTGAGAAGGAAAGGAGAATGCAGTGAATACATTAGCACCCCAGAAACTCTTAAGGGAGTCCAACAAGATATTACCTTTGACAAACATCAGAGGGGAGGAATATGTAGGTCCGTTTCCTGGGAGAAGAGCTGCTGACCTGGGGGTGGGGCTCAGGAGTCTAAGTGGTAGGGGGTTGGGTAGCAGCTGTCTTCCTTCAGCCAGGGTTGGGTGGTGGTGGGCATCTCCAGAGAACAGCCTGGAGGCTGAAATTGCAACTGGTGTTTTTAAAATTTTTTTTAATGTTTATTTATGAGAGAGAGAGAGAGAGAGAGAGAGAGAGGCAGAGCACGAGCAGGGGAGGGGCAGAGAGAGAAGGAGACACAGAATCTGAGGCAGTCTCCAGGCTCTGAGCTGTCAGCACATAGCCCAATGTGGGGCTCAAACTCGTGAACCACGAGATCATGACCTCAGCCCAAGTTGGATGCCCAACCGACTGAGCCACCCCGGTGCCCCGCAACTGGTGTTTTAAAACAAGGGATGGAGAGATGGGAGATGGAAGGAGTTAGGTACCCCTGCCTCCACTCCCCTCTTCTGGGGACTGGACAGGAGTCAAAGAATGCCTGCAGCATCAGATGACTGGATGTCATACACTGGTTCCCAGCCATTCTGTAACTCAGATATTGTTACAGATGATACATCCCTTCAGTATATCCCCCAACCCCTAGCCCAGTGCCAGGACCGTCAGCCTTCAACTCAGACCCAGATTCTGGCTCTGCCTCTGTAACCTTAGGTTAACCCCTCAGACTCTCTGAGGCTCAGTATCCCCATCTGTAAAACAGGATTACGTGAGCCCACCCCTGAAAAGTGGCTGCATCTTGTTGGCGCTCAGTAATTGAGTTCACTTTCTCCTTGATTATCCCATTTTATTATTTGCTCTTTTTTATAAGTAACATCTACGAATAGCTACTACGTGTAATGCAGTTTACTTTCTATCGTTACCTTTTTACAACACGGTGAAGTTGGAACTCATTATCCTTATTTCAAAGATAAAGAGATCCAGATGATTTTAGAAGACGGTGTGAAGCTTATTCCAGGATCACAAAATCTCAGAAAACATTTGAGAAGTCGTGTGGGACCACTGCTGCATTGTCCTAGTTTCTTGACAGATGGTCACAGATCATCGGTTTGAATAGGTCTAGTGGTGAGAGCACAGCCCCTGCTGTTCCATATTTCTGACACATCCTGGAGACTGCCTCCTCTATGGTACCTGCCCTGCCCTGAATCACATTCTGTGTCCTCCAGTGCAGACTCTAGAGCCTGAAACCTGTCGCCCTCCCTTACTGGATGTGGTACTTTGGACAAGTGTTTTAGCTTTTCTAAAGTGGAAGTGGACTGGGGATAATAATAGAAAATGCATTATAGGGTTGTTGAGAGGATTAAATCACATAACACATGTCAAGTGCTCAGTAGTACCTGATATATAGTAAGCACTCGACAGATGTTAGTTATTACTACAGCCAACCTGCAGTTTTATGGATTTGTCCATGTAGTTTTCCTCCTCCTTCTCCTCAAAGACATTCTTCCCAGTCTCTGTCAGAAGGACCCCTTGGGTCTCTTCCTGGGACTCCATCTTGCAGGCCTTATAAAACCATGGTTCCAAAATTTTGACACCATCTGTGTAACTAGCTTCCAAATGTCATTCTTTTTCCAAAGTCATGATTTCAAACTGAGAGAAGAATTGTACCCTTTTAGTCTTAGAGATGCACTCTACCTTCCCACCTATAGTTCATTTAAGCAAGAATAACTGGATACAAGTAGCAGGCTGAGGCCTTGGTGAATTGTGACAGGGCCTCTGTGGTAACCTGGACGCATGCTAGCTAGGAAGGTTGGGTTCAAACTCCTTTCCCAGAATGTGAGGCTCAGGGTGCCTAATCTAGATGGGGATTGGAGAACTTGATTTTATCCAAGGGCAGAGTCAATACCCAGAGCCTTGCTGACAGTTCAGCCAAAGATGCAACCCAACAGTGTGGGCAGAGAGGTAGAAGCCAGGCCCAGGCCTGTGTTGAAATCAGGACACAGTGAGTAGGTGTGATATGGAGAGTAAAAAGGAGAGGTTCCTTGAAAGGTTGGAATGAGCTGTTTGGGGAGATAAATGATGAGAGCTCATGGGGAATCATGAAATATATACGTGTATATTTCAGGCAGGGTCATGAGAGAGAGGAGGATTGGGAAGACCCTCGGTGGAACAGGGAGCAGCCCTGACTGGAGCTGACTGTGTGTCTGGCAAACACTTGCCAGCCTCTTTGTCCTGATACTGTGAAGGGCAGTATCTTTGACTAGTAGCCTTAGTTGGAGAAAGTTTTCCCTAGACATTGCCTGAAGTAGTCCAATGAAGCTTTTAAAAAATTGTATTTTGTTTCTATTAAGTTTAGTTATTTATTTTTAGAGAGAGAAAGAGAGTGCCAGTGGGGGAGTGGCAGAGAGAGAGGGAGACAGAGGATCTGAAGCAGGCTCTATGCTGACAGCAGAGAGCTCCATGTGGGGCTCAAACCCACAAACCGTGAAATCGTGACCTGAGCCAAAGTCAGATGCTTAACCAACTGAGCCACTTAGGCACCCCTAAAGTAGAGTTTAAATTGAGCTGTTCATAGAAGGATGAGGAAGTGTCAGTGGAAGAAATCTGTCCATGTTTCGTCTCTAGCACATATAGCAGAAGTCAAGAGATAGACATGATAGGATAGGCAAAAGACATATCCGGTGAGTGAGTAATCATGAAAACAATATAGATGCTATATTGTCCTTCGTGTTGGCAAGCTGAGTATCGGTGCAAACTGTTCCTGCTGGAGGAAGGGTGGAGTCTTCCCAACCTCCTCCTATAGAGTACCTGAGTTTCTGGTGAATATAATTAGGGAGAAACTGGACATCATCCATGATTGTACTTTGAGAAGTGTCATGCCCTAAGAACTTTGGGTGTGGGGTCAAATCATTTATTAAACTCAAAAAAAACCCCAAGCAAGCCCCAAAACATTAAGAGTGTATAGTGAATGCCACAATTCCTGCCTTTGGCTTTGTTTCTCCTCTCTCCTGCATGCCGCCCCCCTGGTCACACCCCATTGGGAGTGGTCTGTCTGAACGCCACGGGAGTACATAGGCGGCCTGAAGGAAAGGCAAGGAAAGCCAGCCTTCTCTGGCCCGCATTTCTTAAATGATTTGTTTAAGAGAAAATCCCAATCTTGTTGGAAATGCTGTTCGACATAGATCTCCATGGTTTGGAGCTGCTCAGCAGTGGACCTGCAGGAGGGCGGGGTCACTGGTACAGTAGTAAGATCCTTCCTCTCTTCTGATGCCTCAAGGATCTTTAGTAGAGTCTGGCTGTTTGAACCATCAATTTGACTTTGGAATCTGTCCTGAAAACCAGGGCCACATGGGGTCTTTCTCGGTATCTGAAAGTCATTGTGTTACCCTGGGTCTTCCTGTGCCAGTTGATAGGGTAGTCAGTGATTGTTTCTCCCTCCATGGAGCATTGGAAGGTGGCCGATCCCTCTGCTGAGGGACACGCAGAGCCACTACTAGGTCTTGCACCAGTGTGACAGCTGCCGTGACTCCTGAGAGAAAAAATAAGAGAAGACTCCAAGAGGGTGGGGCTGAGATCCCTGAGGAAAGGGCACTGACCATGAGTGTGAGGGCCTGGCAGCTCCATTTCTCGTTGTTGAGTCTTGTCCAGTTGAGGTTCCGGGATCTGACTCACCTGTCCAGAAGAGGGTGAGATGGATGAGGGAGCACACCTTTGGCATGGATCCCCTCAGGGACAGTTCTGCTTCCCCTCTGCCTGGGGAATCTCCCCGTCCCCTCTTCCCCTCTGTTTGCCCTCTGCCCGGTCCTTCCTCTGAGTCCACACTCTGATACGTGTTTGTGCCTGAGGAAACCAGCCACCATGGGCAGCTGCTCTGTTCCCCAGGAGGGACTTTGCCAATCATAGGAAGCACACAGAGCCTGTTGCCTATTAATGGGATGACAAGGCCACCTTCAAGATCAGTGATGTGGTCCACATAAGTGAGAGGAGGTGAAGGCAGCTTATTTGGCTGATAACAAGGTTTCTTCTTTCCACCCTAGAAGTTTACTATTGTTTCTCCGTTTTCATATTAGATGTACATGTTGTATGCTCTGTGGTGAGGTTAACAGTTAATACCAAGAAGAATTATTAACATCTATAGCCATAATCAAAGGAAAATGAGCAGATCAAGATAGCATGTGCACGAGGATTGCGGATGTTGCCATGACCCCTGTATTTACTGCAAACTCCCTCTCCGCAAAGTTGGGTAAGGGTGATTCACCCAAGTGTAAAAGAGAAATCCAATGAAGCATTGTCTCCAAATTTGAGCCAGAATTTCCTGATCTTTATTGAGCTCATCTATCTTCTTCTCTGAAGGGTTCTTAGGTCAAATACTGAAGCAGAATACTGTTAAAAACTTAAAAACCACCACTACATTTCAGTTTATGACAGTCTAAATTTATATGTACTTCAAAAGAGAGGAGTGTTTGAATTCTTGGGACTATACTTTTGAATTGCAAGACCAGTAATCTATGAAATTTTGATAAAAGAGGTAATTTTTTTTAAGTTTATTTATTTTGAGAGAGAGAGAGAGTGAGCGAGCAAGCAGGGGTGGGGCAGAGAAAGAGGGAGAGAAGGAATCCCAGAGCTTGAACCCATGAACCGTGAGCCAAAATCAAGAGTTGGATGCTCAACCAACTGAGCCACCTAGGTGCCCCAAAACAGGTAAATTAATAATGGAAACTGGAGAGTGCAGCAGAAGGTGGGAAGAGGGTCATTTGGTACGTGAAGAGGTAGGAGCAAAGGTGGAATCCAATGTCTGAGGACAGGTGTAGGACATAAATTCTCATGCTAGTAGAGGAGTGACCCACATAAACTCTCTGTTTTCTCCAGTGTGACTGAGACCGGACTGGCCTGGGGAAATTCAGATAGAAGCAAGCTCAAGTTGGTTCGACCTCATGGTAGTTGCTCTCCCGACCTTGACATCGTCTCGTTACCCAACTGCTTGTCTCACCCACCATTTCTAGAGGACCATTAACAAGTACTCAAACTGGTCACATTATTTGCAATGACAAATTGCACCATCAGAACCTACCTACCTACCTGTAGGTACTCATTTTCTTTGATTCTTTGAAAGTTGCCAAGGGCAACTTCTCTGAATTTCCATACTTGGTTTTTTTTTTTTTTAATCAGGTGGCCTCACTCTTGGCACATCCTATAAATCTAGTCATTTTTACCATGCACGAATCTCTGAGGATTCCCTGACAAATGACGGATATGGTTCTTCTTTCTTGGAGCTTGCGTTCTAGCATGGGAGCCGGTCATCACTTCATGATTTGCCAAATGAATTCCTTCACTGCAGCTATGATAAGCACTCTGTAGATGCAGAGGGATTATGAGAGCATGTTACAGGCACCAGGACTTGGTCAGGAGATCACTTCTTCCCTGAAGAAGTGACTTTGCAGCTGAGGTTCAGAAGCAGAAGTTACTCAGCCTTGCCAAATAGTGTCTGTCCCTCTGGATCTACTTTCCTTCATATTTGAGGAGGCTGATCTTAATGGACAGCATCCACCTGGTTCCTTTGGTCTCTGGCACCCCATTTAGTTTGGCCAATGGGAGGCATCATCAGGAGATTGGAGAGAAAGAAAAGAGAGAGAGGTGGAATGATATTACCCCAGATCCCTTCCTGCGAGGCTGTGGATTGGCAATGCCTGCCTCCCTCTGTGGGAGGCTCCAACTCCTGTTCTACAGCTGCTGGTCCTAGTAAAGTCTCCTCCACTCCATGCTTTGGACCTAGGATGGTAGTGGTTTCTCTCTTGCCAGACTCAAGGGTGTTCCATCATCTTTTTTTTGGTTTCCCATAACCCAACTGTATTAGCTTCCTAGATCTGCCTTAACAAAATACCACAAACTGGATGGCTTAAAACAAGAGAAATTTATTGTCTCACAATTTTGGAGCCTCAAGATTTGAAATAAAGGTGTCAGGTGGGCCATGCTCCCTCTGAAATCTGTAGAGCAATCCTTCCTTGACTCTCCCTAGCTTCTGGTGGTTTGCTGGCCATCTCTGGTGTTCCTTGGCTTGGCTTGCAGCTGCATGACTCCAGTCTCTGCCTTTGTGGTCGTGTGGTGTTCTCTCTGCGTTTCTGTCTTCTTACAAAGACATCAGTCATATTGGATCAGGGGCCCACCTTACTCCAGTATGACCTTATCTTAACTAATTACATCAATCTTAACTAATTATGTCCATTGCCATGACCCTATTTCCAAATAAGATCCCTTTCTATGGTGCTAGGTTTAGGACTTCAACTATCTTTTTTTGAGGGATACAATTCAACCCACAACACCTGTCTACATCTTGTAAATGTCTCTTTTATTAGATATTTTTCTAATCACGCCTTCGAGAGTACCCTCTGTCTCCAGCTAGGACGATGCCTGATACACCAGGGATAATGGCATTTGTAGGGAAAAAAAACATTCAAAATAAGAAATAAGGACATGCAAAAAAAAAAAAAAAAAAAAAAAAAAAAGAAAAGAAAAAAGCCCTGAGGCAGGAGGAAGTGCTGTGGGCTTAAAGCTGCATTAATATCAAAAGAACAGTTAGCAGGGCTCAAATAAGCCTGTCTTCCTAGATAATTACTGAAGAACTATCCCAAATCATGCAGGAAGTCATTCTGAAAAATTCCAAGAATGTGCTTGTGTTTATGACTGTGATTTATATCTGCCACAGGTTAGGAGTAATTTTAAGAGTTTATTGTTAATGGACAACAACAACCCTCCTCTAGGCCTGACTAGGAGAGAGTTATTATGAATAATAAATCAAAGTCAGAGGCAGAAGGCAGCTGGGGAAGGGAACAGGTGATGGTCTGATGGAGGCTTGGGACAGAGTGTGGCTAGAAAGTATGTTGTACCCAGTCCTGAAGAGTGAGGACCTGCTCACTCCTGCATTATCTTGGGGTGCCCTGGTGGAAGGTAGAAAAGTGTGCCAGGGCCCGGCCCATGGACTCCACTTTTTCAGGCTCTGTGCAGGCTGTGTTCTTTGTGCTCAGTCATTCATTCTGTGTCAAGGCTGCCAATTAGGCCACAGCTTCGCAGGCCCTGGAGGTTGTCTGTTTCGTTATGAGAGTACACTTATCATGATGGAAAAGAAAAAAGAGAGAGAGAGACAGAAAAGAAATAAAAATATGGATACCTGAGACTTGAAGAGTTAGTAGGAGAGGCAAGAGTGCTTTGGGGGGCTTTATGTATCCTTCCCCATAATCTCCACCAGTCTTTCATTCTTTGATATCTTTCCAGATTTTAGGTGCTGTGAAAATACAGCTTCAAAGCAGGTTCCTGAGGCATCTTCCAACCAGACTGCCACACCTCAGCTTCTCATTTGTAGACATTGAAGTTGTCATTGTATATTATGCTTTATGGTGTATGAGTGCTGCCTCACACTTGTTAATTGGTCTGTCTTTATCACCTGTGAAATCTCCCCAAAGCCCCTGTTGAAGGCATACTCGTTCTCAAAAATACTGGTTGAAGTGAAAGGATTTCTTCTGCCCACAGGCTGTCTGACATACAAGGAAAGCAAAGGAAGACCAGTGAGGAGCTCATTCCCAAGATGATGGCTATGGGAAGGACCCCACATCTTTCGGTTGTGGCTCTAAACACCGGCCCTATCATTATAGGAACTTCTGCTCCCTTCAGCCTTACAGACAGGGGATGGTTGAGATAAGCACTGCTGAGCCACCATACAAAGTGCCACAGGCTCGTTCTGCCTCTCTAGTAGTGTAAGATGGCTGGAGATAGCTATAAGGCTGAGGTCATTTATATTTCATTTTCAGGGACAGGGTGTTGCTAGGAGGTCCCAGGGGTATCAACCAAAGGATTACATAGCAATGGAGGAAGATATGTTTATTGGCCTCACTGAGAACAGAAGGGTGAAGGGTTTAAGGGTGGTAGAGGCCTTTGCAAGCCTTCAAATCTATGTTTTCAGCCTTCACTCCCCCATAACCTTAAACAGAGAGCTGTTTTTCCTATTCTTCAAGTGAGTTCCACCAACCCATATTCTATTTATTTGAATTTGCAGACTGTTGAAAGCAGGCAGCTGGAGAACCCTACCTCTGTTCAGGCAAGACTCAGACAGAATATGATTTATAACACTGGGCTGGACAGGGTCCCAGAACTTGGGGGTCCTCTTTTTTGCTGCCTGCCCTAGTTCTCAAGAGGCAGCTGTGTTGTCATGGAGAGACCAGTGGATTTAGGCGTGGAAGATCTGGGTTTGTATCTGATACCACAGCTTACTTGCAAGTTACTTAACCTCTCCAGGCCTTGGTTTTCTGGACAGTAAAATGGGGATAATATTGCCTCATGTGGCCATGAAATAACAAATGTGAATATGCCTTATGATTAATCTACAGTTAGACCTGCAGTGGGGGTTAGCTGGTCAGTGTGGAAGGTCAGAGGGGCAAGCTCTGGTTTGTGACCCACCTGGAGGCAGAGGTGGGTGGTGCCGTGGGTAGGGCAGCAAAATAACCAGTCCCCTCTGCTCTTACTGGGGCTTCAAGAATCTCCAGGGAGAACTAGCATCTATTAGTAAAGTTGCTCTGGAGATCAGGGCCACAGAAGTCTCCTTGTTGGTATACAAAGTTCAGGGTGCCATCTTGGTTCCTCTTATACAGTATGTAGTATAATTGTTCATTTTTCCCCCTGTGATTTTGCACTCAAAATTTTGCTTCTTCTAAAAGGAAGAAATATCTCTTGTGGCTCCAACAAGGCATCTGGCTTGATTTCTGAAAAACAAAACCAAGGGAAAAGGAAGATCAAGAAATTGAAGGGCCATATCCGAATATCAAATGTGGGATTACGGAGCCACTTTCCAATGTCAGCCTTTCCACAAACTCTCTCAGGAGTAATTTCGTCAGGGAGCCATTTATTTATTTACCCAATTATTGGGCAAATATTCACTGGCTTTTCTGGGATGCTCAGGGCTGGGCTGGGCTGGGCTGTGGGGATGATGATGTTTCAGGCTTCCTGGGGCTCACCTGATTCAGGAAGCTGCAGACCTACTATTCCAAGGCTTCAAGGCTGCTCTTGCACCTGGGCAGCAGGAAGAGAAATGGGCAGATCCACTTTGTGGCTTCCCCTGAAGACTGAAGTCCTCAGCATCTGGAACCATCTCCTGCTCCCTTCTTCATCATCTCAGCACCAAGTGGCTCAGTGACACTCCTGTGTGCTCTTGGACTTGCCTGGGGACAATGAGGAAATGAGCCTGAATTAACAGATCTTCTACCCCCAAAGAACAGCCTCACCAGGTGTACAGACCATCTAGGGATTTCTTCTTTCTGCTGCGAATGGAGGCAACTCCTTTCTAAGGAGGGGCCAATATTCTGGCAGGGGAGATGTTATTTAGCTTTAGACAGCTTTGAATGCTTCTTTCTCCCCTATTTGTGGATGTTCCTATTATTTTTTGTTACAATATATTTGATTTTGGATCTTTTATTTATATAGCAAGGGAGCTGCTTCCTAGGAAGGGAGATAGACTTTGCCACTGTGCCTGTCTTCTATAGGATGACAGCCCATTAACTGTAGCACAGAATTTAACAGAAAATAGTATTGCATTGGATTTAATTTTTAGTAGCAGTTGAGTGTCTCCCACAGTACTCTGCCCATATCAAGCACCCTGTAAATGTTGATACTGGACTAAAGAAAACACAAAACAGACATAATGGGAAGATGAAGTGGAGCGGGCAATGAAAATTAAATGAGAAAGAGCAGAGTTAAATCATGAAAAAAATTTAATGGAGTATTATAGAATTATCTACTGTAAGGACAAAGTAGAACAGACTAAAACTAAAAGAGAATATAACAGTCGGGTAAGAGGAATGTGGAGGCAGAGAAAAGCTGGAGAAGTAATTAGGACAATTAACCTCCACGTAGTGATTCTCAGTCTTGGCTGCACATTGGGATCACCAGGGGTAGTTTAAAAAATACTGAAGTCTAGGTGCTACCCCCAGAGTCTGATTTAATTGAGCTGGGTTGGGGTCTGGGCATCAGGATTTTAAAAAGCTTCCCAGGCAATTCTGATGTTCATCCAGGGTTGAAAACCATTGTGTAAGAGAATCATTTAGTCAAAGAATAAAACTTGTAGTGCAGTCAAGGCTTATTACGGTGTTGTCTTCAGGAGACAAGGCAAAGCCTATGACCAACAAGGTCTGCCAGTCCTCTCCTTGTCCCTTCCTCAGGATCAGCATGGACCCTCAAGGGCTCTCTTGCCTGGTGATTGCTTGCCACTGGCCTCTTATGAATTAGAGGCCATGAGGACCTGCTTAGGTCAGCATCAGCCATCTATCTCCCTGTTCCCCTGAGTGCCTCCAACAGTGCTGGGCACTTAATGGGCACTTAGTGAATCTTTGCTTAGCAGCCATGCTCTTTGTCCTTTCCAGGTCTTATGCTGATTTGAAATGGGTTAAGTCTGTGGTTCTTGTTCCTCCTCTTAATCCTACCTTGACTTTCGAGATTCAAATTTTGCCCTACCCAGTTTCTTTTGAGAGGCAGGATTCAGATTCAGCCAGGGGAGCCCACTTGCTGTGATTCCTTCCATTGGACAACATATCACTCTGTGTGTGTGTGTGTGTGTGTGTGTGTGTGTGTGTGTGTGTGTGTATGAGAGTGAGAGTGAGAGTGAGAGAGAGAGAGAGAGAGAGGGAGATGGAATGCATCCTAGAGTATACCAGACCCAGAGAGTAATGGGTTCTTGCTTTATTTGAACTTTGTGTTCTCTTTTTCTTCCCTCCTTCCCTTCCTTCCTTGTTTTTGTCCTGAAATTCCTAGGCTCATAGCAGACCATAGGCATCAAAGGAGACCTGCCTTTAAGAGTGAAAGTATGTCCAGTGCCCTGAAGTGGCCCTCTGTTTTTGGAGAGGGTGAATTACCTTCTACTTTCCTAGAATTGCTGATTTCACAGTGAAGATTTGCTGCCACACAAAAAGAGCTGTGGGTAGAATGTAAAGTTATTGCTGGCTCTGGAAATCTTTCATTTCCCCTGCTTGCCAGAAGAACTGGGTGGGGGGCGGGGCTGGTTGTCCTCAGGTAGAACAGAGGGGCCAGCCAGAACACAGGTTTTCATGCTGATAGGAGACTAATCTTATGCCTTTGTTGGTAGAAGTATCTTTATAAAAACAAAACAAAAGGAAACAATGGTAATTTTGTCCTTCCATTCAACAATATCCCAAAAGAGAGGAAAAAGTGGAAAAACTTGGATTGGGGGCAGATAGGTTACTAGTTTAAAAGGAGCTGAATTGAAGCCCCTAGTCCTTTTTAGCTTTTGTCTACACATAAGAAAAAAATACTCCCTACTTTTCTCCTGCGAAATGGAGAAAAATATTTTGCTCAAGATTCTTGGTTGGCACTGTTGGTGGGAATGCAAATTGGTGTAGCCGCTCTGGAAAGCAGTGTGGAGGTTCCTCAGAAAATTAAAAATAGACCTACCCTATGACCCAGCAATAGCACTGCTAGGAATTTACCCAAGGGTACAAGACTGCTGATGCATAGGGGCACTTGTACCCCAATGTTCATAGCAGCACTCTCAACAATAGCCAAATTATGGAAAGAGCCTAAATGTCCATCAACTGATGAATGGATAAAGAAATTGTGGTTTATATACACAATGGAATACTACGTGGCAATGAGAAAAAATGAAATATGGCCTTTTGTAGCAACGTGGATGGAACTGGAGAGTGTGATGCTAAGTGAAATAAGCCATACAGAGAAAGACAGATACCATATGGTTTCACTCTTATGTGGATCCTGAGAAAGTTAACAGGAACCCATGGGGGAGGGGAAGGAAAAAAAAAAAGAGGTTAGAGTGGGAGAGAGCCAAAGCATAAGAGACTGTTAAAAACTGAGAACAAACTGAGGGTTGATGGGGGATGGGAGGGAGGAGAGGGTGGGTGATGGGTATTGAAGAGGGCACCTTTTGGGATGAGCACTGGGTGTTGTATGGAAACCAATTTGACAATAAATTTCATATATAAAATAAAAAAACAAACAAAAAAAGATTCTTGGTTGGGAGTAGGATTAGGGGACAGGTCAGGGATAGAGAGAAGATAAATGATTTTTTTCTTCCTTTGGTGATGGAAGCTTACGAAAAAGTAGAATGTAGTATTCCAGTACTTCTAGGGAGCTCAAATTCTGTAGTTCTGGAGCCCTACAGCTGTGGAATTAAGATCTTATATAGATTGAACATCTGCCATCCTGCTAATTGTCCCCTAAAGCAGAGGGTAGTGACATAACTGGGCTCTCCCAGAACCCTAGGGAAATTCCGTGCTTCTCCCAAAGGGAAGCAAATAAAGCCCCTTACCTTTCAAAGAAAGGGAGAGGAGGGGAGTGAGACCATTCCTATTCTACCTTTAAGGGGGAGAGAGTTAGATGACCCCATCCTCTGGGTTGGATCTATGCTTCCAGAGGAGAAGAAATACCAAGATGGAAAACCTTCACTTTCTTTTCCTTGGGAGAGGTGTGTGGTGGGCCCAGCTGCCAGTACAGTTTGGTCCTCCCTGCCAGTGGCTTCCACAGCCCCCACTAGTAACTGGCATCCTCCATGCTTCTTCTGGTTGGACTTCCAGCCCAGATACAGTTCTGTAGGCACCTACCTCCCAGTTCTTGGGCTCTGAGCTAATGCACTTACTACCTTGCTTAGTTTTATCCCAGTTTGGGAGGAAAAAAGAAATGAGGCTGAAAGAATGCCTAAAACATGGCATCAGCTCTAAAGATACAGAACTAACAGAAGAAAAAGGAAGAGAAACATGGTCCCATTCTTGGGTGCTCTGTGGAAGGCAGCTGTGTAGATAAAAAGAAGTGGCCATGAGGTACCTTTGGGGCTAGAAAAAGAGACTTCCCCAAACAATTAAGTGGAAAAGTATCTGGGTGGCTTGATGTTGGTACAGCAGCTTGGGTTGCCATAACCCAGTGCCCTCTTGGTGTCCAGTATCCTCGCCCACTCTGCATCTGCTGCTGCCCCATTGCCACACCCTGAGCATCTCTGACTTTCTGTTTGGTTTGTGGTGAATCGTTGGTGGAAAGTGGGGATGAGTAGAGGGGCAAAGATGGAGGTAAATACAATATTACTGATCACATTCACCATGGCTTATCATAGTAAAGAGTGGTTGTTCTATGATCACTGTGGTACTGATGTGTTAGAGCTGGTTTGGAATGCAGGGGCTGTTACACACATCATGGATGTGACAAATTAAAACGCTGTTAACACTGAGCTACATAATGAATGCTTAGTACGAGTGAAAGAAAAGATTATTGAGTAGAAAAGCTATTCGGTTGGCAGGGCTTTAATTGCCAAGTAGCCTGAGAGTTGGCACATGGGCACGACTGAGTAGCGACTGTGTGAACTTGGGAAGTTACCAAAGGAGGGCAAAGGAAATACTATGTGCAGCCTGATGAACAACCTGCATCTATCAAATGGCTATACTATTGCAAGTGAAATCACGGTACCTGACAAAGCACACAGTATCAATCTAAACCGACGGCAGTGTCCAGGCTGTGGTGAGAAATCAGGGATGTAGGATAACAAAAGGTGCATAGGGAATGGCACATGCCAGGAAGACAGACTAGAAGAGAACAGGGGAAGAAGATTTTTTTTTTGCAAGACTCAACTGATAATGATCTCTCTCTGTCAGAATACTTTATTTTGTAAAAGTACCAGCACAAGTTCCAGATGGGTGACCCAGAGGCTGAGCCGAGGGTCACAGCTGCAGCATGCTAGGGAGAGAACTGTAGCCTCTGTTCACAATCTGCTGTGTTTGTGTTGACTCACAACATGGTTGGGGACCAGGCTGGACAGCATTCCAAACTCTCAGTGGAAATCCTAAAGGCATTCCACCCCTTGTTAATGATAAATATATGTTTATCTAGGGAAGTGTGATGGAGAGGGGATACCTCCAGAAAAAGAAGACAATTTGAAATGCTACGGAAAAAAAAAAGCTACAGTGATGGAAAAATGCTTATTTTTGCAGAAAAGATGTAATCTGCACAATTTTCCTCTTATTTTGATAGACTAAATCCTAAGTTTCAAGCATGTGAAGGCCAAAGACAAACTCTTAGGGCCGCCAAGATGAGAAATAGCAGCCTCTCTGTACACACACAAAGGAGCTGTGCCATGGGGCCATGGGGCCGTGTCCACATTACGACTGGGGCCTCCCTGTGTGGCCATCGGGGACCCCTGACTCACTTGGGCTGATCATCAAGTCTAAAAGAGTTGTTAGCTTTTCTCTAGAGAGTGCTCAGTTTCCATCGGTCTGCTTTTTTCTAATGTGTATAAAACTGGGCTGCCTTTGACTGGTAGAAGGGGCCTGGGAGAGAGAGGCTTGGAAAAAACTGGATCAACATTCAGATGAAGCCCCAGAGGTGCAGGTGCCACATGTTCTCATTAGCGCTGCTGGTGAAACACCTTTCTGCAATGAAGGGGGTCCTCCTCTTTGACCTCCTCTTTGGGTCTGACTCCTAAATTGAGGAGTCAGCGTTACACGGTGGAATCTCTGCTCTGGTTGGGTGGGAGGGTTTCAGGCTAGCCCTCGCTGTTTTCTCTTACCATTTCATGTTAAAGTAGGGAGTAGATTCAAGTGGGGGACTATTGAGAAGAGTTAGTCATCCATGGCTGTAAGATACCAGCAATGCCAGATGGGGTGCGGGAGTGCAAGCAATTTATAAAGCCTTCGCGGCAATTTCTGTGACCACAAGGGATGATACTGGCTCGATTTAGCATTTTTGAATTTAAGTATTCACCTCATGCCAATGTATGTAGCTATGTTCTCTCATCTGAGGTTGTTCATTTGGAAATACAGAAGGGTGAGGCATTATTTCTTGAAATAAAATATTCCCTTTCATTACAACTGTGTCTCAGTGATCCCTAAAGCAGAAATTCAGTTCAAACATTAAATTCAATAATCAGATATTAAACACTTACTATGCAACACACTGTGGAAACTGAAGATGAAACAGACCATGGATCCCTGTCCTCGAGGAGTATATAAATTAGGAGGAGCATGAAGGAAATATCCAAACAATCTTGGAAAAGAGAGAAAACAATGAAATGACTCCAGACAGGTAAGTGCCAAGGTGGTTCAGCTGGGGGAGATTATGTCCTCAGAGGGGAGGTTCATATCAGAGACATAAATTTGGGAATCATAAATGTGGAATTTAATACCATAGGCATGAATGAGATCACTGGGGGAGAGATACAGAAGGGAAGAAGGACCCAAGCAAGGGCCCTGGGTGCCCTATGTTTAGAAGCTAGTCAGGGGAGGAAGAGTCAGCTAAGGAGACTGGGAAGGAGAGGCCAGTGACCCTAGAGGAAAATCAGCAAAGTGTGGCATTTCAGAAACTAAGTGTGGAAGGCATTGCAAGAAGGAATAGGTGGTACACTGCTGAGAGGTTGTATGATCATCAACTATTCTCATGTGTGTTTTATGTTTGTTTCCTCTTAAACTGGCAAATCCATGAGGACAGGGCCCATGTTTATTTTGTTCACACTGTGCACTCAATGTCTGGCATTGTACTTGGGACAGAGGGGTACTCAAAATATATTTGTTGCATAAAGGAAGGAAGACATAAAAGCCAGTCTAATGTGTTTATACTTAATTCAGCAGGCAAAGAGTAGTATCCAAATTAGCATTTTCAGGTTTCTCACACAGAGTTTGATCTTAGCCAAAAACACAAGCCTTCTTTAGGAGTCCTGTACAGATGTGTTGACTTCATGCATACCTCCTCTTAACATCATTCAGTGTCCTTCAGTCTGGATGCACAGAAATGAAGAAGCAACAAGAATCCATCCGGGTGGTTCTCCTGTAATCCTTTAGGGCAATGTTAGTCACTGGAATCTCATGAGATATTAATGATTCTGCCATTCTGGAAAGAAATCTATGATCACAATCTTGGGTTAAGTAGCTATCTCTACAGCAGGCTTCGTCGAGAGCATTTAATCTGATAATACAGAATTGTGAATATTACGAGAGGGCTATTAACGTAGAACATTTTCCAAACTTACTTGACCAGGGAATCCTTTTTAGTTGCTTAACAACTGTTAACATCTCAGGGGACAGTAATATTCTGAAGAATGATTTGGCAAATGTTGCACAGGGCTTAATAACAATTCTAAGAGGGCAAAAAAAAAAATCATATCACATTTCTTTTTAGTTGACATGGGGAGAAAATCCCTATACTGGATATAAGTTACCTGGGTGGAGTCTAAAGGAATGGTAAGTTGTATTATTGTTCTGAAATAATTGATTCCCCCTTCTATATGAGAAGATTATCAATTCCTGCCTGTTGCTGTGTGTCTTTCAGTAGCTTCTGTGGGGGATGGAGGGTGAGTCCCTGCCCACTTGATTCTGGGCTTGACCATGGAAGGGCTTTGGGTAATGAATGTGAGTGGACATGGTGTGTGCCATGACTGAGCAGAAGCTTTAAGGAGCATCTGGAGTTTCTGTCAGCAGCTCTCTTGCTCTTTTTCCTCTGTCATGAAAACAGTGTGTCCCAAATAGTGAATTATCTTTTACTCTGGATTCTGGAATGGGAGGACACAGGGAGCAGAGCTTAGTCGCCACCTCATAGCCACCAATCTGCAGTAAAAGCAAGAACAAAAAGTAAATGATCGTTGTGTAAGCTACTGAGATATTGGTGCTATTTGTTACCACAGCAGAGTTGACTAATACAGAGAGCAAAGTATGTAAGGCTGTTATGAATGTGACAGCTATTTCTTTTCCAGATCTTCCAGAAGAGAGACAACTCCAGAGGAGAAGCAGAAAACAGAATAGCTCCATTTATAGCTGAATTTTTTATATTTTACAGGAGAAAAGTTGAATTCTTGTTCTGCCTAAAAACAACTCCATGAATTGAAAAACTCAATCAACCTAGATAAAGATTTATAGATTTAGTGTAGGCTCTAATGTGCTGGCATATGTGAGAAGAAATCTCAGTATTTCAAACCGAATGAAATCCATGAACACACAGAAGTGGACATTCATGGCCAGTCCTACTGGTATTATTTGCCTCCTTGTAGAGAATATTATTTTTTTAATAGTCTCCCAGATTTCCTCACAGTTGTCATCAGTGGGACGAGGAGGAGGCCAGCTGCCCAGTAGCACCAAATTCTGGGACATCCCGGGTTTAGGAGGGCTCTTGAATAAGAACAAAAAGGTAAAGGGAGTGATCATTATCCAAGGAAACAATGTTCCTCTTCCCTGTCCCTTCCTCTTTACTTCTTCTTATTTTTTTTTTTTTTATTTAAAAAATTTTTTTATCCATACTGTTACCCTTTAGCTGATCTGTTTTTTGGTGTGTACAATAGCAGCATTTTGGAAATCTCTCAGCTTTAGTAGGCAGGGAATTTGGGACATCTATGGTTTAGGACCCCCTGTGACATTAGCTTCCTCACACTTACGTCTGGTCCAGGTTCAATATTTTCCCATCAGCTTTCAGTTTGTTTATTTCTGTACTTAAATTGAGAAGATGATAGATGAGGGGCTCTCTCTCTCTCTCTCTCTCTCTCTCTCTCTCTGTGTGTGTGTGTGTGTGTGTGTGTGTAACTGTTGAGAATGCTCATTTTTCTTCCTGGGTCATCTTAAAAAATCTCCAAGCATATGCTACCTCAGGGAAGCAAGTGTTTTTTTTCTGTGATGAGCTCATATCACCTCCTCTGAGAAGACTTTCCCAGCTTTAGGCCATCACTTTCTTCTTTACCTTCTCACAGATGTTTGCTCCTTCCTCTGTAAATAAGTCTCTATTTTCATGTCTGTTTCTCCCACTGTAAAGAGCACCTTGAGGACAGGAATTGAGCCTTGGTGGTTTTTGTAACTCAGCATGTGGCGTAGAACCAGGAACATTGTGCGTGCTCAGTACATATTTGAGGGATGAGGATATGCATGCCCATAATTATAGACTTGTATGTTTTAATAATATAGCTACTGAAAATATCCATACAAAATCCAAAACACCAGAAGGGCTTATCATAAGCCAAGCCAAGAGTCACTGAGAAAATAATAATCATATCGGCTCCTCTAATTTCCTCCTAGCTGGCCACTCTTTCTGGGTGGGTTTTGCTTACCTGTCCCAAATCTCTTCTTGGTAACTGGCTCAAAAATATGCAGGATCCTCTGACCTCTCACTTTTCTGTGTGCCCCCAAATGCATGGAAATCCTTGGTCTCTGAGAACCTCTGGACTCTAGCTCAGAGTAATTCTGGGGTCTCCAAGACCACTGAAAAGTGAAAATATGGTGAGACTTGGGAACTTAGCGATGAGCACCAAACTCTGGAAAATCTTAAGATCTCAGAGTCATTTATTCATACAAACACATTTATGCAATTTGTCAGATTCAACGATAAGCAAAAGTAGATATAGTCCTTGATCTTTCAGAGCTTACAAGCTAGAAAAATAGACATTAATCAAATTAATGAAATAATATTACAAACTGATATATGAAAGCATATTTTAACCCCCCCCCCCCACCACCCACATCTGAACTTGTTGGGAGATTTCAAGACATCTCTGAGGAATTGATGTGCAAATTTTGATTCAAAAGATGAATAGGAGTAAAACAGGTGATGAAGAGATAGGAGAAATGTTCCCCAAGGATGGAGTAATATAATGTGCAAAGGTGGGAGGTACCTGTGCATTTCATCAGCTGAAAGGTCATCTGTTTGACAGGAGCAGGGAAAATGAAGAGTGAGGGTAGGAAGTATTGGAAGTGTAGGTGAGAAGGGGTCAGACTGTGCAGGGTTGTAGAGGCCAGCTTGGGGATTTTGATTGGTCTTTTACCTGTAAGCAATGGGAAGTCATTGAAGAATTTTTAAAAAATTTGAGAGAGAGAGAACTCGAGTGGGGGAGTGGCAGAGAGAAGGAGGTACAGGGGATCTGAAGCAGGCTCCGCACTGACAGCAGCGAGCCCAATGTGGGGCTCGAATTCATGAACGATGAGATCATGACCTGAGCCAAAGTCAGACGCTCAACTGACTGAGCCACCTAGATGCCCCTGTCATTGAAGGATTTTTAATCAGAGGTATAACATAATCACATTTGTATGTTGAAGAAATTACTCTGGCTGCTGAGGGGAGGACATATTGGAAGGTCCGAGAGACCAGCTAGCTCATTCAGACTGATGAAATAATTCAAAGGAGAAAATGGAAGTTTGGACAAGGAGTTGGTAGTAAAGGATGGAGAGACGTGTCTGGACTGGAGATGGCAGTGTTATTCACTGAGATAGGCAACCTCAGGAAAGGACCATATTTAGAAGGAAGATCTTGATTTTGGTCTTGGAGTTGAGTTAAAGTGAGTTTGAGACTTTTAAGTGAACATATTGAACAGTCACTGGGCACATCATACATTCACTCATATTTACTGACTACCCACCACATGAGAGTTACAATATTGAGAATTGTGTGGAACAGAAAAATATACTAAACTTGGAATCTCCTCTTGAGGACCTTAAAACTTATGAGACAGTCATGAGGAATGGCTGAGTATTGGGTGTAGAGAAATGAGGGCTTGAGAGGTTGGATATGATAGCTGTCTTCAAATATTTGAAAATATAAAGGTAGAACTTAGTCTATGTTGTTTCAGAATGCACAAAAAATACCAACATATAAAGTTATAAGGAAGGATCTCTGTGACTTAATTATTTTATAATTGGAAGTTTGTATCCTTTAATGTCCTTTATCTATTTCTCCCATCTGTCCACTCAGCCCCCTTCTGTGATGATGACTACACTTACCATGGCAAGCACTGAATAATGTATAGAGTTGTCAAATCAATATGTTGTACACCATAAACTAAGATAACATTGTATGTTAATTATATTTTTAAAAAAGTTATAGGGAAGCAGACCTCAATTTGGTATAAGAAGTGATTTTTTTTTTAAAGTAGGCTCCATGCCCAACATGGGACTTGAACTCATCACCCTGAGATCAAGACCTGAGATCAAGAGTCGGACACTCCACTGACTGAGCCACCCAGGTGCCCAAAAAAGTGATTTTTTAAAATAAGAACTGTCACTGAAAATATTTTAATTGAGTTTGGATGATCATTTATTCAATTGATATTTAATGTACATATACATTTAATGGAAGGATTCTTGCTTGGCCTCTAAGATCCCTTTTGGCTTTCAAATTCAACGATTCTAATTTTCTGGTTAAAGCCCTAATTGTTCAGAATGAAGGTCACAACCTGGATTACCTTAGTCCATTTCCTTACTTGGACCCTACCTGGATGTTCCCTGGGCACTTGCAGGATGCTGTAGTGAGTAATTTCTTCCAGGTTGTGACCCCTTCAGAAAATAAAATATATAATGTAGGAATCACATTCTCTTCCTTGGCTGGCTGTGGCCTCCTCTGACACAGAGGAAATTCCCTTGTTTTCTCTTGCCAGTTACTCCATACCATGGTTCCATGATGTTAGATGGCCTGTTTGTAAGTTCAGCCAATTGATAGCACTGTGCTACCGGATGGACACAAGCTACTGCCTTTTTGCTACCTGTGAGCAATTACATCTTCCATTTCTAGGGATAGAGGATGCCTAAGGACTCCTTTGTTTGGGAGCTTGGTGAAAGTGGCATGCCTATTACTGTGCCCTGACAGTTGAACTCAAAGATCTTTTAGAGCCTGGGCAGACACACTCTGAGATATCTCTTCATTGCTCTGAACTCTTTCAAGTGAGCATTTTTTATGATAGATAAGAGTCACAGAAAGCAGGATAATGGGGACAACAATAGTATGACTTTAGTCAACTCTCAATTGCCTTTACCAGTGCAGTAGGGAAGAACATGGACAATATAGAAATATCAATTGACATTCTTGTCACTCATTTGGCTTTGGAAGTTTTGCAGAAACACTTGGTTCATGTTTATAGTATGCTAGGGCCTTTGGTGGCCCTCTCTCCAGGTAATATATAAAAGATTTTCTTTTTTTTTTTTTAAGTTTATTTATTTATTTTGAGAGAGAGAGAGAGAGAGAGAGAGAGAGAGAGAGAAAGCAAGCACAAGTGGGGAAGGGACAGAGAGAGAAGAGAGAATCCGAAGCAGGCTCTGCATTGTCAACACAGATCCCAATGCGGGGCTGGAACTCATGAACCCTGAGATCATGACCTGAGCTGAAGTAGGACACTTAACCAACTGAGCCACCCAGGTGCCCCTATATAAAAGGTTTTCTCAATTACCTTTTGGTAAGCTCAGGGAATTTCTCTAGGTCTCTAATTTTAATTCATGTGGTTTCCTTTTTCCCTGTTTTGTGCCCAGCCTCTCTCAGATCATTGTTGGGCACTCTGCTTGCTTTCTTCTTCCTTGGCTCCAGGCTCTGTTTTTTATGCTCACCCAATGCCCATTTTAGGTTCTGAGTTGCCTCACCCCAACCTGAATCAGAACTTCACATTCTCATCTGTCCTGAAGGAGGAATGGACAATTAGATACACACGCTCTTACTCTTATCCCTTTTCTTCCCAGTCAGACTTAATCAGACACTAATGATTCATGTTCTTTTTTTCTGGCTTGATCTTGAATTGAAGTTATGTGGCACAAGGTTCTGGGTTACAGTGGATAATCTATGAAGGTCACATGGTGTGGTAAAAAGTACATTGACTCAATAAATATTAATTCATTTCCTAATCTGCTTGTGGATGAATGAGAAATGATCATACCTGGAATTTATATAAAGCCTTCTTCCAAGGAACATACAAGGACACGGTAGCACCTCAATGACTCAAAGAGCATATTTATTATATTGGTAACACAAATAATCTGTAACCTGGTTTGGGGATGACTGATTGCTTGTCGTGAGTCCCACACCTGGCTGCACATCAGCCTCCCTCAGGAGCTTTTTACAAATACGGATTTTTTGGGTGGCATTGGGGAAAACCAGATTTATATTTCTCCACCTCTGTGAAATTTTTCAGTGGTGATGGCTTCCCTGGACTTGTGCTTCTCGAACTTTAATATGCATATAACTTACCCAGGGAATTTTGTTAAGATGCAGATTTTGATTCACTAGTTCAAGGGCAGTGCATGAGATTCTTCATTCTGGCAACATTCCAAGTGATGCTGATGCTGTCTAGCCAGAGACCACACTTGAAATAGCAAGGTCTTAGACTGGAGAGGGGGGAGAAGGCAAGGCATGGAGGTTGAGTTACCTGGGAAACCAGAGTTCCATGCCCACACCACTTCAATCAAAATCTCTGGAGATGTGTTCCAGACCTTTGTATTTTTAAAGAACTTCCCCCAGGTGATTAAAATATGCAGTTGGAATTGAGACCCATTGTTCAAGAGATGCCTTGACCACATCTGATGTCCATTTCTCTGTAGTGAGGGCAGGATAACCTGGCCACATCTTCCCTGTACTAAACTAATAGTTTTGTTGCTTACAGCAGAATTTCTCAAAGCATGTCCTTGAACCACTTGCATCAGAGTCACCTGGGCACTTATTATAAATGCATGTTCCCAGGCCTGCCCCCAGATAGACTGACACATAATCTTTGTAGCTGGGACTCAAAAGTATAAATAGGAACAATCTCTCCAGGTGCTTCGCATGCACAGTGAAGTTTGAGAAATACTGGCTTATAAAATCAAATCAAATCTCTTTAGCCTTGTAGGTCAGAGGTCTCTAAACAAGTTGGTCTCAACCAGATTTTTGAAGCCCTCTCTTTCTCTGTTCTACTGTGTTAATCTCCTGTGGTAGGCAGCTTCTAAGACGGCTCCCAATGATCTCTAATCCCTGGTGTTCATATTCTTGTGTAATCACCTCCTCCCCTTGAGTGTGAGCTGCACTTATTGACTCACTTCTACAGAATAGAAAATGGTAGGAGCAATGAGATGTCACTACTAAGATTAGGTTACAAAAAGATGATGCCTTCAATCTTGGAAGCCTTCTTTCTAAGTCCTTGCTCTAGGGAAGGAAGCTGCTATGTTATGAGGATCTGTACAGAAATGCTCACATAAGGATCACATACATCCACTTGAGTGAGTTTGGAAGTGGATCCTTTTTCAGTCAATGCTTAATAACTGTTGCCTCAGCTGATCCCTTGACTGATGAGAGACCCTGAGCCAAAGGACCCTGTAAAGCCACACCTGGATTCTTGACTTACAGGAACTATGAGATAATAAATGTTTGAGCCTCTAAATTTTGTGGTAATTGTTATGTAACAATAAATAACTAGTACACCCACCTTGAAATATCCCTCCTCTTCCTTTCCACTTACCCAAGTCCCGCCTCTTTCAAGCCTCAGCTATTCCAAGAAACTTTGCTCATAGTGATTGTCCTTTCATGAGCTCCTAGAGCACTGCATATGAAGCCAGTGCACTCATTGTTAGATAGTATGTGCTTTCTTGTATTTTTGTATTCGTCTGTAATCTTTAATTGTAATTCTAATGCTGTCTTTAAAATAAATTGTAGACACATTAAGGAGACTAGAACTTAGGCTAGAACTTGACTTACAGCTATTTCTATTCCCATGACCTATCCTAATATCATAAGTACAATAATCGCCCTATAAATAAATATGTGAGGAAGATGATAGTGCATTGGAAGGAATATTGAATAGAAGGTATCAGGAGAGCTGTTGTTCTCACAAACTCAATGTCTACTTTGCATCATAATGCCTGGGTTGTAATTTAATGTTGAGAGAGAATTCCATACTAGTCAGTTGAACAGAAAAACAAACAGTTGGCTACTAGAGCCAACAGGGTGAAAGCACTCCCTAAACGATTATTAAATGTTTGTATCTGTAAGTCCTCCTGCCTGTTGGTCTACTCAGTGGGTTCCTCCAGGACTTGGCTTCCTGTAGTCTCTGACACTTTTGGCTTATCCATTTCAACTTGGGACTTGGGATTTTTTTTTTTTTTTTGATTCACTCGATCCATGACCAACTCACAGATCCCACACTGCCACAAATATTAGTCTCCAAGATCTCGCTCAGCAACTAACATTGTGTTATCCCTCCCTACCCATCCCCATGCCCCCCCCCCCGCCCCTGAACTCCTCCGTGACTAAGGGATGATATAAAACATTCAATATCTGAAATAGTTAGGGAGCATTTCAGAAAATGACTCTATTCATCCTTCTTCACAGAGTAAGAGTTAAAGCTATCTCTAATAGCTTTGGAAATTTTGATTAGGATGGTAATGGAAAACCATCCTTGCTTTATCTAGTTTATGCACACGAATGCTTTCACAATAAAGACTCTGGAATGAGCTACGACACTCATGATAGTAGAAATTCTGTTCATCTCAGCCTGCCCCCACAATAAGAAAACCTTCTCAGCATTGAAGATTGTTTTTTTTTCAACCTTTTCTCAGAAGTCCCTGAGAGTCAGGTGTAGGGCCCCCTTGGTCGCTTTGCATAAACCCTAATGAGATTTTCTGCCCTCTTTGACTGATAACTAAGCCCCCTCTCAACCAACCACAAAGATAAGGCCCTTGCCCCAACTTAGCTCTTGTCTCTCTTATCAGATGTTACTGTTGAGATTATCAGGTGGTCTCACCTCAGTGTGGTGCACATTTTAGCTACAGGTGGTCTTCTCATTGGACCTGCCCCCCTTGGTTTGACTCAAGGGTTCTGAGGAGACCAGCTTGCAGGGCTATAGCACCGTGGATATCGGACGCACAGTAGTAGGTCCCAGTGTCTTTTATTGTTGCTCTTTGAATGTCAAGTATACATTGGCCCTTTAAAGCATCGATATTTCCTTTGAAATTACTGCTTATATTGGCATTAGAACTGTTGCTTAGTCTGTATACTAAAGTCAAGGAGTTATCTTCATT
This sequence comes from Felis catus, assembly GCF_018350175.1. Lineage (NCBI taxonomy): Eukaryota > Metazoa > Chordata > Mammalia > Carnivora > Felidae > Felis > Felis catus. Next base: position 73,016,942 of record NC_058373.1, on the reverse strand, counting down.
TTTCTTATACCAGCTCACTTGATAATTTTTCCAGTCTCCTCCCGTTATGCTGCATCGGAAGGTGGCAGGCTCCCCAACTAGAACAGTCAGGGTTTCGGTGTCTGGTTTCAAAACGATATCCAATGAGACCCCTGAAAGGGAAAGCCCAGGTGGAGAGGCTATGGAGATCTCCCTCTGTTCCAACGGGATGGAGCCAAGCTCAGCAATGGCCCTCCCTGAAGACCGCCCCCCCTACCCCCTGCCCCCCGCCCCGCAAATCATTCCTGCAGCACATTTCCCTAAGAGTGAAAGGCCCAGTGGCTTGTCCTTACCTGCACAGAAGAGGGTGAGGTAGAAGAGGGTACAGGTCCACAGCATGGCTTCATGGGGGAGGCTCTTCAGTATGCTGGTGCTTCCTGGCTATCCCTGATCAGCCACTGCCTGCCTGGGAGAAGCTTTGTCAGTTATAAAGATGTCTGGGTGTTAGTCACTTCCTCACAGAGAGGTGTGACAGCCCTACAAGGTCACAGGTTGGGCTGTTTATCCAACAAACTCGGGTGAATTACCTGTTGCAGGCCAGATACCATTTGGGAGAAGAGGAGGTGAACAGGACATGGCTTCTGTCTTCAAAACACTCAGTCTTTGGGGGGAAGCAGACATAGAGCAATTACGAAGGAGTGTTAAGTGCTATGGAAGAGGTTGGCACAAAGTGCTCCAGGAGCGGGGAGGAAGGAACTGTCTCTGCCTGGGACACGAAGAAGATTCCACCCTGAACAAAGCTGCGAGAGTTGAGTAGGGTGTTGTCAGCCTCTGCCTCTGGAGGGCATTCCCAGGGGAGAGGGCATTCTGCAGGGCATGGTTATTCTCCCTCCTTGTCATTCCTTTGCCGGTCCCTTTTCCTTTGGCCTCTGCCGCCCCTGCTTCCATCCGAGCCTTCTTCACATGTTGCAGGCTGTTGCTATACTGTTCCAAGACGTCTTCTTCCTGCTTCCAGACTCTCCCCATTTTCATCCGTTCTCCAAGCAGCCATCATACAGATTTTTCTTCAGACCAGGGGGGATCAGGTCACACCTCTGCTGAAGCTCCTTCAGTAGTTTCCCTTGGCCTTTAGGGAAGTATGAAAATCCTATGTTACGGCCATAATTATCTCCTGATCTGCTTTTTTCCTCCAGTTTCACTTTTGGCCACTTGCACTCAGTATTTCAGCTGCACAAAAATACTTGCAGATTCAAAGATGTATCATAGTCTTTATAGTACCAGTTTTTGCACTAGCTTCTCCTTCCTGGAAAAACCAGAACTTCCTCCTCCTTCCCCCACCCCAACTCGAGAGAAGCATACCCTGGGTTCCCCGAGCTTGTTGGGTCATGGCGCTTATCACCTCTATTACAATTATCCGATAATTTGTTTTCTGCACTGGGCTTTAAGATTCATTAGAACAGTGACTGTATCTTATTTATATTCACTTTCTCAGTGCCCAGCACAGAGCTTGTCAATATTAGGAGCTTAGCAGAGATTCAGCAGTCTAAGTAGGATTTCTGTCTGGAGTTTCCTGACTCTCAAGGAGCATTCTGGGCTGCTCATCTAGTGAAGGATGGGATTGGGAAAGGATTTGTCAGCAACCCAGGCCAAAACCTGGGGAAGCAGGTCTTCTACATATTGTCGTAGGTGTAGGGAGAGGCAGGCCCTCTGCAACAGCAGGATATCTCCCACCTGGCTAGACCTTGTTTGTAATTGTAGAAGCGAACATCCTGATATCACCCCTGGGTTTCTAGGTGGTATCGCTACCCGCATCATCTATGTGCAAAAGGGGCACTGGCTGTGCAGATCTAATGGCTCTGGGTTTTGAATCTTCCTTTGCAATTTAGCAGTAGCTGGGCAAGTGTCATCCCTAAGTCTTGATTTCCTCTTCTGCACATAGGGTCATTGTAGTTACCATGCAGGGATGTTGTGAGGTTGAAATGAGAGAACACATGTGAAGTAGCACTTACCCCTGTGCCTGGCACACAGTGGAATGCCCACTAGATGTCGGTTCTTTGCCACATCTCTTTTGCTTTGCCGTGGGTGGGTTAGTGACCTAGTCATAGCTCCCTACCTGAGCCATCATCACCAAGGGAGATACAGAACTTGTCATTTCGGGTGTGGCACAGAATGTTCTGCTGAGGGAAGGAGGTGTTGGCCCAGCTCTGTTAGGCTGTCTGTAGGACTCTGGGCAGGTGAATAATGACCTGAATGTAGCTGTGTCAGAGATGAATGGGCAATGTCACTAACTTCTACACCCTCTGGCAAAGGAGTCTCTCGCAACTAAAGATGGAGGCCCATAGGGGCTAGAGACACAGTCTTTTTTTGTCCATCTGGGATGAAAAAAGAATAGGAAGACTTGAAGAAGCAAAAAGACCCCAGGGTCAGATCAAATCAACCCACACTGGGTCCTACACACTCCAGCTCAGTGCCCTTCTCTTTGATGGCCGCTGCCACTCTGGGTCTTTAGTATCAAACATTTATCCAGAGGATCACTGGAATATTAGTGGGAGAGAGTGCCAGAATTTCCGATTTTATCTCTAATTGGAAGTTTCAGGAATCTACTTTGCCTTTGATTTGAGAACACATCCACTCTTTCCCTACTCCCTTTGAGTTCTTTGGGAGAAAAAAGAGAGAAATTTAGTGAAGGAAAGTTCTTTGCTTGCTTTATCTCATACTCATTACCCTCAAACTTCCCACATAAAGCTTTAGTGACAACAAAGTCAGACTCTGGTGTGCGCCCACGATTTATCTCTGTTCAGGCATGGCAGTTATCAGCTGTTTGCCCTGTTTCTAGTTGCCGTCTTTGCTCTTTTGTTTCTCTGCCCTGGCACCAGCTGGTTGGACAAGCAACTGAAGAACAAGAATGGAGGTGAGTAACAAGAGAGAAAATGCCCTTTCTATGTCCCTTGGCCAGGACCTCAGCTGCCTGGGGTCCCAGGATGGTCTTCAGTAAGTAAGTGGTTCTTGGTCTGGCTGCTTTGGGATCAGAATGCTCAGACGGATGGGATTACTTTGTTTCTCTGATGTGTTTTCACTGAAATGTCTGAGCCCCACTGGTTGTGTTAAAGCAAACATAAGATATTTTTGGAAATTAGTGAGGAATTTCAATGGGTGTCAAGGAAAATCACAGTGTCATTTGTCTCTAAAAAGATTTTGGCTGCCACTATTCCATCTGCGACTCACTTACCCAGCTGTGTGGCACTGAATGAAGCAGCTGCCAAGCAGAGCAGCGGAGAGGCAAGCTGGGACTCTTCTGAGTTGTAATTCTGCTTCTGTTACTGACTTGGGACTTTGAGATGTAAATAAATAAACTTTTCCATATTTAGTCTCAGCTCAATTCCTTTAAAAAGTTTGCCTGGCTCCCATCTCCCAACTCATCCTGAAATCTCAAGGTCCTAATCCCAATCCATGCTTTGATCCTGGAACCCTCCCGTAATCGCTACCACCAAGTACTTCTCTTGCTCCCATGTGTGTCTGGTCTGGTTCCTCTGTTAGGCCGTAAGCCCTTGCTACAGTGTGAACTCCCAAATGGCAGAGAGCTTATATCATTTGCCTTGAACCTTGGCTCTTGGCATAGTGTCTGACACATAGTAGACACTCAATGTATATATATATTTATATTTTAATATAAATGATTGTCAAATTGGCTAACATACAGTGTGTAAAGTGTGCTCTACCTCAATATATATTTTTGAATAAAAACTGAACCATGCCAATTCTATACTCTGAGACTTATTGACACTCATGAGCAATTGTTTTTTTTTTAAGTGTATTTATTTATTTTGAGAGAGACAGAGACAGTATAAGTGGGGGAAAGGCAGAGAGAGAGGGAGAGAGAGAGAATCCCAAGTAGGCTCTGTTCTGACAGTGCATGAAATCATGACCTGAGCCGAAACTGAGAGTTGGATGCTCAACCAATTGAGCCACTCAGGCACCGCTTGATGAGCATTTGTTAACCTTCCTGCTCACCTTTTCTTCTATGCCTGTCCTTCAAGGGCCACATGGGGAGACTAGAGGGCTTCCAGTTAGGCCATGAGGTGGTTGGGACAGATCACCACCCAGAAACCTGCCCTTGGGAAGTACTCTCCAGTCCATACATAAGTTTCTAATGACTTTGTTTTTCTTCCAGATTATCCTTTGACTTTGGTAGTAGCAGGTTTTGTAAAGGAAGAAAGATTATTTCTCTCACGGTACTCTTAGCATGGCAGAATCAGAGACCTGGAATTATGGGATAGTTTTTCCACTGGCAGAGAACACAGCAGGGCTACTAGGGTTGTAAGTGTCCTTTAGAAAACCCACGTTCTCCAATTTAACATTCAGCAATTCTGGAGATGTGTCATCAATAACCCTGAGGTGCCCTGGAGAAAAGCAAGCCCAGGAGGAAAGTGACTTACTCGCTCACCAGACACTTTCTGGGGCTGTGCCCATCCCAGTAAGGTTAAGACTTTGAAATCTGATCCCCAAAGCCAAATGGGGCAAAGGGTTTTCCTCCAGTTCTTTATCCCAAGAAAAGCCTCCAATTTTGTATGATTCTGAGCCCTTAAAGGGCTGCTCTTGGGGGGCACCAGTGCTGATGAGCCCATATGTTGGCTGCAAATGAGAAAGCCAGCAAGACAGCAGGGGATTAGGATTTCCACTGATGAATAAATGCAGTATCTGAGGCAGCAGGAGATGTGCATCTTCAGAGGAGAAAATAGAGGAGACAGTTCTATTTACTCCTAGTTCTCAGCTCAGTGGGTCACACCAAGGAGTTTCCCTGGGTGGTTCCTTAAATAAGCAGAGGCAGAAATGGATGTGTCCTTGTAGAGCCCATGTACTTTTGGAATCTTGGGATCATCTTCATTTGATAGTTTTTTAGGATGTCATAAGGTCAGGGGTGCTTTGACTTCATTTGTCATGTTCTTGGAGGTGGGAAGTCATGTAGTACACTTGTGATGTTGATGGAACTAATTTCTTATTAATAATTATGCTTATAAACAACTTTAATTTTATAAGTGATTCCACTATCCATTTAATAAGTGTGTGTGTGTGTGGGGGGTACTGTTGTATTTTAATATCTCATAAAGTCTATATTTGCTTATTTTATGAGGGTCAAGCAGAAATTACTTTCCTTTGGTTTCATTTTTTTCTATGTAAGAACACTTTTAATAATTTATCAGCAACTAGTGAAAAAGGTCCTGAAGATCTTTTGAATTGTATTTCTCTCTATTTTCATTGATATTTTGTTCTTACTAGATGGGATACTAATATATGAAAGAATGTTTAATTGCCTAAGAGATTGACTTATTTTTTAATCAAGAAGCTCCTCAAGCTCCAACCCAGCCTAGTGGTAGGGACGTGGTGAGGAATTATCATCATGATAGCATCACCATCAACAACAAGGGTGACTCGTGCTTACCGAGTGCTTCCTATGTGCCAAGCATAGCTCAAGTGCATGACATATAATAGTTCACTTAATTCATGCTACAATTCTCTAAGGTAGATATTATTATTATCATTATTTTAAGTTTTTTGCAGGTTTTTTTTATTAAGTAATCTCTATGCCCAACATAGGGTATAGAGGGCATGACCTTGAGATCAAGAGTCGCATGCTTTATAAACTGAGCCAGCCAGTGCCTCTATTACCATTATTTCCTAAACGAGGAAAGCAAGGCATAGAGTAACTTGCCCAAGGTCATATAGCTAGTAAGTCAGTAAGTGGAAGATTTGGGATTCAAAATTTAAGAAGTCTGGATTTCAAGTCTGCTTCAGTCATTCATACTATACTGTCGACACTGTATCTATCTATCTATCTATCTATCTATCTATCTATCTATCTATCTATCTATCATCTATCTACCAATCTATCATCTATATAATTTCCTGGATGTGTGTGTATATATATACATTATATATATAATTTTTTTTCAGGTTTTTAGCAATGTTGATAAGTTTTCAAGATCGGTGATTAAGATGTTGATTGTTGGCTTTCAGTTTGTATGTGTGTCTGTTCATTTGTCTTTCTGGGTGTTAGGGACTGTGCCTTTATGTGTCAGGTCAAAGGCTCAAGTAATTCAACAGTATTTAATTTTCACTTTTCATGGCTTAGCAAGATAAAAGTGAGGAGGCGCCACTTGCTGAATACATTTCATTACTTGAGAAATGATTGTTTTATATCTTTGTATCCCCATAGCACTTACTATATCCATTTGTAAGACATAAGGTCCCCTTAGTTTTGAGTGAATGAATTGAGGAATGAACGGGGGGAGGGGGGAGGTTCAAGATGACTCTGACCACCTTCTGTCTTGTTGGATGACCCTCTGAATTTCTGGTGTTGAGTTTGCCTGAGGCTTATGGTTTTTGTTCCATGTGATACACAGTATGTATCATGGTGCCGAACAGCACAGTAGTAAATGCCTTTGTCTCTAGGCTGCACATGCTTAATGGTTAAGGTACTGGACAACAACTTTCTGTTCACAAACAACTGGTAATGTTCCAATTCCACGGTGCCTTGAGAGGTATGGCCGATATAGGTGAATCTTTGGTCAGCTCTTTGTAGATACCAGTACACAGACTCAAAATTTTTGTCAGGAATATTGTATTGGCATGGAAACTCCACATCTGTCCCAATTATGGCAGTTATGTTGGAAGATTGTATAATTTCAGTCTTGCAGGAGCCATCTGGAAAAGAAAAAGGGATAGGAAATGAGAAATGAGAAAGAGAGAGAAATTGCACCTGTTTACCTGGGAGCCACGTACAGAGGAAGGGCAGTACAAGGCAGAGAAGCCGGGACATGGTGGGTCTGCAGTTCTTCTCAGTGCTGTTTACCAGGAAGCCTACTTGGCATGCACGATGCACTCGGGCCACCTTATCTGCAACAGCCATGTGGCTGCTTCATTGCTGCAGCAATAAAGGAAAGAGGTCCTTGGGGGTGGTTGGTGCTCACGCTATCGAAAGACACACTCAGATTTGTTCAAAGGCAGCGATCCAACAGGCCCCTTTAGAGGAGGCTCTGGCGCTCCTCTGCCACTCGGGGCCCGTGTTTTCAGCATCTGGTGCCATTCTCTTATCAGCCCCGAGAGGCTTATTCTTTGAAAGGAAACAACCAGGGAGACAGTCTTTTGTTGAAAGACATTTGGTGGGTCATGATCTCTTGGGTCCTTGTTCCTGAGTTTCAGGGGTCTAATGTGCGCAGAAGGATGAGGTAAGGTCTGAGCAGTCATTTTTTTTGGATGTAGTACTATGGCTTTTGTTGCCCACCTGGCAGTTTCTGGTTCTAGGACCCACTCCACAGAAGCCAGACAGGGAGGAAGTAATTTGTTCATTTTTAATTAATTGATGAACCAGTCAAGCACCCATTTATCAGATACTTATTGAGTGTCAATTACATGCAAGCTTTCTGCTGAGTGCTGAGGACACAGTGGAAGGAAAAAACCAGTCCAAGTTGCTGATTGTGGAGTTTAAAGTCTGATGATGTTGTTTTACTTCAGGCAAGAGAAGGAGGTACAGCCCATCACACAATATGTAGGAAGCTGCGGAGGGGCCCGTGAAGGGGCTTCTGGTGTCTGCACATATTCAGACAGGGCTTTCTCCCAGTCAACACAGCTGGTTGTGAGCTCACCATGGAGGAGCAGAGATTGGAATTTCCCCTGGCAACCCCCACCCCATCTGAGAATCAGAGGGTTCCTTTTCTACTCACCTTCCCTTCTAACCATTTTCCTATCAAGAAATCATTCTATTTGTTGACGATCCAAAGTTTTGGAGTTCCTGACTTAGCACTGTTATCATTCTATTCTTGGAGCAGAATCAGCTGGGCAGCAATCGTTCCCACTGTGAACATAACTGCATCTTTTGTGTGATGGCTTCCTTTTCACTGTGTACACAGTGACTGCAGAGCCAGGAAATTTTAATTTGGGATAAATAATAAGCTATCTTTAGGGCCAATCTTATTTTGAGAGTCAGGGCTGATGGAGGTCAAGAATTCGCTTTCTTTTCTCGCCTTTGTCAAGGCTTTTCCTCCCACATCCGCCTCCATCTTACTTACGTCATCTTTTTCCTAGTATCTTTTCCAAGACTGCTCATCTTTCTGCAAGATAGTCTCATGAACAGCTTTAAAGGCATAACGGGACAGTGCACAAAGAAATAAGGAGACACTCACCCCAGAATGCCTGGGCTTAGGGTTACACAGAAGAGAGCTGGGGACAGCTGAGGCCACACAGACACACAAACAGGCATGTGGAGGTGGGGTTTGGGGGTTGGGGGGGGTTGGTGACATGGCGGTGGGGGAGCCTGCACTAGAGCAGGTGGTATGATGGGGTGGTCGGGAGTCCTCCCGAGGCATGGCCATAGCAGTGTGAATGATGTCTGGAAGCGGGTGGGGAAGATATATGTGTGTTCATGGGGACTGCAGACAAATTCACCAAAGACCCCTAAGGAAGGCCATCCCCGGTGGTGGGGGAATGTCATACCCAAAGCCATTCTACTGAATAGGGGCTCTAGTTTTTTAGGATGACTGACACCTCAAGACTTAATGTACTAAAAAAAAAAAAGAATTAATTTTAGATGGCAAGGCCATAGAACTTGGGAACTGGAGAGTATTCAGTATGCAACCAGGGTGCCAGGAAGAGGCCATCTCTTCCTTCTCCTTCAACCCCCCTGGTACCATTCATTTACTTTTGAAGTGTCTCCTCAATCTGTTTACTCTTTCCAGGTCCTTATTTCCAATCCTTCTCATTGTCTACCCCACTTTTTGCATTAACTTTATATCCGATCTCATGGCCACAGCAGCACGAAAAATCAAATCCACCAGTTACTTACCAGGGCTGTGTGGCCCTGGAGTTGTAAGAAAGGCCTATGGTTTCAAGGGAGACAACCTCAGACACTTCTTGCCTAGGACAAGGTGTCAGAAAGTTAAGAATTCAGGAAAGATTGTGAGATTTTCAAAATCACAAGGCAGGAGGATGTGTGACCTGCCATCAATGTCAAACCTGGTCATCAGACCTAGTATCAAGGCCTCAGGCATGATCCACCCACCAGAGACCTGGAAAGGGAAATCAGAGCCCTGAGACAGGTCTGTATTGAATGCAGGAAATAACCCTGGGGACCATCCTTGCCTCTCGACTCTTGTGTATTGACTGTCAATCTCCTCTTTTACAGAAATTTCTGTACATTGTTTTTTTTTCCAGGTACAGAACTGAGACACTACCCTGGAGGCCTGTCCCTTAATCACAGTGAAGGCATCTTGAGAAAGTACATAGGATAGGACACGCTTAACACAGGGGATCATCTCAGCTCCCACGCTTAACATGGGATCATCTCAGCTCCCATGGACAGTGATTGAATTGTTTTTTTTTTTTCCAATTTCTGTTTGCTCTCAGGAAAGTATCCTCTGATTACAGACTTTTTATGAGAAGGATCAGGACCAGCCATGTCCTCTGAGGACCTAGATTTGAACTGTATAGTGAAATTTCAGTTAGAAATTTACAACTATACAACTTACAAAGCAAGGGCTTTTCTTTTCTTTCCTTTTTCCCCCACTTTGGTTGGAGAACGTCTCCTCGAAGACTGTTGGGCATGTTGGGGTTCTGTCGGGAGAGTAGAGACTCTCGGTGAAGTTTAGAGCACTCTTTTTTTTTTTGTTGAGAAAACTGACGTAAGGTTGAGAATAAGTTTATTCACACCTAAAACAAATATCCACTCATTGCTGTCGAGGTGATGAAGTTATCATAAAACTAAAGGCAGGGGCCCCTGGGCAGCTTAGTCTGTTGAGTGTCTGACTCTAGATTTCAGCTCGGGTCATGGTCCCAGGTCATGGGGTCAAGTCCCCCATTGGGATCCACGATGAGCATGGAAACTGCTTGAGATTCTCTCTCTCTCTCTCTCTCTCTCTCTCTCTTTCTCTCTCTCTGCCCCCTTTCCCTGCTCTGGAGTGTGTGAGCTCTCTCTCTCTCTCTAAAAAATAACAACCAACCAACTAAATGCAGATGTTATATACTAAGATGGTAAGTGTTTGGTTAAAAATTAGCTGGTGTCACGGTGCCTGGGTGGCTCAGTTAGTTATGCGTCCGGCTCTTGATTTTGGCTCAGGACATGATCTCATGGTTCTTGAGATTGAGCCCTGCTTCGAGTGCTCTGCACTTGGGATTCTCTTTCTCCCTCTTTCTCTGCTGCTCGTGAGCTCTCTCTCTCTCAAAATAAATAAAGTTAAAAAAATTAATTGGTGTCTTTCTAATTAGAATGAGGGGCAGGTTCTACCCCCATCCCATATGAATTTAATCAGGGCCATTGGTGTCCCATAAGTGGTGTTCTAAGACCTAAAAACACCATGTTTGCCCTGTTGGGCTGTGAAGGCCACACTCTACCCGAGACAGTGGAGGGTGTGGGGAGAGCTTCTTGGCAGGAAATAATTTTTTCCCCTGTCCTGGTTCAGGGCAGGAAAGGAGCTAGTCTTGGGTTCTGAACTTGGAGATGTGGGGATACCTGCAGATTTTTAACGGGGGCACAGACTGGTTTCTGCTATATGAAAGCCCGTGGGGGAGACAGGAGGGTCTCATGTTGGGTTTTGGCGTCTCAAGATGTGCACTTCTTTCTCTCCTCAAGTATGTAGTTGTGTTCTAAATGATTGTGGGAGCAGGCTGTGTCCACACTGCCATGGGATCTGTTGGGGACAGGTACAGGGGAGAGTAGCCTAGACCTGAGTCTCATGAGATGGCCCAGGGTGGTGTGAATAGGAACTCTGGCTCAGAGGAGTTGTCGAGCCCCGTGGGGTTCCAGTGTGGGATGAAATTACCACAAATCCCCCAGGGAGGGCATGGCGGCTTCATATTCCCACAAGAGAGGCTGCGGTTACCGTGGGTCGGATATTAAGGGAACAGTGTCTGTATTTTTAAATCCACAGGCTGGTGAGGTCTGAGGACACGTGGGTGACATAATGAAGGACTTCCTAAAAGTAAGAGATCGAAATTCTTGAAGTGGTGTTTGAAATAACATCTGTACAATGACAGCCACTGCTGTAATTAATAACCTGACTATCCTTAGCTGTCTCCAAGACTATGAATGCTCAGCAACTAATTGATGGCTGAAACATCCGATGTTATAAGAGCTAGAAAACAGCAGCAGATCTGAAAATGGCCAATTTCCATTATGCATATATATACATGCATGCATGCATCCGTTCACTCATTCAACAGACGTTTATTGCCAAGCACTGTATGTGCTGCCAGGAGCTTACATCCGAGAGAGTAGAAAAAGGTAGGAGTCTACAACCCCTGGTCAGAGGCACAGATTGTTTCTGCTTAATGACATGATGAGGCAAGTTTTCCTTTCAGTCTCTTTCTCAGGGGACTGTGTCACCTATGGAGCCAAATCCTCTTTCCAATGAACTGCCTTTTATTCCTACGACGCCAGGCGCGGGGAGCCATTGTAACAGTGCTGGCCGTACTGCTGCTCTCAGGGTGCTCCCGTGGTCCTCGGTTTTGGCTCCCAACCAGAGGCTGCATGCTGCTTATGCCAGGGCAAGGTGGGGACAACGGTGGAGCAGAGCCCCTAAAGAGATTTGGCTGGTCCAGCACTGCCCTCCAGTGGTCAAACGCAGGCATTTTGGGGAAGGATGGATTCCTAGAGTGAGGCTGAGGTGGGTGTCTGGATTCATCAGGAGCCTTAGGAACGGCTCCACCAGATGAGGCTGGCAGAGTAGGAACTGGAAGCCCTAGTTGAGAAATGAAAATGAGGATTAAAATTCATCAGTGACTGGGTACCTGGACTGGTATGTATAGAGAGAACCAGAAATAAAGATCATATTGGTTTCCCAATTGGGGTTTTGTCAGGAGAAATAATGATTGGCTGACAAAATGACCAGACTGCCTAGGGACCTAGAAAGTGTGGTGGTTGGGGCGCCTGGGTGGCTCAGTCGGTTGAGCGTCCGACTTCGGCTCAGGTCATGATCTTGCGGTCCGTGAGTTCGAGCCCCGCGTTGGGCTCTTTGCTGACCGCTCAGAGCCTGGAGCCTGTTTCAGATTCTGTGTCTCCCTCTCTCTCTGACCCTCCCCCATTCATGCTCTGTCTCTCTCTGTCTCAAAAATAAATAAACGCTAAAAAAAATTAAAAAAAAGAAAGTGTGGTGGTGGTGATGGTGGGGTGGTGGCCTAGAGCTGTACCCCCTTGACTCTCAGTCCAGTCTTGTCAAGGTTCTAGGAAGACGCTGATCTCGAATAAACATCTTCAGATTGATGGTCAGTGCAGGAATGAGCATGAATCTCTGGAAATCAAATTGGATGCAAATTTGTGTGTAATGAACTCTTAAAAAAATTCGATTTGCAAAGGGATCCAGTCCATTGATTTACCTTAAGTCTGCTCTCAGCATTCTTGCTGGGATTCAAGGGGTCTTGGTCAGTCCTCCTGTATCTCACATGTAGGTGGTTCAGTAGCTTGACTTTGGAGGGAAGTTTCTCTTTCTTAATACCAAGAAGTCTTCTCCCCAACCCCCCTATTGGGTCGATGCCACTGGAAGACATCCAGCACAGCAGGACACTGTGCTGTCTCCCAGATCATGGGAAGGTTGAAGTAGCCTTGGCAGCTAGTCCACTCTTGGCAAACTCTGCAATTAGTGCAACCTTTGCTTCTTTCTGTTACATCGTCATGTGCAGTGTCCTTCAGATACATCATCACTTCCCTTCGGAGGTCATGGAAGCAAAGGAGTTTCACCTCACCCTGCTTTATTTCTTCTTGTTCTATCACTTGACTTCCTGAGCCTCCAAGCTTGAAATCTTCCTGGTCCCTGCCCTGTTGCTCTTCTGTCCTGCTCTTCTGAAAATACAGAGTAATGGGGTCAGAGAAACTTCCCAATCAAATTAAAAAACAATATAAAACAAACAGTGGCTAGTTCAGGAGCTTAGTAACTATAGCGTCATGCATCCGTGGTCGAATTGCTCACATTGTTGCCTGTAAAATTCAAGCATCCGAAGTTCTACTGGAGAAGACCCCAGTCTTTATGGTACACACGATGTTCGCACTGGGAATCAAGGGCAGGAGGTCTGAGAGTAGTGTGACAGGGAAAGATGGGACATGAGCCCCTTGGTTGTAGGAGTCTTGGAGCATACAAGTGACAGTAACTCTGTGTGCGCTGGTGAGTGGTTGAACTCAAGCTTTCAGAAGTCAAGAACCTGTTCTTCCTGTTCCTCCTCAGAATTCCAGTGCCTCCGACACATAATAAACATGTTGCCCCACAGCACGGTGGTTAAGAGATGATGCTTTAAAAATCCATCAGTCCTGGATCCAAGTTCTTTTACTTTAGTTTTTCAATTTTAGGCAAGTTTCCTAGGCTTTCTGAGCCTTGGGCACCTCACCTGTAAAACAGGGATAATGATATCTGCCCTCCCCGCCGGGCACCTTTGAGGCTTGGAGGCGATGGTGTGTGTGAAGCCCTGGGCATTGTGCCTGGCACATGGTCAGTGCTCAGTTAGAGTGTTTTAGTATTTCCATGTGCGCATGTGCAGACCTCTGCAGGTGCGTGAGTTTTCCAGTCAAAGCCCAACTTAACTACCAAATAAAATCAGCCCCATTTCATAAGACAGCAATGCACAGACATGGGGTTAGACAGATTCCCTCCCTAGACATCTTTGCTGCTTCCTTCTATAACTGGAAAGACTTTGCCCAAGTTTCTAGGAAGCAACATATTCTTGAACCCTGTCTAGAATGGGAAGACCCTCCTCGTATATAGAAGCTTTCAGGTGAAACAGGCATGACGTGGCAGTGACTGACCCTCCCCTTTTGCTCTGGGCCTGGGCACTCACCATACAGTCGGCATGGCTGGGTCTTCTGCTCTGGACGGTGGTGACTGACTGGGTCTCAGGAGCTGCCAACACAAGAGAGACTTGGAGGCTTTGTATTCAATCATCATTGAGAGCCTATTAGGAGAACAAGGTGCCATGCGGCCACTTGAAAGGCTGAGTGTCTAGAAATGGCCATTACAGGGGAAAATCCTTCCGCTTGGCTGACTGGGGCCAGGTCTATGGCTTTAAAGCAATTGGCGCAGATGCTGAGTGAGGGGGTGCATTCATTTTGTGCTCAATAAAACCAGTTTTATTCAGGGAAGTGAATTGTTATCCCCTCGGGAAGGGTGAAGGTATAAAAACAGGTTGTAATTCTTGGAGAATCTAATTCCTCTGTTGTTGGAGACGGAAAGAGAAAGAGGGAGAGAGACAGAGAGGTGGATGAAAGTGAGCTCTGTTGTCCTGGGGTAATTAGGCAGCTTGGATTTCTCCTGGAGCTTCAGGACGGTGCCAGATGTGCCCAGGCCTTCTGTGCGCCACCCCACAGAGCTAGCATCCAGAGTCCACCTCCTCCCCACTGTGGCTGCTCCTCGTGTCTGGGAATACATCAAAGGAGGTTTGATATTCATAACTGCTGTGAGTCATTTTCACATGGAGCTGTGGGGCGCTGCCTTCACCACGGCATGCTGTATTCAGCCCTTTGTAAGAGCAGCTGAGCTGAACCAATCCCCCATTATGGGCGAGAGTCGATCCCTCCTGGGAGACCTGGATTTGCCCCCAGACCCCTGTGCAGAATAAAATGGGTCTTTTTATTGAGAAATAGTTATTAAAACATCCTCCGGTCTTGCCTGTACATCTCCACCGCCCACCGAGACAGCTCTGCGTGGTCTCTTCCACAAGAGTGTGGCCACCTCCAGGCCCTGCTGTTAGTGTCAGTAACATCTGAAACTTCCCTGTTTCTCTTGCTCTGAGGACAAAGAACATCAACAAGACTCCAACCACGACCACATTTCTTCTCAACTGGAGGAGGAAATGCTGCTTGCTCCTGTTGAGTGTGGCTATTGTTGGAAAAAGCATCATGTGTGACACTCTCTGAGGGCTGGCAGAGGCTTGTGAAATTAAAGCCACAGGATCGCAGAGCTGGAAGGGGCCTTAGTCATCATCCAGTACCAGCCCCTCAAATTACAGATGAGAAAATGAGGCACGGAGAGGGTAAGTGAGTTGTCTACGGTCACACAGACAAGTGAAGGTTTCTAGCACATAGGCTTGTTTTCCAAAACAGGGAGGGAAATGGTGGCAGGGTGAATCTTGCTATTACTTTTCCACTGGAGACCGTGGAGAGGTTTCAACTTTTTGGAAAGGGATGGGGACCGGGAGACCTGAAGCTGTATCTCAGTTTTGTGCCTCAGTTTCTCTGTATGAAGAATGGCTATATAACACCTTCGGTTGGGAAGGTGGGAGAATTAACTAAGGAATGGTCAGGCTGAGCGGCTGGGGGTAGGGCAAAGCGTGGGGAGTGGAAAAGTAGGTGGAATATAGACATGAAATATAGCAGTACCTGCTTGCTCCCAGCCCTGGTAACAGTCCGTCAGAGAAACCACTCTCCTAGTGAAAATATTTCACAGTCAGCAGGGCTGGATTCCCCACCTTTGCTTAGGGCAGCGTGGAAAAAAGTGTTCCCCTGTCTCTGTGCATTTGAGTGCATTTTCATTACACTGTGCGTCTTCAATTCTGCCAGAAAAGTAAGCATGCCTCGCTCTTTAAAATGTCCGGAGCTCCCGTTCCCATTTGGGGTTTGTGGCGAAAGGTTAGACTCCAGAGCTGTCTGGTGGTAATCGGGTTCTGAATAAATGAGCCCTCAGGGACTGCCAGGGAGACCAGAAAGCTGCCAAGCTGGGCCTGGACTGAGTCTGGCAGCAGAGGCCACACAATGTCCCTTGGCAAGGTGGCCCCCGTGGGCTGGGCTGCTCGCGTTTGCTGGCAACCCGCCCGGCACCCCGCCGGGGCGATGCTGCGAGCCCAGAGGCCCACGTCCCTACATCAGTCTTCTCAACTGCTTTCTCCTGTTATTACCTTGTCAACAGCGGCATCCAAGACACAAAGGACAACTCTGCATGATGATGCAGTGAATGACTAGTTAGGTGCCTCCTGTTTAATAACCAGAGAAATATTGCTGTGCGGCATCTCTCCATATGCTCTGGCATCTGTGTCTGGCATGTAAGGGACTCATTTTCTTCGCATATCTCATTAAAGATGTAAAGCAAAATGGAGGGGCTGCAAGCCTCACACGCCCCCCCCTCCACCCCAGCCGCCTGGAACTCACTTTTCTTACCCTCTGCTGCCATCTAGTGGCCACTTGCCTCTTCTCCGCATTGTCGTTTTCACATTGGAGCTGAAGTTCCGGCGGCGCCGGTGAAACAGAAATCCCACAGCGGTGATCTCCTTAGGTTCTCCGCTGCAGCAGAGGGTCCGGTTTCCTGACATCGGCCTGGACCACCCTGGCACTGCCTCCTGGGGCCTGGAGCCCTTTCCCCTCTGGAGAGACGGTGTCTGTTGATTTTTTACAAATCTGGCTATCTTCCAGACTCTACACGTAAATCTTGCAAATCTGGCCCACTGAACATGTCTTGCCGAAAGCCGAGGTGAATTCTGCCACTTGGGCAGACAGAGTCCCACGCCCCACTCTGAAATGTCCCCTCATCTCTTGAGGAATCCCCAAAGGGCGGGATGGAGAAAATCACAGTGCACAAGGGGAATTCCGTGGCTCTTTTCAGCTGCCTGCCACTCACTTTCACACCAAGTCCTTGTAAGTGGACCCTCACTCCAGGGCCGATCCCACCCTCTCAACTCAGGGCCCAAGTGTCCCAAGACTGACCTTGTGTGACATGAGCTCCATTGCCTGTGATGGCGTCGAAGTGTGTGTTTAGCCCTGATTCAACAGCCTGGGTCTTGGGCAGGTATGCTGGGCTGTGTGGACAGCTGTGAAACACTCCCCAGGGTGGAAGACCCAGTGCAACACACTGCAGCTCACAACCGCAGCTCACAAGAGCAGTGAATAAAGTGCAGGCAGGGCACTCGCCAGCCGCGGGGTTTAGGCACTGGCTGCAGGTGCCTGCGTATCGCTGTGGGCCCCCAACACAAGAGGAAGGCGACTGCATCTCTGGGCTGGGGACTGAAACACAAAGAGTGATGTTGTTTTTTGTCATCAAGCCAAGCAGTTAATGTCCTTTTCCTTAAGCCTTGGCGTGTGCTCATTAATTTCATTAATTGATTCGTTCTTCCGTATGTACTCAGCTTTAGAATGTGCAATGAAGTAGGCACAAAAAGCAGCATATGACGCCATCTCAACCTTTAAGGATCGTATTATCTAGAGAAGGAAGGAAGAAGCACAACAGTTAAAAACAGTACTGATTAATTCTCTAAATGAGGAAAACATCTCACATGGGAAGTAGAGATTCCAAGAAGAGAGGGATCACTAGAGGCTACAACAGGTGGGGAGCATATCATGGAAGCTAATGATTCAAGCTGCCCAAGGAATTGCGGCCGACGGTGACATGCTCGCTCGGATGTGTGTCATGCTAGGGACTCTGCTCCAGCTGTTGGCCACTCTCCCCGTGTCAGGAGACAAAGGGAGACAAAGGGGAATCTCCTGGGTTCCTGTTCATTGATCTGTAATAGATTCTTCCCTTTCTCATATTGCTTTTCATTCATTGGGTTGACGTGTCATTCATTTATTCATTCAAGAAACATGTACCATTCTAGCATGAGGGTTCTAGAAATCAATTCACATGAAGTTCTACGTTTCCACACCAGCTTGAAACTGAACCAGAACTGCATAGAACAGAGACAAGCTAAAATCATTGTCACTTTTGTCTCCATCTTACATTGCCTCATTTAAGTACCTGTTGGTTCTTTATTGCTTTTAGATATCTGCCCATGTCGTCCACCCACTTTCCCTACTCCACCAGGACCACTTCAGACAGAGATGCAGCCCCAACTGTTCCTGCTGCCTTTTCTCACAATCCCATCATACTCTCATCTCTGGGGCTGACTCTGGGGGTGATGGGGCCAACTCGCAGGGCTTCCGGTTGGCAGGATGGACAGAGAGGACACTTCATTGGTTGTGTGGGAACAGAAAGTCTAAAAATAAACATAGAAAGGACCCTTTGATTTAGTCTTGGTTAAAAGTAAAATAGACTTTAGTTTGCAATGGTGTTTGATATGCCTTGCGAGGGAGAAATCCTATTATGTCAAATTTTCAAAAGTCTGTGCTGCTAAGATAAAGATATTTACATTCCGAGACCACAGAGCTCAGTGAAAAGGGGCTGTTAAGAGACCAGGCAGTTGGGGGAAAGGTTTTATGTAATTTAAATTTACACAGGTTTGGCCTCTTCTTATGTTTACTGACAAGGAGCGAGAAGCTCTGATATCAACTCTCCAGGAATACAACTTTTACAGCAAAGCATTTGATCACAAAGAGCTAAGAAAAGTATTGTATTGTTCATTTAATCCTCAGAATGTTTGTGTAGGAAATATAATTTGTTGAATTGAGTTGTTAAATGAACTCAAAAAACTTTTAGTACTTTAACTTTCTCTCCCTCCTTCTGTGTGTGTGTGTGTGTGTGTGTGTGTGTGTGTGTGTGTGTGTGTGTTTTCTTTAGTCGGAAAACTTTACACATCCTTCTGTTTCCCTCTCCCCTCCCCTGGGGCCTCGTTTTTCTTTTAGCAGACCACACAGATTGCAAGGCTGTAGTAGTCATATCTTGGAGCCCAGTTTCTTTGCCAGTTGTGTTGTTGGGGGTTTATATTCTGGAGACAGAGACCAGGAGAGGATGGGTAGCAGGTAATTCATTCCTCTCTGCAGGTGTGGAGCACAGAGGCTCAATGTGTCCTGGAGGTGGGCTGACCTTGGTCGTATCCACCCAGGCTGCGGGAACAAACGGCCTTCCAGATTCTATGAGCTCCTGGTCCTGGAACCAAAGTAAAGCCAGTGATCAGAGTCCCTGGGCCTCAGTTCCCTCTTTTTTCATTTCTGAACAAATCACAAATAAGAAGAAAAGTTCTTTCCAACTTCATGGAGTTGTATTGTGTCACCTGAAGCCTGATGTGGATTCGTCGGAACCACAACACCTGCGCTTCCCTCCTCTCTTTATCCCCCATCACATCTTCTTCGGGATTGTATGAGTTTCATTCCAAACTCACAAGGCAAGGATATTTAATTGTCACTGAGTGCCTACTGCGCGCCTTCAACTCTACCACAACACGGACTCATTTAACTCTTACAACCAACCGAGGTTTGTGTTCTATTCCCATTTCATGAGCGAAGGGACCCTGGGCCGTTCAATGACTTCCCCAAAGTCTTAGAGCTAATAAGTGCCAGAGACAGAACTTGAATCTAAGTGTAAAGCCCTGGTGATTTCTATGCAGCAAAGAGGAAAGGGTTGGCCCGTTCTCCTCCTCCCTGCTCTGCCCACCGCTGTCTGTCAGAGGGAGGAGTGGTTTGGAGGTGGAAGATTCCTCAGTTGGGCCCTGTGGCCTTGGAGCCCCACTCCTAAGACCCCAGGCCTCAGCTGGGCAGGCAGGATGCTGGGGACAGCACAGTCACTAACACAGTCCTCTGAGTTTCCTTAGGGCCAGAACCAACCAGTATCACAGCAGTACCCCCCAGGAGGAGGGTAGGGGGAGAAGCAGATACCTGGTCTGACTGCTGCGCTCTACTCTCTGACAGGCTGGACCTGAGTGAGGAAATCAGTGGTGGAGTGACCTCCACCCAGATCCCTTCTTTTCTTCCTTTTCTCAGAGGGGGCCTGAGTGGCCCCAGCTTGCTCTGCGCATCTCTCATGGGCTCCTCTGAAGCAGGTGTAGGAATCCTCATAATCACAGGGGACTATGAGGGGTTGGGGACTTCCACCCCTTCGGAGGAGGGAGGTGACAGAGTTGGTTGAGACACCAAATGCCTCAGTTTCCTCTATATCCCAGGGGCTCAGCAGCCGGACTGCCTAGAAGAATTCTGCCTTAGAAGAATTGGTTCTGGAACACGTTAGAAGAATTGACGTGAATGTCTGTGAGGTAGGAAGAGGCCACAGAACTCAAACTCCAGAGCCAGGCATTACCAGGTAGAGCTGGGGCCAGGGCGAAACCACTGAGCACAGAGGTGCGGTGGACTTCTGGCTGGAAGGCAGGTTTAAGCCTTGTCCAAGGGGCCAAGCCCACCTATGGAGCAAATCAAAGTGGTTTATTCTGCTTTCTTCTGAAAGCTGGCTATAATCACTCAGCCTAATTTGATTTTCCTTATATAGAAATATGGGGGTGGGGAGATCACAGAGAGGTTTCCTCCCAGTCTCCGAAGGCTTCTGGAATCACCTCGCTGAGAAATAAAACTTAGTCACTTAGCTGGCACTCCTAGGTTCCTTTGTGGTGGTGGTGTTTGTGATTTGGTTTTGTTTTACAAGATATGGAAGTTAGTGATTCAGTGTGAGAGGGAGCTGTCACTTTTGTGATATCTCTTTAATATCATGGCATCACAAGCATGTTATGGATGATTTAGCCCCTGTTCATGTGTGGTTCTCTATTGGGCATCATCCTTCGTTCGTTAAATGGCAAGAAACCCTGCCTTCTTGAAATTTCTAGTCTGAATCAATGAGATGTTTCTCAAATGCAAGGCAGACAGACATACAGACTAGTGCAAAAGCACAAAAAATGATCCCGTCCTATCCAGGAAGTTGCCATATCATCGACATTGTGAACAAGCCCCTTTGGACAGGCGAGCAAGAAATTAAGCATGGGACATACCTGTCCCAATTCAGAGCTAACAACGGCTCAGGAGAGGCCTTCTGAGGGTCTTGGCTGGCACCACCAGCTGATTCCTCTGCCACTGGGTGTGAAAGAAGGAAAAGGATGGAGAGGTTCTATAGTGGAGAATAACCGAACAGAAATTTTACAGTGTTTTTTCTTTTCCATATCTGAGATCTATAGATCAGGAAACTGAGGCTCACATTGCTTAGGTGGCTTAATTAAGGTCACATACCTTAAACGCAGTAGAGACAGAGTCAAAACCAGATCTTTCTGCTGTGTCTATCACACACCCTGCTTCCACTGAATTACGGAACGGAATCTGATCCCCGGGGAATCTGTACTAATGTTCTGCTTCTGTCATGGGCACGGGGGAAGTAGCTCTTCTTCTTGACATTAACCCCAAAGGTTAAACTGTATGTTTGCGCTAATTCCTATTGATAGGATATCGAGGATCTGTCATGAATTTGTTGATCCAAAATGATCTTGAATCTCTTTACATTTTGGTACCACTTTAATTTCATAAATTAAATATATGTTCTTATAAAACCAGTCCTCATTTGTTGCTATGTTGATTTCAACCCAAACTTCTTAGTCTGACCTTCCGGCATTACTGGGGCATTAGTAATTGAGAAAGGTTCTGGAAGATGCTTCTGTAAGGAACAGATTTGGCGTTTTAACCTGCACCTTCAGTGGCTATACTTCAAAGGGTAAAATCTGTCTAATGGATAGATTTCAGCTGTTACAGCGGGTTGATGGGGGGTATAAATCCTGTTAGTGGAGGAATTTTGGTCTGTGTGTCAAATCCTGCCGCATAACTAACTTCTAGGTAAGGCCAGTCCTAACCTGAAAGAAGGCATTCTGGAAAATCTGAAATGCAAATCATGCTCAGGTTGTGATGTTAGAGAAAACATCAAACTGGAACAGCAGTGTTGTCCCTCTGGCCATTTCCGGAAACTGCAGAGAAGCGGCGGAGGTGGGGGGTGTTCACCCTACGCCGCGGGCCCAGTGGCGGCTCTACTGTCAGAGCTCGACGGTACAGCGAAGACTCATCCCTCCGAGGAGAATTCCCTTCTGTGTAAGAAGTTCTTACAGAATTAATCCTCAAAAATCTTTGCTGGGCTTTACCAGATTGTTCTCTGGTATATATTTCAGAAGGAGCCAGAGGCCTCAGATGGAACACGATATCTGGGCACAGATGAAGAGCCCCAACACAGGAAGGTGCCCCTGAGCACTTAGGGACATTAAGACCCCTCCATTAGGTCGGAGATGATCCAGGGAGGTGAGGGCTCACCCCCGTCTACTGAAAGGAAATGTGCGTCTGGGCAGATTCTAAGCAGAACTGTGACATATTTCACTGGAAGTGAAGTGGGAGATGTCATAAATTCGTGTGGGGGCTGTTCCTGTTTGGGGTTACTCATCACAATTAGAGAGTACGTCGCTCAGAAAATGCAGCTTCGGGGGCCTGGACTTTTGAGGAAGTTGAAGCAGGGAGGAGATCTTTGCTATTGTTGTTGGTCCTCCCTGCCATCAGTCCCCATGCTCTAGGATGGTTATGTGTTTGCAGAATGGGTTGGTTGGGCACCTCTGGGGGCTGTGGGCATCGCTAGGATGAACGAGGGCTGGCATGTTAGAAGTCACTTATTTGGACCCTGCTCTCTCTCTCGAGATCAGATGCACGAATAAATTCCTCCAAGTGTCCTCCGTTCATGCTTTTCAAATTTATTTCCATCTGAGATCCACTTTGGCTAGGCATATACCCACGGGCCTCTACCTCTCCAGCTCTTTCTTGCTAATGTAAAATCAGCTCGTTGGAATGAATAAAGAGAATGGCACTGCTTTGGCTCAAATGCTAATGAGCACTTTCACTTTGTCATAATGTAAATATTAAAGTTTTAAGAGACAGCCCTGGGACCAACTAATTATTTTAAAGTGCTTGCAGAATGTCCACACTGAGAAGCTATGTCATTTAGTGCAGAGACTCCTGGATTCCCTAAACTTGGTCTCCACAGGCCTCCAGGGGCCAGCCAGAAGAAAGCTCCTCATAGACCCATAAGATGTTAGAGCTAGCAAATGTAGTCCTTGAGTCCCTTCCCTCATTTTAGGGATGGGAAACGGATCACAGAGTGCCAAGATCTCGTGATTAGCTTGGGAGCCTCATGGTTAGACTGCCAGTCAGGGGGTGGGTGGTGGCTTTTCTCTCTCCCTCTCGCTGGGGAAAAGGACAGTGATCCCTTGATTGTCCACACAGGAGGTGTTTTGGGGGTTGGTTTTTGTTTCATTTTTGTGCTTTTTGTTTGTTTGTTTGATTTCGTTTCCTAAAGAGGATCTTCGTACCTCTTCTTGTCCTTCCTGCTTTTAGGGAGAATGCAGTGTTTATCTATCAGATTTGTTCCAGGGAAGATTTGCTTATAGAAGCATCCGCACTTATCCCACTTAGTTCTGAAATAGGAGGTAAAGCAGTTCTTATCCTTTACAGGTTATTTTTTAGGGAGGCAGGAGCCCAAGGTGAATGTTCGTGGCTCGACGACATTTTGCTCTCTTTTACCCTCCTCATTCCAGTCTTCATGACCCAGCAGGGTGCTGGGTGCAAACTGGTGTTCAGAACGACTGAATTGATTTGGATGTTTTGAGAACAGCGATCAAACATGATTCTGTGGTCAATTTAGATTGCTCCCTCTGTCCTGAGTGTTAGGTATCCTCTCCTTCCTGGCCCTTTGTGGAGAAACAACACGTCGTTTTACTTTTGAAAAACAAAATAGCTCACCAAACAGACCATGTGTGTAGCTTGTATTGTTTAACAAAAATAATAGAGCTTTAGCTGAAGTTTGAAGCAGTTAAATTCAGGGGCGGGGGGAAGGCAGTTCTGAATTACATTGTAGGCAGTCGACTTTAGAACTCCTCTCTCCAGGGATGGAGCATATTAATCTGTGTTCTAGTGAGATCTGGACAAATTTATTTATGTTAGACCACCCACTTTAAGGGAAACTAGGAATAGCTTAAAAATATGCAATCTAGTATTTAAAAGGTGCTTTTATGAGATCATTTTTCTCATTATATGTGTTCATTGAAGAAAAAATTGTGATTACATGTCATTTTATTTTACTTAATTTTTTAATTTTTTTAATTTTTTATTTTTTACACGCCATTTTAAAGAAGAACATCATACATGATGCTGTGATCCAGAGATAATTACTATATCATTTTGCTATATTTCTTTTTAATCTTATTCTTAAGTATATTTTCTTACATTGCTGAAGCCATATTATATATTCAATTTTCTGTTTTCCATTTATATTAGAGCAAAATATTTAGGTTATTTCCAATTCTTGGGAGTATGAATAACCTTTAATGGACCTCTTTGTTTATTAAAAAAAAAAATCTGCTCAGATAATTATTTCAAAGACAGATTACAATTATTGGGCCAAGAGGGGTGATCATTTTAAAAATTTGCGTTATATATATTATGTATCTATGTTATATTGTATCAGTTTGTAATCATAGCAGCAATACATATAAGGAGCCCTTCATGTGCCCAATTTCGTGAGCACTGAGGTGCAATTGTTAAAAAAAAAAAAGTCCATATTAGGCCCCGTGTCTGGCTCTGTGCTGACAGTGTGGAGCCTGCTTGGGATTCTCTCTCGCCCTCTCTCTTTGCCCCTCCCCTGATCCCCCCCACCCCTTTCTAAATAAATAAACTTTAAAAAATCCATATTATTTTATATGAATGATAGTTGTCTTCATTTGTATTTTTAAATTTTAAATGTGGTTGACTTTTTCAAATATTTATTAGCAATTTATATATAATTTTTGTAGCTAATTTCCCCCCATATATTTATCTGGCTAGTGTTTTCCTTATCCATTTGTAGGAGCTCTTTATATATTAAACATATTTTTTTAAGTTTGTTTATTTTGAGAGAGAGAGAGAGAGCGTGTGCATGCGCACAAGCGGGGGGGGGGGGGAGGTGGGGTGAGCAGAGAGAGAGAGAGAGAGAGAGAGAGAGAGAGAGAGAGAATTCCAAGCAGGCTCTGCACTGTCAGCCCAGAGTGCACTGCACTGTTAAACTCATGAACTGTGAGATCATGACCTAAGCTGAAATCAAGAGTCCAATGCTTAACCGACTGAGCCACCCAGGTGCCCCTATGTTAAACATATTGATATTTGACTGTTATACAACACACACACTTTTAAAATACTAATTTAGGGGCGCCTAGGTGGCTCAGTCGGTTAAGCGCCGGACTTCAGCTCAGGTCATGATCTCGCGGTCCATGAGTTCGAGCCCCGCATCGGGCTCTAGGCTGATGGCTCAGAGCCTGGAGCCTGTTTCCGATTCTGTGTCTCCCTCTCTCTCTGCCCCTCCCCCGTTCATGCTCTGTCTCTCTTTGTCTCAAAAATAAATAAATGTTGAAAAAAAATTTTTTTAAATACTAATTTATTATTGGTCTTTTAATTAAAACACTTTGGGACATTTAGAAGTCTTTTGACTTTATGCACTCAAAATTACATATTTATATATATCCTGTTAATTTTGTTTACTGCCTTTACACTAGAATTTCCTTTTCTATCCTTTTTCAGAGGAAGGGGACAAAATGTGGATGGAGGCAGAATAGCCTGGGCTGGGAGGAGGACTTGGTTGGGACTTGGATTAGAGGTTGATTGTATTTGTGGACCTCATAGCCAGGTGTCTCCTCACTGCTAACATACTCGGGAACTCCCTCTAGGTACGACATATGGTACCATTTTTCTCAGTGTGATAAGGCTTCTCCCAGGATTGGGAAGGTAGAGAGACTGTAGGCTGATAGTGAAGGACTGTGAAAGTTTGCCTAATTAAATTAATGTATAAAGAGAGGAGACACAATGCCTGTCACTTCTGCAAGAAAAATGATTGAGGTTCCAACTTGGCTCTAGCATTATATCTCTAAGGAAATAATAATTCACAGGAGGACAGTTGTCTGTGTTAAAATTGAATGCATGTGGAATCCAGTTGCCAGAGAGATGTTTTTGTTGGGAGGTAGGTTCTTCATGGTGGTTTGTTAGAGCTTGGGTTAAGATAACATCCCCTCTTGTAAGCCATTAAACTTCTCATGTTCTCAGCAGGCACATTTATTATCAATAATTTGGTTTCCAAGATATCATAATAAGCAAGGGAAGAAGTTGCCTTGCACAGGGACTAAAAATGCAAATTCATAGGCATTTGGGTTTAAGTCTGAATCTTGTCCCAATTTAAATAGCTTAAGTTTGCCACTTGTAGGCCAATCACCTGTTGGTTTACTAAGAACATTCACTTTCTTTTTTCTTTTTTTTAATGTTTATTTTTGAGAGAGAGAGAGAGAGAGAGAGAGAGAGACTGTGGCAGAGAGGAAGGGGAAGGGGCAGAGACAGAGAGACAGGAGGACAGGGGATAGAAGATCTGAAGTGGGACTCTGTAGCCCCATGTGGGGCTTGAACTCACCAACTGCAAGATCATGACCTGAGCTGCTAAGCTAAAGTCTGATGCTTAACTGAGCCACCCAAGCACCCCAAACTTTCTTAATCAACAGACTAAACACCAATTACTCAATGGCTGTACTGCCACAAGGAGGTTCCTCTAGCCATCAGCAGACCTTATCACTACTGCAAAGCCATTTGGAAAACAAATGGTTTTTTTGCTTTTTTAAACAAATACGTTACATAACAAAATATGTTCATCAATTAGGAAAAGGACTCAGTGGGATTTGCTCGTTCTAATAAAGGTACCAAAAGGAACAGACATGGATGAAATGGATCTGGGTGCCAACTTGCAGACCTATAATGTCCTGTTACTATGCAATATTCAGGGTTTGTATTATGCAAGTATTTTTATTAACATAAATGGCCCCATACTCTATGTATTGTTCTGCAACTTCTTTTCCCAATAACGCATTTTGAGGCTCTTTTCTTGTTATTATGCATATAGATTCACTTCATTATTTTTAACTGTATGGAATATAGACTTATCAGAATTTATTATACCACTTTTTGCTATATGATTATGTCATTTCCAGGGTGTTATAACCCCAATCGCTGCACCAACTTTTTCCTTTTTAATCGTAAAGTTAATATATGTGTATTTTATTGTAAATTTGGAAAATACAAAAGCATAATGAGAAAACAGGTAATCACCCAATTCCCATGAGCTCAGATATTCACTACTCACTAGTGAGATACTTTCTTAGAGATTAAAAAAAATCATAATTTGGTAACAGCTAATTGACAATCAGGCTACATTATACTGTTTTGCAATAAACAAGGTAATAAATTATGCCTTAAATATATCAAGAATTTCGATTATTTAGGTTACTGATTGAAGGATTTAGAAAGCAAACAACTTATGAATTTCATGTTAGTGATGGACGGTATTCTACATTTTATTAAGTTTTTATCCCTTTTTTGAATAGAGTTCTTTTTTATAGACAAAGTTACCATGACTTTTAAGTCATTTCTAAGACCCATATGGAAATTATAATAGCAATAGAGGTTATTTTAAAATTGCGTTAAAAAAGTTATTTATACTTTGTATTTATCATATTTCTGGTGATGTATCTTGGAATTTTTATGGGTCTTCATATTTTTATGAAAATTAAAAATGTGTTTTTAATACAGTATTGTCTAAAACATGCAGCATAAATTTTGTGAAATCTAAGTGGTGCGATATAAAAGTTAATTATCCATATATTATGAGCAAAATTTGTAATATTGGGGTTTTCACCAAATTTAAATTAAGATTTGCATAATTTCAGTTGAACTAAAAGAATTGTGAATTATTTTTACTCCTGCCACATGGTGGCGACACTTCAGCTTGTAAGGGAAGCAACTAGGACATTCCTTGTTAGCCTGTTGTGTTCTACCTTGTGCTTCATGAGAATATCTGTAAGAAATATTGGTTACTTTTCTGCTATTATGTTTAACGGCCACTTAAAATTTTTCAAATTATTTTATGCATCATTATAGTAGCTTTTGTTAAGAGTTGGTACCAAAGCTCATGCTGCAAAGTGTGCATCTAAATACATAAGTTGGGGCGCCTGGGTGGTTCAGTCGGTTAAGCCTCTGACTTCAGCTCAGGTCATGATCTCGCGGTCCGTGAGTTCGAGCCCCGCGTCGGGCTCTGTGCTGACCGCTCAGAGCCTGGATGGAGCCCGTTTCGGATTCTGTGTCTCCCTCTCTCTCTGACCCTCCCCCATTCATGCTCTGTCTCTCTCTGTCTCAAAAATAAATGTTAAAAAAAATTGAAAAAAATACATAACTTACTTTGTAACTTTTAAACAGATCTTAGCTATAATTTGGTGCCATGAAGAAGGCCAGACGACTGCCTTGATGTTTTATTATTAATTTAAAGAAGAGCAATTGCTAAATATTATAGATAATGCTAAGAAAATAAAGAACAGCATGAAAACAGAAATGTGCTACGAATTTGTAAATATATGGGCTCTGTAAATCAATTCCTCCTTTGCTCCCACTGGGAATTTCCCACCTTGAATTATGAAAGACTACAAAGAATATATATTTCTTGTAAAATGCAACTGACTCACATTGGGGCTTATCTTAATGATGATCTTGTAAGCAAATACTGCCACAAGATTCCAACACCCTCCTTTGCTTTTTAATAATGTTAGCAATAATGAAGGTCAAGTGATGTCAGGTAATTTGAATAGAAAAAAATTGTAAGCAAATGGAATCATCACATCTGGGATGCCATACACATGTAAAACTCAATGTGTGACCAATGCTGTATTCATCATGCATGTAGCTATGCTGTGTAGAAGTCATCTTTTGGTAAGCCATTTATTTGACTACAGTTGATTAGGAATACCTACAGTAGTAATTACTCAGTAAAGAATGTTTCATTAAAAGTTAAAACTATTTCTTTCAATATTGCCCTGTTGTTGGGGCGCCTGGGTGGCACAGTCGGTTAAGCGTCCGACTTCAGCCAGGTCACGATCTTGCGGTCCATGAGTTCGAGCCCCGCATCAGGCTCTGGGCTGATGGCTCAGAGCCTGGAGCCTGTTTCCGATTCTGTGTCTCCCTCTCTCTCTGCCCCTCCCACGTTCATGCTCTGTCTCTCTCTGTCCCAAAAATAAATAAAAAACGTTGAAAAAAAATTAAAAAAAAATATTGCCCTGTTGGATCGTAAATTAATTGGACTGCCAAGTGAATGGAATTGGACCACCAAGTGAACAGATTAACGATTCAATATGAATTTGTGTTTGAACAAAGGAAAAATAGCAACGGTGAAAATTATGCACAAAATAAAAAACATCAAGCTGATGAGTAAAATCCACTACCACATATATATTTTTCATCTCTTCAATTCAAAACTGATGATATAGTTTCAGCAAAACTTCACGTATAATATTTAATGAAAATCTTTAAAGTTTTATTGGTTTTAAATTTTTGCACATGTTTCACTTGTATTTTTTAATTGTTGGTACAAGCGCAATAAGCATATAGAGTTTAAACAGTATTTTATGTTTCTACATGTTTAAATAATATTATGTTAAAAGTAGTGCAGTTAACACTGGGGTCTATGAAAATTATTTGTCCTTTAAAGGAGCTATACCTGACTCAGGTTGAGAAACTTTGCTATGAGGTTGGGAAGTCTGAGGTTCCTTTTGCAGATTTCCCCCCTGTTTTCTGGTTCTACCACTGTGGCCAGAGTGCCTGGTGGGGAATGTGGCTGGAGCCCACATCATAGCACTTAGTGGCAGGAGGCAGGGGCTGGGGAGCACTGTGTAACTGCTACATGGAGGTAGGTGGCCAATACTCTGAGCTGGGGAGTCCTGATGTGCAAGAAGAGGTCAACATCTTTGCTGAGTGGTTTTAAGAATCTTCCTCTCCATTTCTCTCTTTCATTTGATGAGATACTGCCTGAAACATTGACAGGCAAGCACTGCCTGTGTAAATCAGTTCAAAATAAAGTTCTCTGTATTTTAGAATTTATGGGACCCAAGGATTCTGTTCACTCTCCTTTTGGTGTTCTTCTCCCTTTGGAAGACTGAGTCTAAAACAAGAAATGAGCCTTTTGTTCCTCATACCCATAGTGTACCTTTTAGTTTCACTGTCTCTGAGAGGAATCTCAGTAGATCCAGACTGATGGTCTCATCTTTGAGAGGAAGGTTCCCTGTGTGCCTCAACTGCTGTCTCCAGGAATCTTCCAAATCACAGGTCAGCTGCAGTCACAAGACCACCAGTGAGCCCCTAGGGTCTTCTCTGCTTTTCTTTCTGCCCATATTCACTGTCTTCTGAGATCTGGGATAAGGACAAGCACTTTAGAACTGCTGGACTGTGCTGGTCAGTTTGGTTAAGCAGACAGTTGTGTTTCCCAGAATCTCCTTCCACATGTAGTTCTGCAGCAAAGATGGCCAAAAGATGGAATAGCATGTGATTTGGAAGACAAAAGTGAAAGACTTACAATTCCTCTTACAAGGTCACGGTGGTCAGATACAGAGGTACTAGGCAGGTCCCAAGTTGTCTTTGTTCTCCTACATTCTATGTCCAGCTAATCTTTCTGACTCTTGACTTCCCTGGCCAACAGTGACCCCAGGCTCATCATGAGATGCTTGGCCTTGGGTCCACATAAGAGGTGGCTACAGAATTGTAACTGATTCTATCTTGGAGTTACAGTGGTTCTGCTAACCTGGCTGACCTCTAAGTGATAACAATTTTTTGGCCCTGGAACTGATTTGGAGGAACAGAACTTTAAGGATGGGAAGTTAGTATTGATTCTCTGATTTTAGTAGGATTAGTGAGCCCATTGGCAATGGTAAATGGGACACTAGTAGTTCCTGACATTGGGGTCTATGGAAAAAAGGAGTTGGGTTATCAGATCGCTGTTGCCGTAGAACAATTTAGTAGAAATAAAGAGTAAGAGGTGTGGGTTTCTTCTGAGTGCCCATAGAGAAACTGGAGGAAGAAAATAATGAACTTACCTTTTCAACCTTTTCGACTCAAGGTCCAGGAAGGAACTGCAAAGTTTCTGTGACTGCTCTGATAGAAATCTTTATTTCTCATAACTGCAGGGTCGGACATTTCTGAAAACCAAACCCAGAGGCTAATCTTGTGGGTAGCTGGATTATAATACCAATTTAATTCAAGGTCTCTTATGGTTAAAATTAAGGCATTGATTGGGATTGACGTAGGCTCCTGAAAATAGCCACATGTGGGCAGATTCTGAGGAAACCAAGGTTTTGCAGCCCCTCAGTCTTCCTTTTCCAGAAGCTGACTCCCTCCATTATTTGGGGAGTTTAGTCCCTCCTTGCTTGAAGAATCTATCCTCTGGATAAATGCTGAGACTCTTCGAGAGCCAGCCTCAACATCTTTCATTGTTCCTATATCTAAAACCAGGCCCCATGGGACAAGTACAAAATAATGAGGTGTCATACATGCTAAAAGAATTGTAAGATTTTTCTAATTTATATGGGCAAAGTTTATATAATCTAAAATTTTAGTTTATAGAATTAATTTTTTTTTAATTTAAAAAAAAAATAGAAATTTTCCTTTTTCCTTTCCCACAAAAGACCTGCAGCCATTTGCCAAGGTAAATGCACTGGGGAAGGGAAAATACCTAGACTTTTTGGGGATTTCTGGACACTGGCTCTGAAATGATACTAAGTCTTGGAAACCCAGTATGCCACTCTGTCCACTTATCAGAGTAGGGGTTTATTACGGCCAAATGATTAATAGTATTTTGGCTCAAGTATATCTCACAGGGTATCCAGCTGGGCTCTGAACTCACCCCATGGTTATTTTCCAAGTTCTAGAGTGTCTAATTGAAAGACACACACTCAGCAAATGGCAGAATCACTGTAACTGTTGTCTGATCTATGGAATGAGGACAAGTCGAAGACATTAGAATTGCCTCTGAATTCCAAAACGGTAGATCCAGTAATACTGGAGAAACTGTAGACATTAATGCCTCTATAAAGGACTTACAAGATATAGTGCTTGCAATTACCAGCTCATCTCCATTCATCTCATCTATTTGGCCTGAGTGGAAGGAAGATGACTGTTGAAGAATGGCAAAGGATTACTGTGCATATAACGAGATGGTGAATAGAATTGCAGCTGCTGTTCCAGATGTGGCTTCATTGCTGGATTAAATCAACAAATCCTTTGACATTTGACTCAGGCATTGATATGAAAAATAATTTTGTTCTTCTGTATACCTGCTAGCAGAGATTACAGGAAGCATTTTTTTTTTTTTTTTTTTTTTTTTTTACCCAGAAGGTCCAGCAGTATACCTTCATTGTTTCACTTTAAATATATGTCAGCTCTCTTCACCTTGTCCTATTTTGTTCCACAGGGATTTGATTGCATTGCCATTCCACAAGACATCACATGGATCCACTACGTTGATGGACCAACTGCTTTAGACACCTTGGTAAGACACATATATGCCAAAGGGTAGGAAATACATCCAAGAAAAATTTAGGGGCTTGCTCCCTCAGTGAACATTTTTGGGTTTCCATGCTCTGGGACAAATTGAGATGCCTCTTGCAGGATGAAGGTCAAATTGCTACATCTGGTCTCTCCTACTGTTAAGAAAGAGTCATAATACCTGATGTGCCTCATTGGGTTCTGGAGACAACATATGTCTTACTTGAGTGTGTTGTTATAGCCTAGACCTATTTACTGAGTGATGTGAAAGGCTTCCAGTTTTGAAAAGGGCATAGAAAAATAGAGCTGCAGGACTGGTGGTCCCAGTCCCCCAAATAGATGCACTCTTACCAGAGGACACAACAAGGTTTCCATAAACCAATAAGTCACAGCTGCTGTGTAACAAACTGCCTCAAACTTTGGTGCCTTAACACAACACTTTATTATCACCTCTTAAAGTTCTGTGGGTTGAGTGGGCTCAGCTGTGTGGTTCTTGCTCAAGGTCTTTCATGTGTTCATGGTCAGTTGTTGGCTGGACTGATGTCATCTGATGTCTCAGTTGGGTATGACATCTTTACAGCTTCTTTGCTTACATGATGGAGCTTGGGATGGGGGTGCTGTTCTGAAATTGCTGAAGGCTGACTAGCCATCTTTCTCTCATTTGGCTTCCTCTTATCATGGTAGTATCAGAACAGCTCACATGATGGCTGCCTTCCCCCAGAGCAAGTATTCTAAGAAATCAAGACAAAAACTGCAAAGCTTCTCCCAACAGAGCCTCAGAAGTCATGTAACATGATTTCTACCACATTGTACTTACAGTCGAGTACAGATTTCAAGTGGGGAGCGGGGGGTGGGGTGGGGGCGTCCACACAAGAATCTGAATACTGAGAGGTGTAGTTCATTGGAAGACCATCTTTGGAGACCAGTTATCACAGTTGCCTTGAAAATTTCCTGAATAGACAGATTCTTACCTTAATAACGATTCTCTTTACTAACAAATATTTATGGGGGAATACATAGTGTGTGAGAGCCTTAGAGTAAGTAGAAGAAATAGAGAAGGCATTGTACCTATCCTCAAAGTTTGTACATTATACCGTGAAATATTCATATTAGCACTGAAGCTTAGGGCAAGCTGGGAGTCCCAGAAGTGAGAATTAATGTACTGGTACTGATGGACAATGTGTGTATTACAGCTCTCTGAGGTGAAATAAATAGATTGATAATGGCCCTCTGTACATAGTTGTATCAACAATAAAATGATGGAATACTTTCCTAGCTGAAAATTTTTACAACCCAGTGATTCTTAATCTGGTAACCAACTCATTCCTCAGAAGATCTGCTTACCTCAAAAAATTGTTTATGAGGATACATTGGAGTGTCAGAAAGGACCTTGTAAACTATGAACAGTGATACAAATGTATGAGGCTGCTTTTAACTTTTCAAAAAGGACAAATGATAGAGGTGATATAAATATTTGTTGAATAAATGAATTAGAAGGTAAAATGCATTCTTGAAACAAATTTAATAAGTGGTTAGCTGAACCATTGTCCCTTTTGAAGTTATAATATTATTGCTTACTCAACCTTATTATACTTGACATTTCTTGGGGTTTTGTGTCTTAATCCTTCTTTTGTCCTAGATATATGGCTTGATGAGAATAAAGCAAATGAAGGGGAAATGGAAGAGAGACAGTGTCATGTGTAGGTGATAAACAACATCATTTATTTTTTTATACATGCATCAGATCTTACTCATTTGTTGAATAATTCAGATGAAGTCCTAGGCTTCTTGATGTTATATTCTGGTGGATATACAGATAAAAAATATGCCAACACATATATAATATGATGTCTGCTAATGATGATTGCCATGAAAAAATGTGAGACAGGGTAAGGGGAAAGTGGGATGGGTTGGAGGAGTACTAGCTGTATAAGACTGAAGGAAAGACGTATCTGATGAGGTGGCATTTGAGCAGTGATCTGAATCATGGGATGAAGGGAAACATTTGAAGCAACAATATTCAAGTAAAAAACCCCAGAGGTGGAAGCCTGCTTGGGACACTCAAGGAACTATTCTAGGGGGTAAGAGTGATCCCAGTAGAGGAAGAAAGGTGAAGGAAAGATGGGAAATATTCAGTAAACTTGAGAGTCTTCTACTTGTCATGTTCTGTGTCATGTTGGGAATATTGAGGTGAAAGAGATATCCTTGCTCTCAAGAAATTGAGTATCCTAGAGGAAGCAGGCAACAAATATAAAAATGTACAAGGAGATAAGTGCTATTTTGGAAGTATGTTCAAATTTCAAAGGGAGCCAAAGGACAGAGACTTTAAATTTGCCTAGACCTTAAATTAAGCTTTAGAGAGGAGATATCAGAGGACCATGAGGAGGAGGTGGTGATGAGGTTGGAAACTCCAAACAAAGAGAAGAGTAGAGAGAAGGATGGAGATAAGAGATGTGTTAACTCGTGGCATTTCTTGAATTCAGTATTTTGGTATATCTAGGTCAACATTGGTGAGAGATGTGTCAGGAGAGGAGGTTGAATTGGTAGCTAAGGGTGAATCATGTGTGGGCTTGTGCCAGGCTAAGTCTAAAAAATTGTGAGAAGTGAAGTAAAATACATAAATCTGCCTTTTGCACAGAGCTGTGAGGTAAGATTGTATCATTAACTAAGGTAAGAAATACAGAATCAGAAGAGCTTGAAGTAGAGGAGGTGAGAAGATTATAGGTTTTAGGATTATACATTTTATATTGCTCAAGGGTCATCTGACCAAAAGGAAGTGGGCTGTATACATAGGTCTGAAGCAAAATCAAGATTAGAGCCTTGAGAGTCATTAGCACAAGTATTAGTTGCAATCCAAGTGTGGACAAAGAATTAGAGTAAGGTTGGAGCCAGAAAAACAGCAGCATTTAAGGCAAGAAATAGAGGAGAATTGACTCTAAGAATCCTGTAGTATCACTGACCTTGTAGTGTTTGAAAATTTTATTAATAAGCCTAACTTGTCAAGTAACTGTGAACTTGTAGGAAATAATTATAACTCATCTTTTTTGGTGTATTCATATTTCCAGCAATTGTCCCGGAGCTTTGTACATGGGATACTTAATGTATGTGTATTCAAATGAATGTATGAATAATTAATTAATGAAGGACTCTCTGGCTTGACATTTCTGCTTGGTGCTTCCATCTTTTAGTGTGACATTTCCTAGCAATTGTTCTATGTGTCTTTTTATTTTTATTACTTTTTTTTTATTGTACAAGGAACACACATTTATTAAAGAAAAATTAGAAAGAGGAAAGATAAAACAATTACCCTGAATTCTACTACCAGGAATAACTATTATTAACATTTCATGTCTATCATTTTAGACCACTGCAATCAATAGAAATACAATGCGAGCCACATAAATAAAATTTTTTTAGTAGCCACATTGAAAGAAACTATAAATAAATATATAAAATTAATTTAAAAATTTATTTGACTTGATAAACCTCAAATATCATTTCAACATTAGTCAATAAAAATATTTATGAGATTGTTTACATTCTTTTCTTCATACAAGTCTTTGAAACTTGGTGTATATTTTACACTCACAACACATCATAATTTGGACACATCACAATTCAGTGTTTAAGAGCCACATGTAGCTAGGGGCTATGTATGGACAGCACAGTTTAAGACTCCTTTTGATGTATAAATAATGACATGACTATATTTAAATTGTAATTCTCCCTAAACAAAATGCAGGTCACATGAAACCTACAGTTTTGTAACTTTTTATAATAACTGTTTAGTTTTAGAACAGTTTTAGATTTACAGAAAAGTTGTGAAGACAGTATACATACTTTCCATATACTGCACACCCAGTTTCCCTTACTATTAACATCTTACAGTGGTACATTTGCCACAATTAATGAACCGATACTGATATATTATTATTGACTAAGATTCATTCTTTGGTAGATTTACTTTGATTTTACCCAACGTCCTTTATCTCCTGCAGATTCTCACGAGGAGACCACATTACGCTTAGTTTCCATGTCTTCTTAGGCTCCTCTCAGCTATGACAATTTCTCAGATTTTTCTTATTTTTTAAAATGTTTTGTAAATTGAAATTTTATTATATTTCAGAGAGAGAAAGAGAGCATGAGCAGGGGAGAGGGGCCAAAGGGAGATAGAGAAAGAAACCCAAGCAGGCTGCGTGCTCTGTGTGGAGCCCAATGCAGGGCTTGATCCCACAATCTGGGATCGTGACCTGAACCAAAATGAAGAGTTGGATGCTCAGCCAACTGGGCCACCCAGGCGCCCTTCAGATTTTTCTTATTTTTGATGATTTAGACAATTTTTTAGGAGTATTAGTTAAATATTTTGCAGATGTCCCTCAATTGGGATATTTCAGTGATTTCCTCATGATTAGGCTGGGGTTATGGGTTTTTTTGGAAGGAAGACCACAGAGGTAAAGTGCCATTTCTCATCACATCATATCAACAGGACATGCTATCAACGTGACAGCTCTGTTGATGTTGACCATGGTCAGTGAGCTAAGGTGGTGTTTGTCAGGTTTCTCCACTGTTGCTCTTTTTAAATTTTTTAAAAAATAGTTTATTCACGGGGCACCTGGGTGGCTCAGTTGGTTAAGCGTTGGACTTTGACCTAGTTCATGATCTCGCCATTCCGGAGTTCAAGCCCCGCGTCGGGCTCTGTGTTGACAGCTCAGAGCCTGGATCCTGCTTCAAATTCTGTGTCCCCCTCTCTCTCTGTCCCTCCCCCACTCATCCTCTGCCTCTCTCTCTCTCTCAAAAATAAGTAAACGTTAAAAATTTTTTTTTAAAGTAGTTTATTCATTGGGATGCCTGAGGAGCTCATTGAGTTAAGCATCTGACTTCAGCTCGAGTCATGATCTTGCGGTCTGTGAGTTTAAGCCCTGTGTCAGAGCCTGGAGACTGCTTTGGATTCTGTGTCTCCCTCTGTCTCTGTCCCTCCCCTGCTTGCACCCTATCTCTATCTCAAAAATAAATAAACATTAAAAAATTGAAAAAAGTTAATAGTTTATACATTTATTTTGAGAGAGAGAGGGAAAGTGATCAGGAGAGGGGCAGAGAGAGATGGAGAGAGAGAGAGAATCTTAAGCAGGCTCCACACTGTCAGCGCAGAGCCTGATGCAGGGCTCAGTCTCACAAATTGTGAGATCATGATGTGAGCCAAAATCAAGAGTGGGATGCTTAAATGACTGAGCCATCCAGGAGTCCCAATCTACTGTTGCTCTTTTGTGACCCTTTCCATACTGTCCCTTTTGGAAGGAAGTCACTATGTGCAGTCCACACTTGAAGAATGGGATATGTGGAGTGTCTATATCAATTATTTAGAATTCTTAAGGATGGGAGATTTTTCTGTTTTGCCTCACTTATATATACAATAACTTATATATATCAGTGACTTTTGGATACTTATTTTATACCTTGGATTATTGGGTTATTACTCAACACTACTTTATTTTGTTGCTCACATTGTTCCAACTTTGGCCACAGGGAGCTTTTTTAGTTGACTCTGATGTCCCCTTAACATAACCCCATCATAGATGGTGGTGGTTCTTTTTCTTTCTTTCTTTCTTTCTTTCTTTCTTTCTTTCTTTCTTTCTTTCTTTCTTTCTTTCTTTCTTTCTTTCTTTCTTTCTTCTTTCTTCTCCTCCCTCCCTCCCTCCCTCCCTCCTTTCTTTCTGTCTGTCTGTCTGTCTGTCTGTCTGTCTTCACTATAAGATGCTTCAGGCTTATCTGGCATATTCCCTGCCCCAGCCCTGGAATCAGCCATTTCTCCAAGGAACTCTGGTTCCTTTTATTGAAACGATATTAGAAACCAACATCCAAGATCTAGGCATGCTCGTTGCTACCTCAGAAACATCAAACACACTATAGCTCTGGCTATCCTCAGAAACATCAAACACACGAATTAGGTTTTGAGAGACAGTGAGTTGAAAAGGTAGAGATGGGGAGGAAACTGTTTCTGGAGACGCAGCTAGCAGGCGCAGGATTTGGGATTTTGGAAAATCACAGTCTCACAAGGAATCCAGAAGTTCTTTAAATTTTTTTTTTCAACATTTATTTATTTTTTGGGACAGAGAGAGACAGAGCATGAACGGGGGAGGGGCAGAGAGAGAGGGAGACACAGAATCGGAAACAGGCTCCAGGCTCCGAGCCATCAGCCCAGAGCCTGACGCGGGGCTCGAACTCACGGACCGCGAGATCGTGACCTGGCTGAAGTCAGACGCTTAACCGACTGCGCCACCCAGGCGCCCCAGGAATCCAGAAGTTCTAAGCAAGCAAGATTCTTTGAAGAGACACAGTTGGGAGATTAATCTGGCAGCACTAAGCAAGGTGACCCTAAGCAGGAAGAATCTGAAAGGGAAGAGAACAGTTAAATAAATGTTCAGTGTAATAACAGGTACAGTGTTAAATTTGTCCCTTCCCCTTATCACCCTGGATGATGTGGGAGGAAAGAGCTGAACAACTGATCTAATCGGAACAGTCTGAGGAGTCATAACCTGTCTCACCTGCAGGAAGCCAGGAGTTTATGTAGGTCTCTTTTGATTGCAAGTGATAGAAAACCCATCTCAAAATAATTTATTAAAAAGAAAGAAATTAATTGTGTTGCATTTTTGGTGTCTTCCCTGTATCCCTTTGTGCTTATGACTTCAGTGCACATTGTCCCCTTCCTCTTGCCAGAACTTGGGTTTCTTTGCCTAAGGACTTTCTCTTACTGCACAGCCTGCTTGGCAGACATAAGTGCTGGGGAATCATTACTCATATTCCCGGGCGCTGAGTGACTCACAGGATTTGGGATATCAATACCTTAGCTCCTCTGGCCCTCAGGTAGGACAAATTGAGGCAAGTGTCTCATATGGGTTGTCAGATACTCTGTGGTAGGATGAAACTCTGGGTGTTCATAGTGGCAGTTGACTTGAGACTACATATGCCCAGCATTTATTTATTTGTTTGTTTGTTTTTCTCATTTTTTAAAAATTTAAGTTTTAATTAGTGAACTTACTGCATAATATTGGTTTCTGGAGTAGAATTCAGTGATTCATCACTTCCATACAACAGCCAGTGCTCATCCCAACAAGTGTCCTCCTTAATGCCCATCACCCATCAAGCCCACCCCCCACCCACCTCTGTCCATCAACCTCAGTTTGCTCTCTATCGTTAAGAATCTGTTACGGTTTGTTTTCCTTTCTCCTTTTTTTTCTTTACTCCTTTCCTATATGTCCATCTGTTTTCTTTCTTAAATTTCACATACGAGTGAAATCATATGGTATTTGTCTTTCTCTGACTGACTTATTTCCCTTAGCATAATACATTCTAGCTTCATCCATGTCATTGTAAGTGGCAAGATTTCATCTTTATTGATGGCATAGTAATATCCCATATATATATATATATACATATACATACATATATATACATATATATACATATACATACATATATATATATATACATATATATACATATACATACATATATATATATATATATACACACATATACATATATATAATATACTACCTCTTTATCCATTCATCAGTCAATGGACATATGGGCTGTCTCCATAGTTTGGCTATTGTTGATAACACTGCTATAAACATTGGGGTGTGTTCACCCCTTCAAATCTGTATTTTTGTGTGTTTTGGGTAAAATACCTAGTAGTGCAATTGCTGTATCATAGGGTAGTTCTATTTTTAACTTCTTGAGGAGTCTCCAAACTGCAGACTCCAAACTGCAGTTTTCCAGAGTGGCTGCATCAGTTTGCATTCCCACTAGCAGGGCAGGAGGGTTCCCCTTTCTCCAACTCCTCGCCAATACCTGTTGTTTCTTGTTGTTAATTTCAGCCATTCAGACAGGTGTGAGGTGGTATCTCATTGTGGTTTTGAGTTGTATTTCCCTGATGATGAGTAATGTGGAGCATCTTTTCATGTGTTCAGCCATCTGGATGTCTTCTTTGGGAGAGAGTCTATTCATGTCTTTTTCTCATTTCTTAACTGGGTTATTTGTTTTCTGCGTGTTGAGTTTGATCTAGTTCTTTAAGGTTTTGGATACTAATCCTTTATCAAATATATTGTTTACAAATATCTTTTCCCATTCCCTCAGTTGCCTTTTAGTTTTGTTGATTGTTTCCTTCACTGTGTTGAAGCTTTTCATGTCGATGAAGTCCCAGTAATTCATGTCTGCTTTTGTTTCCCTGGCCTCTGGCAACATGTTTAGTAAGCTACTACAGCTGAGGTCAACGAATTTCTGCCTCTGTTCTAGGATTTTGATGGTTTCCTGTCTTACATTTTGGTCTTCCATCCATTTTGAATTTATCTTTGTGTATGGTCCAGAAAGTGGTCCAGTTTCATTGTTCTGCATATTGCTGTCCAGTTTTCTCAATACCATTTGTTGAAGGGACTATCTTTTTTTCCATTGTACTCTTTCTTGCTTCTCAAAGATTAGTTGACTATATAGTTGTGGGTCCATGTCTGGGTTTTCTTTTCTGTTCCACTGATCTATGTGAATGTTTTTGTACCAGTACCATACTCTCTTGATGGCTACAGATTTGTAAGATAGCTTGAAGTCTGTAATAATGATGCCTCCAGCTTTGGTTTTTCAGGATTCCATTGGCTATTTGGAGTCTTTTGTGGTCCAAAAAAATTTAGGATTGTTTGTTCTAGCTCTATGAAAAATGCTGGTGGTGTTTTGGTAGGGATTACATTAATACACATGACCTTCACTGGCTGACTTCCCTTTTTGTCATTCTTCCTACAGCCCCTGCCAGGCATCCTGGGATCACCTCCCAAGTAAATCTCTTACACTCAAATCCTTGTTTTCTTCTGGAGGAATACAAGCTAAGACAGCTAGGGTGTACAACTGAAAAATCCCAGGTAAATCTCTAATCACTGCAGAGTCCAAGGGCCCAAACAATGTTGAGAGAGCTCAGTTTCACTCCCTCTTTTCGGAATCATGCTCTTCCTTTGTGGTGGGAAGAGGGCTGCTGGCAACTGTAGGTTTATATCCTATCCTCTTCCATCCCCAGCAGTATTTCCAAGAGTTTCATATTAAGTTTTGGGATGTGGGCTTGGGGCAGGCATCCATCCTTGAACCAATCATTGTGGTCAGAGAGATGAATTATGTTAATTGGCCAGGGAGTCCAAGGCTGGGGTAGGAGGAATCAGGGCTTGGTTATCCAGGGAAAATCCAGGTGTGGTCGTGAGAAAAGGGGGAATGGATGTTGGGCATGTCAAGGAGACAGATGGATATCTTGATCGGCAATGTGATCATCTCTAGGCACTAGATTTCTAGGTGAAAATACTGTTGAGGTTGGGATCTTGTAACCACAACTGTTTCTTTGAACCAGATGTGGGAATATTATTGCTAGAACATTCCTCAGCTTCCACTCTAGACCCACCAGTGCCACCCACCCTGCCTTCTGTCTACCTTTTCCTGTGTTGTGGGTTGTTTTCTCCTAAGTTCCTGGAGCAGGTAGCTGTTTCATGCTGAGCCCAGGGGGTTTTTGTAAGGTTCTTCCTGTCACTTCTCTCACTGTGGAGTTCTCTAACAGCACAGAAATAGACACCTGAGTCTGTAGACATCAAGCCTGTGATAGTGAGCTTTAGGGCTTTGTTTCCTTTCTGATGTGACACAGAATATCGTCCTTTCCTAGTGTTTGTTCTAGCAGAATTAAGATTAATGATTTCAGTCATGTTTCCATTGGAAAGCTGTTGAAAGAAGCTCATCACATAGTAAGTGTAGCTGAGTGTGAAAATGCAGTCCAAGGTCACAGATTGTTTCTCCCGTTTATGCACTGAACTTGGATATTGAGTGATGCTCTGTGTTTTGCTGGAACCTGTAGAAAAGAAGAAAAAAACCAACTTAGCTTCTGACATTGCTCCCAAGAAAGCTGTCACAAATAGCAAGGGTTTCATCCAGAAAACAAAGTGGAGAAAAGCACAGTCAAGTTCTCTTCTAACTTCTTTCCCAAACCCCCTCTATCAGGTGCCGACTGCAGGGGTGGTGGGCCCTTTACCAAAGTGGATGAAGGCCACCACTGTGCACAAGAGAGCGGGAAGTCCGGACTGCATCCTGGGGCCCTTCCTGCTGGTGAAATGGCTCTTGTTCTGCCTGTCACCTGCCAGGCCCTTTGCAGTGTCCCTGGAACTGAGTGGCTCTGTGGCCTTGCTTCTATAGGGCTGGCAGTGGGCCTTCTGCATACGTAAGCTTAGTCACACTTCCTGCTTTCTGTGTCTGCCTCCTGCCTCTTTTCCTCCAGGGCTCTCTTGTCTAATTGATCGATAACATGTCATATATAGTTTATCATGAAGAAAACTTGTCCAATGTGGACATAACCAAAAGGGAGAAGTAGACAATAAAATCCAACCA
The DNA here is from genome assembly GCF_018350175.1 of Felis catus. NCBI lineage: Eukaryota > Metazoa > Chordata > Mammalia > Carnivora > Felidae > Felis > Felis catus. Next base: position 72,974,608 of record NC_058373.1, on the reverse strand, counting down.
TAATCTCATTACCCAGAGATAACATTTTGTTCTAGTTCTTTCAGTATTTTTTAAATTTTTTTTTTCAACGTTTATTTATTTTTGGGACAGAGAGAGACAGAGCATGAACGGGGGAGGGGCAGAGAGAGAGGGAGACACAGAATCGGAAACAGGCTCCAGGCTCCGAGCCATCAGCCCAGAGCCTGACGCGGGGCTCGAACTCACGGACTGCGAGATCGTGACCTGGCTGAAGTCGGACGCTTAACCGACTGCGCCACCCAGGTGCCCCTGTTTCAGTATTTTTTAATGCAAATATGCATAATCTAATGGAATTGGGATCAAATTAAAAATACTTTTGTGTTGAACATTATGATATGAATATGCCACCATGTCATTCAACCGTATGTGAAAATATGATTTTTACAGTTTCATACTACTCTGCTGCGTAAATGTACCTTAATTTGTTTGAATATCATTGTTTGACATCATTTTGGTTCCTCTTTTATCTGTTTTAAATAAGATTTGGTGGACATTGTAAATATAAGTCTTTGCAATTCTGATAATTGATTTGTATATTAACTATGTTATTTCAAAGTTTTGAATAATGAAAAATTCAAACATCCACAAAAGAGTCTAGTGCAATGAAAAAGCATGTACTCATTGTCCAAGTTCTACAATTATCAAGTTATGGCCAATATTGTTCATCTACATCATCATTACCTTATATATCTATACCTCTTCCAGTTCTGGTTAGATTAAAGTAAATCCCAGACATCATGGGGTTCTGTACTTTACTCAGGAGACACGTAAGGTCTCCTTTTCGGCTGTGTGTGTGTGTGTGTGTGTGTGTGTGTGTGTGTGTGTGTGTGTTTTGTTAGTGATTGTTGATAAGCAGTGACTAGATCTATTGTTTGAATGGAAGCTGATTTGCAAAATGATGATATTCTAATTATATCATCTCTACTTCTAAAAGTAGTAGTTTTCTACTGAAGTTTTATTTTTTATTTTATTTTTTTTAATTTTTTTTTCAACGTTTATTTATTTTTGGGACAGAGAGAGAGAGAGCATGAATGGGGGAGGGGCAGAGAGAGAGGGAGACACAGAATCAGAAACAGGCTCCAGGCTCTGAGCCATCAGCCCTGAGCCTGACGCGGGGCTCGAACTCACAGACCGCGAGATCGTGACCTGGATGAAGTCGGACGCTTAACCGACTGCGCCACCCAGGTGCCCCTCTACTGAAGTTTTAAACTGAAGTATTCCTATTAAAATAATTTTTCCTTGCCAATTATTTGATTAACTTTGAGGTTAAGTGTAGGATTCTTTCCATTCATTTATCAGTTTGTAGGATAATGAGCTGATTCGCCTCTAGGGTGACCAAACCATCCCTGCTTGCCTGAGATGGAGGCGTTTCTCAGGACAAACACCAAAATACTCCCAAGCAAATGCCAGGCAACCAGGATAAATCCCCAAAAGTAATTAATGAGGATTGTTTTATGAACTCATGGATTAGAACATACTTGATGTGTTTTAGTTGATTGGATTCATGGTCTCAGTGATGTGGGAATTGTCCCATCTTTACCAGCAGAAATCTTTTCAGGCTGGCTCCTGAGTCTTCGTGACGTGGCCTCTGTAATCTGTGCTAGCTTCTAGTTTTCTGGGAGGAAAAGATATTCTAGGCTCATTTGTACACTTTCTCCCCCAGCAGTGGAATCAGCTATCTGTGATTAATGATAGATGTGTTTTCCTTTTGCAGTTCTAATGTTCTTATTATTTTACTGCACTTGTTAAAACGTTTAATGAAAAAGGGGTGCCTGGGTGGCTCAGTCAGTTAAGTGTCTGACTTTGGCTCAGGTCATGATCTCAGGGTTCATGGGTTCGAACCCTGCATCAGGCTCTGTGCCAACAGCTCAGAGCCTAGAGCCTGCTTTGGATTCTGTGTCTCCCATGTCTCTGCCCCTCCCTGGCTCATGTGCTCACTCGCTCTCTCTCTCAAAAATAAATAAAAACAAAAAATTTATTTAAAAAACATGTCTAGTTTAATGTAGAATAGAAAGAATAACATTGGAAATCTTTGTCTTTTTCAAATTTTTAAGGGAATGCTTTTAACATGTCCCTTTGAAAACAATTCAAAGATTCCCTAGGTCAGGTGAAGGAAGTTCCCTTTTCTTCCTAGTTTGTGAAGAAGTTTTAATTAGAAATACATGTTAAACTTGACCAAATCACTTTTCTGTATTTAGTGAGAGAATTTTATAGTTAATACCTTTTATGTGTGGTATGTTGCACTAATATTAAACCTTCCTCATATTCCTGACATGAACCCTAATCCATCATGGTGTATTAGTATTACTTTTTAGTATCCAATGCCGGTTTGATAATATTTTTAGGAGCAGTCATTGTCTTTCATAAGTAATACCAGTGTATAATTTTCATTTGTCATCTATCTTTGTTTATTTTTGTCATTGTGGTCCTCTTGGTCTCATAAAATGTGTTGAGTAGTAGTCTTCCTGTTTTTATTTTTCTCAGTAGTCAGGAATGGAAATTATTGGTCTTGGGTTTGATGTAACTTGCCTGCAAACCATCTGTTTGTTTAGAGTTTTAAATTTCTTTAATGTGCATGTAAATTCAAGTTTTCAATTTTTCTTGTCAGTTTTGCTAGGCTATAATTTTTAGAGAGTTTTACATTTTGTTCAAGTTTTCAAATTAATTTGTATGAATTTATTCCTTGCATGTTCTTAAAATTATTTAAATTTTTACTGAGTCTGTAGTTATGATCTCCCTTTACATCATACTTTTCTATGTTCTTTATTTCCTTGATAAATTTTATTAGAGAATTTCCCATTTTGATTCTTTTCAAAGAACCATTTTAAATGGATTCTTTCCTTTGCTTCTTTGGCTTAATTTCTTTAATTTTAGCAACGATTATTACCATTTTTGTCCTCCTACTTTTGTTATTTACTCTTACTCTCTTTTAAAACTTTCTGATCGAATTTTTAGCTCATTCCATTAGTCTTTTTGTTCTGGTATATTTTTAGGGTATAAAAAGTTCTCGGTGTGCTGCTTAGGTTCCTTGCTCAAGTTTTAAAATGTAGACCTTTCATGATTGTTCCATTGTAAATATTTTAACAATTCCATTATAATTTGTTTTCTGGTTCATAAATTGTTTTTTTTTAAGTTCATTTATTTGTTTTGAGAGAGAGAGAGAGAGAGAGAGAGAGAGCGAGCTAGCCTGTGGGGAGGGGCAGAGAGAGAGAGGGAGAAAGAGAATTCCAGGCAGGTTCCTGGCTGTCAGTACAGAGCCTGATGCGGAACTTGAACTCATGAACCTGAGCCAAAATTATGACCTGACATCATGACCTGAGCTGAAATCAAGAATCGGACCCTTAGCCAACTGAGCTACCCATGCGCTCCTGGTTCATAAATTATTTAGCAGTGCATTTCCTCTGATTTAAAGTTGGCTCTTTACTAATAGTATCTATGTTTATTCATTGTAGTAAAGGAACATGATATGTATGATATTTATTCTTTAATACTTATTGATATTTTCTTTTTTTGTGGTAAATATTTCTGATTATTTAAAAAAATTTTTTTTAATGATTATTTATTTTTGAGAGAGACAGAGACAGAATGAGAGTGGGTTAGGGGCAGAGAGAGAGGGAGACACAGAATCGGAAGCAGGCTCCAGGCTCTGAGCTGTCAGCACAGAGCCCGACGCGGGGGTCAAACTCACAAGCTGAGATCATGACCTGAGCCGAAGTTGGACACTCAACCGACTGAGCCACCCAGGCGCCCATCTGGTTGTTTCTTAATGATAAATTTCTGAATGTAGACTTATTGAGTGAAATAATTTTTATATATTAACAAATTAACTTTACAATGGCTGCACAAATTGATATTTCTGTAGTGTTTTCTACAAGTTTTATTTTATGACCTCAGCATTTAATGTTTACAAAATTATTTAATAATTTGTAGAGAAGAAGTATTACTTCTTTGTTGTTTTCATGTGCATTTGTTTAGCAATGAAGTCGGATTCCTTTCATATTTGTATTGGTTATTTTTTTAATTTGGAAATTATTTGTTCATAGCCCTTGCATTTTTTTTTTTAGAATTGGTATAAGTTTTCTCCAATTTCTTTGCAATAATATTTTCTTTTTAAAGGAGATTAAACAAATTTGTTCATAAAAGATCATTGTCCCAGACTCCAGTGCTGATTCTTAACCAGATAGGTAGGCAGCTGAATGTTTATTTTGACAGTTCCTGAGCTCCTTGAACTAATCATGTACTTGGGCCCTCCCAACCCTCCACTTGCCGTCACCCTGATGTATCTTTACATGTAAACTACAAAACCTTGTGGCGTTTATCCAGGCTGTTTCTGAGAACTATTTCAGAAAACCCTGAGATGCTGGCTGCTGAAATTGTCATTCCAGAAGAGTCAAACATGACATGAGTACCAATGGGTACATGTAAAGGTTAGGGTGACCTGCTCAAGACAAGGAACAACTTCTTCTGACCAAGTTATTCCTCCGAGAGGGATTTGTTATAAAGGATGAAGCTTTATAACCACTGTCATAAAGAGTATCTTACCCAAAGAAATTATAATAAAATGGGGAGCTTCTCCAAGTGGAGAGGTTTGCAAGCTTGGGGTTGGGTCTAAGACAGGTGTTGGGAAAAATACCCTTGCAGGTGAAGGAAAGGGTTGCTCTCAGAGGTTCCTAAAGTTTAGGAGAATTTTAAAGAGATCCTGTCTTCAGTGACCTCAATATTACCCAGGCTTCTAATTTTCAGCTTCTCCCTTTATTGTCCTAAGTTCAGGCCTCTCACCTGTCCACAGAGAATGTCAGCTTGTTCTCATTCCTCTGAGAGTTGTGTTAGTGAGCACAATTGCCCCCTGGAGGCCAGAGAGAGGAGCAGCCTCCTTAAAATATTCTGGGGCAGTGGTTGGTTCTCAGGGCTGGGGGCACATTAGAACAAATTGAGGAGTTGTAACAAAAAGTGCTCAGTCTTGAGCACCCAGACTACTGGGGATGTGGGGACAAATTCTAGTAACACCATGTTAATGTTTACACCTGAGTGAAAAAATAAAAAGGAAATAAAAGCAACTGACCTGAAGTAGATCTAAACATAACCAGAAACACAATTACTAATAGTAGTGAGCAGAGTAATAAAAGGTGTCAGAGGATGGAAAAAGGAAATACTTTACCTGTACGTTTACTGCTCTTGGAGGTAATTCCTTTTAGCAAATCTCACCCTGTGACTTGGAGCTTGAGTGTGACAGATTTTTGGTGTGTATTTGTGATGTGCCCACAAAGGTGCTCATTTTCATATATAAGTTGACTGCTGATTACCCAAGTTGGCCTCCTAATTCTTAGACCTTACTTTTCACTCAGCTTTCCCTGGGTTCTGGGTGGCTGGAACATTAGTAGGGGCCAACATCACTGAGCTCTCAACTGAACTTCATCAAGGGCTTGGCCTCAGTGCCTAGACTAGCTTTTTGAGAGTTATTCTTCAACACTAGCACTAATTTAAATTTTACCTTTTTAAGTCATAAAATCACAAAACAAAAGTAGAATTAAAGGGCCTTTAGAGGCTCCCCAGGCAAACTTCCTTATTTTCAAGATCTGGAAAAAGCCATGAGAGCATTTCGTTTTGGCAAACAAACAAGCACACATAAAATATAGCTACCATATTTAGTACCTCCTTCTTGATATCCTTGCCTGACTCTCTCATACTCTGAACTCATGGGATACAAAAACTCCAGGAATTCTCACCCTGCACTCCCTGGGAATTCTGTACATTTCTAGTCATGTACATAGAATTTTCCTCCCACTGTCTCTACCCAAAAGAAGCAAAACACTGCTAGGGGTTCTACTGACTTCCTCTAAGTTGTTTCTGGGTGTTTCTAATTCTGGATGTAGAAACATACTGGATGTAGAACGGTTGGGAATATATGGAGGGAGGAGAGACACAGTCCATGAAATACCTCTTAGGTCTCTGCCTGAAGGCTAGACTTTAAGTTATGAAGTGATTTTCTGCATGGTCCTGGTGTCCTGGTGTGCATCAGGGAGGGAAATCCGGCAATGTGTTTCTAGATACATTTCTATCTGCTCTATATTAAGGGTTAGCAGAAATCTGGAGTTTAAGGATACTGCTAGTGATGTCTTAGAAGGGAGTAAAGAATATGTTATCGGGAACTGGAGGAGGGAAATCCGTATCAGGTGGTGACAGAATGCTTTTTGAAATTGCCTCCTGTAGTTATGTGGAAGGTTGAAGTCGGTTGTAGATCTGGGGAGATTTCTAAGCAATGTATGAAGGTTTTACCTGGTTTCTTCTTGCTGCTTTTAATGTAATGAAGACAAGAGAGTTAAATGGAGGAAACCAAGCGTGGATGAATCTGTAAATTCTCAATCTTTTTGAATGGAAAAAGATGCTAAATTTAAGATAGTGTGGCATGAAGGAAAAATCTGACAGCGTGACTACATAACCTTTCATCAAAGCCTCAGAAGGATTGAGGGGTGGGAATATTCAGTCATACAGGAGCTCTTTCAAGAGTTTTGGATGTGACCTCCAAAAATGATTTGTTGAGATTTTGAGAGATTGAAAAGTAGAGATGGGGAGGAAACATATTTTGGGGAAGCAACTAGCAGGAGCAGAATTTTGGATTTGGAAAAAGCACAGTGTCATAAGGAATCCAGAAGCCTTAAGCAAGCAAAATTCTTTGGGGGGACACAGTAGAGAGGTTAATCTGGCAGCACTAAGCAGGGTGACCCTGAGCAGGGAGAGTCTGAAAGGGGAGAGAACAGTTAAATGTTCAGCGTAATAACAGGTACAGTGTTAAATTTGTCCCTCCCCCTTATCACCCTGGATGATGTTGGAGGAAAGGGCTGAACAACTGATCTAATCTGAACGGTCTGAGTTGTAACCTGTCTCCCCTGCAGCAAGCCAGGAGTTTTAAAAAGTAGTATTGAACTATTTTGTTTGGTTAATTTGTTTCACCCAATGTTGTCTATATTAGTGTTTCTAGTTAGGTCTCTTTTGATTGCAGTGAGAGAAAACCCATCTCAAAATAATTTATGAAAAAGAAAGAAATTAATTGTGTTGCGTTTTTGGTGTCTTCCCTGTATCGTTTTGTGCTTATGACTTCAGTGCACACTGTCCCCTTCCTCTTGCCAGAACTTGGGTTTCTTTGCCTAAGGACTTTCTCTTACTGCACAGCCTGCTTGGCAGACATAATTGCTGGGGAATCATCACTCATATCCCTTTCGCTGTCCTCTACGAGTGACACACAGGATTTGGGATATCAATACCTTAGCTCCTCTGGCCCTCAGGTAGGGGGAGTTGAGGCAAGTGTCTCACATGGGCTGTCAGATACTCTGTGGTAGGATGAAACTCTGGGTGCTCATAATGGCGCTGGGCTTGACAATACACATGCCCTGATTGAATGATTGTTTGATGATTGATTTTTCCCATTTTTTAAAATTTAAATTTTAGTTAGTGAATTACCATGCATTATTACTTTCTGGAGTAGAATTCAGTGATTTATCACTTCCATACAACACCCAGTGCTCATCCCAACAAGTGCCCTCCTTAATGCCCATCACCCATCTAACTCATCTCCTACTCACCTCTCTCCATCAACCCTCATTTTGCTCTGTGTCATTAACAGTGTATTATGGTTTGTTTCCCTTTCTCCTTTTTTTTTGCCTTTACCCCCTTCCCATATATTCATCTGTTTTCTTTCTCAAATTCCACATATGAGTGAGATCATATGGTATTTGTCTTTCTCTGATTGACTTATTTCACCTAGCATAATACATTCTAGCTCCGTCCACATCTTTGCAAAGGGCAATCTTTCTTTCTTTCTTTCTTTCTTTCTTTCTTTCTTTCTTTCTTTCTTTCTTTCTTTCTTTCTTTCTTTCTTTTGATGGCTGAAAGAAAATACTACTCTTCTTTGTCCATTCATCAGTTGATGGACATTTGGGCTCTCTCCATAGTTTGGCTACTGCTCATAATGCTGCTATAAACATTGGGGTGCACGGACCCCTTCAAATCTGTATTTCTGTACGCTTTGGATAAATACCTAGTAGTGTAGTTGTTGGATCATAGGGTAGTTTAATTTTTAACTTTGAGAAGCCTCTATAATGTTCTCCAGAGTAGCTGCACATGTTTCTATTCCCACCAGTGGTGCCAGAGGGTTCCTCTTTCTCCACATCTTTTCCAAAACCTGTTGTATCTTGTGTTGTTAATTATAGCCCTCAGACAGGTGTCAGGTGGTATCTTATCATGGTTTTGGTTTATATTTCCCTGATGGTGAGTGATGTGGAGCATATTTTAATGTGTCTGTTAGCCAGCTTGATGTCCTCATTGGAAAAGTGCCTATTCATGTCTTCTGCTCATTTCTTAGCTGGATTATTTGTTTTTTGGGTGTTGAGTTTAATTAAGTTCTTTATAGATTTTGGATACTAACCCTTTATTAGATATGTTGTTTGCAAATATCTTCTTCATTCCATAGGCTGCCTTTTAGTTTTGTTGATTGTTTCTTATGCTGTGCAGAAGGTTTTTATCTTGATGAAGTCCCAGTAGTTCATGTTTGCTTTTGTTTTCCTTGACTCTGGCAATGTATCTAGTAAGAAGTGCTATGGTCTAGGTCAAAAAGGTTTCTGCCTGTGTTCTTTTCTAGGATTTTGATAGTTTTCTGTCTCACATTTAGGTTTTTCATCCATTTTGAAGTTATTTTTGTGTTTGGTCCAGCATGTGGTCAAGCTTCATTGCTCTGCATGTTGCTATCCAGTTTTCTCAACATCATTTGTTGAAGAGACTGTCTTTTTTCCATTGAATATTCTTTCCTGCTTTGTCAAAAGTTAGTTGACCTTATAGTTGTGGGCCTGTTTCTGGGTTTTCTATTCTGTTCCTTTGATCTTTGTGAATATTTTTGTCCCAGTACCATATTGTCCTGATGACTACAGCTTTGTAAGATAGATTGAAGTCAGGGATAGTGATGCCTCCAGCTTTGCTTTCCTGTTTCAGGATATTTTTTTGGCTATTCAAGATTTTATGTGCTCCATACAAATTTTGGATTGTTTGTTCTAGCTCTATGAAAAATGCTGGTGATATGTGATAGGGATTACATTAACACACATGCCCTTCCCTGGCTGACTTCCCTTCCTTTCTCTCTTCCCACTGCCACTGCCCTGTATCTTGGGATCACCTCCCAAGTAAATCACTTGCACTTGAATCCTTATCTTCTTCTGGAGGAACACAAGCTAAGACAGTGTGGGTGTACAACGGAAAAATCCCAGTACATCTCTAATACTGCAGGATCCAGGGTCTCAAACAATGTTAAGGGACCTCAGTTACATTCCTCTTTTCAGGATCATACTATTCTTTTGTGGTGGGAAGAGGGCTGTTGGCAGCTGTAGGGTTATATGCTAGCCTCTTCCATCCCCAGAAGTATTCCCAAGAGTTTCATATTAAGTTTTGGGGCTTGGAGCAGGTACCTGTCCTTGTACCAGTCATTGTGGTCAGAGAGATGAATTAGGTTAATTGGCAAGGGTTTCTGAGGCTTTGCTTTGTCTAAACCCACACATGGGGTAGGAGGAGGCATGGCTTGTTTATCCAGGGAAAATCCAGGTGTGGTGACTAGAAACGGAGGGATGGATATTGGGCAGCAGCAGAGACCAATGCATATCTTGATTGGCTATGTGGTTCCAAGGTGAAAATGCTTTTGAGACTGGGATCTTGTAACCATAACTCTTTCTTTGATCCCAAATGTAGGAAAATTGTCATTAGAACTTTCATCAGCTTCCTCTCTAGACCCAACAGTGCCACTCACCATGCTTTCTCTCTACCCTTTTCCTGTTCTGTGGGTTGTTTTCTCCTAAGTTCCTGGAGCAGGTGGCTGTTGCATGCTCAGCCCAGGGGTTTTTGTAAGACTCTCCCTGTCACTCCTCTCATTGTGGAGCTTCTCCAACAGCACAGAAATAGATGCCTGAGTCTGTAGGCATTAAGCCTGTGATGGTGAGACTTACAGCTTTGTTTCCTTTCTGATGTGACACAGAATATCGTCCTGTTCTAGTGTTCGTGCTAGCAGAATAAAGATAAATGATTTCAGCCATCTTTCTATTGGAAAGCTGTTGATACCACCTCATCACATAGTAAGTATAGCTGAGTGTGAAACGGCAGTTCAATGTCACAGATTCTCCCTCTTTTTCCTGCACTAAACTTGGAGATTGAGTGATGCCCTGCGTGTTGCTGGAACCTGTAGAGAAGAAGAAAAAAAACAACTTAGCTTCTGACATTGCTCCCAAGAAAGCTGTCACAAACAGCCAGATTTTCACCCAGAAAACAAAGTGAAGAAAGGCACAGTCAAGTTCTCTTCTAACTTCTTTCCCAAACCCCCTCCCTCGGGCCCCAGCTGGAGGGGTGGTGGGCTCCTCACCAAAGAAGAGGAAAACTACCACTGTGCACAAGAGAGCGGGCATTCTGGACTGCATCCTGGGGGCCCTTCCCACTGGTAAAATAGCTTTTGTTCTGCCTGCCACCTGCCAGGCCCTTTGCAGTGTTTCTGGAACTGGGTGGCTCTGTGGCCTTGCTTCTATAGAGCTGGCAGTGTGGTTTCTGCATACGTCAGCTTAGTCACACTTCCTGCTGTCTGTGTCTGCCTCGTGCGTCTTCCTCCAGGCTACTCTTGTCTAATTGATCGATAACACGTCATGTATGGTTTATCATGACAGAAAACTTGTCCAATGTAGACATAACCAAAAGGGAGAAAGTAGACAATAAAATCCAACCATAATCTCATTACCCAGAGGTAATGCTGTTAACATTTCGTTGCATTTCTTTCAGTATTTTTAATGCAAATATGCATACTGTAAAGGAATTGGGATCAAATAAAAAATCTTTTTTGTGTTGAACATCATGTATATGAATATGCCACCAGGTTATTCAACTGTATGTGAAAATATGATTTTTACAGCTTCATACTACTCTGCTGTAAGTGTAATTTAATTTGAACATTATTGTTCAACATATTGTTCTCTTCTGACTGTTTTAAATAAGATTTGGTGGGTATGGTACATATGTCTTTGCATTTCTGGTAATTTATTTGTTTGTTAATTATGTTATTTCAAAGTTTTTAATTATGAAAAATTCAAATATCCACAAAAGAGAGTATAGTGTGATGAAAGAGGACATACTTATTTCCAGGTTCCACAATTATTAAGTCATAGCCAATGTTGTTCATCTACATTGTCATTACCTTACACATCTGTACCTCTTCCAGTTCTGTCTTGATTAAAGCAAATCCCAGACATCATGGAGGTGAGTACTTTACTCAGGAGACACGTAAGGTCAGATTGTCTTTTCGGCTGTGTGTGTGTGTGTGTGTGTGTGTGTGTGTGTGTGTGTGTGTTTTGTTAGTGATTGTTGATAAGCAATGACTAGATCTGGTGTTTGATTAGGAGTTGGTTTGCAAATTGATGATATTCTAATTATATCATTTCTACTTCATTTATGAACTGAAGTACTTCTGTTAAGATAATTTTTCCTTGTCAATTATTTGATTATTCTTTGACGTTAAGTGTAGGATTCTTTCCATTCATTTATCAGTTTGTAGGATAGTGAGCTGTTTCCCCTCTAGGGTGACCACACCATCCCTGCTTGCCTGAGATGGAAGCATTTCTCAGGACAAACACCAAAACAGTCTCAAGCAAATCTCAGGCAACCAAGATAAACTCCCAAAAGTGATTAAGGAGGTCTGTTTCATGAACTCATGGATTTAAACATACCTGATGTATTTTAGTTGATTGGATTCATGGTCTTATTGATGTGGGAATTGTCCCATCTTTACCAGCAGAAATCTTTTCAGGCTGGCTCCTGAGCCTTTGTGACATGGCTTCTGTAATCTGTGATAGCTTCCAAATTTTCTGGGAGGAGAAGACATTCTAGGCTCATTTGTACACTTTCTCCCCCAGCAATGGAATCAGCAATCTGTGATTAATGATAGATATGTTTTCTCCTTCCAGTTCTAATGTTTTTAGTATTTTATTGTGGTTGTTAAGATGTTTGGTGAAATATAGAATAGAAAGAATAATATTGGAAATATTTGTCTTTTTCAAATTTTTAAGGCAATGCTTTTAATATCTCCCTTTGAAAACAAATTCAAAGATTCCTTTGTTCAGGGTAAGGAAGTTCCCTTTTCTTTGTAGTTTGTGAAGAGGTTTCAATTAGAAATACATGTTAAACTTGACCAAATCACTTTTCTGTATTTAGTGAGAGAATTTTATAGTTACTATCTTTATGTGTGGTATGTTGCACTAATATTTAACCTTCTTCATATTCCTGAGATGAATCCTAAATGATCATGGCATATTAGTATTACTTTTTAATATTCAATGCTGGTTTGATAATATTTTTAAGAGCAGTCATTGCTTTTCAAAGGTAATATTGGTGCATAATTGTCCTTTGGCATCTATCTTTATTTTTGTCATTGTGGTCCTCTTGGTCTCATAAAATGTGTTGAGTAGTAGTTTTCCTGTTTTTATTTTTCTCAGTAGTCAGGAATGGAAATTATTGGTCTTGGGTTTGATGTCACTTGTCTGTGAAACCATATTTTTTGCTTAGAGTTTTAAATTTCTTTAATGTGCATGTAAATTTAAGTTTTCAATTTTTCTTGTCAGTTTTGCTGGCTGATAATATTTAGAGAGTTTTACATTTTGTTCAACTTTTCAAGTTAATTTGTATGGAATTATTCCTTGCATGTTCTTATAATTATTTAAATTTTTACTGTGTCTGTAGTTATAATCTTCCTTTACATCATATTTTTCTGTGTTCTTTATTTCCTTGATAAATTTTAGTGGAGAATTTTCCCATTTCTAATTCTTTTCAAAGTATCATTTAAAATGGATTCTTTCCTTTGATTCTTTGGCTTTATAGCCTCAATTTTAGCACTGATTATTACTATTTTTGTCCTCCTACTTTTGTTGTTTACTCTTATTGTCCTATAAAGCTTTCTGATTGAATGTTTAGCTCGTTACCTTCAGTATTTTTGTCCTGGTTTATTTTTAGGGTATAAAAAGTTCTCTGTGTGCTGCTTAGGTTCATTGCTCAAGTTTTAAAATGTAGACCTTTCACGATTGTTCCACCGTAAATAGTTTAACAATTTCATTATAATTTCTTTTCTGGTTCATAAATTATTTTATTGTTTTTTAAAGTTTATTTATTTATTTTGTGTGAGAGAGAGAAAGCAGGGGAGTGGCAGAGAAGGAGGGAGAGAATCCCAAGCAGACTCCTCGCTGTCAGCTAGACCCTGACACTGGGCTGCAATGCATGAACCACTAGATCATGGCGTGGGCTGAAATCAAGCAAAAGACACTTAGCTGATGGAGCCACCCAAGTGCCCTGGGTTCATTAATTGTTTAGGAGTGCATTTCTTTTTGTTTAAAGTTGACTTTTTACTAATAGTGGCTAACTTTATTCATTACAGTAAAAGAACATGACTTATATGATATTGATTCTTTAATATTTATTGAGATTTGCTTTTTTGTGGTCTATTTCTCTGATTATTTCTTAAGGATAAATTTCTGAAAACAGAATGTTGAGTGAAATAATTTTTTATCTATGAACAAATTACCTTCACAATGACTGTACAAATTGACATTTCTATAGCATTTTTCTAAGAGTCTTGTTTCATGACATCAACATCTAAAGATTTAAAAAATTATTTAACAATTTATAGAGAAAAAATATAATTTCCTCATTGTTTTCATGTGAATTTATCAATGAGGTTGGAATCTTTTTATTTGAATTTGCTATTTTTGTAATTTGGAAATTATTTGTCCATATCCATTGCTTTTAGTAAAATTGCTACAAATTTTCTCTAATTTCTTTGTAATAAAATATTTTTTAAGGAGACTAAACAAGTGTGTTCATAAAAGATCATTGTCCTAGAGTGCACTATGATTCTTAACCAGATAGGTAGGCAGCTCAATGTTTACTTTGACAGTTCCTGAGCTCCTTGAACTAATCATGTGCCTGGGCCACCCCAACCCCACCAACCCTACAACTCACCATCACTCTGATAAATCTTTACAAAGATCACAAACCTCTGTGGCCTTTATCCAGGTTGTTTCTGAAAACTATTTCAGAAAACCCTGAGATGCTGGCTGCTGAAATTATCATTCCAGAGGAATCAAACATGACATGAGTACCAATGGGTACATGTAAAGGTTAGGGTGACCTGCTCAAGGCAAGGAACAACTTCCGACCAAGTTATACTTCTGAGAGGGCTTTGTTATAAAGGATAAACCTCCACAACCACCGTTTAACGTGAATTTTATCCAAAGAAATGGTAATAAAATGGGGAGCTTCTCCCAATGAGTAGGTTTACATGCCTGGGGTTGGGTCTAAGACAGACATTGGGAAAACTGTGCTTGCAGGTGAAGGAAAGGGTTGCTCCCAGAGGTTCCTAAAGTTTAGGAGAATTTTATTTTGTTTTATTTTATTTTTTATTTTTGAGTTTATTTATTTAATATAATTTATTGTCAAGAATGTTCCTATGAGCTCACTACTGAGCCCGAGGCTGGCTCCCCTCCTTCCCAGGTATGCAAACAGGGCAGCTGGCCCCAGTCCGGAAAAAGCCCACAGTTGGAAATTGGTTCTTTCTCCGTTTTCTCCACTCCCCACTCAGTAGTTTTTCTCTTGTCCAAATACAATCTTACACTTTCACAGCCTCTCTTTCTCTTCCCTTTGTCTCTCCATAGAAGGGGATCCCTCCCCTCCATTCCTATGCTGCCCCTTTTATCTCTCCCACTTTGCAATCATGCACCTATGGCCTGCCAGGTTGTCCCCAGAGATGTCTCTGTCACTCTGCAGCCCTGACTCTGGGAATTCCAAGACCTCTGGCCTTAACACTGCTGTTTTGAGGGATAAGGGACTTCGGGTACTCCTGCTTTTCTGCCATGTTGACCAGCAGCTCTTATTTTTATTTTTTAATGTTTATTTTTGAGAGAGAGAGAGAGAAAGAGAGAGAGCATGAATGGGTAGGGGCAGAGAGAGAGGAAGACAGAGAATCTGAAGCAGGCTCCAGGCTCTAGTCTGTCCTCACAGGGCCTGACACGGAGCTCAAATTCACAAACTGTGAGATCATGACCTGAGCCAAAGTCAGACACTTAACCAGCTGAGCCACCCAAGTGCCCCATACAAGAATTTTAAAGAGATTCTGCTTTAAATGACCTCAGTGGTATTCAGACTTCTATTTTTCAGCCTTATCCTTTTTTTGTCCTAAGTTCAGGCCTCTCACCCACCCCCAGAGAGTGTCAGCATCTTCTCATTGTTCTGAGAGTTGTGTTAGTGGCACGATTGCCCCCTGGAGGCCAGACAGGGGAGCAGCCTCCTTAAAGTATTCTAGGTCTTGGTTCTCCAGGCTGGCTGCACATTAGAAGAAATTGAGGAGTTGTAACAAAGAGGCTCAGTCCTAAGCACCTAGACCACTGGAGATGTGGGGACACCTTCTAGTATCACCTTATTAACGTTTACACTTGGGTGAAAAAATAAAAAGAAAATGAAAACAACTGCTCTGAAATAAATCTAAACATACCCAGAAGCAGAATTACTCATAGTAAGTAGCAAGGTAAATAAAAGATGTCAGGAGATGGAAAAAGGAGATATTTTACCCTTAGGTTTACCAGTCTTGGAGGTAATCCATTTTAGCAAATCTCACCCTGGGAGTTAGAGTTTGAGCATGACACTGTTTTGGTGTATATTTGTGATGTGCCCATGAAGGTGCTCGTTTTCATTGACAGCTGATTACCCAAGTTGGACTCCTAATTCCTAGACTCCATTTTTAACTCGGCTTTCCCTGAATTCTGGGTGGCTGTATTAATAGGGACCAATATCACTGAGCTCTCAGCTGAAACTTCATCAAGGGCTTGGTCTCAGTGCCAAGACTGGCTTTTTGAGAGTTATACTTCAACACCAGCATTAATTTATATTTTGTCTTCTCAAATCAGAGAACCACAAAAATAAAATAAGAATTAAAGGGGCTTTTAAGGCTCCCCAGCCTAACTTCCTTATTTTCAAGATCTGAAAAAGCCATAAGAGCATTTTAGTTTTGGCAAACAAACAAATAAACATAAAGTACAGCTACCCTACTTTAGTACCTTCTTCTCTATATCATTGCCTGGCCCTGTCATACTCTGATCTTATGGGATACAAGAAGTCCAAGAATTCTCAGCTAGCACTACTTGGGAATTCTTTCTATTACTCATAGGCCTAGAAATTCCCTACCACTGTCTCTATTTAAAAGAAACAAAACACTGTTAGTAGTCCTACTGACTTCCTCTTAGTTGTTTCTGAGAGTTTCTATTTCTGGATGTAGAAACATGGTGGATGTAGAATGGTCAGGAGGAGATGGAAGGAGGAGAGAAACACCTTGAAATACCTGTCAAGTTTGTGCCCGATGGCCAGACTAAGTTTTGAAGTGACTTTCTGCATGGTCCTGACTTCCTGGTGTGCATCGGGGGGGAAAACTGGCAATGTGTTTCTTAGAAAATGCTCTATCTGCCCTATATAAAGTGCTAGCAAAAATCTGGAATATAGGGATACTGCTAGTAAAGTCTTAGCAAGAAGTAAGAATATGTTATTGGGAAATGGAGGAGAGGAATCCATGTCAGGTAGTGGTAGAAAACTTTCTGAAATTGCCTTCTGTATTTATGTGGAAGGCTGAACTTGGTTGTAGAGCTGGGAGATTTCAAAGCAACGAATGAAGGTACCACTGGGTTTCTTCTTGCTGCTTTTAGTGAAATGAAGAGAAGAGAGATGAATGAAGGAAAGTATTGTGAAACAAATAGGAACCAGGACTGGATGAATCTGAAAATTCTCAATCTCTTCAAATGGAAAAAGGTGCTAAAATTAAGAGCGAAAAAACCGACAGTGTGACTACATAACTTTTCATCAAAACCTCAGAAGGATTGAGGGGTGGGAGTATTCAGTCACACAAGGAGCTCTTTCAAGAGGTTTGGATGTGACTCCCAAGCAAACGATAGGACTTCTAAGAGGCTTAAGAGATTGGTCCCTCAGCCATCAGAGCACGGGCCACAGGTGCAGTTTTTCTGGAAAGTATCTGTGGGTGGTGGCTTTTTTCTAAAGGAGTAAACTTCATTTAAATCCATGGGAGACCCAGGAGGTGTTTGAGAAAATGATTTCAGCAGAAACACTACCAGCTTGGATTGAAAGGGACAGAATACAGAATAAAAGGAGGAGGTCAGACCCCTAAAGCTCTACTGGCAGGAAGCAGTTTTATAAAACTACTCAACTGCAAATATGTGTTACCTTTTGTGAAGGAAGAGAGACGACTCTGAAAGCAGAAGTAAAAGCCAAGGGGTCACAGTTGAGATTTATTTCCAGGCCTTAAATGTAATCAAAGCACTCCTAAGTTTTGCCCAGCTGGATTTCTCCAAGTGTTTCTACACTTGGTTTTCCACTCTTTGGACCCAAATGTCTTTAGCTATTAACCCGTGCCTTCCTGTTGGTGTCTGATCTAACACTGTAATCTGGATGTGTGGGGGAAGGTCGCTTGTTTTGCAGCTTGACAGATGGAGAGGAATTGTGCCCCAGGAGCTGTACTTAACAGATGACACCCAGGAGCTGCATTTGGACTTGGACATCATTTAGATGATGTGATTTTGTCTATGAGCTGACACTATATGATATGAGACTCTTGGGGTCTTTGGGAGTGTGTGTGAATGTATTTTGCAAGTAGGAGGAATATGAATCTTTGGGGGTCAAATGGTGGACTCTGGTAGAGAGATAAGTCCCTGCCTCCTGGTGTCCATGCCTTTGGATAATCCCTTCTTTTGAGTGTAGAAGGGACCTGTGACTTGCTTCTAACCAATACAATATGCAAAGGTGATGGAGCTAAGCCTCTGTTTTTTGTTTGTTTGTTTGTTTGTTTTTGTTTTTTGTTTTTTGTTGTTGTTGTTACATTATGAAAGGTTTCTGTCTTAGCTAAGATGAGAGATTCTCCTTGCTGGCTTGTGATGTAAGCAGCCGTGTTGAAAAAGCCTAAAGAAAGTGCAGGAGACCACTAGGAGCTCTGGGCAGCCTCTAGGAAAAGAATTGTTTATGAGGATACATTGGAATGTCAGAAAGGACCTTGTAAACTATGAACAGTGATACAAGTGCATAAGGCAGCTTTTAACTTTTCAAAAGGAACAAATGATAGGTGTGGTATAAATATTTGTTGAATAAATGAATTAGAAGGTAAAGTGCATTCTGAAAACAAAATTAATAGCTGGTTAGCTGAACCATTGCCCCTTTTTAAGTTATATTATTCCTTACTGAGTCTTACTATCCTTGACAATTCTGGGAGTTTTGTGTCTTAATCCTTCTTTTGTCCTAGATATATGTCTTGTTGAGAATAAAAGCAGATGAAGAGGAAATGGAAGAGAGACAGTGTCATGTTTAGGTGATAAATAACATCATTAATTTTTTTATACATGCATCAGACCTTTATTCATTTGTTGAATAATTCAGACAAAGTCCTATGCTTCTTGATGCTTTTATTCTGGTGGATAGACAGATAAGAATATGCCAACAAATATATAAAGTGATGTCTGCTAATGATGACTGCCATGAAAAAATGTGAGACAGGGTAAGGGTAAAGGGGGATGGGTTGGGTGAGTAGTAGCTATATATGGTTGAAGGAAAGACATCTATGATGAGGTAGCATTTGAGCAGTGATCTGAATGATGGGTGAAGGCAACCATTTGAAGCGAGACTACTCTAGTAAAAATATCCAGAGGTGGAAGCCTGATTGGGGCACTCAAGGAACTATTCTAGGGGGTAAGAGTGATCCCAGTAGAGGATGAAAGGTGGAGGAAGATGGGAAATATTCAGTAAACTTGAGAGTCTTCTACTTGTCATGTTCTGTGTCATGTTGGGAATATCGAGGTGAAAGAGACATAATCCTTGCTCTCAAGAAATTGAGTACCCTAGAGGAAGCAAGCAACAAATATAAAAATGTATAAGGAGATAAGTGCTATTTTGGAAGCATGTACAAATTTCAAAGGGAGCCAAAGGATAGAGACCTTAAATTTGCCTAGACCTTAAATTAAGCTTTAGAGAGGAGATATCAGAGGACCATGAGGAGGAGGCGGTGATGAGGTTGGAAACTCCAAACAAAGAGAAGGGTAGAGGGAAGGATGGAGACGAGAGGCGTGTTAACTCATGATATTTCCTGAATTTAGTATTTTGGTAATTCCAGGTCTACATTGGTGACAGATATGTCAGGAGATGAGGCAGCTAAATGCGAATCGTATGTGGGCTTGTGCCAGGCTAAGTCTAAAGAGCTGTGAGAAGTGAAGTAAAATACCTAAATCTGCCTTTTACACAGAGCTGTAAGGTAAGACAGTATCACTAATTAAGACAAGAAATATGGAGGCAGAAGAGTTTGAAGTAGGGAAGGTGAAAAGATTATGGGTTTTAGACTTATACATTTTATATTGCTCAAGGGTCACCTGACCGAAAGGCTGTGGGCTGTATACATAGGTCTGGAGCAAAATCAAGGGTAGAGGCACAGTCATTAGCACACAGGTATTAGTTTCATTCCAGGTGTGGATAGAGAATTAGACTAAGGTTGGAGCCAGAAAAACAGCAACATTTAAGGCAGGAAATAGAGGAGAATTGACTACAGGAATTCCGTAGTATCACTCACCCTACAGTTTTTTAAAATTTTATTTATAAGCCTAACCGGCCAAGTGGAAAGTGAACTTGTAGGAAATAATTATAGCTCATCTTTTTTTGTGTGTATTTGTATTCCCAGCAACTGTCCCAGCGCCTTCTACATGGGATACTTAATGTATGTATATTCAAATGAATGGATGAATAATTAATTAATGAAGGACTCTCTGGCTTGACGTTTCTGTTTGGTGCTTCCATCTTTCAGGGTGACATTTCATAGCAATAGTTCTTTGTGTCTTTTTATTTTTATTACTTTTTTTTATTGTACAAGGAACACACATTTATTGAAGAAAAATTAGAAAAAGGAAAGCTAAAACAATTACCCTGAATTCTACTGCTGGAATAACTATTATTAACATTTCATGTCTATCTTTTAGTCCACTGCTATGAAGAGAATTTAATGTGAGCCACATAACTAATTTAAAATTTTTAGTAGCCACATTAAAAGAAACTATATATAAGTATATAAAACTAATTTAAAAAATATATTTTGTTTAACCTGGTAATCCCCAAATATCATTTCAACATTGGTTCATAAAAAATTAATAGGATTGTTTACATTATTTTCTTTATACTAAGTCTTTGAAACTTTGTGTTTATTTTAAATTCACAGCACATCTTTATTTGGACTCATCACAATCCAGGTGTTTAGGAGCCTTGTTAGCTAGTGGCTATGTATGGATAACACAGTTCAAAATTCCTTTTGAGGTATACATAATGACATATTTAAATTGTAATTCTCCCTCCACAAAGTGCAGGTCATGAGAAACCTATAGTTTTGTAAGCTTTTTGTATTAAATGTTCACTTTGAGAACAGTTTTGGATTTACAGAAAAGTTGTGAAGATAGTACACATACTTTCCATACTGCACACCCAGCTTCCCTTACGATGAACATCTTAAAATGGTACACTTTCCACAGTTAAGAAATGGATGCTGATATATTATTATTGGCTAAAGTTCATACTTCTGTAGTTTTTCTTTGATTTACCTAAAGTTCTTTATCTCCTGCAGAGTCCCACAAGGAGACCACATTACATTTAGTTTTCATGTCTCCTCAAGCTCCTGTTGGCTATGGCAATTTCTCAGATTTTTCTTGTTTTTTAAATGTTTCTTTAAATTTTATTTTATTTTATTTATTTCTTGTAAACTTAAAATTTTTTTTATTGTTTGTTTTTGAGAGAGAGAGAGAGACAGAGACAGAGATAGACCACAAGCGGGGAGGGACAGAGAGAGAGGGAGACACAGAATCTGAAGCAGGCTTCAGGCTCTGAGCTGTCAGCACAGAGTTTGATGCGGGGCTCAAACCCATGAAAGGTGAGATCATGACCTGAGCTGAAGTTGGATGCTTAACTGACTGAACCACATAGGCAACCTAAAGTTTATTTTATTTTAGAGAGAAAAAGAGCATAAGCAGGGGAGTGAGGCTGAGAGATAGAGAGAGAGAGAAAGAGAGAGAGAAAGAGAGAGAGAAAATCCCAGCAGGCTCCATGCTCTGTGTTGAGCCCAATGCAGTCTCCTTCCCACAAGTCTGGGATCATAACCAGAGACAAAATCAAGAGTTGGATGCTCAACTGACAGAGCCACCCAGGCGGTCCTCAGATTTTTCTTATTTTTGATGACCTTGGCAATTTTTAGGAGTATTAGTTAGATGCTTCGCAGAATGTCCCTAAATTGGGATTTTTCTGATGATTTCCTCATGATTAGACTGAGGTTGTGGGTTTTGGGGAGGAAGATCCCAGAGGTAACGTGCCATTTCTCTTCACGTCATATCAAGGGGACATGTTATCAACATCTGGTGATTTTGACCATGATCAGCGAGCTAAACTGGTGTTTGGCAGGTTTCTCCACTATTGCCCTTTTTTATTTTTTTAAAAACAATCTATTCATTCATTTTTAGAGAGAGAGAGGGATAGTGAGCAGGGGAGGTGCAGAGAGGTAGGGAGAGAGAGAATCCCAAGCAGGCTCTACACTGACAGTCCAGAGCTCAGTCTCACAAGCTGTGAGATTATGACCTGAGCCAAAATTAAGAGTCAGATGCTTAATGGATTGAGTCACCCAGGTGCCCCAATCCACTGTTGTTCTTTTGTCACACTTACCACACTGTTCCTTTTGGAAGGAAGTCACTATGAACAGCACACATTTGAGGAGTCAGAAATGTGGAGTATCGAAATAAATTATTTAGAGTTCTAAAGCATGGGAAGTTTGTTCTGCCTCACACTTTTTCAACGATTTATTTATATCAGTGATTCATGGATATTTATTTTATACTTTATTTTATTGCTTAAATTGTTCTAGTTTCAGCCACAGGGAGCTTTTTTAGTTGACTCTGATGTCTCCTTAACATAGCCCCATCGTAGGTGGTGGTGGTTCTTTTTTTTTTTTTTTTTTTTTTTTTTAACATTTTAAGATACTACAGATTTATCTGGAATATTCCCTGTGCCAGCCCTAGAATCGGCCATTTCTCCAAGGAGCCCTGGTTCCTTGTACTGAAAAATTGTATTAGAAACCAAGATACGAGATCTAGGTATGTTCATTGCTTCCGAGCTGTCCTCAGAAACGTCAAAGCGTGACCTAGATTTTGAGAGACAGTGAGTTCAAAAGGTAGAGATGGGGAGGAAACTGTTTCTGGAGAAGCAGCTGGCAGGAGCAGGAGCAGGAATTGAGATTTGGGAAAAGCACAGTCTCACAAGGAACCCAGAAGTCTTAAATAAGCAAAATTCTTTGGAGAGACACAGTAGGGAGATTAATCTGGCAGCAGTAAGCAAGGTGACCCTGAGGAGAAGAGTCTGAAAGGGGAGAGAACAGTCAAATGTTCAGTGTAATAACAGGTACAGTGTTAAATTTGTCCCTCCCCCTTATCACCCTGGATGACGTGGGAGGAAAGGGCTGAACAACTGATCTAATCTGAACAGTCTGAGGAGTTGTAACCTGTCTCCCCTGCAGCAAGCCAGGAGTTTTAAAAAGTAATATTAAACTATTTTGTTTGGTTAACTTGTTTCACCCAATGGTATCTTTATTAGTGTTTTTAGTTAGGTCTCTTGATTGCAAGTCACAGAAAGCCCATCTCAGAATAATTTATTAAAAAAAGAGAAATTGTGTGGCATTTTTGGTGTCTTCCCTGTATCCCTTTGTGCTTAAGACGTCAGTGCACACTGTCCCCTTCCTCCTGCCAAAGCTTGGGTTTCTTTGCCTAAGGGCTTTCTTTTACTGCACAGCCTCTTGGCAGACATAAGTGTTGGGGAATTACCACTCATATCCCTGGGCACTGTCCTCTACCAGTGACACACAGGATTTGGGGTATCAATACCTTAGCTCCTCTGGCCCTCAAATGGGACAAGTTGAAGCAAATGTCTCCCATGGGTTGTCAGAAATTCCCTGGTATGACAAAAGTCTTGCTGCTCATAGTGGCAGTTGGCAGGAGAATACACAGGCCCTGATCGATGGATTGATTTTTCTCATTTTTTAAAATTTCAATTGTATTTAGTGAATTACAGTGCAATATTGGTTTCTAGCATAGAATTCAATGATTCATCAATTCCATGAAACACCCAGTGCTCATCCAAATGAGTGCTCTCATTAATGCCCATCACACTTCTAGCCCACACCCATCCACCTCTCTCCATCAGGCTCTTTCTATAGATTGACTATTGTAATAATGCTGCTATAAACATCGGGGTCCAGTGATCCCTTCAAATCTGTATTTTTGTATCCTTTGGGTAAATACCTAGTAATGCAACTGCTGGATCATAGGGTAGTTCTATTTTTAACTTTTGGGGAACCTCCATATTGTTCTCCAGAGTGGCTGCACCAGTTTGCATCCCCACCAAAAGTGCAAGAGGGCTCCCCTTCCCTCACATCCTTGCCAACGCCTGTTGTTTCTTGTGCTATTAATTTTAGCCATTCAGACAGGTGTGAAGTGGTATCTCATTGTGGTTTGATTTGTATTTCCCTGATGATGAGTGATGTTGAGCCTCTTTTCATGTGTCTGTTAGCCATCTGGACATCTTCATTGGGAAAGTGCCTGTTCGTGTCTTCTGCTCATTTCTTAACTGGATTATTTGTTTTTTGGGTGTTGAGTTGATCAAGTTCTTTTCTTTGTTTTTTTTTTTTTACACTTATTTATTATTGATAGAGAGAGACAGAGCACAAGTGGGGGAGGGGCAGAGAGAGAAGGAGACACAGAATCCGAATCAGGCTCCAGGTTCCGAGCTGTCGGCACAGAGCCTGATGCGGGGCTCGAACTCACAAACCACGATATCATGACCTGAGCCAAAGCTGGATGCTTAACAGACTGAGCCACTCAGGCGCCCCGATTAAGTTCTTTATAGATTTTGGACACTAACCCTTTACCAGATGTGTCATTTGCAAATATCTTCTTCCATTTCATAGATTTTGCTGATTGTTTCCTGTACTGTGCAGAAGCTTTTTTATCTTGATGAAGTCTCAAAGGTTCATGTTTGGTTTTGTTGCCCTCAGTCTGGCAATGTGTCCAGTAAGAAGTTGCCACAGCCGATGTCACAGAGGTTTCTGCCTGTGTTCTCCTGTTGGATTTGATGGTATCCTATCTCATGTTCAGGTCTTTCATCCATTTTGAATTTATTTTGTGTATGGTCCAGAAAGTGGTCCAATTTCATTCTTCTGCATGTTGTGTCCAGTTTTCCCAACACCATTTGCTGAAGATTTTCATTGAATATTCTTTCCTGCTTTGTCAAAGGGGTTGACCATATAGTTGTGGGTTCATTTCTAGATTCTTTATTCTGTTCCATTGATTTGTGTTTTATGCCAGTACCATACTGTACTGACTGACTATAGCTTTGTAATATACCTTGAAGTCCAGAATAGTGATGCCTCTACTTTGCTTTACTATTTTCAGGATTGCATGGCTATTTGGGGTCTTTTGTGAACAACATAAATTTTAGGATTGTTTGTTCTAGCTCTATGAAAAATTCTGGTGGCATTGTGATAGGGATTGCATTAACACACATGCCCTTCACTGGCTGAATTCCCTTCCTGTCACTGTTCCCACTGCCCCTGCCAGGCATCCTGGGATCACCTCCCAACTAAAGTACTTGCACTAGAATCCTTGTCTTCTTCTGGAGGAACACAAGCAAAGACAGCTGGGGTGCACAACTGAAAAATCCCAAGTAGATCTCTAATCATTGCAGAGTCTGTACCTCAAACAAGGTTAAGGGATCTCAGTTTCATTCTCTTTTAAGGATCATGCTCTTCCTTTTTGGTGGGAAGAGGGGCGCTGGCAACTGTAGGGGTATATCCTAGCTTCCTACATCCCCAGCCATATTCCTAAGAGCTTCATATTAAGTTCTGGGATGTAGACTTGGAGCAGGTACCCATCTTTGAAACATCATTGTGGTCAGAGATGAATTATGTTAATTAGCCAGGGTGTCCAAGTCTGGGCTCAGTCTCATCTAAACCCAAACATGAGGCAGGAGGAGGCATGGCTTGTTTATCCCGGGAAAATCCAGGTGTGGTCACCAGACAAGGAGGGATGGATGTTGGGCAGCAGAAAAGATGGATGCATATCCTGATTGGCTATGTGGTTCTGAGGTGAAAATGCTCTTGAGGCTGGGATCTTGTAACCACAACTCTTCATTGGATACCAGATGTGGGAAGATTATTGCTAGAACATTCATCAGCTTCCTCTCTACACCCACCAGTGCCACCCACCGTACTTTCTGTTTACCTTTTCCTGTTCTGTGGGTTGTTTTCTCCTAAGCTTCTGGGGCAGGTGGCTATTTCATGCTCAGCCCAGGGGGTTTTTGTAAGGCTGTCCCTGTCACTCCTCCCACCGTGCAGTTTCTCCAACAGCACAGAAGTAGACACCTGAGTCTGTAGGCATCAAGCCTGTGATGGTGAGATTAGTGCTTTGTTTCCTTTCTGATGTGACACAGAATATCGTCCTTTCCTAGTGTTCGTGTTACCAGAATAAAGATTAATGATTTCAGTCATCTTTCCATTGGACAGCTGTTGAAACCAGCTCATCACATAGTGAGTATAGCTGAGTGTGAAACTATAGTGCAAGCTCACAGATTCTCCCTCTTGTGTATTCACTGGACTTGGAGTTTGAGTGACACTCTGTGTATTGCTGGAACCTGTAGAGAAGAAGAAAAAAGTAGCTTAGCTGTTGACATTGCTCCCAAGAAAGTTGTCACAAATAGCCACTTTTCACCCAGAAAACAAAGTGAAAAAGGCACAGTCAAGTTCTCTTCCAACATCTTTCTCAAACCCCTCCCTCAGTCCCGGGCTGCAGGGGTGGTGGGCTCCTTACCAAAGTGGATGAAGGCCACCACTGTGCACCAGAAAGCACTCAATCCGGACTGCATCCTGGGACCTTCCAGCTGGTGAAATGGCTCTTGTTCTGTCTGCCACCTGCAGGCCCTTTGCAGTGTCACTGGAACTGGGTGGCTCCGTGGCCTTGCTTCTATAGAGCTGGCAGTGGACCTTCTGCATACGTAAGCTTAGTCACACTTCCTGCTGTCTGTGTCTGCCTCCTGCCTCTCTTTCTCCAGGCCCCTGTTGTCTGATTGATGGATAAGATGTTGTGTATGGTTTATCATGAAAGAAAACTTGTCCAATGTGGACATAACCAAAAGGGAGAAGTAGACAATAAAACCCAACCACAATCTCATTACCCAGAGGTAAATGCTGTTAACATCTTGTTGCATTTCTTTCAGTAGTTTTTATTGCAATATGCATCCTCTAATGGAATTGGCATCAAATTAAAAAACTTTTTTGTGTTGAACATAATGTGTATGAATATGCCACCATGTCATTCAGCTACATGTGAAAATGTGATTTTTATAGCTCCATACTCTTCTGTGTAAGTGTAACTTAATTTGTTTAAACATCCTTGTTTGAAATTGTTTTGTTTCCTCTTTTGATTGTTTTAAATAAAAATCAATGGACATTGTAAATGTAAGTCTTTGCATTTCTGGAAATTTATTTGTATGTTAACTATGTTATTTCAAAGTTTTTAATTACGGAAAACTTAAACATCTACCAAAGAGAGAATAGTGCAATGAAAGAGCTTGTACTCATTGTGTAGGTTGCACAATTATCAAGTCTTAGCCAGTCTTGTTCGTCTACACCCGCATCACCCTACACATCTATACCTCTTTGAGTTCTGATTAGATTAAAGCAAATCCCAGACATCATGGGGTTGTGTACTTTACTCAGGAGACAAGTAAGGTCAGATTGTCTTTTCGGGTGTGTATGTGTTAGTGACTGTTGATAAACAATGACTAGATCTGTTTTTTGATTAGGAGTTGGTTTGCAAATTGATGATATTGTAATTATATCATTTCTACTTCATTTTTTAACTGAAGCATTTCTATTAGGATAATTTTCCTTGTCAAATAATTGATTAACTTTAAGGTTAAGTGTAAGACACTTTCCATTCATTTATCAGTTTGTACGATAATGAGCTGATTCCCCTCTATGGTGACTATACCATCCCTGCTTGCCTGAGATGGAGGCATTTCTCAGGACAAACACCAAAATAGTCCCAAGCAAATCTCTGGCAACCAGGATAAATCCTAAAAGTAATTAAGGAGGATTGTTTTATGAACTCATGGATTTAAACATACTTGATGTGTTTCAGTTGATTGGATTCATGGTCTTATTGATGTGGGAAATGTCCCATCTTAACTAGAACAAATCTTTTCAGGCTGGCTCCTGAGCCTTTGTGACATGGCCTCTGTAATCTGTGATAGTTTCCTAGTTTTCTGGGAGGAGAAGACATTCTAGGCTCATTTGTACACTTTCTCCCCCAGCAATGGAATCAGGTAACTATGATTAATGACAGATGTTTTCTCCTTCCAGTTCTAATGTTTTTATTATTTTACTGTAGTCGTTAGGACATTGATTGAAATATAGAATAGAAAGAATAACATTGGAAATCTTTCTCTTTTTCAAATTTTTAAGGGAATGCTTTTAACATCTCCCTTTGAAAACAAATTCAAAGATTCCCTTGTTCAGGTTAAGAAAGTTCCTTTTCTTCCTAGTTTGTGAAGAGACTTCAATTAGAAATACATGTTAAACTTGACCCAACTCACTTTTCTGCATTTAGTGAGATCATTTTAGTTACTGTTTTTTATGTGTGGCATGTTTCATGCACTAATATTTAATCTTTCTCATACTCCTGAGATGAATCCTAAATGATCATGGTGTATTAGTATTACTTTTTAAAATCCAATGCTGGTTTGATAATAATTTACGTGCAGTCATTGCTTTTCATAAGTAATATTGGTCTATAATTGTTATTTGTCATCTCTTTGTTTATTTTTGTAATTGTGGTTCTCTTGGTCTCATAAAATGTGTTGAGTAGGAGCCTTGCTGTTTTAATTTTTCTTAGCACAGGTATGGAAATTATTGGTCTTGGGTTTGATGTAACTTGCCTGTGAAACCATATGTATGTATAAAGATTGAAATTTCAGTTTAAATTCTGGTACATTTAATTCCAGTTTTCAACTTTTCTTTTCAGTTTTGCTGAGTGATAATTTTTAGAAAGTTTTACATTTTGTTCAAGTTTTCTGATTAATTTGTATGGATTTATTCCTTGCATGTTCTTATAATTATTTAAATTTTTGCTGTGTCTGTGTCTTCCTTTACATCGTATTTTTCTATCTTCTTAATTTCCTTGAGATTTCTTATCAGAGAATTGTCTATTTTCTAATTCTTTCCAAAGAACCATATTATTTATTTATTTATTTATTTATTTATTTATTTATTTATTTATTTAATTTTATTTTTAAAATTTTTTAAACATTTACATCCAAATTAGTTAGCATATAGTGCAACAATGATTTCAGGAGTAGATTCCTTAGTGTCCCTTACCCATTTAGCCAATCCCTCCCTCCCAGAACCCCTCCAGTAACCCTCAGTTTATTCTCCATATTTATGAGTTTCTTCTGTTTTGTCCCCCTCTCTGTTTTTATATTTCATTTTTGTTTCCCTTCCCTTATGTTCATCTGTTTTGTCTCTTAAAGTCCTAATATGAGTGAAGTCATAGGATGTTTGTCTTTCTCTGACTGACTAATATCACTTAGCATAATACCCTCCAGTTCCATCCATGTAGTTGCAAATGGCAAGATTTCATTCTTTTTGATTGCTGAGTAATACTCCATTATATATTTATATACCACATTCTTTATGGTATATTTATAGACCACATCTTATATACCACATTATATATTTATATACCACATTCCTCCATCGATGGACATTTGGGCTCTTTCCATGCTTTGGCTATTGTTAATAGTGCTGCTATAAACATTGGGATGCATGTGTCCCTTCAAAACAGCACACCTGTATCCCGTGGATAAATGCCTAGTAGTGCAATTACTGGGTCGTAGGGTAGTTCTATTTTTAGTGTTTCGAGGAACCTCCATAGTGTTTTCCAGAGTGGCTGCACTAGCTTGCATTCCCACCAGCAATGCAAAAGAGATCCTCTTTCTCCGTATCCTCGCCAACATCTGTTGCTGCCTGAGTTGTTAATGTTAGCCATTCTGACAGATGTGAGGTGGTATCTCATTGTGGTTTTGAATTGTATTTTCTTGATGATGAGTGATGTTGAACATTTTTTCATGTGTCGGTTGGCCATCTGGATGTCTTCTTTGGAGAAGTGTCTATTCATGTCTTTTGCCCATTTCTTCACTGGATTCTTTGTTTTTTGGGTGTTGAGTTTGGTAAGTTCTTTATAGATTTTGGATACTAACCCTTTAACACATATGTCATTTGCAAATATCTTCTCCCATTCTGTCAGTTTCCTTTTAGTTTTGCTGATTGTTTCATTTGTTGTGCATAAGATTTTTATTTTGATGCAGTCCCAGTGGTTTATTTTTGCTTTTGTTTCTTTTGCCTCCAGAGACGTGTTGAATAAGAAGTTGCTGCAGCCAAGATCAAAGAGGTTTTTGCCTGCTTTCTCATCAAGGATTTTGATGGCTTCCTGTCTTACATTGAGGTCTTTCATCCATTTTGAGTTTATTTTTGTGTATGGTGTAAGAAAGTGGTCCAGGTTCATTTTTTTGCATGTCGCTGTCCAGTTTTCCCAGCACCACTTGCTGAAGAGACTGTATGTATTCTGCTGAATATTCTTTCCTACTTTGTCAAAGATTAGTTGGCCATATGATTGTGGATCCATTTCTGGGTTCTCTCTTCTGTTCCACTGATCTGAGTGTCTGTTCTTGTGCCAGTACCATACTGTCTTGATGATGACAGCTTTGTAGTATAGCTTGAAGTCTGGGATTGTGATGCCTCCTGCTTTGGTTTTCTTTTTCAAGATTGCTTTAGCTATTTGGGGTCTTTTCTGGTTCCACACACATTTTAGGATTATTTGTTCTAGCTTTGTGCGGAATGCTGGTGTTATTTTGATAGGGATTGCATTGAATATGTAGATTGCTTTGGGTAGTATTGACATTTTAACAATATTTGTTCTTCCTATCCAGGAGCATGGAATCTTTTTCCATTTTTTGGTGTCTTTTTCAATTTCTTTCATAAGCTATCATTTTCAGTGTATAGATTTTTCACCTCTTTGGTTAGATTTATTCCTAGGTATTTTATGGTTTTGGGGGCAATGGTAAATGGGATAGATTCCTTGATTTCTCTTTCTGTAGCTTCATTGTTGGTATATAGGAATGCAACCGATTTCTGTGCGTTGATTTTATATCTTGCAACTTTGCTGAATTCATGAATCAGTTCTAGCAGTTATTTCATGGAATCTTTAGGGTTTTCCATATAGAGTATCATGTCATCTGTGAAGAGTGAAAGTTTGACCTCCTCCTGGCCGATTTGGATGCTTTTATTTCTTTGTGTGGTCTGATTGCAGAGGCTAAGACTTCCAATATTATGTTGAATCACAGTGGCGAAAATGGACATCCCTGTCTTGTTCCTGACCTTGGGAGGAAAGCTCTCAGTTTTTCCCCATTGAGGATGATATTAGCATTGGGTCTTTTGTATATGGCTTTTATGATCTTGAGGTATGCTCCTTCTATCCCTACTTTCTTGAGGGTTTTTATCAAGAAACGGAGCTGTATTTTGTCAAATGCTTTCTCTGCATCTATTGAGAGAATCATATGGTTCTTGTCCTTTCTTTTATTGATGTGATGAGTCACATTGATTGTTTTGTGGATATTGAACGAGCCCTGCATCCTAGGTATTAATCCCACTTGGTCATGGTGAATAATTTTTTTTATGTATTGTTGGAACTGGTTAGCTAATATCTTGTTGAGGATTTTTGCATCCATGTTCTTCAGGGAAATTGGTCTATAGTTCTCCTGTTTAGTGGGGTCTCTGGTCTTGGAATCAAGGTAATGTGGGCTTCATAGAAAGAGTTTGGAAGTTTTCCTTCCATTTCTATTTTTTGGAACAGCTTCAAGAGAATAGGTGTTAACTCTTCCTTAAATGTTTGGTAGAATTCCCCTGGAAAGCCATCTGGCCCTGGACTCTTGTTTTTTGGCAGATTTTTGATTACTAATTCTATTTCCTTACTGGTTATGGGTCTGTTCAAGTTTTCTGTTTCTTCCTGTTTCAGTTTTGGTAGTGTATATGTTTCTAGGAATTTGTGCATTTCTTCCAGATTGACCATTTTATTGACATATAATTGCTCATAATATTCTCTTATTATTGTTTTTATTTCTGTTGTGTTGGTTGTGATCTCTCCTCTTTCATTCTTGATTTTATTTATTTGGGTCCTTTCCTTTTCCTTTTTGATCCAATGGCTACTGGTTTATCAATTTTGTTAATTCTTTCCAAGAACCAGCTTCTGGTTTCATTGATCTGTTCTACTGTTTTTTTGTTTTTTTTTTTTTGGTTTTGATAGCATTAATTTATACTCTAATTTTTATTATTTCCTGTCTTCTGCTGATTTGGGGTTTCATTTGCTGTTCTTTTTCCAGCTCTTTAAGGTAAGGTAAGGTTAGGTTGTGTATCTGAGATCTTTCTTCCTTCTTTAGGAAGGCCTGGATTGCTATATACTTTCCTTTTATGACCACCTTTGCTGTGTCCCAGAGATTTTGGGTTGACTTCCGTATACTTTTTAATTTCCTCTTTAACTTCTGGTTAGCCCATTCTTTCTTTAGTAGGATGTTCTTTAGTCTCCAAGTATTTGTTACCTTTCCAAATTTTTTCTTGTGGTTGATTTCGAGTTTCATAGCGTTGTGGTCTGAAAATATGCATGGCATAATCTCAATCTTTTTGTACTTGTTGAGGGCTGATTTGTGTCCCAGTATGTGGTCTATTCTGGAGAACGTTCCATGTGCATGGAGAAGAACGTATATTCTGCTGCTTTAGGATGAAATGTTCTGAATATATCTGTTAAGTCCATCTGGTCCAGTGTGTCATTCAGAGCCATTGTTTCCTTGTTGATTTTTTGATTAGATGATCTGTCCATTGCTGTGAGTGGGGTGTTGAAGAGTCCTACTATTATGGTATTACCATCAATGAGTTTCTTTACGTTTGTGATTAATTGATTCATATATTTGGCATGATATTTATATACTTAGAATGATAGATTGTTCTCCATCTATGTTTGTGATTAATTGATTCATATATTTGACATGATATTTATATACTTAGCATGATAGATGGTTCTCCATCCCCTTATTTTCAGCCTGAAGGTGTCTTTAGGTCTAAAGGGGGTCCCTTGTAAACAGCATATAGATGGATCTTGTTTTCTTATCCATTCTGTTACCCTATGTCTTTTGATTGGAGCATTGAGTCCATTGACTTTTAGAATACTGAAAGATATAAATTCATTGCCATTATGTTGCTTGTAGAGTTGGAGTTTCTGGTGGTGTTCTCTGGTCCTTTCTAATCTTTGTTGCTTTTGGTATTTATTTATTTATTTTTTCATCTTTTCTCCCCTCAGAGAGTCCCCCTCAAAATTTCTTGCAGGGCCGGTTTAGTGGTCACAAACTCCTTTAATTTTTGTTTGTCTGGGAAACTTTATCTCTGTTTCTATTTTGAATGGCAGCTTTGCTGGATAAAGAATTCTTGGCTGCATATTTTTCTGATTCAGCACATTATATATATCCTGCCACTCCTTTCTGGTCTGCCAAGTTTCTGTGGATAGGTCTGCTGCAATCCTGATCTGTCTTCCCTTGTAGGTTAAGGACTTTTTTTTCCCTTGTTGCTCTCATGATTCTCTCCTTGCCTGAGTATTTTGCGAATTTGAGTATGATATGCCTTGTTGATGGTCACTTTTTGTTCAATCTAATGGGGGTCCTCTGTGCTTCCTGGATTTTTATGTCTGTGTCTTTCCCCAGGTTAGGAAAGTTTTCTGCTATGATTTCCTCACATAAGCCTTCTACCGTTATTTCTCTCTCTTCCTCTTCTGGGACTCCTATGATTCTGATGTTGTTCCTTTTTAATGGTTCACTGATTTCTCTAATTCTTAAATCGTGCTCTTTTGTCTTCATCTCCCTCTTTTTTTCTGCTTCATTATTCTCTATAAGTTTGTCCTCTATATCACTGATTTTCTGTTCTACCTCATCCATCCTTGCACCGCTCCATCCATCCATGATTGCAGTTCAGTTATAGCATTTTTAATTTCATTCTGCCTATTTTTTACTTCTTTTATCTCTGCAAAAGGGATTAGGATCTGTGTTGGTTAAATCCCTGGCTGTCTTTTCTTTGTGTTCTTTCTTTTGGGGTAAATTCCTTCATTTTGTCATTTTGAAGGGAGACAATGAATTAATGACGTAGAAAAATTAAAATTAAAAACATTAAAATTAAAAAATATTAAAATTTAAAAATTAAACACACACACACACACACACACACACACAAATTGAATAAATGATGCTAGATCCTAGGTGTGTTTTGGTCTGGGTGTTGAAAGTGGTTTGACAGATTAGAGAAAAAAAGGTGGAAAGAAAAAAAAGGAAATCATTTGAGAATATGAAAAAATGAATATACTGAGGTAGGCTAAGATGAGATGATGGGAATAAAATAGAATTTGAAAAAATTTACACACAAGTAAAGAATATAGTAGAAAAATAAAAAAAAATATTTGTAATATTAAATAAAAATAAAAAATTAATTTTTCTCTTTCTGTATTCAAGAAAAGAAAAAAGAAAAAAAGAGAAAAAGAAGGAAATCATTTGAAAATTTGAAAAAAAGTGAATACACTGACATAGACTAAAATAAAATGATGGAAGTAAAATAGAATTTGGAAAAGTTTATATAAAAGTGAAAAATATAGTCAAATAAATTAAAGAAAAATATTTTTAACAGAAATTGAAAGTAAAAATGAAGTTTTTCGCTTTCTGCATTCAAGAAAAAGAAAAGAAATGAAAAAGAAAAAAGAAAAAGAAAAAAAGGAAATCGTTTGAAAATTTGAAAAAGTGAATATACTGATGTAGACTAAAATAAAATGATGGCAGTGAAATGGAATTTGAAAAAATTTACATAAAAGTAAAAAATATAGTAAAAAATTAAAGAAAAATATTTTTAATAAAAATTGAACAAAAAAAATGAATTTTTTCTCTTCCCATATTAAAGAAAAAGAAAAGTGGAAAAGAGAAAAAAAAAAGAAAAAAAATTGAATTGATGGACCTACTAACAGATTGAAATAGGACTGAAATTACTTTGTTTTCCCCTAGAAGTAAGACTATGAAGCGCTTTATAGTCCATAAACTAAGCAGGCACTAAGACTTGTGTTCTTGAAGAGTGCGGTTGGCCCAGTTGGGCGGGTATCAGTGTAATGGCTCCATTCTCCACTAGATGACACTGCTAGCCTACTGGGTTGGAGTGCTGTGGCGCCCGTAGGTGCGTATGCGCATGTGCGGGATGGTGAAAATGGTGTCACCCAGCTACCCAGTTCTAGTGTTGGAACTCTGTTCTCCCCAATCAGCAATCATGCACCTGTCCTCTGTCTTCAGCTTTCGTCCACTCCCGCTTTTTCACTGTCTGTGACCAAGCCCCAGGCAGTACCTCTCTCCTGAGTTTTGTCTCAGTTGCAGCTGTGTTTCCCAGCCCCTTACCTCTGAAGGAACTGAGGCTTTGACCTATTCCGCCCCTCTGCGAGCAGTGGCCGAATAAGCAATGGTTGAATGTCAGCTGCACCCAGGAATCCTTGCTGGACCCTGCTGCTGCTGATGCCCCGAGGCTGCGGCCAGGTGTCAACCCATCCCAGAAAAAGTTCATGAGATAGTGTAGCAGCAGCTTTTCAGGGATTATGGAAAATCGCATCACACATCTGGCACCAGGCTTCACCCTTAACGACCTTGTTCCAGCACCAGCGAATGTGGCCGTTCTCTGGGTCTGCTGGGACCAGGTGGCTTCAACAGTCTCTACCAAATGTCCTTCCAGCAGTGGAACTGCTTTTCCCCATGTGGCCCAAGAACCTCCCAGACCCCACTCTGCTCCTGGGGATTTGCCCTTCCCACCAGAGCACTGCCAGGTATGGAGCTGAAGAGTTGCAGACTTTGTGCTCCCCTTGTTTACAGTCTTAATGGAATTTAAACCCTCTCTTTCTCCTTTCTCCCTTTTTAGTTTAGTCCCTGCAGCTGTTTTCCACTTTCTCTCCAGCTGCTTTTTGGGAGGGAGGGGTGCTTTTCCCATGTTCTCCCCGCCCCCTCCTGCCCTGTCTCAGTCCTCTCTCCACCCACAAAAGTACCTCCCTGCCCACCATGGCCTCTTGCTCCCCAAGTTCACCTCTCCGCACTGTGTACCTCCTGAATTCTGTGGTTCGGGTTGTGCAAATTGTGTTAATTCTCAGATCAGTTTTCTAGGTGTGCAGGATGGTTTAGTGTTGGTCTGGCTGTATTTCTTGGACGCGAGACACACAAAAAACTTCCATGCTGTTCCGCCATCTTGGCTCCCTCCAAAGAACCATTTTAAATGGATTCTTTCCTTTGTTTCTTTGTCTTTATTACCTTAATTTTAGCACTGATTATGACTATTTTTGTCCTCCTACTTTTGTTTACTCTTACTCTCTTTTAAAACTTTCTGGTTGAATGTTTAGCTCATTACGTTCAGTCTTTTAATTTACATATTTGTAAGGTATAAAAAGTTCTCTGTGTGCCGCTTAGGTTCATTGCTCAAGTTTTAAAATTTATACCTTTCACGATCGTTCAGTTGGAAATATTTTAACAATTCCGTTATAATTTCTTTTCTGGTTCATAAATAATTTTATTTTTTAAGTTTATGAATTTAATTTGAGTGAGAGAGAGAAAGCAGGGGAGAAGTAGAGAGAGAGGAAGAGA
The DNA here is from genome assembly GCF_018350175.1 of Felis catus. NCBI lineage: Eukaryota > Metazoa > Chordata > Mammalia > Carnivora > Felidae > Felis > Felis catus. The sequence goes on along the minus strand of NC_058373.1, from coordinate 72,938,674 downwards.
GAGAGAATCTCAAGAAGACTCCTTGCTGTCAGTGCAGAACCTGATGCAGGGCTCGAACTCATGAACCTGAGCCAAAATCGTGACCTGAGATTATGACCTGAGTGAAATCCAGAGTCAGACATTTCGCTGACTGACCTGCTCAGGTGCCCCTTGTTCATAAATTATTTAGGAGTGCATTTCTTTTTATTTAAAGTTGGCTTTTTATGAATAGTATTTAACTTTATTAATTGTAATAAAAACACATGATATCACTATATGATATTGATTCTTGAATACTTATTGAGATTTGCTTTTTTGTGGTAAATATTACTGATTATTTCTTATTTTAAACATTATTTTTAACTTTTATTTATTTTTGAGAGACAGAGACAGAGTGAAAGTGGGGAAGAGGCAGAGAGAGAAGGAGACAGATCCAAAGCAGGCACCAGGCCCTGAGCTGTCAGCACAGAGTCTGATGTGGGGCTCAAACCTATACACCCTGAGATCATGACCTGAACCTAAGTCTGACACTGAACTGACTGAGCCATCCAGGCACCTCTATTTCTGGTTCGTTCTTTCTTTCTTTCTTTCTTTCTTTCTTTCTTTCTTTCTTTCTTTCTTTCTTTCTTTCTTTCTTTCTTTCCCTTTCTTTCTTTCTTTCTTTCTTTCTTTCTTTCTTTCTTTCTTTCTTTCTTTCTTTTAATTTTTAATGTTTATTTATTTTGAGAGAGAGACAGACAGAGCATGAATTGGGGAGGGGTGGATAGAGAAAGAGACAGAAAATATGAAACAACTCCAGGCTCTGAGCATAGAGCTCCATATGGGGCTCGAACCCACGAACGGTGAGATCATGACCTGAGCTGAAGTCTAGTGATTAACCAAATGAGCCACCCGTGCATCCCTATTTCTGATTATTTATTAAGGATAAATTTCCTAATATAGAGCTTTCTTCTGGGCCACTGACATGCCATCCAGACTGAGGAAGACCCGGAAACTTCGGGGCCACGTGAGCCATGGCCATGGCTGCGTCAGTAAGCACCGGAAGCACCCAGGAGGCTGGGGTAATGCTGGTGGCATGCATCACCACGGGATCAACTTTGACAAATATCATCCAGGTTACTTTGGAAAAGTTGGTATGAGGCATTACCACTTAAAAAGGAACCAGAGTTTCTGCCCAACTGTTAACCTTGATAAACTGTGAACCTTGGTCAGTAAGGAGACATGGGTAAATGCTGCCAAAAACAAGACTGGAGCTGCTCCTATCATTGATGTGGTGCGATTGGGCTACTACAAAGTATTGGGAAAGGGAAAGCTCCCCAAACAGCCTGTCATTGTGAAGGCCAAATTCTTCAGTAAAAGAGCTGAGGAAAAGATTAAGGGTGTGGGGGAGCCTGTGTCTTAGTAGCCTGAAGCCACATGGAGAGAGGTTCATTAAATACTAACAACTGCTTTTCTTTTCTGGTCTGGGTGTAAGTTCTTTAGCACCCCTACCTCTCTATCTGTACATTGGAAAGTCATCTAACAGATCCAGGAGTAAGGGTATGAGGGCCCGAGCTCCTTTTGCCAACTCCCCTCAGAAAATGTGCAAGAGATAGCACCAGTACTTAAAGGACTTGGCCCTACCTTGAACATTTATAAAGTGAGAATATTTGTCGATAGCATATTTGTGTATCTTAGAGTTGAAAGGCCTGTTTTGCATTGTATACTCTGAAAATACAATGAATGGTAGAATATAAAAAAAATTTCCTAATATAGAATTGTTGGGTGAAATAATTTTATACACATTAATAAATTACCCTTCCAATGACTGTACAAATTGACATTTTTATAGCATTTTCTAAGAGTTTCGTTTCATGACATCAGCATCTAATGATGTAAAACAAAGTACTTAACAATTTGTAGAGAAAAAAATATTTGCTTATTGTTTTATAATGCATTTGTTCACCATGACATTGGATTCTTTTTGTATTTGTGCTTGTTTTTTTGTAATTGTTTAATTTTTTACATTTATTTATTTTTGAGAGATAGAGTGAGACAGAGTGTGAGCTGGGGAGGGGTAGAGAGAGAAGGAGACAGAGAATCTGAAGCAGTCTCCAGGCTCTGAGCAAACTGTCAGCACAGAACCTGACATGGGGCTCGAACCCATATCATGACCAGAACTAAGGTTAGGCGTTCGACCGACTGAGCCACCCAGGCGCCCCTGTGATTGTTTTTTTGTTTTTTTTTAATTTGGAAATTATTTGTTCATATCCATTGCATTTTTAAAAATTGGTATAATTTTTCTCAAGTTTCTTTGTAAAAATGTTTTATTTTTTAAGGATATTAAACAACTTTGCTCATAAACGATCATTATCCCAGAGTCCATTAGGATTCTTAGCCAGATAGGTAGGCAGCTGAATGTTTATTTTGACAGTTCCTGAGCTCCTTGAACTAATCATGTTCCTGGGCCCTCCCAACCCCACAACTCGCCATTACCCTGATGTATCTTAACATACAAACCACAGAAGATCCGTGGCCTTTATCCAGGTTGTTTCTGAGAACTATTTCAGAAAACCCTGAAATGCTGGCTGCTGAAATTATCATTCCAGAAGAGTCAAAGATGACATGAGTACCAACGGGTACACGTAAAGCTTAGGGTGACCTACTCAAGATAAGTAACAAGTTCTCCTGACCAAGTTATTCTTCTGACAGGGGTTTATTATAAAGGATGAATCTTTATAACCATTGTTATAAAGTGCATCTTGCCCAAAGGCATGATAATGAAATGGGGAGCTTCTCCCAATGGAGAGGTTTACAAGCCTGGGATTAGGTAGAAGACAGGCTTTGGGAAAATTGTGCTTGCAGGAGAAGGAAAGAGTTGCTCACAGACTTTCCTAAAGTTTCAGAAAATTTTAAAGAGATTCGGCCTCAATTACCTCAATATTATTCAGGCTTCTAATTTTCATCCTTATTCCTTTTTTGTCCTGAGTTCAGGCCTCTCACCCACCCCCAGAGAGTGTCAGCATCTTCTCATTGTTCTGAGAGTTGTGTTAGTGGCACGATTGCCCCCTGGAGGCCAGACGGAGGAGCAGCCTCCTTAAAGTATTCTAGGCCTGTGTTTCTCAGGGCTGGGGGCACATTAGAAGAAACTGAGGGGTTGTAACAAAGAGTGCCCAGTCCTGAGCACCTAGACCACTGGGGCGGTGGGGACACATTCCAGTATCACCACATTAAGGTTTAACCTTGAGTAAAACAATAAGATGGAAATGAAAGCAACTGTTCTCAAATAAATCTAAACATACCCAGAAGCAGAATTACTCATAGTAAGTAGCAGGGTAAATAAAAGATGTCAGGGGATGGAAAAAGGAGATATTTTACCTGTAGGTTTACCTGTATGTTTACCAGTCTTGGAGGTAATCCATTTTAACAAATCTCCCCCTGGGACTTGGAGTTTGAGTGTGACAGATTTTTGGTGTGTATTTGTGATGTGCCCACGAAGGTGCTCATTTTCATATACAAGTTGACGGCTGATTACCCAGTTGGCCTCCTAATCCTTAGACCTTACTTTTCACTCAGTTCTGGGTGGCTGGAATATTAGTAGGGGCCAACATCACTGAGCTCTCAACTGACACTGGATCAAGGGCTTGGTTTCAGTGCCAAGACTAGCATTTTTGATAGTTCTACTTCAACACCGGCACTAATTTAAATTTTATCTTTTCAAATCATAAAATCCCAAAAATTAGAATTAAAGGGCCTTTTGAAGTTCCCCAGGCAAACCTCCTTATTTTAAAGATCTGAAAAAAAGACATAAGAGCATTTTATATTTGGCAAACAAATAAACATAAATTATAGCTACCCTACTTTCGTACCTTCTTCTCTGTCCTCATTCTGTAAGTTGTTTCTGGGAGTTTCTATTTCTGGATGTAGAAACTTCATGGATGTAGAATGGTTGTGGATAGATGGAGGGAGGAGAGAAACACCTGGAAATACCTCTCAGGCCTGGGCCTGAGGGACAGACTTCAAGTTATGAAGTGACTTTCTGCATGGTCCTGACTTCCTGGTGTGCATCAGGGAGGGAAATCTGGCAATGTGTTTCTAGATCCAGCTCTATCTGCCCTATATTAAGGGTTAACAGAAATCTGGACTTTAAGGATACTGCTAGTGAAGTCTTAGAAGGAAGTAAAGACTATGTTATTGGGAACTGGAGGAGGGGAGTCCAGGTCAAGAGTTGCAGAAAAATTTTGAAATTGCCTCCTATAGTTATGCAGAAAGCTGAATTCTGTTGTTGAGCTGGGGAGATTTCAAAGCAATGTAAGAAGGTTTCACCTGGTTTCTTCTTGCTGCTTTTAATGAAATGAAGAGAAGAGAGATAAATGGAGGAAAGAATTGTGAAACAAAAAGGAACCAGGACTGGATGAATCTGAAAATTCTCAATTTATTCTAACAGAAAAAGATGCAAAAATTAAGATAGTGTGGCACAAAGAAAAAATGTGACAGTGTGACTATATAATCTTTGATCAAAATTTCAGAAGGATTGAGGGGTGGGAGTATTCAGTTGCACAAGGAGCTCTTTCAAGGGGTTTGGATGTGACTTCCAACCACATGATAGTACTTCTAGGAAGCTTAAGAGAAATGTTCCTCAGCTATCTGAGCAGGGGCCACAGGTACAGGTTATCTGGAAAGGATCTATAGGTGTGGCTTTTTTCTAAAGGAGTAAACTTCATTGAAATCCATGGTGGACTCAGGAAGTGTTTGAGACAATTATTTCAGCAGAAACACTACCAGATTGGATTGAAAGTGACAGTGAACAGAATAAAAGTAGGAGTTCAGTGTCGCCTGGGTGGCTCAGTCGGCTAAGCAGCCTACTTCAGCTCAGGTCACAATCTCACGGTTTGTGGGTTCGAGCCCCGCATCTGGCTCTGTGCTGACAGCTTGAAGCCTGGAGCCTGCTTCAGATTCTGTGTCTCCCCCTCTCTGTGCCTCTCTCCAGCTCATGATCTGTCTCTCAAAAATAAATAAACGTTAAAAACAATTAAAAAAAAAGTTAGCTGAACCATTGCCCATTTTCATTTTATAATATTGTTGCTTACTCAGTCTTATTATACTTGACAATTCTTGGAAATTTGTGTCTTAATCTTTCTTTTGTCCTAGATATATGGCTTGATGAGAATAAAGCAAATGAACGGGAAATGGAAGAGAGACAGTGTCATATGTAGGTGATAAATACCATCATTTATATTTTTATAGATGCATCAGATCTTTGTTCATTTGTTGAGTAATTCAAAGTCCCAAGCTTTGATGCTTATCTTGTGGTGGAGATACATGTAAAAATATATTCCAACAACATATAATATATTTGCTGATGATGATTGCAATGAAAAATGTGAGACAGGGTAAAGGGGAAGAGGGAACGTGTTAGGTAGGTACTATCTATATTGCAATAAAGGTGTCTCTAATGGGGTGGCATTTGAGCAGGGATCTGAATGATGGGATTAAGGAGACTATTTGAAGCAAGAATAGTCTAGTAAGAAAAACCCCGATGTGGAAGCCTGCTTGGGGCACTCAAGGGTAAGAGTGACCCCAGTAGAGTAAGAAAGGTGAAGGATGATGGGAAATATTCAATAAACTTGAGAGTCTTCTATTTGTTATGATCTGTGTAATGTTGGGAATATCGATGTGAAAGAGACATAATCTCTGGTGTCAAGAAATTGAGTATCCTAGAGGAAGAAGGCAATAAATATAAAAAAATACAAGGAGATAAGTGCTGTTCTCATAGATAAGTACAAATTTCAAAGGGAGCCAGATGAGAGAGACTTTAAACTTGCCCGGAAGATCAAGGAAGGCTTCAGAGAGAAGAAGTCAGAGGACAATGAGGAGGAGGTGGTGATGAGGTTGGAAACTCCAAACAAAGAGAAGGGTAGAGGGAAGGATGGAGACAAGAGATGTGTTAACTCATGATATTTCCAGAATTCAGTATTTTGGTAATTCCAGGTCTACGTTGGTGACAGATGTGTCAGGAGATGAGGCAGCTAAATGCGAATCGTATGTGGGCTTGTGCCAGGCTTAGTCTAAAAAGCTGTGAGAAGTGAAGTAAAATACCTAAATCTGCCTTTTACACAGAGCTGTAAGGTAAGACAGTATGACTAATTAAGACAAGAAATGTGGAGGCAGAAGATCTTGAAGTAGGGGAGGTAAAGGGTTATGGGTTTTAGGTTTATACATTTTATATTGCTCAAGGGTCACCTGACCCAAAGGCTGTGGGCTGTATACATAGGTCTGGAGCAAAATCAAGGTTAGAGGCATAGTCATTAACATATATGTATTAGCTGCAATCTAGGTGTGGACAAGAATTAGACTAAGGTGGGAGCCAGGAAAAAAGCAGCATTAAAAGCAGGAAATAGAGGAGAATTGACAACAGGAATCCCATAGTATCAGTGACCTTACAGTGTTTTAAAATTTTATTTACAAGCCTATTTGGCCATGTGGACTGTGACCTTGTAGGAAATAATTTTTTGTGTATTTGTAGTCCCAGGAACTGTCCTTGTGCCTTGCACGTGGGATACTTAATATATGTATATTCAAATGAGTGGGTGAGTAATTAATTAATGAAGGACTCTATGACTTAACATTTTTGCTTGATGCTCCATCTTTTAGTATGACATTTCATAGCAGTAGTTCTTTGTGTCTATATTTTTATTACTTTTTTTATTGTACAAGGAACACACATTTATTGAAGACAAATTAGAAAAAGGAAAGCTATGGCACAAAAACAGACACTCAGATCAATGGAACAGAATAGAGAACCCAGAAATGGACCCACAAACATATGGTCAACTAATCTTTGACAAAGTAGGAAAGAATATTCAGCGGAATACATACAGTCTCTTCAGCAACTGGTGCTGGGAAAACTGGACAGCGACATGCAGAAGAATGAACCTGGACCATTTTCTTACACCAGACACAAAAATAAACTCAAAATGGATGAAAGGCCTCAATGTAAGACAGGAAGCCATCAAAATCCTTGAGGAGAAAGCAGGCAAAAACCTCTTTGATCTTGGCCGCAGCAACTTCTTACTCAACACGTCTCTGGAGGCAAAGGAAACAAAAGCAAAAATGAACCACTGGGACCTCATCAAATAAAAAGCTTCTGCACAGTGAAGGAAACAATCAGCAAAGCTAAAAGTCAACTGACAGAATGGGAGAAGATATTTGCAAATGACATATGTGTTAAAGGGTTAGTATCCAAAATCTATAAAGAACTTATCAAACTCAACACCTGAAAAAAAATAATCCAGTGAAGAAATGGGCAAAAGACACGAATAGACGCTTCTCCAAAGAAGACATCCAGATGGCCAACCGACACATGAAAAAATGCTCAACATCACTCATCATCAGGGAAATACAACTCAAAACCACAATGAGATAACCACCTTGCACCTGTCTGAATGGCTAACATTAACAACTCAGACAACAACAGATGTTGGTGAGGATGTGGAGAAAGAAGATCTCTTTTGCACTGCTGTTGGGAATGCAAGCTGGTGCAGCCACTCTGGAAAACAGTGGGGAAGTTCCTCAAAAAACTAAAAATAGAACTACCCTATGACCCAGCAATTGCACTACTAGGCATTTATCCACAGGATACAGGGGTGCTGTTTCAAAGGGACACATGCACCCCCATGTTTATAGCAGCACTATCAACAATAGCCAAAGTATGGAAAGAGCCCAAATGTCCATTGATGGAGGAATGGCTAAAGAAGATGTGGTATATGTATACAATGGAGTATTACTCAGCAATCAAATGAATGAAATCTTGCCATTTGCAACTATATGGATGCAACGGGAGGGTATTATGCTAAGTGAAATTAGTCAGAGAAAGACAAATATCATATGACTTCGCTCATATGAGGACTTTAAGAGACAAAACAGATGAACATAAGGGAAGGGAAGCACAAATAATATAAAAACAGGGAGGGGGACAAAACATAAGAGACTCTTAAATATGGAGAACAGAGAGTTACTGGAGGGGTTGTGGGAGGGGGGATGGGCTACATGGGTAAGGGGCATTAAGGAATCTACTCCCGAAATCATTGTTGCACTATATGCTAACTAATTTAAATGTAAATTTAAAAAAATAAAATTAAAAAAAAATACCCAGAAATTTCAAAAAAATATCTACTAGATTAGATTAAAAAAAAACCCAAAAAAACAAAAACAAACAAACAAACAACAAAAAACAAACAAAAAAAACAAACAAAAAAAGAATATTCTTTTCCCCAGGGGCACCTGGCCGGCTCATTCAGGAAAGCATGTGACTCTTGATCTCAGGGTTGTGAGTTCAAGCCCCAGGTTGGGCATGGAGCCTACTTAAAAAAAAAAAAAAAAAAAAAAAAAGAATATCCTTAAAAATATTCTTTTCCCCAACCAGCTGAATTGGATCCTTTATCCAAGTTATGTAAATACTTGCTACCATTATTATTATGGGTCCAAGTATCTCATCTACACGGGGTTTTGGGCTCCCACACATGGGACACTGGCAAGTGACAATTCACTCAAAACAAAAGCTTGACATAACACAGTAAAAAGGAAAAGAAAAACCCAAAGTTTTATGTGTGTCTCTGCACATGTGTTTGTGAGAAAACACACCCACACATAATGTTAAAAGGCCACACTACCCTGATTACATCCTAAGCCTAGGCATATCCCTGTAGTTCTGACCACATTCAAATGTCTTAATTCAGTGCGATTTTGGATACCCACAATTCCTTTCATTCAGCTGGACAAAAATAGCCAGGTTGCTCTGCAAAAAGAATACAACTTATCATCATGCTTCTTTGTTGGGAGACATTCTCGGTAAAATTTGAGCCCAGCCTCAAAACTTGCGGATTTATCTGTCTATTCTTTATTCATTCATCTACTTACCCACCCACCTATATTATCTATCTATCTATCTATCTATCTATCTATCTATCTATCTATCATCTATTATCTAATCATCCATCCATCCACCCATCCATGCATCCAACAAACACTAACTCATTTCTTTAGAGCTCATTTCAGTTCACTAGCCTCTCTTCTTTGCCCAAGAGAGAAGCACTTTCACGATGCTAAGCCTTCACTTTTCACAGGGAATGACTTACCTCCTGTCCATTTTGTAAAATCCCACTGATCCTTAAAATTCAGGTTCAATTCTTTTTATTTTAAGTAATGTCTACCCACAACGTGGAGCCCTAACTCATGACCCCAAGATCAAGAGTTGCATGCCCTACCGACTGAGCCAGCCAGGCCCCCTGGTTCAATTCTTTTTTGGAAAATGGTTCATAGACTCCTACTCCTACTGCAAGCCCACACTGTTATCTTCCATCTTAATTTTATGGTACTAAGGTTGTGTATCCCTCTTCTATTATGTAATAAATTGCTTCCTTCAAGATCTCTCAAAAAAAAAAAAAAAAAAAGAAAAGAAAAGAAAAAAAAAAAGCTAAGCTAAAATGTTACCCTGGATTCCACTATCAGGAATAACAATTGCTAACATTTCATGTCTATCCTTTTAGACTACTGCTATCAATAGAAATACAATCTGAACCACATAAATAATTTAAATTTTTTAGGAGTCACATTAAAAGAAACTATAAATAAATATATAAAATTAATTTTAAAAATATGTTATTTAACCTGATAAACCCCAAATATCATTTCAACATTAGTTAATAAATAAATAAATATTAATGCGAATGTTTATATTTTTTTCTTCATGGAAGTCTTTGAAAGCTGGTGTATATTTGACACTCACAGCACATCTTAATTTGGACTAGTCACAATCCACGTGTCCCATAATCACTGTACCCTGTGGCTGTGTTTGCACAGCACAGTTCAAGACTCCTTTTGATGTATAAATAATGATATGACTATACATAAAATTGTAATTCTTCCTCCACAAAGTGCAGGTCATATGAAACCTATAGTTTTGTAAGTTTTTATAATAAGTATAATTTTAGAACAGTTATAGATTTATAGAAAAGTCATGAAAATAGTACACATAGATTCCATACACTGCACACCCAGTTTCCCTTACTATTAACATCTTACAATGGTACATTTGCCACAATTAATAAAACAATACTGATACATTATTAACTGAAGTTCATACTTTACTAGATTTACTTTGATTTTACCTAATGTCCTTTATCTACTACAGAATCCCACTAAGAGACCACATTACATTTAGTTTTCATGTCTCCTTAGGCTCCTCTTGGCTATGACTAATTCTCAGGTTTTTCTTATTTTTCTTAAACTTTCTTTTTAATTTAAATTTTATTTTATATTAGAGAAGAGGGGGGAGGGAAGGAGGGAGGGAGACAGCATGAGCTGGGGAGAGGGGCAGAGGGAGAGAGAGAGAAACCCAAACTGTTTCCTTATTTCCTTATTCCTTTTTTTGATGCCTGAATAATATTCCATTATATATATATATATATATATATATATATATATATATATATATATATATCACCAGTTCTTTATCCATTCATTAGTTGATGGACATGTGGGCTTTATCCATAGTTTGGCTATTGTTGAAAATGCTGCTATAAATATTGGGGTTCATGTACCTCTCAAATCTGAATTTTTGTGTCCTTTGGGTAAACACTAGTGCAATTGCTGGACCATAGGGTAGTTCTATTTTTAACTTTTTAAGGAACCTCCATACAGTTCTCCAGAATGGCTGCACCAGTTTGCAGTCCTACCAATAGTGCAAGAGGACTCCCCTTTCTCCACACCCTCGCCAATACCTGTTGTTTCTTATGTTGTTAATTTTAGCCATTCAGACAGGTGTGAGGTGGTATCTCATTGTGATTTTGATTTGTTTCCCTGATGATGAGTGACGTGGAGCATCTTTTTATGTGTCTATTAGTCTCTGGATGTCTTCCGCTCATTTCTTAACTGGATTATTTGTTTTTGGGGGTGTTGAGTTTGACTAGGTTCTTTAGAGATTTTGGATTCTAACCCTTATTCAAATATGTTGTTTGCAAATATCTTCTTCCATTCTGTAAGTTTTGTTGATTGTTTCCTTCACTGTGCAGAAGGTTTTTATCTTGATGAGGTCCCAATAGTTCATGTTTGCTCTTGGGTCCCTTGCCTCAAGCAATGTGTCTAGTAAGAAGTTGCTGTAGCCACGGCCAAAGAGGTTTCTGCCTGTGTTCTTTTCTAGAATTTTGATGGTTTCCTGTCTCACAATTAGGTCTTTCACCCATTTTGAATTTATTTTTGTGTGTAGTCCAAATAGTGGTCCAGTTTCATTCTTCTGCATGTTGCTGTCCAGTTTTCCCAACACCATTTGTTGAAGAGACAGTCTTTTTTCCATTGGTTTCAAAGGAACCTGCTTTCCTGCTTTCAAAGGTACTTGAACATATACTTATGGCTCCACTTCTGGATTCTCTATTCTGTTCCATTGATTTTGGTGTCTGTTTTTGTGCCATTACCATACTGTCCTGATGATTACAGCTTTGTATTATAGCTTGAAGTCCAGATTAGTGATGCCTCCAGCTTTGCATTTCTTTTTAAGATCGCATTGGCTATTTAGGGTCTTTTGGGGTTTCATACAAATTTTAGGATTGTTTATTCTAGCTCTGTGAAAAATGCTAGTGGTATGTGATAGGGATTGCATTAAAACACATGAACTTCACTGGCTGACATCCTTTCCTTTCACTCTTCCCACTGCCACTGCCCTGCATCTTGGGATCACCTCCCAACTAAATCACTCGCACTTGAATCCTTATCTTCTTCTGGAGGAACAGAAGTGAAGACAGTGTGGGTGTACAACTGAAAAATCCCAAGTACATTTCTGATCACTAAGGGTCCGGACCTCAAACAATGTTAAGGGAGCTCAGTTTCACTCTCTCTCTTTCAGGATCATACTCTTCCTTTGTGGAGGGAAGAGGGCTGCTGGCAGCTAAATAGTTGTATCCTAGCCTCTTACATTCCTAGCAGTATTCCCAAGAGTTTCATATTAAGTTTTGGGATGTAGACTTGGGGCAGGTACCCATCCTTGAAACAATTAACTGTGGTCAGAGAGAGAAGTATGTTAATTGGCCAGGGAGTCCAAGGCTGGCGTCGGCCTCATCTAAACCCAAACATGGGGTAGGAGGATGCGTGGCTTGGTTATCCAGGGAAAATCCAGGTGTGGTCACCAGACAAGGAGGGATGGATGTTGGGCAGCAGAAAAGATGGATGCATATCCTGATTGGTTATGGGATTTTGTGATGAAAATACTCGTGAGACTGGGGTCTTGTAACCACAACTCTTCATCTGATACCAGATGTGGGAAGATTATTGCTAGAACATTCATCAGCTTCCTCTCTAGACCCACCAGTGCCACCCACCCTACCTTCTGTTTACCTTTTCCTGTTCTGTGGGTTGTTTTCTGCTAAGCTCTTGGAGCAGGTGACGGTTTCATGCTCAGCCCAGGGGGTTTTTGTAAGGCTCTCCCCATCACGCCTCTCACCGTGGAGCTTCTCCAACAGCACAGAAATAGACACCTGAGTCTGTAGGCATCAAGCCTGTGATGGTGAGCCTTAGAGCTTTGTCTCTTGCCTGATATGACACAGAATATCGTCCTTTCTTGTTGTTTGTGCTATCAGAATAAAGATAAATGATTTCAGTCATCTTTCCATTGGAGGGCTGTTGAAACCAGCTCATCACATAGTAAGTATAGCTGAGTGTGAAACGGCAGAACAAATTCGCAGATTCTCCCTCTTGTTTATGCACCGAACTTGGATATTGAGTGACGCTCTGTGTATTGCTGGAACCTGTAGAAAAGAAGGAAAAATAACTTAGCTGCTGACATTGCTTTCAAGAAAGCTATCAAATAGCCAGGTTTTCACCCAGAAAACAAAATGGAGAAAGGCACAGCTAAGTTCTCTTCTAACTTCTTTCCCAGACCTCCTCCCTTGGGCCCCGGCTGCAGGGGTGGTGGGCTCCTTACCAAAGCTGATGAAGGCCACCACTGTGCACAATAGAGCGGGGAGTCTGGACTGCATCCTGGGGGATCTTCCTGTTAGTGAAATGGCTCTTGTTTGGTCTCCACCTGCCAGGCCGTTTGCAGTGTCACTGGAGCTGGGTGGCTCTGTGGCCTTGCTTCTATAGAGCTGACAGTGGGGTTTCTGCATACGTCAGCTTAGTCACACTTCCTGCTGTGTGTGCCTGCCTCCTGCCTCTTCCTCCAGGCCTCTGTTGTCTAACTGATAGATAACATGTCATGTATGGTTATTATGAAAGAAAACTTGCCCAATGTGGACATAACCAAAGGGGAGAAGTAGACATAAAATCCAACCATAATCTCATTACCCAGAGGTAATGCTGTTAACATTTTGTTGCATTTTTTTCAGTATTTTTTAATGCAAATGTGCACATTTTAGTGGAATTGGGATCAAATTAAAAGTATTTTTTGTGTTGAACATTATGTATATGAATGTGCCACCATGTCGTTCAACCGTACGTGAAATGTGATTTTTACAGCTTCAAGGTACTCTGCTGTGTGTCACTTAATTTGTTTTCATATTATTGTTTGACATTGTTTTGTTTCCTTTTTTGACAGTTTTAAATAGGATTTAGCGGGCATTGTAAATATGTCTTTGCATTTCTGATAATTTGTTTGTATGTTAATTATGTTGGTTTAAAGTGTTTAATTATGGAAAATTCAAACATGTACCAAAGAGAGAATAGTACATTGAAAGAGCACGTACTCATTTCCAGGTTCCACAATTATCAAGTCATGGCCAGTCTTGTTCGTCTACACCCGCATCACCCTACACAGCTATACCTCTTTCAGTTCTGGTTAGATTAAAGCAAATCCCAGACATCATAGGGTTGTGTCCTTTACACAGGAGGCATATAACGTCAGGTTGTCTTTTGGTGTGTGTGTGTCTCTGTGTGTTGATCTATTGTTTGAATAGGAGTTGGTTTGCAAAATGATATTCTAATTATATCATTTCTACTTCCTTTTTTAACTGAAGCATTTCTGTTAAGATAATTTTTCCTTGTCAATTATTTGATTAACTTTGAGGTGAAGTGTAGGATTCTTTCCATTCATTTGTCAGTTTGTAGGATAATGAGCTGATTCGCCTCTAGGGTGACCAAACCATCCCTGCTTGCCTGAGATGGAGGCATTTCTCAGGACAAACACCAAAATAGTCCCAAGCAAATCTCAGGCAACCAGGATAAACCCTGAAAAGTAAATAAGGAGGATTGTTTTAGGAACTCATGGATTTAAACATACTTGATGTGTTTTAGTTGATTGGATTCATGGTCTTATTGATGTGGGAATTGTCCCCTCTTTACTAGCAGAAATCTTTTCAGGGTGGCTCCTGAACCTTTGTGACATGGCCTCTGTAATCTGTGATAGCTTCTAGTTTTCTGGGAGAAGATATTCTAGGCTCATTTATGCACTTTCTTCCCCAGCGATGGAATCAACTATCTGTGATTAATGATAGATGTATTTTCTTTTTCCAGTTCTAATGTTTTAGTAATTTTACTGCAGTCATTAAGACATTTATTGAAATATAGAATAGAAAGAATAATATTGGAAATCTTTGACTGTTTTAAAATTTTAAGGGAATGTTTTTAATATCTCACTTTGAAAACAAATTCAAAGATTCCTTTCATCAGATTAAAGAAGTTCCCTTTTCTTCTGAATTTGTGAAGAGACTTTAATTAGAAGTAAATGTTAGTGGGGCGCCTGGGTGGCTCAGTTGGTTGGGCATCTGACTTCGGCTCAAGTCATGATCTCGCAGTCCATGAGTTCGAGCTCTGCGTCGGGCTCTGTGCTGATAGCTCAGAGCTTGGAGCCTGTTTCAGATTCTGTGTCTCCCTGTCTCTCTCTGACCTTCCCCCATTCATGCTCTGTCTCTCTCTGTCTCAAAAATGAATAAATGTTAAAAAAAAATTAAAAAAAAGAAATAAATGTTAGACTTGACCAAATCACTTTTCTGCATTTAGTGACATAATTTTATAGTTAATATCATTTATGTGTGATATGTTGTACTATTATTAAACCTTCCTCATATTCCTGAGATGAATCCTAATCGATCATGGCATATTAGTATTATCCAATGCTTGTTTAATATTATGTTTAGGAGCAATCATTGCTTTTAATAGGTGATATTGGTCTATAATTGTCCTTTGTCATCTGTCTTTGTTTATTTTCATCGTTGTGGTTCTCCTGGTCTCATAAAATGTGTTGAGTAGTAGTCTTCCTGTTTTTATTTTTCTCAGTACTCAGGAATGGAAATTATTGGTTTTGCATTTGTTGTAACTTGCCTGTGAAACCATATTTTTGCATAGAGTTTTAAATTTATTTAATGTGCATTATAATTCAACTTTTCAAGTTTTCTTGTCAGTTTTGCTAGACAATAATTTTTAGAAAGTTTAACATTTTGTTCAAGTTTTCAAATTAATTTGTATGGATTTATTCCTTGCACGTTCTTAAAATCATTTAAATTTTCATTGTGTCCGTAGTTACAATCTTCCTTTACACCATGTTTTTATATATTCTTAATTTCCTGATAAATCTTATCACAGAATTGTCCATTTTCTAATTCTTTTCGAAGAACCAATTTAAATGGATTCTTTCCTTTGGTTCTTTCTCTTTATTATCTTAATTGTAGCACTGATTATTACTATTTTTGTTCTCTTACTTTTGTTGTTTACTCTTACTTTCTTTTAAAACTTTCTGATTGAATGTTTAGTTCGTTATGCTCAGTCTTTTTGTTTTGATATATTTTAAGGGTATAAAAACTCTCTGTGTGCTGCTTAGCTGCATTGCTCAAGTTTTAAAATGTAGACCTTTCATGATTGTTCCATTGTAAATATTTTAACAATTCCATTATAATTTCTTTTCTGGTTCATAAATTATTTTTTTCAGGTTATTTATTTAGAGAAAGAGAGTTGGGGAGGGGCATAGAGAGAGGGAGAGAGAGAATCCCGAGCGGGCTCTGTCAGCCCAGAGCTTGACCTGGGGCTTGAACTTATGAACTTGACCTGAAATCATGACCTGAGATCATGACCTGAGCTGAAATCAAGAGTCAGACACTTAGCTGACTGAGCCATTCAGGTACCACTGGTTCATAAATTATTTATGAGTCTATTTCTTTTTATTTATAGTTGTATTTTTACTAATAGTATCTAACTTTATTCATTGGAGTAAAAGAACATGATCTGTATGATATTGATTCTTTAATACTTATCTGATTTGCTTTTTTGTGGTCTATTTTTCTGATTATTTCTTAGGGGTAAATTTCTGGGTGTAGATTTATGGAATGAAATAATTTTATATCTATTAACAAATTACCCTTACCATGAATGTACAAATTGACCTTTCTATAGTGTTTTCCAAGAGTTTAGTTTTATGACATCATCATCTAATGCTTTAAAAAACTTGTCAATTTGTAGAGAAAAAATATATTTCCTTGTTATTTTATTGTGCCTTTGTTTATCAATGAGTTTGGATTCTTTTCATATTTGTATTTGTTATTTTTTAATTTGGAAATTATTTTTTCATAGCCATTGTGTTTTTTGAAGTTGGCACAATTTTTCTCTAATTTCTTTGTAATAATATTTTATTTTATAAGGAGCTTGAACAAGTTTGTTCATAAAAGATCATTGTCCCAGACTCCACTGCTGATTCTTAACCAGGTAGGTAGGCAGCTGAATGTTTATTTTGACAGTTCCTGAGCTCCTTGAAGTAACCATGTGCCTAGGCCATCCCAGCCCTCAACTCACCGTCACCCTGATAAATCTTTACAAAGAAATCACAAACCTCTGTGACCTTTATCCAGGTTGTTTCTGAGAACTATTTCAGAAAACCCTGAGATGCTGGCTGCTGAAATTGTCATTCCAGGGGAGTCAAACATGACATGAGTACCAATGGGTACATGTAGAGGTTAGGGTGACCTGCTCAAGACAAGGAACAACTTCTTCTGACCAAGTTGTTCTTGCAGGAGGAAGAAAGGACGGGAAAGAAAGGAAAGGATGAATCTTTATAACCACCATTATAGAGTGAATTTTATCCAAAGAACTATTAATGAAACGTGGAGCTTCTCCCAATGGAGAAGTTTACAAGCCTGAAGACTGGGTCTAAGACAGGTGTTGGGAAAACTGTGCTTGCGGATGAAGGAAAGAGTTGCTCACAGAGCTTCCTTAAGTTTAGGAGAATTTTAAGGAGATTCTGCATTCAATGACCTGATATTATTCAGGCCTCTAATTTTCAGCTTATCCTTTTTTTTTTTTTTTTGTCCTAAGTTCAGTCCTCTCACCCATCCCCAGAGAGTGTCAGCATCTTCTCATTGTTCTGAGAGTTGTGTTAGTGGCACGATTGCCCCCTGGAGGCCAGACGGAGGAGCAGCCTCCTTAAAGTATTCTAGGCCAGTGGTTCTCAGGGCTGGGGGTACATTAGAATGGATTGAGGAGTTGTAACAAAAAGTGCTTGGTCCTGAACACCTAGACCACTGGGGATGTGGGACACATTCTAGTATCACTTTATTAACATTTACACTTGAGTGAAAAACTAAAAATAAAATGAAAGCAACTGCTCTGAAATAAACCTAAACATACTCAGAAGCAGAATTACTCATAGTAAGTAGCAGGGTAAATAAAAGATGTCAGGGGATGGAAAAAGGAGATATTTTACCTGTAGGTTTACAAGTCTGGGAAGTAATCCTTTTTAGCAAATCTCCCCCTGGGACTTGGAGTTTGAATGTGACAGATTTTTGGTGTATATTTGTGATGTGCCCGCAAAGGTGCTCATTTTCATATATATAAGTTGACTGCTTATTACCCAATTGGTCTCCTAATTCTTAGACCTTACTTTTCACTCAGCTTTCCCTGGGTTCTGGGTGGCTGGAATATTAATAGGTACCAACATCACTGACTCTCAACTGAACTTCATCAAGGGCTTGGCCTCAGTGCCAAGACTCGCATTATGAGAGTTATACTTCACACAAGCACTAATTTAGGTTTTATCTTTTCAAATCATAGAATCACAAAAATTAGAATTAAAGGGCCTTTTGAGTGTCCCTAGACAAACTTCCTTATTTTCAATATCTGAAAAAGCCATGAAAGCATTTGAGTTTTGGCAAACAAACAAATACACAAAGTACAACTATCCTAATTTAGTACCTTCTTCTCTATCCTTATTACCTGGCTGTCTCATACTCTGAACTCATGGGATACAAAAAATAAAAAATTCTCAGGCTGTACTAGCTGGGAATTCTTTCCATTTGTAGTCATATCCATAGAAAAATTTCCCCACTGTCTCTACCTAAAAGAAGCAAACAAAGCACTGCCAGTAGCCCTACTGATTTTCCCTAAGTTGTTTCTGGGAGTTTCTATTTTGGATGGAGAAACATGGTGGATGTAGAACGATTGGGAATACATGGAGGGAAGAGAGACACAGTCCTTCAAATACCTTTCAGGTCTGGGCCTGAAGGCCAGACTTTAAGTTATGAAGTGACTTTCTGCATGGTCCTGGCGTCCTGGTGTGCATCAGGGAGGAAAATCCGGCAATGTGTTTCTAGATCCAGCTCTATCTGCCCTATATTAAGGGTTATAAGAATCTGTCTTTAAGGATACTGCTAGTGAAGTCTCAAAAGGAAGTAAGGAATATGTTATTGGGAACTGGAGGAGGGGAATCCATGTCAAGTAGTTGCAGAAAAAATTTGAAATTGCCTCCTGTAGTTATGTGGAAAGCTGAACTTGGTTGTAGAGGTAGGGAGATTTCAAAGCAAAATATGAAGGATCCACTGGGTTTCTTCTTGCTGCTTTTAATGAAATGAAGAGAAGAGAGATAAATAGAGGAAAGTATGGTTAAAAAAAAAAAAAAAAAAAAAAAGGAGCCAGGACTGGATGAATCTGAAAGTTCTCAAGCTCTTCAAATGGAAAAAGATGCTAAACTTAAGACAGCGAGGCACAAAGAAAAAAAGTGACAGTGTGACTATTTAACCTTTCATCAAACCTCAGAAAGATTGAGGAGTGGGAGTATTCAGTTACACAAGGAGCTCTTTCAAGAGATTTGGATGTGACTTCCAACCAAACAATAGGGCTTCTAGGAAGCTTAAGAGAATGGTCCCTCAGAATTCTGAGTAAGGGTCACAGGTATAGGTTGTTTGGAAAGAATTTGTGGATATGCCTTTGTTTTAAGGAGTAACATTCATTGAAATCCATCAGAGACCCAGGAGGTGTTTGAGAAAATGATTTCAGCAGAAACACTACCAGCTTGGATTGAAAGGGACAGAATACAGAATAAAAGGAGGAGGTCAGACCCCAAAACTCTACTGGCAGGACGCAGGTTTATAATACTACTCAACTGCAAATATGTGTTACTTTTTTTTTTGAAAGAAGAGAGATGACTCTGAGAGCAGAAGTAAAAGCCAAAGGGTCACAGTTGAGAATTATTTCCAGGCCTTAAATCTAATTAAGGAACTCCTGAAGTTTGCCCAGCTGGATTTCAGTGAGTCTTTTCTACCTTTCATCCCCCCCCTCTTTTGGACCCAAATGTCTATAGCTATTAACCTGTGCCTTCCTGGTCATGTGTGATCTAACATAGTGATCTGGATGTGTTGGGGCAGATGGCTTGTTTCACAGCTTGAAAAATGGAGAGAAATTGTGTCCTAGGAGCTGTACCTAACAGATGACATCCAGGAGCTGCATTTGAACTTGGACCTCATTTAGATGATGTGATTTTTGTAAGTGAGCTGATGCTGTACAGGATGAGACTGTTGGGGTCTTTAGGAGTGTGTGTGAATGTATTTTGCAAGTAGGAGGGATATGAATTTTGGGGGGTCAGATGGTGGACTAAGGTAGAGAGATAAATCCTTTCCTCCTGGTGTCCATGCCTTTGGATAATCCCTTCTCTTGAGTGTAGGAGGGACCTGTGATTTGCTTCTAACCAACACAATATGCAAAGGTGATGGGCTATTCCTCTGTTACTGTTACATTAGGAAAGGTTGTGTCTTAGAAGAGTAGAATGAGAGATTCTCCTTGTTGGCTTGATGATGTAAGCAGCTATGTTGAAAAGCCCAAAGAAAGTGCAAGACACCACTAGGAACTCTGGGCAGCCTCTAAGAAAATAATTGTTTTTGAGGATACATTGGAGTGTCAGAAAGGACCTTGTAAACTGTGAACAGTGATACAAATGTATGAGGCAGCTTTTCACTGTTCAAAAGGAACAAATGATAGATGTGGTATAAATATTTGTTGAATAAATAAATTAGAAGGTAAAACGCATTCTCGAAACAAATTTAATAAGTGGTTAGCTGAACCGTTGCCCTGGATTCCGTTACCAGGAATAATACTGATATATTATTATTGACTAAAGTTCATACTTCAGTAGATTTACTTTGATTTTACCTGAAGTCCTTGATCTACTGCAGAATCCCACCAGGAGACCACATTACATTTAGCTTTCATGTCTCCTTAGGCTCCTCTTGGCTATGATAATCACCCAGATTTTTAAAATTTTTTTTAATGTTTTTTTTAAATTTAAGTTTTATTTGATTTTAGAGAGAGAGAGCATGAGCAAGGGAAAAGGGCAGAGGGACAGAGACAGAGAGAGAGACAGACAGACAGACAGACAGACAAAGAGAATCCTATCAGGCTACATGCTCTGTGTGGAAGCCAACACAGGGCTCAATTTCACAACCCTGGGATAATGACCCAAGCTGAAATCAAGAGTTGGACACTCAACTGACTAGCCACCCAGACGCACCCTCAGATTTTTCTTATTTTTGATGACCTTGACAATTTTAGGATTATTAGATATTTTGCAGAATGTCCCTCAATTGGGATATTTCTGATGATTTCCTCATGATTACTTGGGGTTATGGGATTTGGGGAGGAAGACCACAGAGGTAAAGTGCTATTTCTCTTCACATCATATCAAGGGAACATGCTACCAACATGACTTATCTCTGGTGATGTTGACCATGATCCTCGAGCTAAGCTGGTGTTTATCAGGTTTCTCCACTGTTGCTTTTTCTTTTTTAAAGATTATTAATTTATTTTGAGAGAGAGAGAGAGAGAGAGAGAGAGAGAGAGAGAGAGAGCGCGCGCAAGAGAGCAGGGAGAGAGGGGCTGAGAGGTAGGGAGAGAGACAATCTCAAGCAAGCTCTGCACTGTCAGAGTCCGATGCAGGACTCAATCTCACAAGCTGTGAGATCGTGACCTGAGCTAAAATGAAGAGTCAGAAACTTAACCAACTGAACCACCCAGGCACCCCAATCCACTGTTGCTCTTTTGTCACCCTTTCCATACTGTGCCTTTTGAAAGGAACTCACTATGTGCAGCCAGACTTGAGGAGTGGGAAATGTGGAGTATCTATATAAATTATTTAGAATTCTAAAGCATGGGAAGTTTGTCTGTTCTGCCTCACTTATTTATTCAATAATACATTTATATCAGTGACTCTTGGGTACTTATTTTATACCTTGGGCTATTACTCAACATGACTTTATTCTGTTGCTCAAATTGTTCCAGCTTTGGCCGCAGGGAGCTTTCTCCTGTGTCCCCTTAGGGACATAGGGGACTCCTATGTCCCCTTAACATAGCCCCATCATTGGTGGCACTGGTTGTTTTTTGAACACTTTAAGATGCTTTGGACTTATCTTGCATATTCAGTGCCCCAGCCCTAGAATCAGCCATTTTTCTAAGGAACCCTGGTTACTAGTATTGAAAAATGGTGTTAGAAACAAAGATATGAGATCTAGGCATGCTCATTGCTTCTGGGTTATCCTCAGAAACATCAAAGATGTGACCTAGATTTTGAGAAACAGTGAGTTCAAAAGGTAGAAATGGGGAGGAAACATATTTCCAGAGAAGCAGCTGGCAGGAGCAGGACTTTGGATTTGGGAAAAGCACAGTCTCACAAGGAATCCAGAAGTCTTAAGCAAGCAAGATTCTTTGGAGGGACACAGTAGGGAGATTAATCTGGCAGCAGTAAGCAAGGTGACCCTGAGCAGAAGAGTCTCAAAGGGGAGAGAACAGTTAAATGTTCAGTGTAATAACAGGTACAGTGTTAAATTTGTCCCTCCCCCTTACCACCCTGGATGATGTGGGAGGAAA
The DNA here is from genome assembly GCF_018350175.1 of Felis catus. Classification (NCBI taxonomy): domain Eukaryota; kingdom Metazoa; phylum Chordata; class Mammalia; order Carnivora; family Felidae; genus Felis; species Felis catus. The sequence continues at coordinate 72,916,615 of NC_058373.1, read as the reverse complement.
GGGCTGAACAACTGATCTAATCTGAACAGTCTGAGGAGTTGTAACCTGTCTCCCCTGCAGCAAGCCAGGAGTTTTAAAAAGTAGTATTGAACTATTTTGTTTGGTTAATTTGTTTCACCCAATGTTGTCTATATTAGTGTTTCTAGTTAGGTCTCTTTTGATTGCAAATGATAGAAAACCTGACTCAAAATAATTTATGAAAAAAAAAGGAAATTAATTGTGTTGCATTTTTGGTGTCTTCCCTGTATCCCTTTGTGCTTAAGACTTCAGTGCACGCTGTCCCCTTCCTCCTGCCAGAACTTGGGCTTTTTCTTACTGCACAGCTGCTTGGCAGACTTAAGTACTGGGGAATCATCACTCATATCCCTGGGCCCTGTCCCCCACCAGTGACATGCAGGATTAGGAGTATCAATCTCCTAGCTTCTCTGGCCCTCAAGCAGGATAAGTTGAGGCAAGTGTCTCCCATGGGTTGTCAAAAATTCCCTGGTATGATGAAAGTCTTGGTGCTCACAGTGACGGTTGGCTTGAGAATACACAGGCCCTGAATGATGGGTTGATTTTTCTAATTTTTTTTTTAAATTTAAATTTTAGTGAGTTACAGCGCAATATTGGTTTCTGGAGTAGAATTCGGTGATTCATCACTTCCATACAACACCCAGTGCTTTTCCAAACAAGTGTTCTCATTAATGCCCATCACCCATCTAGCCCATCTCCCACCCCCCTCCCTCCATCAACCCTCAGTATACTCCCTATCATTAAGAGTCCATTACAGTTTGTGTTCCTCTCTCCTTTTTTTCTTTACCCCCTTCCCATATGTTCATCTGTTTACTTTCTTAAATTCCACATATGAGTGAGGTCATATAGTATTTGTCTTCCTCTGACTGAGTTCGCTTAGCATAATACATTCTAGCTCTGTCCACATTGTTGCAAATGGCAAGATTTCATTTTTTGATGGCTGAATATACATATTCCATTGTATATGTATAGAACGTCTTCCTTGCCCATTCATCATTCGGTGGACATTTGGGCTCTCTCCATAATTTGGCTACTGTTGATAATGCTGCTATAAACATCAGGGTACATGGACCCCTTCAAATCTGTATTTTTGTACTCTTTGGGTAAATACCTAGTATTGCAATTGCTGGATCATAGTGTAGTTCTATTTTTAACTTTGAAAAACCTCCATACTGTTCTCTAGAGTGCTGCACGTGTTTCTATACCCAACAACAGTGCTAGAGGGTTCCCCTTCTCCACATCCTTGCCAAAATCTGTTGTTTATTGTGTTGTCAATTTCAGGCATCAGACAGGTGTGAGGTGGTGTCTCATTGTGGTTTTGAATTGTATTTCCCTGATGATGAGTGATGTGGAGCATCTTTTCAAGTGACTTAGCCATCTGAATGTCTTTTTTGAAAAAGTATCCTTTCATGTCTTCTGCCCACTTTTTAACTGTATTATTTCTTTTTTGGGTGTTGAGTTTGGTTAAGTTCTTTATAGATTTTGGATTCTAACCCTTATTCAGATATGTTGTTTACAAATATCTTCTTTCATTCTGTAGGTTTTGTTGATTGTTTCCTTCACTGTGCAGAAGCTTTTTATCTTGATGAAGTTCCAATAGTTCATGATTGCTTTTGTTTCCCTTAATCTGGTAATGTGTCTAGTAAGAAGTTGCTGTGGCCTGTGTCAAAGAGGTTTCTGCCTGTGTTCTTTTCTAAGATTTTGATAGCTTCCTATCTTACATTTAGGTCTTTCATCAATTTTGAAGTTATCTTTGTGTATGGTCCAGAAAGTGGTCCAGTTACATTGTTCTGCTTGTTGCTATCCAGTTTTCCCAACACCATTTGTTGAAGAGACTGTCTTTTTCCACTGGTTATTCTTTCCTGCTTTTTCAAGGATTAATTGACCATATAGTTGTGAGTCCATTTCTAGCTTTTCTATTCGTTCCATTGATCTACGTGTCAGTTTTTGTGCCAGTACCATATGGTCCTGATGACTATAGCTTGAAGTCAGGATAGTGATGCCTCCAGATTTGCTTTTCTTTTTCAGGATTGTTTTGGCTATTTAGGGTCTTTTGTGGTCCATACAAATTTTAGGATTGTTTGTTTTAGCTCTGTGAAAAATGCTGGTGGTATTTTGATAGGGATTGCGTTAAAACATATGCTTTTCACTGGCTGACTTCCCTTCATTTCTCTCTTCCCACTGCCTCTGCCATGGATCCTGGGATCACCTCCCAACTAAATTACTTGCACTTGAATCCTTGTCTTCTTCTAGAGGAACACAAGCTAAGACAGCTGGGATCTACAACAGAAAAATCCCAAGTACATTTCTGATCACTGCAGGGTCTAGGGCCTCAAACAATGTTAAGGGAGCTCAGTTTCCCTCCCTCTTTACAGGATCATGTTCTTCCATTGTGGTGGGAAGAGGGCTGCTGGCAGCTGAATGGTTGTATCCTAGCCTCTTCCATCCCCAGCCGTATTCATAAGAGTTTCATATTAAGTTTTGGGATGTGGGCTTGGCACAGGTACCCATCCTTAAACCAATCACTGTGGTCAGAGAGATGGACTATGTTAATTGGTCAGGGAGTCCAAGGCTGGCATCAGCCTCATCTAAAACCAAATATGGAGTAAAAGGAGGTGTGGCTTGTTTATCCAGGGAAAATCAGGGCCTTGTCAACCAGAAAAGGAGGGATGGATATTGGGTAGGCAGAAGAGACAGATGCATATCTTGATTGGCTTTGTGATCATCCTTAGGCACCAGATTCGAGGTGAAAATGCTCTTGAGGCTGGGATCTTGTAACCACAACTCTTCCTTTGATACCAGATGTGGGAAGAATGTTGCTAGAACATTCATCAGCTTCCTCTTTAGACCCACCAGTGTCGCCTACCATGCCTTCTGTATACCTTTTTTTTTGGTCCTGTGGTTGTTTCCTCCTGAGCTCCTGGAGCAAGTGTTGAGCCCAGGGGGTTTTTGTAAGGCTCTCCCTGTCAGTCCTCTCACCGTGGAGCTTCTCCAACAGCACAGAAATAGATGCCTGAGTCTGTGGGCATCAAGCCTGTGATGGTGAGCCTTAGGGTTTTGTCTCTTGCCCAATGTGACACAGAATATCGTCCTTCCCTAGTGTTTGTGCTAGTAGATACAAGATAAATGATTTCAGTCATTTTTCCATTGGAAAGCTGTTGATACCAGCTCATCACGTAGTAATCAAAGTTGAGTGTGAAACGGCAGTCCAAGGTCACAGATTCTCCCTCTTTTTCCTGCACTGAACTTGGAGATTGAGTGATGCTCTGTGTATTGCTGGAACCTATAGAAAAGAAGAAAAAAATATCTTAGCTTCTGCCATTGCTCCCAAGAAAGCTGTCACAAATAGCCAGGTTTTCACCCAGAAAACAACGTGGAGAAAGGCACAGTCAAGTTCTCTTCTAACTTCTTTCCCAAACTCCCTCCCTCAGGCTCTGGCTGCTGGGGTGGTGGGCTCCTTACCAAAGAGGATGAAAGCCAACACTGCGCACAAAAGAATAGGCAGTCCGGACTGCATCCTGGGGCCCTTCCCACTAGTTAAATGGTTCTTGTTCTGCCTGCCACCTGCCAGGCCGTTTGCAGTGTCACTGGAGCTGGGTGGCTCTGTGGCCTTGCTTCTATAGGGCTGGCAGTGGGGTTTCTGCATACGTCAGCTTAGTCACACTTCCTGCTGTGTGTGCCTGCCTCCTGCCCTCTTCCTCCAGGCCTCTCTTGTCTCATTGATCGGTAACATGTCGTGTATGGTTTATCATGAAGGAAATTTGTCCAGTGTGGACATAACGAAAAGGGAGAAAATAGGCAATAAAATGAACCATAAACTCATTACCCAGAAATAACTTTTTGTTGTATTTCTTTCAGTATTTTTAATGTATTTCTTTCAGTATTAGGTATGCCTAGCCTAATGAAATTGGGATCCAATTAAAAATCTTCTTTGTGTTGAACACTATGTATATAAATATGCCACCATGTCATTCAAATGTATGTGAAATGTGATTTTTACAGCTTCATACTACTCTGTTGTGTAAGCAGACCTTAATTTGTTTAAACATCATTGATATTGTTTTGATTCCTCTCTGACTGTTTTAAATAAGATTTGGTCGGAATTGTAAGTATAAGTCTTTGCATTTCTGACAATTTATTTGTATGTTAGCTATGTTATTTTAAAGTTTTTAATTATGGACATTTCAAACATGTACCAAAGAGAGAATAGTACATTGAAAGAGCACGTACTCATTTCCAGGTTCCACAATTATCAAGTCATGGCCAGTCTTGTTCGTCTACACCCGCATCACCCTACACATCTATACCTCTTTCAGTTCTGGTTAGATTAAAGCAAATCCCAGACATCATAGGGTTGTGTCCTTTACACAGGAGGCATGTAATGTCAGGTTGTCTTTTGGTGTGTGTGTGTCTCTGTGTGTTGATCTATTGTTTGAATAGGAGTTGGTTTGCAAAATGATATTCTAATTATATCATTTCTACTTCCTTTTTTAACTGAAGCATTTCTGTTAAGATAATTTTTCCTTGCCAATTATTTGATTAACTTTGAGGTGAAGTGTAGGATTCTTTCCATTCATTTGTCAGTTTGTAGGATAATGAGCTGATTCGCCTCTAGGGTGACCAAACCATCCCTGCTTGCCTGAGATGGAGGCGTTTCTCAGGACAAACACCAAAATAGTCCCAAGCAAATCTCAGGCAACCAGAATAAACCCTTAAAAGTAAATAAGGAGGATTGTTTTAGGAACTCATGGATTTAAACATACTTGACGTATTTGATGTGTTTTAGTTGATTGGATTCATGGTCTAACTGATGTGGGAATTGTCCCATTTTTACCAGCAGAAATCTTTTCACGGTGGCTCCTGAGCCTTTGTGACATGGCCTCTGTAACCTGTGATGGTTTCCTAGTTTTCTGGGAGGAGAAGATATTCTAGGCTCATTTGTACACTTTCTCCCCCAGCGATGGAATCAACTATCTGTGATTAATGATAGATGTATTTTCTCCTTCCAGTTCTAATGTTTTAGTAATTTTACTGCACTCATTAAGACATTTAGTGAAATGTAGAATAGAAAGAATAATATTGGAAATCTTTCTCTTTTTCAAGTTTTTAAGGGAATGCTTTTAATATCTCCCTTTGAAAACAAATTCAAAGATTCCCTTGTTCAGGTGAAGGAAGTTCCCTTTTCTTCCTAGTTTGTGAAGAGGTTTTAATTAGACATACATGTTAAACTTGACCAAATCACTTTTCTCATTTAGTGAGATAATTTTATAGTTACTGTCTTTATGTGTGGTATGTTGCACTTATATTTAACCTTCCTCATACTCCTGGGGGAATCTTAAATGATCATGGTGTATTAGTGTTACTTTTCAATATTCAGTGCTAGTTTGATAATATTTTTAGGAGCAGTCATTGTTTTTAATAGGTGATATTGGTCTATAATTGTACTTTGCCATCCACCTTTGTTTATTATTGTCATTGTGGTCCTCTTGGTCTCATAAAATGTGTTGAGTAGTAGTCTTCCTGGTTTTTTTTTTTTCTCAGTAGTCAGGAATGGAAATTATTGGTCTTGGGTTTGATGTAACTTGCCTGTGAAACACCATGTTTTTTTTTAGAGTTTTAAATTTCTTTAATTTGCCTGTAAATTCAAGTTTTCAATTTTTCTTTCCAGTTTTGTTGGATGACAAATTTTAGAAAGTCTTACTTTTTAAGTTTTAATTAATTTGTATGGATTTATTCCTGCCTTCTTATAATTATTTAAATTTTTACTGTGTCTGTAGCTACAGTCTTCCTTTACACAATATTTTTCTATGTTCTTTATTTCCTTGATAAATTTTATTAGAGAATGGTCCATTTTCTAATTATTTTCAAAGAACCATTTTAAATGGATTCTTTCCTTTGCTTCTTTGTCTCTACTGCCTTAATTCTAGCACTGATTATCACTATTTTTATCCTCCTACTTTTGTTGTCTACTCTTACTCTCTTTTAAAACATTAAAAAAATCTTTTTTTATTTTTATTTATTTTTGAGACAGAGAGAAAGACAGAGAGAGAGTGTGAGTGAGGCAAGGCCAGAAAAAAGGGAGACACAGAATCCGAAGCAGGCTCCAGGCTGTGAACTGCCGGCACAGAGCCCGACACGAGGCTCGAACTCACAAACCGCCAGATCGTGACCTGAGCCCAAGTGGGACACTTAACTGAGTGAGCCACCCAGGTGCCCCGAGGATTCTTTTTATTTGTATTTGTTATTTTAGTAATTTGGAAATTATTTGTTCATATCCATTGCATTTATTAAGATTGGTACAATTTTTCTCTAATTTCTTTGTAATAATTTTTTTAACGTTTATTCATTTTTGACACAGAGAGAGATAGAACATGAATGGGGGAGGGTCAGAGAGAGAGGGAGACACAGAATCTGAAACAGGCTCCAGGCTTTGAGCTGTCAGCACAGAGCCGGACGCGGGGCTGGAACTCACAGACCGCGAGATCATGACCTGAGCCGAAGTCGGATGCTTAACCGACTGAGCCACTCAGGCGCCCTGTAATATTTTTTAAAGGAGATTAAAAAGTTTGTTTGTAAAAGATCACTGTCCCAGACTCCACTACTGATTCTTAACCAGATAGGTAGGCAGCTGAATGTTTATTTTTGCATCTCCTAAACTGCTTGAACTAATCATGTATCTGGGCTCTCACGACCCCACAACTCACCATCACCCTATATATCTTTAAAAAGAAACCATAAATTTCTGTGGCTTTTTTCCAGGATGTTTCTGGGAAGTATTTCAGAAAACCCTGAAATCCTGGCGGCTGAAATTGTCACTCCGGAGAGTCACACATGGCATGAGTATCAAAGGATGAACCTTTATAACCACCGTTATAGAGGGAATCGTATCCAAAGGATTGAAAATGAAGTGGGGACCTTCTAATAAAGAGGTTTACAAGCCTTGGATTGGGTCTAAGGCAGACATTGGGACAATTGCGCTTGCAGAAGAAGGAAAAGATTTGCTCACAGACTTTCCTAAACTTTAGGAGAATTTTAAAGAGATTCAGCCTCAACTACCTTAATATTGTTCAGGCTTCTAATTTTCATCCTTATTCCTTTTTTGTCCTAAGTTCAGGCCTCTCACCCACCCCCAGAGAGTGTCAGCATCTTCTCATTGTTCTGAGAGTTGTGTTAGTGGCACGATTGCCCCCTGGAGGCCAGACAGAGGAGTAGCCTCCTTAAAGTATTCTAGGCCAGTGGTTCTCAGGGCTGGGGGTGCATTAGAATGGATTGAGGAGTTGTAACAAAAAGTGCTTGGTCCTGAACACCTAGACCACTGGGGATGTGGGACACATTCTAGTATCACTTTATTAACATTTACACTTGAGTGAAAAACTAAAAATAAAATGAAAGCAACTGGTCTGAAATAAATCTAAACATACCCAGAAGCAGAATTACTCATAGTAAATAGCAGGGTAAATAAAAGATGTCAGGGGATGGAAAAAAGGAGATATTTTACCTGTAGGTTTACCTGTATGTTTACCAGTCTGGGAGGTAATCCGTTTTAGCAAATCTCCCCCTGGGACTTAGAGTTTGAGTGTGACAGATTTTTGGTGTATATTTGTGATGTGCCCACGAAGGTGCTCATTTTCATATATAAGTTGATTGCTGATTATCCAAGTTGGCCTCCTAATTCTTAGACCTTACTTTTCACTGTTTTCCCTGGGTTCTGGTTGGCTGGAATATTAATAGGGGCCAACATCACTGAGCTCTCAACTGAAACTAGATCAAGAGCTTGACCTCAGTGCCAAGACTAGCATTATGAGAGTTCTACTTCAACACCAACACTAATTTAAATTTTATATTTTCAAATCATAGCATCACAAAAATTAGAATTAAGGGCCTCATGAGGCCCTCTAGCCAAACTTCCTTATTTTCAACATCTGAAAATTCATAAGAGCCTTTCAGTTTTGGTGAACAAACAAGCAAGCAAGCAAACAAACAAACAAGCAAACATATAAAGTACAGCTACTCTACTTTAGTACCTTCTTCTCTATCTTTATTGCCTGGCCCTCTCATACTCTGATCTCAGGGGATACAAGAACTCCAAGAATTCTCAGTTTGCATTACCTGGGAATTCTTTCTATTTCTAACCATATACATAGAATTTTCCTTGCACTGTCTCTATCTAAAAGAAGCAAAACACTGTTAGTAGTCCTACTGACTTTGTCTAAGTTTTTTTTCTGGGAGTTTTTATTTATGGATGTAGAAACATAGTGGATGTAGAACAGTTGGGAACAGGTGGAAGGAAGAGAGAAACACCTTGAAATACCCATCAGGTCTGTGCCCGATGGCGAGACTTTAAGTTATGAAGTGACTTTCTGCATGATCCTGACTTCCTGGTGTGCATCAGGGAGGGAAAGCTGGCAATGTTTCTAGATACAGCTCTATCTGCTCTGTATTAAGGGTTAACAGAAATCCGGACTTTAAGGATACTGCTAGTGAAGTCTTAGAAGGAAGTAAAGAATATGTCATTGGGAACTGGAGGAAGGGAATCCATGTCAAGAGTTGCAGAAAAATTTTGAAATTGCCTCCTATAGTTACGCGGAAGCTGAACTCGGTTGTAGAGCTGGGGAGATTTCAAGCAACGTATGAAGGTTCCACCTGGTTTCTTCTTGCTGCTGAAATGAAGAGAAGAGAGATAAATGGAGGAAAGTATTGTTAAACAAAATGGAACCAGGACTGGATGAATCTAAAAGTTCTCAATTTCTTCAAATGGAAAAAGGTGCTAAAATTAAGATGGAGTGAAAAAACTGACAGTGTGACTGCATAACTTTTCATCAAAACCTCAGAAGGATTGAGGGGTGGGACTATTCAGTCACATAAGGAGCTCTTTCAAGAGATTTGGATGTGACTCCCAAGCAAACAATAGGACTTCTAAAAAGCTTAAGAGATTGGTCCCTCAGCCATCAGAGCACGGGCCACAGGTGCAGTTTTTCTGGAAAGGACCTATGGATGTGCCTTTTTTTGAAAAGAGTAAACTTCATTAAAACCACGGGAGACCCAGGAGGTGTTTGAGAAAATGATTTCAGCAGAAACACTACCAGCTTGGATTGAAAGGGACAGAATACAGAATAAAAGGAGGAGGTCAGACCCCTAAAACTCTACTGGCAGGAAGCAGGTTTATAAAACTACTCAACTGCATCCATGTGTTACCTTTCGTGAAAGAAAAGAGATGACTCTCAGGGCAGAAGTAAAAGCCAATGGATCACCGTTGAGAATTATTTCCAGGCCTTAAATCGAATCAAGGAACTCCTATGGTTTGCCCAGCTTCATTTCTGCCTTTCATTTCCCCCTCTTTTGGACCAAAATGTATATAGCTATTAACCTGTGCCTTCCTGGTCATGTGTGATCTAACACTGTAATCTAGATGTGTTGGGGCAGGTCCCTTGTTTTGCAGCTTGACAGATGGAGAGGAATTGTGCCCCAGGAGCTGTACTTAACAGATGACACCCAGGAGCTGCATTTAGACTTGGACATCATTTATGATGTGATTTTGTAAGAGATCTGACGCTATATGAGATGAGACTCTTGGGTTCATTGGGAATGTTTGTGAATGAATGTATTTTGCAAGTAGAAGGAATATTAATTAATCTTTGGGAGTCAGATGGTGAACTAAGATAGAGAGATAAATTCCTGCCTCCTGGTGTCCATGCCTTTGGCTAATCCCTTCTTTTGAGTGTAGGAGGGACCTGTGACTTGCTTCTAACCAATACAATATGCAAAGGTGACGGGCTAGGCCTCTGCTTTTTTGTTACATTAGGAAAGTTTTCTGAATTAGCTAAGATGAGAGATTCTCCTTGCTGTCTTGGGGACATAGGCAGCATGTTGAAAAGGCCCAAAGAAAGTGCAGGAGACCACTAGGAACTCTGGGCAACCTCTAGGAAAAGAATTGTTTATGAGGATACATTGGAATGTCAGAAAGGACCTTGTAAACTATAAACAGTGATACAAATGTATTAGGCAGGTTTTAAGTTTTCAAAAGGAACAAATGATAGGTGTGGTATAAATATTTGTTGAATAAATGAATTAGAGGGTAAAATGCATTCTCAAAACAAAATTAATAAAAACAATGGTTAGCTGAACCATTGCCCCCTTTTAAAGTTATAATATTATTCCTTACTGAGTCTTATTATCTTTCACAAATCTGGAAGTTTTGTGTCTTACTTCTTCTTTTGTCCTAGATACATGTCTTGATGAGAATAAAATCAGATGGAGAGTAAATGGAAGAGACACAGTGTCATGTGTAGGTGATAAATAACATCACTTATTTTTTTCATACGTGCATCAGATCTTTATTCATTTGTTGAATAATTCAGACAAAGTCCTACGCTTCTTGATGATTTTATTCTGGTGGATAGACAGATAAAAAATATGCCATCAAATATATAATGATGTCTGCTAATGATGACTGCCATGAAAAAATGTGAGACAGGGTAAGGGGAAAGAGGGATGTGTTGCTTGAGTACTAACTATATAGGGTTGAAGGAAAGACGTCTATGATGAGGTAGCATTTGAACAGTGATCTGAATGATGGGTGAAGGCAACATTTGAAGCAAGACTACTCTTGTAAAAATATCCAGAGGTGGAAGTCTGCTTGGGGCACTCAAGGAACTATTCTAGGGGGTAAGAGTGATCCCAGTAGAGGAAGAAAGGTGGAGGAAGATGGGAAATATTCAGTAAACCTGAGAGTCTTCTACTTGTCATGTTCTGTGTCATGTTGGGAATATCGAGGTGAAAGAGACATAATCCTTGCTCTCAAGAAATTGAGTATCCTAGAGGAAGCAGGCAATAAATACAAAATTATGTAAGGAGATAAGTGCTATTCTTATAGATAAGTACAAATTTCATAGGGGGCCAGAGGAGAGAGACTTTAAATTTGCCCAGAAGATCAAGGAAGGCTTGAGAGAGAACAAGTCAGAGGGCAATGAGGAGGAGGTGGTTATGAGGTTGGAAACTCCAAACAAAGAGAAGGGTAGAGGGAAGGATGGAGACGAGAGGTGTGTTAACTCATGATATAACCTGAATTTAGTATTTTGGTAATTCCAGGTCTATGTTGGTGACAGATGTGTCAGGAGATGAGGCAGCTAAATGCGAATCGTATGTGGGCTTGTGCCAGGCTAAGTCTAAAGAGCTGTGAGAAGTGAAGTAAAATACCTAAATCTGCCTTTTACGCAGAGCTGTAAGATGAGACAGTATCACTAATTAAAACAAGAAAACATGGAGGCAGAAGAGCATGAAGTAGGGGAGGTGAAAAGATTATGGGTTTTAGACTTACACATTTTATATTGCTCAAGGGTCATCTGACCCAAAGGCTGTGGGCTGCATACATAGGTCTGGAGCAAAATTAAGGTTAGAGGCATAGTCATTGGCACACAGGTATTAGTTTCTCTGTCCAAGTGTGGACAGAGAATTCGACTAAGGTTGGAGCCAGAAAAACAGCAACATTTAAGGCAGGAAATAGAGGAGAATTGACAACAGGAATCCCATAGTATCATTGACCTTACAGTGTTTTAAAGTTTTATTTATAAGCCTAACTGGCCAAGTGGAAAGTGAACTTGTAGGAAATAATTATAGCTCATCTTTTTTTGTGTGTTTGTATTCCCAGAAACTGTCCCGGTGCTTTGTACATGGGATACTTAATGTATGTGTATTCAAATGATTGCATGAATAATTAATTAATGAAGGACTCTCTGGCTTGACATTTCTGTTTGGTGCTTCCATCTTTTAGGGTGACATTTCATAGCAATAGTTCTATGCGCCTTTTTATTTTCATTACTTTTTTTTATTGCACAAGGAACCCACATTTATTGAAGAAAAATTAGAAAAAGGAAAGCTAAAACAATTACCCTGAATTCCACTGCTGGGAATAACTATTATTAACATTTCATGTCTATCTTTTAGATCACTACTATCAATAGAAGTACAATGTGAGCCATATAAATATATTACATTTTTTAGTAGCCACATTGAAAGAAACTATAAATAAATATATAAAATTAATTTTAAAAATATATTTAACCTGGTAATCCCCAAATATCATTTCAACATTGGTTCATAAAACTATTAATAGGATTGTTTACATTCTTTTCTTTATACTAAGCCTTTGAAACTTTGTGTGTATTTTACACTCACAGCACATCTTAATTTGGATTCATCACAATCCAAGTGTTTAAGAGCCACGTTAGCTAGTGGGCCATGTATGAATAACATAGTTCAAAGTTCCTTTTGATGTATACATAATGATATGACTATACATAAAATTGTAATTCTCCCTCCACAACATGCAGGTCATAAGAAATCTATAGTTTTATAAGCATTTTATAATAAATGTTTAATTTTCAAACAGTTTTGGATTTACAGAAAAGTTTTGAAGATAGTGCACATAATTTCCATACTCCATACCCAGTTTCCCTTACGATGAACGTCTTAAAATAGTACATTTGCCACAATTAATAAATAATACTGATATATTATTATTGGCTACAGTTCATACTTCAGTAGTTTTACTTTGATTGCCTAAAGTTCTTCATCTCCTTTGGAGTCCCCCAAGGAAACTACATTACATTTAGTTTTCATATCTCTTTAGGCTCCAGTTGGCTATGACAATATCTCAGATTTTTCTTCTTTTTTAAAATTAAAGTTTAAGTTTTATTTTATTTATTTCTTGTAAACTTTTTTTTCATGTTTGTTATTTATTTTTGAGAGACAGAGACTGATAGAGCACAAGCGGGAGAGTGTCAGAGAGAGAGGGAGACCCGAATCAGAATCCGAATAGGCTCTGGCTCTGAGCTGTCAGCACAGAACCAGCACAGTTGAAGCTACAAAGTGTGAGACCATGACCTGAGCCGAAGTCAGGTGCTAAACCGACTGAGCCACGCAGGTGTCCTAAAGTTTATTTTATTTTAGAGAGGAAAAGAGCAATGAGCAGAGGACAGAGGCTGAGAGAGAGAGAGAGAGAGAGAGAGAGAGAGAGAGAGAGAGAATTGCAAGCAGGCTCCATGCTCAGTGTTGAGCCCAATGCAGGCTCATTCCCACAATTCTGAGATCATGACCAGAGTCAAAATCAGGAGTTGGATGCTCTGGGAATGCACGCTGGTGCAGCCACTCTGGAAAACAGTATGGAGGGTTCCTCAAAAATCTAAAAATAGAACTACCCTATGACCCAGCAATTGCACTACTAGGCATTTATCCACGGGATACAGGTGTGCTGTTTTGAAGGGACACATGCACCCTCATGTTTATAGCAGCACTATCGACAATAGCCAAAGTATGGAAAGAGCCCAAATGTCCATCGATGGAGGAATAGATAAAGAAAATGTGGTATATACATACAATGGAGTATTACTCGGCAATCAAAAAGAATGAAATCTTGCCAGTTGCAACTACGTGGATGGAACTGGAGGATATTATGCTAAGTGAAATTAGTCAGAGAAAGACAAAAATCATATGACATCACTCATATGAGGACTTTAAGAGACAAAACAGATGAGCATAAGGAAAGGGAAACAAAAATAATATAAAAACAGGGAGGGGGACAAAACAGAAGAGACTCATAAATATGGAGAACAAACTGAGGGTTACTGGAGGGTTTGTGGGAGGGGGGGTGGGCTAAATGGATAAGGGGCACTAAGGGAGCTACTCCTGAAATCATCATTGCACTATATGCTAACTAATTTGGATATAAATAAAAAAAAAAGAGTTGGATGCTAAACCAACTGAGGTGCCCAGGCACTCCTAATTTTTCTTATTTTTGATGATCTTGACAATTTTTAGGAGCATTGGTTAGACGCTTTGCAGAATGTCCCTCAATTAGGATTTTTCTGATGATTTCCTCATGATTAGACTGGGGTTATGGGTTTTGGGGAGGAAGATCACAGAGGTAACATGCCATTTCTCTTCACGTCATATCAAGGTGACATGCTATCAACATCTCTGGTGATGTTGACCATGATCAGCAGGCTAGGCTGGTATTTGACAGGTTTCTCCACTGTTGCTCTTTTTCATTAAAAAACAATCTATTCATTCATTTTGAGAGAGAGAGAGAGAGATAGTGAGCAGAGGAGGTACAGAAAGGTAGGGAGAGAGAGAATCCTAAGGAGGCTCTACACTGACAGTCCAGAGCTCAGTCTCACAAGCTGTGAGATTGTGACCTGAGCCAAAATCAAGAGTCAGATGCTTATTGGATTGAGTGACCCAGGTGCCCCAATCCACTGTTGCTCTTTTGTCACCCTTTGCATATTGTCCCTTTTGGAAGGAACTCACTACGTGCAGCCCACACTTGAGGAGTTGGAAATGTGGAGTATCTAAATAAATTATTTAGAATTCTAAAGCATGGGAAGTTTGTCTGTTCTGCCTCACTTATTTATTCAATAATTTATTTATATCAGTGACTCATGGATATTTATTTTATACTTTGGGTTATTACTCAACATGACTTTATTTTGTTGCTTCAATTGTTCCAGCTTTGGCCACAGAGAGCTTTTTTAGTTGACTCTGATGTCCCCTAACATAGCCCCATCATAGGTGGTAGTGGTTCTTTTCTTTTTTTTCTTTCTTTCTTTCTTTCTTTCTTTCTTTCTTTCTTTCTTTCTTTCTTTCTTTCTTTTCTTTTCTTTTCTTTTCTTTCTTTCTTTCTTTCTTTCTTTCTTTCTTTCTTTCTTTCTTTCTTTCTTTCTTTTCTTCCTTCCTTCCTTTCTCTCTCTCTCTCTCTCTCTCTCTCTCTCTCTTTCTTTTCTTTCCTTCCTTCCTTCCTTCCTTCCTTCCTTCCTTCCTTCCTTCCTTCCTTCCTTCCTTTCTTTCTCTTTCTTTCTTTCTTTCTTTCTTTCTTTCTTTCTTTCTTTCTTTCTTTCTTTCTTTCTTTCTTTCTCTTTTAACACTTCAAAATACTTCAGATTCATCTGGCATATTCCCTGTCCCAGCCCTAGAATCAGCCATTTCTCCAAGGAACCCTGGTTCCTAGTATTGAAAACTGGTATTAGAACCCAAGATACGAGATCTAGGCATGCTCATTGCTTCTGGGCTATCCTCAGAAACATCAAAGCGTGACCTAGATTTTGAGAGACAGTGAGTTCAAAAGGTAGAAATGGGGAGGAAACATATTTCTGGAGAAGCAACTAGCAGGAGCAGGATTTGAGATTTGGGAAAAGGACAGTCTCACAAGGAATCCAGAAGTCTTTTTTTTTTTAATTTTTTTTTTCAACTTTTATTTTATTTTTGGGACAGAGAGAGAGAGAGAGCATGAACGGGGGAGGGCAGAGAGAGAGGGAGACACAGAATCGGAAGCAGGCTCCAGGCTCTGAGCCATCAGCCCAGAGCCTGACGCGGGGCTCGAACTCACAGACCGCGAGATCGTGACCTGGCTGAAGTCGGATGCTTAACCGACTGCGCCACCCAGGAGCCCCACGGAATCCAGAAGTCTTAAGCAAGCAAGATTCTTTGGAGGGACACAGTAGGGAGATTAATCTGGCAGCAGTAAGCAAGGTGACCCTGAGCAGAAGAGTCTCAAAGGGGAGAGAACAGTTAAATGTTCAGTGTAATAACAGGTACAGTGTTAAATTTGTCCCTCTCCCTTACCACCCTGGATGATGTGGGAGGAAAGGGCTGAACAACTGATCTAATCTGGACAGTCTGAGGAGTTGTAACCTGTCTCCCCTGCAGCAAGCCAGGAGTTTTAAAAAGTAGTATTGAACTATTTTGTTTGGTTAATTTGTTTCACCCAATGTTGTCTATATTAGTGTTTCTAGTTAGGTCTCTTTTGATTGCAAGTGATAGAAAGCCCTTTAGGTTGTTCTCTATCATTTAGAGTCTGTTATGATTTGTTCCCCTCTCTCCTTTTTTTCCTTTATCCCCTTCCTATATGTTCACCTGTTTTCTTTCTTAAATTCCACATATGAGTGAGGTAATATGGTATTTGTCTTTCTCTTAGTGACTTTTTTCACTTAGTGTAATACATTCTAGCTCCATCCACATCGTCACAAATGGCAAGATTTCTTTTTTCTTTTTCTTTTTTTTTTTGATGTCTGAGTAATATTCAATTGTATATGTCTACCATCTCTCCTTTACCCATTCTTCATTCGATGGACATTTGGGCTCTTTCCATAGATTGACTATTGTGATAATGCTGCTATAAACATCAGTGTCCAGGTATCCCTTCAAATCTGTATTTTTGTATCCTTTGGGTAAATTTACCTAGTAATCAATTGCTGGATCATAGGGTAGTTCTAGTTTTAACTTTTGGGGAACCTCCATATTGTTCTCCAGAGTGGCTGCACCAGTTTGCATCCCCACCAAAAGTGCAAGAGGGCTCCCCTTCCCTCACATCCTTGCCAACACCTGTTGTTTCTTGTGTTATTAATTTTAGCCATTCAGACAGGTGTGAAGTGGTATCTCATTGTGGTTTGATTTGTATTTCCCTGGTGATGAGTGATGTTGAGCCTCTTTTCATGTGTTTGTTAGCCATCTGGACATCTTCATTGGGAAAGTGCCTGTTCGTGTCTTCTGCTCATTTCTTAACTGGATTATTTGTTTTTTGGGGTGTTGAGTTGATTAAGTTCTTTGTAGATTTTGGATACTAACCCTTTACCAGATATGTCATTTGCAAATATCTTCTTCCATTTCATAGATTTTGTTGATTGTTTCCTGTGCTGTGCAGAAGCTTTTTATTTTGATGAAGTCTCAAAGGTACATGTTTCATTTTGTTGCTCTGGATCCGGCAATGTGTCTACTAAGAGGTTGCCACAGATGATGTCACAGAGGTTTCTGCCTGTATTCTCCTGTTGGATTTTGATGGTTTCCTATCTCACATTTAGGTCTTACATCCGTTTTGGATTTATTTTGTGTGTGTTCCAGAAAGTGGTCCAATTTCGTTCTGCAGGTTGCATCAGTCTTCCCAACACCATTTGTTGAAGAGATTATCTTTTTCATTGGACATTCTTTCCTGCTTTGTCGCAGGAGTTGACCATATGGTTGTGGGTTCATTTCTGGATTATTTATTCTGTTCCACTGATCTGTGTTTTTGTGCCAGTGCCATACTGTCCTGATGACTATAGCTTTGTAATATACCTTGAAGTCCAGAATAGTGATGCCTCTGCTTTTCTATTTTCAGGATTGCCCGGCTATTTGGGGTCTTTTGTGATCCACACAAATTTAAGAATTGATTGTTCTAGCTCTGTGAAAAATGCTGGGGTATTTTGATAGGGATTGCATTAACACACATGCCCTTCACTGGCGGACTTCCCTTCCTTGTCATTGTTCCCACTGCCCTTGCTTTGCATCCTGGGATCACCTCCCAACTAAACGACTTGTACTTGAATCCTTATCATCTTCTGGAAGAACACAAGTGAAGACAGATGGGGTGTACAACTGAAAAATCCCAAGTAGCTCTCTAATCACTGCAGAGTCCAGACCTCAAACAATGTTAAGGGATCTCGGTTTCATTCTTTCTCTTCAGGATCATGCTCTTCCTTTGTGGTGGGAAGAGGGCTGCTAACAGCTGTAGGGTTATATCCTAGCCTCCTCCATCCCCAGACGTATTCCCAAGAGTTTCATATTAAGTTTTGGGATGTAGACTTGGGGCAGGTACCCATTCTTGAAACAATCATTGTGGTCAGAGAGATGAATTATGTTAATTGGTCAGGGAGTCCAAGGCTGGGGTCTGCCCATCTAAACCTCAACATGGGGTAGGAGGATGCGTGGCTTGGTTATCCAGGGAAAATCCAGGTGTGGTCACCAGACAAGGAGGGATGGATGTTGGGTAGCAGAAGAGACAGATGCATATCCTGATTGGTTATGGGATTTTGTGATGAAAATACTCGTGAGACTGGGATTTTGTAACCACATCTCTTCTTTTGATACCAGATGTGGAAAGATTGTTGCTAGAACATTCATCAACTTCCTCTCTAGACCCACCAGTGCCACCCATCCCGCCTTCTGTTTACCTTTTCCTGTTCTGTGGGTTGTTTTCTCCTAAGCTCCTGGAGCAGGTGGCTGTTTCATGCTGAGCCCAGGGGGTTTTTGTAAGGCTCTCCCCATCACGCCTCTCACCGTGGAGCTTCTCCAACAGCACAGAAATAGACGCCTGAGTCTGTAGGCATCAAGCCTGTGATGGTGAGACTTAGGGCTTTGTTTCCTTTCTGATGAGATACAGAATATCGTCCTTTCTTGGTGTTTGTGCTAGTAGAATAAAGATTAATGATTTCAGTCATCTTTCCATTGGAAAGCTGTTGAAACCAGCTCATCACATAGTAAGTATAGCTGAGTGTGAAACTACAGTGCAAGCTCACAGATTCTCTCTCTTGTTTATTCACTGGACCTGGAGTTTGAGTGACACTCTGTGTATTGCTGGAACCTGTAGAAAAGAAGAAAAAATAACTTAGTTGTTGACACTGCTCCCAAGAAAGCTGTCACAAACAGCCCAGTTTTCACCCAGAAAACAAAGTGGAGAAAGGCACAGTCAAGTTATCTTTTAACTTCTTGCCCAAACCTCCTCCCTTGGGCCCCGGCTGCAGGGGTGGTGGGCTCCTTACCGAAGAGGATGAAGGCCACCACTGTGCACAAGAGAGCAGGCAGTCCAGACTGCATGTTGGGGCCCTTCCTGCTGGTGAAATGGCCCTTGTTCTGCCTGCCACCTGTCAGGCCGTTTGCAGTGTCCCTGGAGCTGGGTGGCTCTGTGGTCTTGCTTCTATAAAGCTGGCAGCGGGCCTCCTGCATACGTAAGTTTAGTCACACTTCCTGCTGTCTGTGTCTGCTTCCTGCCTCTCTTCCTCCAGGCCTCTCTTGTCTAATTGATTGATAACATGTCATGTGTGATTTATCATGAAATTTGTCCAATGTGGACATAACCAAAAGGGAGAAGTAGACATAAAATCCAATCATAATCTCATTACCCAGGGGTAAATGCTGTTAACATTTTGTTGCATTTCTTTCAGTATTTTTAATGCAAATATGCATACTCTCGTGGAATTGGGATCAAGTTAAAAAAACTTTTTTGTGTTGAACATAATGTGTATGAATATGCCACCATGTCATTCAATTGTACGTGAAAATGTGATTTTTACAGCTTCACACTACTCTGCTGTGTAAGTGCAATTTGTTTCAACATCATTGTTTGACATTGTATTGTTTACTTTTTGGACTATTTTAAATAACAATCGGTGGGCCTTGTAAATATGTCTTTGCATTTCTGAAAATTTATATTTATGTTAACCTTGCTATTTCAAAGCTTTTAATTACGGAAAATTCAAACATCTACCAGAGAGAAGAGTGCAATAAAAGAGCACGTATTCATTGTCTAGGTTGCACAATTATCAAGTCTTGGCCAATCTTGCTCATCTACACTAGTATCACCCTGAACATCTATACCTCTTCCAGTTCTGGTTCAATTAAAGCAAATCCCAGACATCATGTGGTTGTGTACTTTACTCAGAGACATGTAATGTCAGATTGTCTTTTCGGGTGTGTGTGTGTATGTGTGTTGTTAGTGATAGTTGATAAGCAATGTCTAGATTTGCAAAATAATGACATTCTAATTATATCATTTCTACTTCATTTATTTATTTTTTAATGTTTACTTATTTTTAAGAGACAGAGAGAGACAGAGAACGAGCAGGGAAGGGCAGAGAGAGAGGGAGACACAGAATCTGAAGCAGGCTACAGGTTCTGAGCTGTCAGCACAGAGCCTGACACAGGGCTCAAACCCACGAACCCTGAGATCATGACCTGAGCTGAAATCGGATGCTTAACTGACTGAGCCACCCAGGCACCCCTCTACTTCATCTATTAACTGAAGTATTTCTATGAAGATAATGTTTTCTTGTCAAATAATTGATTAACTTTGAGGTTAAGCGTAAGATACTTTCCGTTCATTTATCAGTTTGTAGGATAATGAGCTGATTCCCCTCAAGGGTGACCAAACCATCCCTGCTTGCCTGAGACGGATCCATTTCTCAGGACAAACACCAAAATAGTCCCAAGAAAATCCCAGGCAACCAGGATAAATCCCCAAAAATAATCAAAGAGGACTCTTTTCGGAACTCATGGATTATAACATACTTGATGTGTTTTAGTTGGTTGGATTCATGGTCTCAGTGATGTGGGAATTGTCCCATCTTTACCAGCAGAAATCTTTTCAGGCTGGCTCCTGAGCCTTTGTGACATGGCCTCTGTAATCTATGATAGCTTCCTGGTTTTCTGGGAGGAGAACACATTCTAGGCTCACTTGTACACTTTTCCTCTTCCAGAAACGGAATCAGCTATCTGTGATTAATGATAGATATGTTTTCTCCTTTCAGTTCTAATGTGTTTATTATTTTACTGTAGTTGTTAAGACATTTACTGAAATACAGAATAGAAAGAATAATATTGGAAGTCTTTGTATTTTTCAAATTTTTAAGGGAATTCTTTTAACATGTCCCTTTGAAAACAAATTCAAAGATTACCTAGGTCAGGTTAAGGAAGTTCCCTTTTATTCCTAGTTTGTGAAGAGATGTTAATGAGAAATAATGTTAGACTTGACCAAATCACTTTTCTGCATTTGGTAAGAGAATTTTATAGTGAATACCATTGATGTGCGGTATGTTGTACTAATATTAAAACTTCCTCATAGTCCTGAGATGAATCCCAAATGATCTTGGTGTATTAGTATTACTTTTTAACATCCAATGCTGGTTTGATAATATTTTTAGGAGCAGTCATTGCTTTTCATGAGTAACATTCATCTATAATTGTCCTTTGACATCCATCTTTGTTTATTTATGTCATTGTGGTTCTCTTGGTCTCATACAATGTGTTCAGTAGTAGTCTTGCTATTTTTGTTTTTCTCAGTACTCAGGTATGGGAATTATTGGTCTTGGGTTTGATGGAACTTGCCTGTGAAAACATGTGTATGTATAGAGATTTAAATTTCTTTAATATGCATTTAATTCAACTTTTCATTTTTCTTTCAGTTTTGCTAGATGATAATTTTTAGAAAGTTTTACATTTTGTTCAAGTTTTCAAATTAATTTGTGTGGACTTATTCCTTGCTTGTTCTTATAATTATTTAAATTTTTACTGTGTCTGTAGTTACAATTTTCCTTTACATCATGTTTTTCTATCGTCTTAATTTCTTTGATAAATCTATCAGAGATTTGCCCATTTTTTAATTCTTTCAAAAGAACCATTTTAAATGGATTCTTTCCTTTGCTTCTTTGGCTTTATTGCCTTCATCTTAGCACTGATTATGACTATTTTTGTCCTCCTACTTTTGCTTACTCTTACTCTCTCTTAAAACTTTCTGGTTCAATGCTTAGCTCATTACTTTCAGTCTTTTAGTTTTTATATATTTTCAAGTTGTAAAAAGCTCTCTGTGTGCTGCTTAGGTTCATTGCTCAAGTTTAAAATTTACACTTTTCATGACAGTTTTGTTGTAAATATTTTAACAATTCTGTTATAATTATTTTCTGGTACATAAATAATTTTTTTTAAGTTTATTGATTTATTTTGAGTGAGAGAGAGAAAGCTGGGGAGGGGTAGCGAGAAAGGGAGAGAGAGAATCCCAAGCAGACTCCTCGCTGTCAGTGCAGAGCCTGACACAGGGCTCGAACTCATGAAGCTGAGCTGAAATCATGACCTGAGAGTATAACCTGAGTTGAAATCCAGACTTGGACACTAAGGCAACTGAGCCACTCAGGTGCCCCTTGTTCGTAAATTACTTAGGAGTGCATTTCTTTTTATTTAAAGTTGACTTTTTATAGATAATATCTAACTTTATTCATTATAGTAAAAACACATGACCTATATGATATTGATTCTTGAATACTTATTGAGATTTGTTTTCTTGTGGTCAATATTTCTTCTTTAAAATTTTCTTACATTTATTTTTTTTTGAGAGACAGAGACAGAATGAAAGCAGAGACAAGACAGAAAGAGAAGGAGACACAGATCTGAAGCAGGTGCCAGGCACTGAGCTCTCAGCACAGAGCCCAAAGTGGGGCTCAAACCCACACATAGTGATCATGACCTGAACCAAAGTCTGGCACTTAACGGACTGAGCCACCCAGGTGGCACTATTTCTGATTCTTTCTTTCTTTCTTTTTAAAAATTAAAAAAAATGTTTATTTATTTTGACAGAGAGAGACAGAGCATGAATGGGGGAGCAGTAGAGAGGGAGAAGGAGACACAGAATCTGAAGCAGGCTCCAAGCTCCAGGCTCTGAGCTGTCAGCATAGAGCCCAGTGCAGGGTTTGAACCCACAAATGGTGAGATCATGACCTGAGCTGAAGTCAGACGCTTAACCAACTGAGCCACCCAGGCGCCCCTATCTCTGATTATTTCTTAAGGATAAATTAATGAATAAGAATTGTTGAGTGCAATAACTTTATATATAGTAACAAATTACCCTTCCAATGATTGTACAAATTGACATTTCTATAGTATTTTCTAAGAGTTTTGTTTCATGACATCAGCATCTAATGATTTAAAAATATTATTTAACAATTTGTAGAGAAAAAAAATATTATATCCTTGTTTTATAATGCATTTTTTCATCATGAGGTTGGATTCTTTTCATATTTGTGCTTTTTTTTTTAATTTGGAAATTATTTGTTCATATCCATTGCATTTTTAAAAATTGGTATAATTTTTCTCAAGTTTCTTTGTAAAAATGTTTTATTTTTTAAGGATATTAAATAACTTTGTTCATAAACGATCATTATCCCAGAGTCCATTAGGATTCTTAGCCAGATAGGTAGGCAGCTGAATGTTTATTTTGACAGTTCCTGAGCTCCTGGAACTAATCATGTACCTGGGCCCTCCCAACCCCACAACTCGCCATTACCCTGATGTATCTTAACATACAAACCACAGAAGATCCGTGGCCTTTATCCAGGTTGTTTCTGAGAACTATTTCAGAAAACCCTGAAATGCTGGCTGCTGAAATTATCATTCCAGAAGAGTCAAAGATGACATGAGTACCAACGGGTACACGTAAAGCTTAGGGTGACCTACTCAAGATAAGTAACAAGTTCTCCTGACCAAGTTATTCTTCTGACAGGGGTTTATTATAAAGGATGAATCTTTATAACCATTGTTATAAAGTGCATCTTGCCCAAAGGCATGATAATGAAATGGGGAGCTTCTCCCAATGGAGAGGTTTACAAGCCTGGGATTGGGTAGAAGACAGGCTTTGGGAAAATTGTGCTTGCAAGAGAAGGAAAGAGTTGCTCACAGACTTTCCTAAAGTTTCAGAGAATTTTAAAGGGATTCGGCCTCAATTACCTCAATATTATTCAGGCTTCTAATTTTCATCCTTATTCCTTTTTTGTCCTGAGTTCAGGCCTCTCACCCACCCCCAGAGAGTGTCAGCATCTTCTCATTGTTCTGAGAGTTGTGTTAGTGGCACGATTGCCCCCTGGAGGCCAGACGGAGGAGCAGCCTCCTTAAAGTATTCTAGGCCTGTGTTTCTCAGGGCTGGGGGCACATTAGAAGAAACTGAGGGGTTGTAACAAAGAGTGCTCAGTCCTGAGCACCTAGACCACTGGGGCGGTGGGGACACATTCCAGTATCACCACATTAAGGTTTAACCTTGAGTAAAACAATAAGATGGAAATGAAAGCAACTGCTCTCAAATAAATCTAAACATACCCAGAAGCAGAATTACTCATAGTAAGTAGCAGGGTAAATAAAAGATGTCAGGGGATGGAAAAAGGAGATATTTTACCTGTAGGTTTACCTGTATGTTTACCAGTCTGGGAGGTAATCCGTTTTAGCAAATCTCCCCCTGGGACTTAGAGTTTGAGTGTGACAGATTTTTGGTGTATATTTGTGATGTGGCCACGAAGGTGCTCATTTTCATCTATAAGTTGACTGCTGATTACCCAAGTTGGCCTCCTAATCCTTAGACCTTACTTTTCACTCAGTTCTGGGTGGCTGGAATATTAGTAGGGGCCAAAATCACTGAGCTTTCAACTGAAAGTTGATGAAGAGCTTGACCTCAGTGCCAAGACTAGCATTTTGAGAGTTCTGCTTCAACACCAGCACTAATTTAAACTTTATCTTTTCAAATCAGAGAACCACAGAATAAAATTTTAAGGTTTGCCTGGGTGCATTTCAGCAAGTCCTTTCTACCTTTCATCTCCCCCTCTTTTGAAGCCAAATGTCTATAGTGATTAACCTGTGCCTTCCTGGTCATGTCTGATCTAACACTGTAATCTGGATGTGTGTGGGGGGGTGGTTGCTTGTTTCACAGCTTGACAGATGGAGAGGAACTGTGCCCCAGGAGCTGTACTTAACAGATGACACCCAGGAGTTGCATTTGGACTTGGACGTCATTTAGATGATGTGATTTTGTCTATGAGTTGATGCTGTATGAGATGAGACTCTTGGGGTCTTTGCGATATGAATCATGGGGGTCAGATGGTGGACTGTCGTAGAAAGATAAATCCCTGCTGCCTGGTGTCCATGCCCTTGGATAATCCCTTCTTTTGAGTTTTGGAGGGACCTGTGACTTGCTTCTAACCAATACAATATGCAAAGGTGATGGGCTGTCCATCTGTTTTTATGTTACATTAGAAAAGATTCTGTCTTAGCTGATTGAAATGAGAGATTCTTCTTGCTGGCTTGATGACATAAGCAGCCATGTTGAAGAAGCCCCAAGAAAGTGCAGGAGACCGCCTGGAATTCAGGGCAACCTTAGGAAATAGTGGAGACCTCCAGGCGACAGTTGGTAAAAAGGCTGGGTCCTCAGTCATGTAGCTGCAAGGAAATGAATTGTGTCTGAAACCTGAATGATCATGACAGTGGATTCTTTCATAGTCAGGCTTTTAGATGAAATATGTGGCCCAGCTGACAACTTGATTGTAGCCTTGTGACACCCTGAGCAGATAACCAGCTAAGCTGGCCCAAACTCTTGACCCATGGGATTGTGAGGTAATAAATGTGTTTTGTTTTAAGCTACTAAATTTGTGATGATTTGTTACATAGCTATAGAATACTAGTATGGCATGTGTCATTTATTCCAAAAAAATTTTAAAGATGTATAACTGTATACGTGTCCCATGCCAGCCAAAATGGGACCTAATGGCTGACCTATTGGTTTTGAGAAGTTTTTTCCTAGGTAATTTTTTTAATGTTTACTTATTTTTGAGAGAGAGTGAGAGCAAGCATGGGAGGGGCAGAGAGAGAGGGAGAGAGAGAATCCCAAGCAGACTCTGCACTGTCAGCTCAGAGCCCGATGTGGGGCTCAAACTCATAAACTATGAGATCATGATCTGAGCTGAAATCAAGAGTCAGATGCTTAACCAACTGAGCCACCCAGGAACCCCTCTCAGGTACTTTTTTGAAAAAGCTACAACAGGGATTACCCACCAGCCACCATTTTATTTTATTTTATTTTATTTTATTTTATTTTATTTTATTTTATTTTATTTTATTTTATTTTATTTATTTTTAATTTTTTGATCAGTCACCATTTTAAAGTATGATTGGTAATGGGGAGGTGTTTGAGTATAGGAGGAATATGATGAGTCACGTGAACACAAAGATTAATAATTTTAAAAAATTTTAACGTTTATTTTTGAGAGACAGGGAGAGACAGAGTGTGAGTGGGGGAGGGGCAAAGAGAGAGAGAGACACAGAATCCAAAGCAGGCTCTAGGCTCTGAGCTGTCAGCACAGAACCCGACCCAGGGCTCGGACCCACAAACCACAAGACCATGACTTGAGCTGAAGTCAGATGTTTGACTGAGCCACCCAGGCGCCTCAAGATTAAGCAATGATTTTTAAAGAGAGGCAAGTGTAGTAGGAGAGATGAGAGCTCTGATTTTTAACCTGTTTGTTGGAGGGGGACCTTTGTGAATGACTGATAACAGTTATGAACCCATTCCCACTTATAGGCATGAGACAAGTTGTACAAAATAGAGGAGAGAAGGGTTATAGATCTCCCAGTTACTTGGTTTCCGTAACAGGAGCTCCTAAACTAGAGGCATGAGGAATAGTTAGGTGGCTTCTATAGTGATCTTCATGAAAAGTAGTAAGAGCTGAACCAGGTTACTGATGGATATATGAATAGTCAAGACGGTACTTGTACAGAGATGAAAAATCTATGATTCCATGTGGAGGAAAGAGAGGGGGAGCAGTCAGAGGTGACATGAAGGTTTCATTTTTGTTTTCTGGAAAATAATGGTGTCATAACAGAAATAATGTATTAACACAGAATAGGAGAAAGACTTGGAAAAACTGTGATTAAATCTCTATCACTTTTGGATATGAGACTGTGGGATTCAAAAACATTTTTTTTAATGTTTATTTTTTGAGAGAATGAGAGAGACACAGAGCTCAAGCAGGGAAGGGGCAGAGAGAGAGGGAGACACAGAATCGAAAGCAGGCTCCAGGCTCTGAGCTGTCAGCACAGAGCCCAACATGGGGCTTGAACTCATGAACCACGAGATCATGCCTGAGCTGAAGTCAGATGCTTAACTGACTGAGCCACCCAGGAACCCCTCAGGGATTTTTTTTTAAGTTTATTTCTCTCTCATTTACTGGATGTAGTAACTCCAGGGCCCCTGGACTTTCAGTAAGAGATTGGGACTTTGTTTTTCTCTCTGTGAATGGCCCTAAGGGAGGACTGTCTTTGGAAGAGAGTGACCCTCTCCCTACCTATTATGGATAGAAATGTGTCCCCTCAAATTCATATATTGAAGCTGCAACTTCCAATGACTGTATCTGGAGCCAGGGCTTTTAAAGAGGAAATTAAGGTTAAATAAGATCATAAGGAAGAGGTCCTAATCCAAAAGGACATCAGTTCCCTTATAAAAAGAGAAGACATCACTGATGTGCACAGAGTTTCCCAGGTTTGATGTTCAGTTTCCATACCCTCTGAGAATGAGTATATCTGAACCTGTGGTCACAGATGACGGGTGATCTCAGGCTCAGATTGGTCTCTTTGGCCTTAGGGACTACTGTGATACTGAGCCTGGTAGGTTTTGTATGGCATATCTACTTTAGGAAATATCTATTACCTACATGGAAGTGAAAGAATCACTGTGTGTTTCCTTAGTTCCTCTCATCTGCTTGCTGGTGACCATGCCTTGACTTCTAATCTGAGTTATTCAATATAAGGAGATAGGAGGGATACGTATCATGTATTTGTTGCAGTTGAAGATATTTTAAGAGACTTAAGTGATCACTCAGCATTTTTGAGCCTCAACTTCATGATGTTCTTTGTTTGAAGGATATTTTTTCTCATCCATGGTGAAAATGTACTGCAAGACCCACTATCTCTGGGGAGGGCCAATAATCCCTAAATGAACAAGGCAGCCCCCTTTATGGTGCTTTTATAATGCTGACCCATGGTTTCTCTCACACACATTTTATTATATTTTATTTCTGTGCTTGGCATGTCAAGAAGACTGTGACTACCAGGGTGCCTGGGTGGCTGAGTCGGTTAAGCGTCCAACTTCAGCTCAGGTCATGATCTCCTGGTTCCTGGGTTGGAGCCCCACGTCGGGCCCTGTGCTGACAGCTCAGAGCCTGGAGCCTGCTTTGGGTTCTGTGTCTCCCTCTCTCTTCTTCTCCCCCACTTGCTCTCTCTCTCTCTCTCAAAAATAAGTAAACATTAAGAAGATTGTGACTACCCTGAGGTCAGGGACTACGTCTTACTCAAGTTTGTAACACTGGAGTTGACCATAGTGTTTGTCACATGGTAGACGTTCAATAAATGTATTTTGAAAGAGTAGCTAAAGGGTTCCCTTAGCCCTGTGTCCACATTGCAGCTCAGTTGTACTGTAGATCAACCTGTATTGGGCATTCGATGATAGAGCTATTTTGGTTTAGGTGTGGTAAATCTGTGGAAATCACACAGATTTCCAAAAAAGTTGCGTAAGAAAAACAAGGTTGCTGAACGTTGTATCATGTCACACTACATTAGTGGCTGTCCTCAGATTTGCTTCTATCAGCCATCCTGGAAAAATTAAAGGAAATGCCCTGGAATTTTCAGATTTATACTGTCAAAGTCCATGTGGGTTTCGCTAAAAAAGTGGCAATTATAGGTGGCGATGATATCCTTTATGTTGGAGTTCTAACTCCAGGCACAAAATAATGAGATGCTGAGCTGAACAGAAATTTAGAACCTGGTTGGTCGTGAAGCTTCAATTGTGAACTAGACATCCACCCATATGTAGTCTGAGCTCTGGCCAGTTAGCACAGCTCTCTAGAGCCATTATAAAGAGAACCTTGGTGGTCACGAAATCAATGAATTGTGCTCTATTCTTCTGAGAATACAATTTTCCTAGGCAGATATGGTGCAAACGCCCACCGTCTTATCTCAGGAAGAGTGACATTGGAGGTGTGGTGGATTGGAGCAAATCCAAGTTACCTTCCCTATGGAGCAGTGTCAGCTCTTCCGGGAGCAAGTCTCACCTTTTCTGGGCCGCGTGACTGATGTGTTCATAGGCGTCTGTTGGGTGGAAACTCCTTTCTCCTTGTTCTGTGTTTCCCAGTGGTAGAATGTTCGTTAGTGTAACAATTCTGACTTCTCTCCACCCCCTTACCCGCTGCTTCCCCAGGAGGGAAAGGCATTTCCTGATTACCCTATTTAAATTGCACCCTTCAATCTCCTCTCAGCCTCCTGTTTATTGCTTTCATAACACTCATCCCAATTTGCATATATATTTGTTTATGTATCTGTTTATCCTATCTTTCCTGTTAGACAATAAGGAACCAATTGTCGGGTATATTTTTTCCCTAGCTTTGTATCCTTGGCATCTAGCACAGTGCCTGCGACCTATCCACAAATAAATGCAGTCTAAAGCACCATGATTGTTCTAAGGTTTTAGAGTTGGCAAGGATGGGGAAGGCTGTCTTCAGATAGGTGTGCATCAGGGCTAGGTTTTTTTTGTACTAAAACATGGGGACTAGAGAGTCTTTGAGGCAAGTGGAATGGGCTGAGTGTGGAAGCGGGAAAGTGTTTTCAGGGAAAGCCTAGTCTCAGGAGGGATCCTGGGACAGTTCTGAGGAGGAGAGAGACAGTCTGGAAGACTGGTCTGGCTGCACTGGGCAGAATGGTTTACAGTAAGTGGGCAGAACCCAAGGGTTCTGTGGGCTTGCGTGTGTGAGGAGCCTGGAGGCCTGCAGTAAAGCCAGCTGTGGGAACGGCTGTCTTAACTGCTTGTCGGAGCCCACTCTCCTTCCTGTGTGATGGGGGAGAGGCGGGCATGAAGTCAGAAATATTCCTTTTGAGACATGTAGCCAGTGTGTATGGCCAGAGGACTTGGCTTTGTTTCTGAGTTCCACAGGGAGACAAAGCTCAGACAGCAGGCCATTTTTTTTAAAACAAAGATTTGCTTTGTTTTGAGCGAATACCATTTTCATCTGCTGCCCAATTACCTCAGGTACTAGATTCAGGGAGGAGAATGTCGCCAAGAAGGAGGTCTATACATCATTAATGTCTCTATTTTCTGGGCCCAGGGGTGGAAATGCTTTCCAAATATCATCAGCAGTTTCCTCCCCAGACCCCAGAGGAAACCACTCACAATTCTTCTTTCCCAGTGTCTTCGAGTGTGTGTGTGTGTGTGTGTGTTAGGGTCTCCAGGCTCCTGCAGCCTGGGGCTTTTTTGGCCACTGCTCTGCTGTCTGCCCTCTCTGGAAGCACAGTGATATGGGTCCTTGGCTGGAACTGTGAGCTGCTGGGATTGATGAATTTAGCCTCGCTTTGAAAGTTCATTGAAAACCATCCATTTGTCGAATAATCATTCTAATTACACAGAAGAAAAAGAAAAATCTTCCCCCTACCGGGAAGCTGTTTGTAACACTCGAATTTTAATCAATAACACAGGTAGTGTTCTTTCAGACTAGAATCACAGCTCCTCTACTGCACAGACATTGTTGTTGGAGTTGATGGTCCCCGGAGTCTTTCTGGGACCCATGGGTCAGAGAAGAGAGCAGAGAGCTCTCCTGATGGGCTCCCTAGGGACTCCAGGTAGGTGTCAGGTACCCTTGGTTTAATTTCCTGTGCTTCCCTGCAATGAATTCTCGTACCAACTACTTGGTGGTAGGGCAGGCTTCCCAGGGTAAGGGCATAGGCCTCTGCAAGACTGCCCTCGCCCCAGACACCAGTTGCTAGTTCGGGGACTCCAGGCCACCCTCATTTCTGATCAGCTGGCTACAAATTTGGAGAGTCCCATAGTCCCTCAGGTTTGGGAGTCCTAGGAGATGACTCATGGAATTCAGAAAAGTGCTATACTTATGATTAGTTTTATTAATCTAGCAAAAGATTAGAATCAGAATCAGCAGGGCATCTGGGTGGCTCAGTTGGTTAAGCATCTGACTTTGGCTCAGGTCAGGATCTCCTGGTTCATGAGTTTGACCCCCAGGTCGGGCTCTCTGCTGTCAGCACAGAGCCTGCTTCAGATCTTCTGTCCCCTTTTCTCTCTGCCCCTCTCCTGCTTGTAATCTGTCTCTCTCAAAAATAGATAAACATTAAAGCACACACACAAAAAGAATCAGAATCAGCCAAGGGAGAGACGCATAGGGTGACATCTGGGAAGGTTCTAAAAATGAAACTTCTGATCATCTTCCCCATGTGAAGACCTGGATTGTGTTATTTCCTCCCGTCAATGATATGTGACAGTATGCACAGGAATGCCCACTTGAGCCTTCAGTGCTCAGAGATTCAGAATTTTTTATTAGGCTTGATCATACATATTGCTTATGTGGCTGACCTTTAGACTTGCAGCCCCTCCAGAAGGTTCTGGATAATACCTTTAGTCTTTGGTTCCTCTGGAGGTGGAAACTCAAAAGGCATTGTTCCAAAGCCCCCATCATAAATCACCCTGTGAAACTGATGGTGGCCAAAGCCCCCAGATGGACAAAGATATTTCTGTGAGGCAGGACATTCCAGGGCCTTGAGATCACCTCCCAGTAGCTGATGATAAAGGCCAGATTTCTCTTTGGGAAAGTTAATTCTTCATTATAGAGGCCCCAAACCACTGGCAAATATAACCTCCCGGCATGCTCAGAGCCTGAGACGTGACACAGTCCCAGCTTGGGGTTGTCCCTGACTAGGAAGATGACTGGCATCACAGTCCAGACTGGAGCAACCAGGTGGGCCTTCCACTCTTGACAGTGTCCCCTCCACTCTGGATCCTGACCAGTCAGATTCAGAGTCCCTGGAGCATTTGGCACTACAGTCCCAGAAGAGGAAATGGGATTTCTAGAAGGACCAGCTAAGAGCACTTCCTGTCACACCCTTGCCTGCGGATCTTGTCTCCTTGCTTCTGTCTTTGAACCTTCAGGCCTGTCTCTAAAATGACAGCTGCTGGGCACCTGGGTAGCTCAGTTGGTTAAGCATTGGACTCTCGGTTTGGCTCAGGTCACGATCTCATGGGTTCATGAGTTAGAGCCCTGAGTTGGGCTCCTCACTGTCATTGTGGAGCCTGCTTGGGGTTCTCTCTCTGCACTCCTCATGGTCTATCTGTCCCTCCCCTACTCACTCGAGTGGGCACACATGCTCCACACTCTCTCCCTCAAAATAAATAAATAAATAAACAAAAAAAACCCCACTATTATTTAAAAAAATAAATTAAGTAAAATGGCAAGTGCACATTTTCCAGGCCAAGGCTTGATTGTGTTGCAGGCTTATTGGGAATTGAGCGTCACGGACTCAACAAGTACTTTTGGGGTTTCCACTATGTGCAGATACTGTACTAAGTGCTGGAGGTACTATAAATAAGAGACACATGTGATCGCTGATCTCACACAGCATAGATCTGGTATGGTAGGTAGAGAGCCTCATAAGAGGATCCCCACCAGAAGAGGCTTCCCAGAAAAGTGCTAAGTTAAGATCTGATGGATGGTTAGGAGCCAATGAAGTGTGTGTGGTTGGTGGGAGGCAGGGAGGGGCGGCTGCTGGTTAGAGAGAGAAGGTCCCAGGCAGAGGAGATAAATGTGAGAAGGGTCAGGGGTCATTTATGGGCTCCTGGACTTAACTGTGCTGTTGAGCTGTCTAAGCACGGGTGTTGCCAACCCTTCCTAACAGGGGTCTTCCT
Source organism: Felis catus (assembly GCF_018350175.1). Taxonomy (NCBI): domain Eukaryota; kingdom Metazoa; phylum Chordata; class Mammalia; order Carnivora; family Felidae; genus Felis; species Felis catus. The sequence goes on along the minus strand of NC_058373.1, from coordinate 72,884,541 downwards.
AGAGGAAGCCCTTGAAGCGTGACCTGGTTCTTTCCTCACAGGCTGACCCAGGCTACTCTCTGTTTCTAGATACGGGCATCACTCCATTATCCTTCATTTAACTTCCTGTACCTTGGCTCTGAATTTGCACCCACTCTGACTTTAATTCTTTACCTACATAAATCCCTCTTATTTTTTAATGTTTACTTATTTTGAGAAAGAGAGAGAGAGTGAGAGCATGTGCATGGGTCAGGTAGGGGCAGAGAGGGAGAGAGAGGGAGGGAGGGAGGGAGGGAGGGAGAGAGAGAGAGAGAGAGAGAGAGAGAGAGAGAGAGAGAGAATCCCAAGCAGACTCTGCACTGTCAGCACAGAGCTCGACATGGGGCCCAGACCCATGAACCATGAGATCATAACCTGAACTGAAATCAATGGTCAGACACTCAACTGACTGAGCCACCCAGATGTCCCTCATAAACCCCTCTTCTCTCAGCTCATTTAGAGATTCTTCCACACTGGCTTTCAGAAGGATAACTATAGACAATAGAAATATGTCCACTACTTTAGGATACTATCATTGGTATTGTAAATGGTGCATCATTTTTATTTAGTGAATCTCTTGATTGAAAACCATTTTCTTGTTCACTGAATTATTCCCTTATTATCTCTTACGTGTTTTATTTCATCCACAAACGGTCAGAAAACTTGTTCTACAACCCCATTTCTTCTCTTCTTAAAAAAAAAAATGACATATAACCATTAAGAGTGCTTAGAAAATGTTTCTTGAATGTGGCATTTTCTGCTACACTGCAAATGGAGGTGAGAAAGAGGAAAACCAGGCAGCACCTGGACTCTCGCGCACCTCCTTTCCCACTCTTCAGACTCAACTAATAATCTCACTTCTCGGTTCACTAAGAGAATAGAAGCAAATGGAGCACAACTCCTTCACCTGCTCACCCCAAGTCCGCCAACCCTGCCTCATGTGAAGTCGTGTTCTCTGCCTTTCCATCCATTTAATGGGTGAATCATCCATGCTTATCTTAAGGCTCACGCCTCTGTTTGTGCGCTGGACCCTGTCCTCCATTTTTGCCAACTCAAGGACTTTATTAATATTAGCTTCTCTCTCAACGTTATCAATTTCTCGCTGATGGATCATTCCAGTCGGTATATGTAAATATTCGATACTATCATCGATGTTGTCTCATACCCTCTGAAAAATGTCTCTTGGTTGGCAGTTTTTGATTCGCTATCACTTGGATGTAAAAACAAAATGTGGGGTTTCTCACCTATTTGTTATACCCCTCTTCTCCCTCTCCTAGGATTCTTTAAAAAATATTTATGTTTTTTTTTTTTATTCTGCCTTCAAAGGAATGCATATTCATTATATATACTGGGAAAGCACAGGAAAAAATATGAAGAAAATAAAAGCAGCTTTTAAATCAAATGTGCAGAGATAAGCTTTGTTAACTTGTGTATTAGCTTTATATATGTGCATTTACAGAATTGTAACAATGTGGTATATTCAGTTTGTATTTATTGTATTTTTTTCTTAACAGCTAGAGTATTTTCAGATTATTAATATGGCTTTAATGGCCGCTTTTGAAGAGAAATTGCCAGGATTTATTTAACCATTCTACAACTGGTAGATATTTATATTTTTCCAATTTTTGACATAATAAAAAGTACACAATGAAATACTTCTGTATAATTATTTATGCACATTTAGATTAATTCCTATGAATTAAATTTGTAAGAGTAGAATTAATGAGACAAGCACATAAACTAACTCTCTCTCCCTCTCTTTTTTTCTCTTCCTGGCAGCAAAGCTCAGAATCCAAAGTACATGTTCTTTCCACCACTGGACCTTTGTGTCTTCAATCAGAAGGCTTCAGGTTTTCCAAAGCACTGCTTAGCTCTTCACTTCAGCATTGGCCATTATAAATTTTCCTAAAAATCCAAATCCCTAGGGGTGCCTGGGGGGGTTCAGTCAGTTAAGCGTCCGACTTCGGCTCAGGTCATGATCTAGTGGTCCGTGAGTTCCAGCCCCGCGTCGGGTTCCATGCTGACAGCTTAGAGCCTGGAGCCTGCTTCGGATTCTGTGTCTCCCTCCCTCTCTCTCTGCTCCTCCCCCACTCTCTCTCTCTCTCTCTCTCTCAAAAATAAATAAACATTAAAAAAAAAATCTAAATCCCTAAATTGCAAAAATGATTCGTGCTGGCTGTTACCATCATATAAGACAGAGATGGGTGAAGAAGTGAACCTCTTCTGCTCCTCTGCTTCCTCTCCCGCCCCATGCTCCTTCTCTTCTGCCAAGCCCTTCCTCTTAAGGCAACCAGCGGTTCATGTCTACACATGTCTCACTATATAGGCTTTTATGTTTATAGGTTTTATTTTGTTTTGCTCTTGCAGAAAATTGAATCTTACCATAAGCAATATTTTTTAGCTTTGCTTCTCCAATAAATATATCATAAACATCCTTCAAGGCCAATGTATATGGTAATAATATATTCTTTCTGATGGCTACATAATAATCATGATATTCTAGATTAGTTGCTAGTTCTGGGGCAGCAATTTAAGTGAGGCTCAACTGGGTATTTCTTCTAGTCTTAGTTAGACTCCCTCAGGATCTGAAGTCCACTGTGATCAGCTGCCGGTCAACCTTGCTGATCTTGGCTGGGCTCTCTCACCCGTCCAGGGCCTAAGCTGGGACTGGGCTGATGTGGCGATGGTCCACATGGTCTCTCATCCTCTAGGAGGTTAGCCTGGGCTTATTCACAGAGTAAAAGCAGAGGTCTCAAGAAAGCAGGCAGGAAAGTCTCACGCAGGCAAGGTCTCATGAGATGTAGGCTCAGAACTTGCCCACTGTCACTTCTGCCACACTCTGTTGGCCAAAGCAACTCATAAGTCCAGTTTAGATTCAAGGGGTGGGGAAAAGGAGTCGACCTCTTCATGGAGGAGCCACCAAGTTGCAAAGGGCATGGATTCAGGGAGGCACGTGCAACTGTGCCCATTTTTGCAAACTACCACACAGGCATATTCCATTATTTAGCAAGCCAGTCTACTACTGATGAGTATTCATGTTATTAATATGAATCTTCTTGAGGGTTTTAGTAAATACTAGCATCTAAGAAGTTTGCACTAGTTTTCATGTTAATCAGCAGTGTATGGCAGTGTGTTTCACCACACCCTCAATATTCTAGAAAGGATCTGTACCCCCAAACCTCCATCAACTTGTGGTAAAAATATGTCACACCTTGTTATTTGATTTTGTATTTTGTTAATTGGTGAGGTTGAGTTCATTTTCAAATGCTTATTAACCATTCTTCTTTTTTCTTTTATGAATTTCCTTTTCATGGCACTTGTCCACTTTTCCATTGAGGTATTAAATTTTCTTATTTGTTTATAAATACTTTTCCTTTTTAAGGACATAAACCAATCTGTTACAAAAGGACAGGAACTCAGATTATTCAAGAAGCCATCAGACCAATTTTGTTTGTTACCACTTTTAGGGTAACCAGAAGCTGAGTCCTTCTTAGCACCCTGGCTTTTCAAGTAAATTTATGCTCAGTTTATGCTGAGAACAAATTCTGGCAGGGCACTGCCATATCTTTTTTTCTCCAAGAAGACTTGCCTTTTGTTTTTATGAATAACATTAGGAGCTGTTTCCTCCTTCTTGGTCTTCTTCCTCCTCCTCTTCCTCTTCCTCCTCCCCTTCCACTTCCTCCTCCTCCTCCTTCTTTAGGAAGCAGAAACCTAGGAGAAGTTTAAAAATACCAAAGAGAAAAGCCAAGATACTTCATGACATTTGAGGGAAGGAGATTAAATTCAATTAATTTATCAAGAATTGTCTATAAGCAAGATACAGTGCTCAGTGCTGCTGGTGTTGAAGTATGAATCAGACAGAGTTACTGCTCCGGAAAATTTGGAGACTAGTATATAACTCATATGTTACTGAGGAACTGTAAGGACTCTGAGATTCCACCTGTGCACCAGGCATTACCCATGGATTGAATAAACTTCGACAACAGCTGTCATTAGTAGTTACTCTTTATTGAGTGCTTTCACTGTGTCAGACCCTGTAATAAGTTTGTTTTATACATATTTGTCCTCTTGGGTTAAAAATACACATGGATGGGGCGCCTGGGTGGCTCAGTCAATGAAGTGTCAGACTCTTGATTTCAGCACAGGTCATGATCCCAGAGTCATGGGAGTCAGCCCTCCGAGTTGGGCTGAGAGTGGAACCTGCTTAAGATTTTCACTCTCTCTCCCTCCCTCGGCTCCTCTCCCCTGCTTCTACTCTATGTCAAATAAAAAATTTAAAAAAAAATTAAAAAGCAAAAAATTGGCATTAAAAAACACATGGATGTATTGTGATTAGTAAAAAAAACCCCATATTATTAAAAATATTACTATATTCATAATCCTATTTTTCAATCAGTGAATATTGAAAATCTATTACTATTTGCCAAATTTTTGGATTTAAAAAGGTCTCCATGTTTAAAAAGGTGGAGATCTGCCCAGCAATGAATGGGACTTGGAACAGAACCTCTCTCAGTGAGGATTGACACCAGATTAAAAGTGTGATCGATGGCTGGGTAAGTTTCAGGAATTCAGATATTTAAACATCAAGCTTGATCTCTGTTTCTGGCCTGTAACCTGAACCTATCTCATAGTCCTCATTTTGTGCCCATTTTTATTTTTATTTTTTTGAAGTTTATTCATTTTTGAGAGAGACAGAGACAGCATGAGTGGGGGAGGGGCAGAGAGGGTGGGAGAGAGAATCCCAAGCAAGCTCCAAGTTGTCAGCACAGAGCCGGATGCGGGGCTCTAACTCGCGAACCGTGAGATCATGACGTGAGCCGAAACCAAGAGTCGGAGGCTTAACCGACTGAGCCACCCAGATGCCCATGTACCCATTTTTAGTTCCCAGGCCTGGTAGGAGAAGCAGGTTTCCTGTTGGGGGACGATGGGTCTTCTCTGGAGGCTGTGAAAGGGCGGGCCTACGCCAGCGGACTCCATCTTGTTCTGTGTCCTTCACCTTGACCACACCTCCTCCCCTTGAGTAAACCCTCCCTCACCTGCCTAACAGGACTCGGACCCTTCCCCAGCCAATCGGCTGAGGCCATAGCCATTACCTCACCAACTGCCCCCAGGCCCCAATAAAACCTTTGTCCTTTTGAAACTCGCTCTCTTTCCCTGGTATCTCACCGCTGTGTCGGTGCAGGTAGGGGATTGAGCTCGAGCTAGCTCGAATAAAGGCTCTTTGCTTTTGCATCGGACTCGGCTCCCTAGTGGTCTTTGGGGATCACGAATTCTGGGCATAACAGCTGTTTTGTGGTATCTGGTGACTCACTCAGCCTGGGTGGCCTCTTCTGGACATTATCAGGGTTTCATGAGGGTTGGGTAGGAGTTAAGAGCCAAGCCAAAAGTGAGTGTGAGGAAGAAGGAGCACATCTGGATGTCTGCTAATCACCTATTCCCAGTGGGAAAAAGGCCTGGTAATCAACATTGGCGCTTCCTCTTTTTCCTCCTTCCTTTTTGCCCTTCCGACCTGGATTCCAGGCCACAGGAAACCAGCCAAACTGCCCCCAGGGCTGAGGAGCTCCTGATCCCTTAGTCCTCTGCCACATCCTCCACATCTCCTCACCCTGGTGGAGTCAGAGAGTTTAGGGAAAGGACACATTGCATTGTTCCACACAGCGAAAGACAGGAAGGGAACAGCATTGATTTTTATGCCTCATCACTATCATACTCTTAGTACTTGTCAGAGTTCCCTGTTGAAGACACGATAAATCGGACTTTTGCAAAGTATCCTTAATGTAACTATTGAAAATGAAAAAAGATATTTTTTCCCTCCCTTATGGATTTTCAAGTACTTTTGAAGTTGAGAAAAACACTGAATAAATCTGAAAGCAAGTTGAATGCAGTCAGACAGAAGATATTGTTGTCATCTCAAACAGAGAAATTGCATTGTGATTTAAAGTAAATCTGTTAGAATCATTTTATTTTTTTTAAAAATTTATTTTTACAGGGAGAAATGCCTTCAGCTGTGTTACAAAATTTAGGCGAATCTGCTCAGTCCTTCTATATTGATTGAATGAATTAGACCTACATCAGCAATGCCACGTCTAGCCTTCTATTAATCACAGGTCAGTGAGTCAGAACAGCCTCTCACGGCAGACACAGTTTACTATTACAACAATCTGTGTTTTCTCACAGAACAAGTGAGGTTTCTGTAACACACATTCCTACTTAATGGTTCTTGGAGCCATTAGGATAATATTTTCAATATTATGGGAAAGCTCTTTGCTTTTTTTGCTGAACAGATAAGTAAAAACCTTTGTTATCAATATAAAATACAAAGCATGGATTTAGCTTACGTTTTATAGTCGCTGGCATATAACTAATCATTAACTGCCGTTTTATTTACCTATATGCAAATAATAATTAGCATTAACCAAACACTTATGTGTCAAGCTCTAGCAACCCTATGAGGTATCTATTATTTACTCTCCCAATTTTTCAAAAACACCGAAGCACAGAGAAGTGGAATGATTTGTTCAAGGTCACAGGACTGAAATATGAAAGATCTGAATGCAGACTGTCTGTACCTGGAGCCTGTGCTCTTTATCTCTCTCCTTATACCATAAATTTGTTGCACTAAAAAAAAAAAGGCTATTGTTAACCCAGTGTTTTTCAGTCTCAAATGTCCTTGTGTCAATAACTTCTTCACATTTCGGTCAAATTTCTCTCTTTTTCTAAGAAGTTTTTCATTTTATTTTCATTTCATTTTAACATAACTTTTATTCGGGGTCGAATCAAGGATGTTTGGGGCTCATAAAAATTCATTTCCACAAAGAGCTGCTGGGAGAAAGTATACATCTGTTCACTGAGACATTATTTCAAAACTTCCAGAATATGTGCAGGCTGGGTCTTTTCAACACTTCACTAAAACATAACTCAGTGTGATGAGATCAACAAGGAACTTACATTTTAGTAGGTGACAAGAGGGAATAAAAAAAGACTCCACTTTCCTATTAAGCCATTCTGTACTTGTGCTTGGTGACACCGGCTGATTGATGATCTTCTGCTGGCATGGCCAGTTCAACAAAAGGACCGACACAGATGTGTGCCAACAACGTGGGGAATGGGGGCGTCCATTCTCTTTTTGGAGTGATGCAGTTTTGGGGTTAGATTTATGATGTTTTTAATTGGCAACGGTGGCTCCTGTGAGGTTTCTAAGAAGGTGGAGAATGAGTGTTTGCTAGGCCTTGAAAGTCAATTGTTCAGAAATTCTAAAACATATGCCCGGTCAATGGGTTTGCTGTCAAAACAGAGAAGATTGATAGAGAGGAGGACATTTCTTTAGAAAGCAGCTTGCGATCCTAGCCTCGAGTGCCCTTAAGGGAGACCCATTTGCAAGGCTGGTATTTACTCTTTCATTTGGCTTAGTTGTGGTATTTACATAGTAATGGTTTCAGTTTAACTTGGGAATGTTATTTTAAATCCTAGCCAAGCTGCATATAAAAGTGTCCGAATGAATTATCTTATGTGTTTACTGTTTCTCCTTGTTTGTTTCTGTGCCTTTTTGAAACTGCTGTCTGCCAGTCACCACCTCCATTCTTTTCACTGTCAGCAGGGTCCCCTAACAGAGAATATGTATTCCTCCGGTGCCTCTCGTAACAGATTCCCATATTTGAGGGTTATACCAAATTCCATACCAACCCAAACTATTTCTCTTAGTAAGTATCCAGGTGAGTGGTTTTCAGTCGTAGTGTTTTCATTTCTCTGGTCTTAGAAAGAGCACATAAGCTTTGATAAGCCCCGGGGGGGGGGGGGGGCAGGAGGGGTGTAATACACTTGAAAGCCATCCATTTGTCATTTGTGTAGGAGCAGAAAAGCTATTGAATATGGCTGATCGGATAAATAGAGATGTAGTGGGTAAACCATTTGCAATTGACTCAGAGATACAAACCAGGACCGCTTTATCTTCTCTAACAATTGAGTGTCTAGTTCCGGCAACCATTTGCCTGGTATCAGAAAACTTACTTTAAGCAAATACAGGGTTTTCATAATTAAATCATGATTTTTGAAATCTGTGCAGGATTTTCCCCACCAGTTCAAGTCATCCCCCCACCCCACCTTCTTGGAATGACATCTAAGTTCTAGAGTGCTGAAATGTTCCTGACATCGTTTGGGGACACCTGGCCCACACTGGCATGTGCTAGGATGAAGTTCTGGGTCTAGTCTGCAGCACTACTGTTTCTGTCTGTCCAGATGTGTGAGTCCCTGAAGGTTTCTGGTTGTTGATCCACATGTTCTGTGTCCTTCTTATCATAAAATTAAGGCCACTCCAGATTCACTTAAGGCTCTCTTGGTTAATTTCCATGCTTTTTGTGTACGTGTGAAAAGTCACCTGCTCTAACCTCAGTCTGGCAGAACCAGGCTATCTTGGGCTCTGTGAGCCCGTGGGCACTACAGCACAGCCATCTCTGGAAACTTGCAAGGATATTGTCACCAGGGCTTTCTGACAGGAATTAGTTGTAAGTCCTTTACGCTCAGATTCCTACACACTGCTTTGGGGCTTCATTATTGCCCTTTCTACCCCATTGGTGGGAGACGGGTAAGGAGGTAGGACACAGGGATCTTCACCAATGTCTTACTTCCTTGTTTTTGTCTTCATCACCCCTAGGGATTCCCATACACCAAAAGTCTGCATTACATCTAGGGCTGCATTCATTGCTCTTTGTATCAACTTACATTCTCAGGGATCTTTTTAAGGCATAGATTTCTTTTAAACTCAAAAGACATAACCCAGACTCAGACTCCTTTGTTTCATTGTACTGTTTCTAGAGAAAGTTTCCAAATTTTATTTTGAAGTTTGAAAGCAAAGCATTTACTTATTCCTTTTTCTTTTGTGCTCATTATGCTTTCTCTCCTCCAGTACAAGAAGTCAGGACTTCCTGCCTAACATGAGAAGGATCACAGGGTGCAAGGGGATTGTCAGAAATAAAATACACATCTGCTCATAGAAAAATCTTACTCTGTCACAAAGATTAAGATTGGGAATTAAGATAACCAGTTTACTAACACCTTTCTATAAGATCAAAGAAAATATAAGTGATTACTTTCTGAGAAGCCATATGGAGCACTGATTAAGAGCAGAATTAAAGAGTCAGATGGTTTGGATTCAAATCCTGGGAGTACATAACCTAAGACAAATTGTTTAGTCTCCTTGGGCCTCATTTTTCTATAAACTGGGCTGATAACTGGGATTGTTCTGAGAATTAAATTAGTTAATATATGTAGAACATTCAGAACACTTTCAATAGTAAGCATTTAACAAATACTAATTATTATTAGATGTTGCCAGCACATGTGTTGAGAACATTTAAAAGTAATTATCTCATATACACATGTATTCCAAATGACACGTGTAGACATTCACTTCCCTTTTCAGTTGCTTTGCCCATATTGTCAACTTTTAACTTTTTTTCACTTTCTTGATGTAATTGATTAGTTGTTCAGGCATCAACACAGACACTTTATTTTATCCACAAGGGATTGCTCAATACAAATGAAGCCACCAAGATTTGGTCACACTGTGAGGTTGAGGTTTAGACCTGTGGACTGACAGGTCTACCCAGAACTTGTGACCCCAATTGCGTGGAGTTAGGAACCAACTATAAAGTTAAAGGAAAACATGTACACAAGACTATTCTTACTTTTGACAGCTACAGGTTTAGGAGTTTCCAAAAACCACCTTAGGTTCCATCATTCTCTAGAAAGACTGACAGAACTCTTTGAAACCTATCATATTCATGGTTACTTATACTACAAAAAAAAAAAAAAAAAAAAAAAAAAAAAAAAAGAATACATTGAAACATCCAAAGTAAAAGGTGAATAGGAAAGTCTGGGAGATTTCCATACTCGGAAGTTTCCATTGTTCTCAGAGATGGGCTACCCTCTCAACATCACTATGTGACAAATATTCACAGAATATTGCCAACTCAGGAAACTCACTTGACCTTGGTGTCCCAAATTTTTATTGGACCTCATTATGTAGGCATGATTGATTGCCCACGTGGTTGAGCTCAGTCTCAGGGTTAATTGATATCATTAACCCAAAGCCTCCACCACAAACTATATGGTTGTTATTTTTGGCACAGTCAACTCCCTACCCTGAGACTATAGGGTGTGGCCAGCCTCATGCTGAATCATCTTGTTAGCAGAAACTATCACGTGTGATCTGAGAGGCCCACCATCTATAATGAAGGTAGTCCTATGATTCAGGAAAATCCAAGGATTTATAAGTTACTTCCCAGGAGCTGGAACAAAGTCCCACCTTTAGGCAAAGCTAACTTCCTTCCTATCCTTTAGTGGAACAGTAAGCAAATCCCATTGTAAGTAATCCAAGGTTTCCCACTGTCTTTCAGGGCCTGGTCCACTATGATCTCTTACCTTAGCCTGGTTCAAGTTTGGAGATGATTAGTATGTTGATACTGTGTCCACTTTCCATATAAATATATTCTCTGTGGTTTTTCACATTTACATTAAACCTGGGTTTGAGAGCATAAGTCATTCCAGAAACATGCTTGTAATCCAAAGCACTTGGATATCAAAGAGAATTTCCCCATAAGAAATAATGGAAATTCAGATGATTCTTTCCATAACCCAAAAATATTCATATAAAAATGATTACAATACTTTAATATAATACAAAATAATAAATAAAACACAAAATATAAAAGAAAATACAAATTAACTTGCATTTACCTTTGAAAACCTTTGTGGCTCTTGTGAGGGAGATGAGAGAGAGGAAGGTTAGTGTATAGGATGACTTTCACTATCACTAATGGAATCACTGCTATCTATTGACTCAATGGAATCTTTCTTTTTATGTGTCTTTAACAAGGAATCTATCCAATGACACTTGTTTTTGCCTCCTTTTGAGGATTTTGCAGAAATATGACATTGCATTGACGATCACCCACAATCCAGAGAGGGAGAGAGAGAGAGAGAGAGAGAGAGAGAGAACCATGGCTCAGTTGTGATCATGTGACATTCAGCATCACATATGACTTGTGTTACAAGACATCACTTGTTTATCAAGTTAAAATTTATTAGAAATGTGTGCTCATCTTGCGGAACACTCGTAGAACAAGTTACTCGCAATCCAAGGTTATACTGTGCTTTTATGTGAATTCTCTTTAAAGCCTTTGTTTTTTGTCTTCACTCGTTGAACTACAGCTGCACTCCCAGAAACACTGCATCATGTGTCTCCAATCCTCTTTGGGCATTTGAGAGTTTGAGTTAATGGATGTGTCACTGAGAGCATCCCCACTTACAGAACAGTCCAGTGTAGAGTAAGAGAGATGCCTGATGGCTTAGATTCATTCATTCATCAGCTATCACATTCCTTTGTGCCAGGCACTAGTCTGAACACAGGGCATTTAGTGGAACTTAGAGGCTGATAGGAAAGACAACTATTCATTATAGAGATAATCACACAGAAATATATAGGAATTGTTATAAGGCCAATAAAGTAAAACCTGTTTCACTCTTTTGTAGAAATTACAGGGTTCTTTGAAACAATAAAACAAAGGGAACAAATTGAGATTGGGGGCAGGAAAGTACTCATTGAGGAAGTGACATTTAATTCAAGATTACAAGAATGGGTAAGGATTAGCTAAATGACTGGAAACTGATTTGATATGAGCTGGTAAGAAAGGCATGATGTAAGCTTTAAATTTAGTCTTTGAGTTGCCTCCCCACTTCCACTAAATGAGGAAACTGTTCCCTGATTAAACTTGAAATTCAAAGGTCCTTTGTATCCAAGGTCCTAACTGACTCTGGCGGTCAAAAAGAAATCTAGTGAAGATATTTAGTGAGGTTGTGAAGAAACACTCCAAGAAGAGAAGGCTTTGGAAAGCTTTCAGTTCATCTCATTCCCACGTCTGTGGCAATTGAAGGCTCTCTCTAGCATTCAGGAGGTTGGTGTCTGTAGAATCAAGCTTAAGAGGGCCATTCTGCTTTCATTCCATGACATTTCCTGCACCAGCCATCAAAATCGACTTTGTTCCTTTGCATAGTCACAGTCCTGCCCGGCAAAGGAACCAGAAATCACTGTAAAGCATTATGAACTGTTCCTTGTTAAGACGAACTGAATGTGCCCCAGTGAGATGGTTAAGCAGCTCTAATACTCAGCTTGAAGTATATTGGAATGAAAGCCACAGATTGAACACTGTGAGATATCTGTGTGATAGATGACGAGAAAGAGAGAGTCATCGGCTTTACCTTGTCTAAGAAGACAGGGATTTGGGGAGGGATATTAGATAACTCACAGAATCATCAAGCAAGCTGGGAAAATACTCTGGCCCTGACTTCTAGGAGCAATGACTGGAGTCATTTGTACAACTAGTCCCATAACGAGGTCACTGCCTCTGTCCCAATCACAGGACCACTTGATGGTGATGCTAAATGTCCAGATCAGGAAGCTGCCTTCAGTGCCACTGGCCACAGAACATGCAGCCAAACTGGCCCAGCCAGGAAGCTGTGCTCCTGGCCAAATCAAAAAGATATCATTCCTGCCAATCCCAGAACCATGCAGCCTCTACTGTCCCCAACTAAGAAAAGGATGTCCCTGCCTAGACTGTTCTTCATATGGCTCATTTCCCAAGTAAAAGCTCAGGTCCACACCCCAGCTGCAAGGGACCCTGGGAAATCCAGTTATCAAAAATAACTGACTTGACAAGGCAGAATTCATAGCATATGGAACTGTCAATGTGGGGATCATGTCTGAGTCCTTTATGGAAGCCATCAATGGTAGTTGCTCTTTAAAGTAAAAAAGAATGCCCGAAGAGATAAAACAACAAAGATGATTATAGGAATAAAAGAAAGATTCCGAAGAATTAGAAATTCTCAGTTTAACATGAGAGAATGAGAGAAATTATGGAAAGTACTTTATAATTTAGTAATGTTACAATAGATAGTATAATGAACTTGATCATTAAAAGCTGAGTAAAGCTGAGGTTTGAAGCTATTTAAGGGCTCTACATCCTACAAAACCACATTGTTACAAGTGTCAGTATAGTTTGAATTTATCCTAACTTGACATGAATTATGGGTAAATGAATTCAGAGATGAGAAATAAAAACTAGTTTTTAAAGGCAGGTGTATTATTGATATCAGAAAAAAACCCAAATGCGTTTACTAGTAACTATTTTTGCCAATGCCATCCATAGGTATCATTTATTTTTGTTTTTATTCTTTATCTCAAGTCGATGGGGCTGTTTTCTAAATATCTATATAAATGATTTTTTTGTTTGAAATGGCCAACAATTACTAGTGACTAGAGCCAGAGAAAATGAAATGTATGAAATTATTAACTAAAGAATTAAGAGGGAGGTTCCTGGGTGGCTCAGTTGGCTAAGCATCTGACTTTGGCTCAGGTCATGATCTCACAGCTCATGAGTTTGAGCCCTGCATTGGGCTCTCTGCTGTCAGTGTGGAGCCTGCTTTGGTTCCTGTCTCCCTCTCTCTCTGCCCTCCCCAGCTTGTGCTTTCTCTCTGTCTCAAAAATAAATAAAAAGATCAAAAAATTTTTTAAGTAAATCTATTTAAAAAAAGACTTAAGAGGTATATGGTCAAACAATAAGCTCCCTTCTAAATTCTAGATATACTTGAAGAGGCATTGTTCCCTCTAGTGCTTTTGGATGGCTTTTTCTCTGGCCTCAGGTATTTTCCACATGCCTGATGAGCATTCTGCTTAATACTTGAGGCGATTCTCTGCACACCTTCTGGGACCTCTCTCTGCATACCTCTCTTTTCTCTGGTATCCTGTCCTATGAACTATAGCTCCTCCAATCTCAGCTCTGTCTCCTCAACTCAGGGAAGCCACCAGGTTCTACCTCAATTTCTCCTCCCTGTGCCCTGATCTGGAAACTCTCTTAAAGGCAATAATCTTGGGCAATATTAGGGCTTACCTCATTTGTTCTCACCTCTCGGAGATCATTGTCATTCATTGCCTTGTAGACAGTGTCTTAAAAACTGTTGCTTCATGTAATTTGTCTCGGGCTTTCTGTTGGTTGTTTCAGATGGAAGGGGCAAATCTGGTCTGTGTCCTTCCATCTTGGCTAGAAGCAGAAATCCAAATAAGATGATTTCTAGTGGTTGTATCCATTATACACATGTGCCAAAAATTAAATCAATTCTTCTATCCTTAGACATTTATGTTTTTTCCCCCTTCTCTTTTCTTTTAAATAAAGTTCTCATGATTGTTTTAAAAAAATAAATCTTTATACATCATCTAACTTATTCAGCTAATATCTTTTGATAAAGGTAAGGTTTTATTATTATCCTGGTTTTCCAGGTGATGAATGAAGCTGGAAGTGGTGATATGGTTTCTCTAAGGTCATTGGGATCAAGAGTCCAGGATTTTGCCCACTAAACGCTGCAAAGAAGTTTTTTTCAACAGAATCCTAGAAACTATTCTGTTCACTTCACTTATTCCTGAAAACACTTATTGGATTTCTTCTAGATATCAGTTGGCTGGTTGCAGGGGAAATACCAGTGAGCAAGACACACAAGGCTCTGAGCTCACTTACATTCTCTGTGAGCCAAAAAGACAATCCACGAGTCAATGAAAAGGCAAAATAGGGAGGCATAGAAAGAAAATCAGAAGGAACAAATAACTTCCAATGAAAAAGATGAATGCAAAGTAATGCAATTCCGCATTTTTTTCCCTGTTTCTACATTTGGCAAAGTAATATGCTAATAAGTCTGTGGATGTGAAAATGAACAAAATATCCCCCTGCCATGAAGAAACATTCATTATCAAAACAGATGACAAAACTGGGTAGATCAATGAGAACCTTCCTCACTCCAGGCACTGTGCTAAGCACTAGGCACACAGCCATGACCAAGACATGTGGTATCTGGCCACATGGACCTTGGAGTTGTTCAATTTCAGGAACAGCCTGATTCATGGAAATGAGGCTTGAGGTAAGACACATTGGGCCAGACTGAGTTTCTCTGAAGAGGGTTCTAACAGTTCCCTTGCAGTTGTCGCACCAGCCTGATGCTGATGCCTGGTAAGTGCTCTATGAGTACCTCCTGATTTAGTGACAGAGGACAAGATACAAGAGAGGAAAAGCTGACCAAGTCATGTTTCTCGATGGACCAGTTTCCACCACTTCATTCATTTGGCCACAAAAGGGTATTGATTTCTATTCAGAGTAAAGGATACAAATGAACTGTTAGCTTTGGGACCTTTACACCAGAGAATCTTTCTGCGCTCAAATCTTCCACACGGCAATAATCACTGAGGATACTTAGAAAAATTGAGACCCAGAAGTCTGTCTTTGTGAATGATCTTGTCAACCCAACAAAGCAGCTTTTATCCTTGTTTGTGTCTTCTCTTTATTTTTACATGTGGGTTTATCAGATGGAAAAGATCTTTTGGTTCTTGGGAAGGACCAGTGGATCCTCAGGCAGATAAGACATTTTATACAAGAATAGATTTTTGCTTTTCCTCTCTGCTAGTGTCAGCGTATCCTGGGTCTCTCTTCTGTCTCACTGTGTAATTTCACTCAGATCCTCTGACTTCAGCACTTGATTTCAGTAAACTGATGTAGGTGTGTCCCATCCGTAAAGCTAGGAACACATATCACAAGGAGAATGTTGTTGGTAGTCACTGAGACAGCTGCATGGGCCAGCATCTGTGGCTTTTGAAGAGGAAGAGGCACTCCTGAGAGCAGATTGGAAGGGGTTGCATGTCTTCTTGTTCTGTGTTCTGTCTCTTCAGTGGGAGAGAAAGCAGTGTCTTAGCCTTAGTTTCCTTAAAAGCAGAACTAGAGAGAAAGGCATCTATTTGGGAAGTGCGCCCCGGGAGCAGGAGTGAAGGATAAAGGAAGCAGAACTGGACAGTGGGGAAAAACCACACTTTCAGTGGTGCATGATGGAGCTGGCCGCCATTGTTACACCAGTGCTTGATCCTGCTGGGACCTTCTGAACAGCCTTATGGAATGTGCTGCAGACTTTGCCTTCTGTGGAGGGTGGGGTTGGTGTGAAGGTGAAACCATTTATTTGGTGGGTTTTTTCCCCATTGTTCAAAAGTAGTCCCAAGAGTATTCATTTCTCCTGCACTTCTTGGTTGTGTGATGAGTGTCCAGCAGGTTCCTAAGGTATCCCACACCTTGATGTCAGAGAAGTCCCCAGTCGGGAAACAAGAGGTACACCTCTCTGGCCAGTTGAGGTGAGGCACTGAGATGTTGCGCATGCATCCAGCCAGAAGAAGCCTGCAGAAACCTGGTTGTCACAAGAGTGACAACAGGAAAGGTGGGGCTGATGCACTATGAAGTTATGTCCAGGAGGCATCTGATATAAGCCATTTGGCACTTGCCGTCTTTTTTCCCTTTTCGCAAAGTGTTTGCTCCTATTTGGCTCCAAACCATAGGTCCTAGCTGTTTCGTATTTTCCAGTAGCCTGGGTCTAGGAATATTTTTGGTTCTTCAACTTCAGCTTCAATTATCCACTCACCAAGACATCATTGACTAAATCTCACTGCTTCTGCTTTCTACTGTTTCAACTGTCAATAAAACAAAAGGTGTTCTAGAAGTTCGTTCACACCTCGTGGAATTTCAACATTGGCTCCTCACCAGGAAATGGGTACTTGAAATTAGCATTGACTTGATATGGCTATATAATAAGACTTTGGAAATGGAGTCATGTCTGAGGCTAGGAGAGATTGTTAGGCTTTTGGAGAACTCTGTTGAGTCTCAAGGACAAATAGAAGAGAAAGAAAGAGGGAAGACAAAAGAAAAAAGAAGAGAGAAAAAGTGATTGGGGTATGGTGGTGGATGGTGAAAGGTCTTTGATGGATTCCTCCAGGCTGTCATGGATACTCTCACTCCTACTGGGATCCTATTTTGAAAGTTTCGTGCTTGTTTAAAGTTGATCCTCTTTTGGGGCGCCTGGGTGGCGCAGTCGGTTAAGCGTCCGACTTCAGCCAGGTCACGATCTCGCGGTCCGTGAGTTCGAGCCCCGCGTCGGGCTCTGGGCTGATGGCTCGGAGCCTGGAGCCTGTTTCCGATTCTGTGTCTCCCTCTCTCTCTGCCCCTCCCCCGTTCATGCTCTGTCTCTCTCTGTCCCAAAAATAAATAAACGTTGAAAAAAAAAATTTAAAAAAAAAAGTTGATCCTCTTTTGTTTTTTCCCCAGTTGTCATCCATGGAGCACGGTCTCGGGGCCAGTTTCATGCCTTTGTCTGAACAACTTGCTTATAAAACCCTCTTTCTCAGCAGAAATCTGTGTAAGATCCATTACCTTAAGACTTCACTAAAGAGATTTACACATGTTATTGGTAGTTGAAATAGTGGGAGATTTAAACAAATGAAATGAACATATGTCTGATGGATGACTGATGAATATCTGTCCTTGACTTGGAAATGGGGTTTAGAAGATGAGTCTGGCATCTTTCTTTAAATGGAGAAGGGAGCAATGTTTCAGAATTCAAGAAGACCTGCCAAGTTTGAAAAGGAAGTGGAGAGTCAACTAATGTTAATCAATGTGCCAGGGCAGAATGAGAGAGAGCTAAAACAGGTCATAGAGGCAAAAAAATAATATGCACCTGGAAGCCATATGGCTTCTCTGAGTGGTATGTGAGGCAGGATAAGAAACCTTTAGAGCTGAACGTCTAACCTTATTCCCATCGACTAGTTTGCGCCCATGGATGGAGTTGTGTGGCTGTCAATGGACTTTAATTTCTAATTCTTCCCGCTTCCAGCCCCTTGAAATATAAAGGTTTCGTGCTCTCATGACTCAGTTCAGAGCAACCAAGGGAGAATCGGGGACACCTGGGGTCATGTAGTTTCTAGGATTGCTGGATGGGAGGGTCTTTTTTCTGATCCTTCTGACCTTGGCTGTCTGTCCTTTTTCTCCCTCACAGATCCGTATGCTCCTTCTGGAACAGATCAGCTAGGTTAATAAGAGTGCCATAAAGAAAGGACCACAAGACTAAGAAAATACATACTGTCCTTCCCCAAAGCAGAAAATGTCCATGATCTCCAGGATGCTTGTATGGAATAGTGTCCTGTGACTTTTTTCCAATATCATAAGCCTCTTTAGAAGATGCTTTTATTTATTGCCTGACAGGACCCATTTATCGGAGGCATAGTCTGAATAAATGGAGTTTCAACATTTGTTCATTCCTTCTCCTTGTCTCGAGCAAATAACTTCTTCTTTTACCTTGAAGGTAACTATGCTATCTATATGCTTTCACAAACTCCACAACAATGCTGCCTAAATGAAAAACATTGCTTGTTCATTTGTACTTTGAGTTTTATTATAAGTCCCGGTGATCACCAGAGTCTTTGGTCTCATCCTTAAAGGATTTATTTTTAGGTGCTTCACACTTGAGGCCAAATGTAGATCTTTCAGGCTGAGAGAGGTTGTTAGGGATCGTCTAGAATTTCCCTCCATATCACAGACTGTGGTGTTGGGGTGTATGTAATGTATGAAGTCTCTGACTCGTGACTAATAGACAGATTTAAGGGTCATCCTGTCCTTTCTGTAGCTTCCAAGCAGTGATGTTCCTAAACTTTATAATAAGACCATCTTACATAAGGGAATTTTTATATCTTCTGATATCCTGATCTTTCTACATGAGAGCACATTGTGACTTCTAGGAGAGGACCAAATAAAGATACTTCATTCATAAAACTTATTTCCTGATCCAAACCTATTTTTGTTTAAATCAGAATAAAATGGGAATTTGATTGTCATAAAATATCGAGTCTCACATACACAGGTGTGCAAACATGCTTCAAGTCACCACAAATTTGTTTTATTTTTTTTTTTTAATTTTTTTTTCAACGTTTATTCATTTTTGGGACAGAGAGAGACAGAGCATGAACGGGCAAGGGGCAGAGAGAGAGGGAGACACAGAATCGGAAACAGGCTCCAGGCTCTGAGCCATCAGCCCAGAGAGCCCGACGCGGGGCTCGAACTCCCGGACCGCGAGATCGTGACCTGGCTGAAGTCGGACGCTCAACCGACTGCGCCACCCAGGCGCCCCCAAATTTGTTTTATTTATTTATTTATTATTTATTTATTTATTTATTTATTTATTTATTTATTTATTTATTTTGAGTGAGACAGAGACAGCATGAGCAGGGGAGGGACAGAGAGAGAGGGAGAGAGAGAGAATCCCAAGCTACACTAACTCACGAAACTGTGAGATCCTGACCTAAGCCGAAACTAAGTGTTGGATGCTCAACTGACTGAGCCTCCCAGGTGCTCCACAAACTTCTGTTTTGAAAGAATACTAAAAAAAAGAAAAAAAGCATCCAATTTAACAGGAATCTATTCCAAACCTGGATAGGAATCAGTGGAAAGGAAAACACAAGCTGAAATTCCTGGGTACACACCCATGCTATAGATTTTCAGGATCCTCTTGGGGCTTGTGGGCTATGTTCTTAGGGTAAACAGTGTCTGGCTGACTTGGCCTTTGTATTGTAAAATTCTAGAAGGTACTGTCACATAGAATAAAGTAAGAAGGGTGCCCTCCAGAGTGGTGCCATGGAAAAGTACTGCTGGTAGAGTCTTGGGGATCTGGGGTTTTTGTGTCCCCTGTGTGACAGATGCTGAGGCAGCTGTCATTGCTTAGGTCATGATTGTTTTACAGATCTTTCCTTCCAACTGCAGTGATTGCAAAGAGGCTAAATTTGGTTCTGAAGTGCTATCTTGAATTTAGTTAGACAAAGAGAGGAATGTCATGAGATTTTGGGGAAATGATTAAAAATTCTCCTTTCCCCTCAGAGCTTCACTTTGGCTGACACGATATTGGTGTTTCCGCAGTCATCATTTAGTTTTTCAGACATTTGTTACTCAACTAGAGATTCAGGTACTGCCTTAATAAGGAGTGTAACCAGGCCATATGCTAATTCAACTCAAAGGTCTTAAACCTGAGTTGCTCAAACCTCAGGGCTGATGCAGGAAAATACATTTAAATTGGAAGTAAGAATGTTAGGCAATCCCCAGAGGTCACTTTTCTGCAAGTGAATCACTTGTATTTATTTAGTGATATAATCCTGAATATCTACAGTTTTATAAATTCGAAATGAGTTTCTATCACTCGTAACAATAAAGTAGCACCTTCAGATAGCTTTGTCTTCTGAACACATACTCTGTTGTTGCCTATTTTTAAAATCAACCAAGCAACCAACCAACAAACCAACAGAATAACAAACTGCTCTCTCACCTCCGGTTCTTGCTCAGTTAGTATTCCATTTCTCTGCTTCCTTCTGAACAAAGCTTCTCAAATGAATTATTTTTCCTGCTTCTATTTCTTTGCTTCCCATTAGCTCCTCAACCAATTTCAATTCATCTCCCATTCCCACCACTCACTGAAACTGTTCTTGTCAAATGCACTAGAATCTCCTTGCAGCCAGTTGTCAACTCTCCATTCTTGTCTTACTCAACCTCTTGGCAGACCAGTACCCTCTCACAGTTAGACATTCCCCTCTCCTGACTCTCCTGGCCTTCCCCTACCTTATGGCCACTCCTTCTAGGTCCCTGTGCTGCTCTCTCTCTCTCTTCTCTGCTCACCTTCTTCTGGAGTGCTCCAGCCCGACCCAAACTCTTATCCCTTCACCATATCTATCTCAACTGGCCTTAAATACCACCCACATGTCAATGACACCTGAGGCTTTGTCTCGATCCCTGACCTCTCTATTAAGCTCAAAAATAATTTATCTAATTTCTTTAGGACATCTTTACTTGGGTTTCTAATGGGCATCATAAACCCACCATGGCTAGAACACAAATGTTTGGACACCTGGGTGGCTCTGTTGCTGGAGCGTCTGACTCTTGATTTCACCTCAGGTCATGATTCATTCTCTCTCTCTCTCTCTCTCTCTCTCTCTCCCTCTCCTTCTCCCTCTGCTCTCTCCTGCACACACTCCCTCTCTTTCTCTTTCAAAAAAATAAAAATAAAATGAAACGCAAATCTTGATTTCTCTTCAGTATCCCAGTCTTTTCTTTTAAAAAAAAATTTTTTTTTCAACGTTTATTTATTTTTGGGACAGAGAGAGACAGAGCATGAACTCCGAGGAGCAGAGAGAGAGGGAAACACAGAATCGGAAACAGGCTCCAGGCTCTGAGCCATCAGCCCAGAGCCCGACGCGGGGCTCGAACTCACGGACCGCGAGATCGGACCGCGAGATCGGACCGCGAGATCGTGACCTGGCTGAAGTCGGACGCTCAACCGACTGCGCCACCCAGGCGCCCCTATACCCCAGTCTTTTCTACATCAAGAACTCATACTGAGATGTACTCAGTTGCTTAGGCCACATAGCAAGAAGTCATTCTTGGTTCTGTTCCTTTTCCTCTGCCCTGCCCCTCATTTAATCCCTGAGCAAATCCTGTTAATTTCACTGTCAACTATATCTCGTATTTGAGTATTTCTCTTCGTCACCATTGTTCCCGTTCTAGTCTAAGCCACCATCATTCTTGCATGGATTATTTCAACAGTCTACCAAATGGTCTTGTTTCTTTGTTTTTTACTTTTCCTCCACTCTTCTCTCCTTATCTACTTTGCACACTGGAGCCAAATAATGTTAAAAAAAAAATAAATCATACCATGTCACTGACCTGTTTATAATTCTCGAGCAGCTTCTCATTACACTTGGTATAAATCCCAAATCCAACCCCTTGTGGTTTTTGTAAGGCTCTACAAGACACCTCCAGGAGCCACCTAATTCACTTGGCTCCTTCACTGCACTTTGGTTTCTCCCTTCTTATTCTTGTTCCTGGAATACACTGGGCTTTCCCTCATTTCAAGGCTTTTGTATTTGCTTTCCCTGTGCCTCGAATGCTTTCTGCCCATGACCTGGTCTTTATTCTGCTTTGAGTTTTAGCCCAAATATCATCTCACAGAATTTTTTCCCTCACCACTTGATGAAAGTGTTGTCCACTCTTATTCCATCATAACAGCCTCTTTTATCTTCTCTGAATATTTATAATATCTGGTTTACCTTATTCACTTATTCACTAGAATATTGATTCCATGGGAGTAGATTCTTTTGTTTATTTTGTTCACTGCTATGTCCTTAGGGCTTAGAACATATCTGGTAAATAGTAGGTGCTCAATAAATATTTGTGGAATTATTGAACGTATTTATTTCTGTATTTTTATGTCTCTCTCTGTACCTTGATTGATATAAGTTTCATGGTCAGAAGGACTTTGCTTGTCTGGTTCATTGGTGTGTACCCAAAGTCTTGAATAATGCCTGGCCCTTAATAGTCCTTTCAACAAATACTTATTAAATTAACAAGTGAGTAAAACAATATGATTTATGTACCCAGCATCTTTGAAAAAAAAGTGTTTTCCTACTCCCATTCAGGGAAGATGGTTCAACATCACTTTACTTGGCTTTTTAATAAAGAGAACTCTCTTTTAATGTTGAGGAAATATTTTATTCTTATCAATTTTTTATAGGTGTGGTAGACTCAGAAAAGCAAGTTGTGCCTGCCTACTTCCCTGGATGATAGTCACATCCAGGGCAAGGAATGTGGACATGTATGAAGTGAACATAATTACAGGAGGAGGAGTAGATACTATTAGGTTATAAGCTCCTCTGAGACACCAGAGAGTCTCAGGAATATTATATGCATGGAGCCTAGAAATGCTTTCTACTTAGTTACTCACGTATATTTGCTGAATTGAAATTTTAGAGTATTAGGAAGAAAAGACAGAATCCTAAACCTGCTCAGAGAGAAAAAAAAGTCATAAAAGAGAATGATTCAAAATGACATTACCTTTCTTAACAGCAATCCTGGATATTAGGACATCAGGGAATGATATCCTCAAAATACCAAGGGAGAATGGAGTGCTTGTCACACTTTTTCTCCAAAAAAAAAAAAAAAAAAAAAAAAAAAAGTCAGTGAAAATACTTTTTCTACTCAAATACTGGAAATGCTGAGGGGATTTCAACCTATAATTTTCTAATTTTATATTCAGTCAAAATAGCAATAAAGTATGAGGGTAGAATAAAGATATTTTCAGACATGTGAAGACTGAAAAAAAATCTTATGTGTGCTTTATTACAGAAGTTTTGGAGAATGTGTTTTAGCAAAAGAAAGGATTAAACCAAGAGATGAAGATATTTGAGATTCAAGATGCAAGATGGCAAAAATGGTCAGTGATACAAAAACGTCCTAGAATAACATTTATGCCCCAGGTCCAAAGAGCAATCAGTTCACACAAGCCAAAGGATAGATGTCTAGGGAGAGGGAATCTCTAGGGAAAAAAGAAAAAAAATAGATAATCAACTTGATGTGCATTTGGGGGAAATTATTAACAAGCGTTTTTATTATTATTATTTTTTAATTTTAGAGAGACAGAGCACACCCAAGGTGGGGGGAGAGGGACAGAGGGAGAGAGTGAGAGAATCTTAAGCAGGCTCCATGCTTAGTGTAGAACCCAATGTAGGGCTCATCATTGGGCTCAGTGCAGGGCTTGACCTGAGGTTCAATACGGGACTTGATCCCACGACCCTGGGGTTGCCCCTGGACCATGATGTGAGCCAAAATCCAGAGTCAGATGTTCAACTGACTGGGCCACCTAGGTGCCCCCATTAACAAGTATTTTTAGAACTCTGCTGAAGAACTTAGAAAAAAACCAGGAAATTGATATAGAATAAATGAAAAAAAAATGAAGTAATGATTAGCTAAACACAAATGGTACCAGAAAGGAAATGTAATCATAATACTCAGGTTGGTAGGAAAGTGAAAATATTTACATAGTCATAATCATATCTGTACTGACTACTGATTTAACTCTGTATTGTGATATAACTGTGTTAAGAAGGTGAGAGTGGTAGTGTGTTACCATAAAAGGAGGTAAATAGATCATGCCTAATATTGATCAATTAAGAGAAAAACATATAATTTAGAAATTGTTAAAGTGGACTTGGTTTGGAAAGTGGGAGTAGAGCATGGTATTGCTGTTTTTTTGGGTAGAGGAATAGGGGAACAGACATTTGTAGCACTAATGACTTTTTACATATGCGCAGGTAGTAGTTTGATTTAAAAAAAAACTTTAACTTTAAAAGAAAAAGACTTAGTTGTATGTTAATATATGCAATTAATTTTGTAAGTTACAAGAACAATGATAACAATAGTATGTTTCAGCATAAGAATTCCAGTGGATGGGAAAGAATGATGTAAGGAATCCTTGGTGAAAGAAAGGTGGAGAACCAGTGATTGAGACCCACTGGCTGATATTTCATTTCATGAATTTTTTGGGTTTTTTTTTTTTTTAAAGAGAGAGAGAGGAGAGGGACAGAGGGGAAAAGAGAGAGAGAATCTTAAACAGGCTTCATGCCCAGCACAGGGCCCAACACAGGGTTCAATCCCATGACCATAAGATCATTACCTGAGCCAAAATCAAGAGTCAGATGCTCAACCAACTGAGCCACCCAGGTGCCCCTCTTTCATGAATTTTTATAAATGCCAGTTTCCATTAGGGATTTCCAGGTGAGAAAATTAGAACCTGCGTTTTCTCCAAAGGAAGGCACTGAACTTCCCCATGACTGCTCTTACCTGTCTATCTCCATACAGAAACCAAACTGTAGTGTCATCCTTCTACTAGATTTTCTAAAACCACTCTATGTTTTTCCTAATACAATTTTTAAAGTCTGATGACTACTGGGCATTATTAGTAAATAACTTGGAAACTCTAAGTATTATTAGGTGCTTGTTATTTATCTTCATTTATCTCTCCAAAGATTTAAGGTATTAACCCATCAGTGAGTATTGGCAAACTCATGGTACATCTAAACCTAATACTAATGATAGTTACCACTTACATAATACTAACTATGTGCTGGGAATTGTTTTAAGCACTTTACATGTATTGCATGTATTACCTTGTATAATTCCCACACATAGGAGTTAGATACACTGTTTTCTCTTTTTTATAGCTGAGGAAAAACTGAGAAAGAGTAACTTGGCCAAGATCATCCCAGTGAGTTAAGTGGCAGAATCAGTATTTTTGTACCTTGGCTATTTAGCTCCAGAGTCTGTATATTCTACTTCCAATATAATAGACCACGTGTTGTTTTGGTTAAAATACTTGGTGATGATGCTTTACATTTTAGAGGTAGTTTAGAAAATATTTCACTTAAAAAAAACTTAAAAAAACTGACATCATCTGCCCAAGGAGAGAGACAGACAAGTTTAGAAAGACAAGAATGAGGGGAAATGATGCCTTTGAGCTTCAGAGTTTGGGTACAGGCTCCAGATGACGGTGGAGCACTGTGTCTCCACAGCACAGAGGTAGATGGCAGAGTCTCTGGGCTGGGAGGCTGTGATGTACAGAGAGCTGTGAAGTTCCTCTGTGTTTATTGTGGCTCTTATTCTTCCTTTCTTCTTCATCTCGAGGCTCAGTATAAACAAGGAGACAATACCTCCTCCAGGATTCTGTTGCAACCAGTGCAAAGCGGTCATTCCTACTGAGAAACTGCAGTTGATTGTGACAAAATTGCCTTCCTGGGCAGTCAGGGACTGGGGACTCTGTTCCACTCCATTTTTGCCACTTGCCCCTATTCTCAAAGACATGGTCAAACACAGAATATTACTATTATTGTAACATTTCTCCAAAACGTTTTCCTTTATACATTTCCCAGAGGGTCCTCTGGGTTAGCCACTCAGAGTCCCCTTATCTCCCCTCCTCAGAATCTTGAGAAAATATCCACTTAGGCTTCCTCTTCCCATATGCCCAAACTCTCCAACTTACAGATGAACTGAAACCACAGAGTAGCCAACAAAACTTGCTGGGTCTTCACCATTATTACAGCAGCTAAGGCTCACACGGTCTCTGTTATAGGATTTGGAATATATGTTAGTTGGTCAAAGGAATCTTTTATTATTATGACTTCTGCACAGTTACTTTAGAAATCAAATGGGATCCCCAGCCCATCAGAGACAGCACAAATGTACATATTTGCACTATTTATAGGGCTACCTGTACAATGAGCCGTTCACGATCTTTAAAATGCCCACATTGCCACCTAGTGGCTAGATGCACAGTCATTTGTTATGTAGGTCAAGTACTCTGAAAAAAACCAAGACAAATCTAGAACCAAAGTTAGCATCCCCCAGCTGGGAGTCCCTGGGGTGGGGGTGGGACTGGGGTGGAGCTGGGGGGGGGAGGGGTAAGGCGGGGAAGAAAATCTGATGATTCTTTGACTTCAGCTGGCAGTTCCAGATCAAGTAGAGTAGATGACAACCTGTCTGTGCCACTTGATATTTCATTCCCAAGGACTTCCTAAAAAACCCAAGGACTGTTCTGTTCTGTTCTGTTTTTTAAAGGCATTCCTTATAAATATCTACGGTTTCTTCACATGACAGCCCTGTTTCTCTGTGTCATATGATTTCAGTCTCCTTTCCTAGTCTTAATCTTTCATTTTTGTCCATGACTGACCAAATATGTTTCAAATGTTATCCTGCCACAGTATCATTTTATTCATCTGGTTTGCATTCATCTATGACTGTTCCCTTGATTGTTTCAGTAGTTTTATCACTCTGTTGAATTATCTGGAGCTTGAAGTCATTTTTTAATTTGGGGACTCCTTGCTAGCCCCTCCATCAGAGGTGCTCCTTAAGGAACACATCTAGAGGTCATATTTGTATTAAGTGACCTTTCCCTGGCTGTAGCTTATTGGATCTGGGTAAACACTGGGGTTATGAATTTGGACTATGGGTATACAAACAGTTGTTAGATAGTGTTAGTCGCTAGAGCTATAAAACCCCATGGAGTTTGAACCAATCATCCCTTGGCAAAGCTGGCTATGTTCAAACTCAGGTTATTGTGGAATAGAAACTAACAGGCTTACCATGGAATCTAGTCTCCTAAGAGGAGAACTGATTATATATTCAGAGAAAAGTAGATTCAGAAAGAATAAGCAATTGATGATGTCCTTCTTGTGAGGCTCAGCTGTATTTTTCACAAATAGATTTTACGAGACTCCTCCATATCCTTTCAGCAAATCTCCTTTTCTTCTAGTTGGGTTGAGCAAATTACATGCCCAAATCATTTTCACAAAAAGTACTGTCCATCCATGGTTCCCTTTAGTATGTATCGGAATAGATTTTGATAAAACTACATGCAGAAATACAGTTATCCCCATAAAATTTTATTTTGGCTGTTTCAGTTCATCTAATATCACCTAACATTAACTACCTATCTCAGTATTGTGCTGTTTGCCTATTTGATGGGCACAGCTTATGTGAATTCACATAAAGTGAATATGAACCAGTAAGACGAAGGATAAAATCATGTGAAACAACAATAGAGACGGTGTTCCCAATTGAATCTTTATATAGGCCATTCTTTCAGCTGAGGACCATGGACTGTAGCATTACACAGAGCGGCAACATGAAAAGTGGATATGATTTGGAGAGCCTAATAGACCTCAGTTTGAGTCTTAGCCCTGCCACTTGCTAGATACTGGGTTTTGAGAAGTTATCAAAATGCTCTAGTCTTCAGTTGCCTATAAAATGGGGATAACAGCACCAAATTTGTGGTTTGTGGTAAAAATTGCTGATAACACTGGGAGTTAACAAAGTTCAGCAGTTAAGAGTACAGGTTTTGGTCTAATCTACCTGTACTTCTATGCCAGCTCTCTTCCTAACTCTGTTCGTGGACAAGTTGGGCTATTTCTCTGTACCTTAGTTTCCTGGGGACTAATAATTGAGCCTGCTTCATGGGGTTGTAGGGAAGATTAAATGAATGAATTTATGTGATGCATTTAAAACAATATGTCATACATGTTGGGCACTTGATAAATGCTAGCTATTATTATTATTGATAGTACAATAGGGCCTGTGATAAATAGATCACTCAGTGAGTGATGTATGATATTACTTATTTTCCTAATGATCTAATGAGAAACAAAGTAGTCAAATGTCTTGCAAACATTTGAGTCAGTTTTAGTCTAGCGAAGTAACTTGAATTCAGCAGGTTTGTTTAAAAAATATCTTTAGGGAATTCATTCTAGCTCATAATGTTTCCTGCATTATTTTCTAAGAGCACACACATTATCTGTTAATAATATGCTTGAAAACGTTGTTGCTGGATATCAATCCATTTCTTCCTTGTTTATAGGTTTGAGATTTCCTTCATTCCCCTTAGGCTTTCAAAGATTTTGCCCAATATCTCTCAAACGATGCCTGAAAATTCTTTCTTGTGTTTTAGAAATTAATTTAAATGATCCAGAAGACTTGATTATATTGAAAGCATCTAAATCTTTTCTTTGTATCTTTTCACTTATCCTTTCCCATTTTCTCTTTCCAGTTCAAAAATTATTCTGCCTGATGGAATAATTTCCCTTTCCCCACATGTCTTTTTCAGTTAAAGAACCCCCTGGAATTAGAGGCAGTTGCAGCTGATTTTGTTTTTATTTATCTTCCAACAATGTCCCAACAGGACTGTGAGAGAGAACAAGGTTCCTCAGCTTGGGGTTCCCAGGCTCACTGCATACCTTGCCTGGGCCCCTGAGGTTTTTGTACAGGTCCTCCCACGCCCTTGGCACTGTGTGTATCTCTCAGAAGACAGTAGTACACTGCCGAGTCTTGTACCTGGACTGAGGATTTTGTGATAGGGGAGGTTTTGTCTTTAATATTTCTGCCTCCAAAGTTCTTGCTGTTTTCCATCGTCTCTTTCTGAAGAAATTGCAGAGCTTTGTTGGGGTATTGGACATACCAGAAAAGAGTAGGGTACTGTGTGGATGTGTACGTGCAGTTCATGGTCACAGATGCTCCTTCCAAGGCAGTAATTTGGTCTGTCTGTTTGACGGAATTGCCACTGGTTCCTCCTGTAAGGATAAAAAAAAAGGGCTTCTTTCATGAATTTGACCAGAGTTCTATCTTTTAGAGAAAGTTTTCATTATTTTGAAATAAAAAAAAAATAATAAAAAAAACCCATTTCAGTAAAATGTACTTACCAAACATTAAGATCAGAATGAGAGAGCCCAGAGAAGAGTTCATTGCCCGTGTGTTTGGTCTACCGGAAGGAGGGATCACTATTGAAATGGAGATACAAAGGGATCACAGCTGTGCTCAGAATTCATGCATAAATGATGATAGTGTTGGCAACAGCGCCTCTGTGTGACAAGTTAATGAACAAATTATAAAATAGTCTTTTTGATTCAAAAATCTGCTCTTCTCACTACCGTCCTCATCTTAAGGGACCAGCTGGGTATAAGTTGGTTCTTCGGTGCAAGGAGAGTTACTATACCTCTAATAAATCTGTTGTTTCTAGGATACATATTCTGAGGGAGAATAACTTCCACTAGAACTTAGATATCACAACTATATCAGTATTGTAGATAAAGTAGTTTCCATTTTTGCCCAGTGTTTATAAACAATGCTGATAAATGTATGCTTACATGAATTTCATCCATACTTCCCATTATTTCCCTAAGATATCGTGCACCGGAAACACGGTTTGGTCAGATGCTCAACATTGAGATGTTAGGCCAAAGCTAAAGGTGAACCTGAACATCAACAAAGTAGAATTAACTTCAGTAGTACAAGAATAAACCCAATTTTGTATTCAAAATTTAATTATTATTATAATTGTATTATTAAAGGCTTTAGCATTCAAATTTGTAAAATTTGACACTACAGTACAGGAAGAATAACTTTTCAGGGCTGTCTATTGTTTGCTCCTGTTATCACTCTATTTCACATTTGCAAAACTTTCTATTGAAAATGCAGTAATGCAAGATATTTTTTGGCTTGCCCTCCTGGGAGAGGGCTATGCCAATGGTATATTCATTCCCTTCTCACCTGGACCTGAAAGTTGGTGCAACTTTATTGAAGTTGTCCTTCCTACAAAATGGTTTGTGCACTTAACATTGTTCTCTTTTCCTTGATTGCTTTTTTCCCCTGTCCTTTCTTCCTCAGCCCTGACATCATTTAATCTAGTTTCTCAAAACTGGATACTTTGTTCTTTGGGTACATAAACCTGCACTGAGGCTAGATGTGATTGGGCTTAAGAATTGAGTATTTGCAGTCTTAATTTCTGATTATAGAGTGGGTGGTTCAAGACTTGTGGTACCCATTTGGGGAGAGGTTGGGGGAGGTCCTTGGAATAACAGAGAAGGAATAAGAAGGAATTCCATGATCATGAGTGTGTGTGTGTGTGTGTGTGTGTGTGTGTGTGTGTGTGTACATAATCTTCACTATTTTGATAGATGGAAAAATGAGTCACATTGTAATTTTTTGTGTTTCTTTGATGGCTAAGAATTTGTGTACCTCTTTATAAATTGACTGGCCATTTGTACTTCTTTTTGTGAAGTGCATTTTCACCACCCCCCCAGGATATTAATGGTTTCTGAAACAATTATTG
Organism: Felis catus; assembly: GCF_018350175.1. Taxonomy (NCBI): domain Eukaryota; kingdom Metazoa; phylum Chordata; class Mammalia; order Carnivora; family Felidae; genus Felis; species Felis catus. The sequence goes on along the minus strand of NC_058373.1, from coordinate 72,854,151 downwards.
AAGTATAGTTGACATACAATGTTATATTAGTTTCAGCTGTACAATGTTATCATACAAAGTTATTACAATATTATTGATTATATTCCCTATGCTGTACTTTTCATCTTAACACTTTTGTTATTGATTTATATGGACATTTTAATTACAAGAATATTATCAGAAAATCACATGGCGCATATTTTAAAATAACTGATGGTAAAGAAACTTCCTTTACGGCGTTGCTAGGCTTGTAGGTTTGATCAATGAGCCAACATTAAACAATAATTTGTTTCCTGCCTGGCTTGGGCAGGGTTGTGATAAATCTTTTCTTTCCCCGTTTCCAAAAAGCAGTCTCACAATGGTTCTTACCTGGGATAGCCAAACATAAGGTTTGTCCACCTTCCCAGAAATGTCCCCACATTCCAGGGCTCTGTGTCAAGGGAAAAGAAAGTTGCTCACCCATGACTGCACACAACCAGCCCCTGCTGTGCCCCCTTGGGATTTGTGTTTAGCTGCTCCTTTGGTCCTTCTCTCTATGTCATTAGGAACACAAAGTACCCAGTTCTGCCTGCCACTTAGATGTAGGATTTCTGTAGCTGGAAAGAAGTTCTGCTCCTAACCTGATGGACCTGAAAACCTTGTGATCTTTCTCTTCATTTTTCCTGATGCATCAATCAGAGAAGGCAGTGCAGGGCCTCTCTGGGATACTGGACATACCAAAAGAGGAAAGGGGAGTCACTGGCTTGGTACGTGCAGTTCAATGTTAGGTGTATCCCTTAAGAGAGGTCCCTTGTCTGGGTCACGTCTCCAATGGTTCTTCCTGAAAACCCAAGGCTTTCTTTTTTATTTTTAAACAAAGCTTTTATTAGAATGAGTAAAAACAGCATTGAATTCAATTAATAAAACGAGAATTAAGAGAAATTACAAAACCAGCCAGAGGTTTAAACCGTCACTTTGCTTCCCAGAGAGTAATAACGTCTCAGGCATCAAGGTGGAGGCACAGATCATGGCTGCTCTAAGTGAGTCCACAATTTCTCCATGGAAAAAGGATTGTGGATTGGTTGTGCCCCAAGACCTGCCCTGTCTTGGGAGTGCCACACAGCACATGTGAGGGTTAAGGCTGCCACCTTGTACCAGTGTTTGCATATCCCTCCTTTTGACTTTGGGGACTTTCTCATTTGAGCCGTGATTTCTCTTTGAGGTGTGAGACTCACTAAATCTGCTGGGTCCTTAGCAGTATGAATATACAAGTACATGTGATTCCATGTAGGAATCTTCCTTATCTTAGATATGCCAAGACACACGATTATTTCTGCACTGGAGGAAGAAACAAAACAAAATAAAACAGAGTGGCACCCTACCATGGGTAGGAAGTGAACTTTGAGCATCTCCTATAATTTTTATTGACTTAGTCACTAGCAGAGAGAAGTTCTGGTTTATAAAACACATGCTGCCCTCTCTGTGTCTAGTTAAATCAAAAGAAATTAATAATGATGGCAATAGCTAGTATTTCCTGAGGCATACTAAGGGTTGGGCATTGAACCAGAGGCTTTGCATACATTAATCCATAAAGCTATAAAAAGTAGATGTTAATATTATTGTCATTCTTGCTTTACAGATGAGAGAACTAATGATCAGAGAGGCTAAATAAATCATCCACAGTCACACACTGCTCAACACCAGATCTGTCTCTCCATTCCCTGAGCCTGCAGGCCTTGTGTATCTGGTCACAGTTTATTGAATAGATATTCACTAGGCTTCAGATACTATACAGGTCTGTCAAATAGTAGAAGCTCAATATTGGTCAAATAAATGAATGAATTGATCAGTGAGTGAATGAGTATTTGTTTTCAGAACCTGGCAGTTTAACTAGAACATATGCCCTTTCTAAGCATTACTTCTTTACATTTTTGCTCCTTGTCCTTGAAGACAACCAACGCTTTCAACAAAAAGTCCCAGGTTGGCTATGATAAATTATTTTTATGATGATGCAGTTTCTTCTGTGAGGGGAGAACTCTGAAACGTTATCAGGAGAGACAAATCTGGGGACTCTGATCATGGTGCACAAACTGGCCCCCTGATGCAGAGGGCAGGGAGGGGCTGAAGAAAGAGGCAGACCACTCCAGATTGGTGGGTGGCAGGTTTAAAAAGCAAGGGAATTTACATGTGAGGCTGGTCTTGGGTGGCCACAAGATGATAGAATTCCAGTTCCACCTGCCAGAATCTTAAAATTTATAATGGCCTTAATGGGGCTCAGTCAAGTATACAATCCAGATGGTCTCAACAACTCATTGCTCTCTTAAGGCTGCATCCTTGAAAATGGCTTCCACTGTGGGAACTGTGGGCAGAACATACATTCCAAGGACAGAGGAGGGGATAAGGAGCCTCTGGTTGTCTGGGGCCACCAGTCATGTCCTCTTGAAGACCTCCTCCAACACCTGCCTAGATAGTTCCTATGGGGAAGGACAACAGATGCTTCTCACTTAGAAGTCGTAAAAAATCTCATGGTAAAACTCAGCCTCTTTTTTGTTTTGACTAATAATTCCTTTATTATACTATTTTCCTCTGCAGATAGATTTCTCCTATTACCTTGGTCTGTGCCACTGGGGTCCTAGTTAAACGGATTATATTCAATCTTCAGATGCCAAGAGAACAGGGCATCTCACCAGCTCAGAAGTATGTGGAAGAGGTGATGTGCCATCCCAAATGGCACAGTTAATTTGCCTTCCCTCTGTCTTCTGTGTGGCTGAACTATTATCAAATTAATGCAAGTTCTTCCCCATGCTCCTGTCTGTATCATCTGTATCTGGACTATCTGTTTGGCTCATGCAAATTCAAGCTAAAGCCGAGGACCAGCTTCATGGGTATTAAACCTTAGCAGTCTCGTAAGACCCCATGCTCAGAAGGCCCCATGCTTAGTTGAATGCTCTGCTCTTGCCGTCTTGAAATTCTTACTAAGTTTGAACAAGAGGCCCTGCATTTTCGCTTTGCACTGGGCCCTACCAATTTTGTAGACAGTCCTGTTTACAGGCCTGTATCTCCTGGAAGGTTGGGAACTGAGCATTCTTCTCCACTGTTGATCACTCACCCCTGCAGTGAGTGAGACAGCAGTGATCCTTATTGCCAGGCCACTCACAGGCATTTATACTTTCCCCCTGCTTCATAACAGCTTCGGTTTCTTGTTACCTTCATTGTCATGGGACAATTTTCTAAGGTCCTTAATATGCCTAACCTTGAGTAGGGAGTCTTACACAACAGAAGAAAACTCCAATATTTGTCCTTGGAGAAGGTGTCTTCACAAGTCTTCTGGTATCTGGAATCAGGACTCCTTCTAATCCTTTTCCCCAAACTCACAGATCATCCACAGTTCAAGGATTCCTGGAGAGGTTATCAAACATGTCTCCACCTCTCCATCCGCAGAAGCAGAAATGACAGCCACTCCTGAACCAGCTCTCTTTGTGGAAGAAGCCTCTCAGCTCAGGGGAACATCAGACACTGTTTGTTCTGATGTTTACACAATTTTCCCTGTATTCATCTTGATGCCTATAGTCTATTCTCAATACAGCAGCCACACTGAGACTTTTAAATGGAAGTCAGATCATATCGTTCCTTTCTCAAAATTCTCCTGTGGCTCCTCGTTCCACCCAGTCCTTGAACACATGGGGAACTTCTTACTTAGAACTGGACTCTCTCTTCTGCCTGGAAAGCTCTTGCCCCGGATATCTGCAAGACTCACTCCCTCATCTTTATGTGTGAGCCTGCTCTGACCACCATACCTAAAATTACAAGGGGAACCACCTTCCTGTGCGCCACCCCCCACCCCGCACTCCCTCTTCCCTTTACCCTTGATTCTTATCTCCACAGGCTTATCTTTTAAAGTATTATATAACTTACTCTTTATGTGCTTATTGGAATGTCTGACATCATTGAACATTTCGTTAACAGGTAAATCTCAAGTGCCTAGAAGAAAGCCTGGTATGGAGTGGACATTCCATAAATCACTTGTGGAATACATTATTTAATCTGAGATTAAATAAGGATAAGAGTGGGATAAGAGTTTCAAAAAACACACTTCCTATAGTACAAAGGGACTGGACACGTTGGCCCCGTGGCCACATACATTCATTCGACATTTATACCAACTCTCTCCTGGGCACTGTGCATGTGGTTTTCACAGACTTAGAAGTAAAGATAACTGATTTCCTGCAGGCTGCCCTTCCAGAGAGAAAGCTGGCTTCCTGAAGAACTCCAACCCAATGCTTAAGTCAACCGATTTCAGAAAAGTGTTGGGGTGAGAGATAAGGACTGAGGACAGTCCATCACTTTCTATTGTTGCAATTACATAGTTTGGAGCCCAATCCTTATGCTGAGATAAGGCCTGGTGCTTCCCAATAAAGCAGCATAAAATCTGCATGGCTCAAGACTGGTATCTCATTCATAGAGTCTGGCATTGGCCCTGCTAGAGTGCCATTTGGCACCCCAGGATGTCAAGGGAGGGGTGTGTGTGCTGTCCCTGGGGAAACCACAGACCTGCTCCTTCTCTTTGTGAGTTTCCTCAATAAGCACTATTCTAGAAGATCTGGTATTTGTACTGTTTACTGGACATATATTCCATCTCATTTTAAATGTCATAAAAACTTTGGCAAGTGGATATTATTTTTCCACATATTTTGATAAGAAAAATGAGGCTTATGTAACTTGCCTAAGGGCACTGAACTCATAGTAGAAAAGTCTGAATACCAACAAATTCCTTCTGACATCAAGTCTGGTGTTCATGCTATTGTATTATTAGAATCTCCAATTCTATATGCGGTGGGATAAGAGTTTCAAACTTAATCTGACATATTTTCCTTCTTTAAAATTCATTTTTTCCCCTTTAACCCTTTTGTCATAAATTCTGGGGATAAATTTTATTGATCCAGGAAAGGGAGATCACAAAAGGATCCAATGAGACCAAAGATTCAAATTCTTGGCTTTGTGTTTCAAAATAGACTTTAAAAGTCTTAGGAGGAGAAGATGTCCTAGAAATGAAAGCATTTTTGAGTTGTATGATCCTGGCACATGATTATTTTACCTTTTGAAAATTCACATGTCAAGAGCAAAGCTTGATGTTTCGGGGTGTTTTTTATCATGAATTCTGAGTCTACAACCCTGAGTTAGTAATGTTGGTGATAAAAAAAAAAAAAAGCACACGATAGTGGCTATCCAATGTGGAGGGAACTTTTTCTGCTTTCTGTCTGGAATGCTGAGAGGACCCAGCTCTGCAAAATGATACATTCCTATGCATTTCAGCCACAGTAGAGTAGAAATAGTAACATGGTCAATTTAAATGCTGTTTTTCAAGAATATCTGAAAATACTGCTTGCCTGAAGGAGTTCATAGGAGGTAGCTGGGAATTGAGAATAGCTGTGCCAGCCAAGGGGACCTCATTAAGTAAGATACATGGTGCAGAGACCATGGTGCAGAGAAGGACGTGGTTGAATCTCAGGGGATCAGCAACTTCTGCAAGAAAGGAATTGGGAGTCAAGATAGCTGGGAGAGACTGAAGAGCTTGCATGCTTGGTCTTCGAGAAATTCCTGAAGTTGCCACATGACATTTACACTTACATTTCATTGACCAGAACTCAGTTCATGGCCATATCTAGCTTCCAGGAAGTCTGGGCAACACCGATTTTATTCTGAGACTGAATAGAGGAGGGAAAGAGAGCAGAATGGATATTGAGGGGGAAATAGCAGGCTGTATTTATTACACAAGGTGAATAAGAAATAGATGATTTTCTGGGCATTATGCTAAACAGACAGACTTTATGGAGAGATGTGTCATAAACCATAGTCACCAAAAACACAGAAGCTCGGTAAATGAGAGAAAAAAAGCAATTTGCAAGAAGAACCTGATAAAATAAGTAGAAGATTTCAACAGCCCTCTTTAGGAACGTGACAGATTCGATAGAAAACAAAACAAGGGCATAAAAGAATTTAATGATACAATCAAAAAGGTTGAGTACACAGCTATATGCACATATACAAATTCATAGCTTTCAGATAAAATTAATTATGGTTATGTACTTGGCCTCAAACCTTAACATTTTTTTTTAAAGTAGAGCTTTTATAGGCATATTCTCTGATCATAATCCAATTAATCTAAAAGTATAAAAAACATATATAAAAAGGTAAAATACATTAACTCTTGAAATGAAGAAATGAATTTCTAGATAAACCTTGGAGCAGGGTCAAAATTAAAAGTAGCCAAGGATGCCAAAAGCAAAGGAAAAGAATGGTTCACACCAAAACCTGTGGGACAGAGTGGAAGAATGTAAGACATAAATAACATAATTGAGAAAAGTTTCTCTTTTCCTAATCCTTAGCATGAGCAGACTTGGTAACTGGTGCATCTGATCAGGATGAAGCTCTGAGTGTTTTACGGACCTTCTTGTTGGTAAAAGCTCTGGTCATTAGCAGCAACTGCTGGAAGCTGGGATTCACACCACCAGAAACATTTACGGATATCCCGCCAGGGGTGAACATACTTGGTTTAGTATGCTCTGCTATGTTGGTGATGTTTTCAACTCTGACAATATTTTCTTACTATACCATCATACCCTTAAAATCAACTGGTTCAGTTGTGAACACCTGGATTTGTAACACCTAATGATATATTTTCATTAAAATTAAGTGATCCTAGGAGAAGAAAATAAAAAAATCTGTGTATTCACAAGTTGTGCAGGGCCAGTAAGGGAGGTGAGAAGAGCTTACTTTTTTATGTTTTAAATTTCAAATTAATGGCTATCTGTAAAATGTCTGAATCATGCGTGCCTGGGTGACTCAGTTGGTTGAGCACCAGGTTCTTGATTTTGGCTTGGGTCATGATCTCATGATCTCATGATCTTATGGTTCATAGGTTTGAACCTCCCATCCGGCTGCAAGCTGGTGGTGGGGAGCCTGCTTCGGATTCTCCCCTCCCTTTCTCTCTCTGCCCTTCCCTCACTCATGCGCGCTACTGCTCTCTCTCTGTCTCTCTCACAAAATAAATAAATAAACTTAAAAAAAAATAAATGTCTGAGTCATATTCATCTATTTTGGGGTTTGCTTATATTCTTGACCCTAAGAAGACGCAAAAGTTAATTTCAGAATCCAAGTCCTCTCTATACTAAGGACGAGATTTGAGGAGTCAAGTGAATTATTTGTTCCTTCAGTAAACTCAGTCGGATTGAACAATGATTTTTTTTCCCTGTCACGAATGGTTTCCTTGTGAAACTGCTTTCAACGGCAAAATCAAGGCGTGGTGACATGATGCTAAATGTTACAGAAAGGTTATAGGAAATTTGATATAAAACAATTGTCTGATTATAACAATGCAGAGAGTGAGTTCATAAATGCAAAATAAAAATTTCCTCACAGGAAGTCACTAATAAGGAAGCTTGCTTTGGTAGCAGTTCAGGAAACTTGAAATTCAAGGTACATTATGAACATTTATAAATTTAAGGTCAGAGTTCTTTTAACCTAATCTGTAGGAATGGAGCCTCTGCTTGACTTGAGGGAAGATGGAACCAAGTCAGTTTTTCATGAGAAATTTCATTTTGTCTAAATATGGAAGTTATTATAGTCAGTGCTGGAGGTTGTGAGTGGTTTGAAGAGCTTTTGGTCTGTACATGGCTGGAGCTGACCTTTCTTAACCCGCCAGCATGTTGCTGTGGATGCTGATTAGCCTGTGGAGATTCTGCCTATTTGGAAAAATAAGATTTTTCATTTTTTTAAAAATGTGCTGTTGCTTAAGAGGGTCTGAATATTGAAATGTTAAGGTCTGCTTTTACATTGTATTGTTATTTCTGGAATATTTTCACTTAAAGTCCTGACCGAAGCAAGGTTATTATTTTTCTCAGAGTTTTGGAGGAAAATCTGATGAGACTGGTATCTGAGGGTGCTGATTAAGCCTTGTGCATCTCTCTTGGAGACCGGAAAACTTGTCTTCAATTATTTTTATGTAAATCTCATTCTTATAGGATGATTTTTCTGACAGGGAAATTTGTTCTTATCTAGCAGAAAAGGGCAAAGTTTAAGTAGATTTCACAATTTAGCAAAATAAAAACAAACAAAAATAGAGGGAGAAGAAGAGGGAACCGGTGGATAATAAGAAAAAATATTATATTCTTCAGACTGGCAAGGACACTCAGTCTTGAGGCAAATCTAGGTCAGATCCAAAAATTAGATTTTTCTGAGATTCCACCCTGCAACGTCTTTAGGAGGTGTTCTATGTAGTAGAGAGCTTGGGAGCATGTGAAAAGTGCCTCACAAGGATGTTGGGTCACAATTGCTAGTGGCAAAGAAACAGTCACATTTCGACAGATTTTTTTTTTAAGTACAGTTTTGTTAACTGGTAGCTGCAGTATCTTATTTTTCCAAAATTGCTCCTCGGACTGAGAAAGCTGCTCAATCATTGACCCTATCCCATTGATGTGGAAACCGTGGAGGACAGAAAACAATAAATTCCACCATCAAAGACAGTCACTACTGGTGTTTACATAGAACTTTGCCATCTTCCTCAACTTCAGCTTGTCTGAGGTGAGACACCACCATGCTCAGGGCTCTTATACACCTTCTATTTTCCATTCTCCCTCTGTCCGCCACCACCCCCCACCCCCCGTGCCAATTAAAAAGGTGGAAAGTTATTAAAAATCTGATTTGCTTTATGGGGCGCCTGGGTGGCTCAGTCCATTGAGAGTCCGACTTTGGCTCAAGTCATGATCTCACAGTTTGTGAGTTTGAGCCCCGCGTTGGGCTCTGTGCTGACAGCTCACCGCCTGGAGCCTGCTTCAGATTCTGTGTCTCCCTCTGTCTGCTCCTCCCCCACTCATACTCTGTCTCTCTCTTTCTCTCTCTCAAAAATAAATAAACATTAAAAAAAATTTTTTTTTAATCTGATTTGCTTTAGAAGATAAGCTTTATGATGAATGGCTCTCTTATTCAATTTCTTCCTTTAAAAAGTTTCCAAGTTAGCCATTAGGGTTTTCTCCTGACTTTATTTCATAAAAGCTATTTCAAATATGCTATTCAAAAAAGCTATTTCAAAATGCTGCTGGAGTAATTTGGGCAAAGAATAGTGTCCTTACTGTTTCCTGTTGCAACTCACAGCACAATTGAAGCCCCATGTCATTTCTGAGGCTTTCACATTTATGAATTTGGGATGATCAGGGAATCTTTTAGTCAAAATAACCTTGTTGGGGCACCTGGGTGGCCTAGTCGGTTGAGCATCCAACTCTTGATTTCGGCTCAGGTCATGATCCTAGGGTCATGGGATTGAGCCCTGAGTAGGTCTCCATGCTGAGTGTGGAGCCTACCTAACAGTCTCTTTCTCTTTCTTTCCCTCCCTCTCTCTTTCTCTAAAAAAAAAAAAAAAAAAAAAAAAAAGTTTCTTCTCTTGTAACATATTTTCTCCTATTCACCCAGTCAGTAAGTTGGGTCTCCCACTGAGTATTTATCAACCAGTAGGGCCTCTCATTCACACAAAAAATCATATTCCTTTGCTATAAAGTTCCAATGATAAAATATGAAAAGAGGAAAAAAGAAGCACCAATGCCTTTAGACCAAGCAGTCCTGCTGTGTTCTCTTAAAATTGTTATTCAGGGACTATAGTATCGAATCCAATGTACAATATGAATAAATCTCTATTTTTATTTGTTGTATCTGTACATTGCTCCTTATCCATTCCTGAATGATGGTGAAAATGGATCACAGGTTACAGATACAAACACTACTGCATATGCAACGACCAAGAAGCCACATCCCTGACCTTTTATGGCCTGTGTGGATTTTACTGATGTTCATGTAGTGTCACAGGATCTATTGTTCTATATAGTGGAGGAATCTGTTTGAGCTCGGGATTTTGGTTAGTAACTAACCCAGCCCCACTCACAAGCATTGCCCAACAGGGAAGAGGGTGCAGACTCAGGATAGAGACTCTGCTATGTTCTTCAGCAGAGCTGTGAACAGTGCCAATGTGGTAAGAAAGGCAGCCATGGACATTTTGCAGAACAATTAGAGGGAAGCAAAGCCTCGAAAACAATATAGAATTGATATTACGACTTTGAGAAAGTGTATACATAAACACTAGAAATATTCTGAGGTTTCATCAGGGTCTTTAAACCAGGCAGTGACCTCTCATTGCAAACTGTTGCATTAATGCAAAGGAGAGCATTACAAGACAATAGAGGCATAATGGGACCTGGAAAAAGGTAAACCTAGGTTATATCAAAGTAGATACTACTTTCTTTGGCAATAAACTAACGTGTTGTAACCAATCCCTTAGCGGGGAGATTAGAACTTAATGTGTAATTTTATTTCATTGTATTAAATTGTGCTCAATTCACAAAATTGTGCTCAATTCACAAAAGCACATAGTAGGGGACCTACCAGTGGTAATGCTTGGGTTAGTTCTATTATTTAGGAAGAAAAGCTAGGAAACTATTGTATAGCCGCTGAAGTTATCATCCTTTAGAAAAGGAAGATTGATACTACAGAACCATTATGGTTGCCCTCTTAGAAAACTAGCATAGATCACCTCGGAGAGTCTCATTTTGGGGATAAATCACCCTTGAGTCTCTGAAAGTAACCTTGATTGAAGAGAGGCTGTAGGATTCCCAGGGGTTTTTAAGAATATCTTTCCTTAAGAGGGTCAGGGCATAACCCTATAGTTACTCTGGAGAAAGTGAACGTAATCAGACCCACAGAGCCTGAGAATTGCAAAACAAAAGATATTTATCACTTAGCTATGGATCTCAGAGGATGGAAAAGGCAGTGTTGTGTGGACCCACCCTATGAATGCCAGGATTACTCTGAACCCAGCGTTCTTTGGTTTTCCAGGGCTTGGGTGATGGTTTTGTGTCTACGAAGAAGAATACAGGTCTCTGTAACCCTGGGAGCCCAAGCGTGAGGCATCCCTTGGCCAGGCTGACCCTGAAGGAGTGGGGTCACCCTTCAGGGGCTGGATCAGTAGATGTCCAGCATTCCTTCTCAGACCATGGGGGCGGCCAAGTGCCAACAAGAAACAAGGCAGGAGTCCACTGTGGGGGGACACTTCGTGGGTGTGGAAGTGGGGCTAGCCCTTTTTGCACTGCCTAAGTCTGTCTGTTCCGACAGGTCAAGGGCGGGAGTGGGGAAAGCCTCAAGAGGGAGACAATAAACTTGCTGCTTATTTGGCAGATAGTTGCTCTAACCATTAGCTGGAAAAATAAAAGAGACCTGACGATATTTGTATCCTGGGTTTATAGATCAGGTATGTGCATAACGTTTTCATTTAACAGTGTATGGTCTGCTCTGTCCAATTATTCTTGTCTTGTCTTTTTTTTAAGGCCCTACAATAAGAATATCTCCACACATTGATATAAATAAGTATCTGGACCATATGGATATTAACTACTGTAGTCAGTGCTTTGGGAGGAAGGTAAGAACCTTCTTGTAGAATGTTCTCTTATAAAGCATTTATTTATTTTCTCCATCCATTGGTAAATGCTGTATGCTGTATTCACATCTAAAACAAATAATAGGTCCATGTTTCATAGGAATTATTTGTGACAGTTGCACTAATGCGAAATCATTCTATATAGAAGACTAACGGTTTTGACTGAGGCCATAAAGAATGAGATCTCATAGTCTCAAAAAAGACACATTTAGGATTTTTTTCCTCCTTGAATCCTTTTTCCTTTTATTTATTTTTTTTTAATTTTTTTTCAACGTTTATTTATTTTTGGGACAGAGAGAGACAGAGCATGAACGGGGGAGGGGCAGAGAGAGAGGGAGACACAGAATCGGGAACAGGCTCCAGGCTCTGAGCCATCAGCCCAGAGCCTGACGCGGGGCTCGAACTCATGGACCGGGAGATCGTGACCTGGCTGAAGTCGGACGCTTAACCGACTGCGTCACCCAGGCGCCCCTCCTTTTTCCTTTTAAGAACATTTTCACAGTAAGGAAAATAAAAGTGAAAGCCACCATCCTTTCTCATTCATTTTAGAATTTTCCTTGCAGGAAGAGTTAGAGTGACAGTTCAGTAAGCCTCATAACTGTAGTCTCTGCAGCAGGGGTGGCCAGAGCTTCAGCTCAGGTCTCGGTACAGACTGAAAACATGAGGGACAGTGAGCATCCATGGCACCAAAGTAGGTGGCAGAGAGGCCACCTGGGAGGTGGAGGTGTGCAGGGTGCCACCACGGGCTTTGGCATCAAGTGAAGCTGTGAATCCTCCTCCTGCTTCATTGCCCCTTTTGAAGCCAATAAAAACAGATTCCAGGCTCTTCTCCAGATCCTGTCTGTACCCTGCAGTCTGAAGTAGCACTTGAATCATTGCACCAGGCAGAACAGTCTTTTCCCTCCTGTGTGCTCAGGGGCAGCAGCTTTGCTCTGCTTTTACCTCTGCATTTAACCCTGTCCAAAGAGAACATTTCAGAAGGAGGAGTATCATTATCTCTGTGATACATTTCCTCCCCGAGGAACCTCAGATGAGTCATATGGAGCTGGGTCTCCATCCCTGAATGTTGTATGACAATTTCTTTGCCTCCATGGTTCCCTCTCCAATAAACTCTCACCTCACAGTCTAGATGAAGCCACAGAGTCACTGTTGGCAGATCTTCCTTCCTTCCTTCCTTCCTTCCTTCCTTCCTTCCTTCCTTCCTTCCTTCCTTCCTTCCTTCCTTCCTTCTTTCTTTCTTTCTTTTTCTTTCTTTCTTTCTTTCTTTCTTTCTTTCTTTCTTTCTTTCTTTCTTTCTTTCTTTCTTTCTTTCTTTCTTTCTTTCTTTCTTTCTTTCTTTCTTTCTTTCTTTTTCTTTCTTTCATGTCCAGTTCAGCGAAGACTCAGATTTGGGTGCCTTAAAAGTTAGCTGGGGGGGCGCCTGGGTGGCGCAGTCGGTTAAGCGTCCGACTTCAGCCAGGTCACGATCTCGCGGTCCGGGAGTTCGAGCCCCGCGTCTGGCTCTGGGCTGATGGCTCGGAGCCTGGAGCCTGTTTCCGATTCTGTGTCTCCCTCTCTCTCTGCCCCTCCCCCGTTCATGCTCTGTCTCTCTCTGTCCCAAAAACAAATAAAAACGTTGAAAAAAAATTAAAAAAAAAAGTTATCTGGGGATCTCCAAATATGTAATATTTGCTTTCTCCAGAGAAGCACAATTTCAGCAGATGTTAAAACTGCTTGGAATCACCTCATGCAATTCACTCGGTTCCTCCTCTTATGCTTTGAACAGAAGTTGGTGTGCATGTGTGCGCGTGCATGGAAACAGTCCCTTGCAGGATATTTTGAGAAATTACTTAAAAAGTAACCCATAGAATTATTGTGTACACAAGTAGAATTTGCTTTTTGTAAGCCAACAAGGTGTTTCTAAATATTTCTTAGCAGCGACGCCTGGGTGACTCAGTCAGTTAAGCCTCTGACTTCAGCTCAGGTCATGATCTCAGGTTTGTGGGTTCAAGCCCCCACCATGAGCTCTGTGCTGACAGCTCAGAGCCTGGAGCCTGCTTCAGATTCTGTGTGTCTCTCTCTGCCCCTCCCCCACTCATGCTCTGTCTCTGTCTCTCTCTCTCTCTCAAAAATAAATAAACGTTAGGGGCGCCTGGGTGGCTCAGTCGGTTAAGCGTCCGACTTCAGCTCAGGTCACGATCTCACAGTCTGTGAGTTTGAGCCCCATGTCGGGCTCTGTGCTGACAGCTCAGAGCCTGGAGCCTGCTTCAGATTCTGTGTCTCCCTCTCTCTCTGCCCCTTCCCCGCTCATGCTCTGTCTCTCTCTGTCTCAAAAATAAATAAAAACATTAAAAAAAATAAAATAAATAAATAAACGTTAAAAAATAAATAAAATAAAAATTACTTAGCAAATTAATCCTTAAAAACCTGGTTGATTAGTCAGGACATTTAGTCAAGTGACAGAAATATAATACAAATAAGCTCAGGCGAAACAAAATAGATGAATATAGAGGAAGGGAAGGAAAAATAAAATAAGATAAAAACAGAGGGGGAGGCAAACCATAAGAGACTCTTAAATACAGAGAACAAACTGAGGGTTGATGGAGGAGAGGTGAGTGGGGGGTGGGCTAAATGGGTGATGGGTACTAAGTAGGGCACTTGTTGATGATCACTGGGTGTTGCACAGAAGCGATGAATCACTAAATTCCACTCCTGAAGCCAATACTGTACTGTATGTCAACTAACTTGAATTTAAATAAAATTGGAAGGAAAAAAAGAAAAGGAGAAAAAAAAGATATTTAGAATCACAGACAGCAGATAAACCATGATTCCGCAGTTTAGTACCCTTCCGGCACAAATAATGTTTGGGCTGAATTCTCAGCTGTAAATACTCTTCAACGTAGACAAAAGCAGAAGTAACAAAATAGCAATCATTATATATCTGAAATATATATACAAAAAAAATCTCTTCTTGGGAATATATACTGTGTTTGTATGTGCGTGCATCTTTTTAAATTTCTTCAATATATTATTTGTATGAACTACAGTGCCCGGTTAGGAAATGAGATGGGGATTTTGGGGAAAGAGATTTATTAAGGGAGTGCACTCGGGATAAGCCTGTCAGGGAGTGAGGGAGGCAGGCTTGGGCAAGTGGGGAAGGCTCAGCCAGGATGTGGCCTCCACGGGAGACCACAAGGGTGATCACTCCCCAGTGCAAGAGAGCCAGCGTTTTGTACCCGTTGTGCAGGGTTTGCAGTATAGAGAATGGTGAAAAAATAGGGGCAGTGATCAACTGAATGAGATGACTCCCATTTGGCCAAGGGTAGCTATCCGGACAAGGACGCTGCCGTGAGCTGTTAGCAGCCAACACTCGGAGCCACTGGGAGCCAGAGCTATGGACTAGTGGTGGGTGAGGCACTAAAAGCACCAACACGATGCACTATTTTTAAAACAACAACTGAACCCCATCCATAAATAAATAAATAAATAAATAAATAAATAAATAAATGAATAAATGAATGAATGAATAAGAATATGTACCGACTGACTTCAATTAGGTAAAAGTGTATTTAAGAATATGTATGAAACATGTCTTTCAGGCGGGGCTCCCTGTCTCTTTGTTGGGTTATCTTCTCCTGCTTCATACATAGTAGGCAAGCAATAAATGTGAAATCAAACAGTTAAAAAATAAACAAACAAACAGAAAACCAAATAAGCTTAGGCCAGAAAAGAAATCCATCGGCTCCTATAACCTTGGCAAACGCAGAAGTACATATGGGTTTCAGGTATCCAGGGTGCCGGGGAACTGAATCCTGCAAGGGTTCCTACTCTCTGCATATCAGCTTTACTCACTCAGACCACAAAAAAGGAGACATGGTGACAACCATTCTCTACCTGAAGTTCATCTCACAGTGTAGCCACCAAGAAAGGACCAAGGATCCCTCTTTCCCACCCCAAATTAAAAAATTCTGGGGTAGGGTTTTGCTTATATTAGTCTGAGTCAGGTTTTCCTCCAGGGGGTCAATCTGTGACTGCAGCAGAGTGTACATGATGTGATTGGCTCAGCTGGAGCATGTGTCCTTGTCTGGGTCATTTGGGGGTGTCCCAGGTGGCTATGTAAGTAAGATGACAGCCTCCATTCAGACCACATGGTTAGAGTTTTTATCTCTTACCAGGAGGGAGTTGCTGTTCTAAGCAAACAAAATATTAGATGCCCACCACAACAGCGTTGTCTCAATTGTGTGGACTCTTGGGGGTGGGGGTGGAGATTGGGAGGATGAGAAGGTTTCATTTCTTTAGGACTCCCCTAAACATGAGTAGCTACTTCTGATGAACTGGGTTAGTTTCTGAGATCATTTTGGCTTTGTACAAGCCGTATACCTTTTCTGACTCACATTAACTCTTGGAGAACACCATCACAGCTGCTGCTGCTGCTGCTGCTGCTGCTGCTTCTTCTTCTTCTTCTTCTTCTTCTTCTTCTTCTTCTTCTTCTTGTTTTCTAATGTTTATTTATTTTTGAGAGAGAGACACAGAGAAAGAGAGAGAGAGAGAGAGACAGAGTGCGAGCATGGGAGGGGCAGGGAGAGTGAGACACACACACAGAATCTGAATCAGGCTCCAGGCTCTGAGCTGTCAGCAGAGCCTGACGTGGGACTCGAATTCATGGACCATGAGATCATGACCTGGACTGAAGTCGGGTGCTCAGCTGACTGAGCCACCCAGGAACCCCCCATCACAGCTTCTTTGGGTCCTCAAATACCTCTTACACAAGTTGTGGAAAAAAGACAAAATACGATAATAATCATAACTAATATATACAGACCAGTGCTATACTCTAAGCACTGTGTTAAGTGAATGAATGATAGCATTTACTCCTCAGAATATCTTTAATTTATAGAAGAGGAAAGTGAGATTTACAGGGGTAAATGTTAAGCTTAAGATCACACAGTTGGTGTAGTGATGGGGTGGGATTCCAACCCAATTGCCTAACTACTGAGCTAATGCCTAGTCTTGTGCTTTTCTGTGTAACAAGCTTCTGGTTAGGATTTGGTGGCAGTGATTTTTTACCCATTGCCCTCACTGCAGTCAGTGTGGGACATTGTGGAACAGCTTCATCCATATAATTTCTCTTTTTAAAAATCCTAAACCCGGGGCGCCTGGGTGGCGCAGTCGGTTAAGCGTCCGACTTCAGCCAGGTCACGATCTCGAGGTCCGTGAGTTCGAGCCCCGCGTCAGGCTCTGGGCTGATGGCTCAGAGCCTGGAGCCTGTTTCCCATTCTGTGTCTCCCTCTCTCTCTGCCCCTCCCCCGTTCATGCTCTGTCTCTCTCTGTCCTAAAAATAAATAAACGTTGAAAAAAAAAAAATCCTAAACCCAATCCTCTACTGTCTCAGGCAAATTCCCACTAAAATTCCCTTTCCTGCATGAACTCTCTATAACTGATAGACCCATTCAGTACTGATTTTTCTTCTTAACAAGGACACCTGAGGAGAAAATGAAGAATGTTAGAAGAACTAAAAGACATTATAGTCAAAGGTATGTACCAAGCCCCACCAAGTGTCAGGTAATGTGATAAATGATGGGATGGGAGTATTAAATAATTTCACAAGATCTAGTCTAGGTCTTAATGGAGTTGTAAGTTAGGAAGATTAAAATAACATGCAAAGAGCAAACGTTAAAAAGTGAAAGCAGTGCAGTTTTTGGGGGTGGGGATGGGATATAGGCTTTCTATAAATTCAGAAAGGAGAGACAGATTATAGGAGACTGCAGGAATCTGATGCAGCCATTTTGGAGGAATTGAGACCAGAAGAATACATAATGTTTGACACAGAGAGAGACAGAGGCATTGCAGGGAACATAGGGAGGTAGCAGTGAGGAGGATGAATTTGTGAGAAAGTGATAAGAAAGGTAGGACTAACATAGAAAACATAGGCTAGGAAAAAGCCTCTGGGAAAGCAGGTGGGTTGATAAAATGACGAGTGGATGATGGAGGTCACTGAAAGCTAGCCAAAGGGGCTTACTTTTGTGTAAAAAATCGGGAACTACTATGAAATTTTGAATACTGAAGTGATATATAATGAAGATACTTTCTAAAAAAGGGTGTGGCAGTGGTACAGAGGGTGGTTGGGAGTGGGCAAAATGGGGCAAAGGGCAAGAAAGACTTTAATACTGGCAAATGTTTTGTTCAACTTGGTGGGAGGAATTACACATATATGTAGTAACTTGCTGGTTGTGTGGGGAACATAGAAGAGACAGGTTTTGTCCTTTATAATTTAATGCAGACTTTGGAATTATAAAATAATATAAATTTTTAGGAAATTAGGGTTCAAATGAAAAGTTATAGATTTTTAAAAATTATCCATGTCATCAAAGTCTATTTACACAAAGTATCGATAATTTTAAAAATTCCTTCCTGAGATGGTCTTATATCACCTTTGTCATTCTTTTTTTTTTTTTTAATTTTTTTTTCTTTTTAAAAAAAAATTTTTTTTTTTTAACATTTATTTATTTTTGAGACAGAGAGAGACAGAGCATGAATGGGGGAGGGGCAGAGAGAGAAGGAGACACAGAATCGGAAGCAGGCTCCAGGCTCTGAGCCATCAGCCCAGAGCCTGACGCAGGGCTCGAACTCACAGACCGCGAGATCGTGACCTGGCTGAAGTCGGACGCTTAACCGACTGCGCCACCCAGGCGCCCCTAATTTTTTTTTTCAACGTTTATTTATTTTTGGGACAGAGAGAGACAGAGCATGAACGGGGGAGGGGCAGAGAGAGAGGGAGACACAGAATCGGAAACAGGCTCCAGGCTCTGAGCCATCAGCCCAGAGCCTGACGCGGGGCTCAAACTCACGGACCGCGAGATCGTGACCTGGCTGAAGTCGGACGCTTAACCGACTGTGCCACCCAGGCGCCCATCACCTTTGTCATTCTTAATGTGTATTCGTGTTTTCTCTTTTTTCTTAACAGATTTTCCAGAACTCTTGGCTTAATAAATTCCAACTTTTGTTTTGCTTTTAAATTAATTCCTACTTTTATTATTAGACTTTTCCCTTCTTCATTTTGGCTTATTTTGCTTATTATCCTTTTTTAATTTCTTGAATTGAAGATTTGGCTCCGTTATTTGACTGTTTATTAATAAATGTATCAAGGCTGCACATTTTCTTATGGGTTTTGGTTTGAACAAATCCACGGGTTTTTATATGTAGTGTTATCATTAGTGTTAATTTTTAATGACCCGCAGTTTTAACTTTTAGTTCTTTGAACTGGAAATTATTTAGAATAACGTAAGTGGTTAATTTCCTTCCAACTCATTTATTGACTATCTTTTAATTATTAATTTCTAGCTTTATTGCATTTTCAGAGAATATAGCTCTTATGAATCTTTCCTATTGCTTCTTTGAGTCATAATATATGCTCATCTTTTGGTAAATGTTCTATAGCTGTATATATATGTGTGTGTGTGTGTGTGTGTGTGTGTGTGTGTGTGTGTATACACAAGTTTATTTTTCATCTCCTTCTTTCTCTTTCTTTCTCTGAGAAATATATATTAAAGTACCCCATACTTATTATTGTCAAATTAGTCTTATATTTCCGACAGATTTTGCTTTATAGTTTTCTGATGCAACCTTGTTTTTGAATAAAAGTGGGCTCATTCATGAACTCATTCAGTCCATTTTTGAATTCAGCAAATAACTATTGAGAACCCACTGTCTTCCAGGTCCCGGGTTGAACTCTTAGATTATGACAATGAGCAAGACAGACTCAATCCCTAATGTCCTGGAATGTGCAGCTTCTAAAGAAGGTGACATGAACACGACTCAGTGATTGTCACTAGGCATGGAGGATGAGTGACAGGAGAAGTACATAGTGCCATAGGAGATTTAGCAGGTAGTTATACATGAATCAAAAGGGCTAGGAAAGGCCTCCCCGAAGAAGTAACATTTAAGTTCAAATAGGCACATTTTAGGATCTGAAAGCAGACCCTGTCAGCCAGGGTTCTAGCAGGAAACTTGTGCACACAAAAATTGCAAAATTTGAGGAGAGTTTATGTGGCTCTAGTTATAAAAGTGCAAGCAAGATGTAGGAAACATATAAAGGATAGTGCTATGCTCTGGGACAAGGATCCGTCCAGGCCTTGAGTGGAACAAACTGATTACTGGAACCTGGAGCTAGAGAGGCTGTTTGGACAGACCATCTTAAAGAGCTGACCTTGTGATAGAGGGTCAATGTCAGCCTAGGTGAATCTCACAGGGAAGACAGGGAAGATGCTGGGGGAATAGATACCCTGACCTTATGCTCCTCTTCTTCCTCTTTATCTCTGCAGGTGCTCCCCTTGGGCCAAAACCAACTAATGCAGACAAGAGAGTCTGTTGATGCAGTTCCTACAGTTCAGCCACCTGGGGCACAGAGCAGGGTGCAGAAGGATGGAGAGAGGACCCGGAAAAGCAAACAGGAGATACTAAACACACAGTCCAAGGTGGGGGAAACTGAGAGATGGGAGATAAGGCCAGAGAAGTAAGCCCAGATCAAGGAAGGCTTGTGAGACTTCGTGATGATCTTAGGTTTTGTCCTATGGGAAATGGGCAGTCACTGGTTAATTTTAAGCAAGAGTGAAATTATCACCACTGTGTGTTTCAATAACTGGCTGTAGTGAGGAAAATACCTGGATGGAATGATGATTTCCTTCACTTCACTAGGATGGGGACACTGGAGGAGGTGGAGTGGTGAGATAATGAGCTTAATTAATTTGGGGCCTTTCAAGATTAAAGCATCTAGGTGGGTTTGTACTGAGAAGGGGCTGGGTCACTGACACCAATTCGTCAGTAGAGACCAGTTAATAGGTATTTCAGAGGTTAGAAGTTGATGAGATGGCTTAGAATCTGTGTGTAGTCTAGGGGCAGAACGTTTTTCCTTTCTTCCCTTCTAGGTTCTCTGCCTGGTCCAATAATTAACTTGATATAAGACAGATTAATAGGAGAAAGGAAATTTAATTTAGTGCATATGGAAGCTTCAAAGATAGGAGACCTGAGGGCAAGTTGAGCAGTTGAGGCTTATTTGCCATCCTGAGCTAAGGAAAGGGAAAGGGATAGGGGCCTGGGGCTTCCCTAGGGAGGAGGGGCATTCACAAGATGACACAAAGAGCAAATATTTGGAAATCAGATGTTTGCCCTGCCATATGAATAGATTTTTCAGATATAAAGTTGTCCCTGGTAATTCCTCTCCTGTGCCAGGCTCCCTATCTAAATTCCTTTAGGTAGTTTAAGGGGGAAAGTAAAAGTTTTTAAATCTGCTGGATTTTGATTGACTTCAGCTCAAAATAATCCGCATGCTAAAGTGGCACATTTTGAGGTGGCATATTCTGTTCCCCTTTAGTGGAGGGATTAGGAACCCCAGAACTCAAGAAACTGGTAGAGAAGGTACAGCCTTCAAAAGAAGAGGAAAGTAGGGAGGGCTAAGAAGGTAGGAGAAAAACCTGGAGAACTTTGAGAAGTCATGCTTTTGAGTCCTTTCATGACAAGTGTACTCCCAGCATGCACTGAGTCAGGGTGGGCTTTTGTTATGCCGGATACCAGGACAACACTAGTGAGGTCATTTCAAGTAAGGGGGAAATTCGTGCTGACATTTGATAGACTTTCTTTATCTCCCAGAGTAACTGTGCCCTAGAATTCTGAAACCCTTTAAGGAAGATATGGATTTGAGTTTTCTTTTTGGAAAATCTGCATGCCTGCAGATTCTGCTTTTGTGAAGCTGGTGTCCAAAGCCAGAATGTGCCATGCGGTTGCAGAGAAAGGTATACAGTCCATGTGATTTGACAGTATTACTATAACTGAATCATCTATTTTTGTTTCCCTTCATCACTAAATCCAGACTATTGAAAAATAATTAGGAATGTCTCAAGACATGTGGTCCATTAGATTTCCTCTCACAAAGAAATCTTTAAATGTCCGGATATCAAACTAAATAAAAAATGGCCAGCTATTTTTTCTGTCCAACCTAGATGTGTATGGAACCAAGATTTTATAGTTTAGGTATCAGGAAGGACTTACCTGATTCAGAGCCAGAATGGCCTTACATGTGCTAAAAAATAAAATTCTCATACAAATAAAGAGTGAGTCTGTGTCCAAGTTTTATTAAAGTTTTTGGTGAGAGAACATTAGTAATCAAAATAGCTGATTTCACAAGTGCTTACAGGAAAAAAAGATATAAATGTACAGATAGCAAAATAAAATATCGGTAGAGTTGATACAACAATTTGAGGTTAATTTGTCTTCCAGGCTATGAACTCTTAACACCTCTTCCATTTCTGTAGGTTAACCTCCAATACACAGGAGTGTAAACCATATGAGCCTTTCTCAGTTATGGATTGCTAGGTAAATATGCTGTGACAGCCAAGTTACATTCCCTGAAAGTGTCAGGTAAGTTCTTACTGGGAAATGCTCTTGCATGATAGAGAGAAAAAAAAAAAAAGATCTGGCAATCATCATTTTTTTCTCCCAAGGGACAACTTTCTCTTTCACAATGTTATTAATGAATGGCCATGGCATTTAAAACTGCCTTTCCCAAGATAAAGACACATGTGTGTTTTGTTTTGAGGAAGCAAATTATGCTCAGAGACTGACTTTGTCTTTGTCAGCAATCTATTTAATATGGATTCACGGAAGGAATTTCACAAGCCAATAGCATGCAGGAAAATGTCTCTTAATAAGCCAATAAAGAAATAATACTCTGAACCAATGATAGATTAATCACACTATTGTCCCAAGCAAGGGGAGATGAAAGGAAAAAAGTTCATATTTAGTTGAGGTGTACTTTCTTTTTTTTAAATTTATTTTGAGAAAAAGGAACAGCACAACTGGGGGAAGGGCAGAGAGAGAGAGAGGCAGAGATTGAGAATCCCAAGCAGGCTCCAAGCTGCCAGCTCAGAACCCAGGAAACTGAGATCATGACCTAAGGCAAAACCAAGAGTCAGAAGCTTAACTAACTGAGCCACTCAGGCACCCCCTGAAGTATACATTTAATAGGAGTTGGTACTTGGGGAGAGATGGCTTAGCCCCACCAAAAGCTGATGTCCAGCTGTGAGCCCCAGAGTAAAAGTCTCCTGTTGCTAGAGCATGTTGCTAGGGAACTGTGGGGTTGGTGTTGAGGGACAGGTTGTTCTTCATGGGGCCACTGTATGGCTTTCTTCAATGTTGGTAAAACAGATCTTTACCTTGGCAGAAGCTAATTGCCCCATGGTTTTTTCAGAGATCTCTTTAGGTCAGCAGAGGTCCCTTGTTCAGACCAAGCACTCTCAGATACTCCTCACAAACCCTTGGTAATTATGTCCTAAATGTACCCTTGACATAGTCACTTCTTCGTGTTTTTATTGATAAGCCCTCAGTGGGGCCCCTCAGTAGCTCAGCTACTGAGTTCTTATTGGTAAAAATAGATAATATGATAACACTCTGACACAATGTATTTCATTCTTCTACCAAAACAACTTTCCTCCAAAAACCACTTCATGCTTTTTTGTCTGTCACAAACCAGTGGATTGAAACAACTTCATTTAAGTTATAAACAAGTTGATTTGAAATCATAACACACCAATACACATTAGTGTGCAAAATGACTTTGTGTCACGCAGGAACTCAATCCTTATTGCTTTCTAACTCCTCAGTAGCTATTCTTCTAATCCAGAAATGTCCAACAGATTTGAGGCAATTTATTAGGCTGATTGAAATTTAAGGCTCTTTCCTTCAAATTCCCTGCTTATTTTCCTCACACCTCCTTCCTGAATGAAGACTTCCACTTACTGAGAATGAATCAGTAATATTTAGAGCAGTCCAATGCAGTGATCTTCAAACAAAGGAGCAGATAGATGTTTTAAGGGAATCAACATCTAGATCCTCAACTTCTCTGTGTGTGCTTTCCTGAAAATGATCTGCCGGAGAACTTGACTGTGGTTTTCATTTCACAACTGTGCTTCTTCACATTACACAAGAAAGAATCTTTCTTCTGCAGTTTAAAAACACCAGGACAAAAAAAAAAAAAAAAAAAAAAAAAAAAAAGAAAGAAAAGAAAAAAAAACAACTCTAAGACATTAAGGAAAGGAGTACTTCTTTTTGTTTGTGTAGGGAAGCCTCCTTCAATCAAATCATTATAGATCCCAGTCATTTCATTAAGATATGCATTTGCAAAGAACTTTTTACCTTTTATGTTAAAAATCTTTTTGAAATGGTAGTATCTTTAAGTAATTTTCATCAAATGTGCATTATTAATAATTGTGTTTACAATTCAACTCTGAAAAAAAAAACAGAGCAATATGGTCCGAGGAAATAAAAAGAATAATAATTTCGATCTCATACAGGTTTTTGTCGCAGAAATTTTGAGTCAATAAAAGAATTTTAATGAAAAATATGTGATATTAAATCTTCAGGAGTTGAAAGGAAATATGATTTTAAGGAAAGGAAAAAAGCAATTGTTATTGTATCTTCAATTGTTAATGGAGACTTTGTTCATAAATTTTAATTGGGTATTTATGGGTAGCAAATCACTTTAGTATTAAGATTTCATCGCATATATTTAAAAGCTCTTCTAAAATTTTATTTGAAAATGTCAATATTTATAATACAGTGGAATTTATAACCTCCATAGCTATTTAAACATTTACAGTAATGATCAAATATTTTAGAACTCATCTTCAAAATGTGTGATCACATAGTTTCCCTAAGTTTGACTGCCATTAATCTAATGCACTGGTTGGTCTACAAATATGAACATGCCTTGATGGCATGCAGAATTACTGTCAACGTATATGTGTGTGTAATCCTTTAGCCATTCTTAAATTTGTATCTTCTATAGGCTGGTGGAAAATATCACTGAAATTCATGAGGCCGCTTGAATGTTTCTCCTTAAATGTGAGTATGAATGAAGTAAGACAGAACAAGGGACTCTTAGATCTGACAGCATTCATCCTTCTCAATTTGCAGACATTGTGTGCGAGAAATTATCAAACTGTCATTCTGAGATACTGTCTCTACAGTATCTAAGGTTATCTGCCTTAGCTTCCCCATTAAGCAGAAGTGTTTCCTTCTGTCAAGAGATTGAAACTTCTGTTTAAAATGACTGATTCCTGGGGCGCGTAGGTGGCTCAGTCAAGCACCTGACTCTTGACTTCGGCTCAGGTCATGATCTCATAGTTTGTGGGTTTCAGCCCCACATCAGGCTCTGTGCTGACAGTGTGGAGCCTGCTTGAGATCCTATCTCTCTTCCTTTCTCTGCCACTCCCCTGCTTGTGCGCTCTCTCTCTCTCTCTCTCTCTCTCTCTCTCTCTCTCTCAAAATAAATAAATAAACTTAAAAAAAAATGACTGATTCCTGGTGGTGTAGAGAATAAAGCCTCCAGAGAGGAGTAGATCTAAGAATAAAAGCCCAAGTTAAGAGGAGAGTGAGTGCTTTAAAGCCTCATGCTGCCAGTTTTTGTTTACCACCAAAGCAGGCTACAAGTGATAGCAAAGCACATTAGTAAGAAGCAAAATAGGCATAGGGATTAACTAATGCAGTCTCCATACCTAAAGGTTGTACTCTGATCAAGTTCTTAAGCAAAGGCTAAGATTAATATAGGCACGTGTAATATTTGTGATTTATAATTAGAAATATATATTTGATCTGTGTCCCCACTTCTGACACACAGCATCCAAAACTCTTGGAATTTCATTTCGTGAAAGGGATAGAGGTGTCTTTTGTTTATGTTAATGAAGCGATTTAGGAAAGGCACCTAAGGATGGCTGGTGGCAGAGGAGCCAACCATATGATTAGAGGGTTCGAACTTCCAACTGAACAGTAAAGTCCTGGCTTAGTAAGGGGTCCCCACCAGGACTCTGTTCTAACACTATGACTGTCTCCTCCCAACCTGTGTGCATTCCGATATTCATACCAAATCCAAACAGGCTATTAGATATCAGGCTAAAAGTTTTTAATATCATCCCTACCTGGAGGGAAACACAATACATACAACACATGACAAATATAACAAATAGTCTAGTAGGTGAGAAAAAGCTAATGTGGGCTAATGGAGAAACACAAAGAAAAGGTTTTTAAAGTTTAAATTAAGGATATTGAGATGGGGAAACTACCCTGAAATACCCGGTGTGGAGGCCACTTTCAGGCAAGTAGGCTTGAGCATTGGAATGTAGAAAGGACCACGGCGTCCACCTGGCTGAATATAAACAGGCCCATCAGATGACCCACCTCAAAATATCCATCAGCCCTAACTGACCAATGGGCTACTTACAACCAGGCACAGTTACCAAAAAGGGAAGATCCCATACATCACCATACGGCCTCATCTTCCCCCTGTAAATATGGCCCCCACCCACTGCCTTGTTGCAGGCAGCCTGTCCTCTGCTGTCCTGCCCACCACTCCCTGGCAGTGTATTCAATAAACTTTTATGCCTTTGTTCTGCCTCAGGTGAATCTTTTCACTGTCCACCGGCTTCCACCTGATCGTCACCCCACATTTGGGGACCTCCATCCTATCCTGAGACACCCCATTGAGACACCACCCCTGGGTGAGCCCAGTGTAACCACAAGAGTCTTTGTAAAAGGGAAGCAGGAGGGTCAAGACAGAGAAGGACATGATGTGGCGGTGGTAGTAGGGGTCAAAATGATACAGTTGCAGGTTTTGAAGATGGAGGTCAGCCACGAGCCGGGAGTGTGGCAGCCGCTGGAAGTTGGCAAAGTCTCAAGGTTTCACTACCCTTCCCTCAACCCCACCCTGAGACTCCAGAAGGCAAGCCGGCTCCCTTGCCAATGCTTTGATTTTAGGTTGGTGTGACTTCTGACCTTCAGAAGATAAGATAATAAATTTATATTGTTTAAACCACTAAATTTGTGATTATTCGTTTCAGCAGCGATAGGAAACCAATACGGCAGGTTATAAGTCTGAGGCTGCTGGTGGCTGTTTTTGCCATCACTTGGCCAAAGCTTACTTCGGAATAAAGCCAAAATAAAGAAGAGCTAGTGCAGGGCAAGTTATGGGTGACATCATTTGAATACTTGGACCCAGACTTCTTGAAGAGGTAGTTAGCTTGGGTTTTTCAGTTTTTTTACGCCAACTAGTTTTTTGGTTTTTTGCTTCAGTCACTTTGACCTGGGCTCTTTCTTACTTGCATATGATGTGGAAAATACTGGGGCTCAGAGCCGACAGCTAAGAAAGAATTCTTGAGCTGTCTTCAGTGCAAAAAGGTAGTTTTATTGAAGCAAAGGGACAAGACCTGTGGGCAGAAATTGCTGCATTGGGGTTGTGAGTGACTGATTCTTCACTTGGGAGTTGGGAGAGGTAAAGACAAAGGGAAGTTTCCAAAAGGACTTTCATATGTTAAAGAAAACTCTCAAGATCCTGGAGGCCTGGCTATTGTCAAGCTAAGGTTGTTTTCCCTCTAAGAAAGTATTAACAGTAAGACAGTAGGAGTTCCTGAAGGAATGTTCTACTCTGCCTGCCTCAAGTATTTGTCAGTGGGCTGCAGGTTATAAGGAAATTTAATTTGATCTACATTTCTTTCTGCCTTTGTTCCCCACATCGCTATACAGCTTTATGTACAGTATTTTTCTTTAATACTTCAATTGTACTCATAATAACCCTGGTTTGGTAACAATATACTTGTGCTCATCTGCAAAAGCGACTGATTGAGCAAATTAAGGTACATCCCAAAGATGTAAAATTTTATAGCCATGGGAACTCATGCAATGGAAAAACTATTTATGTGGGAAAGTATTTCAGAATATATTAGTTTCTCACTAGAGGTAAAAAAAAATCAGAAAAAAAGCACTCACAGCAATACCCAGTCCTATGAAAAACAGCTCAAAAAGTTACAAAAAAGGTTTTCCTATGATAATTTGGGTTTTTTAAAACTACATTCTTCATTGAATAACACAGTGTGACACTTGGAACATTTATGGAGCACCACTGCCAAAAACCGTGTTTTAAATTTAAAATGTAATTGGGGCTCCTGGGTGGCTCAGTTGGTTAAAGGACCAACTCTGGCTTAGGTCATATTCTCCTGGTTCAGGAGTTCAAGCCCTGAATTGGGCTCCTCACTTACAGGGTAGAATCTGCTTGGAATTTTCTCTCTCTCCCTTTCTCTCTCTGCCCCTCCCCCATTTGCACTCTCTCTCTCTCTCTCTCCCTCTCTCTCAAAATAAATAAATAAACTTTAATAAATAAATAAATAATTTTGAAATGCTATTGAAAAATGCATCAGACAAGTTAAAAATATTAAAAATTCACAAGCCAAATAAGTATAAACTAGTATTAAGGTACAAATTCTCTATGTAGAAGCATAATAATGGTACTACTGTTAATTCTACTTTAACTTTAACTAATAATGATAAATGAAATCAGGTAGTATGCAATTATACCCTAGAAAGAGTGAGAACAGTGTGCATATTATACAAGTGTGTGCACATTATAGCACCATTTTCATGCATTTCTTTCTCAAAATATATCTATGTATCTGTCAAATTAATAAGATTGACAGGCTGTAGCATTTGCCACTCTCTGGGGATGCGGAATGTCCACTGATTAATGAACCGTACACACAATGTGTGATTTTAGGCAAGTTAGCCTCTCTGAGGTTTAATTCCTCATATCAAATAGGGTTATCAAGAGTACCTAAAGCATAGATTTGCTCAAACTACTAAGTGCAATAATCCATATTCTGCACCTATCAGAATGTGGGGCACACATACATATGCAATAAGTGTTAGCTACTATTATTATTATTACTATTATTATTATTAAGTATTAGCTATTATTATTATCAATATAATATTGTCATTATTAGTCATTTTCTGTATATCATATAGTCTCTGTTTTCTCTGAGTTAGCCCAGAATCAACTTTTGTTGTATCATGTTTATTGAGGAAATAAGGAAAATACTATCAATGAATTAACTTCATTAAAAAAAATCCTATCTGTGAATTAAGGAATATTGTAGGTATTGTTGCCATTGAAATGAATAAAATTCAGTCTCTAATAAGTAAAGCTTGCTCTTAAAACAAACAAACAAACAAACAAACAGACAAACAAAGAATACACTTAGGGTTGAAAACCTAAGGGAAAAAAGAGGAAATGGTCAGCACTACCTGGGCAAGTTGGGGACAAGGACTTCGAGAAGAGGAGACACTTCAGAACACCTTGAACACTAGAGAAGTGGCTGAGTGGGGATGGGCATTCCATGTTGAGGGACCAGTTATTTTTATTACTATTTTGAGAATTACTAAGGTTTACAGACATCCTTTCTGTGTTTCCTCTGGTTTGATAGAATAGTATGTTTTTTCTCTGGAGAAGCTGATGATTCCCTCTCTATGCTCCTGGTACCCCAACCACTCACCCTCCCCCTTCCCCCGACCTCTGCACAGATGCTGAGGTCTGAGGTTTCTGTAAACTTCCCTCTGTTGCTCCTGTCACTGTGCCCTCCATGAGAGCACACAAATACATCGCAGCATCCTCCAGCTGGGCGGCTGAGATCCTGAGACTGAAGGATTTGTCTGCCTTCTGGAAGTTCACAGAGAAGCGATTATTTGTTGCATTCTCTTGCTTATTAGCTTCTTGGCGAATAATGAGAAGCATCTCCCTGCTGGGAGGCTGTTTGTACCAGAACAAATAATAATTACTGTCACTAGTGTCAAACGTGCAGTCCAGGGTCACAGTCTCTGCCTCATGCACAGACATTTCTGGTTGAGTCTGGGTGACCTTCTGGGCCATGCTGGATCCTGTGGGAAAGAGGAGAGGGTATCACACCAGACAGATAAGGCAGGCAGACTCACAAGCTGATCCCATTCCCTACCACCTTTCGTCTTCTTGATCAAACTTCAGGCAATATCCATAAACTTCTTTGCCCCAGTAGCCAGCACCAATGAGGAGGTAAGATGCCTGTGTACTGATCTTTCTTCCTATTTCCCAGTCCTGTTGGATAAAAGCGAATACGTGTGCCTTTCTTACCAAGATAGGTGGAAACCACAAATACCCACAGCAAACCAGAGCAAACCATGCTGGCGGCTCTCTCTTGCAGGGTGAAAATTCTCCTGCTCTGATCTGAAACCAGGGGATCAGCTGTGCTCAGTGACGTCACTGCTCCAGACCAGGAAATGTATGGCAGGTGGGTGGTTGGTTCTGTCTTGCTTAAAGAAGTGCATCAAAGCTTTTTGTCTTTTGCTTCAGAGAATGAAAGTTTGGTTGTAGTGGCAAATGAAAAGAGATGTCAGAACTGTAATTTATTCTGAGATAACAATCAAGAAGTGAAGGAGCTGGTAAATTGTTTTTGTAAAGATCTAGGAGGGGAGGATAGGGTGGGTGGGGAAAAGACAAGCAAAGCTAATGTAATGACCTCACTTTTCTCTGCCAGCTTTCTCTCTCTTTTTTCTTTTCTTTTCTTTTCTTTTCTTTTCTTTTCTTTTCTTTTCTTTTCTTTTCTTTTCTTTTCTTTTTTAAAGTTTTGAAGCCAATATCCTAATGGTCTCTGGGTTGCCATACACAAGTTTTGGTTATATTGTTCTTTGACCGATTCTGTATTTTAATTATTTCTCCAAACTTCAAAATAATGATAAAGATAACAGCAATGCTCAGATAGTCTAGAGAAAATTGGAACCAGGATTTTGATACCTAATGCACTGTTATTTGCTTGAAGAGTTTATTTTTTATTTTTTTGTAATTTGAGAGAGAGAGAGAGAGAGAGAGCATGTGGGGGAGGGGGAGAGAGAGTGAGAGAGAGAATACCAAGCAGGCTCCATACTCACCCTGATGTGGTGCTCCAACCCATGACCTTGGGATCATGACTTGAGCTGAAATAAAGAGTCTGAAGCTCAGCTGACTGAGTCACCCAGGCCCCGCTCTCCCTTTTTAAAGAATATCTGGCTTAGGTGAGGTCAATGAGCTCTAAAATAACAGTGGCAAATGTTCCCATAAGGACTTTTGTGCACATGTATTCATGGCTGCGTAAATGAAGAGTCAGAATAATTGGTATAAAACTTATCTGGGAACAGTCTGTGCTGCCCATTTGACAGTGTTTCATTGGCACGCCATTTTTCCTCATGCACACATTCTCCTATGAGGAGACAACGGAGCTAAAATGAAAACTCATACGTATGGAACCACTCATTTGCATTAATTTTCTCTTCCTACCGAGTTTTTGCCATCCAGTCTTAAAAAAGGCCATCTCTGTGGTCCAGCTTTATGTAAACTTTCCCTCTGCATAACAGAAAGGGGAACAAAAGATAAGTTAAAAGCTGTCTTGCTGTATAGGGCACGGTGGCCTTACGTCTTCCAACCTGTTTATAAGTTCCACTCGGGAAGTGTGGTAAATAGTAGGCATTTTGCCACCGACGCTGCTCTTAACATCAGAAAACTTAAAGCACAGCCTGGTGAATTGCTTTAGTTGGTACACTCCTTTCTCCTGTTTGTTTCGTGACGAAATTTCTACCATGCCTACCATTTTCTGGTTGGGGTCATATGACATTTGCAAAACTGTGATTATTTTTCAATTTCTCCCTTTTTCTCTTTAGTTTTTATAGGAAACTCTAGATTGATGGACTGTCTTTTGTCTCCATCTCAGTCCCACTGAAGCTATGAATTCACAAAGGAGGCTCTCAGGAGGGAGTGTTTTCTGCCTCTTTCCTGCGTTCACTGCACACGCGATGATGTTTGGGGATCCCTAGCCAGAGCGTCTTTTCCTGATCCTCTGGGCCCCACCAATCAGAATTTTAATATCTTCTATCCATCATCTGGTCAGCCCCTAGCTGCCACAGCTGATCAGGCCATTGAACTCTGAAGATGGAATAAGATAATTCATATGAAAGAATTTTCAAGTGGGCAAATATGGGGGTGGGCAGAAAGCTGAATTTACCTTTCTCCTTTTTCTTTTTTTAAAAGATAGATATTATATCTAGATGATCCTTGCTTTTGCTTTTGTTTTTTTTTTTTTCTTTTAAGTCAGAACAGTCATTAGGTTGGGTTGTTTAGGAAACCTATAGAAGGTGGTGAGCAAATCCAGATTATAGATTATTAAGCAGAAAGGAAGGATGAAGCGAATAGAGGAAGAGGTTAAAAAACAAAAAGCAGGGGCTCCTGGGTGGTTCAGTCGGTTGAGCCTCCGACTTTGGCTCAGGTCATGATCTCAGGGTCCATGAGTTCAAGCCCTGCTTGGGCTCTGTGCTGACAGCTCAGAGCCTGCAGCCTGCTTCCGATTCTGTGTCTCCCTCTCTGTCTGCCCCTCCCCCCACTCATGCGCGCACGCGCGCGCGCGCGCGCGCGCGCTCTCTCTCTCTGTTAAAAATAAATAAACATTAAAAAATATTTTAAAAAAACATAAAAAAAACCCCAAAACAAAAAGCAGTGCCCCATGCGGGCAGTCTGAGAGAGTTTACTGTGCTCCCTTGGGATAGCAATAGTATCTGGCAACTACCATCACAGGATTGCTCACAGGATTTGACTATAAAAAGTCAAAACTAGGAGAAAAATACGTGGACATCACATGTCTACTCTCACGTTCTCATGGAAGAAGTTTGACAGAGGCAGAAACTAAGGCGCTTCAACAACTCATGGCCCAAGTGCGAGAAGCTGCTCGAGACATCAGGACACTCCCTTTTGGCTGGGTGGATCTCACGGAAGAACACTGAGGGTCCCGGCCCCAGTCACGTCTGCCATCTCCTGTGTAGTATTCTCATGATCTCATTTCCGTATTTGAAAATACAGTGAACAAGAAAACTGGTGAAAAAAATCTTTTTAAAAAGTTTTATTTATATTCTTTATATTCACTGACAATTTTCTTTTGTCAGAGGAGATGATGGGGACTGTTTACTAGCTTCTGACTGGTGGTCCCCATGCAGGGTGTAAGTCCCAGTGCACTTGGGTGCTCTTTGGGGACCGTGAGCTTCCTCTAGCACAGAGTTAGGTGGCTGAGTCTCTCAAGTGCACAGTCTGGATGTGCAGGGAGGCGGGGAGCTGGGACTAACACAGGATCATCCCTTGTGCTCCAAAGCCCTGTTGACCCAGAACAAAAACAAAAGCATCAGATTTATTTTACATACTTTCCATACTATACCCGTGGATCTGAAATACGGTTCAAGCAATTACAGTAAATATTAAAATTCTTTCCTCCTTGGATCATCAATTTTAGGAAGGATTTTTTTCTCTTTTTTCATTTGGTGATTAATTTTCTTAAAAAGAAAATGTTAAAGAGCAGATTACAAAATTCATTTGTTCTTTGAGTCCCTTCTACAAAAGATAGACACTAGTTCTTGGAAACTTCTGGGTCCTCTGGGTTCCTGATGACATAAATTCTCCCAGCTGGGGCGCCTGGGTGGCTCAGTCGGTTGAGCATCCGACTTCGGCCCAGGTCATGATCTCGCAGTCCATGGGTTTGAGCCCCGCATCGGGCTCTGTGCTGACAGCTCGGAGTCTGGAGCCTATTTCAGATTCTGTGTCTCCCTCTCTCTCTGACCCTCCCCTGTTCATGCTCTGTCTCTCTCTGTCTCAAAAATAAATAAACATTAAAAAAATAAAATAAAAAAAATTCCCCCAGCTGAAGACACCAGATCATAAATGTGGCTCCTAGAAGCTCATTTATATTTGGCCTTCCTAAGTCCACAGAAGATTTGATTCTGGAATGTGGAAATCTGACCTAGACTCTTCAGATAAAGAAGGGTTTGTTCCAGAGTTTTCATATGTGTGAGGGACAGAGATGCTGGAATAAGAGACAGGTTTTTGCAAATAACTGTTGTCAGTGAATGCAAGCAGTGCTCTCTTCAGGTCAAAGAAATAATAACAGAGGCAATTCCTATGATTCAGTCCTCTACACAAGAAGAACTTGGTTTTGTCAAGAAATCTGTTCTGGAAGTAATGTGTTTATATAAATTTCAGAATTCTGTTTACACTCAATGAAGAGAACTTGATATTTAGAATGTACCTTATTCTTCCCTTTATCACTGCTTTTAAAAATCCTACCTTTTATCCTGTCTTACCTTTTCAAAGAAAACTTTCTGTGACAAGGTTAGAATGTACCGATTTTTCTGCTTAATATTCTTCATGAATATATGATGATTATTAAATATGTTTTAAGCATAATCTTTAGCTTTACCGAACACTTCCCATCTGCCTGACACTGTGCCAAGAACACTGAGGAATGTTGAAGTATACAAGGGAAAATTCTGTCCTCCTAGAGACTAGAGTAAGAAGCAAGATCGGTACCTTGAAACAATACCAAATGCTTACAAAGGTAAGGTCATGGGGCACTTGGGTGGCTCAGTTGGTTGAGCATCTGACTTGATTTGGGCTCGGGTCATGACCTCAGCATCGTGGGATCAAGCCTGCATTGGTTGGGCTCCATGCTGAGTTTGCAGCCTGCTTGAGATTGATTCTCTCTCTCTCTCTCTCTCTCTCTCTCTCTCTCTCTCTCTTTCAAAAAAAGAAGGTATAACACTGAGAGTCAAATTGTATGGTTCAGATTCAATGCCTAATTGCATGACATTAGAAGAAAAGGAATTCAAGGATTCTCTGTTAGAGATGAATCTTTGGATGAGATAGAGCCTTAAGGTGTGCTTATATAGGACTAATATGATTTAGCCAGCCTGAGATATACATAAAAGTATATTTGGTAAATTTGGGTGAGCAGAACAAGCAGAAAAGAAATTCAAGAGCTTGAAGTGTTTATGGGTCAGTGAGGAGAATAGACTGAAATAGAGCTATGTTTTGGGAGGAAGTAAGAATGAGGTTTAAAAAGTAGAGGGTGAGCAGACATAGGGAAGGGGATAATGATAAAGAGAGTTTAGATTTGGTACGTAAAGTTTCTGTGCAATGAAAAGACATGATCACACATCTGCAGAGCCTGGAGTTTCATATATGTGACCTGTTCGAATCAGATCAGACAGATCTGTTGAATCACATGGAAGATTTCCAATTAATCACTCAAGTACCCACCTGCTGTTATTAGCAACCAGCCCAGTAAAGTTCACCTCAGACTCTCTTCTGTTCTTTCTCTATGAAATTTTCAAAGAATGTGTTAATTTTTCTTGTCCCCAAATAGAGCCTGAAGCAAGGACTCAGGTGAAAGTAGTTTATTTAGGAAGCAATCTTAGGCAGCAGGAGTGAGAAAATAGGTAGCATAAGATTGGAACTTGATTCTGCCAGGATCTCCTGGTAAGCACACAGGAAGTCCCTCTGGGACCCTCTGCTGGAAGGCAGGGAGCTAGGGCATGCCTTCGTCCTCCCTCCCACTGGTTGGGACTTGCCAGCGGAGGTGGTAATTCTTCTTTCAGGCTGTGCTTACCCACAGTCTGAGTGAGCTCCTGAGGAGTCAGAGAAGGCTCTGGGATAAGAAGTAAAAAAATACACAGTGCATGTGTAATGTTGGATGTTATCAGCTTGAGATGGGTGTGAGTGTCCACAGAATTATCTACCATACCTATTGATAGAATTGGAGCTGGGCATTTGGACATGGCCAGAAAGCACATCAGATCTTGATTACAATGCTTTCTTTGCACTACTCAGGTGGGTGTTTGCCCTGTATTATTTTCACTACGTCACTGAGTCTTCAAGGTTGTGGTGGACTGAATTCCGTCTAAAACACTTAATACATGACCTTCAGGCCCCACTTCTTTAACTGGTCCCAAGGCTGTAATTAAAACTCTTTCTCCCCCCCTCCCTACTCTCTAGATTTCCTTGCCATTGGATAGCCATTGGATAGCATTTTACTGGACTTAGATTGCTTGCCTGATAGGGGGACCCAGGCCTTCATTGCTCAGGGGTCTCAGTTCTTGTTTACTTTGTCCTTTTCAAGCCACAACTGCCACTTGCTGTTTTTATTGGGCATGAAATACTCAATGTGAAACACAGATTCCAGACACATTCCTTTTTTGCCCCCATTGTGTAATAACAACCCGATGCTTTATGATAATCAGAGTCAATTACCCCTCCTTTCTTTGCCTGCTGGACATTTGGCACAAGGAGTTTGAAATGGCGTAGGCAGCGGTCATAGCTGCAGGTTCAGTGGAACCCCTACTGGATCCTCTGGTGGAAGCATTCTTCTGCAGGGTCCTAGGAACTCTAATCCAGCAGAGCCTGGGGCTGTAGGAAAGGGCAACACAAATTCTGGAAATGAGTTACAGGGAGTGATAGTAGAAGAGTCTAGTCTACTTCTAGCTCTTCATTTCTAAATTTGCATAATTTAGCTAGGAAGCCACAGCACCATGTATCAGCCATTGGTTTAATGAATACTATCGCTTCCGGGAACACGGCATTCCAACCACTAAGGGTGATGCCGTTGAGCTGGCTTCTTAACTGAGCTTTTAACAAGCCATTCCATCCTTTTTCTAGGTCATCTGACCTAGGTACCATGGGTCTAGGTCAACTTTTTGGTTCATGGTAGGACCAGTGGATCCTTTCCTTGGTCACGCCTTCAACAGTCACATCCACTGTGTTGTAAAATGGGTACCTTGTTCTGAGAGATTCAGTTTTGGACATGGATGGACAATTAAAAGAACAAGCACCAACCAGCAAAATGGAAAACATTATGAATTTTGGAAGCATGAGCTCCCAGGCAAATTATAAAGATTTGCTGGGCAGAGGACATGCTTAGGAAGTCTGATTTGTCACGTATACCATGCAAAGCGAGAAGGGTTACATGTGACACAATGTATGAAGATACTTCGTAAAACTGGGAAACACTACATATGTTATTATTTTTACTGTTATTTTAAGGATTGTAGCTTACAGATATCCATCTCTCTGTGTTTCTTATATTCGGATAGAAGGAGCTTTTATTCCAAGAGAAGTCAATGATTTTCTATGTTCCTCGTGCCCTAGTCACTCCTCCCACCCCGACCTCTGCACAGATGCTGAGGTCTGAGGTTTCTGTAAACCTCTCTCTGTTGCTCCTGTCACTGTGCCCTCCATGAGAGCACACAAATACATCGCAGCATCCCCCAGCTGGGCGGCTGAGATCCTGAGACTGAAGGATTTGTCTGCCTTCTGGAAGTTCACAGAGAAGCGATTATTTGTTGCGTTCTCTTGCTTATTAGCTTCTTGGCGAATAATGAGAACCATCTCCCCACTGGGAGGCTGTTTGTACCAGAACAAATAATAATTACTGACACGAGTGTCAAACGTGCAGTCCAGGGTCACGGTCTCTGCCTCGTACACAGACATTTCTGGTTGAGTCTGGGTGACCTTCTGGGCCATGCTGGATCCTGTGGGAAAGAGGAGAGGGTATCACACCAGACAGATAAGGCAGGCAGACTCACAAGCTGATCCCATCCCCAACCACTTTTCCTCTTGATCCAAACCCGAGGCAGCGCATATCAGCTTTCTGCCTCCCCATAGCTGGGCTCTGAGGCGATGCAGTTCCTGTGCTGTTAATCTCTGGTTCACAGCCCCATTAGATAACACTATGCATGAAGACCTCCACCTTCCTTACCAAGACAGGTGGACACCACGACTGCCCACAGCACACAGGCCAGCGGCATGCTGTCAGCTGTCCCCTGCAGGGTGAGAAGAGGCTCTGGCTCTCAGCTGGGTGTTCTGTGGTCCGCGGCACTTCTGTTTCAGAGCAGGAAATGATCTGACAGGTGGGTGGCTGATTATGTCTCACTGAGGAAAGTTTTCCTAACACTTTCTGGTCTCCCTTTCAGAAAATAGGACTTTGGTTGTATCATTTAAATGAAAATGTGAAAATGTGAAATGTTTTCTGCGTCCTTCTATTCTGGGATGAAAATAAAAGAGACAGGGAGCCGGCAAATTTATTTCTGATACACCCCAATCTCGGAGAGGAGAGTGGGACCTTGGGTGGTGGCTGGAAGTGGCAGGGTTTCCTTTGAGACAATGGCAGACTCTAATTTTTCTTTAAAAAATTTTTTTTGACATTTGTTTTATTATTGAGAGAAAGAGAGAGACAGAGCATGAGCATGGGAGGGGCAGAGAGAGGAGGAGACACAGAATCTGAAGGAGGCTCCAGGCTCCTAGCACAGAGCCCAACGCGGGGCTCGAACTCACAAACTGTGAGAGCATGACCTGGGCCACCCAGGCACCCCTCTAATTTTTCTTTTTTTTTCCTTCAAAAATAAAAATGACAGGGCGCTTAGGTGACTCAGTTGGTTAAGCGTCTGACTTTGGTTCAGGTCATGATCTTACGGTTTGTAGGACTGAACCCCACAATGGGCTCTGTGCTGACAGCACAGAGCCTGCTTCTGATCCTCTGTCCCCCTCTCTCTCTGCCACTTCCCTGCTTGTGTTCTTTCTCAAAAATAAATAAAACATTAAAAAAAACAAAAATAAAAATGACAAAACGAATATGAAACTATGAACAATTAGTTATGAATCATGAGAATATACCTGTTATATTAATGTATTCTACAATTTCCTAACATACAGAATGAGATAAAGATAGATTTTTTTTTTTGAGAGAGAGCGCACATGCACATGCATACACACATACAGTGGGGGTGGGGGCAGAAGAAGAGAGAGAGAGAATCCCAAGCAGGCTCCGCACTGTCTGTGGGATTTGATCTCATGAATGGTGAGGTCATGACCTGAGCCAAAATCAAGAGTTGGACACTTAACCTGCTGAACCACGCAGGCACTCCTAAAGACAGATGTTTGTAACTGGAAAGAGCACTGACTATATTCAGAAGCGGAACATGTGTCTAACTATGCTCGTATTTTCCATGGATTCTTTAAGAAAAAAAAAGTCCTTGTTTGTTCTGTATCAGGAAATGCTAAAACAACTAGCACTGAGTTGCCTCACCCAACTCATATGAAGAATTGTTTTCCTGACTCTCATTCCGTCTTGAGGAAACGTTGTTGAACAAAGAATGTTTTAAAAAAACATACTATGATTCATTAGAATGTTGCTTTTCCAGACAGAGTGACAGAGATACTTATGTAATTCCGGAGTTAGAGTCCCCAAGCTGGGAGTAAGAATGGGGTCTTGTCGCAGACAAGTTAGTGTCTGAGGAGCATGGGTTCTCTGTGACACAGAAGTAGGTGGTTGAGTCTCTCCACTCAGAGAGATGTGCAGGGAGTCATGACAGTTGGGACCAGCCCTGAATGAGGCTATGAAAATCCCATGTTCCACCAAACCCAGTTTGATAGCAATGGAGGAAGGAGCATCATCATTTCTTCTAGATCATCTCCATCTTTGCCCTATGATTTGAATTCCTGTATCTTGGTTTTGGATCTCTGAAAGTCAGTTCTAATACAAGGAATTGTGTGTAAGCAGTTTAGTTCCAGGTCATTCCAGGAAACATTGGTAAGAAGTAAATCAGGAGGGGGAAGGAGGCCAATACAGGATGTTGTCAACAAGCCAATTAATACCATTGGCAGTTGGAGCTTAATCTAACTGGTAAATCTGGGAGACAGCATAGCATACCCTTTGGAGTTATTCCAAGTGAGGCATGAAGGAGCTGGAGAATTCATCCGTAAACTCATTGTTCATCACTGAGTGAGGGCTGCTTTGGGGGCGTTAATTCTCCAGCACATCTGGCTAGCCCTGCACGCTGGCCACATGTGTTCCCATGGCCTGAAAATAGTCCTCAGAGTTGCTGGGTTTTTCAGCATGTAGAGGTGACTGTCAAGGGGATATGAACAGAACACCAATAGCCACTGTACAGCCCGTCCCTTGCACTGCTGGTATCCACTCATGCTCTGTGCCAAATCCGCCCAGATCATTAGGTCTTAAGAAAGATTAACAAAAGGATTAGTGAGACAAATTGTAATCGCAATAGTTGATTTCATGGCTGTAATTCATATATACGATCTCTCTCCATCTACCTTCTATACCACTCATTCTTGATCCTCTCCACCTTTGGCTAATACATCTATTGGTCTAAGTTTCTATCTCAGTGAGATAACCAAGATCTTTACCCCTGATTATCAGGGTCTAAGCCCCTGATTATTCTTCCCTTGTCAGGCCATAGTTGTTACAATTGCCTATTTATAGTAATCACTGCCACAAAAGCACTCAAAGTCACCCCAGTAAATCCCCTGAAATTTAGCCGTATTTTCCCAGTGCCCATTAGGTAGCAACCACCCTATATCCCCATGATAATCACAGTTGATTGCCCCTGCCAGTGTTGTAACCCCCTTCTTGGCCTTCTGGTCTTCTGGCACGAAGACCTCCAAATGACCAAGCAATTTATGTAACATCAGGTTAGGTGAAAAACCTCTGTGTTTCCCTAGTAGCAGTGCCCTCCTTTCCCCTTCAAGGGGAACTGGGGCCCCTGGTTCAGAACAGTGTGAGGACAGGATACATCAACATCCAAGTGAGTCACTGAAGGTGAGAGTCGATGGGGAGATAGTCCTGCTTCCACCCCTTGGCTCCATGTATTTTATCTAATAGGAACATAGCATCATAAAGAATAGCTCTCCAACCTCTCAGAGCACTATCCCTAAACTGGTCCTTTCACTGAAACTTAAAGTGATCATTCCAATGTGGTTTGTGGATAATACTCCAGAAGCGTCAGCATACCCAATGGTCACATGTCCATTGTTACACCTCCTTACTATCAAGCGGATCTGTTGATGCAAAGGTATGTGAAATCCTTTACTCATCATGATAATCAACCAGCCACTCTGAGTCCTCAGTCCATGTTTCTGTGTGTGGCAGTGTGGAGGGAAGGCAAATCATGCCCAGAGTATGCATTAACCCCAACAACCCAATAAGAAAAGATTTCTGCTATCTGCAGGGTGGAAGTGGTCTAATGTAGTCAACTTGGCAACCAGCGGCTGGCTGGTGACCTTGAGGGGTGATTGCATATTAAAGGCTCAGTGTTGTATCTGCTGCTGACAGGTTGGATGTTTGGCAGCAAAGTAGCTAAATCCAATGTAGTGAGAGAAAACCCATGCTTCTGGGCTCATGGAGAACCCCTACTCTGCCACCTTGGCTAATGTGTTCACAAGCCTATGTAAGCACTGAAATGGACTAGAGGGGCACCTGGGTGGCTTAGTTAGCTGAGCGTCTGACTCTTGATTTTAGCTCAGGTCATGATCTCACGGTTCATGGGATTGAGCCCAGAGTCGGGCTCTGTGCTGACAGTGCAGAGCCTGCTTGGGATTCTCTCCCTCTCCCTCTCTTTCTGCCCCTCCCCCACTCACACTTGTATTCTCTCTCACTTTCTCAAAATAAATAAATATCTAAAAAAAAGAAAAAAGAAATGGACTAGAGACAGGCTGGTGATGTCCTCTGAATGGGTCATCTTTTCCACATGGACATTGAGCTCCTTGTAGTGAATGCTTTGTGGTGGGTATTGATGTGAGACACAATGACCAGAACACTGTGCCTGCACTCACTGCTTCTTGAGTTCATCGGTGCCCCAAATGTGACTCGTCCTCCTCCCACTCACCTGCTCAGGGTTCTGATCCTAGAAAGAGCAGTTGTTTGGGACTTTGAAAGACCTCTGGCTAGTAACTTCTGGTTATACCCCTTGACTCTTCCCTAACCAGCCAGCCTCCACTTTTCAGGAGGAACCAGACTTTCTATCGTACTGTGTTATCTTTACACTTCGTCCTTTATAAACTTTATACCATTTTCCCTCAGCTTTTTGTTCTTGATCTTCTAAGCCAGCCTTTTCAGAATGTCAAAATATATTTTCTTTCACTACTGAATTTGATGGTCATGGCTTTTAAGATTTTGTATTTTCAATGTATTTGTAAAAGTCTACAAAAGAGCTCAAGGGCAAGAATTTTATTCTGTTCTCTCTTTGTTCTTTAGTGCTCTCCCCTTTCTGGTGTTAAGCCTCAGGATCTTGGACTAGGTTTAATGGAGTAAGGACTTCACACTGAGAAACAAAATACATTAGATGGTATTTGAAAACATTATCCCTCTGCCCAAGATCTTCAAATGAAATATTTGACATCAGGTTATTAAAAGCCCCTCGTGTTTGCTCAAAGTTAAGTTCAGCGCCCTGGAGCCCTTGTAGAAGTTGGCGCAGGGCTGAGCAGGGTTTGGGTGCAAGGCACAGGTGTCTGAGAAGCACTGTGCTATCCACTGCACACAGGAAGGTGGCTGAGTCGTAGAGGAGCGAATCTTTCAAGTGCAGAGAAAAGTGCTGGTCCCCTTTGTTAGACGTGGCTGTAAATCTTCCTCTGATCTTCTCTTTCTCATTTGATCGAATATGTATCAGAGTGTGGATGCCTTCCGTGGGATCCTGCCTAAACCATTGGAAGAAATCCAGAGTACTGTCTCTGTAAGTGCAGTTTATTGTGAAGCTCTCGCCTTCCTGGACTGTCAGGGAAGGAGGGCTCTGTTCCACTGGATGCTGTCCATTTGACCCTGTTCAGAGAGAGTGACAAGACTTTCATACATAAGAAACTGTTTTGTTTTGTTTTGTTTTAAAGAATTTTCCCTGAGGGACCCCGAGGATCCCTCTGGATTTCATTTCCAGAGCTGCACCCTATCCCTTCCCCTCCCCCTCACGCACAGGTTAGCTTCACACACAGGAGCATCAGCAAGGCTTGTAGGGCAGTCTCCATTCCTGCTTCTTCCTGGAGTCTCTGACCATTCAGTTTGGAGGCCTGGAACTGACAATGTTCATTGAGCCTGGTTCACTGTTCTGGATTCTTCTGCCTCTTTTGGTTTGGAAGCTTAGGTGATCTTCATACTGTTTTCACAACC
Source organism: Felis catus (assembly GCF_018350175.1). Classification (NCBI taxonomy): domain Eukaryota; kingdom Metazoa; phylum Chordata; class Mammalia; order Carnivora; family Felidae; genus Felis; species Felis catus. Next base: position 72,812,100 of record NC_058373.1, on the reverse strand, counting down.
AATCAAAAGCTGATCTGTCACGTCAAACTCATCATTGAATATACTCTTTCCTGCCTCTCCCATCACTCAGTCTAGTTCCCAGCCAATCACTTTTGCCAGTGGAATCACTGCCCCCAGGTGGTCTGAACTTTTTTTATTATATTTTTTTTCCTTTTTTTCCCCTTTAATACAATGTAACTCATTATGCTAGATCAAAGGATGATAGAACATACAGAGAGGGGGGAAGCAAACAAAATAGAAAAAAAACAAAACAAAACATAGTGTTAAAATGTTTTCCAGTAATGATGACTGTCTGAATCTTCTTAGTGCCTGGAATGCTCTTCCTTCCACTGCTCACCTTTAATGAAAATCTACAAAGTTCATTGCCTATATGACCCCATACTACATTCTAAGGGATATAAATCAAAGGTTGAGAAAAGACCTGATCCTTCTCCTCAGTTGATTAGGGTCTGTCATGGCTTTGTTGTATCTTTCAATCTGAACAGGTTTAAATTAGCCGAGAAAGTCAGAGCTCTTCCAGATTCTCCCTGAAAATATAAAGGAGGGAAATATAATATATATATTTTTAATTTAAAAATGTTTTTATTTTTTATATTTTATTTTTATTAGAAAGAGAATATGCAAGGGGGAAGGGGCGAGGGAAAGGAGAGAGAAAGAGAATCCTAAGCAGGTTCCACACCCAGCACAGAGCCTGACATGGGGCTTGATCTGATGAAAACCATGAGATCATGACGTGGGCAGAAATCAAGAGTCAGATGCTCAACTGACTGAGCCATCCAGGCGTCCCCAATATCTTTTCTTTTAATACATTCTCAGATGTGAGAAAGCATCCTGGTGTCTGGCTAACTCTGAAAATGGTAGTGCTTTTGCAAAAAGCTGAGTGTTTCTTATATTTCAGTCTGGGCACCTGTGCAAGGTCCAGTAATTTCTCCTATTTAGTTTTTACATATTAGTTATCTGAAACCCTGTTTTATGGTCGCCTATATTTACAGAAGGATTAGGAACTGGAAGAGGAGAGATTAAGGAAGAAAGTTCTCTTCTATCCTTTGCATCCAGTCCTCACTCTGATGATTCTAGATACCGACCTAGAATTGACTTAACCACATTTCCTCAGGTACCTTCCATGGCCGAAGCCCTGGCCCTGGCACACCAATCCCCATCCTTCCCTCCTTCACTTCTTGCTGTGGGGCTGAGCTAAGTGGCTGAGAGTTGGTGATGAGTAAAGGGCTGTGATCTTCTTTGATGTTCATTGTGGATGTCAGTCTTCCACTCTGCATGTATGAAATTATGTACAACAGGGAGACTGCTTCTTCTAGCATTTTTCCTGAAGCTCCATGTCATAGTAACTCAGCTAGGAGTTACCTCCCTCTTGGATCTGCAGAGTCAGAGGAGAACTATGCTTTACCTTCCCCTGTCCTCTGATTTCTGCTTGAGAAGAAAACAACAGACCCATGGGGTGGTCAGCAGAGAATCTGGCTGCTTGTAAATTGCTATACTTTCTTGGGAACATGATGGTTCTTTTCCTAATCAGAGCACTGTCAAAGGGCGTCAAATCTGGAACCACAAAAATACTAGCAAAACTTCTTCGTGTCTTTTTAAAGATTTTCTCTCCACTGATGACGAATGTTCTCAAAGGTGGGAATTTTAGTCTGGGAAGAATAAAAGGAATTGTTTCAGTTGTTTGGGAGAAGTAGCAATTATACGAGCATTTCCCTTGGAATTTTTTTTCTTTCCTGTCTCAGGTATGATCATTTCAACCTGCCAGATAGGTGTCTGGTTAAAGGTGATTTAACAATTTTCCTGAGCAATGATGGACAGGGGTTGTAGTAGGTCAACAATAAATGTTGAGTGCCTGCTATCAAAAGGTCTTTCAACTTAACCCTGTGGGGATGTTTAATAAAATGTACAAAATAGAATATGCTAATTATGCAGTTGGGGGAGACTGGAAAAACACGTGTAAAGTTAACTAACTCTAGAGGGCACTGGATGATAGGTATTAGCACTTATAACAATATAAGCAAAGTATAGGAGTGAAATATTTGCAGTTAAGAATGAATAGCTTCGGGATGCCTAGACGGCTCAGTTGGTTAAGTGGTTAAGCATCTCACTCTTGATTTCGTCTCAGGTCATGTTCTCATGATTTGTGAGTTCGAGACCCACATTGGGCTATGAGCTGACACTGCAGAGCCTGCTTGGGGTTCTCTCTCTCACTAGTGCTCTCTCTCTCTCTCAAAATAAATAAATAAATAAACTTAAAAATTACTTTTAAAAGAATGAGTAGCTTAATAACTGGCATAAGAGCTAGCAAGAAAAATCATGTTCATCTCCATTGATATGGAAAAGGCATGTGACAAAATACAAAACCCATTCATGTTAAAAACACTAAAAAAAAAAAAAAAAGGAATTACTAACAAATTCCTTAACACAAAAAAATGCATATGCGTATGTCACAACCCCAAACCAACACCTACTTATGGGGAAATGCTAGAGACTTCCTTATGAAAGGTAAGGGAAAGACAAAGTCTGCTATCCTCACCACTATTTAACAGCATGTTGGAGCTACTAGATAATGCAGTCAGCTCAGAGAAAAAGAATTTGAAGCATAAGAATTGGAAAGAAGTAAAACATCATCTGCACGTTTGCAGAAGAAATGATTATATACCAGAATATCTAAAAGAGAAAAAGACAGGTTATAATATAAACAACAGTTTAAGTACAGTATTCATAGCATTCACATGCAACCCCCCCCAAAAAAACAGATAAAAAAACACGTAGAAGAAATGAGCACATTATTGCATAAAAGTAAAAAGAAAGAGAAAGGAAGGAAAGTTCTTTTTTAAAAAGTTTATTTTGAGAGAGAAAGAGCAGGGGAGGGGCAGAGAAAGAGGGAGAGAGAGAATCCCAAGCAGACTCAGCACTGTCAGCTCAGAGCCTGATGCAGGGCTTGATCCATAAACAGTGAGATCATGACCTGAGCTCAAATCAAGAGCCTGACAGTTAAATGACTGAGTTACCCAGGTGCCCCGAAAGGAAAGAAAATTCTTAAGTGCAAACAGACTAGGCAGACAGGTCAGTTAAATGGAATGGCAAGTTAATAAATCGGCCCAACTGTGTATGGGTATTTAGCACATGACTGACAGCATCTCATATCAGTGTGCGTGGGTGGTGGGGGGAATGACTCCTCAGTATGTTGTAATAACTTGTATCTCTTCTAACTGCTTCTATTAGATTGTGATAGTGTCCCATTTTAGACCAGTGGTCTTCAAACTGGGGTTTATGTGCTCTTGGAGTTGTATGAAGAGTTTCCATGGGTTCTGCAGGCATAGATAATTCTAGAGGAATCCAACTATATATGATTTTCTTAAAACTTATCTGCTCTAGAACATGCCTGAGATCCAGATGTCATGCTGCTGCTTCTTTCCCATTTCCCTTTCCACTCTACCCTTCCCTTAAAAAAAAAAAAGAAAAGAAAAAAAGTAGTATACATCTCAACCATCCTGAATCTTAGTATGGTGTATTACTTCAGAGTGCCAAATCTCCAAGGTACCATACAAGGAGATAATTCAATGGCTTCTTCAGAGGGAGAATTCTTAACAGCTAAGCAAGAACTATAACAAGACAGGGCTATACTTCAATTAGACAACAACCTCTAGACAAGATTCCTTGTTTCTATCTATCTATCTATCTATCTATCTATCTATCTATCTATCTATCATCTATCTATCTATCTATCTATCATCTTAGAATTAGTGTTTAGAAATGAATTGGTTGTTGCAGGGGAAAGGGAAACATTTTCTTTCTTCCCTTCTAGGTTTTTTGGCTGGTCTAATAATTAAAGTGACATAAGACAAATTAACAGACGAAAAACATTTATTTATTTGTAAGGAGTTCAAAGATATATGAGTCTCAAAGAAGGAACCAAAGCAGGCAGCTTTTCTTTTAGACAAAGAAACAATACATTTGTCAGGAATTGACAAGACAAAGGGGCTTGGGTTTGAAGTAGTAAATTAGTAAAGAAGTAGCAAGTTTGTTTATACAGCCTTCTCAGCTTTAAATTCCCTACCTCTAGTAATAAGGATTGCTTTTACCCTCCAGGAGCAGGAATGGTGGGCTTCACATGGGAAATTTATTTCCTGCTTTCAGGAGGCCAGAGGAGGGTCAGAGTGACCTTCTTGCCCTGGCTGTGTCTTAAGTGACTTTAATTCAAAATAACCAATATGCCACAGTGGCATAATTTGGGGTGGCCTGACATGAACCCCATTACTGTCACTGAAACCCAGCATGTAACATCATTATTTGAATTGAAAAACGAAGTCAGACTTCTTCTGACAGGAAATAAATCTTATGTGGCCAGTTTGTTTGACAGTGTGGGGTATGAAGAAAGAGAGAAATAAAGACTCCAAGGTGTTTGGATTTAATATAACTACCTTTCTTTTCTTTTTTCTTTTCTTTTCTTTTCCTTTTCTTTTCTTTTACTCTTTTCTTTTCTTTTCTTTTCTTTTCTTTTCTTTTCTTTTCTGTCTTCTCTTCTCTCCTTCTCTTCTCTTCTCTTCTCTCTACTTTTCTTTTTGAGATAGAAAAGAGCAAGGGAATAGCCTATGGAAGGGAATCAGACATTATGTTTTGGATATGTTAAATATAAGATGCCAATTAGACATCCAGTGTAGATATTATACCAATTACAGTATATATGAGCCTGGCTTTCAACAGAGAAGGCTGGGTTGGAGATGTAAATTTGTGAGTCATCAATGGGTAAGTCGGTGGTAATTAAAATCATATTTCTAGATGAGATTGTAGGGGAGGCAGAGCTTTACCTTTTCCTCCAGCTAGGCCTGAAAATTAACTTGAAAGAAAATGGATGAGCAGGGGGAAAACATGTAGATTTTATTTAATAATTTTTACATGTACAGGGAAGCCTTCATAGAAAAATGGGAACCCCAAGAAGTAGCCAGGCCTAAGTATTTATATGCTAAGTTGAACAAAGAGAGACAACTGTGGACAAGTAATAAAACATATGGGTAGATCAAAGGGGAAGAGGGGAGTGACTTTAACAAGGTCTGTTTGCACAGATTCCCTTCAGCACAACCTCCATCTCTGGTGTTATGAATGCTTCTTTTCTGGGTGAGGGAGGGTATCGTTTGTCACCTCCTTCTCTCAGGAAGAAAAAGAGGTGGTGGGAGAGGGGTGGCATGCCAAAAGCGCTTTTTGCACCTGCTATTTTCCAAGTGCCTTCTGCTCAAAATAATCAATATGCCAAAGTGGCACATTTTGGGGTGGCATGTCCTGACCTCCTTTAAGATTATTTAAAGAGAATGAATGTAGATAGAGAATATGTTTGAGGACTGAACCCTGCGACAACACAACATGTAGAGGTCAGCGGGAGGGGGCAGGTCTAGGGAAGGAGACAGGGCAGGAGTGGTTTGTGAGGCGGAAGGCAAACCAGGAGGACATGGACAAAGATGGGATTCAGGGAGACAGTAGCTGTAGTGTCACATTCTTCAAGATTCAATAAGATAAGGAATGGTAATGGATCATTGGGTTTGTTGATGGGAGACTCATTTGGGACCTTAGCGAAAGTAATTTCAATGGAAAGGTAGGGATGAAAATCTGACTAGAGTGGGTTCAAGTATAAAGGGGGTAGGGTGTAGAGATCATTAATTTAGAAAACATTTTAAAGGAGTTTTGTTTTTAAGAAAGACAAGAAACAGAAAATGTGTAAACTGGTTTTACCCATTGAGCCACAAATTCTAGTTCTAGGGTGCTGTCCTAATGAAATGATGAACATTTTAAATTAAAATTTAGATTTAAGGGTGCTCGCTTTGGCAGCACATATACTAAAACTGGAACAATACAGAGAAGATTAGCATGGCCCCCGCACAAGGAGGATGCGCAAATTTGTGAAGCATTCCATATTTTTAAAACATAAGAGACTCATAAATATGGAGAACAAACAGAGGGTTATAGGAGGGGGTGTGGGAGGGGAATGGGCTAAATGGGTAAGAGGCATTAAGGAATCTACTCCTGAAATCATTGTTGCACTATATGCTAGCTAATTTGAATGTAAATTAAAAAAAAAGAAATATCTGTAAAAAAAAATTAGATTTAAGGGGCACCTGGCTGGCTCAGTCCATGGAGTATGCTACTATGGATCTCAGGGTTGTGAGTTCAAGCCCCACGTTAGGTGTAGAGATTGCTTAAAAAAATATTTAAAAAACATTTAGATTTAAGATGGTTACCATAATGCTATTTAAAATTATTTAGGGGCACCTGGGTGGCTCAGTGGGTTGAGCATCCAACTCAATTTCAGCTCAAGTCATGATCTCACAGTTCGTGAGATCGAGCCTCAAGTCGGGCTCTGTGCCGACAGCAAGGAGCCTGCTTGAAATTCTCTCTCCCCACCTCTCTGCTCCTCCCCAGCTTGTGCTCATGCTCCTTCCCTCTCTCAAAATAAAAAAAAAAAATAAAATTATTTAAAATAAGAAATAAAGAATCAAAATATATCAAAACATGACAATTGTAAAGTTGAGTATGGTATACTTACGATGTAGAACAGTAGATCATCAATCAGTTTAAACTATGAACGCAAGGCTTTAAAAGACAGAAACGGAACTGTTAATAAAAGAACATAAAATTTTTCCTACAATACGATGTAATGAAGTACAAAAAAGTGAAAGAGAAACAAGTGAAAATAATGAGTGCTTATCTGTGAATGTTTTTAGTATTTTTTTCTATTTTTTCCACTCAGAAATTTGTAAACATATCTCAGACTAACATGACTGATGTTCACTATAATGAAGGTAAACTGATGATTATCCGCCTCTATATAATTCCAACTATTTTGACTAGACAATGCTTCTAGGCACCACAAATTCAGCCCATAAAATAATGCAAAATCAATCAAGAGTCTCTCCCCATCTCTGGGTATTAATTATGGATCTATTGGTTGTAAACGACAAAATCTTGACTCATGCTGGCTTGTTCCCCAAAGACAGTGTTTTGACTTTTGCAGCTCCAGGCAGAGCTGGATCTACAGGTTCAGATTATGCTCTCTGAAATCTGTCCTTCTTCCTGTCTCAGCACTGTCTTTCTGAGTCTTAGACTAAGATGTGAATGATACTCCCAAATGTTGTGCAGTGAATAACTTGCACAACTCACAAAAATTTGGAGGCTTTACTGGACAGAAAAAAACCATGAAAGCCACAGGTGTCCACTTAAAGAAATCTGTCTGCAAAGCAGTTATACTAATTGACTTCTTGCATCTTTGTGTTTACTCTCTTGTCCACAGTGGTTTCAACTTTTGAGATGCTGGAAGCCTATTTAATAACAAATCTTAAGTGTGCCCTTTTGGAAAAATCTTCTCTGTCCATGGCCCATTCCTATTTCTCCTCTCTTTCCTCTGAATTGTTCTTGGTCTCTTCCACCACTCAAGATCCTAAGTGAGTCTATCATAGCATTGCCTAACATTCTGCACCAAGAAAATCTTCCCCTGACAGGAACAGTGGTGAGTGACATAATTCTAGCTCTAATGACTGTTTTTTCAGATTGGATTGTAGATATTTGATGGAAATAAAAGGTGCAGACTTTGAAAATTTCTACATCTCTCACTTCATCTATCACCAAATAATGTTATAGAAAGCCTTTTATTTGATAACATAGATTTCTCTTTCTCACTGTTATCAGTCTCTAATTTTAAAGAATGTCTTTCTTTTCTGAATGATGTGGAAATAAGATGAAATCACCAAAAGGCAGAGCAACCATTTTAGTTTTACTATAGAGTTGGTGTCTATTTTTTTTTTAAATGTTTATTTTTTTGAGAGACAGAGTGTGAGCAGGGAAGGGGCAGACAGAGAGGGTGACACAGAATCTGAAGCAGGCTCTAGGCTCTGAACTGTCAGCACAGAGCCTGACACAAGGCACGATCTCGTGAACCACGAGATCATGACCTGAGCTGCAATTGGTCACTTAACCAACTGAACCACTCAGACGCCTCTATGTCTACTTTTTAAAGTGTTTACTTGAGTCTCAAAACCTGCATCAATTAATAGAAAAAAAGAACTACAAGTCCCCTAAAAATTTAACATATTGCTGCCTGAAGAACCATTCTGTTTTATGTACACCCAACCATATTTTTCTAAGAGTTAATGTGAAACAGAATGTAGCTATGTTTTATTTGTTTGGTCTGTAGTATTTGATTTAAAATTTTGTTCTTTATGTGGTTAATGAATTGAAAAAAGCAATTAGTCTTCCCCTTCCTGCAAACAAAACTCAGGCTGGAAAGTGATCATAAAATTGAAACACACTTGAAAAAGCATTTAGATTTTTCCTTTTCTCCAGTATGGGCTATTCATTGGTGGTTGAATTGCTCAGAGAAAAGAAAATTTATATGTTCGTTGGATCAATTATTACGGTAATCCAGTATTTCCATACATTTAGAAATGTGCTTATAAAAGTAAATCTTTGATGTTATTTAACAATTTAAATTAGATGAACATCTCATTCTGAAAAACAATTTCAAGTTATTTAACAATTTAAATTTAGATGAACATCTCATTCTGAAAAACAATTTCAAGTTATTTTTTAATTTTGTTTATGGTAAAGACATATAATCTCGTGATTTCTCTTTGTCTGGGAGGAACCCGTTTCTGGGCTGTGTGTAGTCTCTTGGATTAATAATTGGCTCAAACTGACATTTCGTATTATCTCACAGTACTACCCAATAAAAATTATCCCCTTTAGTAATACTAAAAACTTCTAATTTTCATTCAGTTTCCATGAATCTGGAAGTGATTTTTTTTTATTGGTGGCAAAGTTTAGAAGCATTTTAGTTAGGTTCTTTTATGGCATTTTCTCCATTCAAATCTTAAATTCTTAATTTTGCACAAAATCATATAATTTTGTAATTCTTTATCATCACTGGAAAATGGACATTCCACTTTTCTTTGAATATTTTCTGTAATGAGGAATATTTTACACTTCAAAGCAGTCTGTTTTGTTTTGAAAAACCTCTAGCTGAAAATTGTCTCCATATAAATTCTAACCGTTGGCTATAAAGGTGGTTATTAGCTATAAATATGACACGTGGGTCATTCATTCATTCAACCATCATTTAGTGAATGCTTATTGGTAAGAAAAAATTTGATGTCTTCAGAAAGCTTAAATCAGACTATTGGCTAAAAATCTAAGAGTATTTGTATACATGTGGATTATGGGAGATGATGTAAGTAAGGTAATGTTATTTCAAAACCTTGGGAGCTTCCTAAGTGAAATCTGAAATTGACCCTGTTACACAGGGAGTGAGGAAAGACAGAATCCTCCAGATTAGTAGGTAGCAAGTTTAGTAAGCAAGGAGACTTACATATGAGGTTTGTCTTGGGTGGCCTCAGGACGAGTAGATGTCTGCCCCTGCCTGTCTGAATCTTAAGATCATATAGAGGCCAACTGGGTTCAGTCACATATTCAGCCCAGATGGTCTCAACAACACAATGCTCTGTCTCTCTTTTTTAATGTTTATTTTATTTTTGAGGGGGGGAGGGACAGAGACAGAGGGAGACACAGAATCTGAAGCAGGCCCCAGGCTTTGAGCTATCAGCAGAGAGCCTGATGGTAGGCTTGAACTCACGAATGGTGAGATCATGACGTGAGCCTAAGTCAGACACTTAACCAACTGAGCCACCCAGGTTCAGCCACCCAACACAATGCTCTCTTAAGGCTGCATCCTTGAAGTGACTGCTAGTGTGGGAATAGTGGGTAGAATGTACATTTCAAAGATAGGGAAGGGGGTGAGAAGCCTCCAATTGCTGGGGTCCAGCTTGAGGTCCAACCAGTGGTCATATTGCTTGATGACTTCCTCCAACAGGTGGAAATCAGAAGCTATAAAGAAACAGTGTATTTGTGGGGCGCCTGGGTGGCGCAGTCGGTTAAGCGTCCGACTTCAGCCAGGTCACGATCTTGCGGTCCGTGAGTTCAAGCCCCGCATCAGGCTCTGGGCTGATGGCTCAGAGCCTGGAGCCTGTTTCCGATTCTGTGTCTCCCTCTCTCTCGGCCCCTCCCCCATTCATGCTCTGTCTCTCTCTGTCTCAAAAATAAATAAACGTTAAAAAAAAAAAAGAAACAGTGTATTTGACTATATGAAATTTGAAGTATATTCAAAAAACAAAATATATCATGCCATATACTATTAAAAAAGTCAAAAAACAAGTGGACTGAGGAAGTGTTGGAAAATTTGTACAGCCCTAGCATATATTTTATTGATGAGAAGTAAATAACCTAAAAGAAGAATGGATACAGATACAAAACACAATTTACACAAGAGAAAACCCAATCTGCCATAAACTTTTGATTTTACTGGAAATCAGAGAAATGCAAATTGGAGCAACAATGAGTTAATTTTTGGCCTATCATATTTGTAAATTTGGAAGACTCCATATTGTCTAAAACTAGTGAGAATAAAGGGAAAATCCACACCAACTGTGTGACATGCCATACCTTTATTTGAAAGTAATCCAAAAGTCTGTTAAAAATAAATATGAAGATATCCTTTGATCCTGTAATCTAATTTTTAAAAATCTATATGTAATATAGATCTATATAATATAGATATAGTTATTTATCACAGCAGTTGTCCTATATGGACAAGATAATATGTATCCATAAAGAAATGCTTGTGCCAGATGCATGGGTTTGGGCCCAAGCTCAGGGCCTTGGAAGATTATAAAAATATGCACTTTTATTTATTTTTTGAGTATATCTCCTGAGGACTCTCAGTGATATTGCAAAGAGATATGGGATCTTCTGGGTCCAGCTGTGTCAGGCAAGGACAAAAAGAAGAAGGTGGTGAGAAGATCCTTAAGAACCTTGTTGAATAAGAAACATACTTATTGAGAGAGAAGCTTAAAGAAAACAAGTGGATTTAGTGGGAATCAGAGTGAGAATACTTGAGGAACAGGGTGATGGTCTGTTTCTTTAACTTAGTATTACCCTATAGACATTTCCTATTTCACTTTATAATCTTTATATTTTAGAGGTGGTTTTTTCTAAACATACTCTAACATGGCTAAATATTAAAATTGTTTTAAAATTTTGGAGGCAGCACCTCAAATTTCATGTTTCTTGTGCTCGTTGCTCTCTTGGCAGATTTTCTCCTTAGGGATGCATGGGTCAAAACTCATGGTCGTTTACCTTTCACGCGTGTGAGTTATAGCCAAGAATGAGAATGACCTTGACCGGGTAAAAGCCTGTGTCCCAGTGTATATCATTGCATTCAGCCATGTGTGGGAAGTCTCATAAGGCCCCTCCCTACTACGCATGAAAGAAATGTCAAACATTATGAAATATTTTAAACAGATTGAAAATCCGATAAAATAATTTAATAGACTTCGTTTACATGCTATATGGATCTAATAACTGCTGAAATTTTGTGATCCTTTATATCAAGCCATAGGTAGGCACTTCTATCCATCTGACTGTCTTAAATGCACTGGAGACTAAGCCTCTAACAGGTGTCTTGTATGGGAGAACTTGAGGGCATGTGCACACTGTAAACAGCTAAGGGTAGGATGGTTTTTGCAGTGAATAATTAGAGTTGATGTTGTGAATTTTTTTTTATTTTTCAATTTTTGCCTTTTATAGATCTTGACGACTAAAGGGGGGATGATAAGATAAAAAATCCAGTTCATACACCACTTTTGGGGAACATACCTCATGTGTGAACGACGGCCACCTGTAGAGCGATTACTTACTCGTCTTCCTTTGACTCTTTTCTTCCTGGGTCTTCAAATGAAACAAAACAAAACAAATATATCTTCTTCCTATTGTTTTTACTTTACAGTATTTCCCTTAGAAACACTGGGGAGACTTACCCAGGATTTCCCACTTCTATCTTATAATCTTAAATAAAGAAAAGCTGGATTCTCCTCCCATCTCCACATCTTGGTTTCTGGCTCTTGGTGTAGATAGAAAAGGGGGAAGAAGAGAAAACGGACAGAGGCATGTGCAGGCTGAAAACCAGCAGGTACATTGCAGTCGTTTTTATCCTATTTCTTCTCCTTTTCCTTGAATAACTACTGGCCCTTTTCCCACACTGTCTCATTTCCTGGACAGTGGAATCTAAACTGCACTCAACTGCAATGCATTTCCTAACAAACTCATGAGTTCAAGCTGACTTTACTGTCTTCACTCACCTATGATAATAGGGCATTAAAACACTCCATGTACAGGAATAGTCATTAAAATCAATTATCAGGAGAGGTAGGTCTTTTTGTAACTTTTACACCTTCCCCACTTAAGGGAGCATTAGTCCACAGTGATTTGAAGGGCTAGCAATCAAAAATCTTGTTTTAATACTGTGTCTCTTGGTCATGTATAGTTAATCATTGTAATCCAGCTAACATGAGTGTCAGATAATAACCACAGAATGCAGTTTCGCCTTACTTGGGTTTTGGCATTTTAAAATAGAGGGTATTGTATATTTTTTTCTATTTGTGAAATAATGCTCGGTATTGAGTTCCTGTGGGGTTGTTTGAAAAATAAAGAGTATTATAAAGTAGAAAATAAACAGTGTTAAGCCCCGTACTCAAAAAACACCGATACAGTGATAAACATTATGGTGTTATTGTGAACATGTTATTTTGTTCACATGGCAAGCACATCTTATTCCAGTGTTTCATGTACTTTTTTGGTATATAACTGTGGTCACACTGTTGGTAATTATTTTTCTCCTGGGATATTTAACTTGGGGCATGTAATGGAAAAAGCATGGCCTTCAGAGTCAGATGGACTTGATTTCAAATTCTAGCAGTTATTTTTCAGAAGGGAGGAGGCAACTTTAATCTTCCCGAATTTGCATTTCCTAACCTGTTAACTGAGAAGAAGAACAATGATCCATCACAGTTGTTTTGAAATTTTAATGAGGTAATATTTGCCAAGCACAAGGCCTATCATGTTTACTCTCAAAAAACAGTAGTCTCCATTGCTAACTCTGTAAACACAATATATATGAGTTCATATATTTCACTGAAAAAATATACCGTAACAGAGCTAAGCTAAGTGTATGTTAGCTTGGCATTAACTTAGTTTAGCTAGCCTCCTTCTTTTGGAAGACTGCTTCCAGCACTAAGTTTTCAAATTAATGTGCAAGTTCTTGAGAAAGCTACCCTCATGAAGCACCTAGCTTAAGCAACCACCCAAAGATGAAGGGAGTAAGTAAGAACACTGCAAGTGACGAAGAAAAGCTTTTGTTTGAATCAAGTAATGATGTTTTCTGGTTCCCACCCTTTGTTCTTTGCTAATAGTCCAGCAAGAAAAGTGGCAGGCAGAACTCTACCTACAAATGTGCCTATTCCAGGTGGAAATAGCTGACCCAAATCAACCAGACTTTCCATCCATCATGCTGTTAGGTACAGTCCTTGATTTCTGGTGCACATACAAGTTGCTGGTGCAATCCTGGTAAAAGGGCTTTCTTTCTCCCCCAGGGCATGATGGTGTTGTTATAGAGTTGGTATTGTATGAGTGACCCTGTAAAAATGTTTGCTATGCAGACGTCCATAAAAAGCACAGACAAGGTAGTGGATGCAGGGATCGGACTCAGTAAGCCACAAATAATTGTCAACATGGGCATGAGGGTCTTAACTGATGGTTGCTTTTCCTTACAGTTTACTTTTGGGGTTGTGCCTGATTTAGCAAGGTCCCCATCTAACAGTCGCAGGAGACTCAGCTGTAGTATTTGGGGACGGGCTGCAGCTGACTAGACCACACTGTGCCTCCACTGCACACAAGTAGGTAGCTGAGTCTCCGAGCTGGGTGGCTGTGATGTGCAGGGTGCCGAGAAGTGCTTTCTTATCTAATGTCCCTTTTAACCTTCCTGACTTCTGAATCCCATTTGAAATTTGTCTAAACAGAAAGGTAGGAGCGTTCTCTTGCTGCTGAAACCAAAGTAGGCTTTGAAAGTTGGTCACTTGGTAACTGCAGTTGAGAGTTGCACTGTCTTCCTCCTGGACAACCAGAGATGGGGGGCTCTGTATCACCTTGTCTTCACTGCTCACCCCTGTTCAGAAAAAAAAAAAGAATTAAATAAATCAGTCAGAGAAAGAGTGATGTCAGATCAAGTCTTCTCAGAGATCATAATTAGTCTCCACTGGAACAGCAGATAAGTCAAGATGAATGCCACTTTTCTGAGAATCAGTCCTCAGGTTTTCCAGGTTGTCCCTGCCGTTTGTGATAATGCTACTCACAGCTCAGCTGCAGCCAAAAGATTGCTAGTGAAGCTAGTGGCCACTTCTCCATCCTTCCACTCTTGAGTTGGTTTTCCTGAGCAAAATGTGATTCACTGCCCTGAGCTTTTCTTGTTCTTTTTTGAAACAACACCCTTTCCCCCAGGACCCGCCCCCGCCCCCGCGCCCCCCCCCCCCAAACACACACATAATCTGAAAGGGAAATAGCAATTTGGCTCTTCAACCAACCAGAAAAATAAATGTCATTTGGCCCTAATTCAAATTCAAATCCTTCCCACTCAGGCACTCAGGAGTCATTCAAAAGAGAGCACTGCCATCTTGTGAGCTGGTGCAGAATAGCTGAAAACTTGTATCCACTTGTTTTACCGATGATAATAGATTCTTCCAAAATTGTCTCATGGCTGAAGGATAGCCTATCCAAAGCTACCCACAGTTCTAATAGTCCAGGGTTCTTTGGCTCAGTGAGGGCAGAGAGGGATGGGAAGTAGGAAAAGGCTGAACTAACATTCAAGTGGGAACCTACCCTGTGAGGTAAAGGACTACAGCACTCTGGAGACTTGGAGGAAAAGGTGGGGAAAGAGGCAAAGGTCCTTCCAAAAGCTCTTTGAAGGTTCACTGTTGATCTCATTATCCTGGAACACATACTTAGAAAGCAGTATTTCTAATAAACAGCAGGGTCTCTGATAATTCACAGGGTATATTTGGATGAAAGGCAGTTGTTGAAGTGTTCTTTCCTGTTTCATCACAATTTGGTCAAAACAAATACCAAGACATCACCCCTATAACCTCATTTCTAAATCCACTGAGACCCTTCCCTCCTGAAAATATTGTTTTCTACCCAGCAATTCATTGTTTATCCTATTCACCTGTTCTATAGACTTCTATTTTCATGTTTTGTTTTTTGTTTTATTTTATTTTATTTTATTTTATTTTATTTTATTTTATTTTATTTTATTTTATTTTATTTTATTTTTTAAGTAGGCTTCATGCTCAGTACAGAGTCCAATGTGGGGCTTGAACTAATGACTCTGAAATCAAGACCTGAGCTGAGATCAAGAGTGGGACTCTTAATTGATGAGCCACCCAGGTGCCCCATAGACTTCTATTTTCTTTAAATTCCTGCACTAAATACATTTCCAGATGGTGACAACACAACACTGGGGAACACATTTTGTACTGTATATTACTAAGGTATATTCATCCATATATTTTGGGATAAGTATTCCTACATAAATCGTGATGTGAGTCTCTCCCCTTTAGAAGTTAAAAAATGATTTCTACTTATTCTTTGAAAATACATTTTTTCTGATTTATTAAAGAAATAAATGGACATTGCAGAACATTTGGGAACCACAGGGAAGCACCAGGCAGAAAATATAAATCCTTTGCAATTCTACCCTATACCCCCAACATGTTGCCATCCAAAACTTTCTTTTTTTGTATCCTATCATAGATTTGTTCAAAATAAAGTTGCTTTCTTTTCTCATTTTGTACAATTTTCTAAAGCATTATAGACTTTAAGCAATGGTGGGGGGATGGCTAGATAGAACGTCAGCTTAACATTTAGAAAGAAATGGCCCCTCCCCCAACTGTCCCAGTGCATGATAATCTAATGTACTCAATTCTGGCATCCACCCCACCTTCTCACCCAGGTGTATGGTTGCTAGAGAACCTCCCAACCATCCTGCTAAGTGTCCAAGACACCATTTGGCCTTGAGTTGTTCTAAAGGTGCTGTAAGGTAATGTATTCAAGTGTGGTTGGGGGCTGAAAGGGTTCTTGCTGCCTAGAGAGAGAAGTGGCCACTTGCATGAAGTGTGAAAATTTACCTGGAACAGGATTTAGGGGCCGTCAGCCTTCTGGAGACTTACCTGGAGAGCAGGCTAGTGGGTGGGGAAGGCCATGAACTAGCTTGGCTCTTGAGCACTTAAACTGTGTCTTAGCAGCTGCTCCTTCTTGCCTCTTGCCCATTTTTAATTCCTTTCTTGCATCAGGGGCCTTGACATCGCATGTCCCCCTCCTCCTGACTCTCCAGCATCTCCTGGCTTCCCTTACAAATCCTCTTTATCCCTTCTCATCAAAAGTTTCATTATCTTCTTTATTCATTCGTTTCTCCTAGAAGAGTCTCCATGATTCATTCAAGCAGAACTTTATGCTTTAGGAACAGGAAATATGGAGTCTATTTCCTTGAGTTCTGGGGAAGATGAGATATTTACGATCCTTATCAGGCAAGGTGACCTGTCATGACCCAATCCATAAGGGGTTGAATGAGAGCGAAAAAAGACAAAATGGCTAGATTTTCAAATCAAGGGAAAATGAAATTTAAAGGAAATAAAATTTTATTTTATTTTATGGTTATTCTGTAACTCATTTGTTTGTCGCTTGAACAGTCTATGTTAAATGTTATTTCCACACCATTATGTGAGGTTCTACTTCATTTTTTCTTTAATGACTGGAGTGTTCTGTAGTATAGATGTTTAATTATTTAATCATTTACTGAGTGCTGAATACATAGTTCCTAGTTTCTCTGCTCACTATCATGTTTATTGTGAATTTTTAGTTGATAATTTTATTAGACTAGGGTTCTTCTAGTCTTTTTTTTTTTTTTTTTGTAATGTGACTGTAAGGGCAAGAATCTTAGCACAACATTACCATTTAGTTTGGGATTCTTTTAATTCTTACATCTCTCTGGATACTTAGCTAGATGGGCTGCACGACTAATTTCCATTCTTTAGCCAGCTGAATCCTAAATTCTTTAATTTCAGGCTTCATTACAAAAAAAACTCCCCAATTCTAACATAACACACCAGAATAAGTTCATAGCAGCCCCTAAAAGACTCTCATTTATATTCTAGTAAATTGCACTGGGATGTTTACCAGTAGTATGTTTGTTTGTTTGTTTGTTTTTTAAATGATATTTTTTTAATGTTTATTTTTGAGAGAGAGAGATAGATCATGAGCGGGAAAGAGGCAGAGAGAGGGAAACACAGAGTCTTAAGCGGACTCCTGGCTCTGAGCTGTCAGCACAGAGCCTGATGCCGGGCTTGAACCCACAAACCCTCAGATCATGACCTGAGCCAAAGTCAGACGCTCAACCAACTCAGCCACCCAGGTGCCCCACCAGGAGTATGTTTGTAATCAACACTGATTCAGGGGTCACAAAAAAGAGAGAGGGAATGAACTGTACTTACCTGTTCATAATCCTTTACTTCCAAATGGATGCCTGCACAGGTTATTTGTATAAACAACCAAGTTTTAGAAATACTGCCAAGTCAAAGAGAAGGTTTTAAAAGCAGTCAGAAAATAAAAGAGGCTATTGACAAAGGAATGGCAAAAACACCTAGGCAGACCCCTTAAAATCAGCAATGGAAGCATGATATACTGGAAAATACCTTCAAAGTGCTGATAGAAGATAGCTATGAACCTAGAATTGTAAGTAAACTATCTTTAAGGGTGAAGTTGAAACTAAAGCTACAGAAGTGTATCCCCAACAAAACTTCAATTCTAAGGGATGTACCTCAGGAAGGAGTAAAATAATCTCAGAAGAAAGGTCTGAGATGCAAGAAGGGATAGTGGGCAAAGGAATTGGTAACACAGGGATAATCTAAATAAATATCAGCAGTAAAAGCCAATATTAATAATTAATAATTTCTTTTCCTTTTTAAAAAAAGATGTTTATTTTTGAGAGAGAGGGAAAGTGTGAGGGAGAATCCAAAGCGAGCGCTGTGCTGACAGCAGAGAAGCCTGATGCCGGGCTCGAATTCACAAACTATGAGATCATAACCTGAGCTAAAGTTGGATGTTCAAACTACTAAGCCACCCAGCTTGCCCCAGCGATGTTTTTTCCTTTTAAAGTCATGATCTAAAACAGCTGATGATAGCATGGAAGCCAGTAAAGTTCAATTTAAGTTATAGTATTTTAAGGTTTGAAAATTTTTCAGAAAGGTGGTTAAGCCATAGATTAACTTTAGATTTTAGGTATGCATGGTAAATCTTCAGAGATAAATACTAAAGGATTATTTTTAGAAGGAGCATGTAACTTCCAAACCAATAGAGGGGGAAATGGGATAAGAAAAGACAAAAGAAAAAAAATAACAAAAAAGAAGACACAAATTGAATCACTTCCCCACATGCAAAAGGGGGAAAAGGAGAAAACAAATATAAAGAATACTTTAAGGGGATCCTGGGTGGCTCAGTTGGTTAAGCAGTCCAACTTCGGCTCAGGTCATGATCCCACAGGTCATGAGTTCAATCCCCGCATCGGGCTCTGTGTTGACAGCTCAGAGCCTGGAGCCTGCTTCAGATTATGTGTCTCTCTCTCTCAAAAATAAAAAACTTAAAAAAATATTAAAAAAAAAAGAAGAATACGTTAAGATGGTGGAATCAAGTCTTAATTCTGAAAAATTATAAAAAATGTAAATAGAACTAACTCACCCATTAAAAAGTAGAGATTGTAAGATTGAGACAAAGCCAGAATCTAGTCACATCTTTTTCAAAGAGACCATCTTAAACATAGGAGTCAATGAAGTTTGAAAGTAAAAGATGGAAAAATATGTGCAGGGAAATCCTAACTAAAAAAAAAAACCCTTATGAATCTATGTTAATAATGGAAAAAAATACTTTAAGGCAAGAAATATTTTTAGGGATAAAGAAGGTCTTTAATCAATAATAAAAGTTTACTTAATTCCAGTATGATGGAATGATTCTTAACTTCCATGTATTTAATATTAAATACATAAAGCAAAAATTGATGGAATGGTAGAAATTGAAAAATTCACTTATAGTGATATTTCAATATATCTCTATCAATTACTGACAGGACAAGGAGACAAAATGTTATTTATTATACAAAAGACCCACACAGAGTTGATTTAATAGACATATATAGAACTCTGCACAAAAAATGAGAGGATATTTCTTCTCAAGCACATGCAGATAATAAAAAATAACTAAATATTAGACTATAATGTATATTTGCACAAATCTCAAAGAATCAGTATTATCAAGGTATTCTTTAATAAACAAATAATACTGCTACATATTTTAGATGTGATCATGTAATTCTGATTATGTTAAAAATACGGGCCTATCCCAAGGGATGTATTTTGAATTATTTATGGATGGAATGACTAATGTTTAGAATTTGCTTTAAAATAATTCAGCTGGGTAAGGGTCAGAAAAAAGGAGTATGGATGAAAAAGATTGGTCATAGAGTGATAATTTATCATTGTCGAATTCAGGTGATGAGTACATATTTATGATATTATTCTTTCTTTTGTGCTTGTTTGGAGATGTCCATAATAAAACATTAATTTAAAAATACTATTGGGGCACCTGGGTAGCTTAGTCGGTGGAGGCAGCAACTCTTGATTTCGGCTCAGGTCGTGATCCCAGGGTCATGGGAACAAGCCCTGCATAGGACTCCATGCAGAGCGTAGAGCCTGCTTAAGATTCTCTCTCTCTTCCTCTGCCCTTCCCCCACTACTCGCATGCACGTTCTTTCTCTGAAATAAAAAATAATAATAAAAAATCAAATACTACCCATTGAGATACTCGCATTTTTCTCCTTTAATCTGCTAATGTTGGAATTATATGAATAGATTTTCCTAATGTTAAGCCTTCCACACATTTCTAAGATAAACTTTACTCATAGTATTTTGTTACATATTCATGATTAGTTTATATTTGTCCATATTTTTAATTTAAAAATTTTCACTTATTTTCATAAATGAAATTTCTTTTTAATTTCCCTTTCTTAACTGCCTTAATTGGTTCATTTATTTTTTATTTATTTTAAATTATTTTGTGCTTTTTTAAAATTTAATTCCAGGGGTGCCTGGGTGGCTCAGTCGGTTAAGTGTCTGAGTTCAGCTCAGGTCATAATCTCACAGTTCGTGTGTTCAAGCCCATCAGACTCTGTGCTGACAGCACAGAACCCGGAGCCTACTTCAGATTCTGTGTCTTCCTCTTTCTCTCTGCCCCTCCCCTGCTCACATTCTGTCTCTCTCTCTCAAAAATAAATAAACATTTAGGGGCACCTGGGTGGCTCAGTCGGTTGAGCGGCCGACTTCGCTCAGGTCGTGATCTCGCGGTCCGTGAGTTTGAGCCCCACGTCGGGCTCTGTGCTGACAGCTCAGAGCCTGGAGCCTGTTTCAGATTCTGTGTCTCCCTCTCTCTGACCCTCCCCCGTTCATGCTCTGTCTCTCTCTGTCTCAAAAGTAAATAAACGTTACAAAAAAAATTAAAAATAAATAAATAAACATTTAGAAAAAAATAAGAAAAAAATTAATTACAGTATTGTTAACATACAATGTTATATTAATTTCAGGTGTACAATAGAGTGATTCAACACTATACATTACTCAGTGCTCATCATGATGAGTGTACTCTTAATCCCCTTCAACTATTTCACCCATCCCATCCACCTTCCCTGTGGTAACTATCAGTTTGTTCTCTATAGTTAAGAGTCTGTGTTTTGGTTTGTCTCTTTGTTCTTTGTTCATTTGTTTTATTTCTTAAATTCTACATATGAGAGAAATCATACGGTATTTGCTTTTCTCTGACTGACTTATTTTATATAGCATTATACCCTCTAGATCCATCCATGTTGTTGCAAATGGCAAGATATCATTCTTTTTTATGGCTGAGTAATATTCCATTATGTGCAAATCCCTTGCCCATTTTAAAATTGGTATTTGCCTTTTTATTGTTGAGTTGTAAGTTATTTTTTATATATTCTCAATACTGTGTCCTTATCAGATATATGACTTGCAAATATAGTTTTCCATTCTGTGGCTTGTCTTTTCATTTTCATTGGTGGAAAACTTTGTGGTCTCTGACAAAAGTTCTTAATATTGATAAAGTGCAGTTTATTTTTTTCTTTGGTTGCTGTGCTTTTGATATCATGTCTAAGAAATGGTTGCATAGTCCAGGATCACCAAAATTTTGCCTGTATTTTCTTCTGAGAGCTTATAGTTTTGGCTCTTACATTTAGATCTTTGATCCACTTGAAATTTTTTTTCAGTTTTCATTTATTTATTTTGAAAGAACCAGAGAGAACATGAGCGAGGGAGAGGCAGAGAGAGAGGGAGACAGAGAAAATCTTCGCCATCAGCACAGAGCCAGATGCAGGCATCGAACCCATGAAACCATGAGACCATGACCTGAACCAAAATCAAGAGTCTGGATGCTCAACTGACTGAGCCACCCAGTGCCCCAATTTGAGTTAATATTTGAATAGGTGTATATTCTTTTGCACGTGGCTATCCAGTAGTCCCAGCACCATTTCCCCATTGGATGGTCTTAGCACCCTTGTTAAAAATCATTTGCCCATGGATGTCTGGGTTTACTCCTGAACTCTCAATTCTCTTCCACTGATATCTATCCATTTTTAAAGAGAGATGTGTTAAATCTTCTACTGTGATTTTGTACTGATCATTTCTCCTTACGTACTGACAAAATAAGTAAATAAATCTCTCTACATATTAAAAAGGAGTTGTGTTCATTAAGCAATGAGCACAATCTTTAGAAGATAAAGCCTTGAATACATGAGAGTTTGCAGTAATGGCAGGTGAGAATTCTACCACTGAACCACCAATGCCCCATGAGAGTTTGCAGTAATGGGAGAGCAGGGCACATAGGTTGTGTGTATGATCATATTTCATGCCAAGAGGAGCAGCAGCTCGAGGCAGCATAGTGACTAGGGTTCCAGCTGCAAATTTATGTGCAGGTTGCAGGTGCTCGGGGAGCACAGTGCTGCACACTGCAGAAGTAGGTGCCTGCATGTTTAGTCTCAGAGGCTGAGATGTTCAAGAAGCTGTCCATTCTCGTTGCGCCCAACTGAGCAGTCAGTTTTCCACTTCTGGTCACTTCACCAGCCTTATATGAGGCTGTCAGTAGGACAAGGCCTTCCCCAGGATCCTGCTTGAACCATAGTAAGGTGTTGATTGTACTTGAGGAATTGCAGTTCATGGAGACATCCTCTCCTTCCCGAACAGACACAGACTGAGGACTCTGATTCACCTGCTGGCCATTCACCCCTGTTTAGAAAGACAAAAGAAGGTATTCAAAATCATTTTTAGGTCATTTTTGTTGGAGCTGTGATGGGCACTCTTCCCTAACTCCCAGCTTTACCACTGTGCTTTTTTTCTTTCCTCCCTCCCTGTCTAGCTTTTCTCCTGCTTCTCTTTTCATAGACCTGACTAAAACATCACCTTCTGCCTTCACAGAATTTCCACCTCTTTAGAATTCTCTGTGTGAGACTCAGAACCCCCCAAGACTCACATGTCAGCTGCATCCACAAGAATATTAATGAACCTTTGAGGAGCATCCTTATCACAAGTCGTTCAGCAAAGAATTATTTCCTAAAAGGGTTTTTGCTTCAAGAAACTCCTCTGAGCTTCGTGTAACGCTATAAATGCCACCGTGATGTTAAAATACCTGTTCTGTGTTTCAGCCAATCTGATCTCTAACTGGAGGTTTCTCTGAGTTTGGAGCTGATCTTGAAGGTTAAGTCTGAATGGAGACACCGCCCCCTTATGACTTGTCACTGGATTGCTGTTCTTTCATGCCATTATTGGAGAGTTGTAAAAATAATTCTATTTCTCCCATTCATTTGATGAACCCTTATGAGTCCCCACTATCTGCTAGGGAAATACAGAGATATGAACAAGACAGACAGGAACTCTGCACCTGGGCACCTTATAATATCTCCCTGGAAAATCAGTGAGAGCTGGATTTATGATTAAGCATGGTGAATCAGAGACATTTTTTTCTCTGTGCCTTTCTCAGAAACCACTGAGAGTAAACATTCTTTTAAAAGTCACGAACCTCAAAGGACATATAGAACAGAGACAAGAGATGATGACGGCCTGTAAGATGTTTAGGGAACTGATTGTGAACAGATAACTGGTAACTGGTTTAGATGACTGAAGAAAGTTGAATCCTAAGGGCCCACAGAGGGCAATGCCAACAAAAACCCAGGTGCTCTGAAAATCTCGAGAATTTGGGCACTTGATACTTCAGAAGATCAGAGTGAGGGGTGCAGGGTAAGGGAACTTTAAACAGAATGTACCAGGTATAAAGTATAAAGTATCAAGTTATACTCTCAGATCTCCCATCCTGACCTGGAAAAGTCAGATGTCCACTCCTTTCCACCTGCTTTCATGGAGAAAAAAAAAACCCTATTTTTTTTCTAAAGATATTGACTAAAGAGGCATATAAGAGTCTGGGATACCAAGTTCAATTGAGAACTAAATGAGGCAAATACTGAAAAACAGAGGAACCAGAGCCACCTCCTTTGCTCAGATCCCACGTTCATATCCCACTAAGTATGAATGAGCATCTGGGATCACAGGGCATTTGACAAGATTACCTTAACATGAAAGGCAGAGACGAGAATGAAAAGAGAAAAGGACCCTGACAGTGACAATGCAGGAAAAAGGTTACCGTTGCTTACTGACAGAGTAGGGTGAACATTCTGACTTTTTTAAAAGAAGAAAATAAAACTTTGAATAATAGCAAAGGCTCATTTTTATAGAATGGAATTTTAGAGGGGAAGTTTTGTCTTTAAGAAAAAAAAATGATCTGACAACTTGGAGTTTCAAATGCCGAGGATCTCGAGGATCTCGGCTGAGTGCCTGAGGAACACCTTGTAGCTTCTATCTTGATTTACATAAATGAGCTTCCTACCTTGTACTGACCAGGGCATTCATTTTCTATCCCATTGTGCTTCTTAGACTTAGGAAAGCAGGGCTTTTTTAGGGTCAATGCTAATTGTAGGTCTAGGTTTGCCAGAGGGTTACTTCTGTGTGTATATTTACCTTGTTTCTTCTCTATTCCTTTTCCTAAAGCAAAAATACTGGCAACCTAACATTCTCTTTTTTCTCCCTTTCTTTTCTTTTCCTTTCCTTTCCTTTCCTTTCCTTTCCTTTCCTTTCCTTTCCTTTCCTTTCCTTTCCTTTCCTTTCCTTTCCTTTCCTTTCCCCCTTCCTTCCTTCCTTCCTTCCTTCCTTCCTTTCTTCCTTTCTTTCTTTCTTTCTTTCTTTCTTTCTTTCTTTCTTTCTTTCTTTCTTTCTTTCTTTCTCTATACCCAATGTGTGGCTTGAATTTACAACTCTGAGATCAGGAGTCACAAGCCCCACCAGTTGAGCCAGCCAGGTGCCCTTTCTTGCTTTTTAGTGACGCTGCAATATTTTATTAAAGTAATGCATTTTTTAAAAAAGAAACAAAGCAAACAGAATAAACAAAAAACCAGGACATCTCCTTTTAGATAAAAACAAATTTGCATTAATCTGGTAATCTTTAATGTTATGTGGGAGGCATAAAGAGGACAGGTCAAGTTTATCACTAGATCTACTGCCCCCTTGTAATCATCAAGGTGGCTGTTGCAGTCTCCCTGATGATGAGCCACTGTTCCAGTTCTCCATGAAGCCCTGATGTCTTAGGGCTTGAAAGCACCCCCATTTTCTTGAGATTGCTGGCAGAATATTTATGTCCCCTAACAGAGAACAGGCCAGGTAGCAGTGTATGAAGGGTGACAGTAAGCACTGGGATAAGCATGTCATACTTTTCTGGATCCTGAATTTAAAGCTTTTTTTTTTTTTTTTTTTTTTTTTTGGTATTTTGAAACAAATGAGGGCATATTACAGAATAGAATGTGACACATGAATTTTTAAAGACAGAACATGAGATTTCAAAGAGATATCATCTCTATAGTAGACAACATCTCACGGGCCTATGAGCATACAGCCTCACTCTCCTAGCTGTTAGCAGGAATTTGTAGGAAAACTTTCAAAAACACTGAGGTTAATGAGAGGACCCATATATGTCTTAAGTGTGCAAACTACAACCTAAGAAATACAGTTGCTATGTATTCTAATTTAATTGTTCAGATAATTTTCTAACTAGAATGACTCTGCCAGAAAATCAAGCACAGCAAATGGCTTTAGTGAGCTTGTGCAGAATGAAAACCCTGCCAAAAAAGTGTAGATTATTACTATTTAAAGTTGGAGGAGAAAAAAGATACCAATCAGGAACCCCAGAAAAATAAAATAAACTAAAGTAAATATGAGAAGCCACCACTTTTAAGTGCAGGACACTGATACATAGGCTGCATACATTGTCCCAGTGGAGAGATTTGAGACTCAAAAAAGGTCTCAGTTACCTGGTGGGGTCAGGAGCAGAGTAACCCAGTGTCCATCATTTTTTAATTTTTTTAAGTTTAGATTCAAATTAGTTAACATACAGTGTAGTATTGGTGTCAGGAGTAGAATTTGGTGATTCATCACTTACATACAACACCCAGTGCTCATCCCAACAAATGCCCTCCAAGTACATCACCCATTTAGTCCATCCCCCACCCATCTCCCCTGCATTAACAGTTTGTTCTCTGTATTTAAGAGTCTCTTATGCTTTGCCTCCCTCTCTATTTTTATCTTGTTTTTGGTTCCCTTCCCCTATGTTCATCTGTTTTGTTTCTTAAATTCCACATATAAGTGAAATCATATATTGGTCTTCCGCTGCCTAACTTATTTCACTTAGCATAATACACTGTAGTTCCATCCACATCGTTGCAAATGGCAAGATTTCATTCTTTTTGATTTCCACATCTCCATCATTTTCTGATATGCATTTTACGGAATGCAGAGCACAACCTGCCTTCTGGCTTCCGAAAATTTGTTCAGAGGCACCTACTAAAAGGAAGCAGGCAAGGTAAGGATTCATCACGTGATAGGCGAGTGGCCTCTATGTCTCTGGAGTAGCTGTGGCGTCCAATGTGTTCCCCTAGAATTCCAGTTTTCAAAAGCATTCATTGATGCTAATATCTTCTCTCACTCAGCTTTCCCATGAGTAAAATGAATATAATAATATCTGTCATTCTATGCCTTTTATGGTATTGAATCTAAATGGCCATGGTTCTTTCAATGTTGTGTGTTGCACACATCTATCACAATGATTGTACGTAGATTGTGTCTATCTTAGATAAGAGATACTACAAATTACTGTATGTAGTGTCAAGCAATAGAATCTCTGTTCTTTTTCTTTTCTGGATTATATTATCCTTCTAAGCAAATTTGAATAATAACATATTTAAAAAAATTTTTTTTGCAGTGTGGTGCCTGTACCCTTGCCCACGGGAGCCACCCCAGATGGGTACACTATGGTTTAGCAGTGTGGGAAACAGCATTTGACACAAAATCTCCTTTCTCTCCAACAGTCACCCTAAGAGAAAGGGCACCATTGGAGGTGACTCCCTTTGAATCTCCTCCAATGTTCCCTTTTCAAATACAAGCAATCCAGGGAGAGCTAATCTAGAATGTTGCACTGAGATGTTAGGTTACAAACCAACTTCATTTTGGAGACTGAGCTGGGAAATGGATATGGAATCGATAAAGTGGGAGAAGATTTTGGAAAGCAATTTGGTGACTGGAAACATTAGGCTTTGGGTGGGCAAAAGGGTGTTAAAAGGTCGCAGAGTACATTAGGAGTTTGGGGAAAAGCAGGAGTGGCTGATAGGAGGGAGGTTCATAAAGGTGTGGGGATGGGGAAAAACTAAGGACAAAATCTCTGCATGTGCATCTGGCCTTAAGTGCACATCTTTTATCAAAGACAATGGATAAGACAAGTGGGAAAAATGTCTGTAAGATGAACGCTGCTGCAAGGATGAAATATAATTTGTTTCTTTTTGAAACTACATCAGAGTGAGGGGCTGCAGCCAATGGGCAGTGAGAACGGGTGAGGCCCTATTGTTGGAGAAGAGAGGGGCAGTCTGAGAACTGTTTTCGGTCTCTCTGTCATTTATCTATCCATCCATTTGTCTATCTCTATATTTGTAATATAAACTTAGGAAAAAAATATTGCCCCTGACTCCTCCCAGTGCGACAATATTGCTGCCCTGATTCTCATGGTATAGGCCTAAAATGCCACAAGGAATCTCCTAAGTGACTCAGAATTTCTTTCTGTTAATAAGCTGAGTGAGTAGCAGAAGGGAAAGAGTTTCCTTGGGACACTAAAGGCACAAGGTTTGTGCACAGTTATTGCAAAAATCACTGAAATCCATGCCATTCTTATCCCAGTTTGAGGTTCTATCTACTAAAAGGTACGAATTACCTAGACAGAAAATCAAATGAAATTAGGGAATCAAGGTAGAGCTTCCCCTACTCTCACTCCAGAACTTTCTTCTTCTTGTGTGTGTTTTTGTTTTTTATTTTTTTGTTTGAATTTTTGCTTTTGTTTCCTTGTTTTGTTTTTGTTTTTGTTTTGCAATGAGACTAAGGCATCTTCCTAAGGCTTCTCATCTTGGCAAGCGTCCAGTCACCCCTTCGGAGCCCTGTGTCAACAGAGCACCTGTGGCCCAGCTGCATGTTTGGGGACAGCCTGCACAGGTCTGGAGATCACAGTGTATCTCCTGCACAGAGATAGATGCCTGAGTGGCTGGGCTGGGAGGCTGTGATATGCAGGGAAGTTTGCTGCTTTTTCTCATCCAACTTAGCAGTAATTTTTTCATGACTCTTTTCTTCCCCACTTTTCTGTAACATCATCAAGGAGCTTAGACCTTCACCATTCTTTTGCCTGTACCAGCCCAGGGTATAGAAAGTCTTTGATGAACTGCAGTTTATGGTGAAATCTTCTCCCTCTTGGATGATCAGGGAACGTGGACTCTGCTCCAGTTCTTGGCTACTGACCCCTGTTCAAAGAGACAATATAAAGAAAATACAGAAGACCGGCGTAAGATCATCATGACCCCAGTAGGGATGGTTTTTCTCCGCCGAGCTCTTCACCTCCCCCCAGGAACAACGTTATCACATCAACATAGAATATTGTCTATCTTTCCAACATGTAACTGGCTCTCAAATGGGCCTACCCGGGACAAGAAGAGGACTCAATTCCTGCCCTCCGGGAGCTGTCACCATCCCCTGACTCTCCTAGATGAACCGTATACTTACAGGCCACTTGCAACTCTAATATCCCTATGAGTACTTGGAGGAGAGTCTCCATCCTTTGGTTCATCAGAAAACACAGCCCGATCAGATGTTGTCATACGAGCTTTCACAGCACAGTTTACTTTAGCTCAGGGGTCTCTCATGGGTGGGAGGAGACTGAGCCAGAGACCAGACTTGTTTTCCTGTTCTTCCAGCGCTGCACAAACCTGAACTGAAACACTTTTTAAACACTGCCACCTTTTGGCCAGACTGAGAAATATTGAATAATGGAGGACTTCCAAAATTAATTTATATATATGAGGTACACTTATTTATTACACCAGGTATGGTATTTATTATTAGATATAGAAAATATCCTGTTACCTTTGCATGCTTGAAACAGTTTCCCCTTGTAATAAAAGGAAAATGAAAAATTCTGCTCTCTATAACACTGATTAATTGGTTTTCAACATTTAGTTCTGCCTGCTTTTGATTTAGGTCTTTCAGGGGCGCCTGGGTGGCTCAGTCGGTTAAGCGTCTGACTTCAGCTCAGGTCAGGATCTCGCGGTCCGTGGGTTTGAGCCCCGTGTCGGGCTCTGTGCTGACAGCTCAGAGCCTGGAGCCTGTTTCAGATCATGCATCTCCCTCTTTCTCTGCCCCTCCCCTGTTCATGCTCTCTCTCTCTCTCTGTCTCAAAAATAAATAAATGTTAAAAAAAATTTAAAAAAAACTGCTTTATTGAGGCATACTTGACATAATAAACTGCATATATTTAAAATGTACAATTTGATAATTTTTGACATGGGCATACAAATGTGAAGTCATAAGTCACTGAGCTCTCTAAGTCTTGGATCTTGATCTTTTGCCTTTGTTTCCCTCTTTTTTCTGCTACATTATTCTCCATAATTTTATCTTCTAAAACACTGAGTCTCTGCTCTGCTTCACCCGTCCAAATGTGAAATCATTATCACAACATACTGAGTATATGCACCTCCTCAGATCCCCCCCCACCTTGTGACCCTATTCATCGTGCTCCTTTTTAACCCCTCTGGTATACTTTCCTGGCACTTCACTCCAACCCCTATTCAGCCCCAGGCAATCAGTGGTCTGCCTTCTCTTACTAAAATGGCCTGCATTTTCTAGAATTTTATGTAAATAGAATCATAGGGTGTGTATTCTCTCATCTGGTGTCTTTTGGCATATTTCTTTTGAGATTCATCCATGTTGTTACATTTATCGGTAACTGATTCATTTTCATTGTTGACTGGTATTCCATTGTGTAGCTATACCACAATGTATTTATCCATTCACCTGTTGATGGACTTCTTGGTTATTTCCAATTACCGTTTTCCAAACAATTGTGAAGATTCACTTATAATTGTTTATATAGACATAAACTGTAATTTCTTTTGGGTTAGAACCCAGAAGTGTAATTGCTAGGCTAAATGGTGGGTTCATGTTTAACTTGTTAATAAACGGTGAAACTGCTTTCTCAGTGATTGTACCATTTACATTCCCAACAGTGTAAGAGTTCCAGTTTCTCCAAGATTTCACCAATACTTGATATGGTCTGTCACTTATATTTTAGCCATTCTAGTAAGTATGTAGTGGTATCCTGTCATTTTAATCTGCATTTTCCTTAAGAATAATGATGCTAGCATTTTTTCCACGTGTTTATTTACTATACATAGGGTTTTTGTTTGGTTTGGTTAAGTGTTTGTTCAAATCCTTAACCCATTAAAAAAATTGACTGTCCTTATTAAGTTCTGAGAGCTTTTAAAATATATATTCTAGATATAGGTCTGCTTTTAGGTATATGTTTTGCAAAGATTTTCTCCTAGGCTATGGCTTCTGTTTTCTATTTTCCTAACAATGTCTTTTAAAGAACAAACATTTTTTTAAGTTTATTTATTTTTGAGAGGGAGAGAGAGAGAGAGAGAGAGAGAGAGAGAGAGAGAGTGTGTGTGTGTGTGTGTGTGTGTGTGTGTGTGAGTGTGTGTGTGTGTGTGTGTGTGTGTGTGTATGCACGAGGGAGGGGCAGAGAGGGAATTCCAAGCCGACTCTGTACTGTAAGCACAGAACCCAATGTGGGGCTCAATCTCATGAACCGTGAGAGCATGGCCTGAGCCAAAAACAACAGTTGGATGCTTAACCAACTAAGCCATCTGGGCATCCCTAAAGAGAAAACATTTTTAATATTGTGAAGTCCACGGTACTGATTTTTTTAAACCCACTTTATTGAGGTGTGATTGACATGCAAAATGCTATATGTGTTTAATGTATACAACTGGGTGAGTTTGGAGATAAGTCTGTATTCACGAAACTATCCTTACAATCAATGCCATAGATATATCCATACCTACAAAAGTTTCCTCCTGCTCTCTATTTTTAAATTTTTATTTTTTTTATGATAGAAACACTAAACAGAGGTCTACTCTCTTAGCAAATTTTAAAGTATACAATATAATATTGTTAGCTATAGGCACTGTGCTCTGCAGTAGATCTCTATGACATATTTATCTTGCATATTTGAAACTTTGTGCCCTTTGACCAACATCTCCCCACTCCTGCTTCCTCCAGCCGGTAGCAACCACTATTCTATCCTTTGCCTCTATGAATTCGATGATTTTTAGATTTGTTATATAAGGGGATCATGTAATGTTTGTTCTTCTCTGTCTGGCTTATTTCATTTAGCATAATGTCTTCCAGGTTCATCCATTTGTCACAAGTGGCAGGGTTTTATTCTGTTTAAAAGGCTGAATCAGGGGCGCCTGGGTGGCGCAGTCGGTTAAGCGTCCGACTTCAGCCAGGTCACGATCTCGCCGTCCGTGAGTTCGAGCCCCGCGTCAGGCTCTGGGCTGATGGCTCGGAGCCTGGAGCCTGTTTCCGATTCTGTGTCTCCCTCTCTCTCTGCCCCTCCCCCGTTCATGCTCTGTCTCTCTCTGTCCCAAAAATAAATAAACGTTGAAAAAAAAATTAAAAAAAAAAGGCTGAATCATATTCTACTGTATGTAAACACCACATTTTTAAGTTTATTTATTCATTTTGAGAGAGCAAGAGTGGGGGATGGGCAGGAGAGAGGGAGAGAGAGAATCCCAAGCAGGCTCTGTACTGTCAGCACAGAACCCGATGCAGGGCTCGAACTCACAAACTGTGAGATCATGACCTGAGCTGAGATCAAGAGTCGGACACCTAACTGACTGAACCACCCAGGCGCCCCCACATTTTCTTTATCCATTTATCTGTTAATGGACATTTAGGTTACTTCCGTGTCTTGTCTATTGTGAATAATGCTGCAATGAACATGGGAATACAGATATCTTTGAGATCCTGACTTCACTTCCTCTGTACATATACCCAGAAGTGGGATTGCTAGATCATATGGTAGTTCTATTTTTCACTTGTGTAGATTTTAAAATCTTATGTCATGTATCCTTTGCATCATAATTAATTGATTTTTGCCAAGTATCTAAGATTTTCCCTGCTGTTTTATTCTAGGAGTTCACAGTTTTAGCCCTGTCATTTAGTTCTCTAATCTATTTGGAGTCAATTTTTTATATTGTGTGAGCTAAGGGTTAAGGTTTATATTTTTGAATATGGCTATCCAACCATGCTATTAAGCTATTAAGCATGATTTGTTAAAAAGATTATTTTTTCCTCATTGACTTGTTATGGTACTTTTACTGAAAATCAATGGACCATATATGTGTGAGCCTATTTCTGGACCTTTTATTCTGTTCCAGTGTTACATTTGTCTACTTTTACATCGATCCCATAGTTTCTCAATTATTGTATTTTCATAAAAACAATAATATTAGTAGTGTTGGTTCCTTAAATTTGCTATTGCTTTCAAAATATTTTTACTAACATAGTCCCTTTTAACTTTCATGCATACCTTACAATCCTTTTGTCAATATCAACAGAACTTTCTGCTGGGATCTTGATTGGCATTACATTGAATATGTAAATCAATTTGGAGAGAATTAACATTTAATATGGGTCTTCCAAGCCATGAATACAATAATTCTACATTTATTTAGCTCTGAAGTTTCCCTCAGAAATTTTTGTATATCTTTCAGTGTACAAGTGTAGCACATTTTTGTCAAATTGGCTGCTAAATTTAGTTTGTTGATGCCATTATAAACTGTATGATATGTATTATATTTTATTTCAATTTTGATTGTTTATTATTAAAACATAGAAACACAGTACAATTGGTATTTTGAGACTGTATCTTGTAACTTTGCCAAACTGACTGATAGCTATATAGTAGCTTTAAAATTTTTTTAAATTTTTTTAATGTTTATTTATTTTTGAGAGAGAGAGAGAACAAGCAGGGGGAGGGGCAGAGAGAGAGAGAGAGGGAGACACAGAATCCCAAGCAGGCTTCGCACTGTCAGCACAGAGCCACATGTAGGGCTCTAACTCACTAATCGAACCATGAGATAACCACCTGAGCTGAAACTAAGACCTAGTCATCCAGGAGCCCCTATAGTAGCTTTTTAAAATCACAGACTCTGTAGGATTCACTGCATTGACAATTATGTTGTTTGTAAACCAGGAGTTTCTTTTTCTTTGCGCATATGATTGTCTTTTCTTTTTTCTTTTGGTCTCATTCATTGCATAGATCTTTCTTCTGTTCCTTTCTCTCTTTCTTCTACCCTTGGTATTTCCATTATGTGTATGTCACACCTTTGTAGTCGCCACAGTTGTTGGACATTCTGTTCCTTTTTTTCAGTCTTTTTTCTCTTTGCTCTTCAATTTTTAAGGCTTCTATTAATATACCATCTAGCTCGGAGAGTCTTTCCTCAGCTGTGTCCAATTTACTAATAAGTCCATCAAAGGCATTTTTCATTTCTGATACAGTATTTGTCTTCTCTGGCATTCCTTTTTTGGTTCTTTCTTAGGCTTTCCATCTCCCTGCTTACCTTGCCCATCTGTTCTTACGTGCAGTCTAGTTTATCCATTAAGTTCTTTTTTTTTAAGTTCTTTCATTAAAAAATTTTTTTTAAACATTTATTTATTTTTGAGAGACAGAGAAGGAGTAGGAGAGGGGCAGAGAGGGAGACAAAGAATCCAAAACAGGCTCCAGGCTCTGAGCTGTCAGCACAGAGCCCAATGCAGGGCTTGAACCCACCAGCAGTGAGATCATGACCTGAGCTGAAATGGGATGCTCAACCAACTGAGCCACCCGGGGGGACCCCTATCCATTAAGTTCTTTAGCAAATTATAGTTGTTTTAAATTCCTGGTCTGATAATTCCAGCATCCTTGCTGTATCTGATTTGATGCTTGCAGAGCACCTGGGTGGCTCAGTCAGTTAACGGTCTGACTTTGGCTCAGGTTATGTCCTCACAGTTTATGGGTTTGAGCCCAGCACTGGGCTCTGTGTTGACAGTTCAGAGCCTAGAGTCTGCTTCTGCTTCTGTGTCTCCCTCTCTTTCTGCTCCTCCCCTGCTTGCACTGGCTCCTGTGCTCTCTCTCTCTCAAAAAAATAAATAAACATTAAAAAATTTTTTTTGAACAGAGTGCCCTTGCCAGTCCCCCCTCCACCCCACCCCCCACCCCTCCTGCCACCACCTGCCAGAAGCAGAAAGGGATTTTTCTCTGAAATTTACTTTGGAAAACCTTTGGAGATCTATTTCACAAAACTGTGGGCACACCCTGTTACCGGGGCCTCCTGGAGTTTTTAATTCTCAGACTTGTCCACACTGAGCCTCCAGCAATTCATGAATTACAATTCAGGTTTTCCTATCAGGCTTTGGCTCCTGAGGTGGTTTCTGTTTGTGAATCTCTGCTCCAGTAAACAGTGAATCCCTGTAGTAGTATTTGCCTGTCTTTCCAGTCTAGGGTGTGGCCCGTTGGCCTGTGGCCTCCTCACCAAGAAGAGTTGATAGTTTTTCAGTTTGTTCAGCTTTTTACTTGTTATTAGAATGGAGTGATTGGGGCGCCTGGGTGGCGCAGTCGGTTAAGCGTCCGACTTCAGCCAGGTCACGATCTCGCGGTCCGTGAGTTCGAGCCCCGCGTCGGGCTCTGGGCTGATGGCTCAGAGCCTGGAGCCTGTTTCCGATTCTGTGTCTCCCTCTCTCTCTGCCCCTCCCCCGTTCATGCTCTGTCTCTCTCTGTCCCAAAAATAAATAAAAACATTGAAGAAAAAAAAAAAATTAAGAATGGAGTGATGACTTCCAAGCTCCCTCCATGTGGAAACTGAAACCGGAAGTTTCTGCAATGTACGTCTTAATTTATTACAATCGCTGTTAGATTAATGCTAACTTAATTGCAATAAAACACAGAAACTTTGCTCTAAGGTAGCTCAATTTCTTCCCTCCTCCTTTGGGCTATTCCTGTCATATATATCATGTCTATATATGCTATAAGCCCAACAATAGTGCATTATAATTTTTACCTTCTACTATCTTCTTTTTTAAAAATTAGGAAGAGAAAGGAGAAAACATATTTAAAGGGCCTTTTATAATAATCCAAATATTGACTATTTGCAGTGTTCTTCCTGTGGTTTTGCATTATTGTCTGATGTCTTTCCTTTTGTCCCAAATGATTCCGTTCCCTGCCCCCTTCTTTTGTTATTATTACATATGTTATAAGTTTATAAACTATAAGTATGCCATACAGTTTGAAACTTATTGTTTCATGCAATTTTCTTTTAAATCAATTAAGAAAATGAAAGAAAAACATATGTATACTTCCTTTGTATATATTTACTTGTATAATTATAATTACTTTTACTTGTGCGTTTTATTTCTTTAGATGCATTCAAATTGCCATCTGAGGGCTGCCTGGCTGGCTCAGTCAATAGAGCATGCAATTCTTGATCTTGGGGTCATGAGTTTGAGCCCCAAGATGGGTGATTTCTTTTTGAGACTATATTTTTAAAAATTACCATCTGATATCATTTCCTTCCTTCTTCTCTTCTTAATTGAAGTCTAATTCACATACAGTGTTATATTAGTTTCAAGTGTACTAATATAATTTCATTTCATTTTGAAAACCTTCCTTTAGTGTTTCTTGTTAAGCAGATCCCTGTTAGCAATGGATTTTCTCAATCTGAGTTTATGTGGGAATGCCTTTATTTTGCCTTCTGAGGAGAGCATTTTCCTGAGCAGCTTCTTTTAGGGAAAGGAATAAAATAGATGTGTCACTTCGAGTGAAGAACATCACAGGCACAAGTGTGGAAGGGCACCTTGGCTGACTGATGGGGAGGCGGGAGGGTTCCTATCCTAGATCTCACCCACTTGGAAGGAATTTGAACAATGTAGCGTGTGCTAGGGCTGCTGGAACAAAGTACCACAAACGCCACAGCTCCAAAAACAGAAATAAATTGTTTCACAGCCCTGGAGCCTAGAAGTCTAAAGTCAAGATGTCAGCGGATTATTTCCTTCTGAGGGGCATGAGAGAAGGATCTGTTCCATGCCTCTCTTCTGGGCTTGAAGGCTCATTACTCTAATCTCTGCCTTCATGTTTACAAGGCATTTGCCTTGTGTGTGTCTGTCTCCAAATTTTTCTCTTTTATAAGGATAGAAGTCATGTTGGGTTAGGGCCCACCCATAATGATCTGATTTTAACTTGATTATCTCTGTAAAGACCCTATTTCCAAATAAGGTCATATTTTGAAGTACTGGAGGTTAGGACTGCAACGTGTGTGTGTGTGTGTGTGTGTGTGTGTGTGTGTGTGTGTGTGTGTTTGAATCTCATGTGTGTGTTGGGAGGGTGGCACAATTCAACCCATAACAAACAGTAAGGTTTTTTTTAAATCAGTAAGTCTGTTACTTTTTGATTTTGAAATTCAACTTACATGGCATCTCTTCTATACAAGTAAAGTGCAGAATTGTGGAGTCCATCATTTTGATCAAGAGTCCTGTCTCCCCTCATCAAATATCGAACCCTAGCAGGGCGCACAAGTTCCTCCTTCAAACGGATTAAAAGAATGTTCTTGATTAGAAGAAAATGTAAGAATTTCAATTTATCAACTTGAGATAGGTAAAGTCTTCCTAGAAGGCTTAGATTTGATGGTATAAAAATTACAATATCCCCAATAATCATTGAATAAGCAAACTTAAAAGATGTAGTACATTTGGAGAAAGTCTGTGCAATATATATAACAGGGAAAGTAATTCATATTATTAAAAAGAATTTTTACAAATAAGAAAAAGATAATCTATAAAAGTGCAAACACACAAGCTAAGTTGTTCAACTACCCTATGTTGTTGAACCATCAAGAAAATGCAAATGAAACCAACAAAATACTTGCAAGGTGTCTAAATTCTAAAACACATAGATAATAGTGTTAACCAAAATGCAGCGAAATAGGTTTCCCATATGCTGTGTTTTGCATTGTAGACTGGTAGAGCCATTTTGGAAGGCAAATTTTCAATATCTGTAAAAATATAAAATAGGCATATCCTTTGACTGGCAATTTCACTTCTAAGAAATCATCCATATATAAATATATATGTATATATATCATATGTATATATATTTGTTGATTTATGATTCTGGTTAAGAAAACTAAGAGAAGTAAAAAAATTTAAATATTATTAGTAAGTGTGCAGGTTAATTAAATTTTTATGCAGTCATGCTAGAAAGTCTGTGTGTGCACATGTGTGTCTATGAGCACATCTCAAAAATACATTTTTAAATTTTTTTAATGTTTATTTATTTTTGAGAGAGACAGAATGTGAGTGGGTCGGGGGCAGAGAGAGAGGGAGACACAGAATCTGAAACAGACTCCAGGCTCTGAGCTGTCAGCACAGAGCCCGACGTGGGGCTCGAACTCATGAGCTGTGAGATCATGACCCGAGCCGAAGTCGGACACTCAACCAACTGAGCCACCCAGGCCCCCCTCAAGAATACATTTTTACATAAAAAAAAACCCAAGCTGCAGGAAAATACACATGGTATAGTCCAATTTATATAAGGGAATTGGGTATTTATATGAACGCTCTTATAAATGAAAGGGGATGAGATTGTCAAGACATACTCTAAGATGTCAAAATGGGTTATCATAGGAGCTGAGAAGGAAATGAAGTGGAGATTGGGAGAGTCAGTGTTGGACTTTCAGGCTTTGCTCTACGTCCTTATGTAATAATATCTTGAGTCTTTTGCAATGAGAGAAGATGTGTGTGTTTGTGTGTGTGTGTGTTGTGTAATAATAATATCTTAGCATAAAACCTAAAAATGAAATATCCACATATTTGTCCTATAGTTACCCCTTTCCCCAAATTGCCTCTATCCCAGTGATGTGTGTTGTACAGATAAGCAACAAAGAAAATTACAAATTTTTCTCAAGGGCAAACGAATCAGTTTCTGAAATTCACTCCCATTTTTGAGAAGTTGGAAGGACTAATTGGTGCGATATCCAGAGGTTGGGTGCCTCCTCCGATCTGAGTGAAGAAAGTCTGTGAGACAACCCAATGGTTGTTCCCACCTGTTTTGGGGAGACCTATATAGTAAGCAACATTTGATGAAGATAAGGAACTATGGCAGCACTGGGTGTTATATGTAAGTGATGAATCACTAAATTCTACTCCTGAAGCCATTATTACACTATATGTTAACTAACTTGGATTTAAAATTAATTAATTAATTAATTAATTAATTAAAAATAAATTTAAAAAAACCAAAGAGCTATGGCAAATTCTCATTTCCCTTTCCCTTTATGGAAGGTTTACAATTGTGTCTCTTCGTTTCCTTGCAAGCGTTTTAGTCCTTCCCTTTAATAACTAAGCCCTTCTTCTGCATCCTCTTTGATCCTTTTATTCTTTCTTCCTTGACTTCCTTAC
Source organism: Felis catus (assembly GCF_018350175.1). Classification (NCBI taxonomy): domain Eukaryota; kingdom Metazoa; phylum Chordata; class Mammalia; order Carnivora; family Felidae; genus Felis; species Felis catus. The sequence continues at coordinate 72,774,157 of NC_058373.1, read as the reverse complement.
AATCTTCTCTTCACCTCTTCCCCCTTTTCTTCTTTACATCTCTTCTACTGGGCTCCTGCTCATTCTTGTGCAGTGACCTCTTGAGATGACAGCTGCTGCTTCCCTTCCCCCCCTTCCCCTCCCCTCTCCGCCAGGCAGATAGTGTACAGGTGCGGCCCCATCTGTCCCAGTGTGTGTCTCTGGCGATGCAGTAGTACACGGCGGCATCTCTCAGGGTAACCCGGGGCAGGACCAAGGTACTGGACTTTCTGTCTTTTGCGATGGTTAGAGAGGCCATTCCATTAGTCACATTGTCTTTTAGACCATGAATCAAATACTCTGGCCCATGGTGGGGAATCTGTCGATACCAATGTATGTACTCATTCCCACTGATTGTGGAGTGGTTGCAGGGCAGGCGTACAGTTTCCTCTTCTGTACTCTCCATTGCATTTGGCTGTGTGGTCTTAGCATCGCTCATAATACCTGAGGGGTTGAGAACCAATAGATTAGCTCTGGGTGGTCAGTTGTGGGTGCCTCTAAGGTCAGGTTCACAAGCACTCCCAGAACTCTCCTCTTGGCCTTGTCCCAAAACCTAAGCATTTTTGTGTGTGCTACACAGGACAGGAGAAATATTACTGGCATGTATTATTGATCCCTCCAGATCCACAAGGCCAAAGATAAATTTCTGTGTTCCGTGACACTTGATCTCAAGGACCTCAAAACTCCTTACAGCCTGAGAGCTGTGAGACTCAGGAGGTCTTCTGTAAATGGGGAGTATGATTTGCTCCTCGCAATGATACTCAGAGACACTCTCTAGAGAAACATAGATGAACAGAAGTGTATAAATGCAAATTTTGCCAGTCATTTGGTAAGTATAGTGGTAGAAATAGAAGAAACAGATGCCTGCCTTTTGCTTTAGCTGAGAAAGTTCTCTTTGTTAGACCTAGATCACTTACCTAAAGTTAGGAGAATAGCTAATCCCGTCAGTGATCTCATAGTTCAAGTGCAAACTGGAGTCCCAGGTCGCAGAGCTCAGGATCTGTATCTTAGCCTACATTGGGGGAGGTCCCAGCAAGACCTAGGCAGCCAGTAACACAGCCCTCTGCCAGGCAGCTTTCCATTTGGGTGTTTCCAAGCCAAGCATCAGGTGAACACAGAGCAGTCTCTTGATTGGGTCTACTCCCACCCCTAGGATTAAACAAAAAAATTTAAAAGAGAACAAGGATATTTTCCCAATGTCCAGGCCTAATTTAAAGGGCTTACACTAAGATCCTTTTCAAGGCTCAAACTCAAATTGGCTATGTCTGAGTGCAGCTGAATGAGCAAAATCATCCCCAAAGAGATTATCCAACTCTCATTTGTGGCACAAGGCAAAACCCACCACTAATTGGTAACTTGATGTTCCGCTGAGCTGGTATGAATGTCTTTTAATCCAAGGAACCTATATTGAGCCCTGTTTTTTAATCCAAGAAACCTATATTGAGCCCTGGACTGTATAAGGAAGACGAGAATTCCTATCTGTATGCTCAGCCAGAGACAGTACATCTCAGGAGCAGTAACAATTTAACTTCAAAAGTTAGAAACTTCTTTCTGGTTAAAAAAAAATGACCATAAGCTGAGCTAAAAATCCAGTAACACTGGAAGAAAATATTTGCAAGTTTATGACAAAAATAACTTCACAGTTATATGATACTACTGTGCGTACTCTAACAGGAAAAGAAAAAATTGGAATCCAGTGTAAAAGCCAAAGTGAAAAAAAAAAAGCCAAGGTGCCTGGTATTCAGGTCTTCCATGTTGGCTCCTGAAATGATATTTTAAGCTTCTTCCAGAGAGACGTTGTTGGATGCCTCTGGTCTTGATACAGAAACCAATGACTTGAATGGTACTTATTCCTATCCCACCTGAGCCCATCTTCAACACATATTTTCTCGTCTCCAAGCCTAGTGGTGGTGTGCATTGAGGCCGCTAAAAAGAAGGAAGGAATGAGAAGGGATTAATTGAAATGAAGCCATTTTACAAGAGGTGGAAATAAACATAAAAGAGTTTCCCTATTTATTCTAAAGAAATGGTTGTTATTAAAGAAATGGGATAGAATAAAATTAAAATTTTTCATCCTTCTCTGCTCTAATAACTAAACTTATCACTTTACTATAGGAGCCAATATTTGGCCATTAAAAATTAAACTATTAATCACCTCTCTCTTTTCTTCCCATGAGAGGTCCGCTCTTTGCTCTGCATTGGGTAAGAGGTTTACCTATGTCCTTGAAGCTGTGTTCTCATTCCACGTGAGATTATGAAGTGCAAGGTGACAGGGGAGGAAAGTGAAATTTTTGCGCAACTCAATGATAATCTCCCCCTCAGTCTGGAAGGAGCTTTGGTTTGCAGGCGTAACAGCCCCCTCTTGTGACCGTGTGTATGAACTTCTTTACTTAGAACTAGGAACCAAGTCTGTCCACAGTCTTTCAAGGTTTGTGTTTTAGGTCTAAAGATAAATACCTTGTCTATGATACCTCCCTCTAGTGGAAGACTCAGTGAAGACCTTCCTACCACAATACTCTGAGATGAAAGACTGAATTATTTTCAGTCACTCAGGGATTTTAGAACTATTTCTGTTAGGTTTTTTCTCCCAGAAGTAGTTGTAAAACTCACTCTCAACCAAATTCTTTTCACTTTCCTTAGTACTTTCTTCTTCCTGTGTTTGAAGGCAGTTCCCAAAGCCCACATTGTTTGTTGTTTAGCATAGGATTTGGTGAAAAGGGGGCAGAAAAAGGAAACTATTAGCAAATAATGCATTGTTTTAGGCAAGTCGCTTTTCTAAGGGGAACAGAGGGGATCTATCTGGCAGGTTATCTCACTAATGCTGGCTAGGTAATTCCATGTTAACTGGTTAAAGTTTACATTCCTGGAAGGTTGGAACTACAGTTAGGTTAGGGATTAAGTCTTGGTTTACTGATGTGGGGTTTAGCACAAGTGACTCCATTTTGAGCCTTCTGTTTCCTTTTTAACAAGCCTAACTGTTTAGGGACAATTAGAGAAGCACTGGGTGATTTACTTTAACCCAAGATACAAATGTAATACTTGGCAATCTCAGGGGACAATATTGTTTTATACACTGAGCTCAATTAGGAGAACATTTTTTTAATAGAAAGGAAGTTTACATTAGAAAGTCTCAACTGGGCTACCACAGTGCCTTCCTTCTTCCTGTCAGTGGTTCATGGGTTTTTCCTAAGCCTCTAAGCAGGTGGCTGCCTTTGTGGAGCTCCAAGGTTTCTGTTCATCTTCCACTATTATTTTTATTACCGTGGAACTACTGAGAGCACAGAAATACACCGCCGAGTCTGCCAGTTGTACGAGAGAGATGGTGAGAGCGATGGATTTTTCTGTCTTTTGAAAGTTCATGGAGAGGCGACCCTGCTTTGCATTTGGGTTGCTTTCATCCTGATAAATGAGGAAATGCATCCTTCCACTGGGAGGCTGTTTGTACCAATACAAAGTATAGTAATTACTCCAACTGGTTTCATACTTGCACTCCATGGTGGCAGCTTTTCCTTCCTGAATTATTACCGTATTCTGCATTTGGATCACTTTCTCAGCCATGCCGGATCCTATGGAAAAAGAAAGGAAGTTTGGTTCTCTGAAATGTCTCAGATGGGTCATGAGGACTGGATTAATCTATGACACAAGGAGAAAGAAAAGAACCACATAGCATTTCATTTCCCCATCATCTCTCTTCCTTCTTAATATCCCTGTCCGTTACAGCTTGCAGAGTCCCATTCTCGAACTAGAAGAGGCAGCTGAGGCCTCATGTTTACGGCCACTCTTACTGAAGCCAAAGGAGGCCAGGAACGCCCACAGCAGGCCAGGGCAGAGCATGATAGAAATTCTTCTGGTTGAAATTTCTCTTTGTCTCACTCCAGTCCAGAGACCAGCTCTTATCTGAGTCTCTGAGTGTAGGGTTCCTGGGGCTATAAGATGTTTCTGTCCCCAAATAGGAAGTAAGGTTCACAAGTGGGATGTCCCACTGCTATATGCAGAGACTGAAAATCTATCCCACCGCAAACCTCTGCTTTGCCTTGATGTTCTTCTGTAGCAATACACTTGAAAAATGGCTATTCTATCCAGCAAGGTACAAAAATGAAGTTTAATTATCTTTTTGTTATTGAATTCTCACTTAATATTATTGTGATCAGAGACTGTATTCTGAATGATTTAAATCCTTTGCAACTGATTAAGTCTTGCTTTAAGATCCTGAATATAGTCAACTTTGATCAGTATTCTGTGGGCATTTGAAAAGAATATACATTCTGTTGTTTGAGGTTAAAGTGTTCTGAGATATGTAAAGTAGGTAAAGAATATTAATTGTGTTGGTCATATTTTCTCTACATTTCTACTGAGACGTGTGTTAATGCCTGCCACTGTGGTTGTATATTTGTTTGTTGATTTTTACATCAACAAATTCTACTGGTTTAATTCTACTGATTTATGTTTGATATATTTTGAAGCCATGCTATTAGGTGCATATAAAAATAGAATTGTTCTATCTTCTTGGTAGATTGTGCACTTAATCATTTTGAAGAGTTGCTCTATATCTCTAATAATTCCTGGTTTAATGCCTACTTTATCTGATATTGGTATAGCTCCTCAGCTTTCTTTTGGCTAGGGACTCCCACAGTCTTGTTATCCATATGCAACAGAATGAAACTGTTATCTCTGCCTCCCACCGTACTAAAAAATTAACTTGAAATGGATCAATGACCTCAATGTGCAAACTAAAACCATAAAACTCTTAGAAAAAAAACATAGATGTAGATCTTTGTGACCTTGAATCAGGCAATGGTTTTAAAATACGACATCAAAACACAAGTAACTAAAGAAAATATAGATAGATTAGACTTCATCAAAATTAAAATCTCTTCTACTTCAAAAGATACTATCAAGAAGGTAAAAAAGAGAACCCCCAGAATGGGAGAAACTATCTGGAAATCATATATCTGTTAAGGGTTGAGTATCTGGAATATATAAAGAACAACTTAAGGATAAAAAGACAAATAACCCAAGGAAAAATTTAATTTTAATAGGGTTTCCCTAGACTGCTAGGGTTGGTGGAGATAAAGGTGACACGGAATGTTACTTTCCCAAATATACTATACATATTTTCACTATATTTCCTTTTATATAATTTTTATTTTCTACCTTGTGTTTTTATTTCCTATTCACAAATCCAAAAGTAATTTGTATTACAAATATTTTCACTACTCTTAGCTTTCCTTTATAAATATTATTTTCTTTTGCCTTATAAAGGAGTTGGTGACGTGTCTTCCCCTCTAATTTGAATCATTTGTTTAAAATAGTTATTACTTTCCTTTCATAAAGGAGCATTGGGAAAAATGGAAAAATTTCATACCATTGCTGATGTATATATAGACCTATGAGGAATGAAAGAAATCGGTGGTATGTTTGGGCAAAATCTCAAAACTCATGAGTAGTATCAATTGAACCCTGAGTATAGACATTCCTTAAAAACTTTCTCAGTTATTTCTGGTGAGCAGAGGAGAGAGGCAGAGTTACATGTTGCTATCTCTTCCTGTTTATCCTACTCAAAAACAGTGTCTGACACACAGCAGACAGTAAATATTTGTTGAATGTAGAATAGTTGCAATGGGAACAAGTTTTGCTGGAATTTTTCTGATTGCTCCTTGAATTGCATCTTTTATAATGAACACCCAATACTTTGAAGATGGATTGTACAAAGGAGAATGGCTATAAATGTTACATGAAAAGTATATTTTATATGTTAGACTGATACGGAGGCATATGCAGATGGATCATCTAGAGTAAAAATATTTATAGTAAATGGTTATCTTTGGGCAGCGGAATTTTAAATGACTTTAATTTTTCTATCACATTTTCTATACTCTCAAAAGTGTCCATAATGAGCGTGTGTTAGTTTTATCATAATTATTTAAGGCAATATTTTTTTTCTGAAGGCCTTCCACATTGTCACCCAGAAGAGTTTTAGATCTCTTTGGCACATTATGAACCATGTAAGATTTCAGTGAAAGTAACTTAAATACCCCAATGAGGTTATCTTTACAATTTATTTATTGACTTAAAAACACCACTATTTCTCTAGAAATATAATATATTGGAGCTAGTACAAATTGTAGTAGCTCATCTTGAGTTATTGAAAATGGAATTTTTAATAATCACAATGATGAGATCTCTGCATTCATTTCAAATTGGAAAGAAACACATTACGGCAAGCCATTCAATCCCAAACCTGCTCGAGGACAAAGAATGTGGCTGGGTCCCCAGCTACAGGCTGCAGGTGCCTGAAGAGTTCTATATAACTACTAAACAGAAATCCAAGGCTGAGTTTCCTGACTGGGTGGCTGTGATATGCAAGAAGGCACATTCAACATTTTTTTTTCAACAGTACTGTGAATCTCCTGTCCTGTTTTCTATGTACATTTGAATGAGTCTGTTAGAAATGTAGAGTCTTTCTCTGCTTCCTTCCTGTACCAAGGAAATAATTCAAAGCCCTGTCAGTATAACTGTACTTGATAACAGCTGTTTTTCTCTCCCAGACATTCAGAATTGATGGACTCTGCCCCACATCCTTTTTTTTGGCCACTCACCCCTGTTGAAGCAATGAAGCTGAGTTACTGGATAATTTTCAGAATTTGCATTTTATTTTTAGAGTCTATAGGAAACTTGAGAACCAGAATGACCCTCTTTTCCTTCCCCAGACTTGTGATGGATCCTTCCAGAAACCCTTGGACTCACAGTGTCAGCATCTGTCACAAATCTTAGATAAATATGTTAATAAGAAACGTCCTTTTTTTTTTTTTTGCCAACTTCCTCAGAATTATACCTAGCGAATAAAAGTGTATGAATTAACATCTCTGTCAGGAGCGTCCAATCACGTCATCTCTAGGAGCAGAAAATAGAAGCCATGAAAATCTAGAGTTCTACAATAAGGCTGCCCTGACTTAAGTACCAAAGTTTTCCTGAAACAATCTTATTGTTTCATGAGCCATTGAAAATCCAGCTTCTTGAATTATTGTTAATGTATATAAACTTAAGAACACTATTGTGGGATCTCAAGAAACTTAACAGAAGACCATGGGAGAAGGGAAGGGGAAAAAATAGTTACAGAAAGGGAGGAAGGCAAACCATAAGAGACTCTTAAATACAGAGAACAAACTGAGGGTTGATGGGGGGGGGGGTGGGGGAGAGGGGGAAATGGGTGATGGGCATTGAGGAGGGTACCTGTTGGGATGAGCGCTGGGTGTTGTATGGAAGCCAACTTGGCAATAAATTATATTAAAAAAAAAAAAAAAAAGAAAAGAACACTCTTGTGGTTATGTTAAAAAGGAATCTCTTTCTTTTTGAGTACTCCACTTCAAATTTTTAACTCCACACTCAACTTGAAGTTGTCCCTGCTCAGTGAGATGTCTCCCTTTCTGTATTTGCTGTTGCTCCCCCCAACAACAGATGGCTGTTTGTTATTCAGTGCTCGCTAGGCTTACTGTGTGGGTAGGTAGTCTCTGTTATCTTGGTGCAGTGTCAATCTTAGACTGATCCATGTACCTAGTCCTTGGATCTTGGATTTTCTCGGCATTAGGGCCTCTGCTCCTGTGTCAGCCAAACACCACATGTTTCTCTATGCGTCTTGTGTAAGAAAATGTTCTGCCTCTTGCTCATTGTGTAAGCAGAGTTAGGGGGTCCTCAGAAAAAGAAAGATGAAGCATAGCTTTCAAGACACAAGAGAAATCATTTCAGGCCCGCATCTATTTTTGTGATTTATGCCCAACAGGACTACTTGCCCAAGCATCCTGCTTGCAGAATTTCTGAAAAGGTGTTGGAAATTACAAAGAAATGCAAAAACCTCAGTAGTTAAAGATTTTTAAGGAAACAAAAGGAATGCAAAAACTAGCAGTCTCTACAAAGCCCAACATATCAGATATGGTAAATCAGTAGTAAAACTCCCAGTGCTTTTTCAAAAGTAAGGATTGACCTAACACACATTCTTGAATCATTTTTGCAGGATTTAAGCCCCTTTGAGCCTCAAACACCAGGCTAACTGGAGCAGAGAATTGAAGATACTGACCCTTGCTGGCCTTCATGACTTCAATCAACTAGGACCTGGACTCTGCCGTCTTAGGATGGCTTCTGTCACAATTCTATACTGAACTCTCCTTTGTCAAGCCCCTTCGTGAATATGCAGAGTCATGCTTTGGAAATTATTCCCTGTGACCTCCTTATTTGCTGCAAATAAAGATTACTTTGTATGATGACTCCCCCCCCCCCCCCCCCCCCCCCCCCCCCCCCCGGTGTGGTCTCTGTCTGTTAACTCACCAACGAGAGAACTCATGCTTGTTCAGTTACAATTGGTAGCAGAATGATTAATGGAACTGTTATAGGATTTTCAGCTCAGAATGTTTTCCTGCCCCTTCGACAAAGGTAGATGGCTTTTTCCTTGCCTATTCTCTCTGTTGTAGTGGATCTTAACTGTGCCCTAGGGGTGTGTGTGAGTGTGTGTGTGCGCACACGTGTGTGCGTGCATAGGCATGTATGCACACATGTGACAGAATTTGCTCTTTATCCCCATGCCCAACAGCCTCAGGCTTTTCCTTTCTGTGCGAGACTGACCTGGGCAAGGTTCTTAGGCAAGGGACTTTTGCCTTCTGCTGTCACAGCCGATCACATGGTGCAGACCAACATCTCTGATGGGGCTCCCTCTGTCACCCTCTCTGCTCCCAGTCATTTTTGTGAGCACAAGGTGGAGATCTGTGAAAATGGTCCCACCAGTGAATACAGACTCCTCTTGAGTCTGTGACTCGCTGCAGTTCTATATTGTCATGAGAGCCCTCACTCAGTCTTGTGGCTGATTTCTTCTTGCTTATAAGGCAGCCAGCACCTGTTTTACCTATGGTCTGCTACTGTGGTGCCAGTCCAGATGCCTGCTTGTCCTTGGAGTACCCTGTTCCTCTTTGGAATCCGGCCTACTTGGTTTCCTTGTGAATTCAGGTCTCTAATAGGTAAAAGCAAAGTTATGATTTTGCTGTTTATCTAGTTTTACATGGTAGGGTGGATATGACACTCTTTCATGCTTTATATATCTTATGACAAACTGGAACTCTGTCCATCTTCCAGTGCACCTAAAATTGAAATATTGGCATCAGGAATGCAGCACTGCAAAATATATGATCATTGTAAGTCACAATTCATAATTGAAATATCTCCTTCCTATTCAGTCAGAATAGGACAGCGCTGTTTTACCTTCTGCTGGTTGTATTTTGACTTCTACTGATCGCTAAACCCCCTTTAAGAAAATGAACCTATTTATATTTTATTTTTAGGAATTTTGTAGAAACTAGAATCTCCTTTGGATCTTTGCTGAAGAAGGAACAGGCAAGTTCCAGAAGGGATCTTTGCTGATTCTGTGATTTCAGCTAGATTCCCATGATTGGGAATCATGGGAGTAAATCTGGATCCAAGAAGAATAAATCCCAAAGAAACACTGCAAGGCTGAGGAATCAGGTAATGATAGTTTATTCTGGCCCAGATGGGCTCTTTCTGGGACCTTTAAAAATAGGTCCTGAAGATGAGCTTATGGATAGCATAGATATCCAAGGAACATCTTCTCTATTATTATTCACCTTGGTCTTGATTCCAAAGATCATGAGGAGGAATATTTTGTAATATATATAAGGGAACTTGGACACAGACACTTCCCTTAAAGCAATTAGAAACAACTGAATGGTTTTACCTAGAATCTAATTTTTATTCTCGGAATGAACAAGTAATTGACGACACCAATGGGAGTAAGTATTCACAAGCATAGCAATCCTAATTTCAGTACACAAAGATACAGTTTCAGGGGAGGAATGTCCAAATTGTCCAGCAACAGGTAATAACCACAAAAAAGTTGACACTTGATGTATTTCATTTTTGATTCTCATAAGTTGTCAAAGCCTTAGGTCAGGGCACACCATGAAGAAGAAAGGAGGTGAATGATTTGGCACTGTGTCAGACCTGCAGACATGTGAGATAGGGTCTCTTCATTATCCTTAGCAGAGGATTCCTAGGAGGAATTTTGGGGGAAATGACTCATCAGAATCGAAAGACCAGTCCTGTGGACTTGACAAAAAAAACAAAACAAAACAAAAAACAAAAACAAAAACAAAAACAACCATTGGGAAGTAGGTGACTGAATACAAAAAAACCTTCTGTGATTTAGAATCTGCAATCTAACTTTTCATTTTCCATGAACAAGTCAGGTAGATGTAAACTCAACTGTAGACCCTAGAGTATATAGTAGTGCCTCATCACATGCATCCTTTAACTCAGTGATGATTAATTAAAGCTTGTGATGGCCACGTGACTGTAGGGGGACTCCATTCAACAGACCAGCTACTTGGAGTATGGGAGTCAAAGGGCATGGTAAGCCAAACTGAAGTTGGCAAGGGTTAGAATGAAATGCAGCCAAACAGGTAAGAAAACGTGTCTGGTCCAGAATAGGTTACTATCCTACTTAGTGTGATATGCTTCTGTCCTGTCCATAGTCTTACCTGAGGTTCTGTTTCTCTGGTCGGACTTCAAGGCATCCCAGCATATACATTTCTATTTTGTGTGCTTATTTTTCCCCAGTATCTTCCCTGATTTATAATAAGAAATATGTATTTGGTCTTTAACCCCATTCATGGCACAGAGCTCTTAAAATCTTTGGAATTTCCTGTGATAAGAGCTTTGAAGGTGTCTTTTATGTTAATGAGGTGACTTTTTGAAAGTGCTTAGGCAACCTAAGGATGGGGACTGCTGCTGGGGACCAGCCTTGTGATTCAATTGCAGCTTTCAGTACCCACCCCCTACACTCCAGGGAGAGGAGGAGGGCTGGAGGCTGCCAATGGCCAATGATTTAATCAGTCATAGCTGAGTGATGAAGCCTTTGTAAAAACCCAAAAGGACAGGGTACAGAGATCTTCTGGGTTGGTGAACATGGGGAGGTGCTGGGAGAGTGGCTGAGAGAGCATGGACGTTCCGCACTCCTTCCCTATACCTTGCCCTCTGCACCTCTTCCATCTGGCTGTTCCTGAGTTCCTGACATCCTTTTCTAATAAACCACTAATCTAGTAAGTATAACATTTCTCTGAGTTCTGTGAACCACTCTAGCAAATTAATGAGACCTGAGGAGGAGGTCATGGGAACCTCTGCTTTAGCCAGTCTGTCAGAAGTACAGATAGCAACCTGGACTTGCAACTGGCATCAGGAGTCTAAGGAAGGTGTTGTTGGAATCTCTCATCTCTAGTAAGTTGGTCTAGTAAGTACAGTCTAGTAAGTACAGGTAACAATGTGGGCTTTCAACTGCATCTGAAGTGGTGGGGAGCAGTCTTGTGGGACTGAGCCCTCAACCAGTGGGATCTGTCTCCAGACAGATAGTGTCAGAGTTGAGTTGAATTGTAGGACCCCCAGCTAGTGTCTGGCCAATTGCTTGGTGTCACGGGAAGTCCCTCCCATCCCCACAATGGAGTTGAGTCCAGGAACTCAAAAAGAACTATCTGCCCCAAAAGATTGAGTTGAGCAGGTATAAAATCTAGAATAATCAAATATAATTTTAAAATACTGTCCTTCATGTGCTGCTTTAGTTTAAAAATGCCATACTCCCTGGGAAGAAATAGATATACGATGACATCTGAGGACTGTGACTTTTGCAAATGGTCCTGAGTGGTCCCCGAGCCAGCTGTGAAAGAGTACTTCTTGGAATGTATTTAACAACTTCCTTTCTGGATCTTATCTTACACACTGTAACTGCCAGCTGCTAACACATGTCTGGGTAAAGTTTGAGACTTCCCTGGGAGTACAAGAACAGGAAATTGCCACAGGTTGAGTTCTGGCTTTTTGTAAGGCCGTCTCTGAGACAAGAGAAATATGTTGCAGTCTTCCAAGTATGATAATAATATGATGAGCTTGATAGTTTTAGCTGCTTTCTGGAAATTCACAGAATATTGACCCTGTGTTGCACTGGTTTCTGTATCTGTGTGCTGGGGAATGAGGAAAATTCTCTCCCTTCCGGGAGGCCTTTTGCACCAATACAATACATAACATATAACCCTGGCATCATATGAACAGTCTAGTTTCACTATCTTGCCCTCCTGCCTAGATGTTGTTGGTTGGGATTGAATGACATTTTTGGACATGCTAGATCCTGTAGACGGAAAAAATAACAAGACTGATCCCCTGAACTGATCTGTAAGGGAGCTGGCTACCAGGGTATGAGTTAAATCTTCGGTCAAGGCAGAAGGAGTAAAGACTCTGGTTCCTTTCTCCTTTCTTCTATTTTCCCAGGAATATCTGTCATAGTTAGCCATTGTTCATCCCCTCTGCTCCCTACCTCCAGTCCCCCCTCAATCCTAAACTGTCCTCAGCTTCACTAGCAGCACCTATCCCTACCAAGGAAGACAGAGGCCACCAGTGCCCATGATATGCTGAGAAGAGTCATGTTGGCACCTCTATCTCTAGGAAAGGAATCTTCTGCTCGGAGCCTGGGATTCATTCTTACTCAGTTTTTTGTAAAGCTCCACCTAGAATTGGTGGAGAGGGACACTGCAGCTGTTTCAAAACAGGTTTGATAGGGAAAGGTTGTCAGATCATATCCTGCTCACACTTGCACGGACTAAGTTTAGCTGTTTGTTGTGTTTAAGATAGCTGCTTTCCTCCTGAAAAAGCTGTTCAGGTATTCTCCAGAAATTTGGGGGCCATGTACATTTATTCTCAGATTTGGTTTGACATTAAAAATATATAATACCTGGCTCAGTCGGTTGAGCATCCGACTTCAGCTCAGGTCACGATCTCACCGTTCAGAGTTCGAGCCCCACATCAGGTTCAGTGCTGACAGCTCAGAGCCTGGAGCCTGTTTCAGATTCTGTGTCTTCCTATCTCTCTCTGCCCCTCTCCTGCTCGTGGTCTCTCTCTCTCTCTCAAAAATAAACATTAAAAATTTTTTTAAAAAAATATAATACCTGTGTTTTCTTTCCCAAATAAAAAAAATATATTTTATTTTTTAAAGTTTATTTATTTTGAGAGAGAGAGAGCATGCACGCATGCATGAAAGAGAGGGGGGAGAGCAGAAAGAGAGAGAGAGAGAGAGAATCCCAAACTGCCCCAGTGCAGAGCCCGACTTGGAGCTTGAACTCACGAACCATGAGATCATGACCTGAGCCAAAATCAAGAGTCAGATGCTTAACCAACTGAGCCAACCAGGCACCCCAGAGAAAAAATATTTTAAATTAAAATACCAATGGGGATCTCCATCCTTGTATGGGGGTAGATAGATATTTTTACAACATGGAATTTCATGATAATACTGGTAGCCATGCATTCTTTTCTGTTTCCTTTCCTGCTCAGTTCATGTTTTCAAACACTTTTCTTTGAAGTCCACTCTCTTATCTGATTATCTATATTTCTGATTAGGCTTCTGGTTGTGATGTAAGTAACTACATTTCATTAGACAAAAGAAAATTTCCCTTTTTTTCAATGTTATCTGCCCTGGGGCCAACTATAACAACAGATCATGTCTATGATAAGATGTTATTTCCCTGATTCCAGGTCACTAACCAGTCTGTGAGATTTGGCAAAAATAACCTCTTTTGCTCTATTCTCACCTCCAGCCCCTCACACTACCCAACTAAAAAAAGAAATCTTAGAACCACCATGCCGTGTCGGTCATCTCCCACAATTTTATTTAAAGAAACTAGACTCACTTGCAATGACCACTTTTGGTTAACAATAAAAATAGTAAATAAATAGCCCAATAAAAACAGTAGATAAAATTTACTGAACACTTAACATGTTCTAGGAACTTCATGCATGTGATCTTACTTAATCCTTGCCTTGTGGCAAGGCACAAGGAAACTTGTGAGAAATTATTACTCCTCCCACCCCAGAAACTTGCTTAATATGACAGGGCTAGTGAATGATGGACTTGGGACCCAATAGCTTTTTGAGACTGAACTTGATTACATACTACTTGTCACCTACCCCCCCTTCTGCTTCTCTTTCTTTCATGTTTTATTCCAAGTTAAAATAGAAAAATTACTTAACTCTTGAGTTGAAAGAACTGTTAGTGTTGTCGAGAGATGTAGAAACTAAACAGCTTTTATCCACCTTATTTTTTAACTCAATTTTATGGGATCTAAGTTATGTAAAGTCACGTTTCAAATGTAACACTTAAAGAGTTTAACAAATGTATACTCCTGTGTAACCACTACACCAATTAACGCATAGATTATTTTTTATCACCCTATCGGTTTCCTTATGATCCACTGTGCTCAGTGCCTTCCTTGGGGACCAAGATGGAAAAAAATCATACCACTTGTATGATTTTTGTATTAAATTTGCCGTTTTGTGGAATTTCTTATACGTGAAGTAACCAAGGAGGTACTCTTTTGTGCCTAGCTTCTTTCAGAGTAATGGTTTTTTTAAAATATTTATTCATTGTTGATAGAGAGAAAAAGAGAGAGTGAGTGGGGGAGAGGCAGAAAGAGGGGGACAGAGGATCTGAAGCAAGCTCTGTGCTGACAGCAGAGAGCCCAATGTGGGGCTTGAACTCACGAACTGTGAGATCATGACCTCACCTGAAGTCAGACACTCAACCAAATGAGCCACCCAGATGCCCCCTTTAGAATAATGTTTTAAACATTCATACACATTAATGAATGAATTGGTCATTTATTTTTGTTGCTGAGTAGTAGTCAATTTTGTGAATATATCAGTTTCTTTATTCTTGTCCATGTTCTTTCTTCTGCCATCTCCAATCTGCTGTTGAGACCATCTCACGAAACATTCAGTTTTTATATTCTTAAGTTCTAAGATTTTCATTTGTTTCCTTTTTTATGGTTTGCATTTCTTTGCTGAGATTTTATTTCTGTTCACTTACTAAGAACATTTTGATTCGATTTTTGGGATATATATTCTTTTAGTTCTTTGTACATAATTGCTTAGCACTTTATAATATTTGTCTGCTAAATTCAATAACTTGAGCCATCTAGAGTTATTTTCTTCTTTAAAATTTTATTATTTATTTATTTATTCATTTATTTTTGAGAGAAAAAGAGAACACAAGTGAGCAAGGGGCAGAGAAAGAGAGGAGCAGGGCGCACCTGAAATAGGGCACAAGCTCACCAGAAGTGGGGCTCAAGCTCACCCCATGTGGGACTTGAACTCATGAACTGTGAGATCATAACCTGAACAGAAGCCACATGCTTAATGACTGAGCCACCCAGGTGCCCTCCCAAAGTTAGTTTCTATTTGCTTTCTTCTTGACTGTGAGTCATATCATATGCATGACCAAGCTAGGACACCATGATGATGTATGGCGAACTTTGCTGCTTTTTTTTCTCATTCAGTGGGACACCTATTTTGTCATGACTCTTTGATTCACCATCTCTCAGTAACATCATCAAGAAGATGGGACCTTCACCACTCTTCTGCCTGTACCAGTTTAAAGAATATAAAGTCATTTTTTTTTACTTTAGTTACTTATTTTTGAGAGAGACAGAGAGTACAAGTGGGAGGCGGGGGCAGAGAAAGAGGGAGAATCTCAAGCATCCTCAGCCCTGTCAATGCAGAGCCCAAAGGTGGGGCTCATGAGATCCTGAGACCTCATGACCTGAGCTAAAATCAAAAGAGTTGACTAACTCAGCCTGAGCCACCCTGGTGCCCTAGGAATATAAAGTCTTTGAGGAATTGCAAGTTTTTGAGTCTTGCGTTTCTTGGATGATCAAGGATTGAGGTCTCATGGCTTCTCATGCCTGATCAGAACATAGAAAACAGAACATAGAACATGATATCTCAATCTCATAAAAGGAAGGGTGATTTTCTCCCCTCCTTTACTCAAAACATAAACATCACCACATAGTTACAGAACATTTCCCACACTTCCTCTTGCATCTGGTTTTCAAAACGATCCCTCCCAGGACAGAAGGATGACCCAGTTCCTGCCCTCAGGCTGCAGTCACTGTTATAAGCCTCTCCCAGACTGAATCCTGTACTCCCAGGCCCACTGCCACAACAGAGTGCCCAAAACCATTTTCAGGAGGGTCTGCATCCTTTGGCTCCCCAGCAAATCCAGTGGACCAAGTCAGCTTCTGAATGGGCTTCCTCAGCCAACGGTTAAGTTCCGAGTGAGGCCTGTTTGCAGTTGTTTCCAGAACACTGTAACTTTGGAGGACCACCAACCAGAGAGACATCACAGCTCTTTCACTCTTCATACAGAACTACATACCTCTAGCTAGAATACTTTTAAAGCAATGCTTCCCTGTGGCCAAGCTGAGAAATATTGATTAAAATGGATTTCGGCTTTTCTTTAATAAGTTTACATCTAAGATATGTCTTTTTCTTGCTGTAAGGAAGAGCCTATCAATCTACTGGGCTAGAGAGAGAATTACTCCAGGATGAAGAGAAAAAGGAAAATCAAGGGAAAAATATGTATGCAATTATATATACGCATATATGAAAACAGAAGAATATTTCAAATAGTGTAACATTTCACTGTACCATTTGCTTGTTCAGATCCCTTTTAGTACTCATTAATGCCTTCGGGATAATGTAAAGGCCTCTTAAAATGGCTTATAATTATTTTCACAAAGTGGATTCTGCTTATTGCTTTAGTTTTATATTTACTGTTGCCTATTTTGAGTTGTATGCTCCAGACATTCTGAATTCCTTTAATGTAATTCTCTAATTTTGTCTTTATACTTTTGCACATTCTATTTCTCTTTTTCTGTAATAGTCTGCCTGACTCCCTCTTTGACGAATGCTTTTACAAGTCCTAATTTAGACGTCACCTCTCCCAGGTAGCCTTCCCTTTAGACGCCTCTGTTAGGTAGTTTAATTTTATTTGCCTCCTGTGATAGCTTTGATTACCCTATTTTGTAACACACTGCACAATATTACATGATTCCTGAAGGCATATACAATGTCTATTTCTTTTCTGATTGCATCTCCTATGTTGAAGTCTAAGGCACATGTTGGGTGTCAAATGAATGAACTATTATAAGAATCTCAAGTCAATAGAGAACACATTTGGCAAACCCACAAAGATTATGATTGCTCATTTGTAAAACTGAGATTATGGCTGCTTTGCAGTGTTAGTTTGAGAAATATAAATAAAACAATATATAATGTTATTCATGACATAATCTTGGCCTTTAGTCCTGACATTCACTATGATCTTTATTGCCTTGTATGTGTTGTTCCTACTTGTAAGATCACTTCCATCACTTCTTCTGTCCTGCAACCTGATTAACTCCTACTAAACTTCCTGTCTTAGCTTGGGCATCACATCACAGACTCTACACTGTCTTTGACTCACTACTAAGGCTGGGTGGGGATGGGATGCTATATGCCTTCAGATCACCCTTTGCTTTCTTAAGCTTAGTCCTTGATTCACTTTAGAGTACAAATCGAGTGACAGAAGATACTATACTCTGCATTTTCTCACAGCTCTTTTTAAGTTCTATGTGTGTCGAACTTAGCAGGTACTCAATGAATAATTGTTGATTGATCAAGTGAATAAAATCTGAGAGCAGCGTTAGCTGGAAATTTTTGTCCTTGCATTACTCATGAATACTTGAGTATGAATGAATTACTCCTGATATAAGATGCTAAAAAGCTGATCATTTGCTCACGATGACCTAGCACACTCATGACGAGGTCAATGGTAGAAAGCAACTCTTTATTAATGTCACTTCTCAAGTGTATCAAATAAGAAAAGGCTATAGACTGATGAGTGTGGGAATTAATAAAATGTGAACGTTGTAGTATAAAGAGCTTGAACAAGAATAATAGGGATGAGATTGTATAAAGCATTCTCTTTTCTAGTATGACTTTTTATATCGTCTTAGGAATGTAGAAAATACATCAATCTACTGCTTTATTATAGCCTCTCTCATACATAGACATGAACTAGGGTAAATATAAATGGCACTCAGAGTGAAAACTGTCCATTGTAATGGAACTTTATAACTAAATTTGAATAATTTATAAATCATGTTAAATATATCTGAAGATAAGAAAAGGTATTTGATTTATTGACTTAGGATGTTAGAAATAGTTTTGTTAAGAAGAGGAATGTATAATAACTAGACTTTTATCCATATTTCCATACATTTTGAAATTTAGATGGACTGCATTGTATCACTTATATGTGAAATCTTTTTTTAAAAAGTTGAACTCATAGAAAGGAGTGGGAAAGTGGTTGTGAGGGGCTGAGCAGTAAGAGAAGTAGGGAGAGGTTGGGGAAAAGCTATTAAAAATAAATGATAAAAAATTGAATTCATAATAATAGACAGCATATAATAATTATTCGAATACACATATAGATAAATAGTATGTGTTATGTAAAATAATACATAATATTATGTCATATTATGTATTTTTCCCCAGCCATGCCCTGCCGTTGTGGAATATACATATGTGGAATATACATATATACATACAGGTATATATACACACAATATATGTACAATATATAGTGATATAATATGATGGGCATCTGAGTCTTGCTTTGGCCAATTTGGCATTGCAAATTGTGATGGAAGTAGAGATTTAAATGATGCTTTCATGTCTCAAGTCTTGCTCCCCTGTGATTGATGTATGCCTGACCTAGGCTGCCAGAGGATAAGGCACATGGAGAAGAGTTGAATAGTGGTAGTTATCCTAGACAAGGCCGTTCTAGACCAGCCAACAGTGAGCTGTCTTCAGACATTAACAGTGAGCTCAGCCAAACCCAGAAGAAATGCTCATCTGAGTCCAATCTAAATTGTCACTTGACAAATTTATGAGTGAAATAATTTATTGTTTTAAGACCCTGAGTTTTATTTTATTGTTTAAAACATATTTTTTATTTTTGAGACTGGCTCATGAGCAGGAGAGGGGCAGAGAGGGGGCAGAGGATCCGAAGCAGGGCTCAAACTCCCAAACTGTGTGATCATGACCTGAGCAGAAGGTGAACACTCAACCGACTGAGTCACCCAGGTGCCCCTCAGCCCCTGAGTTTTAGAGTTATGCACCATTATTGTAACAATAGCTTACAGATATAGCAAAGGAGATGTGGGTGCTTAATTGAACAGCCTATGGTGTGGCTTCTAGAAGATAAGACTATATTGCATTACAGTAGAGTAGGTAGGCTCTCTAGTGAACTCTGTGTTGACCCCATGATTAGATGTCTCATGGGTCCAGAGATCTGGGATCTCTGAACCTATCCCAAATGGAATGACTATTGCAACTGTCTCTTGTGTAATATAAATAAATAGCTTCTTAACTCAGGGACCACGTTGGATGGCCACAGATTTTATTCTTAGAAAGGTATTTCAGGAACGCCTTTAGCTTTATGGTGATGAAGAATCAGGAGAAAGCTCCTTTGCAAATATTACACACACACACACACACACACACACACACACACACACACACACACACAGTCTCTACATATATATTATTTACACAAGTAGTATCTTGTTCCCTCAAGAAAGCCATGGATGTCTCATCCTACTTCTCTTTTTCATTCTGATAGCTGGCATCTTTTTTTTCTCTTTCAGCATGAAATTCTACATTTAAGAGACTGAGAATTCATGACATGAAGAAGAAAACTTTTTCAGGGCAACTGGGTAGCCCAGTCAGTGAAGTGTCTGACTTCGGCTCAGGTCATGATCTCACAGGTTGTGAGTTCGAGCCCCACATCAAGCTCTGTGTTGGCAGCTGAGAGCCTGGAGTCTGCTTCAAATTCTGTGTCTCCCTCTCTCTTTGCCCCTCTCCTGCTCATGCTCTGTCTGTCTGTCTCTCTCTCCCAAAAATATATGAACACTAAACATTTTTTTAAAAAGAAGAAAATTTTTCATAGAAATTCAGGTTAACTAATTTCCTTCTATTCATCACATAAGTGAAAAGCATAAAACCAGTGGTCAGTAAATGTTTGAGGTGAATGGAATCATACACTTATTGGGCTGTAGGGAAATGATTTCATCTAGTTCTAACCCATGTTTCACAGGAACCTGAGTGACTAAAGAAATTGCCAAGCTCATACAAATTGACAGTGGAACTTAGAACATAAAACATCAGGATATTTTTTATTAGTCATCATGCTCATTTCATTACCACTTATTTGTTAGGAAAGGGGAATCCCAGGTAGGTAACTTGGGCCATTTAGATCACTTAAGTTTGGAGCTGAAAACTGCTTGTATCTTTGATTAACTGACAACCTACTGGAGACTTATAATTAATAAACGTTTGGGATATTTCTTACATCTTCTAACTTCTTACGGTCCTAGGGTGATCTTGGCCTGGTTCATCACCCTTTGAACTGCATCCTAAAGGCTCCAGTGTGATACATCCATCTCAACAGAGAATCAGGATGGCTACCCAAAACAAGATGCTTGCAGCTGGTGAGTTCATGACATGCCTGTATTTATTATGATGATCCACAGGGCAGCACCTTTTACTGATGGACAGTGTGTCAAATAGTTCCATGTCCGCCTGGGGAAAAGAATACACAGTAAGTGATTCACTGAAGCAATGCCTAGAAGTATCTTGTGAGCGATGAAACAAATAAATGCATATAACTTAAAACATATACATCCTGAAATGCATTTAATGTGAAGGCACAGTGATTCAGAAGCAATAACTAGGGATTATTTTGTTCATTTAACACAAAAATGAAGCACATGATTGCTGGTACGTATAGGCACATAAACATTCACTGGGAGAACTTGCAGTAGAATGCTGGTTTCCCCATCTCCAGGGTATCTTTTCCCCTAAGCTACAGGGGAAATGGTATCCTCATTCCAAGGTCTAGCGAGATCAAAGCATCACCAGAGATTGATGCTTTAGTTAAACCAGCAACCTCTCTCTGAAAGTGAAAAAGGAGAATGATTAAACTCTTTGACACCCTAAAACCCAAGGAACATCCTTAACTCATTTGAGGGACTTACTATGTATCTGATCTTCCTTAAAGCTCATCCCACTCACCTACTTTAAAGCATACCCTCTCTTACTGCTCTGTTTAAGTGGAAGCAAGTACGTGCCTCCAAGTATGAACCCCCAAAGAGGCATGGACCCAGCTGCAGTTTTGTGTATAGGCTGCAGGTGCCTGGAGAGCACTGTGCATTCGCTGTGCAGAAGTACAAGGCTGAATCTCCAGGCTGTGAGGCTGCGATGTGCAGAGACAGGTGTTTGGCACTTTTGTTGAGGTAGACTGTGAATCTTTCATCTTCATTTTTATCCACAGTGGAACGTATTGATATCACAAACTCAAGACTTTTGGCAGGGTATTTTTTGTACCATATGAAGTAATCAAACATATTATTATTGTAGTCACAGTTCAGAATAGAAATCTCTCGTTCTTGCACACTCAGGGATGGAGTTTGCTTAACTTGCTGCTGGTCATCATTCTGTTGACTATTCACCCCTGTTTGGGAAGAGAGTAAATTTTAAATTATATTCTCAAAGTCCCCACAGAAAACCAGCATGAGCTAGAAAACAAAACACAATAAAGCAAAACTTCCCAATGATCTCGTCTCCCAGCCTTGTGGTGTTTCTTGAAGGTTTTCTACTGTATTCAGACCTCCCACCCAGAACTCACAGTCTGGCTGAAGCCACAGAATCAACAGTGATACCCCCAGGAGCTTGCCCATTTCTCCTGTGGACTCAGGTTGTCTTCTCTCCTGCCCAAACAACCATAAATCTGACTTCAACTTCCTGCACTTCTTTCATTTCCTTCCACAGAGGCTTCTATTTCACATATGAACAGTACTGTTGTTAGCTCTTTATCTTTATGAGAGGAAGCACTGCCCCCTTTAGCCCACATGTAGAAAAATTCTGAAAATGCATTTCTGTGTTTCCTTAAAATCAATTTGCACTCCCTCCCCCATAAAGAAGTTAAAATAAGATATTGGTGGTGTTTGGGGGAGAGCACAAAGGTATGGTGCTATCTTTACCATGGTTACAAATTTAGAATACAAGGAGTTTGATAGCTTAGCCTTTAATGTAATTGCATTCCAAGATGGTTTTCAGAGGTGTCCATATTTGGTCTGAATGAATAAATGCCACAAGGCAATTAAATCTGATATAAATTCTGGATACTTACCTTAAAACCACAAATTAACACAACAAAACTTATTCCCTATATTAAATCACCCTCTGCACTGGATTTCCTCTCTGAGAACTTGGATGTGATCATTTGGTCTGTTCTGTGTTCACAAATGAGAAAGCATTACACAATCCTGTAAAGTTTATAAACAGAATGAAGCCATAAACTTGAAAGGCACCAGGAGATGTCAAAAGGCAACATGTTTGTTTGTCTTCGCTCTTGGTCTATATCTAGTATACGTCTTCCCAGTTTAATCCAATGGAAGAGGCAAGAAGAATCTATTGTGCTTTCAATGCTAAATCAGTAGGGCAACTAGTCATTACTGCCAATGGTAAATCTCAAAATAATTTTTTGGAATTAGTTTGAGCAAAGACACAGAACACAAAATAAAACAATTTCCAATGTATATTTTATATGGGAAGAAACATTTAAAATTTTTATTTGAATTATAATGAAACTAACAAGCTGGGAAGTTACACTAATTATCCAATTCAGGACAATCTGGAAAGTTGTCCTTGTTTCATATTATGTGGTTGAAACTTTCATAATTCAAATTTTCTAGTGAAGAAATGTTTTCGGATTCATTATTGTATTTATATATTTTATCAACATTTATTTCATTTCTCTGAAGTACCTGACACTGTGCTTGGTTAAGGTTTTAAACACGACTATGGAACTATCTTCAACTTTAAATATCTGGTGGTCTAAACTGAAAGACTACATCCTTACAACACGACATGACACATAAGGGTGCTTAATGAGGAAAACATAATGGTTATCAGTTAGTTCTACTGAGAAAGCTAGAAATGTGGAGTCAGGGAAGACCTCACAAAGGCAGAGCTCTTTAGCTTGATTTTAGGGAAGATTGACAAATTGACTTTGTAGGGGAAGGTCAGATTTCAAAAGAAAACAGGCAAATTATAGCTCAGAGTGCTGGGGGAAACTTGGTTCATTATAGTTGGAGTTAAGTGTTTGCAGTAGGAAGTTTCTAAACTGATGTCAGAAAGGACAATGACATACAGTTCACGAGGAACCACGTCTGACACACTAAGAAGGCTGATTTTCTAGGCCCAGGGGAACTGCTGGACCGCAATGCACACACCTCCCCCTTTTACACACACACACACACACACACACACACACACACACACACACTACTTTGGTAAACAAAAACATATGACACACAATGCACATATTTAAGCACAAGCCACAAGCCCCATGCAGAATCACTGGAGTTGGATCATAGTCTGTCTCTTACACAGGAAATTGGTTTGATTGGGAGAAAGGGTGGAACATGTTTATCATTTTCTAAATTTTTTGGAGCAATTTTTTTTTTTTTACCAAACTGTGGATGACTGTGGCTTGTTGACAGCTGACGGTCTTACATCTGTTGGAAATTACTTTGTAACTCATGTGAGTACACAGTAGGAAGGCAAGGCCTCAGGAGAAACCAAACCAATTAACACCTTGATCTTGGATTTCTAGGCTCCAGAGCTATGAGAAGTAAATCTTTCTTGTTTAAGCCACCTAGTCTGTGGTAGTTTGTTATGATGGCCCTAACGAACACACACACTAGGTTTCTGATTATTATTTCTTCCAGTCGGTATCTGGACACTCATTTCTTGAAAACAAAGAATATTCTAATGCTATTCATTTATATCTTCCTAGAATATCAGGGTATAGTCAGTGCAGCAGAGTTATCATAAGTGCTATGGGATAGGGGCTTAAATTACAGGAACTTGATCTTACATGGTTGTGAAGAGAGCTGGGGAAATGAAGGTCTAAGGGTAGTTGGGTAGTCAGAGAGAAAGAATCCCTAACCAGTCAATCAATCTGAGGACCAAGCCCGTCTATCTATGAAAGTGTGATTTGAAGGGGAAACTGATGAAGAAATCTAGAGAAGCTAGAGCCACGTGTGGCTACCATCTCCATGGGCCCATTGCCAGATATACGGTGGTGGTTGGTCAACAGAGTCAGCAACAGGAAACAGTGTTGGACAATTTAGTCATATTTATTTTGAAACCCTTTGGCGTTAACTCCAAATGTGAATCATCTTTGGGGCTGCTTCTATACCTTATGTAACCCTTGCTCCTGCTTCATTACATTTTTAGTGACTTTGTTTATTGTATGCTACACAATGTGGGTCATTAATGAGCAGAAACTCTGGATTATTTTGCCTCCCTTGGAAAAATGTTAACTCTGTTAAATTACTAGCAAATCACTTAGATTTTGTTGAGGCTTACTTTAATCTTTGTAAGGCAGAGATTTTCTTTTCCAGTTTTTTTTTTCTAGGCCATAGCCCTTACTTCTGTCCTTCTTCTGGTGACTCAGTTGAAAGTCCAAGGTATTTACCAAGATGTCTTCACTCTGGAAAGGCCAGAGCTCCAATGTCTTCCCAGCACAGTGCAAGCTCTGGAAATCTCGGAGATTTTACACCCTCAGATGCTATTTTCTGCTAGGCTTGCCAATGTCTCTCTCTGCACATGTGCAGCTGAAGTGTAAGCTCAGATAACCCCCTATGCAGATTTCACAGTCCTATCATAGGAGGCTCATGTCTCTCCAATACCCGTTTTCCTCAAAGGCCAGTCATTTAACAGCCCTGATTCTGATCTCTGTTTTCGCCATTGAGCAAGGCTGCTGCTCTCCGCTGGGGCTTCAAGTCCTTATGCTGAGGTTTAGAAAATACCCCCAGGAGAGAAATGTTGCCTGCATGTGGGAATCACTTGGCAGGCTTGCTTTCTCCCAAGGACTGAAAGCATTCCCTGTCTGCACTCCTCAAAAACAATTCTTTCCTGTTTCCCAATTTGATAGTAGTTTACAGTTGGAAGATAATTCCACTATCAGGTATACCGCAAGAGCCAGAAAATTCTTTTCTCTTAAGATAACACACTCACGTATTTCCTCTTTTAAAGGCAATTGTCGGTTTTATTCAACAGTCAAAATGTATCATGTTTATGTATCACGTTTATCATACCTTGTGCAGCTTATTTAGAAATGCTTTCTGCATTTAAAAAGGAATCACGGTCTCTAGAGAAGTAATATTTCTTATCACTAATTAGTTTCACCATTCTTTTTATTGGTCCTCAATGCAGTTATCTATCCCTGCCCATGCTCTGTGAGTATGTAGGCATGCTGAGTGGTCCCCATATCCTTCATCTTACTGTATTGTAATATACAGACAATGAATTTCAAGGATCTTATTCATTTTAAGACTCTCATAGCATGAGAGTCACCCATGCACTGTGTTTTATCACTTGTTTTGATCACTAGTTATATTTTAGGACTTAAATTTGCCATGATATGCCTTGCTTCACACACACACACACACACACACACACACACACAAGCATGTGCCCTTGTGCTCACTTTTCCTTGACCCAGAACACTTTTCCTCCACCCTCTTCTGTCCTTCAGCCTGATGAACTCCTATTAAACTATAAGGTTTCAGGCTGGGACGTCAAATGCTCCAGAAAGCTGTCTCTAACTGACTGTTTTCATAATCTCTTTTTCTCTCTGAATTTAGTTCTTCTCTTTAGTTTGCAGGGACTTTATGATAACAAAAACGAGCTCCCCATTAAACTGTACGTTCAACGAGGGAAGGAGCTCTTCATTTATTCAAAGCCCCCTATCCAGGATCTCACAGGTATTCAATATATATTTGTTGAAAGATTGAATGTATGAAAATACGAGTAACAGCAATGGAAAATACTCTCCTCACCTACAGGAGGATTCCGAGGTAGAAAAAGTATGACTCCCTTGCTCAAGATGATACAGCATACTCGTGATTAGAAGTCATGAGTGGATTGCTAATTTACTGATTCCCTGGTTTAGGGGTTAGCGTGTTAGGAATGGTTTATTTTAGGACAGAGATGGTTACTAGATTGAATATTCATCAGCATTTCCAAGTTTTTTGAAAGTGGAATCAAATGTTTGATCCACTTCGACTGATCAAGTGTGCACTTCTCAACACCATGTTAGAAGTGAGGGAAAGCATACAAACATCTCTCCCGTGTTGCTGGGTTTGGTGGCTGCGGCCACATGTCTCGATTCAGGCCTTAGGTGCCTAGAAAGCTCTGTGCCTCCACAGCATGGAAGCAGGTGCCTGAGTCTCTGGGCTGAGATGCAGAAAGCTCTGCCCATCCTTCATACTACTAGTGGCCCTTTGGTTTTTTTCTCCTCTTTTTATTCCCCATTTGAGTATATTAGAAAAACGATCATGGAGCTTTTTTCAGGGTTCTGTATGTGCCAATGTAAGTTAGAAAGATGCCCAGGAGATATAGGTGAGATTGGTATTTTCTTGCTTGTACAGATGAAGGAGGGAGGCTCTGCTCCACGTTGAGTTGACTGCTCATTCTGCCCAGAAAGACAGAAGCAGATATGAGAGAGTTGATCAATCTACAGTATTTACCTAGTAACACTAGCCCCAGGGAGATCTCAGGATGAGCCACGTACATGCCTGCACTGTAGTGTCAAGTTGTAGCTCATTTAGAAATGCTTTATGCATGAACCAGGAGAGACAAGGCAATGGACACACAATTCTGATCATATTGGGCCCCTGCCCCCCGCTCTATGGGTTGGGTTAGTCTCCAGCTATGGCTTCATGTACAGGCCACAGGTGTCTGCAGAGCACTGTGCCTCCACAGTGCAGAAATAAGTGCCTGAGTCCCCAGGCTGCGAGTCTGTGATATGCAGGTGGCTATTACGTTCCTGGAAGTTGAGCGTGAATATTAGTCTCCCTTTTCGCTGCATTCCAGAAGTGATGAACGACAAGGATACGAGGTGTCCTTCAGGATTTTGTTGGAACCACTGCACACTGGTTATGATGCTAGAATAATTGCACATCATAGAGGTATTTCTCCCCTCTTGGAGGTTCAGGACCCCAGGACTCTGCTCCACGTTCATCTGGACTCTTACCCCTGTTGAGAAAGAGAAAAATAGACACAGTGGAGGGTCACTGCAAAATGACCGTAGCTGTTTCTGAGTACAGGAAATTTTTCTCTAGTTTCCATCCTCATAGTAGAGGACACAGCCCAAGAGACTTGTGTTCTCTCTCTTCCTCCACCTCTCCTTTCCTCCCTTGCATCTCCCCATTCAGTTGTGAAATTTCTTCAGGTTCCCTTTGGGATGTTCTCAACTCACAGCAAGTCTGTAGCCACAGGAGGCCCAGCAAGACTCTCATTTGTGTCTGCATGGTTCTTGACTCCTTAGCAGTATGGACACACCTTAATGGCAAGTCCCTTTAAATACTGATATGCATCATACTTTGAATTTGGGGCTAACTTTGTTGCTGTAACCCATCAGCTTCATGATATAGATCTGGCAGTGGCGGCCCCTAAGCACCTTCACTCGGCTTTGTAGTGGGAAGCTCCGCCTACTTGTGGCTTAGTCCACCTCTACACTGTAGGGTGCTTGCATGAGCCGGTGCATGTGTGTGTGTGCGCCTGTGTGTGTGTGTGTGTGTGTGTGTGTGTGTGCGCGCGCGCCCGCGCGCTCGTGTGTGTGTTGGGGATAATGGAGGAGTTGTCTTTTAGCATTTAAGAATATTTTTTTCTTTAAACTCTGAGTGGAATAATTTATGTGAAAAATGGAGAGATGTTAGCTTAGAGGGGGACAGAGAAATAGTTTATATGTTATAAGTAAGAGATACTGACGAAGCTGAAACCTGAGACAAGATCAGACTGAGAAACTTCTCAGTTGTGAATTACTTGTTATATGTAAATTGTATACACATTACATATGCTATTAGTATATTTGTAAATAATACAAATATATAACCTATTTCCATTCTTTACATTCCTTGTATCTTATTTGTTGAATTTATCAAAGTCAAATGATATGATAACAGTTCAAGATATATGAATCATAATAGTAGACAGAAAAATATTTGCTTCCTCAGTTTTTTTTGTATATAAAAAATACAGGATGTATCTATATCTATATATATCTATATATGTGTATCTATATCTATAGATATCTATATCTATATCTACTATCTATCTACTATCTATACATGAAAAAGACTGAGGAAGTGAATATTAAATAGTCTATATGTTAAATTGATAGAGTAAAAACTTTTAGGCAAGTATAAATAATACCTGAAATACCTATCCTTCCTTCCTTCCTATCTATCTATCTATCTATCTATCTATCTTCTGAAAGTTTCCACTTTATCAAGTTAACGTATAGATCATTAGTTTTTAATCAGGACTTTTGCTCCCCAGGGGATATTTAGCAATGCCTGGAGACATTTTTGATTGTCACACTGGGGAAAGGAGGGGCTGCTACTGGCATCTATTGAGTAGAAGCCAAACATGCTATTAAATACCTACGATGCACAGGAAAGCCCCTCTCCCCAGATTCTGGCCCCAAAGCTGCTGTTGAGAAACTCATGTAATGATTTTCAGTTCAAACAACCCTCTGCCATTTTCTTTTACCCTTTTTTTTCTCCACCTGCTTCTGCCCATATGTACTCCCCCTCTTCTTTCTTCGCCTCTTTCTTTGCTTTTATTTGTCTTATCTTTGAGTTTCTGATCTTATAGGAGGTAAGAGCATGGTTTAGAGAAGAACAACAATTTCTAGACAAATAAGTGAAAGCTCATATTGGTCCCTGATACTAAAAAATATGGATTCATGAAACTCTAAAGTTACAGAAATATGAAACAAATTGTTCTATTTTATTTTTAATTAAAAATTTTTTAATGTTTATTTATTTTTGAGAGAGAGAGAGAGAGAGAGAGAGAGAGAGAGAGAGAGCATAAGTGGGGGAGGGGTAGAGAGAGAGGAAGGC
This sequence comes from Felis catus, assembly GCF_018350175.1. Classification (NCBI taxonomy): domain Eukaryota; kingdom Metazoa; phylum Chordata; class Mammalia; order Carnivora; family Felidae; genus Felis; species Felis catus. The sequence goes on along the minus strand of NC_058373.1, from coordinate 72,745,241 downwards.
ACAGAATCTGAAGCAGGCTCCAGGCTCCAGGCTCTGAGCTGTCAGCACAGAGCACAACATGGGGCTCAAACTCACAAACCATGAGATCATGACCTGAGCCGAAGTTGGACACCCAACCGATTGAGTCACCCAGCTACCCCACAAATTGTTTTATTTTAATCTCCAACTTTATTTTGGCTTTTGGAGATAGAAAGCAAAGCAAAGCAAAGCAAAGCAAAGAAAATGGGTGATGAGAAAGCAGGATTGTGCACATTATTAACAATTCTCTGGCTCACATATTCTCTTGCTCCTCCTCCTCTACCCTGACCTAAATTCGTAACCCTCTGTTTCAGAGATTTTCATTCTTCATGTAGCAATGAATCCTAAAAGTGAATCATAACACTTTTCTCAGGTTAGTGTGTTCCCTTGTGGACTAACCTAGGGCTGACACCATATTATGTGCAGCAATGCGGCCCCCAACCCAGGGTCTCTGAGTGTGACCTTTGACATCGACGGTATGTTTTCAGAAGCTCCTGGAGCATGGAGTGTGTCCAAAGTGCTCTTAGAAATGATTGATCTGAATGGAGGTGGTAGGTCAGAGGATTCTTCAGCTCGTAGGTCTTGCAGCCCGATGGCTGTGGGAAGTGGTGAATGGACCTCCAGTCACCATGAGAGGGAGTTCCTTGAAAGCAGGAAAAGTCCTTTCCATATTCCCTGTCAGAACATATACCGGGACACAAGTGAAGTTTCGAGTTATCTGATCCAAGCTGTGGTGCCTACTTTCAAGTTTTTTCATTTTTAATCCACTATGCTAGGCAATTCACAAAACATGGTTAATCCTCATGATGACACAGTAAAGTAAGTGCCATACTTACTTCCAAGGTACTTAGGAGGAAATTGATGCTCACAAAGCTAGTATAAAATGCCCAGAGTTACCCAGCCACTAAGTGGCAGAGCCATGAGAGGCTATGGCTCTTTTCACAGTGTCGCATCACCTTTCAGGGAGAGAGACGTCTAAGAACAACGATTATGGAAAGACACTGGGCCCTCTTCTAGGGAAATGAAAACAAAATCTCCTGCCAGTCCAGAGTACCTCTCCACAAAGGGAGAAAAGAAAGAGTTTTATTATTGAGGAATCATTAAGCCAGAATGTAATGTGCACCACAGGCAATTTGTTAAGAGATTGCAAAACACAGACAAGAGGCGCCTCCGTGGCTCAATGAGTTAAGTGTCTGACTTCTGCTCAAGTCATGATCCCCACATCAGGCTCTGGGCTGACAGCTCAGAGCCTGGATGGAGCCCGCTTTGAATTCTGTGTCTCGCTCTCGCTCTCTCCCTCTCTCTGCCCCTCCCCTGCTCATGTTCGGTCTCTGTCTCAAAAATAAATAAACATTAAAAAAATTAAAAAATACTTAAAACACAGGCAAAAATTTTACCCCTTTATATAGCCAGCTGGGCAGATACAACCCATTACAAGTGTTTTCTCAACATGAACAGAAATTAGTCCTCAGGTAAGAGAACTTGACAGCGACCTTTGTCATAATTTGCCCTCAATTTACCTGGGAATTGGGGTAGCCACCTGTGTTTGCTAATTGCCTTTATCTGAAAGAGAAACTTCTCATATCTTTAGGACAGAAGGTGAGTTTGCGACTTAGAGCAAGGCGTCTGTGGAGTTTGGGCTCATCTCCTCCCACAGTAACTGGGAGGCAGGAGTGCCATCCTTCCTCATGATTACATCTCCATAAGCTGGCTTCCACCTGCTTGAGAGAAACATCCCTGGGTTGTAAAACTGGCAAGAGGCTTGGTCAGCTTTTTAAAAGATTTACACACCTCAAAGGGACAGAGAAAGGATTCATAATTACAAGTTTTCTAAAGTAAGTACTCTAAGAAAAGGGACTGGGAGAGTGCCCTTCCCTCTTTATACCACAGAGAATTAGAATTTAAAAAAAAATTTTTTTTAACGTTTATTTATTTTTGAGACAGAGAGCATGAACAGGGGAGGGGCAGAGAGAGAGGGAGACACAGAATCTGAAACAGGCTCCAGGCTCTGAGCTGTCAGCGCAAAGCCCGACGCGGGGCTCGAACTCATGGACCGTGAGATCATGACCTGAGCCGAAGTCGGACGCTTAACCGACCGAGCCACCCAGGCGCCCCTCAAATTTATTTTTTTGGCTTTAATTTCTACGTACAATCTTCAAAATGAAGGAGTTCCCTATGATAAAACTTTCAGGGAAAGCCTTTGGGATAGGTTACTGGAACAGCATGGAATTAAAAGCAACAGCAAAATAGCCTTTGGAATTTAAGAGTGAGAAAATATAAAACTGCAGTTATTAGTTATTCGCATGGAAATGGATACTGTCTATAGTGAAAAGACTTTGGATGAGAAAGTGAATTCCAGTCTCCCACGAGTGTAAGAAATTGATGGAAATTTTAAAATGAGGCCTCTTGGCATGGAAGATGAAGGTTTCGTTCTTAATAAAAATTATGTGAACATTAATACTTTAAGAAGTACGTATAATCAGTATGAATGCAGGTGCCTTCCTTGTATAAACACAGCACTTGCTTCAAATCTTTTTTCCTCACTTACCCAAGAACTCAGAAAATCACAGCGTCGTTTTATGTCAATCCTACTATGGTTAGGGTTGTGTTTAGCTGCAGGTAACAAAAAATTCAATCAAATCATGGTTTATGAAGAGTTTTCATGCACAGGGGTGCCTGAGTGGCTCAGTGGGTTGGGCATCTGACTTTGGCTCAGGCCATGATCTTGTGGTTCACGAGTTTGAGCCCCACGTCCAGCTCTGTGCTGACAGCTCAGAGCCTGGAGCCTGCTTCAGGATTCTGTCTCCCTCTCTCTGCCCTTCCCCTGCTCATGCTCTGTCTCTTTCTCATTCAAAAGTAAACAGGGGTGCCTGGGTGGCGCAGTCGGTTAAGCATCCGACTTCAGCCAGGTCACGATCTCGTGGTCCGTGAGTTCGAGCCCTGCATCAGGCTCTGGGCTGATGGCTCGGAGCCTGGAGCCTGTTTCCGATTCTGTGTCTCCCTCTCTCTCTGCCCTTCCCCCGTTCATGCTCTGTCTCTCTCTGTCCCAAAAATAAATAAACATTGAAAAAAAAATTAAAAAAAAACAAAACAAAAGTAAATAAACATTAAAAAAAATTTTTTAAAGAGTTTTCATGCACAAATAAATCTGAAGGAGGGATTTGACTTGGCCTCTAAAAGATGAATGTGGGATTGGGGAGGAGACCCAGGCCTGGGCTTTCCTTGACGATAAGTTACAACTTCTGTGTTGCCTGAAGAAGAGTTGGGGAAAGGGACTGGAAAATGTACTCCTGTACCAGGAGAGCAAAAACATTATAGAAACTCCTGGCAGTTTTCTGATTATGTCTCATTGGTCAGAACTGTGCTATATGCAACCCTTCGTTGTAAAAAACGATGTGAAATGTAGCACGGGTTTTGTTTGTTTGTTTGTTTTTTGTTTTTTAAGGTGGGGAGATAGTTGCCCAAATGGGTTATCAACAGTTCTGTAAGTAAGGAGGCAGAAGAAAATGTGGATTAGGTTGGCAACTTGCCATGTCTGCTTTCCTGACCACTAAGGTGGGGATCCAGAATATTAGGCAGAGATGACATCTTTCCTTCTTGAGAAGTCAGTACAAATTTCACAGTAGCGATAACATTTCCTGAGAGGCATTAATAATCATATCATTACAGGGTATTTGTTGAGTACATAGTATTTGTTGAGTACATACGTTGCACGTGGGACTTCATATAATTTTGTATATTTTATCTCATTTAATTCATAATAACTCAGCACAATAGGTGTTCTTTTTTTTTTCTTTTTTTCAAGTGTATTTATTTATTCTGAGAGAGAGTGTGGGGTGGGGGGAGGGCAAGCTCTGCCTGACATGGGGCTCGATCCCACAGACCATGAGATCATGATCTAAGCCAGAATCAAGAGTCAGAGTCTCAACTGACTGAGCCACCCAGGCCCCCCTGGGTGTTCTTATTAACATGTGTTAACAAGGAAGCTTAGATGAAGATAAATAATTGCCTAAGGATACAGAGCTAGAAAATTGCACACAAGATTTGCAATTTGATTTTTGTGACTCCAAAACCCATGTGCTTTGCATATCATCTTGCTTTTTTTTTAAGTTTGTTTATTTTGGGGGGGGGGAGAGAGAGAGAGAGAACAAGGGTGGGGGAGGGACAGAGAGAGAGAGAGAGAGAGAGAGAGAGAGAGAATCCCAAGCAGGTTCCACTCTGTCAGCACAGAACCTGATGTGGGGCTCAAACCCACAAACTGTGAGATCATGACCCAAGCTGAAATCAAGAGTCAGACACTTAACTGCCTGAGCCACCTAGGTGCCCCTCATCTTGCTTTAAAGACCAATAGGAATTTGTCAAGTATAAAAGTAGGCCAGTGGAAGACTTACCAGGTGGAGGGAACTGTCAACTAGCTTCTTCGGAATAAACTGGTGGTTTCCAGAGGGGAGGGGATGGGGGAGGCAAACTGGGGGAAAAGAGGTGGGAGGTACAAGCCTCTACTTATGGGATGAGTATGGCACAGCATATTTTATGGGAATAAAAGGCATAGCATAGAGAATATGGTCAATGATATTTTAATGGCATTGCATAGTAACAGATGGTGGTTATACTTGCCATGAGCACAGCATAATGTCTAAACTTGTAGAAACACTATGTTGTGCACCTGAAAGTAATGTAACATTGTGTGAACTACACTCAAATAAAATTTCTTTTGGAAACCAAAAAAATCCTATCTTCTTCAGCCTTGAAAACCTGAAGTTATTGATATCTACCACTCAAAGTCTAATAATCCCCAAGCAAATCCTGTGTAAATACAGGCAATTGTAGCTAATGTGTAAGTAGTTCAGAACCACCAAATGGAGAGGTTGCTTTGGAATCACAGTTGGGATGTTACTGGAGTACACAGTAGGCATTTTTTTCTGCTAAAAAAGTACCAACTTTCTTCTAATTATTTTTTTTTTCACTCTACTTCTGACTTTCACTCCAGTTTCATCAACTCTACTAGAATAAAGCTGCAGAATCATTCATTTCTGCCCCCTTGGACTAACCATTCCTGGCTGTGGTCTTTAGGAAAACAGAATGACTCATTGGGACTACGATGCACTCTGACCATTATCTTCATTTTTCTTCTCTATCGACTGCCTTCTTTTCTCCCCACTGCCCACCCCAGGGAGCTGTAGACCCATATTTTTGCTGGTTCAGATAGTGAGATGCATTTCTAGAAGGTGATCCCACGACAGAGGAATCTTGTTCTTTAGTGTATGTGGGAAATATCTGGAAAGGTAGTGGAGATGGTTCCATGAGAGCCTGAGATTGTTACCACTGTTCGTGTCAGGAAATGTGGGAGGAAGGGCCGGGTAGGGGGGTGGGGGACTCAGCAGCAGTGTGACAGAGCCTGCAGTAGGGCTTGGGTACAGGCGTCCAGGTGCCATGGGAGCACTGTGCCCCTGCACAGGTGTAGATGGCAGCATCTTCAGCCTGGGTGGCAATGATGAACAGGGAGCTGTCTTCTCTTGCCTCACCAAACTGAGCTACTAGACTCTTCTGCTTCTTTATTTCTCCTCTCCTAGATAATGTCATCAAATGGACTGGACCTTCCCCAGGCTTCTGTCTGTACCACTGAAAGCTGGTAAACGTGCTTGTGGAGTTGCAATACGCAGTAAAGTTTTCTCCCTCCTGGATGCTTAGAAAGCGAGGACTCTGCTCCAGTTGCTGGGTGCTCTGCCCTGTTGAAAACCAAAGCAGTGGGCACTGGGGAAGGGAACTGGGGACTCTTTCCCAGCCTGACATGACTTTTCCTCCCTCTTCCCCACCTGCTCCTTCCCTCACCCTCTCCCTTTTTTCTTTTAATTTTCCCTTGGATTTCCAGTTAAGGTAATTGGAAACTTCTCAAACTCACATGCCAGTTGAATCCAAAGGATCAGCACTGAGAATTTCAGGGGCATCTTTTCTTCCTGTCACAGGATGGCCCTGGTCACTGACTTCAGCTGCCCTTGAAAGATACCCTCCTGAAAGAGGCTTTTTTGAACTAGAGTAATGCTTCCCACCCACTTGGATCTGGGTAAAAAGGCAGAGGTCTCTGTGTGGCAGCCAATTGAATCATTCACTCTCTACCCTCCCCTTCCTCCAGCCTCACACTCTGCTTTGAAGGATTTTGCCTTTTGAGACAGTACCCTCCTGTGGAGAGATAGGAAAGCGATTTACTTTCAGTAATGCTTTTATTTCTCCTAGTGTCATTTGGTATGCACAAATACCAAGATATAAGTAGAGACTAATGACCTTTCTCAGAAATAGAAAATACATCCTTTTAAAAATTGATCATTTTGGGGTGCCTGGATGGCTCAGTCGGTTAAACATCCAACTTTAGCTCAGGTCATGATCTCACTGTTCATGAGTTCCAGATCTGTGTCAGGCTCTCTGCTGACAGCTCAGAGCCTGGAGCCTGTTTAGGATTCTGTGTCTCCCTCTCTCTCTGCCCCGCCCCTGTTTCTCTCTCAAAATAAATAAGCATTAAAAATTTTTAAAAACATTTATCATTTTGAGGCGTACCTGGGTGTTTCAGTCGGGTAAGCGTCTGACTCTTAGTTTCACCTCAGGTCATGGTCTCTCGGTTCATGAGTTTGAGCCCCATGTCTGGCTCTGTGTGCAAGGAGGGGCAGGAAGCCTGCTCAGGATTCTCTCTCCCTCTCTCTCCCTCTCTCTGCCTCTCCCCTGCTTGTCCTTTCTCTCTCTCTCTCTCTCTCTCTCTCTCTCTCTCTCTCTCTCAAAATAAGTAAATAACATTTAAAAAATCATTAAAAAATAATAAAAAAATAAAAATTTATCATTTTGAGACAGAATAACAGAAGATAAAGGAAATACTATCTTATAACTTCTGGTATCCTCAGCAAGCATGTTGAGCAGAACTGTGTCTGTAAACTGCATTTGTAGGTGTAATATGTGTGTTGTGTTTGTGTGTGAAACTGTGGTATATTTTCTGGGTCATATGACATGGGTAAGCACCCAGACATGAACCTATTTTGACCAAATTAAGATGAATAACTCTGTTGATATTCTTTAATTAAGAATACTTTCCTGATATCTATCACATTACTCTGCCATTAGGTCTCTGATTCATGACTCTCAAAGTCTTCAACATGTTGTGTTGTGGTTGCACTTGTTGGATTCACCTATAAGTTCCTTGACAGAAAGATTGCACCATTTTCACTCTTGTGGCCCTAGCAATTACTAGGCAGAAAAATGTCAATACATGGCTAACAAATTATTGAATCAATGTGTGAGAGAGAGAGAGTGTGTGTGTGTGTGTGTGTGTGTGTGTGTGTGCATTAATATAGTGCTTCAAGTATACAGATATTGTGATGTGGGTGTATTGTGTATTCAAATATCATAAAATCTTGGGTAAATGGCCTCGTGATTGCTTTGGCTACTGTTCATAGCCATTAGTAAAGATAATCAGTGTTGGCCATGTGACTACATCCAAGTATAATGAGATTTGGTTCAGCATGATGGCTCTCCAGGTGAATGTTTTTGGGCCTTCTCTGCCATCTTATGCTCCATAACGTACTACTGAGTTTTAGGTACTATATTACCCTTTTGTCATGAGCTACACTATTCACAATATCTGACAGAATTAAGTTACTATTTAGCTCTTCAGATTCTGAAGTCAAATGGGATCACCATCAACTTTCGCCAGTTGTTGGGGAAATGTTTCTTTCCTCAGTGTGCCCATTCTATAAAGGGATCTGTTTGTAATCATACATTAAAAAGAAAATAAAAGCCAGTTATGCTCAAACAACACAATGATTTCTCTCAGTGTATAATTGTTACTGAGCCTCAACATCAGCTGCGCATTGCTCGAAATGCCAATACTCAAGAGACGACGGTTTTTTTTTTAAGTTTATTTATTTATCTTGAGAGCCAAAATCAATTTCAAGCTGGGCATAAAGCCGACTTTAAAAATATGTATTTTGGTGGAGGAGGGATAACTTCTGACTAAATGATTTGGTGCTGGAGTCAGACATATTTAGATTAGTAAGGCATCACTGCCAATTACCAGTGAGGTCACATCAATTTACTTCACTCACTCATGTAATAGCTTCCTATTCAGTAGAGCAGGGCTTACACTACTTATTTTATGGGTATGTCTTGCGGATACACTGAGATTATGTACATAAATCAGACGGTGTTTCAATCAACCTATTTTTATGATTCCCTGAAGCTCATCTCTACTCCTCCAATTCCTCCTCAACAGGACTGAGCAAAAAGGTCTAGCGGGGTCCTTATCCAGAAACATCAAGAGCACATCACCATCGTTAGCCACAATCATCCTAAGGGAAATCACCCATCCTGTGTGAATGTCCTGGCCTGTGACAAGGGTTGTGTGAAGAGGTAGGACAAGCACACAAGATTCAATTAGTCACCTTTTCCCTTTTTAATAAACCGGTATTCAAAGTATCTAGTTGGGCCAAAACGTAGGTATTTTTGATTTGGAAAACTTGATAAACTATGCATACAACTAGCAGTTATCGACTCCTCTAAACACTTTATGTAGATCAACTCATTTCATCCTATCAACTCTGGGAGGTAGCTAACATTATTCTTATTTTTCCTGAGGAGCAAATGGAGGTACAGAAGTTAATTAAGCTCCCAGGATCATAGAGCAGAGTCTGGCTTCAAATCTAGGCAGTGCACCTGATGAATGCACAAACCTGACCAGCTTAGAATACTGCCTCTCAGGTGGTGTAAACCTTGCCAAGGCGGGGGGGTTGGGGGGGAGTGGGGATCAGCAGACCAGCAGCAGTACATGGGAGTTTGTTAGAAATGCAGATTTACAGGTCTTACCGAATCATAATCTGTAGTTTAACAAGATCCCCACCTCATCAAAGTTTGAACAAGTCTGATGCAAAAGTGGTATGGTAACCATCCTAGATCATTGAGAATAAATATGCATCCAAGTGAGGTGGTGGATTCAAGAAGAAATACATATACTTATCTATTGAAACTACCTTGAGCGTTATGAATATTCAAATCATATTTCCTCTTGCTGCAGCTGTGGATATTCATTTCCTTGCCTTCCTTCCTCACCTCAACCCCTGAGATATCTTTATTCCCTTAACTTAGGTCTGCAACATGGATGCCGGAGGTATCTTGTGTTTTTATCTCCTAAATCTCTGCCGAGGAAAACCTGTTCTATCCACAGCTGAGATTGCATCTTCTCTTTCCAAGAAAAATATCTCATATTGTACTCAATTTATTCAAGTCAACTAGTAGCTTTATACAATTCTTTGGAAGATGGCTACTGTGCAAAGAGCTAGAGCTTAATTTTGTAATCTAGGGTTTAGTGCCTTTGGATGCTCACAGGTGCTATAAATTAACTGGCCTGTGTTCCTAGTTAAGTCATCAAAACAGCTCCCCCTAGGGGTGTCTGGGTGGCCTAGTCAGTTGAGCGTCTGACTTTGGCTTAGGTCATGATCTCACAGCTCATGAGTTCAAGCCCCACATCAGGTTCTGTGCTGACAGCTCAGAGCCTGGAGCCTGCTTCTGATTCTGTGTCTCCCTCTCTCTGCCCCTCCCCCATTCATGCTCTGTCTCTCTCTCAAAGATGCAATAATAAAACATTAAAAAAAATTTTAAAAACCCAACTCTCTAACTCTGTTTCATACGAGTAACTGTACGTTGTGAGCAATTCAAACCCCTGGCCAGTTTGCAACTTAGTATTCGATCCACTTACAAAACAGCCAGTGTACATTTTACTTCAGCGGCACAATGAGGCTCAGCCCATCGTTTATGTTAGTCTTTATTAGTTTCTTATTTGATAAATGGACATCTTTATTCTAGAAGGTGTTTTAGAATGGCCCTGTGAGAGGCCGAGTAGGTGAAATTGTCCTTTCAGAATAGAGGAAGCCTGTCCAAGATCACAGAATAGGGATGGATAGACAAGAGCCAAAATCAGTTTTCTCTTGCCAGCTCCTTTTAGGGCACCGAGAGAGGCGGAAAAGGGAATGGTGAGATAGGACAAAGAAGGAAATGTCCGTGGAAGATATGGAAGAAACTAGAACAAAAATAAAGTACTCACATTGCAGCCCCCAGTTATGCAAGGGTGGGAAATAAGTTAATATAACTAACATTGGGGAGATAGAACTCTATGAAAAGCCATTGTTATACTTCAGTGTGTAGGCCTGAGTGGCCTAGAGTGTCACATTATATAACGTCAAAAAATAAGAGGATGAACCAAGTTACTGACTTCCTCAGCTGATGCAGAGGAAGAGAAGTTGGCAAAGCCCATATTAAGGCATAGCTATATTATCAAATGTATATATTTGCATTTTGAGATAATTTTTTCAGACTACTAAAAATATTTGATTCACTGGGATTGCTTTTCCAAAATGCCTGTCTAGGACAACTTTGCTGCCTTGACGCTAGGTGTCACAACCCCAGCAGCAGGACTGGGGACCAGCTGCAGGTGCCCAAAGAATACAAAACACAGAGGTTAATTGGTGAAACTGAAATGTTCCTGAAGCCCCGAATCCCCTTAGTGGTAAGGGTAACTCTTGGTTTCTCTCTTCTTTTTCACTCCAATTTAAATTTGTTACAAACAGGATCTTGGCAATCCTTCCAGGGGTTCTGTTTATCCCCGTTAAAGCGTGCACAGGAACAGGAATAGCAACTTTAGTGTTTCTCCCCACTTTGACATGCAGGGATCAAGAACTCTTCTTGTTGATTGGCAAGGCAGCATAAGACATATAAATTTAATCTTGCTATAGAATTTACACACTTTTTCTACCATTCTTGCAGAGAACCCTGGATAACCCCAAACAAGGGTGACTCTACTATATCCCTTAGCCTGTTGGGAAAGTCTTTGACAGCTTCGGTGCCCACATCCAACGGGAAGCCATAAGATCTAAGCTTCTCCACCCATCCTGGCCAAGCACCCGAACCTAAGGTGCTTGAAGTTCAGAACTGTTGAGATCTTAGACTTCAAGAAATAGAATTATGTGTGTGGTTATGAAGACAGAGACCAGCTCCACTCTTTGCCAAGAATTATTTACACAAACTGTAAACAACGTCCCTCCGATCTGTGAGTGGAAACATGACCCTTTCAGGGAGGATTCATAAATATTAAAAATATTATCCAGGGGTGCCTGGGTGGCTCAGTCAGATAAGCATCCAACTCTTGATCTGAGCTCAGGTCTTACTTGCAGGGTCGTGAGTTCAAGCCCCATGTTGGGCTCTGAGCTGAGCGTGGGGCTTACTTAAAAAAAATTTTTTTTTTTAAATACTATCCAATATACAATAGACTGTTTCTGTTAGGTGGGTATTCCAAGTAGAAGTCTTCTCCTTTCAGGTTTACAGGAACCCGAGAATATGTCTCAAGGCTGAGAACTCTTCCTAAAGTCACCAAATAGCCTTCCCACTCTGGATCTCACAAATTCTAAGAGAATTGTCAAGAAACAATGACCTGACCACCCCATCCCCCACCCCCCTATTGCTCTGGGACCTGCAGACCCTGCTCTTCTCTCCTGGCCACTTTTTCCTTCTTATTTCCCACCACAAACCCTCTCATCAACCTCTACCACTTTCCATAAGCCCTATACATTCTTGAATAAATGTAGGATTTTCCAAACAAGCCAGAAGATTCTGTCAGCAAATATAGCTTGCTTGCCAGACATCATCACTTACGTGTCGAAGCACAGATATACCACTTGCTCAAACACAAGTGAGCAGGAAGGAGAAACATGCAAGGAGAAATAAAATATAAATGAATACAGCAAAATAATGGCAAATTATATTTATGTATGTGTGTGTTTATATATACATATATGTTGTGTGTGTGTGTGTATATATATATACACACACACACATATACATATATATATACACACACACAACCCCCCCCACATATGTGGGTTACCTTATAGTGTTCTAGTGTAGTCCATCGTGTGTATACAGCATTCGTTTTGTGGCAGATCATCATAACTGGTAATTCTTTAAAAGATGAAAGAATAAAGTTCTTTATTCTAAGCATGCTTCATGGGTTTTCTGTCATCGCTTAGCAAAGTGTTCTGTAAATATGTATCAATAAGGTGATACTATATTCTTGCTGATTTCTGATCTTGCTGATCAGAAAGTCTACTATAATCTTGCTGATTTCTGACGATGGATTCTGTCACTGATTGAGCACAAAGGGTAAAGGTCTCCAAGTGTAATTGTAGATTTGTCTATTTTTTTCTTTCAGTTCTAATAGTTTTAGCTTCCAGCATTCTGAAGTTAGATGCATATATGTTAACACTGTTATGTCTTCTTAGTAAGCTGAACTTTTATATGTATGGAATATACCTCTTTATTTCTGTAATATTTCTTTTTCTGAAGTTTAAATTGTCTGACATTAATATAGCCTTTCCATATTAGTGTTTGCCTGGATGTCTTCTCCCATACTTTTATTTTTAATCTATGTCATTATATTTAACATGGGTTTCATGAGACAGTACATAGGTGAGTCAAAAAAAATCCACACTGACAATGTCTGTCTTTTAATTTCTTTAAATTTGTGTATTTAAACTATTTGTATTTAACATAATTATTGATGTGATTAGATTTAGGTCCATCATTTTATTGTTCATGTTCTGTTTGCATACTCTGATTTTGTTTCTCAGTATTCTATCATCTATTTGCTCTTTCTTTTTGTAGTATGTTATGTAGTATGCTTTCTAAGGACTGTAGCGTGCCTACTGCCTCACCTTTCCCAGTCTGTGTAGAGTTATTTCAGTGCTTTAAGCAAAATATAGAAATGTTACGCTTGTATAGGTTATTTTAACCCCCCCCCTTAATTTTATAGCTGTTGGATGTCTTCCATTTCAGACTTTTAAAAAAATTTTTTTTAATGTTTATTTATTTCTGAGACAGAGACAGAGCATGAGTGGGGGAGGGGCAGAGAGAGAGGTAGACACAGAATCCGAAGCAGGCTTCAGGCTCTGAGCCTTCAGCACAGAGCCTGATGCGTGGCTCGAACTCACAAACCGTGAGATCATGACGTGAGCTGAAGTCGGATGCTCAACCGACTGGGCCACCCAGACACCCCGAGACTTTGAAAGCCCCACCATCAACGTTATAATGATTTGATTTCAGTAGCTATACATGTCTTAAATAAGAAAAGAAAATTCATTTCTTACATATGACCAGACTTTTACTATTTCCGTTGTTCTTAGTTCATTCTTAAAGTTCCAGATTTTCCTCTGGTATCATTTCTTTTCAGTCTGAAGAACTTTCTTCAGGATTTCTTTTAAGGTAGGTCCACTTAACAGTGAATTCTGTTTTCCTTCACTGGAGAAAGTCTTTATTTTACCATAATCTCAGTAGGGAATTTTCATTGGCTGTGGTTTTCAGGATTGAAAACTAATTTTTCCCCCTTAGCATTTTAAAAAGGTAACAGGAGAAGATCATGTAGAGTCTATAGGCCATTGTAAGGACTTTGAGAAAAATGGGAAACTACTGAAAGCATTTATGTGACATGATCTGACCTGTGTTGCTCTTGTTTTTTTTATTTTTTTTTTATTTTTTAGATGTTTTTTAATGTTCTTTATTTTTGAGAGAGAAAAACAGAGTGTGAGTCAGGGAGGGGCAGAGAGAGAGGGAGACACAGAATCCGAAGCAGACTCCAGGCTCCGAGCTGTCAGTGCAAAGCCAGACACGGGGTTCGAACTCACGGAGTGCAAGATCATGACCTGAGCCGTAGTCTGATGCTTAACCGAGCCACCCGGGCACCCCTGACCTATGTTTTAAAGAATCACATGGGCTGCTTGTCATGGACTGAATGTGTGCTCTCCAAAATTCATTTGTTGAAACTCCACCCCCTAATGTGATGATTGTAGGAGGTGGAGCTCTGGAGAGGTAATTAGGATTAGGTGAGGTCATGAGAGTGGAGCCCTGAATGGGATTCGTGACCTTACAGGAGTCCTGACAGAGCTTGCTCTTCTCTGCTCTCTGCCACATGAAGATGCACCGAGAAGGTGGCAGTCTGCAGTCTGGGAAGGAATACTCACCAGAACCCAACCATGCCGGCACTCTGATCTCAGACTTCCAGCCTTGAAGACTGTGAGAAATAAATTTCTGTTGTTTGTAAGCCACCTGGTCAACGGTACTTGATACGGCAGCCCAAAGTGAGGAAGACACTGCTGTATTAACAAGGAACTGTAGGGGTGCCTGGGTGGTTCAGTTAAGCACCTGATTCTTGATTTTGGCTCAGTCACGATCTCGAGGTTCGTGAGTTTGAGCCCCGCAACACACTCTGCACTGAGAGTGCAGAACCTGCTTGGGATTCTGTCTTCCTCTCTCTCTGCCCCTCCCCGGCCCCCTCTCTACCGCTCTCTCTCCCAAAAATAAATAAACATTTTTTTAAAAAGCTGATTGGCTGACCCAGCTCTTAAAAAAAAAATAGAGGAAGAAGAAGAAGAAGAAGAAGAAGAAGAAGAAGAAGAAGAAGGAGGAGGAGGAGGAAGAAGAAGGAAGAAGGAGGAAGTGTAGGAGGACAAGCCAAGGGACCCTTAGAAGGCTCTCAGAGTAATTCATCTGAGAGATGAGGGGGGCTTGACCAGGGAGGTATACTGAAGATGGTAGCAGTGGTCAGATTATGGATCAATTTTAAAGATAGGGCCACCTGGAGTTTTTGGTGGATTAGATGTCAACAGTGAGAGAAAAAATAAGAATCAAAAATAACTCTTATGACCAGAGACTGAAAGAATGGAGCTGTTAGAAAGTAAAAAAAGCAAAAGATGGTGTGGGGAGCATGTTGGAGGTGAGTTCAGAAAGTGAAAGATTAGAAGGTCGGTATTGGTCACATTAAAGTGGAATCCGGACCCTCTAGAATGCAATATCCCCAAATGGCAGGAGAATATCCATACAAGTGTCTCTGTTCCAGGACTTGTCTACATGACCCAGTAGTAAAAGAAGATACACGGTGAAGTTCCTATTTATCCTCAGGAGCCAGGAGCCAAGCACCCCCCAGAGGTCTCTTCCTCCATTTGCTCACTTCCATCAAATGACAGACCTTGCTAAAAACAAGTCAGACTGTGTCCTTGAGTCTCTGAAAACTGTGGTGTCTCAGGAAGTTTGTGTTCAGGTCCCCCTGCAGTCCCAGGCACCGTGTCACTCACAGCACAGAAGTACTCGGCCGCGTCGCTGCCAAGGGCTGGGGATTTCCTCAGGTGGAAAGAGGTTTCACTCTTCTTAAATTCAGCCTCAAAACCGTTGAGGCCTTTAACCAGAGTGTCCCCTGATATGTACTTGAGAAGAAGCTGGAGTCCTTGGTTGGGGTACTGCACGTACCAGAAGACATAAGTCGTTCCACTAGAGGAGTAGTTGCACTTCAGCTCCAGACGGGCTCCTTCAGAGACCAACACCTGGGCATCAGGCTGAGTCACTGACTGGGCTCCCGTTCCTCCTGAAACATCAATGCTGAGTCAGTGAGACCAGGACAGACGTACTTAAAATGAGACAGTGTCTCCCTGCAGATTCCAGTCAGAACAGTGTTTCTGACATGGAGGCAGGAGCGTAAAATACAGTGTTACTTACTCACTGTGAAGAGCATTCCAAACAGCAGGATGGTCACTGAGCACATAGCTAGGCGGTGAGGAAGCGGACGGCTGTGTTCTGGAAGATTTCCCCTGAGGAGCAGGAAGAAGCCTGCCGGATTGCGCTGAGTCTTTGTAACAAGGAAAATTTGAGTTTCCAGAAATCCCCGTTCAAAGGCTAAGTTCTATAGATAGTTAGTAAGAGACGCTTCCTTGACAATGACTGCTCCTGGTGCCTAGCCTACTCCGAATGTGTGCCTCTGTGAGCTGTAAGGTAAAGAAGCTCACAGAAGTGAGGTAGAATTTTTTTTTTTTTTTTTTTTTTTTTTTTTTTTTTTTTTAGAAGAGTCTCTTCCAGTTTACACAATATCACCCTCTGGGGGTCAAATATGGTAACAAATTGTGTCAAGGTTTTTGTGCCTGTCTTTTTCCTGCTCCTATTTAGGCTTGAATGAATTTCTTAGCATTATAATCTGATGAGAGTGTGTTTAAGGGGCTGCTTACTAAGAGTCTGTTTTCATCTTAAGAAGTAAGTACTAGGGGGGCCTGGGTGGCTCAGTCGGTTTAGCGGCCGACTTCGGCTCAGGTCATGATCTCGCAGTCCGTGAGTTCCAGCCCCGCGTCGGGCTCTGTGCTGACAGCTCAGAGCCTGGAGCCTGTTTCGGATTCTGTGTCTCCCTCTCTCTGACCCTCCCCCGTTCGTGCTCTGTCTCTCCCTGTCTCAAAAATAAATAAACGTTAAAAAAAAAAAAAGAAGTACTATTATTTGGCCAAATGAAGTAAATAGTATTACCATCCTCATTTTATAAATGAGAAAACTGAAATGTGGAAGGAAGTTTGTAATTTCTCCAAGGTCACAGTAAGGGACAACTGGAATTTGTCCCATTAGAATGATTCAAGAATCCGTGTTATTAACCACTGATAATTTACTACCAATGTCCCTTAGAGTAGACATTATCCTAACTTACTGACGGGAAATCAAATCTTTACGAAGTTAAATACTTTGTCCGAGGACAACATAAGAATTGGAGTCTAATTCTGTTATACACCAAGCCCAGCTCCTCACTCACTATATTATTTATGATACAGTACTCCCTTTAAATAGTAGATATAATTTCACCAAGACACTCAGAGCAGTACTCTGAGAAAAGCAATACTCAGAGAAAAGAATAGAAACTAAGGGAAATTCCCAAGGAACCCAACACCAAAGAGAGGGCAGTGGAAATCGTACCAACAAAACCTCAAAGAGTAGCCTGGAGAAGTAAGTGACAAGTCAGAAATGACTGGTGTCCAGAAAGAGAAGGGAAAAGGAGTTTTAAGAACAAAGGGACATTCAACAGAGCAATGCTGAAGACTTTGAAAGCCCCACCATCATTAATGATTTGATTTCACTACTCCTATGTTTGTCACAACTTTTAGCAAGCGTGAATTGAATTTTGGCGAAATTATTTTCTGCATAGATTAACACGATCATGTGATTTTCTTCTTTAGCCTGTTAGGATGGTAGATTGCATCAGTTAAGTTCCAAACATTGAAGCAGAGCAGTCTTGCATCCCTGGGAAAAATCCATTCGCGTTTGGTATTATTCTTTTTGTATATTGATGAATCTACTCGCCAATATTCTGTTAAATTTTGTGCCTATAGCCATTCATGAGGGAAATTTCTCTGCAGTTTTCTGCATGTCCTTTGTCTGATTTTGGTACTGGAGTAATACTAGGTTCATAAAAGGAGTTAGCAATTACTCTCTATTTTCTGGAAGAACTTGTTTAAAATTCATGCCAATTCTTCAAATTTTTAATAGAATTCTCACAATTAAGCCATCTGAGTCTGGAGATTCTTTTAAAATTATTTAACATTGAACTTTACACAGACATGGTGCCTTCAGCTTTCTCTGACTCCTGCCCTAAAGAGAGATAAGGAAGGGTTGTTCCTGGAGCTCCACAGCAAGGTTCAGGGACAGGTCGCAGGTGCTCTGAGAGCACTGTGCCCCTGTGCAGAAATAGACTCCTGAATCTGCAGTCTGGGTGGCCACCATGTGCAGCAAACTGTTCTTTCTGGTGTCTCCAAACCAAGCTGTCAGTCTTTCCTGCTTCACATCTCCACTCTTCACTAAGGTGATCAAGAGGATGGGACTGCCCCCAGGCCTCTGCTTATACCAATGTAAGCTGTTTAAAGTCCTTGAGGAATTGCAGTAAATGGTGAAGTTGTCTCCTTCTTGTAGAAGCAGGAATTGAGGAATTTGCTTTATCTCTTGTCCATTCACTTCTGTTAAAAACAAACAAACAAACAAAAAACCAATGGGAGGCATCAGAGAAAATCTGATTAGATCTCTATTCTCTGAGCTACACTCTTCTTGCCTAATTTTCTCCTTCTTTCCCTGTCTCCCTCCCAAGTGCCTCTAACTTTCTTATTTTTTAGCTCCCCCTCTCCAATTTTTTTGCTCTCAATCAGAAAAATCTCATTCCTGCAGATGGTATTCCACTATGCTGGGCTCTCTGGAAGCAATCAAGGAAATCTCAAACTCACGTGATATTTGCATCCACAAGATCAACATTGGTACTGTAAGTAACATCTCCCTCTTCTTCCTCTTGAGAAAGAATGACTGAATCTGGTTGCTCCTAAATGTGTTTCCCTTGTTACAAGAGTCTCCCAGACCCAAAGAAATGTAGTGTACCACTACACTGCCTTTTGGAAAGAAAGGGGAAAGAAGTGACTGCAATTTCAGGTAGCCAATCAGACTATTTTTCTCAATCATCTTCAGAAGAGGGTCTATGATTGCAAATGCTGCCTCCTGGGGGCCAGACTCAAAACGTGCCGATTTTATAACCGATTCCTTATACACTTGTTTGTTTTTTGAGAGAGAGAGGGTACACATGAGCAAGGGGGAGGAGAGAGAGAGAGAGAGAGACGCAGGGCTTGGGTTTTTACCGGAAGCCAGGCTCCAGTTCACCCGATGCGGGACTTGAACTCAGGAACCCCTGAGATGAGTGGCAGTCAGATGTTTAACCCACTGAGCCACCCAGGCTCCCTACACTGTTTTCTAATTCAAATGGTGCCTATATTTGTCAAGACTTGGGGAAAAAAAGTTTACTGTTGCTGATACTGTTCAGGGAGGAATACTTTGTCTTTAAAAAAAAAAATGGGTTCTGTGATTTAAAACTAGGAAGTCAACAGGTAATAAAACTTCCATTTGGCATTCCCAGTTTCATCCAGAAACAAGTAGCGTTTGTCTGTGCATGAACAAATGGAACATACTAGGTCACAGATATTTAAATAAATGTGGGAAAAGACTCATAATTTATTGTTAGGTCACCCATGATCTCAAAGTAGAAGATAAAAAGTACCTATTTCTCTGTCATCATACAGATTACCCTGGTTATTAACTACCAGTTTAGAGGTCATCTCTACTGTCCCAATGTGTTATTGTTCACGTATCAGTGATTTTTAAAAAAATCAACATAATTTGAAAGAAGAGGTCTTATCTATCACATATGAATTTCTCTAAGAAGGCTTCCTTAAAACACTTGGGTAGAATAGCTCCCCACAGCTCCAAAGATTTTCAATCTCACTTACCACAGTACTTATTGCCCTGTGTGATAATGATCTGTTAATTTTCTGAGCTGCCTCATATTCATCTACCTTGAGTGTGTGTACTATATATCATCCTTAACAATTGCGCTGACCTATATGGTAGCTACTAGCCACATGAGGCTTCTTGAAGTAATTAAAATTAAATAAAATTTAAAATTGAGTGTGTCAGGGTGGCTCAGTCAGATAAGTGTCTGACTCTTGATTTCGGCTCAGGTCACAATCTCATACTTTGTGACTTTGAGCCCCGTGTCGGGCTCAGAGCCTGCTTGGGATTCTCTCTCTCTCTCTCTCTCTCTCTCTCTCTCTCTCTCTTCTACCCCTCCATCCCTCAAAATAAATCCATAAAAACTTTAAAGAAGTAAAAATAAAATAAAATTTAGTTTGTCAGTTATATTAGCTACGCTTCAAGTTCTCGATAGCCACGTAGGGCTAGTGGCTAGTGGACAGTGTGAATATAGGTATTTCTGCTACCTCAGAAAGTTCTGTTGGACAGTGCCTCTTTTGAATGTGGGGTCTCTGAAAACAAGGAATTTTGTCTGTTTTGGTCACTACCGTATCACAAGTAAAGTCCCTGACGTGTGGTAGTCACTTAATCAATGTTTGTCTTTGTTCATCACCATGTTCCCACAAACTATTCTAATACCTGGCAAACAGTGGGTAATCAAATATTTGTTAAATGATAAATAAATGTGTGTGCTTGCATATACCCTTTGGGAATGCAGACAGTCAAGGGTTGGTTGTAGCTGCGTACACATGTTACTTTAGGGAGAAACCACATTCGTTTTCTAGGTCTACCATAACAGACTACCACAAACGTGGTGGCTCAGAATAACAAAAACTTATTTTCTAACAGTGCTGGAGGCCAGGAGTATGTAATCAAGGTGTCAGCAGGGTAATGCTCCCTTTGAGTGCTCAGGGGTTCCCTGCCTCTTCCAGCTCCTGATGCCTCCAGGCATCCCTTGGTTTGTGGCTGCATCTCTCCAAACTCTACCTCTAGCCAGAGTGCCTCACAGGGCCTTCTCCTCTGTGTGTCTCTCAAAAAGACATTTGTCATTGGATTTATGACCCGCCTGGATAATCCAGGATGATCTTATATTGCTATTCTTAATTTAATTACTTTTGCAAAGGCTCTTTGTCGGGTAAGGTCACATTCACAGTTTCCGAGGATTAAGAAGTGGACTTCTCTTTGGGAGGTTCATGGTTTAATCCACTACAGGAGCTCTAATGTCTTTGAAGTATTGCCATGTAGATGTTTTAATAGCAGAAATCTCAACACTTCAAGTTAGAGTTAAAAGTGGATCTGAATTTGAATTAAAGCATAATATGGAAACAGAACATGTTCTGTTTTAGCAGTTTCAGGATGAGCTAGAAAATGAAAATCCCATGAGTTAAGATAAATGTTTTGGACATACACGCCATTGGGATCCTCTTTCCTTCCCAGGAATGTTGGTCCGGGGCCCCCAAATGAAGGCAAAACCAGTGCTGTGATAATGAAGTCTCCTTCCCATGCCAAAAGAGCAAGGAGTCTGGAAGGGGCACCTGTGGAAACTTGAATCATTGTGTCACTTCTGGGCAGAACAAGGGCAGGGCTGCAGTGCACACGGAAGCCTAACCTGGAGCGAGAACGTCTGGCACAGGAGAAATCTGCTCTTCTCCAACACACACCGTACTCTCTGTTGTAAACTGTCTCTGGGCCCCATGGCGTGACGTAGAAATTTGCTAAATGAAGAGAAGAAGGAATTGGTTTGAGGAGTAGAAGGAATCTCTCCCCTCCCGGTAGGAAATGCTTGCACTGAATATAAATATAAGATAGCTCAAAGTAGCAAATATTTTTGTTAAAATAATCACGAGGGAGTACAGATCCAAGAATATTTATACTAAAATGCTATGTGTTATCCTATGAGATTTCAGATAAGAGGTAAACAATGCTGTCTGAACTGGACGAGTTGGATGAGTAGACATTTTACAATGGGGAAGGTATATTCCGGGCAAAGGGGGTGCATCTGCAAGGGCACAGATTTAAGAAAGAGTTCAGTGTGTGCACAAGTGGTTAGAATTTTTAAATAGCAGATACACATCTGTGGCATGTAGTGAAAAGGGGTGGGAGGTGAACATAGAAGATAACTTAAGAGGGGCACCTGGGTGGCTCAGTCGGTTAAGCGTCCAACTCTTGATTTTGACTCAGGTGACAGCATGGAGCCTGCTTGGGATTCTCTCTCTCCTTCTCCCCGCCCTGCCCCCACTCATTTGTGTGCTCACAGGTGCGTGCTCTCTCTCTCTCTCAAAATAAATAAGCTTAAAAAAAAAAGAAGATAACTTAGGGGGGAAACGTAAATGGACTCATATCTTTTAATATAGAATTTATCTTTACAACTTCTAATGGTTCCTCATTACCCAAAGATTAGCAAGAAGTGATCTGATCAAATATATATATTTTATAATAATTCTAGTGGCTACGTAGAAGTTAGATCCAAAGGAGTAGAGACTAGAGGCAACAGACAATTAAGAGGCCATAAAATCATCCAAGGAATGTGTTTATTCTATTCGCTTTTTGGTTAGATGCCCCCTCCCCCCACTGTCTGTTCTTCCTGAATTCCATGCTCCCCTTACATAATGAATCTGAGCTGGCTTTGTGACTCACTTTAACAAACAGAATGCCACAGAAGGAACATCGTGGCAGTTCTAGGACTAAATGTTAAGTTCACTTGGCAGTTTCCACCTTTGTGATTTTTTTTAAAAAGTTTATTTAGTTGTTTTTTTTTTTAATTTTTTTTTCAATGTTTATTTATTTTTGGGACAGAGAGACAGAGCATGAACGGGCGAGGGGCAGAGAGAGAGGGAGACACAGAATCGGAAACAGGCTCCAGGCTCTGAGCCATCAGCCCAGAGCCCGACGAGGGGCTCGAACTCACGGACCACGAGATCGTGACCTGGCTGAAGTCGGACGCTTAACCGACTGCGCCACCCAGGCGCCCCGAAAAAAAGTTTATTTAGTTTTGAGAGAGAGACAGAGCACAAGCAGGGAAGGGGCAGAGATAGAGGGAACCACAGAATCTGAAGCAGGCTCCAGGCTCTGAGTTGTCAGCACAGAGCCCAATGCCTGGGCTCGAACCCAAGAATCACGAGATCATGACCTGAGCCGAAGTCGGATGCTTAACTGACTAAGCCGCCCAGGCACCCCGCCACTTTTGTGATTTTGAAAACCCTGATCCACCACATAAGATATAATATACAGCTTCCCTTCTGGAAAGACCACTCCAGAGGTCATGTGGGGAAGAACAGTCTCTGAGAACACAGCAAATGAGAGACGAGCCTTGCCATCCTGGTGTTCCAGCTGAGGCCAGCCTTCCAGGCATTCTCGCTAAGGCTCCAGACGTTTAAGCGAGCAGTTTGGGGGTGTGCCAGTCCAGTGGAGCCCCTGGACGCCACATGGAGCAGAAGTATCATGAGATAGTAAAACGGTAGCTGTTTAAAAGCTGCTTAAAAGTTTTGGGGTGGTTTATTCTGCAGCAAACTGCTATGGCACTGAAGTCCTTTGAAGAGTCTTGTTGAGGACTTGGGAGAAATTGGCAAGAATTAAAATGTGTTTTTCCTCTATCTGATTTCTGATGGTTTCTAACAGTTCCACCTGGAACATCTGCCTGTTTCACCGAACTTCTTTTCAAATATGACCCCAGCGCTCCCGCTCTGGCACAGAAGGCATGGTGACAATGCTTGGGTGTGATGTGAGCCCTGGGCCTCCACAGCACAGGAGCAGGTGGCTGATTGCTCACGCTGGGGCCCTACAATAAACAGGAAGATGTAAGACTATCTTGTTCAATGTGATTTTTATACTTCACTTGTTCTTCTCATTCCATTTACTAAACTCTAAAACACAAACAAAAGACGCCCCCACACTGTGGAGCTATTTACAAGAGCATGCCTGTATCTCTGTGAATAATCAAAATTTGACAGACCATTTTCAATGTCAGATCAATTTTAGCACTCAGAGGCTGAGAATTGTGGTTCATATTTCCTTGGTTACACTTTTGTAAAGGTATAGATATTTTTTTGGTAAGGAGTCTGCATTCCAGATTTACATTCCCCCCATGCTTTTAACAGTAGATTTTCCAAATTATGTGCCACTGTATCCAGGAATTGGCCACATGTGTGGAAAGAGCTTTATCCCCTCGCATCCAAAGGCAAGCAAGGGGCCCAGAGAAGCTGGAGTCATGGACCAGTATCAAGTGGCATTCTGTCCGGAAGCGCTGTGCAAATGCAACCGATTTCTCTCTGTCCTGTTACATGAAAAAGTCTGTGAAGCATGTGTTGCGGGAATGCGCAAACGAACCAAACATTGTCCTTGACTGTCTTCTGTGCCTTTTGTTTCTCCCAATTCAGAGTTAGCTAAAACCACAGGATTATTACTGAAAATATCAGAAATTTCTACCATTGATCTTTATGACAGTAATAATGGAGATCCAATTTGGGAAGCTGACCAGTGGCTAGAACAGTGAATGGCCTTCTCTTGTGTTGTTTTCCTCCAACAACGCTACTGGGCAATGGACTGTACGTTCTCCTCCCTCAGTCTTGTGCTACACACCTCCCATTCTACACACATTCCAATAACATGACAGACTCAACTGTTCCCAGTCTGACCATCAGATAGATTTATTACTACCTTGTGAATGATTTTTGGAAAAACAATCTTTCCATATGTGTGCCTCTTAAATAAGGGTCCAATCTGAGGGATCGGTATGCAATCCAATACTGTTTTCAAAATATGCAGGTTTTTTTTTTTTACATGTGATGATGACAGGAGTGAGATTTCAAAACCCAAAAATCGACAAAAAGAAAGAGACAAAGAGAGCACTGGCAGCGTAATTTAAGAAGCCGGAGAGAAGCTGGATGAGCAGTCATTAATGTAGATGTCGGGAGAAAGCTGACAAGCTATGAGATGAAAAGGCCCAGAAAGGAGTTAATTCATGTTAACCAAACCCCAAAAGGCTCCAGAATTAGAGGCCTCTAGAGCACCAATGGGGTATTAAACTGCTGGATTGTTTGGAAGTCTGCAAAATGAGCACAGCCCCAGATGCTCTACCCACCTCATATGCCTGGAAGTGACAAAGAAAGAAACTTAGATCCCCATCGAGTTCAGTTACTTATTCAATATCGCAATCCCAGTACAAACTAGGGGATAGATCAAGCATCTATCAAGATAAGTGAGCTTCCCTTATCCGTGTTCCTTTCAGGCCTCCCAAGTGATTTTTAAAAATGCAAATATCCATATATGAGAAGAGATGAAATCCAGATGTTCACGTAGGGGGCAAGTTGAACTGAACCAAAACCAAAATTGGCATTGCCTGTTCCGGGTATGACACATGCAGATCTCTTTACCAGGAGTGAGAAGAGGGCACATTCACATGTTCCACTCATGCATGTGAACAGACATGACCGAATGACTAGCGCTTAGGATGTAGCAACAGTGAGGAGTAAATATTATCCTAGTTTAACCAGTTTACATAGGTTGGAGTAACCATCTAGTGCACCTGGAATCGGTCTTGCCAAAAGAGGAAGCAAGGGACCCGACTCAGTGACACAGCTAATATATCGGTGGGAGTCGAGGTCAGTGGGGCTTAGTAATAGTCCAGTTAATTGAGGGAGCTACAGTGACTGGAAGGTTTGTGTATCTGGGTCTGCACTTTCCTCTGATTATTGAAAACAATGTAACTCAATGAATTTGCCTTTTCCACCCTGCACATGGCACTTGTCAACGCTGAGACCAGAGTGGCACCAGCCACGGGTTTGGGTATGGGCTGCAGGAGCCTGGAGAGCACTGTGTCTGTCAAGGCACAGAGGTATGTGGCAGCATCTTCCGGCTGGGATCCTTTGATGTACAAGGAGCTTGAACCCTTCTTAGTATCAAGAGTGACTTTTACTCGTCCTTCCTCCTTTTCATCCCCATTTAAAGCAATTGTAAACAGGAACTTGGGGCTTTTTGCAGGTTCCCATCTGTACCACTGTAAACCATAAAAACTGCTGGTAGGAAAATGGCAGGTGAAATTGGTGTTTTCTCCTTCGTGAGCATGAAGCGACAGAGGATACTGGTTCACATCCAATACGCTGCACACTCCTGTTGAGAAAGACAGGGTCAGACAGAGAAATTGGTCTCTGCAGTTTCCATTTTCTTTGCACGTTCCCAAGTAACACCTAGAGGTGTCTGACCACCCTCTCCCCCTTCTCCATCACCACCCACGACTGTCCAGAATCTCTCTGGCAACCCAAAGACTTACGGCCAAGATGAAGCCACAAGATTAGCAACGAGGCTGCCAAAGGACTCTTCTCCATTGATCCTACCCAAGGATCTCCGCAGAGGAACGCTCTGCAGCCTAGATGTGTTTCAGAAAACAGAATGTCGCCTCTGGTTGCACAGCCAATCACAGACAAACTCATCTAAATGTCCTGGAAACACACCAACCAACTCTGCCCTAGATTCAGTTTCCTGTGGTTCAAAAGGAGAGATCAAACACTGTTTTTGTTTGTTTGGTTTTTTTTTTTTTTTTTTTTTTTTTTTTTTTTTTTTTGATGCCAGCTCCACAAGCATTGGGGAAATCCCACACAAAGAGAGTGGGCAACCTATGAGACGTTGGCTGCTTAATCATGGACTGACATTTTTCTGCTTCAGAGAGAGTTACAGGTGCCATAGCAATTTGGGATAGGGAAAGCACTTTGGCTAGAAATCTTTCCATGAATCTTCAAAAAATGCATTTATTTTATTTTGTTTTGTTTTGTTTTATTTTAGAGAGCACAAGTGGGGTAGGGGGCAGAGGGAGGGAGGGAGAGAGAGAGAGAGAGAGAGAGAGAGAGAGAGAGAGAGAGAGAGAGAGAATCCCAAGCAAGCTGCTTGCTCAGCGGAGCTCGATCCCACCTCCCTGGGATCATGACCTCAGCTGAAGTCAAGAGTCTGAGATATAATGTTAGTTTGACTTAACATACATGCATTTGCTTAAACAGTAATTTTTGTGCCTAGGATTTCCCTCTGAGCTCTGGAAATTACAAAAGCAACCTTCTCTGTTTTCTGTGAGCTCAAAATGTAGTTGGAGAAAGAAGAGGTGCCCAGAAAAAAAGTAATAGTGCAAGATTGCAGGAATTAAGATTATTCAGAATATATATCTACTTCTGGGAAATTGGTGGTATAAGTTGGTTTCAAACCCCTTCCCGTGAACAACTAAAATAAGTAAGGAAACAGCATGGTTTAGTGGCTAATATTAAAGAGTGTTTTCCACAGACTCAAATCATATTCTGAAAAGTGGAGTAGGTTGCAAACGGATCTCAATGGCTAATTTATAGTTCTCCTTTCTAAGAAAAGAGATGTGGCTGTGGTTCATGACAGAAATCCTAGAAATATCTCCTGGCTCAGAAGTGTAAGGGCTAGGGCTAGGGATGGGCTGTGAGAAAAACAACAGCCACTCCGAGTCAAGCTCCTTTTTTCTTCAGATCACGGCATTCAGACGCCTCAGTGATAGTGAGAGTCTGTCCTCACCGCTCAGAAAGCCCGCTTGATGGAAAATGTGTATCTGCTGAAAATACTGATCCACTGATGAGTTCATTCACACATTGGAGGGGCAGGGTCCTCAAGAAGAAAGGCGTGCCTCTGACAGAGGGAGCATTCCTATAACTAATAGGGCAGAATCTGCAATTTTTAGCCACCTACTTTGCCTGAAACAGAGGCCAAGCCAACTGACCGCTAGATACCTTACATAAGTTAAATCATACCTTGAGGCACCTGGGTGGCTCAGTCAGTTGGTTAAGAGTCTGACTTTGGCTCAGGTCATGATCTCGTGGTCTGGGGGTTCAAGCCCCACATGGAGCTCTCTGCTGTCAGCGTGGAGCCCACTTCAGATCCTCTGCCCCACCTTTTCTGCCCACTTGAGTGCTTTCTCTCTCTCTCTCTCTGTCTCTCAAATAAACAAACATTAAAAAAATCATACCTTAAGTGACTTGCAGGGTAGAAATCTTGACAATTCTGGATAAATAACACACAGATTAGTCCATCTTAATCCTTTACATTAGTATTGGAATTGCGAGGACTCTAGACATAAAGTGGGCCTTTGGACAACACAGGTTTGAGCCATGCAGATCCACTTTTATATGTTTATTTTTCAATAAATGTGCCGGAAATTGCAAGGGAGATTTGCGACAATTCGGAAAACTTGGAGATAAGCTAGATAGCCTAGTAATATGGGAAAAAATTAAGAAAAAGTTAGGTATGTCACTAACGCACAAAATATATATAGATAGATACCATTTTATCATTTACGACTATAAAATATACACCAATGTATTCTAAAAGTTAAAATGTATCAAAACGTACACAAACACTCACCGTACACGACCCCATTCACAGCCTACCCTTATATAGGCATAAGGGAAATGATATTTAATTTAAAACTAACGTGTCAGTTTTCCATTTTTTTTCAACGTTTATTTATTTTTGGGACAGAGAGAGACAGAGCATGAACGGGGGAGGAGCAGAGAGAGAGGGAGACACAGAATCGGAAACAGGCTCCAGGCTCTGAGCCGTCAGCCCAGAGCCCGACGCGGGGCTCGAACTCACGGACCACGAGATCGTGACCTGGCTGAAGTCGGACGCTTAACCGACTGCGCCACCCAGGCGCCCCATCAGTTTTCTATTTTTAAAACTATGTTCGTTTTCTTACCGTTTTATCACTTTGCTTTCAAAGAATCACGTTACCGTAAAGTATGCCTCTCTTTCTCTTTATTGAAGAAACTGTATCAAGTAAGCAGTTTTTTAAAAATGAAACTATGTTTCCAAAGCTGTATTATAAATATGACTGTAATACTCTATACCCTAAAATCTTTATAACAATTCATTCGCTGGTGTGGAGGCTAGGCTATATACTAATGGTTATGAATCATAATCATTACACTATGGTATACACGTAGGCTTATCCACTGTGATCATGAAGCCATCATGCCAGTTCCCTAAACTACAATAAAGCAATCATATCGCTGCTTCTTCATCACCAATGCATGAATTGTTATACCTGTAAATAAATAGGAATTTGTTTTGCACATTATCTTTTCATTTTTGATGTCTAATGTTAGTAATGCATTCAGCCCCTACAGTGTTTTGTATCATGTAAGACAATATTGATACAGGTACTGGCAGACAACTTATCTTGTAAACAGGTAACATAAACTTAGGTAGAGTATTGGTAAATACAGTTCAGTACTGTAAATGTATTGTTTCTTCCTTATGATTTCCTTCATAACATTGTCTTTCCTCTACCATACTTTTGTAAGAATACAATATATAATACATATAACAAATGTATAATTATATGTTAATATAAGTATATGTTCATCAACTGTTACCAGTAAGGTTTCTGGTCAACAGAAGGCTGTTAGCAGTTTTTTGGCGAGCCAGAATTTAAAAACACAGATTTTCAGTGGTGCAGGGGTTGGTGCCCTTAAACTTCACCTTGGCTCAAGGGGTAATTTTATCTGTTGTACATTCATTCAACAAGTATGTATTGATGATACCTCCTCTGTACTAGGCATTGTTCAGGCAAGGAAGATGCAGTAGTGAAGAAGATAGAGGAGAAGAAAAAAATTAAAGAGATTTTTAAAAAATAAGATAATTTTAAACAGTGATAAGCTCTATAAAGACAATACAGGGGCACCTGGGTGGCTCAGTTGGTTAAGCGTCCAACTTCGGCTCAGGTCACGATCTCGCAGTCTTGCGAGTTCGAGCCCGCATTGAGCCCGGTGCTGAGAGCCGGGAGCCTGGAGCCTGGAGCCTGCTTTGGATCCCGTGTCTCCCACTCTCTGCCTCTCCCCCACTCGCACTCTGTTTCTTTTTCTCTCCAAAAAATAAAATAAACATTAAAAAAATGCTTTAAAGACAATTCAATACTATAATGAAATAGAGCGTTATTTTTGGCATGAGGAAAAGCATCTGCTGTAAATAGGATATGGAGGGAAGGCTCCATTCTGTCACTTGCTCTGTGACAGTAGGCAAGGTATTTTACCTCTCTTATGCTCAATTTTTTTCTGTAAATGGTCAGTATCCTTCTATTGGGCAATGGACTAAGCATTGGCAGGCATCATCTCATTTACTTCTCATCAGTACTCACACTATAGGGATGAGGAAACTGACACATAAAAATTATTAACTCATTTACCTAAGATCTTAACTGATGAATGGTAGATCTGGAAATCCAAGCATGTTGGTCCCAAAGCAAAGTGGTCGCAAGCATTTTGCTACACTGTCTCCTGAAAGGATCCTGCAACCAACCTTGAAGTGTTCCAATAAGAATTAAATGAGAACACACATGCCAGTCACCTAGTGCAATAACTTCCTTACCTCAGGCACTCAACGAGATGCATGTAATGTATAAAACACCGAGGGCTTGGGAGACACAATCTGAAATTGCAGTGGAGTTTATTCACAAGAGAAAGCTCAATATTTTCCGAGGTAAATTTTGCAATTTACATAGCATATTTCACGTATTATCATAAGTATCCAGGGTCTATCATGTTTGATTCTGTCAATGGGAAGTGAGTGCATTATGTTGTCATATTGGGGGATTGGGTGGCATAGGATAACATGAAAAGAGTAAACCAAGCAGTGTTCTCTATGACACAATTATTATTATTTTTTACATCATTGATCCTTGCTCCCACTTCTCAGGATATTTCTATACTACAATAAAGGACAGAGGAGTAAACACAATGTCACTTAACAGAGAAAAACTTCCCATCTTGGGCAACAGTGCCAAGCTTTATTTCCCCGATATCTTATTATTCTCCAGCTCGAATCATCCCACATATTATAGGTATAATTTGGAAGTCAATCACTTTCACATCTGGCTGGCCAAAAGGTTAAAAACCAGCCAGCCCTCCCAAATCTTCTCTCGCATGATAACAACAATGGCAAGTTCACTGACTTTGGTTCAGCAACGGTAGCTCCTGCCGGGACGAGTCTTTGCCACAATTTAACCTTGCTGTCCTCACTGGAGGGCAGAGCAAGGCCAGTGTCACAAAATATTTTAGCAGAACACCAGGTGGCAGTGCTTCAATAAAGAACTGCTCTCGTTTTTGATAACTTGGAGTACGCTGGAGCCTGATGCTCAGGGTAGAAAAATAGAGAGAAAAGATTCACAAAGTGGTGACATTTGAATAAAGACGTAAAGGAAGCGCAGAGGTACACCGTGCAGATATTTTGGGGAGAGTGCAGTTTTATAGGCAGAGAGGACAAAGGCAAGCAGCAAGTATCTTGATATCGAAACGTTGTGAGTGTTTAAGGAACAATGCCTCTTCGTTCCCTGTAACCCCTTATTGCTCGCAGAACACTGCTGTGTAAGAGATTTGTTAAAGCATTCAGCGCTGTTAACTGGTTAGGGGACGATTTCTTCATGTATGGACCCTGGGACAATTAGTACTTGGGTTCACCATCTTCTTTTCTAGTTCTTTTTGAGTTCCAGTTGAAACCAGTAACGTTACCATTGCCGAGGTATCCAGCCACCCTCTTCTGGGGCCAATTGCTTCTCCGTATTCCAAACCTTACTCTGTTGGAGCCCTGTAAGGTGTTACACCCTGGCTGACGATATAAGTTAGAGATGCTTTTAAAGTTAGGAAAGTTATGTCTCATTTCCCAAATACAAAAAATGGGAACGTGTATGTCAACTCTACTTAAAAAATAAACATTTTTAAAACAAAAGTTATAAAATGGGAATAATGAAACCTGTCTCATAGGGTTTGCAGTGTTTAATTAGATAATGAATCCAAATGCATACTGCAGTGCCTAACATATAATAAGCTCAATAAACACCAAGTTTCTTTTTTCCTAGTAAAGCCCGCCTTTCCTTCAATGTCCAGGTCTGTGACCTGTTACTGCTTTTGTTTCTCTCCACATGGATTCAGTGATGGAAGTTTCTCTGAAATTCACTCAGTCCTGTATTTCCCCAGAGATAATCATTATTTTCTCCTATTCTATTAGGGTCACTTCCTCCTAGCTATGTTCATATACTCGGGGCAGATGAAATACTCAGGTGGGGTTATATTTTCATTTCCCTAATGAATAATAATATTAAGAGCTTTTTTTGTATGTTTGTCAGCTTTTTGATATATTTCTGTAGTGACTCTTCAAGTTTTTGTCATTTTTATTTGTTGTGTTCTTATTGAATTACATGTGCTTTTTATATAGTTTGCATCTGAATCCTTTTTCAGAAATATGCATCACAAATATCGTTTACCAGTCCGTGCATTGATTTTCCACCTTCTTACCAATGATTTTTAACAAAGACAGGATTCAAAGGTACAAACTTACAGTTATAAAATAAATAGGTCACAGAGAAGAAAAGTACAGCATAAGGAATATAGTAAATAATATAATAACTTCATATGATGAAAGATAGTGACTACACTTAGCCATGGTGTCTCATAATGTATGTAATTGTCAAATAACTAGAAAGTACACCTGACACTAATATAATATTATATGACCACTATGCTTCAATTTAAAAATAAAGAAACCCCAAAATATGTTTTCATGTTCATAGGAATCTAGCTTAAAAGGTTTGTTTTCTTTAAGGACTTAAAAAATGTCTTCTCTTGATAATTTTCTATTGCTTCTAATGAAAAATCAGGTATCATTCTTTTTTTTTTTTGGAAGTTTATTTTTATTTATTTTGAGACAGATAGACAAGCAGGGGAGGGGCAGAGAGAGAGAGGGAGAGAGAGAATCCCAAGCAGGCTCTGAACTGTCAGCCCAGAGCCCGATGCAGGGGCTGGAACTCACAGACCATGAGATCATGACCCGAGCCGAGGTCAAGAGTCTGATGCTTAACCAACTGAGCCACCCAGGCACCAGCCACAGGTATCATTCTTAACCATGTTTCACAGAACGCAGTGTTATCAAGTGTCCCTGAGTACGGGCAAGATTTTTTTTCCACTTAAATAAACATTCCGAATATGGATTTGCGTTCAGTGCCTGCAGTGTGCTTCTGCCAAAGCCACGGTGGTGGACTTATAGAATTCTTTAGGGAACTTTATGGAATTCTACATAACATTGCTGCTGAATAAGGAGCTTGTTTCATAGAAGGTTAAACAGAACAGTGAGAGGAGATGCTTGCTATGAGCAAAAAGGTTATGGAATGAGTGACGGAAAAAGTAGTGACAAATAACCAGCTGTAATCACGTGACAGTGTACAGAAACAAAGGCTACCGTAGTTACAAAAATTTGTTTTTTGTTTTGATATGCATATATTCGTATATTAACCATGTTTTACTCCTGTTTCCCATTTGCCTACATGTAGTAGTATGCACTACTATAAATTTATCTTATACCTCATTGTATCAGTAGTGAAGCTACGGGATATCAATGGGAGAGTGACTCGGCTAGAAGAGGAAACATCACCTCAAAATGGACAAATATACTTTATATCTTTTTTGTGGGAGAAGGTTATCTTGGTTCTGGTTGAGTGAGGAACAATGGCATCATGTTAGCAGGGAGCATCATTTTGCTACTGTTTTTACTTAAAAGTGAAGTGTTATTGACAGAGGTACATACGGATGCCAAGGTGACAAGGAGGGTCCTGTGGTAGCTTTGTACTGTCTCAACTTAACTATCTGGAAATATGTTTCCCAGAGTTTGCTTCCTGGTATTGTTCTGGGTTAAGGTTTTCCACAAAAGACATTTGTGCAAGATTTGGAAGGTAGTTGTGACGCGGCAGCCATATTTTTTGATGTTCTGAAGGTTTTGCTGTGGTAACTCACACAGGCTGCGGCCGATCTACTGGCTCATCTTACTGTTGGCTCTCGACTCCTTCACCTCCTACCACACCTCCTCCCTCAGCTTCCCTTTGTCTTGGGCCAAGTCTCCATGTAGGGTGATGGCAAATAATACCTACTCCTCCTGAAGGTCACCCAACACTATGAGATTGAAGGAGGTGAGAGAGAGGGACTTTTTAGTTTGTCTTTGTGGGTTCCAGTTGTCCTCATGAGTTCTGGTATGTTCTTACAAGTCACAGTTTGTCCATGCCTTTGTTTACATCTACATTTCCTTCACAAATATCACCACAACTGATTTACAGCAAACCCAGGCTCAGTACTAGGTGCAAAGACAACAGCTTTACATAGACTTCTCCACCAGCTAAGGCAATTGCATGAGGTCAGATCCTTATCATTAATCTCTGATTCTACGCCACTCATGGTAGGTCTAAGTCTCTGATTGTACCTGTACTGACACAGAGCCTAAAAAGAAAGGACTAAGGAGATGATTTTCATGGTGATTCCAGATAACTAGACCCAGATTTGCGGTGTGAGCATCTTTAACTGACACTGACACTTTAAAATCATCATGGGGCACATTTTTTCAACTTCAGGTGACTTTGTGCATGTTCTTTATGATGGATTTTAGGTCAAAAATTCAAACTGAGAATGTATTAGAAGAGAGTTACTCTCGACACCTGCTTCCAAATGACATAGAAAAAGGCTTAACTTAGAGTTAAACTTTCTGATCCACACCTCAGATTAAGCAACCACAGTCACTACCGTTTCTTGTCTGGGACGTTGCAGGTGTGCATTTCAACTTAGCTCCTGCAGCAGGGGGGCTGTCTCTTATTGAGCTGTGGGATTTTTATTCAGCTTTATGATCACTTCAAACAGTGTTCCTGGAGAGCACAGAAATACTTTGCTGAATCCTCCATATAAGGTTGAAATGGTGAAGTTGATGGATTTAGCTGATTTCTGGAAGTTTGTAGAATAGCAACCATTCTTTGTGTTCTTGCCAAAAGAACTCTGATGAACAAGGAGAGTGATCTCTCCACTGGGAGGCTGCATGTACCAAAAAATATATCATGTGCTCTGCATTGTTTCATACAGACAGATCAAGGGTAACTGGGCTGCTGAACCTGTTACATGGATGTGGCCAGCTGGACATGAGTAACTTCCTGGGCCACACTGGATCGTGAGGGAAACATCCGAAAACAGAGCTGATGTGGTGAGTAAAATATTGTGAAGAATTAGACTAATGTAGGACCCAAAGAGAAACCAAACTGAAATCATAATATGCTTGCTTGTCTCGAATCTTTCTTTTTTCCTCAAATGCCCATTAAGGACCACCTGCCTTCGTGCAGCCCTTTCATTCTTCACATTCTTACCCTTTTCTGGAAACTTCCCCGTCAGAGTAGATAGAGGCCATGAATACCCTCAGCAGGCTGGAGAGCAGCATGCGGCCTACATTCCTGGGACAGAGGTGTTTAGCTCTCTGCCTTAAGCAGAGAGCAGTGTCTGAGTGCTTCGCAGCACAGACACATAGTTCCTGGGGTCTGAGGCTACTCCCCCAAACAGGAAATAGGGTTTCTGATGTTCATTGACCACATGGTCCATGCACAGATAAGAGTCTGGCTCACCCCAAGCCTTTACTTTGTCTACTGGTTTTTCCCTGATAGCTAAGTTAGGTAGTACCTGAAAGGGGGCATAGAAGAAGCTTATTAGCATGAAAGTTTTGAGCTGAAGGGGAATGAAGATTGAACCAGTTGACATACATTGATAATTCTCAGAGGAGGAATTTGGGGGGCCCATTGGAAATGGAATTTATTATGGGCTGTGGACCTTCCAACTACTTACTAGTTGTTAATTTAACCTATACCTTCTTTTCTCCTTCCAGAATCTAATGATTAAAAAAACAACAACAATAACAAAAACCCTCACAGATCTTTGACTTTCTCAGTGAAACATTATCCTATTCAAAGCAATGAGTACATCTCTTTTTCTTCTTCCCTATTGAGTTCTAGGATTCTGCTTACCTTTTAGAATAAAGTTCCTTCAAAATCAAATGATGAAAAAATCAGGCTGATGAAAATTCTGACTTTCTGAACTCATTCAGTTATGTTTTTATGAAATTATAACAGAAATAAAATATTTTTCTTTTGAAATCTGACATTGAGCTTTATGTAGTAGACTCTAAAAAGGATCAGGATATTCAATCCTATTGCCTCCATAAGTAGAATTGTACTTATTAGATCATGTGTCCTAGTATCGTCCTGAGGTCATATTTTCTCTCATTGGTCCAGAGGTTTTGGTCTCACTTATAAAATCTGTGGCTGGGTGGTTTGTGTGGGTCTGTGTGTGTGTTTTGTAAAATAAAGTTAAGGTAAGCATGCTACATCGCGCTGTGATGCAGCGCTATAATCCACTCCTACAAGTTGTGATATCTATAGGTTTCACGCACTTAGGACATGTCAAGACCACATGGTGGCTAAGTTTTGTATACTGTAACTGATCGTGTGGAATGTAGCTGTCAGTCTTCTCTTCAGTTTCATTGTTTTAGTGGATGAATTCATCTAAAAGGACCAAAAGGCAAATAACTAGAAAAGAAGGTACAGACAAGGTCTCTAAAGCATTGCCAGTTCCTTCATTCTAAGGTCAAAGTAAGTTATCAGTGAGTGGGGCAACGAAGACAGTTTATAGTTAGTTGAGACGTTTCGCTTCTCTCCGTCCCATTTCGCTTCTGAGTGCTGACAGTTAACTGATGCCTTGGTTTCTGATTATTTGTAACTAAGCAAAGGAGACCATGTGCTGCGGGCGCAGCAGCCTGGAGAGCAGCATGAAGGCCAGACGACCCTCTTGTTGAAATGGCCCTGCGGGTTTCTGACAGTAGAGGTGTAAGGTCCCTCAGCTGCATAGAGCAGCAGCCTCTGAAATGTGGTTTCTGGCTGGATCAAGATTTTTGTTTATTTGTTTTTTAGTTTTTTTAAGTTTATTTATTTTGAGAGAGAGGGCGAGTGAGCAGGGAGGGGCAGAAAGAGGGAGACAGAGAATCCCAAGCAGGATCTGCACTGTCTGCGCAGAGCCCGATGCAGAGCTCAAATCCGTGAACCCACAAGATCATGACCTGAGCTGAAATCAAGAGTCAGATGCTTAACCCACTGAGCCACCCAGGTGCCCCATGGCTAAATCAAGTTTGAATGCGCTATGACACCCAGTTCGGAGTTTTGTCCTGTCCTAAACATTGTTTTGTCTTTCCTTATGACTTAATGATTATATCTGGTTAAGGACAAGCCTAAAACTTAATACCAAAGCAATAATTAGAAGGAGATTTATTACTGAGGCACCTGGGTGACTCAGTCTGTTAAGCGTCAGACTTCAACTCAGGTCATGATCTCAAGGTCTGTGAGTTCAAGCCCCATGTCAAGCTCTGTGCTGACAGCTCAGAGCCTAGATCCTGCTTCAGATTCTGTGTCTCCTCCTTTCTTTGCCCCTCCCCCCACTCACATTCTGTCTCTCTCTCTCTCTCTCTCAAAAATAAAAATAAAATATTTAAAGAACAAAAATAAAAAAAGGAGATTTATTGCTCAAAATTTCTAAGTTTAGTAAATTAATCTGTGATAAGATCTGACAGGCTTATCTGAAACAAATTTATTATGAATCATGGCTGTGACTGCAAATATTTATTCATATTTTGATTCTTCTCTTGCCTCCAACCTGATTCTGAGGTGAAACATGCTCACTGATCTTTGGCTTCCCTGCATGAGACAAAGGGGAACTCATTATCTCCTTTCCTTTCCTACTTACCAGCAAACCATGAGAACTGGTAACTTTACAACAGCAAATATTGTTCAGACAGATGATATCAAAATATGTTTCTGGCTTCTGTAACCTCTCCAGTCGTGTATTGGAATACCAAATGTAACAGCAGTAAAATCATATTCATTTATGACATAACTCTATGCTTAATTTATTAGAAGTTATATATGGAATCATAATAATCTAGTAAGTGAAATCATAAATTATGTAGCCTTTCGAGATGGACTTTTTTCACTTGGCGTAATGCCCTTGAGATCCTTCGAGGTCGTTGCATGTATCAATAGTCTGTTCCAGGGTGCCTGGGTGGCTCAGTTGGTTTAAGTGTCCAACTTTGACTCAGGTCATGATCTCACAGTTTGTGGGTTCAAGCCCCGCGTTGGGCTCTGTGCTGACAGCTCAGAGCCTGGAGCCTGCTTCGGATTCTGTGTCTCCCTCTCTTTCTGCCCTTCCCCTGCTCATGCTCTGTCTCTCTCTCTCAAAAATAAATAAACATTAAAAAAATTTTTTTAAATAGTCTTTTCTTTTTTATTACTACATGGCATTCCATTGTATGAATGTACCACAGTATATTTATCCATTCACCCAATGAAAAAGATTTGGGTGGTTTCCAGTTTTTGGCCATCACAAACATAGTTGCCGTAAACATTCATGTACAGATTTTTGTGTGAACATAAGCTTATCATTTCTCTAAAATATGTACCCAGGGGTGTGATTGCTGCATTGTAAGGTAAGTGAATGTTTATATGTGAAACTACCAAACTGTTTTCCAGAGGGACTGTACCACTTCCCCACCAGCCACGCATGAGTGATCCAATTTCTCTGCATCCTTGCCAGAACTTGGTATTGTCAGTACTTTTTATTTTAGCCATTCTGATAGATGTGGTGTGGTATCTCTGTGTGGCTTTAATCTGCATGTCCCTAGTCACTAATGATGCTGAAAATCTGTTCATATGCTTATTTATATGCTTATTTCCCTACCACAGATTCTCTTTGGTGAAGTGTCTGCATGAATCTTTTGCCCATTTTTAATTGGATTAAAATGTTTGTTTCCTTCCTTTCCTTCCTTCCTTTGTTTCCTTCCTATTGAGTTCAGAAGGTTCTTTATATTCTGAATACCAGTCCTTTGATGAAACTGTATTTTGCAAATATTTCCTGCCAATCTGTGGTTTGTCTTTTTTATTCTCTTAACTTTTATAGAACAAATGTTTTTAATTTTGGTGAAATCTAGGTTGTTGATTTTTTCTAATGGATTGTACTTTCAGTGTCTTGTCAAAAATCCCTTCACCTAGCCCTAGGTCATGAAGATTTTCTCTTATATTTTCTCTTAAAAGAATTATAGTGTTTGTTACATTTTACACTTGGGTGTATGATCCATTTTGAGACTCTTCTCAAGTTTTTGTATAAAGGTGTGAGATTTAGGTCAGGTTCAATTATTTGCTTAGGAACATCCAGTTGTCCCAACACCATGTGTTGCTAAGGCTAACTTTCCTCCATTGAGTTGCCTTGAAACTTTGTCAAAAAATCAGTTGTCCCCACTTGTGTGGGTCTACTTCTATAGTTTTACTCAGCAGCACAAAGCTGTTAATGATATTCTTACATTATCCTTGTAGGGTAGAATCTGGAGGGTGGTTTTCTTTTCCATTCCTTACATGTATAATTTGTATCTTCTCTCTCTTTTTTTTTTTTTTCCTTGATAATTCTAGCCAGGGACATATCAACTTTATTAATCATCTTAAGAAAACGAACTTTAAATTTTTTTATCTCTATTGTTTGTTTTGTAGTTCATCAGTTTGACTTTCTAATTTTTTTTTTTTTTTAGTTTATGGTGGGTTTAATTTGTTCTTTATTTCTATCTTCTTTTGTTGAAAGCTTACAGCAGTGTTTTTCAACGTTTCTTCCTTACGAATGTAAGTATTTAAAATATTAAATGTCCTAGGTGAAGGGGATTAAAAGTACACTTACCATGATGAACACTGAGTAATGTATGGAATTGTTGAATCACTCTATTGTACACCTGAAACTAATAGAACACTGCATGTTAACTACACTGGTATTAAAATAAAATAAAATAAAATATTAAATCTCCTTCTATGTACTATTTTAGCTACACCTCATGCATATTTTTATTTTTATATGCTGTAATAAAATCTATATGAATGTGGTCTCTCAAAATATCTTCTTGTACTCTACTCCCCTTTTCTTATAGAAAGTCATAAGAAAGTCATAAGAAAGTCATAAGAAAAGGGGAGTAGAGTACAAGAAGATATTTTGTAGATAAAATGTCTACATGTAGATACCTACATGTAGATAAAATGTCTACATAAAATGTCATGTAGATAAAATGTCTACATGATGAGAGGAAGCAAGGGGAACGGAGTAGGCATGGTGACCTACTGTTAGTTGACAATATGCCTGAAGGAGGCCCATCTGCCTCCAGACTATGGTTGACCACAGGCAACTGAAACCACAGAAAGGGAAACTGTGGTTAAGAGGAGCCTATTGTATTTTAAAGTTCAAGGCTTAAATTCCAAATACTTGAGAGTTTCCAGAGACATTTTTTTTTTTTGCAGTTGACCTTCAGAATCCATTTTACTTTGATCAGAAAATAAATTCTGTATCATTCCAGTCCTCTTAAATGTATCAAGAATTTTTTGTGGCCAATCAGACTTTGCGCATGCGTGTGAATGCTTCCTCCGCACAGTAGGGCTTGGCTGGAGCCACAGCTTCAGGTTTGGGTACAGGCAGCAGGTGCCTGGGGAGCACTGTGCACTTGCTGCACAGAAGTAGGTGGCTGAGTCTCCCGGCTGGGAAGCCATGATGTGCAGTGAAAATTGTTTGGCACTTTCACTGACGAAAACTGTGAATCTCCCATCTTCCTTTGTGTGCTTAACCGAGAACACGGCTAGTAGTAATGCAGGGCCTTGACCAGGGTATTGCCGGTACCATACGAAGTAGTCAAACGCTGTGTTCTCATAAGTGCAGTTCAGAGTAGAAGAAGCTCCTTCCTGGACTATCAGAGATGGAGGGCCCTGCTTCACCTGCTCCTGGCCACTCTTCTCTTGGCCGCTCACCCCTGCTTAAAAAAATAACAAAGTCATTAGGTCCCCGAATTTATATTTTCCTCTTAAAGTTTCGACGTGCATGAGGTTGCCTGTATCCCAATTTCCTCATCCCCCCAGATTAAAGACATATCCTGGCCTTTCTCCTCTGCAACTCACAGCCTAGTCGAAGCCATAGAATTAAAATTGATGTTCTCAGGATCTTGTCCATTCCTCCCGACACCAAAGATCCGAGACAACTCATTTGGTCCTCTGTTCTTCCTAGCTTGCTAGAACTCTAACTTGAAGGTCACACCTGCTTTTAATTCCTTCAACAGGCCCCACCCCTTCACAAGTGCTTTCACTGAAAGCTGTTTTTGTCAAAGGAAGTACTTCCTCATTTTGCCCTAACTTAGAATCACTGCAAATATCTTCTCTGGGAATCAAAAATTTCCCCAACACATGGATGAGTTTAGAATTTCTCTCCTCCCCCAGACCCCTCTTCATTTTCCTCATACCTCCTAGTTAAAAATCATATACTAGGTCACTAGGTTTATATGTCAATAAAGATTACGTTTAAGAAAAGGAAGGGATGGACCCCTATGAAGCCACAAGATTAGCATGTGTGGGGCATTTCTTTTTTTTATTACAAATACTAATTAAAGTCTATTAAAAACACATAAAAAGTGTAATATCACATTACAAGCTAGGGTGATGGAGCAGAACATAGAGAATATATGGTCTCTTTCCCCTTAGGGAACTTAAATTTTATTACACTCTTTTAAATGTGTCCATATTATATATGATCTTAAAAGAATTATAGAAAATAATTGAACCAATTTTGATTTCTTTTATATTTCTTCTAAAATATAAATCAGGTAAATTAAATATTTCTAAGAATATACCTGGGGGAAAGAAATTGGAAAGTACTGGAATAATCTGTTCTGCAGGACCTTTGATCTCCAAATGGGCATAAAAGAATAGAAAGATTCTGCAGATTTCAGAAGATATGGAGTCTTGACCATCCAGTAACGTAGCATTTTTAGTAGTGCTCATTCTGAGTTTGAACAAACATTTAACTTTTTCTTCACATTTTGTCTTAATGAGTAAAATACGAAAATATGAAGAATCAGTTTGGCTTTAGACGTTAACACGGCAGGGCATAGAGACAGAAATTCAGGATAAATTCCAAAAGCAGCCCTAAAAATAAGAGTGATAGGTACTACAAATAATAGGAATTAGAAGAAATAAGGAGGACATAATTTTTCTGAAGCACAGAGAAAATTTTGTTGTATCTGTATTTGATATCATCTCAAATCTAATAAAAAGAAAACACATCAGAGTTCAATTGGAGCCAATGATTAGAGTCCCCATTCCTCATTCCCCAATCTCATTCTACTCCAGTACTCTAAAGAGATTTCTTACCGTTTGTTGCATTTCTGATGTGTCTCTTCCGTTTTCATTTCTTCATTCATTAATGCGTATCTTCAATATATAAGTGAGTGCTTACTAAATGAGCGACACTTGGGTCTCATTCTGAAAGAAACATAGTCCCAATCTTCAGTCAACCTAGTCAATACTCAAGTTCAGCTAAATAAAGTCTACAAAAGAGAACTGTGTATCTAATCGATGTGATGGAAAAAGTAATGGACTCTGCTTCTAGACCCAGATGGAGAAGGGTTCTTATGGAGGATATGCTTGAACTAGGACTTAGATCATCAGTAGATTTCCCAGTAAAAATAATGGGATAAGAGAATTCTATGCACACATTAACTCAGTGATTGGAGGTTGGCTGTGTATGGGTGAAAACAACATAAATTCATATTAAAGAAGCTAATGTAGCCCTGACCTTGAAGAACAAGGTATATTATTTTAAAAAGTGTTGTTTGGGGGGGGGGGCAGGTGACTCAGTCAGTGAAGCATCTGATTCTTGATTTTGGCTCAGGTCATGATCTCACAGTTAATGAGATCAAGCCCCACATCGGGATCTGCTCTGAGAGCACAGAGCCTGCTTGGGATTCTCTCTCTCCTCTCTCTCTCCCCCTCCCTCTGCACTCTCTTTCTCAAAATAAATAAATAAACTTTAGAAAAAGTGTTGCTTTTCAAAGTCATATTTTTCAAACTATTAGACTAAACACCGATACTATTTAGGTAGATGGATGGATAGGTAGATAGTTAAATGCATAGATACATGCAGATGATTAATAGATACAAATTGAAGCAAAGTAGGAGATAATAGTTGATTAAATTTTTAAGGATTAATTCTGGCTAGTTGATGAATTTGTGTGGGTGAGACAAATGTTAATCTTCTTTGAAGCAGCACTGCCTCTTGGTGGTCATATAGAAAAGTCACACTGAACGATTTTCCACAGTTTCTTAACAGTTTGTGTTCAGAAATCCCTGGGTCAATTAGAGCACGGAAGTAAGTGACTGAATCTTCTTGAGCCAGTGATGTCTTCGGATGAATGAAATTTTGCCCCTGTTGAGTTCTATGAAACTTGTGCTCTTTTTTACTGAGATGTATCTCAGGTGGATTTAGAGGTCTTGGTTGCAAAGAGGGACCTACCAAGAGACAACAGGGCTCCTGAAACATTCTTGGTGGAATGTCACGTGCCCTATGGTCTTTTCAGATGCAGAAATTGGCCCACTGGCTGAGTCACTGCTTGGGCTGTCTTTCCTCCCATAACCTCAACATCAGATCAGGGAGAGTCCTTTATATTGAAGAGAACGCGTCTTTAAATAAATTCTAATATAGACAATTGTTCTACATCTTTGCCAAAGTATTAGTCATCTTTTTTTTTTCAGCTGACATAATGGTTATGTAGTGGTCTCATTGTGGTGTTACCCTGTCTTTCTCTGATGACTAAGGATGTAGAAAGTTTGGCAGACTTTTTCAATACAGAGTTGAATAAATATTTTTGGCTTTGCAGGCCATTTGGTCTCTGTTGCAACTACTCAGCTCTGCCATTGTAGCATGAAAAAAGCCACTGATAATACATAAATAAATGAGCGTTGCTCTGTTCCAATAAAACTTTATTTGCAAAAATATGTAGCTGGCTGGATTTGGTTTGTGGGCATATTTTGTTGATCCCCAATGTGGAGCATCTTTTTAATGTGCTTATTGGTCATTCCTACCTCTTTTATAAAAAGCCTGCTCAAATATTTTGCCCATTTTTAAACTGGGTAATTTATCTTTTATTGAGTTTTTTTTTTTTTTCAGTGGCATGTTCGTGATTCAGTGAAGAATCTTATTGCTATGTGGACACAATTACCCATAACTATGCAGTCCACAACTTCTTTGAAAAATCTGACTTTGGAACCAGTGACTTAGCAGATGTCCAAAGCAGTAAAACATCAGGATTCGGACTAGAATGAGCTGCAAAGAGAAATTCGTTTTCCCATAACCATAAATGTTGATGATTTTGTAAGTTCTGATATTATGTCAAATGATGAGG
The DNA here is from genome assembly GCF_018350175.1 of Felis catus. Taxonomy (NCBI): domain Eukaryota; kingdom Metazoa; phylum Chordata; class Mammalia; order Carnivora; family Felidae; genus Felis; species Felis catus. The sequence goes on along the minus strand of NC_058373.1, from coordinate 72,701,975 downwards.
GAGGATAAGGCAAGTTGAGGTCAAAGCACAGCTGGCATGCATTCCACCTCCCACCCCCGCCCAAGGGTATTCCTGGCACTCCAGGCTGCCCAAGAACAAAGGAAAGAAAACAAAACAAATGGTTCACTGAGACCACTGGACCTGAGTTCCCATCAGTTTACAAACGTTTTAGTAAATTATAAGAAAAAGGCAGTCTTATCAATAGTCTAATCCAGAAACCTGTAGACCCAGTTTCCTGGAGCCCCAACATTACCCTCCCCTCCGTAGTGATGGAACACATAGGGAACAAAGGCAAGAAGAAGGACATGGAAGGTAAAGTTAAATTTCTTTACAACTTGTGGCCCACTGAAAAATACTTGAGGCAAAAGAAGAGTAGAACATTACTCCAGGAACCCCCTACCATCCTAAAGTTAATACCTTCCTAGAGGTAAAACAACCTGAGATTGACAATAGTAGGGCTTCAGGTATCTTAGGAGTCCTCTTTAGCATATGAAAGTCCTTCTGGAGACCTCACTTTTGCCTTTACCTCCCCAACCTCCATAGTATGTATATAGCCAGTCACTCTTCACAACCCCAGTGCTGCTCTTTTTGCCCACAGGTCCTGTCCCTGTGCTTTGATAAAATCACCTTTTGGCACCAAACATGTCTTCAAGAATTCTTTCTTGGCTGTCAGCCTTGAACCTCACCCCCATCACCCCAAAACAACCAAGAACACAGGACTCCTTCTTCCCCTGTACTTCCCTCAGAGAGGCTGACTGCTAACACCTCTCCTCTCCCCCGGCTTTTTGTTATAGAAGCTGCGTTGCCCGCAAGAGAAGCCACAAAGTCCACGGCAACGGTTCACCCCACTCACGGGGCAGCAAAGCTCTACCCCAGGCATGACAGACTGAGAATACTGGGCCCCTGTTGCACTCACCCCAGCTCCCTCATTGAGTGGTGCTTCCATGCTGGGAAAGGTAAGTCGGGACCAGAGGCCGCTGCTCCCACCCAGCACACTGTTCCTAAAGCAGGAACATCACTCTGAGAAACACAGGTCATGGTCCTTTCTCACAGCTCCAGAGTGGTGACAGAGAGGTTATGCGCAGGGAGAGAAGCAGCTATGAGAACAGAGCTCTCCCCTCGAGAAGACTTTATCTGGAACGTAGCATTGGGAAGTTCAAGTTTAAGGGTACTATTGAAAACAGTGGAGATTTTGGTCATAAGAAATTATAGAAGTCCAGTAGCTCAAGAACAGCAATAAGGTAAATCCTAAACTAGGAATTTGACAGAGAAAACAGGAAAAAGCTAGGAAGCATCCTCCAGGGGTCAGAATAAGCATCAACGATAAATCTCAAAGACTACCTCTGCAAAGGGGCTTGGAGCAATGTATGCCCACTGGGCATTGTTGAAAACAAAAGAACAATCAGCCAGCACTTAATTGAGGCTATTTGGCTAGGTGTGATACAAACAGGGGCAGAGAGCTTACCACAGATCTGGGAAAAAGTCTGTCAAGGTTATCTTGCTAAAAACTACTGTTATACCAGGATGTCCAGGCACGTACCCAAGACTGTGTTTTCTTAGGACCAATGTCAGAGGCCACACACCATGGACAAAATTGGTTTAATTGAAAGAGTCGAGTCACCAAACAAATAAACAAGCAAACAACAAGAAGAAGAAGAAGCCCTAAAAGGGATGGGGAGTGAATACCCAGGGTTGCTATAATATGTGGTTACCTCCAACCATATCTAGGTCCTAATGCCTGGTATTTGAATATATGAATGAATATGACAAGAGGGACTTTGGATATATGATTAATGTAAGGATCTTGATATGAATCATCCTGGGGTATCTGAATAGACCCTAAATATAATTACAAGTGTCTTTGTGAGAATGATTAGGAGATTTGACTCCAGAAGAGGAAGGAGATGTAGTGGTGATGAGGGAGCACAAGGCAAGCTGAGGGCAAAGTACAGGCTAACAGCACCCACCCCACCCCCTGCTGCCACCTGGTCCAAGGAATACGTGTGATATTTCTCGGACACTCCTTGCTGCCCAAGAAAGGAAAGAAAGCAAATGGTTGACTGATAGAGATCACAGTCATACACGACAGGAGTCTCCTTCAGCTTATGGATAACTTAGTAAACTGCAAGAAAAAGGCAATCTTATCCATAGCTTAATCTCCAGAAACCTATAGACTCCGTTTCCTGGAGCCCTAATATCACCCTCATCAAAATGTAAGGAGGTTTAAGTGTTTATGTGGGAAACAAAGGCAAATGAAAATTAAATTTCCTTACTGCCTATAGCCCACTGTCAAGTCCTGAGACTGACAGAGTGGCCTTCCTCTAGGAGCTCAGCTGCCTGGATGATGGCACTTTGCTGGAGGCAAAAGGGAATATGGGCTTAACATTATCCTGACCCCCCCCCCCCCCCAGGATCCTGTGAATCTCTTTAAACACACAAAAAGTCCTTTGCAAATTCTCCTTTATCTTTAACCCTCAAGTGTATGTTGGCAATTATACTCCAAGCTTATGCCCCCGATATACATTTGAAGTCTCATAACTGAGGTTTAACTAAACAGTAATAAATGGCGTTTTCCTAACAACAGCTAACCCCTCAAGGTCCTGGAAACCTTGCTTCCAAAATTCCTTAGAGACTTACACTGTCCCAAACCCCCTCCCAACCTGAAGGTACAGAATCAGTCACTCCTCACAACCCCAGTGCAGCTCTTTCTGCCCATGGGTCCTGTCTCTGTGCTTTAATAAAATCACCTTTTTGCACCAAAGACGTATTCAAGAATTCTTTCTTGGCCATCGGCTCCCAACCCCACAATCACCTCAAAACCCCATCAGTGGTAGAAGCGAGAGGCTGGAATCATTCAAGAAAGGGTCATGGGCCAGGGAATCCAGCTGGTCTCCAGCAGCTAGCACAGGAAATGGATTCTTTCTCTTGAGCCTCTAGAAGGGCTCCACCCTGCTGAGACCTTGACTAGACAGAGAAAATGATTTCAGACTTCTGGCATCCAAAACTATAAGAGGATAAATTTGTTTTGTGTTCAGTGACCAAGTTCATATATGAACATTCAGAAAGAAATTTTTTTTTGTTTGCTTTGCCGGACTAGTAGTGGTGTGGTTTGAAGTAGGGGTTGGGAGCCAATGGGCAAGAAAGATCTCTTGAGACATTTTCAGTGCCAATAAATAAATAAATAAATAAATAAGAGGTATTTTTATTATAGCATGGGGACAGAACCTGTGGGCAGAAAGAGCTGCCCGGGGTTGTGAGGCATGACTGATTATATAAAGATTTTCTATCCTATGGAGGGAAGGGTGATGTTAGGGCTCCAGGAAATTGAGTCTATAGGTTTCTGAAGGTTGCTTTTTTTTTTTCCTTATAAATCATTAACGCAGTTGCAAACATGGAAACATGTCTTGCATGGCTGTGATCTCTATCAGTTAACCATTTGCTTTTCCCCTTCCTTTGTTCTTGGGCAGCCAGGAGTGCCTGAGGAATATCACACACATCCCACCTGGGGATGGGGAGGGGTTGCAGGATGTTAGCTTGTGCTTTGCCCCCAGCTTGCCTTTTGCTCCCTCATCAGGATGGGATGCAGCCATTTGCAATTGTCTATTAAGACACATTGGATTGAGGCAGGTTTGTACTCTTGAGACACCCAGCTAAGCTGGATCCTTCTCTAATAACATCTTTATTGGAGTGATTTTTTTTTCTTTGTATTCCTTTCACTTTTTTCCCTCTTGGAATCCCGCATATTGGGCTTAACTATTCATTTTAAGTCTGTCTTCCCATTAGCTACTCATGTTCCAAGTCAGAGATTTAAGTCCAGAAAAAGAGATCCCAGGTTGAGAAGGGAAGATAAAGACCAAAAAGTCTCAAATCGGTAGGACCTAAAAGTGCCTGTGGTTTGAACTCCAGCGATATAGTCAGGAATATTAAGCCGTGCCAACGCCGTGTGGTGGGTTTCTGGACCTGACTGCGGCTGGAGGAGGAGCCAAGTCCTGCTGAGGGTTTGTGCACAGGCTGCAGGTGCCTGGGGAGCACTGTGACTCCGCCCCGGCGCAGAAATAAATGGCTGAGTCTGTGGTGCGGGAGGAGGAAATGTAGAGCAAGCTGCGGCGATCCTCAACCACGGTCGTAGAGCGTAATCTTCCATTCTGCTTTGTCCCGGAAGGAATGTAAAACAGGTGGATGAGGTGGCCCCCAGGATTTTGGCGAAACCACTGCACCCTGGTCACAGAGGTGGAAAAACTGCACTGCAGCGTGCAGCTGAGTCCCTCCTGGAGACTCAGGTCTGGGGGACTCTGCTTCACCATCAATCCTGTCACACCTGATGAGACACGGAGACACGGTCACAGGCTATGGTCACTGCAACCCCTGCAAAACCTAGAAAATGGTCTCATAGATTATGAGAAGGACAGAAAGCCTGCCAGTCTTGTGAGCTCCCCCCCTCCTCCCTCAACAACACTGCAGCTGCTAAATCCTTTCAGATTCCCACCTGGGACTGTCTCAACTCACAGCAAACCTGGGTGCACAAAAGTCCCAGCACAGTGACCAGTAGCCTCTTCAGGACGCTTTGCCCTGCTGACCAGGACATTTTCACCATAAGATAGACTAAACTAAACCCTGGGGCGTGAGCGTCACCAACTGGATCTGGAAGTGTTCCTGCTTCTGCAACCAATCAGCCTCACCCAACAAACACTGTTGGGGCCCAGATGCTCTGTGACAGGAAGCCCCACCCTCTGGCCTCAACCTCACTGAGAATGGGCTGCGTGGGGGCGCGACAGAGGGCATTAATCTGATACTTCAGGGACACTTGCTGATAATCCTGGAAGTCGTAGTGTGGGAGAGGGAAAGGGAGAGGCCCCCGGGGAGGGAACCAGGCTTCTTCTAAGCTAATGGAGGAGAATCATAGAAAGAATTTTCATATTCTAAAATCTGAAAAACAGGCGAGTCTTCTGACAAAAAGATATTTACTCACCCATGAATTAATTATATGAGAGCCATTCCAGTCATGCCAAGTAAGAACATAAATGTTATATATTATATACTTAACGAATTCCTATTATTGGAATGTATGAAATATTTATGGCCTAGAATAACCAAGACTTGTGGTAAATATTGTTACGGGAAATGAACCTAATAAGACTGTAAATTATGAGGAAAAGATAGGACCAATTTGGACATTATTTCTACATATTAACTTTGCTGCATAATACTTTGTTTTTCTAATTCTTGGCTGTAAAGTTTCCTGTGGTTCACACTTGCGGTTTAGTGAATCCTTTCTCTAATTTCTCTATCTTCCTCTTTCCTTCTACCTTCCCCTCTCAGTGCACCTTCTACTTCCTTTCTTCTTTTTTCCCTTAGCTTCTCTGCCTTCCCTCCTTTTGGTTTTCTAGTGACAGGAAAGAAACAGAAAAAAATATTAAGGAAAAGGTGGTATACACAACGATTTAGAAATGATTTTGGATCCGTGAACAAAAGTTCCTATTTGTCCTGATACAGAAAATTCTTAGGCAGTAAAAATGAAACAAACCAGAAAACTCTGGAATTCTTCACCTTCCATCTCTCTTTATGTGACTCTGTTTGATCTAGAAGTCTTCTCTGATAAAGGCAGATCAAGGTAATGATACAGATAAAGATTATAACAATGTAAATACAGATATATGCATCACAGCTAGAAACGTCTAGTACTTGAATCAGGGAATAAGGCAAAGCTACTAATTGAAAGGAATATTCAGTAAGAAGCATGTTTCGTACATGCTGATAATGATTTAGTTTTTCCTCCACCCAATTATTCTCCCCTCTTTACTGTTTATTACTAGCCCCATTTTCACACTCAGACAATTTCTCCAGTCTTTCAACAGCTTCTCACAACTAGGTTGCTCAGGATAGTCTTGATTTTAGAAAAGCCTATAGTACCTCCTGATGGACCAGAACCTTAAGAAAGAAACACCTTTTACTCAGCAGTAAGAGCACACATAGCTCAGCCCAGCTATCTTTGTCTGGCGCTGTACCTGTGGATTGACTTGAAGCCATGGAAGTGTCCACAGGACAGAGAATACCATGAATTGGACTATGAGTCCCCCGCCCCCCAGTGCCTTTTAATGAAAATAAATATTTTCATGTAATATAATTTTTGGTAATTGTATGAAAACAATCTAATTCTTAGCTATGAACTTATTTTTTTTATTAATTTTTCTAATGTTTATTTTTGAGAGACAGAGACAGAGACAGGGTGCAAGTGGGGGAGGGGCAGAAAGAGAGGGAGACACAGAATCTGAAGCAGGCTCCAGGCTCCAGGCTCTGAGCTGTTAGCACAGAGCCTGACGTGGGCTTGAACTCACAGACCATGAGATCATGACCAGATCTGAAGTCGGATGCTTAACCAACTGAGCCACCCAGGCGGCCCTTAGCCAGGAACTTATTAAAAAATGAGACCTTCACTGTGATTCAGTACAGGTTAGCTCATATATTTAAGAGTGTTTTAGACCTGGGAAAATAAAAAAATGAATTAGACACTAGATCTTCATTCAGGGAGCTTATGGTAATAGTGGGGGAGACAAACATCTTTCCAAATGTAATCAAGTCCTAGAGAGTGCAGCAATTAAAACATGCCATTAATATTACCTGAACACCAAGACAATTACTTTAAGCCTCTATTATAGGAGGCAGTTTAGTGGAAAATGTGATACCGTATGCCTTCTATGCAGGTGACAAGAGTGGACAGTAACAAAAGCAAAGATGGATGATCTTTGAAATGCAACCCATTATTTTAATTTTTTTAAGTTTATTTATTTATTTAGAGATAATGAGTGGGGGAGGGGCAGAGAGAAAGAATCCCAAGCAGGCTCCACACTGCCAGTGCAGAGCCCGATGCAGGGCTCGAACTCACAAAACTGTGAGATCATGACCTGAGCTGAAACCAAAAGTTGGTTTTTAAGCAGGTTTAGCAGCCCAGGCACCCCAAGTGACCCATTATTTTAAATACAAAGAACAGAGAAGATGAGCAAGTATGTGGACGGGACCACTGATCTCACAGACACACACAAATAAATGTATTAAAAATTTGGGTGTCTCTGTCACTCGCATATGGGCACAGTCTATAACCTTAAGTAACTACTAATACATTTTAGGCTCAAGGAAAAGCCTTATTCACATACCTTAAGGGTTGCCTCTTAAACTGCATTTGAATATCGGAAAAATTTGTGGGCTGTGCTACTCCAGACTTTGATTTGGAGTTTGGGAAGATTTAAGGGAAAGGAAAGAAAAATCAATTCACTAACCCAATCTTTCCTTTCAGATGCTATGGGTGCAATAGATTCTTGCATCATGAAATTTTATTTCCTGAAATGCTAAGGATCCATTTTCTTGCTTATCTATGTACTCACCTATGGCTCTAAAGGATATCGGCATGGTATTCATAACAGTCTTTCATGATGGTTGGAACGCTTTGCAGGACTTAACAATACTACTTTAAAACCATATGTATTTATTCTAGACTAAACCTGCTTAAAAACCGGTGTTATTTACTTTACAACTAGATGGATTTTGAAACTAAAATTGAATGACTTTATTTTTATAAAAAAAATCCATAATTAAGCTTAACATTTTTTGTATTATTTATTTATTTATTTTTGAGAGAGAGCGCACACAAGGGGAGAGGGGCAGAAAGAGAGAGGGGGAGACACAGAATCTGAAGCAGTTTCCAGGCTCTGAGCTGTCAGCACAGAGCCTGATGTGGGGCTCGAACCCAGGAACCGTGAGTTCGTGACCAGAGCCAAAGTCAGAGAACTCAGACGCGTAACCAACTGAGCCACCCAAGTGCCCCTAAGTTTAAAATTTTTAAATAAAATTTCAGTTTTAAGCACATGTTACTAAAACTGTTGATTATTCTTTTTTTATATATTGCCTTTTAGCTTTAGTAGATTAAAAGGAAAATAACTTTTTGAAAGCATATGAATAAAGCTTTAGTTTGTGCCCTTGTCTCAGACTCTATAAATAACAAGAGTCCTCTGCAGATGGATTTGCAGTTTCAAGGAATGGAAAACGAAGGCCTCCACATTTTTACTGAAGTCAGGTGATCTGCAGACACTGAATATCTGATGAATTGTTCAAGAATATTGCAAATTTTTATCAATGGCACTGTGAGAAAAAGCATAGAAAAAGAAAATGATTAAGGATTCACTTATTATTATTGTCCATTCAACAGGTATGAGAGAAATTGAATTAGAGAAGAGAAAAAGGGAGGCAGTAACCTGGGTGTGCTGATCAAGAAAGGCTGGTCACTCATAGAACAAAGAAGTCCAAGATTTCACATGAACTTCATCATGACCTGTGTTTGAGAATGTTATCAAGGACCAGTGGATAAAAAAGGCCCTTTTCCCTTCATTTTGAATTGTCTTTCAAAGGTCACCTGACAATATCCTTAAAATGCCAGCTCTAATTAAGTCCATTCTCAAATATTTTAGTCAAAGCGCTGATGTTCTTTAAGGAAAGAAGCCTCTGGGGATACTAGTAAAATAATCTGGAGATAATGCAGTTTGACATAAGCAGTTATCCTGGGTTTTCGGTAGAGTAATTCTCTGATTTGCCTTATGCCAACTCACATGGCCAACCCCGGACCATCTAAACCCATCACTATTTCAGATGACACGAGAGCAAGTAACTTCTTCCAGCTTGTTGAAAATCAAATCCTATAGCTTCATTTCCTCTAGAAGCCTGACTCTAGAGGATAAAAATGCTGCACTTCAAAAAACAGGAGTCTCGCCTTTGCAAAATGGTAAAAATAAATAAATAAAGGAAAAATATCTAGGGGTGCCTGGGTGGCTCAGTCGGTGAAGCATCCAACTTTGGCTCAAGTTGTGATCACAGTTCATGAGTTAGAGCCCTGAATCAGTTCTCCACTGATAGCACGGAGCCTGCTTCGGATCCTCGGTCTCCCTCTCTCTCTGCCCCTCCTCTGCTTGTTCTCTCTCTCTCTCTCTCTCAAAAATAAATAAACATTTTTTTAAAAAGGGAAAATATCTGGGAATGCAAGCTGGTGCAGCCACTATGGAAAACAGGATGGAGGTTCCTCAAAAAACTAAAAATAGAAGTACCCTATGACCCAGCAACTGCACTACTAGGCATTTATCCATGGGATACAGGTGTGCTGTTTCGAAGGGACACATACACCCTCATGTTTATAGCACACTATGGACAATAGCCAAAGTATGCAAAGAGCCCAAATGTCCATCGATGGAGGAATGGGTAAAGAAGATGTGGTGTATATATACAATGCAGTATTACTCGGCAATCAAATGAATGAAATCTTGCCATTTGCAACTACAGGGATGGAACTGGAGGGTATTATGCTAAGCGAAGTTAGTCAGTCAGAGAAAGACAAATGTCATATGACTTCACTCATATGAGGACTTTAAGAGACAAAACAGATGAACATAAGGGAAGGGAAACAAAAATAATATAAAAACAGGCAGGGGGACATGTTCTTTTACAGAAAATGTCAACTTCCTGAAAACAACTCAGGCTGAGACCCCGAGTCCTTTAAGTTACAGTGTCTCAGAAGGTTTGTGTTCAGCTCCCCCTGTAGTCCCAGGCGCTGTGTCACTCACAGCACAGAAGTACTTGGCCGAGTCGCTCCAATGGGCTGAGTGTTTCCTCAGGTGGAAGGCCTTTTCACTCTTCTTAAATTCAGCCTCGAAACCTTTGATGCCTTGAACCAGGGCATCTGATGGCCCTGACAAGTACTTGAGGAGAAGCTGGAGTCCTTGGTTGGGGTGCTGCACATACCAGAAGAGATAAGTAGTTCCACTGGAGGAATAGTTGCAACTCAGCTCCAGACGGGCTCCTTCAGAGACAGTGATGTGGCCGTCAGGTTGGGTCAGTGACTGGGCTCCAGTTCCTCCTGAAACATTAGTGCTGAGTCAATGAACTCCACTAAAGCAAAAGGTCTATATTCAGAATCAAACCAGAACAATGTTTTACTTGTGGGCAAGGGAATTAAATGGAATGTTACTCACTCAGGAACAGAAGCACCCCAATCGTCAAGATGAACACCAAGGTCATGGCCAAGCAGTGAAGAACCAGAGAGTTTTCTTTCTGGGAAGTTCCTCACACACAAATAAAATCTGATGACTGAGGGGACTTGAATCCAGATTGCTCTGAGGTTGAGGAGGAATGATAGATTCAGATTCCTTTTTCTTCGGGATTGTTAGGAAGAGATGCTCTCCGGGCAAAACTGTCTGCCCCTGTTGTCTGAGATTCTTTATATGTCACTGTCTAAAAAATGCCGACAGAACACCTCTTTAAAGTGTAAGGACAGAAGGTTTTTGGGAGCTTATTCTGATCTTTTACAGAAAAGCCATTTTGAATTTAGGCAACAGTGCCCTCTAGGGGCAAAACAGAGCTAAGGAGACATTCACATTTTTTTGTGAACCTTTCTGACTTGTTCCTGACCGTCTACAGGTGAATTTCAAAGCATTATGGTTGTGTCCAGAGGATTTATGTTTTGCAGGCCCTGAAACTTATACAATGGAGAATTTTTATAAAAGAACAGAAAATTTTGAATAAAAAATCGGGCACAAAATAATTTTTTAGAATGAGAAAGAAAATCACAACAAATTACAAATTTTATTAAACAAAGGCCACAAATATCATAAAATCTAGAAAACTGCGTATTTTCCTCATACATTTATTTAATACTTTTTGTTTCTTTTTCTTTTGACTCCATACTTTTTAGTTATTTCTTCATTTGACAATAAATTTGCAATATTTCCTATATAGTAAAAATAAAGATAATTCAGTCTTTACTCCCAGCATGGTTGATCACACACACACACACAAATTTTAATTCACAGTGCATTGTGATAATGCTACATAAATTTTTAGGACTATAGTCAAATTTTGTAAAACATCTATTAAGTCACTGTGTACTGTAAGATTTCATTACATTTCAAGTTTTTCTTATGCTGTAACAAACCCTAAATACTATGAACTGATGATACTTATTAACCAGTTTATTAAGTCTGTGTTACTTTTCTATTGCTATGTACCAAACTACCATGAGCTCTGTGACTTAGAACAAAACCCATTTTTTATCTCACAAATTCTGTGGGTCAGAAGTCTGGGTACGGTTAAGCAAGATCTCACAAGTCTACAATCAAGAAGTCAACCAAGATTGCTGTCTTGTCTGAGGTGTGGGGGCCCTCTTCCAAGCTCAAGTAGTTGTTGGCAGAATTCATTTTCTTCTAGTTGTAGAACTCATAGCAGCTTACTTCTTCAAGCCTAGCAGGAGAAGCTCTCTGATCTCAGGGAAACCTAAGCCCTCTTGTGTCAAGCACACCTGATTGTAACAAGCCCACCAAAGGATATTCTGTCTTTTGATGAACTCAAAATCAAACTGATTAAGGGCTTTAATTACATCTGCAAAGTCTCTTTACCTTTGCCATTAACATAACTTGGTCGTACAAGTGACATCCGTCATATTGTAGGTCCTGCCCACATTCAAGGGGAGGAGATTATATAGGGTATGTACACCAGAGATCAGAAATCTTAGTTACCATCTTAGAATTTGCCTACCACAGTTGTTAATGTCTTCATTTTACTGGTGTATTATGAGTTATACATTATCCCCATAAATGTAAAAAATTTGGGACCAATCAGCAAGAAGTTAAGAAAAACCTTAATAGATACAACTGGGTAAAGCCATTTCGCACCAAAGGAAAGCATAAGCAAAGGCATCCGCCACAAAGGTAAGGAATCAAGTTTATATAGAATGGAGGGCACAGATATGGTAACAGTAGGCAGTAAAACCATAAAAATGGATTGGAACCAGCCAGGAAGGTGCAATATAGTTTTAAACTCCAGAAAGTTGCCAACAGTAGACCATCAGGTCTTTAAGGAAGTAAAGACTTGTTAATGGACCATTAGCAGAGTCTTATGTCTAGCCTGAGTAGTCAGGCTGCTGAAATGAGAATTGAGGCCATAGGGGCAGATGGAATTTCCAAAGGAGAGGGCACATATTGAGAAGAAAAGAGGGCCTACAGCAGGAGGAATGCTCACGATGTGGAATAATCAAAGAATAGTATAAAAGGATACTGCAAAAGATTTCCCAGATCTTGAATTTATTTTTTACTTTTATTTATTATTTGTTTATTTAATATTTATTACTTTTGAGAGAGAGAGAGAGAGAGAGAGAGAGAGAGAGAGAGTGCAAGCGGGGGAGGGGCAGAGAGAGAGGGGGAGACACAGAATTCCAAGCAGGCTCCAGGCTCCAGGCTGCCAGCACAGAGCCCGATGCAGGGCTCGAACTCACAAACTGTGAGATCATGACATGAGCTGAATGAAGTCAGACACTTAGCCAACTGAGCCACAGGTGCCCCCAGATCTTGAACTTTTAAATGGGAGTGCAGAGGGTCAGAGAGAGAAAGATTTCAAAACAGGAATGAGTGAATGAGTAGCTAAGACTGCAGAAAGTGGCTGCTCTAAATGTGGTCTGTAGGTTAAGCAGCATTGGCATCACCGGGGGCTGTTCTGGATTGCGTGATCTCAGACACTACCCAAACTTCCTAAGCCAGAATCTTCATTTTAATGATTCATGTGCACATTAAAATTTGAGAAATATTGGCCTAGTGTTTTAATGCAACTTAAACATATCTTTTGGATTTAAAGATGAAGAGGTCATTGATGACTTCTGAGAAAACAGATTTTAAAAAGGGTTGGGACAAAAGCCAAGATGCATGGAGGTGTGGAGTGAAAGACAGGAGACAAAGTGAAAGCAGTTATGATTGAGGCTACAGTAAAGGAACAGGGAGCCAAGAAGTGGATTGGTGGCAGGAGAGACGTGTATGGGCTTGGGGGCGAGTGTTAAATTATTTTTTAAGATGAGAAAGCTTAAATATTTTAATGGATGGAAAGGAATCGGTGGCAAAAAAAAAAAAAAATAAGATTATGGAGTTTGGGTAATCAGTGGGCTGAGGTGCCAGAGAAGTGAGACAGAATGATATGGGAGAAGAGTTTGGGCACAGGATACTGTTTAAAAGTAAGAAGGATACCTTTTACATCATTACAGGAAGTAAGGTAAATTATATGTATAAAAGCAAAGTTTTAGTTGGGATGCAGAAAGTTGAAGATAATATCAATGATATCATTTAATGATATTAATTATCTTTATGGTCACCTACCATGGATAATCAAAAGGTGGTGGATATGCTGTTTTGGCAGAGTAGAGCTTCAAGGGAGATATTGTAGAGTATGGAATGATAACAGATTATAGAAACAAAAGTTTCATGCACTGTTTCATGTACAATTGATGTTAAAAGCTGTGACTATATGGAGACAATCTTCAGTATAGCTATGTGATTTTTACCAGCTATGCTCATCAGTCAAGCAATATGACTAAGAGGGAAGATTGGTCCAGAAGTGGAATTTACCAGATGTGTTGTGATGGTTAATTTTGTGTCAACTTAACTGGCCTGAGGGATGCCCAGATAGCTGGTAAAACATTCTTTCTGCATGTCTGTGAGAATTTCCAGGCAAGTTTAGTGGATTGGAGGCAGGAGAGGCACGTATGGGTTTGGAGAGTGTTAAATTATTTTTTAAGATGAGAAAGCTTAAATATTTGAAATGATGAAAAGGAATCAGTGGCAGAAAAAAATAAGATTATAGAGTGAGATTATTTGACTGAGTGGAATGACCAAAGAGATCTCCTCTCACTAGTGTGGGCAGGTATTGTCTGGTCCACTGGGGGTCTGAATGGAACAGAAAGATGGAGAAAGAACAAATTGTCTCCCTCTTACCCTTTTCTCTCTTCATGAGCTGGAACATCCATCTTCTTCTGCTGTCAGACCATGGAGATCCTGGTTCTCAGGCCTTTGGACATGGAGGGAATTATACCACCGGCTTTCTTGGTCTTCCAGCTTGCAGATGGCAGACTTTGGGACTTCTTGGCCTCTCGAATGGGTGAGCCAATTCCTATAATGAGTCTATCTATCTATCTATCTATCAATTTCCTATTAATTTCATTTCTCTGGAGAACCATGACTAATACAAGTGTCGTAGAATAACAGGTGGACAGAGTGAGATGAGAACACCAGCACGAAGCAGTTGAAGAAATATGTCCTGGAGAATGTTGGATGAGAAGGAAGAGAAAATAGCAGATGAGACAGAAGACTATGAAGGAACTGGAGGAACAGATGTTATTAAAGAACAGATTTGGTGAGAGTAACTTCAGGAGGACAATCAAAACAGACGATTGTCATCTGAGAAGGTAGGGCTTCAGAGATGGAAAAGTTCTGGTTAATGACTAGTGGCATGACTAGCTTATTTGACATCTGGATCAAATAAAGTTTAAGACTCTTTTTCACTATACACAAAAATGTTTCATAATTATCATGGTATATTTAGGAAAAGACATATTTTCTTGGTGCATTCTTTAGTTTTTAATGTAAATAATGAACAACTTAATAAAGAAGATATTTCAGTGTTTAGAATATTACTCAAATTCAATAAATCATTTATTTATGACTTAAATTGGCACTTAAAAATATTACCCCTTCTGGGGCACCTCAGTGGCTCAGTCGGTTAAGCATCCGACTGTTGACTTTGGTTCAGGTCATGATCTCATGGTTCCTGGGATCGAACCCCACCTTGGGCTCTGTACTGGCAGTGCAGAACCTGCTTGGGGTTCTCTTTTCCCTCTCTCTCTGTCCCATCCCTGCTTGTGCTCTCTCGCTCTGTCTCTCAAAAATAAACATTAAAAAAATATATTATCCCTTATAGTGTTCACTCTCTGTTTTATATTTTAAACACAAATAGAAACTATCAATGGTCTCATAAAATAACAAAATAGAATAACTCAATATTATGTTTCTCTCCACAACCATTGTACTATTATTGTTTGTTTCAAATCTATGTTTGAATGCAGAAATATATAACGCGATAGGTTTAGAAATATGACCTGCATGAAAAGCAAGCTCAGACAATTACACAATGTTACAAACTTGTTCCAAAAATTAAAGGCATGCGCTTTCACTATTGGGAACATGGAAGAGTTATACTTTTCTCTAAGTACTATACAATTAAAATCCATGGACATTATGTATAAAACAAAACAAAACCAAAAGGTGGAGAAAAGTCAGAACAGCTAGGGACTTTGAGAACTTAGAAAGAACAACACGGTGAGTTTACCGGGTTTTCTTTTTGTCTCCTTCCGGATTTGGAGTTGAGGAAGTTGACAACAAGGAAACACGGTCTCTCCGGCTCGGGCTCACTTGCTCTCCTATCTTGAGATTGTGCTTCTCACTTTAAAAAGCTTCCCAGCTTGGGGCACCTGGGTGGCTCAGTCTGTTGAGTGTCCAACTTCTGGCTCAGGTTATGATCTCACAGTTCATGAGTTCGAGCCCCTTATCAGCTCCCGGCTGTCAGCATGGAGCCTGCTTTAGATCCTCTGTCCTCCTTGGTGTCCCTTCTCTGCTCTCTCTCTCTTTCTAAATAAACATGAAAAAAAAAGCTTTAAAAAAAGCTTTCCAGCTTGTGTTACACACACACACACACACACACACACACAGGCCGTTAGATATATGGAATTATGCTAATTATCAAGTCTTGAGCCACAGCCTTCACCTGCACCAATAACTGTATCTGAATCTAGCTGTCAACATTGTTGCACATTAGAATCTGGGACAACGGAAAAGAAAGAAAGAAAGAAAGAAAGAAAGAAAGAAAGAAAGAAAGAAAGAAAGAAAGAAAGAAAGAAAGAAAGAAAGAAAGAAAGAAAGAAAGAAAGAAAAAGAAAGAAAGAAAGAAAAGAAAGAAAAGAAAGAAAAGAAAGAAAAAGAAAGAAAAAGAAAGAAAGAAAGAAAGAAAGAAAGAAAGAAAGAAAGAAAGAGAAAGAGAAAAAGGAAGGAAGGAAGGAAGGAAGGAAGGAAGGAAGGAAGGAAGGAAGGAAGGAAAAAGGAAGGAAGGAAGAAAGAAAGAAAGAAAGAAAGAAAGAAAGAAAGAAAGAAAGAAAGAAAGAAAGAAACCCAATGTTTCAGTGTTTCAGGCCCGAGGAGGTCTGATTTAATTGCCTGGGATGGACCCAGGTATCAGTGCTCTTTTAAGCCCCAAAGCTGTTCCAATGGGCTTTCAGGTTGAGAATCCGGGTCAAGAGAGACTCAGTCCACTGATCAGCCTGGACTCCATCACTAGACCCAAAATTAGAACCTCACCTAAATAATGTGTACTAAGAAGGGAAGAGGAGCTGTGCCTCAAAACAAATATGAGGTATAGTTACCAAAAAGAAAAGCAGGGATGAATCCTAGCTGGCAAAACAGAAATCTTCTATATGGGCCACACACCTTATCTTCACACTGCCGATCATCCTGTTGCAAACCTTGCCAAATTCTCAACACCCTAAAGGGAGCTTCGTGGCTCTTTCAGGTGAAAAGGTCTAAATATTATAGAGAACACTACTTTGAAAAGACCCTCCAAAAAACTCTGCTGCTCTCTCTACTCAAAGGATCAGTAAACGGTCTTGTTTAGCAAGACAGAGCATGGTTAGGCAATAATCGTTGTATTCCCGACACACATCCCAGAAAAAAACTGCAGCCCCATGCACACTAACACAATCAAATGCCAGGTGGGGAGCCTAGACTACTGCCCTGCAAACACAGAGGCACCTTTAGCATCTCTCCTGATATAGTGTCAGAGAAGGCCAAGTAGAGAATGGGAACTGTAACTCCTGCCTTCTGGTAATGAGTTTTACTATGTTCCCTGAGTGTGAGGGCAACTCTGTGGGGAGGCTGGACTTCCACCACCACTGGGAACAATGGAGAGCCTTTCTTCTTCCCCACCGGAGTGGTCTAGTAGCAACTTAGTTCAGGCCTAGTTCACTATTGCCCAGTAGTTACAAGGCCACCCCTGCCTAGCGTCCGTGGAGACCATGGGAGCTGCAACTCCCACCTAGCAATAATGAGGTGCACTGTATCAAGAAGTATCAAGAAGGCTGAATGGCTGAAAGAGAAGAGAAGAGCTGTCAAATCCAGAACAGATTTACAAAAATGGTGAAAGAGGGAATCTTAAAACATCAGGAGGGAAGAAAGAACACAGTAATCAAAAAGAAGGATAAATACATAAAGTTTTCCTTTTTCTCTTGAGTTTCCTAAATTAAGTTTAATGGGTCAGGGAAAAATTATAACACTGTTTAATGATATTCTAAGCATATATAGGGGAAATATTAAAGAAAATTATATTATGAATATGGGAAGATAAGTGGATGTAAAAAGGAGGCGCTGTTTTTATACTTCATTCAAATTGGTGACATGACATCACTAGTAGACTGTGTTATGTATATGACAGTGTAATACCCAGGACAATCCTTTTAAAAAGCTATACAGGGAGATACATCAGAAACACCATAGATAAATTAAAATTGAATTCTAGAAAAATGCCAAATGACTCACAGAGATTAAAAGGAAAAAACACAGGAAAACAAAAAAACAGTGAGAACAAAAGAATAAATAAATAGACTGGAAGATTAAGCCACAAAACATCAATGACATTAAATGCAAATTGTATAAATACATCAGTTATGATACAGAGATTGTTCTATCCATGAAAAGACAGTTAAAATAGGAAGTGGATTAAAAAACATTACCCAACTATAACTGTCTACAGGCAACTCATTTTATTTTATTATTTTTTTTAAACTCATTTTAAATTACATAGGCATATTGAAAGTAAAAGGATAGAGGACTAGGAAGATGGCGGCGTAGGAGGAGGCTGGGCTCACCGCGCGTCCTGCTGATCACTTAGATTCCACCTACACCTGCCTAAATAACCCAGAAAACCGCCAGAGGATTAGCAGAACGGAGTCGCCGGAGCCAAACGCAGACGAGAGGCCCACGGAAGAGGGTAGGAAGGGCGGCGAGGCGGTGCGCGCTCCACGGACTGGCGGGAGGGAGCCGGGGTGGAGGGGCGGCTCGCCGGCCAAGCAGAGCCCCCAAGTCTGGCTGGCAAAAGCGGAGGGGCCGGACGGAGTGTGTTCCGACAGCAAGCGGGACTTAGCATCTGGGAGGTCATAAGTTAACAGCTCTGCTCGGAAAGCGGGAAGGCTGGAGGACAAAGGGAGGGAGAGTTGCTGAGCCCCAGGATGACAGAGCTCAGTTTGGCGGGGAACAAAGGCGCTCGCCAGCGCCATCTCCCTCGCCCATCCCCCAGCCAAAATCCCAAAGGGAACCGGTTCCTGCTAGGGAACTTGCTCGCTCTGTGCAAACACCCAGCGCTGTGCTTCTGCGGAGCCACCCCTCCGGCAGCGGGTCTGACTCCCTCCTGCTGCCACAGGGCCCCTCCTGAAGTGGATCACCTAAGGACCTAAGGAGAAGCGAGCTAAGACTGCCCCTCCTGCCCCCGTGCACCTTGCCTACCCACCCCAGCTAATAAGGCCAGATCCCCAGCACCACAAGCCTGGCAGTGTGCAAGTAGCCCAGACAGGCCACCCCACCCCACAGAGAATCCCGCCCCTAGGAGAGGGAAAGAGAAGGCATACACCAGTCTGACTGTGGCCCCAGCAGTGGGCTGGGGGCAGACATCAGGTCTGACTGTGGCCCCACCCACCAACTCCAGTTATACACCACAGCACAGGGGAAGTGCCCTGCAGGTCCTCATCACTCCAGGGACTATCCAAAATGACCAAGCAGAAGAATTCCCCTCAGAAGAATCTCCAGGAAATAACAAAAGCTAATGAACTGATCAAAAATGATTTAAACAATATAACAGAAAGTGAATTTAGAATAATAGTCATAAAATTAATCGCTGGGCTTGAAAACAGTATAGAGGACAGCAGAGAATCTCTTGCTACAGAGATCAAGGGACTAAGGAACAGTCAGGAGGAGCTGAAAAACGCTTTAAACGAGATGCAAAATAAAATGGAAACGTCCACGGCTCGGATTGAAGAGGCAGAGGAGAGAATAGATGAACTAGAAGATAAAATTATGGAAAAAGAGGAAGCTGAGAAAAAAAGAGATAAAAAAAATCCAGGAGTATGAGGGGAAAATTAGAGAACTAAGTGATACACTAAAAAGAAATATAATACGCATATTGGTATCCCAGAGGAGGAAGAGAGAGGGAAAGGTGCTGAAGGTGTACTTGAAGAAATAATAGCTGAGAACCTTCCTGAACTGGGGAAGGAAAAAGGCATTGAAATCCAAGAGGCACAGAGAACTCCCTTCAGACGTACCTTGAATCTATCTTCTGCACGACATATCATAGTGAAACTGGCAAAATACAAGGATAAAGAGAAAATTCTGAAAGCAGCAAGGGATAAACGTGCCCTAACATATAAAGGGAGACCTATAAGACTCGTGACTGATCTCTCTTTTGAAACTTGGCAGGCCAGAAAGGCATGGCAGGAGATCTTCAATGTGATGAACAGAAAAAAATATGAAGCCGAGAATCCTTTATCCAGCAAGTCTGTCATTTAGAATAGAAGGAGAGATAAAGGTCTTCCCAAACAAACAAAAACTGAAGGAATTCGTCACCACTAAACCAGCCGTACAAGAGATCCTAAGGGGAATCCTGTGAGACAAAGTACCAGAGACATCGCTACAAGCATAAAACATACAGACATCACAATGATTCTAAACCCGTATCTTTCTATAATAACACTGAACATAAATGGACTAAACGCACTAACCAAAAGACATAGGGTATCAGAATGGATAAAAAAACAAGACCCATCTATTTGCTGTCTACGAGAGACTCATTTTAGATCTGAGGACACCTTTAGATTGAGAGTGAGGGGATGGAGAACTATTTATCATGCTACTGGAAGCCAAAAGAAAGCTGGAGTAGCCATACTTATATCAGACAAACTAGACTTCAAATTAAAGGCTGTAACAAGAGATGAAGAAGGACATTATATAATAATTACAGGGTCTATCCATCAGGAAGAGCTAGCAGTTATAAATGTCTATGCACCGAATACGGAAGCCCCCAAATATATAAAACAATTACTCATAAACATAAGCAACCTTATGGATAAGAATGTGGTAATTGCAGGGGACTTTAACACTCCACTTAAAGAAATGGATAGATCATCTAGACACACAGTCAATAAAGAAACAAGGGCCCTGAATGATACATTGGGTCAGATGGACTTGACAGATATATTTAGAACTCTGCATCCCAAAGCAACAGAATATGCTTTCTTCTTGAGTGCACATGGAACATTCTCCAAGACAGATCATATACTGGGTCACAAAACAGCCCTTCATAAGTATACAAGAATTTAAATTATACCATGCATACTTTCAGACCACAATGCTATGAAGCTTGAAATCAACCACAGGAAAAAGTCTGGAAAACCTCCAAAAGCATGGAGGTTAAAGAACACCCTACTAAAGAATGAGTGGGTCAGCCAGGCAATTAGAGAAGAAATTAAAAAATATATGGAAACAAATGAAAATGAAAATACAACAACCCAAACGCTTTGGGATGCAGCAAAGGCAGTCCTGAGAGGAAAATACATTGCAATCCAGGCCTATCTCAAGAAACAAGAAAAATCCCAAATACAAAATCTAACAGCACACCTAAATGAAATAGAAGCAGAACAGCAAAGGCAGCCTAAACCCAGCAGAAGAGAAATAATAAAGATCAGAGCAGAAATAAACAATATAGAATCTAAAAAAACTGTAGAGCAGATCAACAAAACCAAGAGTTGGTTTTTTGAAAAATAAACAAAATTGACAAACCTCTAGCCAGGCTTCTCAAAAAGAAAAGGGAGATGACCCAAATAGATAAAATCATGAATGAAAATGGAATTATTACAACCAATCCCTCAGAGATACAAACAATTATCAGGGAATACTATGAAAAATTATATGCCAACAAATTGGACAACCTGGAAGAAATGGACAAATTCCTAAACACCCACACTCTTCCCAAACTCAACCAGGAGGAAATAGAAAGCTTGAACAGACCCATAACCAGTGAAGAAATTGAATCGGTTATCAAAAATCTCCCAACAAATAAGAGTCCAGGACCAGATGGCTTCCCAGGGGAGTTCTACCAAACGTTTAAAGCAGAGATAATACCTATCCTTCTCAAGCTATTCCAAGAAATAGAAAGGGAAGGAAAACTGCCAGACTCATTCTATGAAGCCAGTATTACTTTGATTCCCAAACCAGAGAGAGACCCAGTAAAAAAAGAGAACTACAGGCCAATATCCCTGATGAATATGGATGCAAAAATTCTCAATAAGATACTAGCAAATCGAATTCAACAGCATATAAAAAGAATTATTCACCATGATCAAGTGGGATTCATTCCTGGGATGCAGGGCTGGTTCAACATTCGCAAATCAATCAACGTGAAACATCATATTAATAAAAGAAAAGATAAGAACCATATGATCCTGTCAATCGATGCAGAAAAGGCCGTTGACAAAATTCAGCAACCTTTCTTAATAAAAACCCTTGACAAAGTCGGGATAGAAGGAACATACTTAAACATCATAAAAGCCATTTATGAAAAGCCCACAGCTAACATCATCCTCAATGGGCAAAAACTGAGAGCTTTTTCCCTGAGATCAGGAACACGACAGGGATGCCCACTCTCACCGCTGTTTAACATAGTGTTGGAAGTTCTAGTATCAGCAAGAACTTTTTGTTCTTGTCCTTTTTGACGACAAAAGGAAATCAAAGGCATCAAAATTGGCAAAGATGAAGTCAAGCTTTCACTTTTTGCAGATGACATGATACTATACAAGGAAAATCCGATAGACTCCACCAAAAGTCTGCTAGAACTGATACATGAATTTAGCAAAGTTGCAGGATACAAAATCAATGTACAGAAATCAGTTGCATTCTTATACACTAACAATGAAGCAACAGAAAGACAAATAAAGAAACTGATCCCATTCACAAGTGCACCAAGAAGCATAAAATACCTAGGAATAAATCTAACCAAAGATGTAAAAGATCTGTATGCTGAAAACTATAGAAAGCTTATGAAGGTAATTGAAGAAGATATAAAGAAATGGAAAGACATTCCCTGCTCATGGATTGGAAGAATAAATATTGTCAAAATGTCAACACTACCCAAAGCTATCTACACATTCAATGCAATCCCAATCAAAATTGCACCAGCATTCTTCTCGAAACTAGAATGAGCAATCCTAAAATTCATATGGAACCACAAAAGGCCCTGAGTAGCCAAAGTAATTTTGAGGAAGAAGACCAAAGCAGGAGGCATCACAATCCCAGACTTTAGCCTCTACTACACAGCTGTCATCATCAAGACAGCATGGTATTGGCACAAAAACAGACACATAGACCAATGGAATAGAATAGAAACCCCAGAACTAGACCCACAAACGTATGGCCAACTCATCTTTGACAAAGCAGGAAAGAACATCCAATGGAAAAAAGACAGTCTCTTTAACAAATGGTGCTGGGAGAACTGGACAGCAACATGCAGAAGGTTGAAACTAGACCACTTTCTCACACCATTCACAAAAATAAACTCAAAATGGATAAAGGACCTGAATGTGAGACAGGAAACCATCAAAACCCTAGAGGAGAAAGCAGGAAAAGACCTCTCTGACCTCAGCCGTAGCAATCTCTTACTTGACACATCCCCAAAGGCAAGGGAATTAAAAGCAAAAATGAATTACTGGGACCTTATGAAGATAAAAAGCTTCTGCACAGCAAAGGAAACAACCAACAAAACTAAAAGGCAACCAACGGAATGGGAAAAGATATTTGCAAATGACATATTGGACAAAGGACTAGTATCCAAAATCTATAAAGAGCTCACCAAACGCCACACCCGAAAAACAAATAACCCAGTGAAGAAATGGGCAGAAAACATGAATAGACACTTCTGTAAAGAAGACATCCGGATGGCCAACAGGCACATGAAAAGATGCTCAATGTCGTTCCTCATCAGGGAAATATAAATCAAAACCACACTCAGATATCACCTCACGCCAGTCAGAGTCGCCAAAATGAGCAAATCAGGAGACTATACATACTGGAGAGGATGTAGAGAAACGGGAACCCTCTTGCACTGTTGGTGGGAATGCAAATTGGTGCAGCCACTCTGGAAAACAGTGTGGAGGTTCCTCAGAAAATTAAAAATAGACCTACCCTATGACCCAGCAATAGCACTGCTAGGAATTTATCCAAGGGATATAGGAGTACTGATGCATAGGGGCACTTGTACCCCAATGTTTATAGCAGCACTCTCAACAATAGCCAAAATATGGAAAGAGCCTAAATGTCCATCAACTGATGAATGGATAAAGAAATTGTGGTTTATATACACAATGGAGTACTACAGGGCAATGAGAAAGAATGAAATATGGCCCTTTGTAGCAACGTGGATGGAACTGGAGAGTGTGATGCTAAGTGAAATAAGCCATACAGAGAAAGACAGATACCATATGTTTTCACTCTTACGTGGATCCTGAGAAACTTAACAGAAATCCATGGGGAAGGGGAAGGAAAAAAAAAAGAGGTTAGAGTGGGAGAGAGCCAAAGCAGAAGAGACTCTTAAAAACTGAGAACAAACTGAGGGTTCATGGGGGATGGGAGGGAGGGGAGGGTGGGTGATGGGTATTGAGGAGGGCACCTTTTGGGATGAGCACTGGGTGTTGCATGGAAACCAATTTGACAATAAATTTCATATATTGAAAATAAAATAAAATAAAATAAAACTGCAAATCACATGCCCACACCCCCCAAAAAAAAAGAAAGTAAAAGGATAGAAAGATATATCATGTGAACATTAGTCAAAGGAAAAATGGCTACATCGGTACCAGATAAAGTGGATGGACTTCTGAACAAAGAAAATTACCAGAAACAGAGAGGAGCCTTACATACTGATAAAAAGGATAAATTTCCAAGAGGACATAGCAGTCCTAAATGTGTATGCACCAACCAACAGAGCTGAAGAATGAGTGGAACAAAAACTGACAGGACCAAAGGGAGAAATAGACAAATCTACAATTGTAGTTAGAGACTTTAATACCCTCTCTCCACAAGTGAGAGAACAACTAGCCAGAAAATCAGCAAGCATGTAGAAGAACTCAATAACACCACAACCAGCCATATCTAGTAGCCAGCTCTAACCATCAACACCCTAGCCAATGATGGCAGAATACACATTGGTTTCAAGTGCCCATGAAGTACATACCAAGTAAGACTGTATCTTGAGCCATAAAGCAAACCTCAACAAACATGATGTAGAAGAATTAAAATCATAAAGAGCATGTTCTCTGACCACAGTGAAATAAAACTGTAAATAAATAACAGAAAGATAATAGGAAAATTTCCGAATACTTGGTAACTAAACAGCATACTTCTTTTACTTTTTAATGTTTATTTATTTATTTTGGGAGAGAGAGAGAGAGTGAAAGTGCATGAGCCTGTGCATGGGAGGAGCAGAGAAAGAGGGAGAGAGAGAATCCCAAGCAGGCTCCAAATATCAACGTAGAGCTGGACTCAGGGCTTGATCTCACAAATTGCAAAATCATGACCTGAGCTGAAATCAAGAGTTGGACGCTTAACTGACTGAGCCACCCAGGGGCCCTACAACACACTTCTTAGTAATCTAAGGGTCACAGAGAATGTCTCAAAGAAAATCAAGTGTATACTGAATTGAATGAAAATGAAACTACAGCACATCAAAATCTGTGGGATGTGGCCCAAGTAGTGCCAAGAGGGAAATTGATAGCACTAAATGCAAATATTAGAAAAGAATAAAAGTCTCAAATCAACCACCTAAGCACTCACCTCAAAAACCCAGAAAAAGAAGAGAAAAACTAATCCAAAACAAGCATAAGGAAGGAAATAATAAAGGCAAAAATTAGTGAAATTGAAAATGGAAAAACAGTAAAAAAAAAAAATCAATAAAACAAAGAGCTGGTTCTTTAAAAAGATCAGCAAAACTGACAGCCTTCTAGCAAAACAAGGAAAAAAATGGAGAAGACATGAACAGGTTGACTAAAGATAGGGCATCCTATGTGATTGGTTAGGGGCGAATATCTGCCTTTTTCCGGTTGGTCTCGTGTTGGATGGGCTTCCAGAACACGGTGCTAAGTGAAAGAAGCCAAGTATGAAGGGCTGTACAATTCCATTTATGTGAAATGAACAGAATAAATAAACCCATAGAGACAGACTGCAGGTGACCAGGGGCTGGGGGAGGGGAGAATGGTAAGCAACTGCTTAATGGGTATGTGGTTTCCTTTCCGGGTGATGACAAGGTTTTGAAACTAGATAGAGGTGGTGGTTGTACAACATAGTGGATGTACTAGATGCCACTTAATTATTCATTTTAAAAGAATGAATTGTTTGGCCTGTGAATTAATCTCGACAAAGCTATTACTGAAGTTGAAGTTGATAAAAATCTAAAGATCAAATGTAACTTCAGATACATATGTGCAGATACGTATATGTGCATATATATGTATACATATGCATAGATGCGCATATATACACATACATATGTGTGTGTACATATATAGATCAGGTTTTGCATAGTTAATTGCTTCTATCTGGGAAAAGAGTCAATTTAGAAAGCCCCTCGATGGAGAAAGATTCCTCAGCTTCAAGATAGGGCACGTGGGTGGAGCCCCAGCTGCAGAGTTTGGGTATTGGTGCCAGGATCCTGTTGTGCACTGTGCCTCTATAGCACAGAGGTAGGTGGCCGAGTCGCTGGGCTGAGAAGCTGCAATGTATAAAGTACTGTGTTTTGACGGTTTATCCAGCGAGGCTTTAATTCTTCCACTTGTTTCTTCTCTCTGAGCTGACTGAATCAACAACAGAACTGTGAGTCCTTTGCCAGGGTCCTGCCTAAACCACTGAAGGGAATAAAAAGTGCTACCGGTGTAACTGCAGTTGAGAACCACGCTGTCTCCCTCTTGGACATTCAGAGCTTCCGGACTCTGCATCACCTTCTGTTTACTGCTCACCCCTGTTCAGAAAGAGAACACAGAGAGAGGGACGGGTTGGCGGCTAACTATTCCTGGGAAATTACTTCCCAATTTACTTTTTCAGTCTACATGGAACATCACACCAGTACAGCCGCCTATCTTTCTTTCTCTTCCCTGAGGAGAAACGGCTCAGGATCTATCTGTTCTTGGCCCATTTCCAAATCCCTTTCACTCACAGTCCAGTTGTAACCAAAGGATGAGCAAACTCAAGGATTTGTCCATTCCTTCTGTCACTTAGAGCCACTGAGAACTCGTTCTTGGGTCTGTAATACTGACAAGGGCTCAGAAGATAAAGAATCTGCTTTGCTACCTTATATGTTCAAGCATCTGTAGGAAACAGGGTGAGCCCAGCCAATCAGAGACAAGTCATATGCTCACATGCACACACACTCACCCGCACGCACACACACACTCACACGCACAGATCTGCCAAGAGTAGGAGGTGGAAATGGAAACAGTGCCATCTCAGGAGCCACCCCAGCATTGCCAGGGAAATAGTCATTTCTCCTCCTCTTCCTGAAATGACAACAATGTTTTAAATATCAAATGCATCGACTGCAGCAAAATCCACGCATAGAGAAAAGTGTAGAGTATAAATGCTTATACCAGAAAAGAAGAGATCTAAGTTTTTACTCTATAGTTGTAGCTGCTTTCTTCAGATTCCTATAACTGCTCCCTCCTCTTGCCACTTTAGTCCAGAAGTGCTGGTTGCCCCTAACTCACACTTTCTTGAAAAATCCTTTTATATCGTTTCTCGCCCATCAGATGGCAAAGAGTTAAGAATGATGAATAATATTAATATTTCGTGTGTGTGATAATGTCAGGAGATGGGTACTCATCTCTCATAGCAGAACTGTAAACTAATTAAGGTTTACAAGGGTTATTTACCTATTACTGGATCCCAGAAATTCCACCTGCCTGAGAATTTTTTTCCAGAATCACCCTTAGAAAATATGTATAAAGTTGTATGCAGCAGCAAAAAAAGTAGAAAAATTTAAATATCCTTCACTACAACTAGTCAATACATTATGGCACATCTATATTAGGATACTATACAGTTATGGAAAGGGATTAAACTTAAATTTTCTGACTTGCAGAGAATTCTCTGACGTTCAGTCAAATGAGAGTATTTTACATCTAAGTGTGGTCCCATTTATGTTTTTAAACAGTATGTTTATTATGAATATGTATTTAAATGAGTCGAAGCAGTTGAAATGTGCTCACAAAATGTTCACAGTAATTGAGAACTTGTGAGGGACAAATCAAGGAGGGTCACTTTCTATTCTAAATGCATAAAGTTGCTTTAATATTTTTTTATAGTTTATTTATTTATTTTGAGAGAGAGAAAGAGAGAGAGAGAGAGAGAGAGAGAGAGCATGAGCAGGGGAAGGGCAGAGTGAGAGGGAGAGAGAATCCCAAGCAGGCTCCGTGCTGTCAGCGCAAAGCCCCATGTGGGGCTCAAACTTGAAAACCACAAGATTGTGACCTGAGCTGAAACCAAGTCAGAGGCTTAACCAACTGAGCCACCCAGGCACCCAAGTTGCTTTAATATTTTAAACTATTAAATCTTCATTTATAACTTATTTAATCATAAAAATAGAGACCATAACAGCCGTCTAGACAAACAAGGAAAACATTGAAATAAATACACTAATTGTTTCTTTCTAGCAAACTTTCAAAATTCATTCATTTCTGAAATGCATATGCTACAGTTGGAAAATTGAGGGAACCCAGAACCCTTCTTTTTCCTTATTTTTTCTCCTTTCCTTCTTCTTTTCTTTTCCATTTTCCTCCATGAAGCTCATGTTTTATGTGTAACGTCCTCTTTAAATAGAGGTTATCTCCCCTCCCCTGCCAGAGAAACAGGTATACAGCATTCTGTCCCACTGTGCATCTCTCACAATGCAGTAATCCACAGTGGTATCTTCCAGGGTAACCTGGTGCAGGTTCAGGGGACTGGAATTTCTGTCCACAGGGATGGGTGGTAAAGCTACTTTATTAGTCACATTGTTCTTTAAACCTGAAATCAGATACTATGGGCCTTGGTTCTAAAATTGTAAATATCAGATGATGTACTCTTTTCCTCTAATGGTGGGGTGGGAACAGAGTATGCTTACTTCTTGTCTTTCAGCACTTTCCAAGGAGTTGGGCTCCGTGGTCGTAACATTACGTAATCCCTAGGAGTGGAAAAACATAAGATTGTCTCCACACCCCCAAGGCAGACTTTTAAGGTCCAGGTATGGTACCTCTTAGAAGTTTCCTCTATGAACCCCATTCTCTACTTCAACTTTCTCTCCTTTCCATCCTACAGAAAGAGCAAAATGTGGCAGGAATTATCTAGACTCACTTGTCAAGAGCCAGGATGCCATTGCTTTCTCCCATTTTCCTTTGGGCTCACTGAATATAAGAAATTCTTTACAGCAAAGAAATCTCTTATGTGATCACAGAGGGTTATGGGTTGAATTGTGTCAAAATTCATATGTTGAAGTCTTAATCCACAGAACCTCAACATGTGATTTTACTTAGGGTCTTTTCAGAGGTAATCAAATTAGAATAAGGTCATCAAGATGAGCTCTAACCCAGTATGGCTGGTATTTTTAGAAAAGGGGAAATTGTACGTGAAGACTTCATAGGGGAAAGATAAACGTGAAGAGACACAGAGAGAAGGTGGCCATCTACAAGCCATGAAGAGAGATCTAAAATGGACCCTTTCGGGGCGCCTGGGTGGCGCAGTCGGTTGAGCGTCCGACTTCAGCCAGGTCACGATCTCGCGGTCCGTGAGTTTGGGCCCCGCGTCGGGCTCTGGGCTGATGGCTCAGAGCCTGGAGCCTGTTTCCGATTCTGTGTCTCCCTCTCTCTCTGCCCCTCGCCCGTTCATGCTCTGTCTCTCTCTGTCCCAAAAATAAATAAACGTTAAAATGGACCCTTTCCCAACAGGCCTCAGAAGGAACCAACCCAGGATACACCTTGCTTTCAGACTTCTAGCCTCCAAAACTGTGAAGCAACACATCTCTGTTGTGTAGGTCATCTGTGGTCCTTGTTATGACCGTCCTAGCAAACTGATATGCTTGATATGACCTAGCCCCTCATACTAAGGATGTGACTTCCTTACAGAGTATACAGATGTGATCTGACTCCTGCTCTAAGTATGGTTGAGTGAAGGACAGGAAGACAAGTGAAGGCGGCAGGCCCTCTTCTAATTCCTTGGTTTCAAAGACCATTCTTTCCTAGGTTCAGGATCTGCAGCATAGACACCTCCATCATCCTCAAACTTCAAGCGGACATGAGAGTCCAGGGCCTAGAGTTCAGCCTCTGTATTGGAACCTGGACTGGGGGAGATAGGAGGACAGACACTTAGCAGGTGTCACACTGATGAATCCCAGACCATTGGTCAGCCAGTGAGAAAGTAGCTTGGTTGATACACTTCCCTGGTTTAGTTATGTCCCTGGAATAAGGGTGAAAACATGACACAGGCATCCACTCTCACCCAGGGTTTCCCTTGAGAAGTAGTTATGAATTTTCAACTCTAAAAGGATGAGTCAGAAAGAGGAAAATAAGAACTGTAAGGACAGCATCCACCCAGAATGCTTTTCTTACTGCGTTTTCACACTCCAAGAGAAAGAGTATGTTTTACCACTGATCTGATGAGCTGGGGAGCTCAAAGAGTTTTCTTTACATTCAGGAAAGCCACCAAGTAATAACTAGTTATGAGAGGACCGAGAAAGTTCATCTAAATGACAAGAATGAGTAAATTAGACTCTGATGCAGAAAGTGACATGCTCAAAGTGACTGGACAGGTGTAAGATCAGAGCCTGATCTAGAAGCCAACTTTTCTGATTCTCTAGTCTCCTCAAATACTTCCAGGGATCATGTATCTGTAGGGGGCGGGGGCGGCATTTAGAGACTTCACATGTTGGTATAAACAAAACAAGACACATGGAATGGCACCCATCTTTATATTCCACAAACCCTGCTCAACCCCCCCCCCCTTCTCTGTGTGTATGTCTCTGGTCACTGACAGAGTTGACCTCAGAGAAGAACAGGAAGAAGAAAAAAGAATAAAGGCTCTGTAAGAAAGGAGAGAATGACCTTGATAACTTTTTCCTGTTATCTTCTCAACTTTAAGAGAACTGAATGAAACAGATTGAGTAAGATAATTTCCTTCCCACCAAATAAATAAATAAATTCTACTTTTCTCTATCACTGTAAAAAATGGTCAAAAATAGATTATTTAGGCTTGAAAATGGCACAGCCACTTTCCTGTCCTCTGTCATCCTATTTTGAGTGGAAAGAAAACGTTTCATAATGGGTTGGGACAAAGCCAGGAATCGCTGAACGTTGGAGGCTATGCACAGACTGTTCTGCTTCTAATGAAAAGAATAAAATATATCATTTGTCACAGTTTTTGCAGAGCCTCAGTACTGAATGCTAACCAACCGCTTTCTGCCCCAACTGATCAGGGATGTTATTGACAATGGAACATCCTCCTCTTGTGACTAAAGACATGAAGGCCTTCTTCCCATGCCGGGCAAGTCCACCAATCTGCTCTAGTAAAGTCACTTTACAGACGTGGACGAGGATTGCTTAGATGTGCTTATGACGTCACAGAAGAACTTCAGTTTTGGTCATTTGTGGTTTCAGAATGATCTCCACGTGGGAAAGGACGATTTTTGCAATATTAACAGAGTTTTTGCCTTTTTTCGTTTTTAAAAAACCACATGATCTTTCCTCCATTCAGGCAGTGGGGTGACTGGCTCATCACGTCAAGAACAGGACACACAGCTGGAAAAAGAAAATAAAGATGCCTTTCTTGCCACTTAATTGCAACAGTTTCAGCCCTATAGGCATGTGAAAGGATCTGGCATCAACTGTAGATTTAGGGGATGATACGATGATATAACACAAGTTTACCTAGTGAGACAAAATCAACATTTTCTAGGTGGAGCAAACATTTTTCTAAGGGGAGAGGAAAGAGTATCAAAGACTAATAAAGAGGCTTAAATCTGGACGGGTGCTTTGGAGGGACGCTGGACCTTATTCCCTTAAAGACATCATGGAAATAACCCAGCAAAGCCTCTGGGCCATTTTCAGATATTAAACAAATCAAAGTGCAGCCTTGTTTATATCTTCCATTGTCATCTCTCCTTTGCTCTCTGAACTTGAGTCTTGACCCCTGGCTACCAGAAGGTCAGCTTGGCCTGCTCTGTTCACTTCCTCCTGCTTTTTCCAGATGCCCTCCATGGGGGGTGGGCAGGCATCTGGATGGAGAGCACCAGGGAACCCCGAGGGGCCTCCTCAAGGCGGGGCTCTCCCCTCCCTGAGGGTCCCCACTCAGAGGCGCTCTCAGTAGCCTCTTGCTCTCTCTTCTCTCCTGGCTGGAGCACTGGCAGGACAGCTCAGGCCCTGCTGCCTTCAGCAGCGTTACTTGCTCAGGAGAACACTCACTCCTCCTTACCGTGCCTAATGGAGAAACTCAGGTAGCCCCATTGACGCTCCTCCTCAGTCCACCATCTTTCTCCAATTTCCTTATCTTCTATTTAGGCAGGTGTAAAAATAGATCACAATCTGCTTCAGAAGCAGATATCCAAAGACAGAATGTCATGCAATTTTCTTTTTTCTTTTTTATTTTTCGGGTGACTTTGTTTTTAAAAGTCATTTTAGGCGGGGATCTTGACTCCTCAAGTGACTTTTGGGGAAAGGGGAACACTTTTTCTCGTCTTGGCTCTTCCCATTCTTCACATCAGCTAAGTGGGGGAAGATTGGGGGTTGGAGGGTACACAGACCGTTCGCTTTCTTCTTAAATCCTAGAGGGAGTGTATGGCTGCAAGCCTTTCTTAATAGAAAATGGTGGTGGATGCGTAGTGCTTTTTTTTAATTTAATTTTTTTAATGTTTATTATTGAGAGACAGACAGACACAGAGCCTGAGCAGGGGAGGGGCAGAGAGAGGGGGAGACACAGAATCTGAAGCAAACTCTAGGCTCTGAGCTGTCAGCACAGAGCCCGACGCGGGGCTCAAACTCACAAACCGTGAGATCATGACCTGAGTCGAAGTCGGACGCTTAACTGACTGAGCCACCCACGCGCCCCAATGCTTCTTGGTCCTTAGTTGTTGTTTAATTTTTTTAATGTTTATTTATTTTTGAGAAGAAGAGAGAGAGACAGAACGCGAGTGGGGGAGGGGCAGAGAGAGAGGGAGACATAGAATCCGAAGCAGGCTCCAGGCTCTGAGCTGTCAGCACAGAGCCCAATGTGGGGCTGGAACTCATGAGCCATGAGATCATGACCTAAGCTGAAGTCAGATGCTTAAGCGACTGAGCCACCTGGGTGCCCCCCCTTGGTCCTTAGTTTTGGGTCCTAGTTGCCAAATTCGTGACAATGGAGAATGCCCTACATTCCTCTAACTGGAAAAAGGATATTTAATTCTATAGGTGACTCCAAATAAAGATTTCTCATTCTTCAAAAGACAACATGAAAATATATACTCATATAGTCCTATAATTATATTTTATATAAATATATAATATTTAACCTATAGATTATAAATATATAAATATATATTATATATTCCAATAATATTAGGAATAGTAAGAATGTTCCATTACTATTAGGTAAGTTTCAGGGACAAAATTAAATAATAGGCCTCACACCAACCAAAATTCACCATGAATATCAGAAAGGAAAGCCAGGCTAAGAGGATATAGCAGAAGATTAAACATGGTCATGAAATGATTATGAGTCATTTTGTGGTCTCTACTGGAAATTGTTAGGAGAACTCGAAAGGCAGACATTAGAGAACTATTGTGCTATGTTTGGTAATAAGCATGTCTTTATCAGTGTTGTAACCAGCTTTCTTCAATAAGAAGTTAAAATGTTGTAAAGAATCCTGAGAGAGTAAAATGATTAGAATAAATAAAATATATTTAAATTTTGGAACAAAGGAGAAAATATTAAGGAATTATGGCCTTTAAGATATAGAAGGATTTTAATTTTTAATTAAAAAGAAAGAATGAATAAACTTTTATCCATGATGGAGAGTGGAATAAGTTGTGGCCTTTTTTTCTGGTTGAGTCTACAACCAAAGGCTTGTCTATCTCTTAACTCTTCTCTGCTGCTTTTCAAACCATGGATGAATTTCCTTTTGTTGTTGCAAAAAGTTACTACTTTTTTTATCATTAAAAAAGAGATGATCTGCTAACTAAAATAGGATACGGTTTCATCAGAAATAAGGTGTTAGCTGCATTCAGGCATTCCAAGGTGGGGTTCGATGTTCCCTAAGCACCTCTCCTCTAAGTTAACCCCCAATACTTGCAGGTCTGCATCACCGATCCTCCTGAAATCCAGCAGTCACCCAACTGCAGTGTTTTTCAAAGCAAGATCTCCAGTCATTTGAACCCAAATCATCTGTGACTCCCTAAAAAAAGTGGCCCCCAACCTCATGCCAGACCTATTTACTCCAAATCTATTGATCAGAATCAGATCTGCATGAACTGAGAGATCATGACCTGGGCCGAAATCAAGAGTCGGCTGCTCAACCAACTGAGCCACCCACGTGCCTCCAGATCTGCATTTTTGAAATAGAGTCTCCGTGTGATTCTTAAATGTACAGAAGATTTGAGAAGTACTGTCCAGTTGGTCAACAGGGAGCTTTTACTTTGTTATTTTTTCATCTCATTTTATGAGGCCTGAAACATTTACTTTATATCAGAAATTTCTTCATCTTTAAACATACCTAAGCCTCAGTTTCTTCATCCAAGGATGCATTCATTTTACTTCATGGGTTTTGGATTATTAAATGAGTAAGTAGAGTGCTAGGCAATGGACTTGGCATATGTTAAGCATTCAATAAGTGATAATTAAGACGCTGGTGACAATGGGGATGACAAAATGAGGGCAGGTTGAAACAAGAATCCCGTCGTACTTTCCTGATTTCTTTACCTGAATACGTTGGGCAAACTGGAAAGCTATAAATACCTCAGGCTAAAATTGAACAAAACCAGGTGATGTGGATAAAAGAACACTTCTGTCTCCCTAGATCAGGAAGCTTCCACTTCTGCCTCCCTTGTTTCTGGGCCTTCCCTCATCCCCTCCACACAAAGGAGCTAATTCTGTCATTCACGGTCCATTTATGAGAAGGACATTAGTCATTGCTCTAGCTTACTTTTTTTAATTTTTTAATTTTTATTTTATTTTTAGAGAGAGAGAGAGGGAGAGAGAGTGTGTGAATTGGGGAGAGGGGCAGAGAGAGAGAGAGAGAAAATCCTAAGCAGGCTCCATGCTCACTGTGGAGTGGGATATGGGGCTCAATCTCATGACCCTGGTGGGATCATGACCTGAGCCAAAATCAAGAGTCAATCACTCAAGCGACTGGGCCACCTAGGCACCCCATCATCGGTCTAACTTAAAAGGCAGGCCCCCAAACTCCACTCATTCTGTTTATGTCCCTTGCATTTTTAAATCTTTGCCTACCAGTAATAATAAACAGATGTAAGTATTCCCAGGAACCCAGCCCTGCCCCTAAGGCTGGCAAATAAGGCAAGGAAAGTAAATAATAAAGACTGTAAAAGAAAGAAAGAAAGAAAGAAAGAAAGAAAGAAAGAAAGAAAGAAAGAAAGAAAGAAAGAAAGAAAGAAAGAAGAAAGAAAAGAAAGAAAGAAAGAAAGAAAGAAAGAAAGAAAGAAAGAAAGAAAGAAAGAAAGAAAGAAAGAAAGAAAGAAAACTTTCTTCTTGGAGGCAGCATGATTATGGATGTAGAAAATCCAAACAAATTCAGAAATGATTAGAATTAACTACTTCATTTAGCAAGTTCAGTGAATCTAGGGTCAATGCATAAAAACCAGCTGTATTTCTATACATTATCAACAATTGGAAAATAAAATTTTTTAAATTGCATGGAATCTTTTATACCTGAGTGTAAATCTGACATAGGAAGTGCAAGATCACGGCATTAAAAATTAAAACCATTGCTTAGAGAAATTGAAGTTGACCAAAATAAATTGATAGTCTATATTTATGACATGAAACTCAATATGGCTAAGATATCAATTCTCCCCAAATTGATCTCATAGAATTTAATGCAATACCAACCAAAATTGCAACAGAAATTTTGTGGAAATTGAAAAGGAGTTAGAATATAGGAATTGATTCTAAAGTTTGTGTGGAATTGCAAAGGACCCAGAATAGATAAAATAATGTGGAGAAGAACAAAGATGACGGGAAAACACAACGAGCTTCAAATCTTCCCATAAAACTACACTAATAAACACATTATCATATAGGTAGAATGATGATAGACAGTGCAGGAATAGACCTAAACATGTATGGTCACTTGATATGTGACAAAAATGCGACTGCAGTTCTATTAAGAGAAAGGATGATCTTTTCACTTAATGGTTATGAAGCAGTAGGAACCTTGACACCTATTGCATATTATTACAAATATTGATTTGAGTTGGAATAGGTACCTAAATGAAAAAAACATGTCCAGGGGCACCTGGGTGGCTCAGTCGGTTAAGCCTCTGACTTCAGCCTAGGATCATGATCTCACAGTTCGTGAGTTTGAGCCCCACATCAGGCTCTCTGGTGTCAGCACAGAACCCACCTCAGATCCTCTGTCTCCCTTTGTCTCTGCCCCTCCCCCACTCCTTCTCTCTCTCTCTCTCTCTCTCTCTCTCTCTGTCTCTCAAAATAAATAAATGAACTTAAAAAAAATGTCCATGCCTTGAAATAGGCAAAGATTTTTCAACAGGGCACACACAAAAAAATACTAACCAATATAAGAAAAAATGATTAGCTGGACTTTATTGAAATTAGGAACTTCTGGGGGCACCTGGGTGGCTCAGTCGGTTAAGCGTCCGACTTCAGCTCAGGTCACGATCTCGCGGTCCGTGAGTTCGAGCCCCGCGTCGGGCTCTGGGCTGATGGCCCAGAGCCTGGAGCCTGCTTCCGATTCTGTGTCTCCCTCTCTCTCTGCCCCTCCCCCGTTCATGCTCTGTCTCTCTCTCTCTCTGTCTCAAAAATAAATAAACGTTGAAAAAAATTAAAAAAAAAAGAAATTAGGAACTTCTGTACATTAAAGGACATCATTATGAAAGTGAATAATCAAGCAGTGGGTTAGGAGAGAATCCAAGGTATATAATTCTGACAGGAGCTCATAGCCAGACTATATAAAGAATGCATGTACATGGATAATAAACATACAAATGAGCAAAAGACTTGGATAGATACTGGACAGAAAAGAACATCCAGATGGCCAATGAGCATATAAAAAGTGCTTAGCGTCATTCTTCAGGAAAAGCAAATTAAAACCACATTTTTATGAGATATCACTATATATCACCAGAATGACTTAAATTAAACATATAAAGAAAACTCATACCACTTCTTGGTGAGAATATGGAGAACCTAGAACTTTCATACTTCATACTTCACTCATAAGATTTTAAGTTGCTTCAGTCCTTTGGAAAAATGTTTGCCAACACTGAAGCTAATTATATGCCTACTCTATGACCCAGTAAGTCCATTCCAGTGGAATTACACAAAAATAATAAGTTCAAATGTCCACCAAAAGACATTTAAATGAGTATTTCTAGGTGTGCCTGGGTGGCTCAGTCGGTTGAGCATCCGAGTATTGATTTTGGCTCAGGTCACAATCCCAGGGTCATGGGATCGAGTCCCACATTGGGCTGCAGGCTGAGCATGGAGCCTGCTTAAGATTCTCCTTCTGCCCTCTCCCCCACTCACTCTATTTCTCTCTCTAAAACAAAGAAAACTTAAAAATTAAAAAAATAAATGAATATTTCTAGCAGACTTTTTCATAATGGCACCAAAGTATAGACAGTCCAAACAACCCGAATGTCTATTTCAAGGAGAATGGATAAATACATTGTTGTATATTCATACAAAGAAGCTACCCATCAATAAAAAAGAACAAACAACTGGGCACGCAGGGCAACATCAATGAATTGCAAAGACATTATGTTGAGTGAAGGAAACCAGATTTGAGAACATATACTGCATGATGCTGTATGATTCGAGTCATGTGAAGTTCAGGAATAGATGACAGAATAGTGGTTACCCAGGGCAGAGAGTAGGAAGAAGGGCTGTTGAATTTGCAAAGGGCAGGTGAAAATCTTCTGGAGTAACAGCAATGTTTGATATGTAGATCTGGATGGTATTACATAGATATAAACAAGTGTAAAGTCTCCTTGAGCTATAGGTTGGAGTTTTGTGCACTTTATTATATGTGTTACACCTCAATTACAGAGAGAGAGAGAGAGAGAGAGAGAGAGAGAGAGAGAACAAAGTAACAGCATTTTAAAATATTGAAGTAAATGTCAGTACCAGCCCTTGAGAATTAAAAGGTCCATCAAGGAGGCAGGACTGAAGTATGTGGAGGAGTGCTTTTGATTTCGTAAATATATGAAGTATGATTTTGTTTAAAAAAATAACACTTATTTTTAAAAATAAGGGAAGAGAGACTGCTGAGAATTTCAGACAAGATGAGGACTGGAAACCAACCACTGGTTTTATCAATATCAAAGCCTTGGACATGAAAGCAAGAGTTTCTCTTGGAGTGATGCTAACAGAGGCCAGATTCAAGTGGAGGTGAAGAATTGGCATTGAGGAAATGGACGTAGTCAGTACAAACAATTCTTTCCATTAAGTTGGTTATTAAGGAGAAGAGAAATGTAGAAATGTGGCTGGTGGAGATGTGGCCTTCAAGAAAACTATATTAAAATGGGAAAGATATGGGGCGCCTGGGTGGTTCAGTCAGTTGAATGCTTGACTTTTGATTTTGGCTCATGATCTCAGGGTCCTGGAGTTTGAGCTCCGCGTGGGGCCCAGTGCTGCCATTGAGAAGCCTGCTTGGGATTCTCTCTCCCTCTCTCTGCCCCTCCCCTGCTCATACACATGCACTTTCCCTCTCTCACTCTCTCTCGATCTCTCAGTAAATAAACTTAAAGAAACTAAAAGGAAAAGATTCGCTAATAGAGATTGACCAAATTATTATAAGAGAATATAAAACTTTTTTTTTTAATTTGGGGGAAGAGTGTGTATTCCTGGGCAGGTTCTTTTCAAGTGACCCAAGACTGGAAACCAAGGCCATCCATATCACAGCTGTCCCTTCTGTATCCATGTGAGGGAAGCTTCAGGCTGTTATAAAGAGCAGACAGACCCAGGAACACACAAAGGGGACTGTCCAGGATACCAGGACAGAATGAACAGTCATCTGTGCCATCTGGCTACATCAAGAGATTTTGTTCTCCATAGGACCACTTGGAAAGGCTGTGAGTTCTAAGTAGGTACTTCTTCGAGGAAGAAAAACAACAGAGATGTTGTTGATTGTCCAGAGCCCAACTGCAGGTTTCTGGTTCAGGCTGCAGGTGCCTGGGAGCATGGTGTCTCCACAGCACAGAGGTAAGTGGCTGAAGCTTCAGGTTTAGAGGCTGTGATGTGCAGAGAACTTCCCTGCTTTAATACTGTGGCTTTTAATCTTTCTTTCTGCTTTTTCTCGCTAACTGAATACAGGAGGAAGAGGAGTTCAGGGCCTTTCCCAGGATTCTGCCTAGGCCATGGGAGCCCTGTAAACAAGCTGACCGTGTAACTGCAGTTGAGGCTGACACTGTCTCCCTCCCGAAGTCTCAAGGTCTGAGGGCTCTGCTTCACCCGGTCTTCTCCACGCAACCCTGTTCAGGAAAACAAAATCAGAAGCGATGCAATGCCTTTGGTACAGTAGTTTTGAAAAATTCCGACAAGACACCTGTGTGAGCTGAGACTGAACCCCTATCCCTTCCCCCCGGCTTTGGATAAACGTGTCCCTGTGGTTCTCGCCTCTTGCCCTCCAACTTACAGCCAAGCTGAAGCCACAAAACTATGAATGCACACTCCAGCACGTTCCCCATCCTGACATCTATCTGAGTCTTGGTACAATCCGTAACGATTCCAAACCTTCTCTGAGGTGCTGTCTCTGGGTCTTGATGCAGGAGAGAGCCTTTCTGTTGGTGGCTTAGCCAATCAAAACTCAGTTTCATGCTTTTGAAGTTTCAAGAATTCAGGAAATGAGAAGAATGGAACCACCGCCGCCTCCTGGTCACAGACAGAATCTCACAGTACCCGCCTCATACCGCCCTACAAAGAAAAGATTGACGGAAAGATTATATTCAACGGGCATAGTGTCTATGAGGTTCAAAGTTATAGTCAGAAAAGCCATCTCTTATTTACACTTTTAAAAGATTTTTTAATGTTTATTTTTATTTATTTTGTGAGAGAGAGAGAGCGTGTGCGTGGGAGCACAAGAGTTGGGGAGGGACAGAGAGAGAGGCTGAGAGAGAATCCCGAGCAGGCTCCAGGCTGTCAACACGGAGCCCAACTCAGGGCTTGAACTCAGGAACTGTGAGAATGTGACCTGAGCTGAAACCAAGAATCCAGTGGCTTAACCAACTGAACCACTCAAGACGCTCCTCTTGTTTACACTTTTAATTGTTTCATTGTTTCTTGAATGGCCTTTAAAGCTAAACTGGTACCAGAGGTTATAAAAGAGTTGGTCCTACATGTAACAGATTGTGTTTCTCTTTAACATACACAAGAAACTCAGCAGGTGACACTTTAAAAGGACTAGAGCTCGAAAAGAGGGAGATCAAATAGGGTGTAGCTTCATCTGGAAACCCCACTGAATGGAAATGGGGAATATAAGAAATCCACGTCTTCAAATAACTTTATTCCCAATTACAGGGACCAGGTGTGACCAAAATTCATGGTCACAAACATGGTAGATCTTTGGAGGGTGGGAAGGAAAAGCGTAACATGGGGAAAAAAGACCTCTCCACTTCTAGACCTCAAAGGGATCAGAAAGTCACTGCGTGTGTGTTGGGAGAGAGTAACTATTATTTATGTACAGCACATTTTATATAAGTAAATAACATACAGTAAAAGTAACTCTTCCTTCCTCACTTATCTTTCAGTACCACAGTTCATCCATACAGGTGGGTATTCCTATGATACACATGCATTCACTATTTTTAGAAAAACCTATATACTCCATGCCCTGCTTTGTTTATTTTCCTGCCGGAGTCCAGCTCCAGCAGGTCCAGGGTTTCCCGAAGGATGAACAGCGTGGGCGAAAAAGTGAAAATAAACTAAAACAAAAATAAAAATGGACACAGACAACACGAGTGTGTTGGACTGCCTGCTTTATTTTGGCAAACGTGGCATTATATTTGCTAGCAATTTCCTTATAGTGTGTGTCATCTATGTTTTCTGGCATTGCCTAATTCTAAAATTGTTCCTTTGTGTAATCACCCATTAAGGAATAACATGATTGTTTTCTTGTAATGTTCCCTCTTGCCCTTTGCTTATTGATTAACTTCTCTCATTGTTTTCATTATGTACCTACCTTTATCTACAATCTATAAAGCATCTGCTTTGCTGTTTTCATGAAAGGTCATTTATCTCTCAACACCTCAAGTGGAACAGTTGCAGGGACATGACCTCTTAGTTGTTTCCCTGAACCATTCGTGGTTTGAAGAACAAAAGTGTTCGCCTCTGTCTGAGGTTCCAGGAGGGGGCCAAGAGGGCCTTGGAAACCCATACCTTATACATTCTCAGAGAGACAATGCACCTAGGAACTAATGAACCATTCTGTACCTTAACTGACTAGGTTCAATCATCATCTGGAATGCCTCCTGGGGGCCAAGTGGGCCTAGGGGTTGGAGTGACCTGTGCCCATAGATACACTCCTTAGTTACCAGAGTGGGGCTTTCAAATCCATTTGTTCCTTCCTTGGCTGGGAAACATATGACACTATCCTTCCTTTAGGTAGAGGAGTCTTCATAGGGGGTGGCAAAGGCTAAATGTAGGGCCGCACAATTTCCTTGTGGAACCTTATTTCTTTCCCCAATGGTTCTTTTCCCGGGGGCCTGCCGAGGGCAATTCCCCAACAGACAACTCCCCAGGTACTTTTATTAAGGCCAAGTTACATAAAAGCGGGAGTACAAGAAGCTTCACTGTCCGTGGGCCACCCTGCAGTCCCGATCCGTCCACCGCCCGGGCCCTGCCATCAGGCTGGTTGGATAGCTCGGCTTCCAGCATTTTCTCCCATGCAAAATGGCTACGTAGCATACCCTTGCACAGACAAATCATATTTTACTTAAGCAGTTTTGTATTTTTGCAAGTTTAGATGATTTCCAGTCTTTTACTGTCACAGATTTTGCTGAAATGAATTTCCTCAAAGAGGTTTGCCAGCATGATCTAGTATATCAATAAAAATTATTGAAAGTTATAAAAGCTACGAAAAAAAATCCATGCATCTTTCATTTAGTAAGTATTGCCAAGACGCCTTTAAATAAGCAGTAGTAATTTACATAGTTACAATGTATCAGCATCTGTTTCTCCATTCCCTTGCCAGCACCTTATATAACTAAACTGTTTTATCTTTCTTAATTTAATAAGTGAAAAATGCTAATTCAGAGTACCATCTTTAATTGCTCTATTATTAGTGAAACTGGGATTTTCAAAATAATTTTAAAATCTGTTCGCATGTCTGACTTTGAAAACTCTAGTCAAAATTTGTTCCTTCTGAAGTCAGAACAACAGGAATCAAACTCCAGGTCTATGCTTTATTTGCTGTGAGATTTTGAACACGTTTCTTACTGACTCTGTTACTTAGTTTTCTCAACTGAAAAATGGAGAAACAATAGTCATACCTTCTAGAATTGCTGTATCATATGCATTGATATAAATAGATTACATATATGTTTATACAGTTATAAACATATAAAATCAAATAATGGCTAGTGTTAGGATGTCCTTGGAACCACAGTAGAGGGGATGGCCATCTTGCCAGGGCAACCCAACAAAAAGCCCCTAGTAGCTGCCAGAACGAATTGGAGGTCAACCAATCACGGAGCGACAGCACGACCTGACGTGAAAAAGGCCCACCTGGACCTAAACCCGGAACCGCTGCAGCTTAAAAACCCCACCCCACCACACCTGGGGGCGACTTCCCTGACTCCTCTCTCTCTCTCTCTCTCTCTCTCTCTCTCTCTCTCTCTCTCTCTCTCAGTCAGGGAACCTCGCCCGAGACCTTAGTTCCCAAATAAAGCCTTCGACTGCTAAAATTTTTTAGCCTCTGACTCCTCTCTTTACCCTGCCTTACGCCTGACCCTAACATTTGGTGCCGAAACCCGGGGGCAGGTAGTAGCTCGCCTCCCTTGGCTGAGCTCCCTCCTTGGCAAGCCAGAGGCCAACCATCCTACTCTCAAGCGCCTACAGGAGCCGGTAAGTAGGAGAGACCCCTCCTTCCCTCCTCCAACCACGGCTGACACCCACGAGAGACGTCTCGCAAGTCAGTCTCCATTCCTCCGCACGCCTCAAGGCCTGCACGCCAATAGGCCCTTATTGCAGCGCGAGGGACGCCTCGCCCTGCCACGCCAATGGCGAGTAACGAGTCTAAACCTCCTCGGTCTCTTACCCTCCCCCAATGTCTGTTAAAAAACTTCCGGTTCCTGAGCTTGTTGTAACCGACTCATCTGCCTTTGCACTGTAGTCTCGCCTCGATACAAATTAGATAATGATCCTCAATGGCCTCCCGAGGGGTCTTTACAATACCAAATCTTAACCGATCTGGACAATTTCTGCTATCAGCTGGGAAGATGGGGAGAAATACCCTACGTCATGGCCTTTTGGGATCTCAGGTCTCGCCCCAACCTATGGTCCTCCTGCCCCTCTGCATGCGTGCTCCTTGCCCGCCCACAACCCCCCAACGACCCCACCTCACCAACTTCCCCGATCTCCAACCCCTTAGAGGATCTAGCCACGCCGCCCACCGGCCCTCGCCCCCCTCCGTACTCCCAACCCCCAGCTGTCCCGCCCTCGCTTCCCATATCATCCTGGACTCGTGCTCAGGCCCCTCCCAGCGAACAGACCCCAGTGGCCATCTTACCTTCTCCTAGGTGGCAGGACCTGAAGGCCTAGTTCGAGTTCACGTCCCCTTCTCCCTCCAAGACTTATCCGCCATTGAAAAGCGGCTAGGGTCATTCTCGGCTGACCCCACCCAATACACTAAGGAATTCCAATACCTTGCCCAAGCCTACAGTCTCACATGGCATGACATCCATGTAATCCTCACCTCTACCCTCACCCCTGAGGAGAGGGAGCGCATCCAGGCCGCAGCCAGGGAACATGCAGACCAAACCCACATGACCGACCCCACTATGGCTGTAGGGGCCGATGCTGTCCCGGCGGCCGACCCCAACTGGAACTACCAACTTGCAGGCAATGGTCACTGGCGCTGGGACCAGATGATCCAGTGCCTACTAGCAGGCATGAGGGCAACCTCAAACAAATCAGTAAATTTTAACAAACTTCAAGAAATATGCAGGACCCCGATGAAAACCCCGCAGCCTTCCTCAGCCGGCTCACAGAGGCACTTACCCAGTATACCAGACTAGGCCCTACCACCCCCGCCGGGGCCACAGCATTGGCCACCTATTTTATTTCCCAATCGGCCCCTGATATTCAAAAAGAACTAAAAAAGGCCGAAGATGGTCCTCAAACCCCTATGGCCGACCTGGTAAAGATGGCTTTTAAAGTTTTTAATGGCCGAGAGGAAGCTCAAGAACAAGGGCGACAGGCCGGTCTCCAACAAAAGGTACAATTACAGACCCAAGCCTTGGTAGCTGCCCTGAGGCCAGCCACAATAAAGCCCTCCGGACCACGGCCCCCTCCGGGGCCATGCTTTAAATGTGGCCAAGAAGGCCATTGGTCTCGTCAGTGTCCCCATCCCAAAAAGCCTACCAGTCCATGCCCATTGTGCCGGCAAATGGGCCATTGGAAATCCGATTGTCCTCACCCAGGGGACGACAGACTCGCAAGGCCCCCACGTGGCGAGGCTTCACCCCAATTGGACTCTGCCTTCCAACTGCTGGAGATGGAGGATGACGAGTGACGAGGCCCAGACTCAGTAACTCCGGTGACCCACGCTGAGCCCAGGGTAAAACTCCAGGTAGCGGATA
The DNA here is from genome assembly GCF_018350175.1 of Felis catus. Classification (NCBI taxonomy): domain Eukaryota; kingdom Metazoa; phylum Chordata; class Mammalia; order Carnivora; family Felidae; genus Felis; species Felis catus. The sequence continues at coordinate 72,658,000 of NC_058373.1, read as the reverse complement.
AGTCCATCTCCTTTCTGTTGGACACGGGGGTTACCTATTCCGTCCTGCCGAGCTATTCCGGCCCCACCACGCCGTCCTCCGTTTCGGTCATGGGCATAAATGGCACCCCCTCCGTTCCCCCATGCACACCGGTACTCACCTGCTGCCTGGATGGCTTCCACTTCTCCCACTCCTTCCTAGTCATCCCCTCCTGCCCCATCCCCTTGTTGGGCTGAGACATCCTCAATAAATTAGAAGCCTCAGCCACCTCCCTATCCTCCTTACAAAGGCAGATCAACTCCCTAGCACAGGTCACTCTACAAAACCGACGAGCCCTAGATCTCCTGACAGCAGAAAAAAGGGGAACATGCCTGTTCCTGAGGGAGGAATGTTGCTACTACCTCAATGAATCAGGCCTTAGTGGAAACCAATATAGAACACCTAAAGGAAATCCAAAAAACTCTATCCACCCACCCAGGATCCTCAGACCCCCTAACCTCCTGGTGGCAATCACCCCTCCTAACTTGGCTCCTCACCATAGTCACTCCACTAGTTGCTATCTGTATAATACTTATGCTCTTAGCTTGTTTTCTCCGTTTTGTACAAAAACAAATTCATGAAGTGTCCCAGGTGTTCCAGCCATATTCCCGCATTCCAACCTCAGACCCCACATACCATGACGTCGCCCTTACACCCGCAGGAAGCAGCCAGATCAGATCCATCGCCCATTATCACCAATAAGAGGTTAGAATGTTAGGATGTCCTTGGAACCACAGTAGAGGGGACGGCCATCTTGCTAGGTCAAGCCAATGAAAAGCGCCGAGCAACAGCACGGCCTGACACAAAAAAAGGCCCCCCCCCCCCCCCCCCCCTCCCCCCCCCCCCCCCCCCCCCCGCACCTAAACCCGGAACTTAAAAACCCCACCCCACCACACCTGGGGGCGACTTCCCTGACTCCTCTCTCTCTCTCTCCCTGAATCATAGAACCTCGCCTGAGACCTTAGTTCCCAAATACAGCCTTTGACTGCTAAAATTTTTTAGCCTCTGACTCCTATCTTTACCCTACCTTACGCCTGACCCTAACAGCTAGAACATAGCAAATAGTTGATTAATATTAGCTATTATTGGTGCAATTTTCTTTTGGCAAGTTAATCTTCTTACTGATTTTAAAAAGCTCTATATTTTAAAGTTACATTTTCCCTGTTTTTGAATCTTTTTATTCCATTTTGGCATTTGCATTTGGCTTTTTAATGGTGTTTTTCCCATGTAGAAATGTTTGCTTTGATGTGCTCTTATTTATTGCTTACTTATCATTTTGCCTGAAATTTGAAATTTGAGTCACGCTTAGAAAGTCTTGATTCATGCCAAAATTGTTTTTTAAAAGTCCTGAAATTTTCTATTATGTTTAAATTTTACTATTTTCAGGCTACCTCTTGGGATTACTTTGATCTAGGGAGTAAGGTTAGGGGTCAGGTTTTTTTTTCAAATGGCTGGTCAATTGCCCCAACATTATCTGCTGATCCGTTGTCTTCTACTTGATACAAATTACCTTTGTGGTATAGTAATTTCCCATTCAGAATTTGCTTCTATTTCTGTCTTCTCTCTTCTCCTCCATAGTCTCTCTTGTTCTACATTTGCTAGTACTGTTTTTAATTATTCCAGCTTTGTAACATTATTTGCTGTGTGATACAGCTTTGACGTCACCACACTCCCATTATTCTTCTGTTTCCAAATTGTTTCTGATTTTCTGCATATTTGTCTTCACTTGAATTTTAGAAATAGCATGTCTTGTTTCAAATTTCACAAATAAATATGTAAAAGTTTCAAAGTATCATATTATAGACAGTCTCATATTACTACAAAAATAAGAGCTATTGAATTTAGAGAGTAGCTAATAATATTTCAATACTGATATTGAAATTACTAACACTAGAGTAAGGTATCTATGGCAAAACTAGTATTGCCTAATTTGTTTGATTCTATGACACTCCATTGGATTTTGTCATTGAAGATGTGTTTACCTTGGTGAGTTACCACCATTTGTGTGAGTTGTCCTCAGACTTGTCCAAACAGCATGCTTTGCTCTCTGTTAGCTACAACCCAGAAAGAAAAGCATCAACTCTCAGATGCACAGCTTTGATGTTGTTACTCCATCCATTCTCTTACATAGTAACCAGAAAATATAAGCTACCCAGAATTTGTAGTACTAACAGTACAACGTTCATTGCTTTTTGGCTTTTTCTTTGAGAATTAGGTAATTTCTCAGTGATCTAAAAATCATTGTGCTAACTTGTATACTATTTATTATTTACTGATATGATTTATTCTAGCCACACTTAGCAAACTCTGACTGCTATAAATCATATTTCACAGGCAGTTTTTCTCTGTCACTGAGTGTGTGTATCTCAGAAAGAAGGTGAGAAAGGTAACTGCAAGATTAGTGCAGGAGCTCTGTGCAGGAAAGGAACTACGAGAATGGAGCAGCTGAATTGGTGATGTGTAACAGAGCCAAAGGAGACAACTCAGTTGTGAGTTTGATGAGAATTTTAACTTTGATGAGTTCAATTTTAAAAATACTTTTAATTTGAAATGATTATAGATTCATGGAAGCTTCAAAAAAACATATAGGGAGTGTTATGCCCAGAATTCGCGATCCCCAAAGACCACTAGGGAGCAGAGTCCAATGCAAAAGCAAAAGAGCCTTTATTCGAGCTAGCTCAAGCTCAATCCCCTACCTGCACTGTCGCAGCAGTGAGATACCACGGAGAGAGAGCGAGTTGCAAAAGCACAAAGGTTTTATAGGGGTCTAGGAGCAGTTGGTGAGGTAATGGCTGTGGCCTCAGCCGATTGGCTGGGGAAGGGTCGTGGCCTCGGCCGATTGGCTAGGGAAGGGTTGGAGTCCTGTTACGCAGGTCGCTGGGCGTGTTTTGATCAGGAAGTTTGAATGGGTGAGCAGGAGGTTACTCAAGGGGAGGAGGCCGGGTCTGAGGTTTCTGTGATTTTCCCGGAAAAGGGTTCATGTCGGGGACATAGTCACTCAAGGTGGAGAACACAGAACAAGATGGAGTCTGCCGGTGTAGGCCCGCCCTTTCAGGGAGGTCACACATACTCATTACCCAGTCTACTCCAATGATACCTAAATCAGGAAACTAACATTGGTACAATCCACAGAGCCTACTTAGATTTCCACGGTATTGTGTGTACTTGTGTGTGTGTGTGTGTGTGTGTGTGTGTGTACTGTGCAATTTTATATATGTACAGAGACATGAATTCATGTGCATTATATGTATAGATCCTCTGTCACAATCAAGATGCAAAACCAAAGCTTCCTCATGCTACCCCTTTGTAGCATGCTATCATTAAGCTCTGACAATCACTAATCTGTTCTTCATATCTACTATTTTATTTCAATAATCCTGTGTAAATAGAATTGTATAGTGAGAGCATATTGAGATTGTTTTTTTTTTCATTCCACATGAGTACAAAAGCATAAAATCTCTCCAAATTATTGGATATATATATAATCTGTTGGTTCTTTTTTATTTCTGAGTAGTATTCCATGGTATGGATGTGCCACAGTTTGCTTAATCAGTCACTCATTGAAGCACATTTGGGTTCTTTCCAGACTTTGTTAGGAATAAAGCTGCTATGAATATTCACATACAGGTTTTTGTGTGAATATAAACTTTCATTTCTCTAGGATAAGTGCCCAAGTATGCAATTGCTGGATCATATGGTAAGGCATATCTAGTTTTTAAGAAACTACCAAACTATTTTCCAAAGTGCTTTACCATTTTACATCATCACTTGTGATTTGTAAATGATCCAGTTTCCCCACAGGTTTGTCAGCGTTTGGTATTATCACTAATTTTTATTTTAGCCATTGTGATAGGTGTGTAATGATATTTCATTGTGGTTTTATTTGTTTAATGCTTATTTATTTTAAGAGAGGGGAATGGTAGAGAGAAAGGGAGTGGGAGAATCCCAAGCAGACTCCACACAGTCAGTGCAGAGCACAGCATGAGGCTTGATCTCACAAACTGTAAGATCATGACCTGAGCCAAGATCAAGAGTCAGACGCTCAACTGACTGAACCACCTAGGTCCCCTTCATTGTGGTTTTAATTTGCATTTGTCTGATGAATAATCACATTGAACATCTTTTCATGTGCATATTTGAAAGATAAGCTTATCTTTTCATTTTTAACAGGGTCTTTTGCAGAGGGCAAGTTTTTAATTTTGAAGTAGTCCGGTGTGTGTGTGTGTGTGTGTGTGTGTGTGTGTGTGTGTGTGCGCACGTGCACGCGCGTGCTTGTGCTTGTGCAATGCTTTTAGTGTCAAATCTAAGAACTTTAGTGTCAAATTTAGCTCCAGGTCATGAAGATTTTCTCCTATGTTTTCTTTTAAAAGGTTTATAGTTTTATTTTTTGTGTTTAAGTCCACAATTCATGTTGAGTTAATTTTTTATAATTGTCTTTAAAGATTTTTTTTAAAAAGAGGAATGTGTATTATCTTTGTCTTAAGCTTTACCTATTTGCTGTGATCAGGTAACTAGCTCAAAACAGCACAACCAAAACGTAAGCTGAAGACTTCTTACAGAGGAGTGAGCCTGCAAATTTTTGTACTTACTGTGATTTCTCTACCTAAAAAGTAAATTTAAAAACATGGTACCCAAACCAAAATCTTCTCAACTCATCAGTCTCAGGAATGTTTTCTAGTATAGATTTACAAAGTGATTACATCTATGTTATGACAAAGGATAACTGTAATATTTCCTAACATTCACATTTATTTATTTATTTATTTATTTATTTATTTATTTATTTATTTTAAATTTTTAACGTTTATTTATTTTTGAGACAGAGAGAGACAGAGCATGAACGGGGGAGGGGCAGAGAGAGGGAGACACAGAATCTGAAACAGGCTCCAGGCTCTGAGCGGTCAGCACAGAGCCCGACGGGCACGGACTGCAAGATCATGACCTGAGCCGAAGTTGGCCGCCCAACCGACTGAGCCACCCAGGTGCCCCAGACATTCTTTTAAACTTTAAAATTCTCTGAGAAAAATTCCCATCCACAATCTTTAAATCTGAACTTTAAATTGAACTAAAAAGTTAGTTAAAAAAGTTAAATTGAACTTAAAAGTTTTCTTAAGGGCTAAGAATCCAGGAGCTTTAAAAGATTCTTGACTGAAATAATTCAGGCCTTGGAACTAGAATCAGGAAATTAGAAAAACAGTCTCATTTTCCTTAAGTCTCAGGCTAGGACTTCCAACAATAGGAATATCTACCCAAAAGCTAAGTAAATCAACTAAGTCACTGGACTTGAAGGAAAAGATACAAAGAAGCAGTGCAATCAATGACAATGGTAAAGACACAAGGCAATGGATAGTTTGACCGTATCCAGCTATACATAGGGGCAGCATCTAGTGTATGGAGAAAATCTACTGTGTAAAGGTCATTTAATTTGTGTTTCAGAAATTAGTATTAAATGGAGAAGTGTGGGGGTACAGAGAGAACTCAGTTAACTGATTTTCTTTCAACCTGGATGACCTCGCGCTCTGCCATTATCACCCCTAACTTTACAGGATTCATATCTCCAGCCACAGTAAATACTTGAGGCTCAAATCCTAAGACAAAAATCCTGGAGATCAAACCAGAAAAGATATAAAACAGAGGGATGTCATCAGTACCTGAAACCAAGAGGAATCAGCATACATACATGAGGGACATCCAAATTCACAAGAAACTGAATCAGACATAAACCTTATAGTCTCACTCAGGTGATGAAGATGCCTCCATCTATACCAACAAGATAGACACCATCTAAATTGCAAACCTGGAAATAGCACCATACAAGGAAAATCTGTAGAAACAGAAAAGGAATCTATGGCACATGCAAACAGAAAGAGTATTCCCATGGTCGTGAGGAAAGGGCAAATACAAGAAATAATTGATCCATACTTATCTTACAACATCCAAAGGATTGAAGTTCAGTATCTGTTGATGTTATCAATGTATTCTTCAATCAACAAATATTCAATGTGCAACCACTGTGTGCCAAATACTGTGTAATGAATAATACATACAGGTTTCCTGACCCTGTGGAGCTTACAGTTATAGACATATCAGGCATTTTTAAAAAAATTATACATAAATATAGATACAGATGTCAATATGTAGAAGTATATTAGTTACACTGTTTCTTTTTGTCTTGGTCTTTGGAAAAAGCCCTGAATACACAAGAACATGTATAGAGAAACAACAACACGTGCTTGGGGATGCTCACAAAACATATATAAAACCCAACTTTTAAACTTTCCTTGGCCTATTACCCAGACGCATGAGATATAGGAGATAAAGATATCTGAGAAAACTGAGAAATTCTCTAAGGAGCTGGAGATCACAGGAGTGAGTCTGTGGTGTTGTGGTGTTTCCAGTCTGCGCAGAGAGTCTGCAGTGAGCATCACGGAGTTCGGAGGAGTTAGAAATCACGCTAGGTTGCATGACACTTTCTCTCACTTTGCTATGTTTATGTATCGAATGCTGACTATTGTGTTATTTTTACCTGTGTATGGACATGGCCACCAGGTGACATACTTTTTTAATTGAGTAGAAGTAAGAAAAGTATATGTCAACTAACTTGAATTTAAATAAAATCTTGAAAGAAAAAAAAAACTCACAGAAAGTAGATCGTGAGGCCTGGCACAGAGATATAACTATGTGAGTCATATAGGCATGAATAAAATGTCATATAGAGAGGAGGAAAAACATAAGGAGAGGTGTGGAGTTATTTCTAGAGAAGGTATAGTAAGCCCTAGGAAAGTGAATGGAATCATTGTTGAAATGTCAGTGAAGTTCTGTTCTCAAGACTGTTGAATGTGATAGCACTATGAGAACAGAACCCCATGATCTCCCAGGAGCCTGTTAGGGAACAGACCCACTGTAACTGTTTAGCAGCCCTTGAAACTGTACATCTTCCCTACAGGCTTTCCCATAAACACCAGATGTGTGTTTGGTCTATGTCTGGAGGCTCCTTGTGTATTCCTCCCATGCTTTAACATTCTTTGATGTTTATGCCTGGCGAACATGAAACAAAGACTATGTGCGGTTTGCTGCTACTGCTGTTTTGCTGCCAGAGGCAGTCCTGCGTGTCCACTCAGTCTAAGTGTCTGAGAACTTTCTCTTAAGTGTGAGGCTACAGAGAGGACTTGGCCCAGGGCTAGCTAACCCTCGAGGACTTCCAACAGCTAGTGACTGGAAGGGAGATGAGAGTGTGCACAGGAGTCAAGGTGGCTCATCAGGGGAAAGGAAAAGAGAGCTTTAAGAGTAAGTGGTCACAACTAATGTGTCAAAAGTTTCTGAGAGGTCAACTATGGGGATACCTGAAAATTTCTGTTGATCTACAACACAGAGGTCATTAGTAGTCTTTTTGAGGGCTTAACTAGTGGAGGAATTCAAGCCAGATCGATCTATACTCTTTAATCCAGAAATTCCAATGGATAAGCACAATAGCAGTGTATAATTACATTCACCAAAGAACATGTATAAGAATATTCATGCAGGGCACCTGGGTGGCTCAGCAGGTTGAGCGACTGACTATTTCAGCTCAGGTCACGATCCCATGGTTCATGGGTTCGAGCTCTGCAGCGGGCTCTGTGCTGACAGTGCTGAGCCTGCTTGGGATCCTCTCTTTCCCTCTCTTTCTGCCTCTCCCCTATTTGTGCGTGCTCTCTCTCTCTCTCTCTCTCTCTCTCTCTCAAAATAAATAAATACACCTAAAAAAAAGAATATTTATGCAACACTACAAATGAACAGGCAAACAGGCAAAACGAATCTATCTATGGGATTGTGGTTTCCCCGGAAGAGCAGGTAGTGACCAGAAGGGGACATACGGGACGGCCATACATGACAGAGCAGCAGACGTAGCTTCAGTCTCTGGAAGATACTAAATCCTTTAAAGGAAGCCTCCTAAGAGTCCCTTTTACACCAGGACAGATCTGGGCTTTGACGCTACAGGCTGAAGCAACTTTGGCACTACAGGTCAACACAGGGAAGCCATTTAGATTTTGGGTCTTCCGCTTTAATGTAATCATCACAAACCACTTAAAAAAAATCTTTTGTGAAATGTCTACTGCGAGGTAAAGAATTGAAGATAAAGATGCTTTTGATGAATGACACTGTTTGATATGTTCTCTGAGCCAGAGAAATAGCATTTTCCTTAGAGTGAAGCATCCACCTGAAAACCCCCACTGCCTCAGGCACAGCCCCCCGCTTCTTCCTTCCACACCGCCGCTCTCCCTGGTGTCCATAGCTGGGGGATGCCTGAGATCTGAGGTTTTTGTGGGGCTCCCACAGGTGCCGCATCACTGTGGTGTCTCTCAGAGCACAGAAATACACTGCTGAGTCCGTGAGTTGTAATGCTGTGATGGTGAGGCTGATGGATCTGTCTGGTTTCTGGAAGTTCAGAGAATACCGCCCCTCTGTTGCATTCTGCTCACTGTAGGACTCCTGATAAATAAGGAGAATCATTTCCCCACTTGGTGGTTGTTTGTACCAGAATAGATAATAAGTATAACCACTGGCTTCGTATACACAATCCAAGGTCACAGCCTCCTTCTCTGGCATAGAAATTGCAGGTTGGGCTTGAGTTACCTTCTGTGCCATGCTGGCTCCTGCAAAAAGAGAAGAGAGAATTAGGCTGATTCTCCTGGTAGTGGCCCTAGGGTCTTAGGGAACTCAGGTAGGACTGAGAGTTCTGATTCCCCTGCCCATTATTCTACTCTCCTAAACCCCAGCAGACAATGATAACCTGTGTCTACCCCTGAACTTGGGACTCGGCACAGCCTGTCTGTGCTTGTGGCTGTCCTTACTAGCCCTACCAAGGCAGATGGAGGCTGTGACTATTCTCAGCAGGCTGGGGAGCAGCATGTTGGAGGCTCTTCCTGTGAGTGAAATGTGCCGTGTTCCGTCTCAAATTCAGGTCTAAATGCCTGCCCTGTGCCTCAGAGAGCGCGCGCACACACACACACACACACACACACACACACACACACACACATACACACACACACAGTGACTAAGCTGTAAGATGCTAACGTGCCAGAACAGGAAATGTAGTTTGCTATCAGTTTGCTTGTGTTGAGCTGTGGCTTTGTTGACATGGTGGGAAAGTCTAACTTGCCTATTAAGTCTTTTTCTAATTTAATTCACAACAATGATATGTATAGGAGTTAAGCTGAATTGTAGGACACTGATGATAGAACCATTTGCCATATTCAGCCAATGCATCTACGATGGACTGGTAAATCTGAAAAGAAATACAATTTATTATGATTATGGTGACTTCTGAGAGCAAATAGTCATCCATCTTTTTGCGCAGTGTATGCTTCTTTTTGTCCCCAGCCAAAATCTACAGTGAAATATACTCACAGATTTTTCTTCTGGACAAGAAGATAAAACTATTCATTCTCAGTCATCATAACTTTTCTTCTCACACTGCAAGGCATTGGTTTCTGAGGAATTTTCCATTGGATAAAGCTCTTTGTCTGTTTAATGCTACCACAGCAAGTTTCCTGATTGACAAAATTTGGCTAACTGCACATGCCTAATAGCAATCAATAGTAAGTCTGTTAGAAAACTCTTGCTTTGGAGGTGCCTGGGTGGCTCAATCGGTTAAGCATCTGATTTCAGCTAAGGTCACGGTCTTGACTTCGGCTCAGGTCATGATCTCAGGGTTGGTGGTGACAGCTCAGAGCCTGGAGCCTGCTTCAGATTCTGTCTCCCTCTTTCTGCCCCTCTCCCACTTGTTCTCTCTCTCTCTCTCTCTCTCTCTCTCTCTTTCTATCTCTCTCAAAAATAAATAACCATTTTTTTAAAAGAAAAAAAAGAAAAATCTTGCTTTTGAATATTGCCCCCTCCAGTCATAATAAGGTCAAATTCACCAGGTCATGCATTCTTATTTTCTTATATCAAAAGTGTAGCCTTTCAAAAATTGCAAATATCACTTCTCTCTGTTGCAGCAGCTGTGGCTCAGAGGCTCTCACTGGACTCAGTCCCTCAATAGCTTCATGACTTAGCAACACGGAAGTTGGTGTCTGATTTGCTTGGCATCAATGTGCTGATTTATGACTGTGATTCAGTTGACTGCAGCTTTTAATTGCCTATTTATTTTCTCATCCCTAAGTGAATATATCAATTTACTGGCATCTGACGTCCATGTTATATAATGAGAAAACAGAATTTTTTAGAAGTCCAGGATGGTTCAACTATCAGAAAAATGTTGTCTCTAAGAGGAGGGATTTGACTGGAAAGAGGCACGAGGGGACTTCTGAGGTGAAGGATAATTTCAAGACACACTGAACAGAACATGTAAGATCTTGCATTTCATTGTAGAAAAAAATGATACCTCAATAAAAAAGTGAACCACAATAAAATAAAATATACAGAGAAAATTAATTCGTCCAGCTTTCTGTAGGTGTTGCAGAAATTTATTTATACTTTTTAATTGCTACGGAAGAGCTGTAGTCTGCTGTGATCACAGCCCAATTCCAACCCTTCTGACAACCACTTGAGACCAGGAAGCAACAAAGACTAGCGGGACATTAATATGCTGAGAGGCTAAATATACACAAAAGAAATGATTAAACAAAATGGAATACCATACAGCTCTCAGAATCAAGGTCCACACAGCTACACATAATTTTACGAATAAATCTCGCAAAGGTAAGATTGTCTAAAAGAAACCAGCTACGAAAGTACATGCTAAATGATTCCGTTTACATACAGTACAAAAGCAGAGAAAACTATTCTGTGAGTTGATGTCAGCATAGTGATTACTGGGGGTGGTAGACACAGGAAGCAGGTACAAGAGTGGCCTGGCACAGGGGTAATGTCCTGCTTTTCAATGTGGGTGCTGGCTCCAATATGTGGCAGTTCATCTAGCTCTGTAATTATTCAGGTCCACATTCTCTACCTGTAAGTTATTTCATTTATTTTGGTTCCTTTTTATTGAAGTATAATTTATCTGCAATACAATGCAGGGTCCCTATATGTTCATTTCAGTGAGCTTAAGTATTTTATGTACTTGTGTAATCACCACCCAAACAAAATCAAGAACATTTACCTAACCCCAGGAGTCCCCTTGTGACCCTCTCCAGTCAAATCTTCGTCCCCAGAAGGAACCCTTTCTACTTTTAACTAAGCTTAGTTTTTTCTGTTCTTGAATTTCATACTAATGAAATCATACTGCATTTGGCAGGAAGGGTCTGGCTTCTGTCAGTTACCAGAGATTTTAGAGATCCATCCTATTATTGTACATATTGGTTGGTGGTTCGTTCCTTTTGATTGCAGAGTGATATTCCTTATATACCATTAATTATTTACATACTCTCCCGTTTGTGGACATTTTGGGTCGTTTCCAGTTTGTGGTAAATATGAGTACACCTGCTACAAACATGTTTGTGTGTCATTTGTGGGTCTGTATTTTCATTTCTCTTCGGTAAATACCTATTCATGGACTTGGTAGGCCACAGCAGTTTCCCAAAGTGATGGCACCAGTTTCCCTTTTACCAGCAGGGCACGGAAGGTCCAGTTGCTCCATGTATTTGCCGATATTTGAGGTTGTTACCTGATTTGTTTGTAGGCCTTCTAGTGGAGGTGAATGACATCTGAATGTGAATTTAATTAGCATCTCCCTAATGATTAATAGTGTTGAGTGTATTTTATATACTTATTAGTCATCCTATTTAAGTATTTTATTATTGTTTTATCTTTCTATTGTTGGCTTATGAGAGTTCTTTATATTTTCTGGAAACAATCCTTTTCCAAATATTCCTTTCTAGCATACTTCTGCCTAGACTTTAGATTGCTTATTGATTTTCTTTCTTTCTTTTTTTAATGTTTATTTATTTTTGAGAGAGACAGAGCGTGAGCAAGGGAGGGGCAGAGAAAGAGGGAGACACAGAATCTGAAGCAGGCTCCGGGCTCGAACTCAGGAAATGTGAGTTCATGACCTGAGCCAAAGTTGGACAGTTAACCAGGTGAGCCACCCAGGTGCCCCAAGATTGCTTATTGGTTTTCTTAAAATTGTTTTTTGATGAGTAGAAATCTTAAATGTTGCTCATGTCCTATTTATTAATTTTCTTTTATGGTTAGTACATTTTGTACCATGTCAAGAACTCTCTTCCTACTCTGAGGTCTCAAAGATATTCTCCACTGTTTTGGGCTATTTTTAGTAGTAGCATCTGAAATTAAATTAAGCATCTTAATTTATCCTAGCTTGATTTCAAATAATATTATTTCCCTTTATGAAGAAAATGTTTTTTATTGCATCTGGATATGCTGTAATACCACAACACATTGTTTTTATGTTGCCTTAAAGAAACAGTGGCTTTTTAAAGTAAGTGAAGTTATTAAAATTACTAACAAAACTTAAAAATGTCCACTCAGGCATCTACCCTTTCTGGTATTCTTTGTGTCTTTTTGTGAATCTGAGTTTCTATGTGATATTATTTCCCGATAGCATGAAGACTTTCAGCATCTCTTGTACTGCAAGTCAGGTGGAGACAAATAATCTTTGATTTTGTCTCTTTGAAAATATATTTAGGGGCACCTGGGCGGGTCAGTCAGTTAAGTGTCCGACTTAAGCTCAGGTCATGATCTTATGGTTTGTGAATTCAAGTCCCGCATCGGGCTCTGTGCTGACAGCTCAGAGCCTGGAACCTGCTTCGGATTCTGTGTCTCCCTCTCTCTCTGCCCCTTACCCACTAGTGCTTTGCCTCTCTTCCTCTCTCAAAAAAAGTAAATAAACATTACAAAAAATTTTTTAAAGAAAATATATTTATATTGCTTTTATTTAAGGGTATTTTGGCAAGTGATGGAATGCTAGGTTGTCATATTTTTGTTCTTTCAGTATTTTGAAAGTGTTTTATTGTCTTCTTCTTACTACTGTTTTTGGTAGTAAGTCAGTTATCATTTGTATTTTTATTCCTGCGTGCATGTAGTGTGGCTATCTTTTTCCTTTGACTGCTTTTTAAAATTTTTTAAATTAAGTTTATGTATTTACTTAGAGAGAGAGAGAGACAGAGAGAGAGAGCAATCTGGGGAGGGGCAGAGAGAGGGAGAGAGGAAGAATCCCAAGCAGGCTCCACACTGCCAGTGTGGAGACTGATGTAGGGTTTGAACTTACAAACTCTGAGATTGTGACCCGAACCAAAATCTAGAGTTGGATACTTAACTGACTAAGCCACCCAGGAGCCCTTTCCTTGGACCGCTTTTTTTTTTTTTCAACTTTTTTTTTTTTTTTTAATTTATTTTTGGGACAGAGAGAGACAGAGCATGAACGGGGGAGGGCCAGAGAGAGAGGGGGACACAGAATCGGAAACAGGCTCCAGGCTCTGAGCCATCAGCCCAGAGCCTGACCTGGGGCTCGAACTCACGGACCGTGTGATCGTGACCTGGCTGAAGTCGGACGCTTAACCGACTGCGCCACCCAGGCGCCCCTCCTTGGACCACTTTTTAAAAGCTGATCTTTATTTAATTTTTTTTTTTTTTCAGAATTTTGACTGTGACGTGACTAGATGGGGCCTCCTTTGTGTTTATCATCCTTGGGATTCTCTGAACTTGTTTAATCTGTCCATTAAGAATTTTCTTCAAATGTGAAAGTTCTTAGCCATTATCTCTTTTTGTGTGTGTATATAGATATATGTGCGTGTGTGTGTGTATATACACCATATATATATATATATATATATATATATATATATATCCATTTTTCCCCTTCCTTATGGGAATTTTCAATCATTAATATGTTAGACCATTTGTTATTGTCCCTCAGATCTCAAAAACTTGTTCTGTTTGTTTATTCTTACCATTTTACCTCTTTTATTGAAGTTGAGATAATTCTGTTGACCTGCCTTCAGCTTCACTGATCTTTTCCTCTATTATCACCAGGTTTCTCTTTAGCTTATTTTTATCACTTCCTTTACATATATATATATATATATATATATATATATATATATATATATATAACTTATATATATTATATATATAACTTATATATATAACTTGTATATATAAAATTTTTATAAAATTTTAAATATAATTTTATATATAATCTTTATAAAATTATATATAATTTATATATATAAAAGTTATATATAAGTGTGTGTGTGTGTATATATATATATATATATATATATAAAACTTAATTATATAATACATTATATATATAAGTTCCCTAATCTCTCCTAAACTTCTACATCTTGGCATGCATATTGTTTACATTTTCTGTTAAGTCCTTTGGCATTTTTACCATAGTATTTTATAGTACATGTCTGACAATTCCAACACCTGGGTCGTCTTTTTGTGTCTGCTTCTATTAACTATTATCTTTTTGACCATGGGTCACATTATTGTTTGTTTATATGTTTATTTGCTGCTTCTTTGGGTATCTCATAATATTTTATTATATTCCAGATGATTTATATAAACTAGAAATAGAAACTGAAATAAATAAAATTTCTCCCCCCAAATTCATGCCCTTCTTCTTCCTGCTGTTAAGGTGTATGTGTGGTAGGGGTAGAGTCTGAATCAATCTGATTTATGGTTCAGAGTCTTAAAGAAAATAGAATCCAACTTATGTTTGAAAACTTTTGTAGCTTCAGGTTTGGTATTTGTTGCAGCATTAGTTTCATTCAGGGTAAGGTCAGGACTTTCCATCAAAGGGTTTGGTATCAGCACACTGGAAAAATTCCAGATATCTCTTCATGCTTTCCTACCAGATCTGCCTACTTTCTCACCTATTGGAAGTCTCTTTCTTGCTTTATAGTCTGGGGGCCTGCTTTTGAGTCACCAGGGAGTTCTTTATGTTTGTTTGTTTGTTTGTTTGTTTACTTATTTTGAGATGGGGAGGGGCAGAAAGAGAGGGGGAGAGAGAGGGAGAATCCTAGGCAGGCGCTGCACTGACAGTGCAGAGCTCGATGCTGCACTCAGTCATAGCCTGAAGTCAGATGCTTAACTGACTGAGCCACCCAGGTGCCCCTAGGGACTTCTTACTGATTCCCAGCCCTGGACTTGGCTTTTTGCTCCCTGAGCAAATTCTTTCTCCCCTGCTGCCTGTTCCAGTCTTCAGAGAGCTCTTGATCTATACTATATAAAAGCCCAAAACGTCTCAGAGGATTTTCTCCCCACTCTCAGCTTTTTCCCATGGCTTCAGCACGTTACCTATGCACCCTGTGAAGACCCATGGAGAAGGATTGGTGGATGGGTGTACACTTAGCAGTAGCTGGGGCTCTTCAGAATTCTGATATGTCTTAGCAGCCACCACATGGCCCTTAGAGGTTCCTTAAACATTTGACTAATTTCCCCTTGTCCCTCTCTATAAAAGATTCCTTCTTCTTCCGCTATTTCAACAGTGATGACAGTTGCCACTTTCTGGAATTGAGTTCATTTAGGTTTCTTTGCATCCTCAACTTTCTGACAGTTATTTGTTTTAAGCTAATTGGAAGCAGAGATTCACATATGTATTTTACATTAATAACAAGTTTTACTTTTTTTTAAATCAGAGGGATCAAATTTCTAATCTAATATTAACCATCAACGGCCTCTCCAAATCTCAGTTTTCATGAGAATAATAGTAGTACTTGCCGTAAGGCAGTACTATAACAGAAAAATATAAGGGCACGTGCCTGGTATGTGTTAGTGCTTAGAAAGTTTAATAACTAGGAAATATTGTTATTATTCCATAATACAATTCATATTTTTTATAACAATGTGAGAGTGATGTGATAGTAAAATAATGTTTTTTTTTAATTTGGATTTGTGCAGATTTGGAAGATATATTTTTTTAAGTGAGTTCCACACCCAGTGTGGGGGCTTGAACTCATGACCCTGAGATCAAGAGTCACATGTTCCACAAAAGGCACACTTATTTATGTAACTTGGTTCCTGAAATACCACCCTTCTAATTCTTGTCACATCATTGTTTTAATCCAGCTAAGTATTTTCTTCTAGAAAGCCAGATTTAGATGCTTAACATGCTTAGCCAGGTTCTCTTCATTCCAGAGGCATGTTGGTATTTAGCTGCCTCCTGTTGTATTGTTTTATTAGAGAATTCAGGAATCTCAGTTAAGGGTTCCGTGTTGGTTGGCTTGTTTGTCTAGTTTCCTTTGTAATTATTTGTGCTGGTGAAACAGCACAGATGTAAAAGGGTCATTTCCATAGCTTGTTATTTCTCTGTTTGTCTAGATTGGGTTTACTTTATGCAAAGTAAGATTGTGTTGTAGTAAGAAGTCAAAACGTTATAATTTTAAAGCGTTGGGATGTTGTTATTACAGACAGCTGTGACATTTTCTTATGTAGGCTCTGAAGGATAGTGTCTTCAATACAGTGACAATTGCTATGACCAAATCAGCTGAACACAAGAATCATCTTCTGATGACACAAAGTCACCTTGAATAGATTTTCCCACCTATTGCAACGAACTTTGTTTTAACTCTTATTAAAATTAGCGTCTTGAGTAGAGATAGGCTGGCAAGGTTCTCCAGCTAAGCACATTACCTAGCTGCCCTTAAACTACTGGGCATGTTCAGGAATCCCTAAGCTCAAGCAGTCATTCTGGAAATCTACAGTTATCTATGATGTGCAAAACTCTGTAAAAAGCACATAAACCAAAACAAGATATGATTTCTATCTCAAATTGCTTTCAGTTGGCAAGGATCAGATAAGTGGAGCAAATTCCATTTCCTGCCTGTACTCCCTGTAGCCCAGGCCCAGGCAGGTGGAATTAGGAATCAGACAGGAAATAGATAGCTGAGGCATTTATCATTGAGCAAATAAACCCTGTTTGAATATCTTATTTCTAGTGTTTAGATTTATTTTTGCTGTTCCATCTCCCTCTCCCTTTCTTAGACCTGTTTATCGAGATGTTTAACCTGCACTGCTCAGGTATCTAACACCCGGTGTGAAGGAGTCCAAAATGTTAAGGAAGAAGGCAGTATTTACCTTCAGGGTTGGGTGTCCAGACATTCGCCTAGAACTTTCTCCTTTCTCATTTCATCACATTAGTTCTCTGACTTGCTTCAAGAAAGATTTAGTATTATCTAGCCTTGGAAT
This sequence comes from Felis catus, assembly GCF_018350175.1. NCBI lineage: Eukaryota > Metazoa > Chordata > Mammalia > Carnivora > Felidae > Felis > Felis catus. Next base: position 72,640,906 of record NC_058373.1, on the reverse strand, counting down.
AAATAAAATTAAGTTCTTTATTGATATGTCTTAAATCTTATACACTGAGTTTCAGAATCAAAAAGTTCTCCATTTTGCCTGACATTTGAGTTATTTGAGAAATGATCTCTGGAATGTGACCAAATTGAAATTTATTTTACTGTGATTAATTAAATGGAGGTTCTTGAAGCTCATTGCCACTGCCTCTGCTGGCTTCCTTTGAACCTTTTTTTCTTTTTGTCTTTTTTTTTCAATTTTGAGGCTAGGGTATGAAGGTCAAATTAAGGCCGCCCTGGCCTTGGAAGGGCTCTTTTCTCCCTACTCCCCAAGGTAAAGTTTGGAGGTGAAGTGATGTGTTTCTTCAGCTTTTACTACAGGAGTCTCATAGAGCCAAAGTAATATGCCTTTATCAGTCCTTGAGCTGAGTGGGGACAATGTAGAAATAAAATAACTTAGCTTTGCAGAGTGCCCTAAACACCTTGTCCAGTACTTGAGGGATACAAAGTGTAAGCACATTTTAAAAATGTATAATCTTTTGGGGGGTGGTAATATAGCCATTCCTCATAGCCAGATAATTAATTCTGTGTAGAAAGCTTGGATGAGCCTGGGCTGTACCCTTTGCCAAGTGCACTGGTTTAAGTCACCTCACCTCTCTGAACCTTTGGGGTTTTCATCTATGAAGTGAGATTAACTCTCTGTATCTTGGCTTGCTCACATGATGATGAGGAGCAAATGGGATAACGCATATGAAAGTGCATTGCAAAATTAGGTGGTACAACTGAAATACTTTGAAAAATGTTAGGTAACTTATCAAAGGCAATAATTAGTGGCGGGGCTTTTCACAGAAAGGGAGAGATCACTGTGGGCTGGAATGACCAGGACATTCTTCAGGAGGAATGGTCTGAGATGGTCTCCAGGATTGGGAGGAGAAATGACGCTAAGTACTCAGGTCGAGGTGATTATGGGAGCAACGGGCTGTAGGCAGGGCTATTTAAGGAGGACAGCGATTCCTCCCCAACTTCATTCTTAAAATTTTTTTTTTTAATGTTTATTTATTTTTGAGACAGAGAGAGACACAGCATGAGCAGGGAAGGGGCAGAGAGAGAGGTAGACACAGAATGTGAAGCAGGCTCCAGGCTCTGAGCTGTCAGCACAGAGCCCAATGCGGGGCTCGAACTCACAAACTGTGAGATCATGACCTGAGCCGAAGTCGGACACTTGACCGGACACTTAACCGACTGAGCCACCCAGATGCCCGCCCAACTTCATTCTTGAGTCAGACTTAATCTGCTGAAGCAGAAAGTTCCTGAGAAAACTGTAGAGGCCATTGAGATCCACAAAAAGAGCTTTAACCTTATTACCATAAACAAAGGGTGGTCACTGAAGGTTGTTAAACAGTGGATTGATGTGATTGATGCTGTTTTTGTTTTGTTTTGTTTTAAAGAAATTCTTCACTGGGGTATGGAGTAGGATCCAGAGAGGAGACGTTGGTAGTAAGGAGGCTAGTTAAAAGGCTGTTACAGAAAACCAGATGTGAGACGCTGAGGGTCTCATCTTGGGGCAGTTGTAGAGAGAAGCAAGCACTAGAAGGACGTTCAAGGCCACCTGGTAGCATGTTGTATTCCTGGAACCGGGAGCAGAGAATATTGCAATTATGTATCAGAAATAGCTAAGTCCTTTATTGAGCAAATATTTATGAAGACTCTGTTAAATGAGGGCACAGTGTGAGGGACAATGGGGATATGAAAATAGATTGTGAGTTGTGTTCTCAGAATTCAGTTAATGGGGTAAATAATGTATAATTTTTAAAACCTTATTAAGGTATGATACACATAAATATATAAAAATTAAGTGTAGAACTTGGTGAATTCTCTCAAAGTGAACTCACCCATATTACTAGCACCTTCATTGAGAAATAGAGCATTATCAACATCCCAGAAATCTCCCTTGTTCAATCTCCCGTCACTATCTACTCGTAAAGATAACCACTATCTCTACTCTCTCTCAATTTAGGATTTCATAGATTAGTCTTATTTATTTTTGAACTCCTTTTGTGTCTGCCATATTTCACTCAGTCGTATTTGTGGGATTCCTTCTATACAGCGAATATGGCAAGTTTATTCATTCTCTTGCTGTGTAGTCTGTTATCAGAATTTATCCTTGAAATTGAGGATGGATATTTGGGTTGCTTTCTACCTTTAGGGTATTACAATTCCTGATGCTATACATGTTCTTACTCTTGTACATTCCTTGTGAATGCGCAGGGGTCACATTTTGGGCGGGGGTATATACCTGCAAGTATAATTGCTGGACCTTAGGTTATGCATATGCTCAGCTTTAGGAGCTATTGCCAAATGTTTTCAGTTCACCAATTTACATGGCCTCTGGTGGTACCTGAGAACGTTGCCCCACGTTCTTACAGACACTTGGTGTCATCTGTCTTCTTCATTTTACCCATTCTGTTGTCTGGTGTTGTTATAGGTATGAATTTTCAGGACCACAACACAAGGTATCAAGTGGCAAGAGCCAGGAAGGGTTAAAGAGTGACTGGAAAGTTTAGAGGAGAGATTACATCTATTGTGTTTGGTAGGAGAGCAAGGCCTTGTAAGTTCAGAATGATGACTATATATTCTCCAGGACCACTCTACATTTTAATAATCGTGCTGAGAAATTATGAAATAGCAATGACTCGGTGCCTAGGCCACATCTCCCAGCAGCAAAATAGATCTCTTTCTCACCTGCTGTGCTCCCCATTTTCCTTCCAGAAAATATGATCACAGGAGGTATAGCCAGGTTGCCAGCCACAGAGATGCAGAGCAGATGCCCTGTGCAATTGCAACAATGGATCAGTGACCAAAGTAGCATCCATATTCCTGTTGATGAGCAGAGGAGAAAAAGGGTGTCTCGTGCTTTGGGAGTGGGTGATACTTTCTCCTAGTTTCTTGGAGCAGATTAGAAAGCTCATCCCGCTCTCAAGAAAGCTTGCATTTTAACTGGATACAGGATGAGAGCATCCTGTTTGCTAACAATGACCTCATCTCAGGGAAAATTCATCCACCAGTCATATTTTAGGTATATCAAAAGGTATTTACATACTCTTAAAATAAGAGGGGGAAAAAAACCCACCACAACCTGTAGAGATTTAGTGCCTCACAACTTATCTGTTAGCTGCATATTTGCTCAGAGGAAAAAAATGCCATTTTCTTGTTAGCTTTTATCTTGACATGTGGAAGTTTTCTGGCTGTTCATTCCAGTAGCTCTCAAGGTTGAAACCAAATCAGTTTGAAGGCTGGTGTGACTATTGCTCATGTCTTACAGAATTTCTTCTTTGGGTGTCAGCAAATGCGACAAAATATACCTGAAATTGTTTAGGTAGGGGGATAAAGTGGCCCTGCCTACCCCTGAGTAGACATAGGAGCTACTGTCCAGAAAGTTCTACTCAGTCCCTAAGTATAGGAATTTCCGTTGTGACTCAATACACATATTTCTGAAATACCTCCTGCTCTTCCAAACCACATACATTAATTACGGTGGAAATAGGGAAAACCCTAAAAAGTACAACTCTAGTCAAAGCATTACCCAAAACAATAGGAATCCCATTAAAAAAATACCAGCAGAGTGCAGTACCCGTTAGCACTTGCCCTTTTCATCACACTCAGGAAATTCTTTGAAGCCTTAAATATTGGGACTTGTGTTTTGCCTCTCTAGATATAGGTCCATGAGAACATGTGTTGCCGGTAAGATCAGGTTCACCAATATTTTTAATGCCATTATTCTTCATAAATCAGCAGGAGAGGCAAAGACAGCCGCATAATCTTTTTATCCTCACTCTCAGTGTCATCAGGTAGCTTTACCTTGAAAACCCTAGAAATTCTTGAAGCCACTAAAACAAACTCGGCTAACACTAAAGTAGAGCTGAGGCTTTTTTTATAGTGAGAAATTTGTCCCCAATAGTTCTTTGATTTGAAATTATTATTAAGGTGCTTAGAAAAATCCATGAGAATAAATAAAACTTCCACATCATATTGACATTATACTGGTATTTACTAAATACATGAAAAGAGTTTGTTTTAATGAGATATATGCTGTAGCAAAACCAAAAATGTTGTGTCCTGCACTCTCAGTGAGTAGACATATTTGCTATATGAAAAATTTTTGTTTGTATTTGGAAAATATAATCCCCATTTCGATGGCAAGTACCTGTATGTCTCCTGAAACAGCCACTGGGGCTCAGCTGTGGCTCTTCAAATATGAGAGCTGTATTCAATCAGAGAGCATATGAGCAACTTCAGGGTTCAAGAACATAAAAGATGGTGACTGGGTTTTTTGGCTTCAATATGTAGATATATATATATATATATATATATATATATATATATATATATAGAGAGAGAGAGAGAGAGAGAGAGAGAGAGAGAGAGAGACTTCTGTGGTTGCCAAATGAGTAAACTGCAGCTTTTAATATTGCATTGGGTTCTTCAAATGAAAACATCAACAATTATGAAATCTAAGATTACAGTTGAATTCTGGTAAAAAAAAGAAGACAGATTTCTAGAATGTTCAACCAAATAGTTAAAATATTGGTCACACGTCAGATTTGGGTCTGGCCAACTTCTGCTCCCAGCTGGTTATGTAACCTTGAATAAGTCACTTAACATCACTAAACCTCAATTTCGTCATCTGTCAAATGAGAATTTGGTAATATCTAGGAGGGGGGAATTTAAAGTGCTTAGCCCAGTGCCCATAAAACTATAAGCACCATAGGGGCGCTTGGGCAGCTCAGTTGGCTGAGTGACCGACTCTTGATTTTGGCTCAGGTCATGATCCCAGGGTCATGAGATTGAGCCCCATGTCAGGCTCTGCACTAAGTGTGGAGACTGCTTAAGATTCCTCTCTCTCTCTCTCTCTCTCTCTCTCTCTTTCTCTTTCTCTCTCTCTTTGTGTCTCTCTCCCCCAGTCACTCTTGCCCTAAAAAACAACAACAGCAACAACACCACCACCAACAAAAACCCAAAAAGCAAAACTGTAAGCACCACAAATATTTAGGAACAAACACAGTTCAATAAATGAATAAAATGATTTGTTAAAAAAAAAAAAGCATAATTTTAAGACTTGTGTGGTATTTTAATGCACTATGTTATAAAATCCTAAAGGAGGAGACTCTGTTACCTAAAATATATTCCCAATACTTATTAAAATGACTGGCACATATGAGTAGGTGCCAAATTTTCTTGAATGAATATATATATAGCTCAGAATAATATCTTACTTTAGTATAAGTCATTATTTGTAAGGAGCATTTTCTCATATTTATTCAATTGCATATCCACAAAGAAACGTTAGTCCCAAATAAAGCAAAAAACAAAACGAAAAAATACCCAGAAATCTCTAACTTAAAATATATTCAAGTTTGAAAGAGCAGAGCTCCTGTACATGAGTGTTTTCACAAAAAGTGGAAACAACCAAAATGCCCATCAACTGATGAATGGACAAAGAAAATATAGGGTATCCATACAATGGATTATTGCGCAGCCACAGAAGTACTAAAGTACTGATACCTGGATACACCTTGAAAAGGTGATGCTGTGTGAAAGAAACCAGACACAAAAGGCCATTGACTATAGGATTCTATGTATAGGCATAATGATAATCTAAGTTTTCACCTCCATTGCCTCCTTCCATTCCTAGCTCGAAGTAAAACTCGGGGTGCCTGAGGGCGGAGGCATCAGGTATCTGTTCCCTGGGGGCCCGCGCCCAGCACAAGACTCTAACTAGAGAGAAATCATCATTCTCCCCTCCCAGGCTGCTCACATCCAGGGCCCTCCTGCCCCCCTCTGGGTTTGTGCTCGGCTCCCCCTGCAGGCGATCTCACTGTGCCTCCTAGGACGCAGTAGTACACAGCGGAGTCTGACATTCTCACGGAGCGTTTCTGCAGGTGGAAGGAGCCGTCGCTCTTAACAAGACTGGCGTGAAAACCGTGATGCTCTGCCCTCTGGTTTTCTGATAAGCTTTTCAGGAGCAATTGAGGAGCTTTGTTTTGGTACTGGACATACCAGAAAACAAAAACTGTGTAGCTACTCTGGTAAGTGCAATTCAGGGTCAAAGGTGTCCCCTCAAAGAGGGTAACAGAACCTTCTGTCTGGGTCACTGAGTCTCCATTGATCCCTCCTGGAAAAAAAAAAAGTTAAAGACTTTGTTATATTGATAATGTAAGGATAGTCTCCAGTTTGGCAGGGGTTAAAAGTCATCCTATAATCAAGGACTAGAACATCTTAGGAATTTTGAATAAATGTTACTTACTCAATATCAGCAAGAGTGAAAGTCCTAAGTAGGAAGCAGACGGCATGGCCTGTGGAGAAGCAGTGGAAGGTTTCATTTGGGAATACACCCAAAGCTGAGAGGGTTGTTCCTCCAGTTTCTTGATCCTTTGGTGGAATCGCCTAGGAAATCTTGACTCTCGTGTGAAGCAAGCCAAACGGCCCTGCAAGGTCATATCACAGGCTCTAAGGAAAGACATACGTACTCAGAAACACACGACGAATGTGTGATGAATTTGTGTCAAATGACTAACTGAAGGGAGCAGCGCCTCCCTGTGGTTCCTCTCTGACCCTGCAGGCTGCTTTACAGCTGAACTGGTATTTACCCTGGAATGGAGTTTGAGCTGCAGGCATAGAAGGGAAATAGGTGTCTGGGGTGAGGGGTAGGCCTCCAGGAAGCAAACACCAAACACTTTTTGTAGACTTCAAGGTGGTGCCTGAGTCTGAGACAGTGGGTAATCCTCTGTCACCCTCTTTAAGACACAGGGCAATATGGCTCCTTAAATCTCCCTAATCCCAGCATCTAATGTCTGTTCTTGCTGAGTATTAAGCCAGGTTTAGGGTATCCTGAAAGCATATAAAAGAGCATGATTTGAGATGTTTGCTTGACATATTCCTCCGCTGTTCCCCTCGAACCAAGGGATTCTCAGCCGAGCATGTCCTCCCTTCTCTCTCCTACCTTTGCGTAAGTAACTTCTATTCATTCTTTAAGAACCAGTTCACAGGGAGGGGTGGGTAGCTCAGTAGGTTAAGCATCCGACTTTGATTCAGGTCATGATCTCACGGTCTGTGAGTTTGAGCCCCGTGGCAGGCTGACAGCTCAGAGCCTGGAGCCTGCTACAGATTCTGTGTCTCCCCCTCTGTCTCTCTCTCTCTCTCCCTCAAAAATGAATTTTTTTAAAATGGATTTTAAGTTTTTTTTTAAAGAACCAATTTACACACCATCTCCCCGGGAAAGGACTCCCCTGGATCTGCTAGGGCACTCTTAGTGCCCCCTTCTTTTCCCACTGTACCTTGCACACATATCTACACTGTCATTACTGCACCAGATTAGAATCATTTGCGTGTTTTTTTTTTTTTTTTCAAACTAGACTTGGTGCTCCTGAGGTCACGAACTTAATCTTATTAGTCTCAGCAGCCAGTTTCTCAAACTATACAGGCCATTAGGAGATGCTCAAAAAATATCTGAAGAACGAACGAATAAATGAATGTGTGGATATGTTCGGGAGATACACTTTACTATGAAGTATAGTCTCTATGAGGGCATATGACTCAGTCCTCTGGTGTGATCAGCTTCTTCCAGAGTCAGACCCCAGACCTGAAAAACAGGTTCTCAGTATTTCTCAACGTTGAGTAAAGTACAGTTTTTCATATAAGGAACCACTCTTGGGGCGCCTGGGTGGCACAGTCGGTTAAGCGTCTGACTTCAGCCACGTCACGATCTTGGTGTCCATGGGTTCGAGCCCCGCGTCGGGCTCTGGGCTGATGGCTCAGAGCCTGGAGCCTGTTTCCGATTCTGTGTCTCCCTCTCTCTCTGCCCCTCGCCTGTTCATGCTCTGTCTCTCTCTGTCCCAAAAATAAATAAACGTTGAAAAAAAAAATTTAAGGAACCACTCTTATACTATTTTTTTAATATTAGGATGGCTTAATATAAAGCAAAATTAAATTAAATACAAATGTTTTAGGCTCCTAGGTCTCACGATTACAACACCAAACAAAAAAAAATGCAAGCAAAATATACAATTGATCAAATTCAAATTAAAAGAATGTGAAGGATCATATTTGCCCAAAACTAAAGGGTTGCTGGAGGCTGATTAAAAGAATACTATAGATTGTGTAGTTCAATAACTTACTTGATTGAAATGATTTGGAGCTTAATATACTATTGTCTAAATTATTATGTTTAGATATTACTAGTATATTTACTTTTCTATTCAAAATATCCGTTTAACCTGCCATTTTACCAATGTAAAATGACTGAATGTAATAAAACACCCCCAAAAAATCAGCGCTGAAAAAAAAATATTTGCATTTACTGCTACTCTTACATCTACTGTATTGTGTGTTGATACATCTAAACAAGAAATGTGACTGATACAGCCTCTTCCAATGGAAACATTGCCGTAACTGTGGGAACAGGTTCTTGGGAGTTGGGCCTGTCTGCAGTACCATGTGCCATATCATAACCAAACTTTCCTAAATAGTTTTCTCCATTTAAACAACTGTGGTGCCTTTATTTGTAGAATGCCATTAGTCCATTTGTCTTTCATGTAGTGCAAGTGACATAAAGAGCACAAAAGTATCAAAACCAAAGGGAGTATTCTAAGCTGGTCACACAGATTATTAGAAATATGCCATTATTGTTTTGTTTTCATCAAACAGAGATCTCGAAATCTAAAAATTCTCACGTAACTCCTATCTCCCAGGGGTTGGCAAACTTCTTCCTGTAAAGGGTCAAATAGTAACTACTTTAGGCTTTGAAGTCATATCTCAGCTCAACTTTGCTGTTCTAGTACAAACAGCCATAGCCAATGCATACATAAGTGGGCATGGCTGTTTTTCCAATAAAACTTCATTTACAAAGACAGGTGGTAGACAGCTTTGACCCATGGGCTATGCCAACCCCTGCTACATCCCAGGCATTTACCCATAAACTTGCAAAGATCCACGGATTACAGTCTGAAACACTCAGCCACATGTTCTTATTTGTGCCTTCACTGCAATATTATCAATATTATCTTTGAGGAGGCTTAAAATAAAGGAAGAATATTAAATAAGTTAATGGATAGAAAGGAGGACGAAGGAGAGTTGATGACCTTGATGCCTAAGATGTTTTGGTGCTGCAGATTCAGGAGTGAGAAACACAGCTATGGCCCCTGCTGTTAAGGACCTCATGGAGTAGTCGTGGAAATGGCTTTTAATCAACTAATCAAAGAAATAAAGGAAAAACTGCAAGTCTGTAAAGTCAGAGGACTGTGATTCTGAAAGTACACATTGAGCTTTCCTCAGGTAATGACCCTTCGGTAGATGTACAAGAAAGAGCAGGCATGTGCTGGTTTTTACTCTTTTGAAGGGAGGGAAAAGAATTTTAAGAAAGGTAAAAAGAATAAGAGTATCACCCAAAATTGCTTTGGAAGGGTCATAGAGGAGAAACAAAGTGCTTTTATGGGACTTAAATAAGACAAGTATTCGTGAAGACAGAGACAGACAGAAAAAGAGAGAGAGTATGAAAGGAAGGGAGAGAGATGAGAGCATATTGTGGAATGAGGCTGGAGAGGTAGCAAGATCCTAAGTTATGCAAGGTTTTGTAGGTCTTGTCAAGAATAAAGAATTTTTCTTTACTCTAGGAGCAAATGGGGTTCCAGGTGATTGACACGGTCAAATTTTCGCTCTGACAAGATAGGACAAAGGACTGCATTGAGTCATGAGGTCAAACGTCAAATGTGCCAGAAGCAGAGGAGCAAGGGATTAAGGTGGATTTTTTTTAAGTTTGTTTACTTATTTTGAGAGAAAGAGAAAGTAGGGGAGGCGCAGAGAGAGAGGAGAGAGCAGAGCAGGCTCCATGCCATCAGCCCAGAGCCCAGTGGGAGCTCAAACCCAGGAGCCATCTGAGATCAAAGCGAGAGTCAGACACTTAACTGACTGAGTCACCAAGTCACCCCTAAGGTGGATTTTCCATTAGGATTGCGGCTGTAAACTGGGTTGTGGGCATTGTGATGTCTTCTGGAAGACTTTGAGGAGCCAAATTCAACAGACCTGGGAGATAGATTGGATTTGGTATTTCAAAAATAAATAACAGTGAATAGTTTAAAAGCATGTGAGTTCTAATATACCCTAAAGTGAGGGTGTGGCAGAAACTGCTAGGTCCCAATATGATGCCCATTGTCTCCTCTTTCTTACTAATAGAATCCCAATTTTAACAAGGGTGGCAACATGTTAAGATAAAAAATAGCCCCGATATCTCAGCCTCATTTGCAGGTGGGAGAGAGGTTGAGACATTAAATAACACTGAGGTAAATGAAATGCAAGTAGAAGCCATTGGCTGTAGTTTCTGGAAAACGCTGACTCGGCCATCATGTGCCCATTTACCCTATTGACTTTCTCTTTGTTTCTGCGTGGAAGATGTATAGAGTGGACAGATTCCTAACAGTTTCTTTAAAGTATAAAACCAACAGTGACACCTTAAGGATGAGAGACAGTGAGCTACAAAGACCCTCGGTCCTTCACAACATGATGAAGCTAGCATGCCAACCTTTCATATACTAGAGCTTCTTTCTATAAGAGGCAATAAATTCCATCCTGTTAAAAAGATGATAATTTGAATTTTCTGTAACCAATCCCTAAACTAATCCAGATCATGTTCATTAAAAATACAAATTCATTGTTTTTTCAGATTGAGTGAGTAAGCCGGGATAGAGCCAATAATGCAGATCTTCAGAGGTGCTCTAGATGATTCTGATACAGGTGGTGTTAGTAGTTTAAGGTGTGGCATTTGAGAACCACTGCCTTGTATAACTTTTCCCCTACCATCCCCCACCTTTTTCACCAAACATGTATACAAGTACAAATGCCCCAATAGTCCCCACAAACACATTTTCAGCAGTATCAAACTTCATTAAGAAAACTACATTCACACCATATGATCCCGTACTTCCATTACTGGGTATTCACCCAAAGGAAAAGAAAACACTAATTTGAAAAGATACATGCACCTTATGTTTACAGTGGCATTATTTACGATAGCTAAAATATAGAAGCAGCCCAAGTGTCCATCAATTGATGAGTGGATAAAGAAGATGTGATATAGATGTGTACCTATAGATAGAGATATAAATATACACAATGGAATATTACTCAGCCATAAAAAAGAATGAAATCTTGCCATTTGCAATACCATGGATGGATCTAGAGGGTATTGTGCTAAGTGAAATAAGTCAGTCAGAGAAAGACAAATACCATATGATTTCACTCATATTTGGAATTTTCAAAAGAAAACAAATGAAGAAAAAATAGATAAATAAAACCATATTTAACTATAGAGAACAAACTGATGGTTACCAGAGAGGAGGAGGGTGGGGTAATGGAGGAAATAGGTGGAGGGGATTAAGAGTACCCTTATCATGATAAGCACTAAGTTATGCATAGAATCACTGAATTACTATATTGTACACCTGAAACTAATGCAACACTGTATGTTCCTGTACTTGAATTGTACTTGAAAACTATATTCAACATTTCTTTACCTTTCTAGGAACAAGATATAAATGAATGAAAAGCTACTGTGTATTTTTGATACTTTTTAAAAACAAAATTTCAGAGCCTGAACATACATCTCTCACTTGGATGGGGAAAAATTATGACTTTCTTATATGTTCTCATTTTATTAATGGAGAGATTGAAGCTTGGAAATCACACAACTAATAAATGGCAGAATGAGATTTGGATCTTTGTCTCTATCAGTCCTCAGCTTTAAAATGAAAAGTTTGGCTGAAAGAGTTCTAAGATCCTTTCTGATTCTCTTTTCTCTGCAGGAATTAGAGGAATGTAAAAATCATCTCACGCATCTCAAACACCCATGTAGGTCACCAGGAGGTTGCCCATATAAGACCTTCTAATACTGAGAAGTCCTTCTTCATCCTCCACAAGTGTGCAGTGCTTAGCTTTGTCACCAGGAGGTTGCCCGTATAAGACCTTCTAATACTGAGAAGTCCTTCTTCATCCTCCACAAGTGTGCAGTGCTTAGCTTTTTCCCTAATAAAATTGGAACTTGAAGGGTCTTTTGGGCTCATCTATCCAAATCCTTCTTTTCAAGTAAAGGAAATTGAAGGCTGCTACGCCGATGATGTGCCCAAAGCCATATAGCCTGGATTGGCAGATCTGAACCTGGCATTTCAGTTTCTCATTCTAAACTTCATACCCTTTGCCCTGGTACAAAATGTTTCCCTCCCAAAAAATCATGAATGTGAGAGGGTTCACCTTGCATCTTGCCTGCTCTTTGTAGACTCTCCTCCTTGGGAAGACATAACCACTAATGCTACCCACTATAGGGCTGCTCTTTGTAGACTCTCCTTCTTGGGAAGACATAACCACTAATGCTACCCACTATAGGGCTGCTAAAAGGCAGCTCTGGGGGAGTTTGTGGAGAGGCTGCAGGTGCTTGGTGAACACTGTGCGTCCGTTGCACAGAAGTATGTGGCAGTGTCTGCTGTCTGGGAAGCCGTGATGGACAATGAACTGCTTTTGAGGGAGGTGTTCAGCGTGACTCGTAGTCTTCCACTGTTTTTCTCTCTTTCATTTAAACGTATTAAAATCAGTAGGACAAGGCCTCTACCCGAGTCTTGTTTATACCACTGTAAGTAGTTTATACTAGTTTTATAACTGCAGTTCATGGTGGCCTTTTCACCCTCCTGGATACTTAGGGTCTGATGATCCTGTTCCTGTTGGCTGTTCACCCCTAGGCAGAAACAGAAAGCCAAATGCCAGACATTAGTCACTGTATGTTCACTCTCTGCTGTTTACATTTCCTTCCCTGACTTTCTGGTACATTTTCAACTTAACAAGAAGACTTTGTCCCTCAGTCTTGAGGGCTCTGAACTTTGGTCACTCTGTTCCCACCACTGTGGTCACCCCTGTTTCTATTACCAAGGGCCCCAACTCACTGGCCAGTTGAAGCCATAGAATCATCAAAGACACTTCCAGGAGTTTCTCCATTCTTCTTCCGTACTGGGATCACAGAAGACTCGGTTCTGGGGCCTGAAGTGCAGCCAGGAACCTCAAGCAAAAGAATTAGCTTTTTTATGGGGTATATTTATCTATTCCCTCAGGAACCCAGAGTCTCACCGAGCCAATCAGAGGCAAGCCCAGTCCTTTGCTTTCAGTACCTACCAACTGATCTCAAAGAAACGGAGTCTGAGGAAGAGTACTGCCATCTTGTGGTAGCAACATGATCTTGCAATAGAATGTGCTCTGGAAACATAAAGAATGCCATTCAGAAAAAATTACAAAGCAATGATGCCCACCTTGCCAGCATGTCCTCATATCTTCCTCCCTCTGTGTGTGTGTGTGTTGTCCGAACCTAACCTCTCCTCGTAAGGACACCAGTCATATTGGATTAGGGCCTGCTGTAACGATCCCACTTTAACTTAATTGCCTCTTTAATAACGCTATCTCCAAATACAGTCACATTTTTTTTCAATATATGAAGTTTATTGTCAAATTGGTTTCCATATAACACCCAGTGCTCATCCCAAAAGGTGCCCTCCTCAATAGCCATCACCCACCCTCCTCTCCCTCCCACCCCCCATCAACCCTCAGTTTGTTCTCAGTTTTTAAGAGTCTCTTATGGGGCGCCTGGGTGGCTCGGTTGGTTAAGCGTCAGTTTGAGCCCCGCGTCGGGCTCTGTGCTGACTGCTCAGAGCCTGGAGCCTGTTTCAGATTCTGTGTCTCCCTCTCTCTCTGCCCCTCCCCTGTTCATGCTCTGTCTCAAAAATAAATAAACGTTAAAAAAAATTAAAAAAAAAAAAAGAGTCTCTTATGCTTTGGCTCTCTCCCACTCTAACCTCTTTTTTTTTCCCCCCTTCCCCTCTCCCATGGGTTTCTGTTAAGTTTCTCAGGATCCACATAAGAGTGAAAACATATGGTATCTGTCTTTCTCTGTATGACTTATTTCACTTAGCATAACACTCTCCAGTTCCATCCACGTTGCTACAAAGGGCCATATTTCATTCTTTCTCATTGCCACGTAGTACTCCATTGTGTATATAAACCACAATTTCTTTATCCATTCATCAGTTGATGGACATTTAGGCTCTTTCCATATTTTGGCTATTGTTGAGAGTGCTGCTATAAACATTGGGGTACAAATGCCCCTATGCCTCAGTACTTCTGTATCCCTTGGGTAAATTCCTAGCAGTGCTATTGCTGGGTCATAGGGTAGGTCTATTTTTAATGTTTTGAGGAACCTCCACACTGTTTTCCAGAGTGGCTGCACCAATTTGCATTCCCACCAACAGTGCAAGAGGGTTCCCGTTTCTCCACATCCTCTCCAGCATCTATAGTCTCCTGATTTGTTCATTTTGGCGACTCTGACTGGTGTGAGGTGATATCTGAGTGTGGTTTTGATTCAAATACAGTCACATTTTGAAGTATTGGGGGTTAGAGCTTCAACATGCAAACTGGGGTGGGGAGACCATTCATCTCATAACAATGAACATCTGATATTCTGTTTCTATGGCAAGAGGCAGTAGTGTACAAGAAGAGAACAAACTTGGCAGTCAGGCCATTGAGGTCAAGTTTAGATCTACCCATTCAGTAGCTGTTTATATCATGTGTGTCTATATTCTCCTGACTATAAAATATAACTATGGGGGGCGCCTGGGTGGCGCAGTCGGTTAAGCGTCTGACTTCAGCCAGGTCACGATCTCGCGGTCCGTGAGTTCGAGCCCCGCGTCAGGCTCTGGGCTGATGGCTCAGAGCCTGGAGCCTGTTTCCGATTCTGTGTCCCCCTCTCTCTCTGCCCCTCCCCCGTTCATGCTCTGTCTCTCTCTGTCCCAAAAATAAATAAACGTTGAAAAAAAAAATAAAATATAACTATGGATGGTGAGTAATAATACTACCTTTTTAGAGTTTTGAAAATTCTTGATGAGAAAATAAAATGCTATTTAGAGCACAGCCTGATGCTTACTAAGGACTAAAAAATTATTGTTGTTACAAGAAAATGGTCCTCATGCTGAGCAGTCAAAAGGAATGGGAGAGTATTAGATAAATGTTTTCAAGGATGGACTTTAAGATCTTTTGTGTGTGAAATAGAGACAGGGGGAAGAGGGGAAAGAAAAAATATAAAGAAGGAAGGGAAGAAAGGAAGAGGTTGTGGGCTGGAAAATGGGGAGTGCTAGGAGGTACTTCTAGAAGGTTTGTGTTGGGTGACTACCCTCTTTGTCACTATGAGATAAAGAAATACTAAAGCTTTTGAGTAAGGAACTGATGTTATTTAAGAAGTTTACATATTAGTCTGTCTTCTCTCTGCTACATAGTTTTGAAAGAATTTGTGAGGAAATTTTTGACTAGTGGTTAAAAAGATGACCCCTGGATCTAAGAAATTAAGGGACTTATCCACTGCCTCACAAGAGTCTAGTTCTCTTATTATTTGTATCTATTTGGCTGTATACATAAAAAGTCTATGGAGAAGCAGAAAAAGGGAACAAAGACATCGCTGTCCTCTGGGGAGAACTGTGAGGTTAGTTAGTGATAGGGAAACATTTCATTGTAAGTGTTAATGGAAAACTACAGCAACAAATGAAAAGGAGGGATTGTTGAAGACTCAGACCCTTTGAGAATGAAGGTTTGGGTCACTCCACAAGGCAAATAACCACAATCCAGCGACATTATGTCTGAGGCCAGGAGAAATATAAAATGGGTAGTAACATGGGGCACCTGGGTGGTTCAGTCAGTTAAGTGTCTGACTCTTGATTTCAGTTCGGGTCATGATCTCATGATTCGTGAGTTTGAGCCTGGCATTGAGCTCTGCACTGACAGTGCAGAGCCTGCTTGGGATTCTCTCACCGTCTCTCTTTGCCCCTCCCCTGCTCGCTCGCTCTCTCTCTCTCTCTCTCTCTCTCTCAAACTAAATAAATAAACATTTAAAAAATGGGTAGTAACAAAAAAGTGTTGTCTGTGTCAGCTGTGGCCTCATGAACAAATCTGGAATCAAACAATGTAGTAGCTTTCTATATGTTCTCTTTGTTCTTTATACATGTGTGTCCTTTTGTATATGCTGCCATTTCTTTTTCTCTGTTCTCATCATTATTTCATATATATAAATTGTCAAAGGTTAACTTTATGATTTAGTCTGTATAAAACAGCATATTCAGTGGCATTTCCTCTGAATTTTAGAAATGATTAATGTAGCAAGAGATATATAGTAAGTATAGGTCTCCTCATTTTGGGGAAAGGGTAAGAACTTCTCTTGTTCAAGGACAGCTTTAGCTTGTTAGATGGAAATATAGTCATTTCATTGTTGGAAGTTCAAATCTGTGTGCAGAGGTACGTATGAAAGATCAGTAACCAGAGGGATAAAGTGTGTCAATTATCAACTTATTGCCTTTCTCTCTTATTGCCAAATCCCCCTTCAGTGCCCCAATTGTAATACTGGCCCCGAATCCTGTGACCATCTCTCCTTCACCAGCTGGCATGATATCAAGCTACGTCAAGCCCCTCGGAAGGGCCCTGCAGGAGGAAGAAGCTTCTCTTTTTTTTTTTTTTTAATTTTTTTTCAACGTTTATTTATTTTTGGGACAGAGAGAGACAGAGCATGAACGGGGGAGGGGCAGAGAGAGAGGGAGACACAGAATCGGAAACAGGCTACAGGCTCTGAGCCATCAGCCCAGAGGCCGACGTGGGGCTCGAACTCAGGGACAGTGAGATCGTGACCTGGCTGAAGTCGGACGCTTAACCGACTGCGCCACCCAGGCGCCCCAAGAAGCTTCTCTTCTTGGTGCTGGTATGTCTTCACATTTCTTGTTCCTGTAGTTCTTGGCCAGCCTGTGGGACACCCAGCGACAGTCACCTGCAGCGAGGTTCAGCCACAGCCCTCATTGGGCTTTCTGGCAAGTTTCACGAGTGCCCCAAGCAAATTCAGCAGCCAGCTTCCTATAAATTTTGTTGGGACCCTGGTCGGTGTTTTCCTGCTTGCCAGCCTTTTTCTCTGGCACCTTAGCAAAATTCTCCACCATCCAGCAGGCTACAGCCATGCATTCCCCAATGAGACATGAATTCCTGGGGAGTATGTATTACAATATGTCACTTACTTGGGAACTCTGACTTAGTCCTAAGATAAGAACTTCCCTCTGCATATGTTATTTCTATGTTCCTTGTTCAGATTACCATGGGTGTTTTTCCTTCTGATTAGACCGTGATTGAGATAGTAGGAGTCCGTGAAGTGCATGAGAGGAAAGGCGTTATGTAGTAGGGTCAGCAATCACAAGTCATGAAATGATATAGTTACTTTTAAAGAGCCGTGCTTAGGTACATGGTGATGAACACATGTGGGTGGAATGGGGCAGCAGAGAAGAGGTGAAACCTAACCACTGGAGAGTGGATGTAGACCAAGAAAAAAATGTTTTTTATGCTCTGTTACATAATCTATATTTCAAAAGTATTTTTTCCAGGTACTACTAGACAGAATAAATACACTTACATCTTTAAAACTAATTAGAGTACGTAATGGGAATTTCCTTGGACAAATTTTTGAGGTTAATCTATAGCTAACTGACAACTGATGATATTATATCTAAGAGGTAAACTCAATGTCAATGTCCAGAGAGAGAACGCCCCCCTATGGTGATATAGAGAACTTACACAGAAATATTTTCTGTAACTCCTAAGGGGTTTGTGCTCTGCTTCTGTTATGAAACCAGTTACTGTGTCACCCAGAACACAGTAATACATGGCTGAGTCTTCCTCTTGAGCTGATGGTTTCTTCAGATGGAAAGACATCTCACCCTGGTTGAGACTGGCCGTGAAACCTTTGACACTCCCACCTGAGATGTGTTTCAGGAGTAACTGGAGGCCTTGTTTGGGGTACTGGACATACCAGAATAGCACAGGACTCCCAGAATATGAATAATTGCACTTGACCTGCACCGGGTCCCCTGTGAAGACAGAGAGGTGGTCCTCAGGCTGGGTCACTGTCTGGGCTCTTGTTCCTCCTGTAACACCAATTCAGGATCAGAAAGAGTCTTGTAGATGAGAAGAATATTTCTTTCAACTGATTTGAAATCAGAAGACTACAGAAAGAGAATAAAAAGGGACTGTACTCACTGAGTATGAATATCATCACAAATATAGAGAGGAGGATGGCCATCGTGTCTGAGCTGTCGAGAAACAGGAGGCTCTTTTCTGGAAACAATTCCGCTACACGGACGTTGACAGAACTGTGAGTTTACCAGTGTGTAAAGCAAAAGCTCTTCCTCAAAGAGCTGGTTGCTTTCTGGCTTTCTACCAAGTTCAATTTATGTAACATCTTCCTCTAGAGGCCAAATTGGATACAGCAGGTAATCTTGGTCTTCAGGAAGCCTTGAAATTCTAAAACAGAATGAAGAGGGATTTTCCTCCACAGTTAATAAGACAAAGTATAATGCTATGCTAATTGAAAAAGCATGTTACTATGAAAGTCCAGATAGAGAGATCAATGGAATGGAATAGAAAGTTCAAACGTACAAATTACTTATGGAAATTTAGTTATAACAAAAATGAGGAAAAGATAAATTAAAAAATTAAATGTGCCTTCAGAAATGGAGAGTGATTTAGAAATTAATAAATAAATGTGGATGTCTACTTTAATGTCTGTTACAAAATAAATTCCAAGTGAAAGAATATTCAATATTTTAAAATAAAAGATAAGTTATTTTGTACAAATTTAGGATGATCATAGATTGTTTAAGCGTGACAGTCAGAAAGCATAAGAGATAAATTACATTTCATAGAAATTTAAACTTCTCTACAAGTATGCTAATGAAATGTTTAAACATTACCAGATCAAGTTATTTTCCATCCGGCATCATTGATTCTGACCTTCTCCAGACCACAAAATGGCCCTTTAGAATTTTAGTTCTACAAGGTTTTTGGTTTGTTTTTTTTTGTTTTGTTTTTTTTTTGTTTGTTTGTTTTGTTTTCTTTTTAAACTGGCCGTTAACAAAGGAACAACCATTTGGCCTAGAAAGAAGGCAATTCTAGAAAGATGGTAGATTGAAAATGTCCTTGTTCGCCTGTGCTTAGACAAGGAGCCTCTGTGGTGGCCAGGCAGGCTACACCAAGAGAGCTCAAGCGAGCAACCCTATTTGGGGTCACATATACATCTGGAATCAGGTATCAGGGAACTCCAGGATGAAGAGCAGAAAACTATGGGTTAAGAGAGGTTGGCCTACAGAGATCAGTAGACCTCTAAGAAGGAAACTATTCTCTTAAGAAAGCCTTTCCTTTAGCGCCCAAATAGCTGAAAAGAAAGTAACAGGTAGGCTGACTCCCATCTGTCCTTAATGAAGAGGAGTACAAGGAGATCAGAGAGAAAAAAGTTTTTTTCCTTTTAGTTTTTCAGCAGGGTATTGACATTACTGCTGTATCAGTGCCTTGCCATCTGCTACATTGCTGACCATCGGCACAGAAACATCTAGGCTCTTCATTCTCATAGGATTGCCTCCACATATACTGCCCCAGTAACCAGACATGTCAAGAGGGGAGTAAAGAAAGGGAAAGGAAACCTCAGAGAGAAATTAAGGCCTCATCTGGGTCCAGTATAGCCTGAAAAAATTATCAGGGTCAGTGACCCAGTTTCCTTAGCCAACAGTCAGGACATGTAGTTTGAAAAGTGATTGAGAATTCACTTATAAGAGAGCTCTATCCAAGAAAGGATACACCATTGAATGCATTGTTTATTTATTCAATCCCTGTAAAGGAGTAAATATAATTAAATGTAATTAGAATTCTGTAAGTCTCAGACTTGTGGTCATGATGAACAAATACAATGTCTCCAACAAGATTTGGGTTGGTGGAAAAAACAGAACGTGTATATCATGGCCACCCTGACCTTCTTTCTATCTCCCTTCTTCTCCTATCCAATGCTTTCCCCATATACTTGCAGGAACACCTGGCTGATTCTGCTCTGTGACTATGAAGTATAGGCCACATTTTGAAATTCAAATAACGATGTCCAATTTCTTTCTCCCCAGTCTCTCTTCTCTTCACTCCCTTTTCCCCTCTGTACCTATGTTCATTATGTTTCTACCATTTCACCTTCTCATCTCCTTTTTCCCTGTTTATCTAATCTCAGAAGAGATATAATAGAAGGTAGAAATCATTACAATAATTTTGAAGTGAAAGTAAAGGTTCATACTTTAGCATTTTTAATCATAAACACCAAAGTGTAAATAGGCAATGCAGAGGTTTTCTCCTGGAGCTTCCAGCTTTCCCATTGCTCTAGCTGATGCTCATTTCTGCTTGCGAGTCATTTCTGTCACACTCCTCACAGCAGCTCTCCCTGTTCTTACAGGATATGACTAATCCAGCTCCCCTAACTGCTGCTAGCCCTCATTCAAATTTTCACTAACTTTCAGCAGTGGAGAAGAGTTGCTCGCTTAGAGCAAAGCCTAGAGTACCCCCTACTGGTCGAAAACCATTACACCAACCAGCTCATCAACAGTCACCAGAACCCCAGAGCCCTCATTCCATTCTTTCCTGACGACCACCCACAGATTAGCAGGAGCAAAAGAACTGCCAGGTTTGGATGAGGATTTTTTTAAGTAAACTGGTTTCTTTGTCAAAATGCCATTTAATGAAGGTTACTCTCTTAAAATATTTTGTCAAATTGTGCCAAACCTTTGTGCCAAAGGTTGTATGTAATTTCTCCAATCTATTTCAGAGGAAGTCCACAGCAATTTATTGAAGGTCTTCTATAATAAACTAGATCTTGTGCTAAGTCTTAGGAAATTAAAAAAATGAATAAAACATTGTCACTACTCATAAGACATTGTGGTATAGCAGGAAAGACAAACATGAAAGAGTGAGTATTCATATCCAAATAGCATCGCAAAAAAGTACAAAGTGAACCCCAAAATAAGGAGATATTTCTTCTAACAGAAGATAGTTAGACAAAGATTTAATAAGAACATGATTATTTTGTCCTTTTCCCAGAAAAGATAGAAAGAAATGTTTTCAAGAGATGAAGTAGAGATATTACCTTGGAAGTGGAATAGAGATACCTCCCAGATGAAAATAAAAGAGGGGAGAGATGGGGCACCTGGCTGGTTGGGGTGGTGGAGCATGTGACTCTTAATCTCAGGGTTGTATGTTTGAACCCCATGTTGGGTGTAGAGGTTACTTAGAAATAAAATCTTGGGGTGGCTGGGTGGCTCAGTCATTTGGGCATACATAGAATTCAGTCGGGCTCAGGTCATGATCTCGCGGTTCGTGAGTTCGAGCCCCGCATCAGCCTCTGTGCTGACAGCTCAGAGCCCAGAGCCTGCTTCAGATTCTGTGTCTCCCCCTTTCTCTTCTCCTCCCCCGCTTTTACTCTGTCTCTCTAAGAAATAAAATGCAAACATAAAAAAAAAATTAAAAAAAAAAGAATGACCTAAAATGAGTTCACTGGTTCTGTGTAACACAGATTGGAAATCTAGATATCATGATGTCTAATTTACTATAAAATATCTCAGTGTTATAAAATATCTCGGATATTATATATGTGCTAGAAGTTAAGCTTCAAATCCATGTTGAGACTCTATATTGCATTGATTAAGAGTCTATGCTGTACATTTGCCCTAGTTGAGAATATATGTGGCACAGCTTGTCAGCTAACATTACAGCTAACATTATAACCAAGTACAGTAAAAACTTGGATTGCAAGTCACTTGTTCTGTGCATGTTCTGCAAGACGAGCAAACATTTCTAATAAGTTTTAACTTTATAAGTAAATGATGTCTTGCAATATGAGTAGTATGTGACACCAAACGTCACATGATCACAACTGAGCCAATGGTTCTCTCTCTCTCGCTCTCTCTTGCTCTCTCTCGCTGCAGGATTCTGGGTCATCATCTCCCATGCTCGGATGCTCGGTCTCGGGCTGTGATGTTTGGCAGAAATCAGTGATTTTTCAGAAGGTTGGAAGGTGCCCACAACTGGCACTAGTGTATTTTTGTTGTTGTTACTTCAAAGCACCTATGGGCAGTAGGAAAAGTAGCACTTTTCCATACAAGAGTGAGCTTAGGAATGCTGCACTTCATTCTAGGTCAGGCTGCCTGCAGATAGAGACCCTTTCCTCTGCTGCCTCATTGCTAGTTACATCAAAACAGTATATGACAAGAGTTTAATAATTAGTACTGTGGTCACCATCCGTGAGATGGTATACAATGACCCCCATGCAGAAAAAGGTTGAAAAGAAAGGCAGTAAGAAGAAGGAGATGATTACAGTAGAAGTTAAGAAGGAAATCACCAAGAAGTATAAATGAGGTATGCAAGTGGCCAAAATTACAAGATTTTATAAGAAGTCTTCTTTTTGCATCTCAGGTGGAGGAGAAGGAGAAAAAGGCGGAGGAATCCCTCACTTCAAATGAGATTAGAGAGATGTGTAAAAAGTTGGAAACAGTGCAAAATTTTGTAGAAAATCGCCACCTGAATAAGACTGTTGCAGTGCAAGCAATCAGTCTGTTTAACAATGATGCAATGTCACATTTCTGTGAAGTCCTCAAAAGAAGGCAAAAGCAAGTGTCGTTGGATAGGTTCCTTGTTACATTTGCAAGAAAAGAAAAAGATTCCATTGAGCCAATAGATAGCAGTGATTCCGTTAGTGATAGTGCAAGTCATCCTACACACTAACCCTCCTCTCTCTGGTCTCCCTCACACCAGCCACGAAGGTTTTCAAAGGTAAGTGCTGGTTAATTTGTTTATTTTTCTTTAAATTTTGTATTTTCTTTATTATTTTGTATTATATTACAGTATTGTGTTCATTTTTAATATGAATATTTTGGGGTTGTGGAACAAATCATCTGAGTTTCCATTATTTCTTATGGGGAAATTCGCTTTGATATACAAGTGTTTTGGATTACAAGCATGTTTCCAGAACGAATTATCCTCACAAACCAAGGTTTTACTATACTTCAGCTTTCCACATGTAGATCAACACCTGAGGCAATGTTAGCTAGAAATGATTTGTTTAAATAAAAAAGGCTCTTGCCTTTTTCACTTCAGAACTCTGGCACTTTATGATGTACTCTGAGTGAGAGCGGAGTAGGGAATGAGTGGGAGTCGTCCCTCCTGGAGAAATTCGTCAGAAGACTTCCATCTGGAACAAAGTCTATCTGAATGTAGCACAGCATTGCTGTTGAAGCAACGATTCAGGCAGCAAGCACTCCCCAGAGCCCAGCCTGTCCTGCAGTATTTGCCCTCACAGAAAAACAGACCTTCCTGAAGACTCTCTCTTGGGTTCTTGAGTCATGAAAAGTCCCAATGTCTCGGGAGGTTTGTGTTCAGCTCCCCCTGCGGACCCAGGCACCGTGTCGCTCACAGCGCAGAAGTACTTGGCCGCGTCACTACCAAGGGCTGGGGATTTCCTCAGGTGGAAAGAGGTTTCACTCTTCTTAAATTCAGCCTCGAAACCATTGAGGCCTTTAACCAGGGTGTCCCCTGATATGTACTTGAGAAGAAGCTGGAGTCCTTGGTTGGGGTACTGCACGTACCAGAAGACATAAGTCATTCCACTAGAGGAGTAGTTGCACTTCAGCTCCAGACGGGCTCCTTCAGAGACCAACACCTGGGCATCAGGCTGAGTCACTGACTGGGCTCCCGTTCCTCCTGAAACATCAATCCTGAGTCAGTGAGACCAGGACAGACCTACCTATTAAGAGAAGGTGTCTTCATTCTGCATCCCGTCACTTTTGTGCAAAGAAGGAAAGGGAATGTTACTCACTTGGGGCAAAAATCACGTCAAGCCCTGAGATGGGCAGGAGGAGCATGGCTGAGCAGTGGAGACACTGTGGGCTTTCAGAGCAAGAGGAGTGGGGAGGTTGGGCCATACAGGTCCCTTGCTTTGACAAGTTTCAAAACTGTTAGAAGGAGTCTTCCTCCCTTTTTTTCCCCCTAGCCTCTTGTCACAGACTCCTCTTTGCACAGACATCAGTGAGGGTCCCTCAGCCAGCTGCAGGGAGGAGGGGCTGAGTAGCTGGTGAGGACCTACAACCACAACAAGTGCCTCATTTGTGTGATGTCACCCACTGCCTCCAGGGGCAGGACCAAAAGTCCAAGAGAGCTAGCTGTCTTCTGTTGTCATCTCAGAGACATGACCACCAAAACTTCAAAAGAAAACGTTTCTTCCTCCCTGAATCTGTGATGATGTCACCTTCTGGGGTACATGGTGTTAATCTTAAAATAAGGGAGAAATGGGAGCTTTGTTAAAATAGAAGAGTCATTTCCTTCACTGAGAAATTAGTCACAGAAGACAATATTTTAGACTTTGGAATACCATCGAGAGACTTTACGTTACTTTTTAAAGCCATTCATTAGGCGGAAAGACTAAAATCAATTGTGTCAGCTGAGGTGAGCTTCATATGGCCTCGTGCTGCTGGCTGTGAGCATCAGAGTGGGGGAAAGAGATGATTCCTTTATTTGGTACTGAAAGGAAAAAAAAATTAGACCAGAGACTTATAGGTAAAATCATCCTGGAACCGGTGGCATTATCTAATCAAGGCCAACTAGTAAAGGTGATAATTTTCTTTGTCAAGGAGAAAGTCTGAAGAAGACTCCTTGGTGAATATGTTTGATATTTGTTTAGGCTATAAGAAACTAGCTAGGGCACCACATTATTTAAGTGGAAAAAGTGAGAGTTCTGTTCCAATTGTCAATGGTCAGAATAGACTGACATAGTATGCCAAATTAAGGCTACCTCACCCTGGAAAGAACATTAACAAAGGAGCATTTGCAGAGAAGTGAGCAGAATTATAAATGTAAGGAAAATATGACATATAAGTAAGTGATTCTGGAAGGAATTAAAGAGAGAGGGGAAAAAGTGAATCCATTTGAACTCAATAAAGCTGGAAGGAGTGCAGCCAGCAGACTGGAAACGAGAGGAACGTCCTGCAGGGAAGGAGCGTATAGAAGCCATGGAAGTAAAGTGTCAGGAACACTCGCCATAGCAAAGCAACACAGTCCCACACAGCTGGGACAGGACCTATCAAACAGGGGAAGTGTGTTCTATGCTCTACTAGTAAGACGAAACTCTGAAAGGAGAAGACTTCCCTACTCAACTTATTTTAGACCACTGAAACTTTAAAACTGAAGAAACTAGGGAGACACATCTCAGGTGAAATGAGAATGGTCAACAGAGCCCTTTTCAGAATGTCAGGAGGACAACTCACTCCTTTCTGAGTACTCTGTTGACCTGCACCAGCCTGAAATCAGAAGCCTCTGTCTTCTGATTTACTTCTTGACTCTGCCTATAGATTTCTTTCACACATGAGACCAAATCACATTGAAATTTTAAATGTGGCTAAGGGGGCGCCTGGGTGGCACAGTCGGTTAAGCGTCCGACTTCAGCCAGGTCACGATCTCGCGGTCCGTGAGTTCGAGCCCCGCGTCAGGCTCTGGGCTGATGGCTCAGAGCCTGGAGCCTGTTTCCGATTCTGTGTCTCCCTCTCTCTCTGCCCCTCCCCCGTTCATGCTCTGTCTCTCTCTGTCCCAAAAATAAATAAATTAAAAAAAGTTGAAAAAAAAAAATTAAATGTGGCTAGGGTGTGCTTCTGATTCGAAATATCTGATAACTGTATATACTCTCCTCCCTTCTCCCCCAAATCGCCACTGAAATGAATTTAGAAACAAACAGGATGAACTTAGATCCATAATGGGAAAACAAGAAAAAGACAAAAGCTGTCAATAATCCCATAAGAGGGAAAATAGATGTAATCACAGTGATGAGGGAGACGGACAGGGGAAAAGAACACCCCAGAATGAACCATGAGAAGATGTCAGCAGAAATGTGAGTGAAGGAAATTTACTTCTGGGGCGCCTGGGTGGCTCAGTGGGTTAAGTGTCTAACTTTGGCTCAGGTCATGATCTCGCGGTTTGTGAGTTTGAGCCCAGCATCAGGCTCTGTGCTGATAGCTCAGAGCCTGGAGTCTGCTTCAGATTCTGTGTCTCCCTCCCTCTATCTGCCCCTCCTCCTCTCTCTCTCTCTCTCTCTCTCTCTCTCTCTCTCTCTGTGCCTCTCAAAAATAAGTAAACATTAAAAAAAATTTTTTTTTAAAAAGGAAATGTACTTCTTAGGACCCTGAAGATTCTCTGAGCTGAAAAAGAGCATGATGGGGGCAGGAGGGACAGAACACAGGGGACAAAGTTAATGTCCCCTGAAGGTCACTGAAAGTCAATGTGTGGATTAGCTATGTTCGTCTCCCTCTATGTGCTCTATCCAGCTACTGCGTTTACATGTGAGAAGCATAGTAATATACACATACATAATAATTATATATTATATGTAGTAATAATTATATATATTATGATTAGTAATATATCTAGTAATATATATTACTATGTTTCTGACACATAAATATATATATTATATATAACATATTATATATATAATCTCATTTAATCCTGAAATATGTATGGTAGAAATATATGTAATATGGGCCTAAGATCAAATGGCCCATTGATAACATAAAAGATATTCAAACTGACACCACAGAGCAAGTTCTTTCCAGGGTGCCATGACATCAGAAGACACGTGATACAGGTGAAACTAGAATTCGAATATCTTGATTCCAACACAACTTCCTGCTCTTTCTCAGTGCTTTTCAAATCTGTCTTCCATGACTCAGAAATATTTGTGATGAGTCTTCAGTCCAAAGATTGAGAAGTTGAAACAAATTCTGACTCTGTTGCATCCTCTTAGCCAGTGAGTATGTGAACAGCAATCTTAACTGGCCATTTCTGGGTCTTCCCACCTTTTGGACTACATAAACAATGCCCTGTCTAAAAGATCACATCTTCTGCTTTATGATAAATGTGACTTTTACACTTTTCCCCTGTAATTGTACCATCTGTCACAAAGCCTTATTTCTATCAGGCCACAGATTTTTTCCTGGACTTGGACATAAGTTGTAGGACAATTCCAAAGTGCCAAGGAGTCAGGGGAGGGAGGTCTTCATATGATTTTTGGTGTTATCAACTTTCCTCCCAACATGTTCTAAGACATCTTCAATACCATATTATTTGTTTTTTTTAATGTTTATTTTATTCTTGAGAGGAGGGGGAAGGAACAGACAGAGAAGGAGACACAGAATCAGAAGCAGGCTCCAGGCTCTGAGCTGTCAGTACAGAGCCCGATGCGGGGCTCGAACCATGAACCGCGAGATCATGACCTGAGCCCAAGTCAGACACTTAATCGACTGAGCCACCCAGGTGTCCCCTTCAATACCATATATTTTTGATAATTAATCCATGCAGGCCTTTAATCACCATAACAAAACTCCTCAGTGTCTAGAATCCTTTTAGGTGCTTGCTCAGAGATCCTTCTCATGAAATCTGAAGCCATTCTGGGCTTCCTTGTCCTGCCTGTGTGTCTGGGACATTCTATGGTTATGGCTAATGCTCTTAATTCCCATTTGCATCTAGACAGCAAACAGAATTTCTCTACCCTGCAGCCTAGGCTCTACATCAGGCATTGCTGGGGCCCCAGCGGGTTTGGGTACAGACAGCAGGTGCCAGGGGAGCGCTGTGTGCTCACTGCACAGAGGTAGGTAGCTGAGTCGCTGAGCTGGGAATCTCTGATGAACAGGGAGAGATATAGGCTTGCTTTATTGAGCAGCCCTGTAAATCTTCCTTCTTCTTTTTCACCATTGGAGTACATGCGCATCAGAAACTCGGGGCCCTTCCCGGAATACTGTCTGTACCACACGAAGTACTGGGAAGCACTGTCACTGTAACTGCAGTTGAGAAAGGCAGTGACTCCCTCCAGAACAGTCAGAGGTACAGGACTCTGCTTCACTTCATTCTGGTGACTTCTCTTCATCCCTGTGCAAAAAGACAGCAGTCAGTCAAAGAAGATTCATTAGGTAGTGGATGCTTAGTCTTCAGAATTTAAATGATTTTTCACAGGCCTTCCACCTCTCCCCTCCCTGAGGTAGAAACATTCATGTTTCTACCTACAGGCCCAGAATACATGATAACTCCAAATATTGTACTTTATATTCCCATAGAGATGCCCAAAACTCACAGGTTAACTGAAGCCACAGGATCACTAGGAAAACTCTTGAGCCCTCCATTATTCTTTCTTCCCCTGGTTCACTGAGGACTCAAATTTTAAGCCCTAAAAAAATGAGTCTAACTCAGACATTTCTAGTTGTTCTGCTTGAGGAATCATAGAAGAAATTTATTCTACCAATTGGAAGAAAAGAGTCTTTTTCACCGCCCCTGCTACACCACCAAGCCCCACCTCTTGTCTCCTTCTGTCTCTCTCTCTCTCTCTCTCTCTCTCTCTCTCTCACACACACACACACACACACACACACAGACACACACACACACACACACACACACACACACACACGAAAACTTGAGAGCTTTCCTCAGTCCCTGAGAAAACACTGCCATCTTGTGGACTCATGATAGTGATCCAAAAGATGTCCAAAATGTAGACCCTTGTTCTATGAACTGGTAACCATAAAAATCTGCCACTGTAATAAAGTTAAAAATTTAAGAATCATATAGCCCAAGTCAGCGTGTGTGGGGAGAGGGAGATGTGTATGTGTACGTGTTTTACGTCAAATGGCAACACTTGTCTGAGCAAAGGCACTTACAGAAAACAACCACTTTCCTGCACTGAAAAAGCAGTCACAGAGTATTCTGTTTTAGAAGTCCGGTGAGGTTCTTGTGGATTCAAGGAGCGTTTCAAATGGTGTAGCTCTTCTCCACATCAGGCCAGACACTGCCTATCTCATTCCCTCACCTCCAATTTTGAAAGAAATTGATTCTAACTCAAAAGAATCCCTTTGAGGCCAAACAGCCTAAAATCTGACCAAATAAACACGTTTCCAGCTCAAAACTGGGGCAATATTTTTTAACAAGGCCGAGGGCTAGAGAAACTAGGGATTCTTCATGCTGTTTTTGCACCAGTGCACGTGTGTGTCAAAACAGTGCTTATTTAGGCTATCACCACTACTGCTACAACAACAAAAGGGATGGGGCCGCCTTCAGTATCTAGACTGTGAATAAAATCTAGTGTGTGCCTACCCTTTTGTCTAATTTCTCTTATTCCCTTTTCTTGCAGAAAGCCCCAGGATCTAGGGATTAATCTCCACAAGTTATGGATCTGCTCTTGCTCTGTCTCTCCATCCTACCCTCGCCAGCAAAACCACATTTATCAGAGGGCAGGCTATGCCAAAAGCTTAATTGGGGCTATAGAGCAACGAGCACAGACAACAGCTGTCCCTTCTGCCTCGTATCCTTGCAGAAGCTGGTGGCTAGGGGTCCGCAGTGCAGGGGCCCTTTTCCGTTCAAGAGCCATGTAATCAATACCCAGCCAAGAGGCACCGGTCAGTCCCTTCCCATTCCCACTGCAAACTGTGTAGGAAACAGAGAGAGAAGGACGATGCTAATATTAAAAACCCTTTTGGGGCACCTGCGTGGCTTAGTCAGTTAAGCGTCTGACTCTTGGTTTGGGGTCAGGTCATAAGTTCACAGTTTTGTGAGTTTGAGCCCCACATTTCTCTCTCTCCCTCTCCCTCTGCCCCTCCCCCACTCGCACTGTCCCTGTCTCTCTCAAAATAAATAAACTTTATAAAGAATAGAATAAAATCCCTTTCTCTAAGAGCACATTACATTGGACAGAAACCACACAGCCATTTCTCAGTAAAGGTAGAACCCAAAGGGGAGGGCGCCTGAGTGACTTAGTCAGCTAAGCGTCCAACTCTTGATTTCAGCTCAGGTCATGATCTCATGGTTCGTGGGTTTGAACCCCACATCGAGCTCCATGCTGACAGTGCTGAGCCTGCTTAGGATTCTCTCTTTGCCTTGCTCTCTGCCATTCTGCTGCTCTCTCTCTCTTTCTCTCAAAATAAATAAACATTAAAAAAAATGTGACAGCAGCATAAAATGGCAAGCACTAGTCTTAGGAAATTTATGAACACCAAATTTAAAGCCTCAAAAAATAGAACGTAGGCCTAAGGTATAGTCTTTATAAGAAGGACCCTGCCCTGGGGCCCCTGGGTGGCTTGGTTGGTTAAGTGCCGACTTCATCTCAGGTCATGATCTCAGCCCATGAGTTCAAGCATCAGGTTCTGTACTAACAGCTCAGAGACTGAAGCCTGCTTTGGATTCTGTGTGTGTCTCTCTCTCCCACTTGCATTCTGTCTCTCTCTCTCTCTCTCTCTCTCTCTCTCTCTCTCTCAAAAATAAATAACAAAACATAAAAAAAAAGAAAGACTCTGCCTTTTTTAAAGATTTGTAACAAAAATTAATATAACTGGTTAACAGACCTAATATTGTGGTGGATACAAAGTCATGTCAGTGCTGGCGAAATGACAGAATCCATACAGCCGCAGTGCTGTCCTGTCTGCAAAGCTTCCGTGCCTAATGATGTCTAAAGAAAAATGGAACTCCTTCAGATGATTGAAGGACAATGTTAAGGTGATCAATCAAAAAGAAAATCCACAGTCCCTTCCCTCATTTGATTTAAGTAGTCTTCATTTTTTACAGCAGTACATTTTTTAGATATGTCTTGTGAACCTAAAGTACTGCAAAGCAGGCTCCCATTCAAAGGAAATTTATCTCCTGATATTGCAGATGCTAGTAATTTTGTGTCCATTTGAAATATACGAGCTTTACTATTAAAAACAACAATAAAGGAGATCTTTATATATGTGGAAACACGCACATCTTTACCCATTGTGTTCTCATTAGCATAACTATGCTGTTTATGCATTTGATTTTTAAATCATATAGGAACCAAGAGGAGATACAAACAAAAAATACTGGCTTTATATTTGTTTATGTAGTTGCCTTTACCAGGGTTCATTATTTTTTTGGGGGGGGGTATGGCTCCAAGTTACTGTCTAGTGCCATTTCATTTCAGACTGAAGGACTCCCTTTAGAATTTCTTGCAGGGTATTGGGGTGCCTGGGTGCTCAGTCAGTTGAGCATCTGACTTTGGCTCAGGTCATGATCTCTTGGTTTGTGAGTTCGAGCCCCATGTCGGACTCTGTGCTGACAGCTCAGAGACTGGAGCCTGCTTCAGATTCTGTGTCTCCTCCTCTCTGTCCCTCCCATGCTCATGCTCTAGAGTCTCTCTCTGTCTCTCAATAATAAATAAATGTTAAAAAATTTAAAAAAAAAAGAATTTCTTGTAGGGCAGACCTGCAAGTGATGAACACCTCAGCTTTTGTTCATCTGGGGATGTCTTAATTTCTCCTTTATTTTTGAAAGGTAGTTTTTTGCCCTGTGTAAAATTGTGGGGTGACAGGTTTTTCTTTCCGCACTTTATTTTTTTTTACCTATTTATTTTTAGTGTTTATTTATTTATTTTAAGAGAGAGAGAGGGAGAGCACAAACAGCAGAGGGGCAGAGAGAGAGAGGGGAGAGACAGAATCCCAAGCAGACTCTGCTTTCAGCACAAAGCCAGATGCAGGGTTTGAATTCACAAACTGTGAGATGATGACCTGAGCCAAAATCAAGAGTCAGAGGCTTAACTGACTGAGTCACTCAGGTGCTGCAACAGCACTTTGAATATATCATCCCACTGCCTTCTGGCTTCTGGCTTCCATTGTTTCTACAAGAACTTGAATGTTAATCTGATTAGGATCATTTGCATGTAATTGATCCCTTCTCTCTTACAGCTTTCAAGATTCTCAATTTGCCTTTGTCTTTCAATAGTTTAATTAGTATGTGTTTCAATGTGGATTTTTTTTTTTTTTACCTTTATCCTACTTGGTGTTTATTGAGATTCTTAGATGTATAGATTCATGTTCCATCAGATTTGAAAAGTTTTTGGTCATTTTTTCTTTAAATATTCTTCCTGCCCCTTTCTCTCTCTTCCCTCTGAGACTTCTATTATACTTATGTTGGTACATTTTACAATGTCTCATGGTCTCTCGGGCTCTGTTCATTTTTCTTTATTCTTTTTTCTTTTTGCTCTCAGATAGGGTAATTTCATTTGACCTGTCTTTAAATTTGTGGATTCTTTCTTTTACCTGCTCAAATCTGATTTAAATTCTTCTAGTGATTTTTTTTCCCCCTTAAAGAATTTCCTCTGTGTAATGACTTCTCTGCCCTGAGGGAGTGCTGAGTTATATGAAATACAGGCAAGCCTTTGCAACAGTTCTTTAGGGAGCCACCTGACAGGACAAAGCAGCTAAGCACTATTCTTTGATAACAAGGTCTGCCCTGCTCCCTCCACCACCAGGAACCCACACTGGGAATGCAGGCTGCCATCTAAAGACTGTCATGGAGCCAGTGATGAGAAGTTGGAGCAAGGATGAGTTCAGATGACACAGAGCTCTCTTATCAAGTTTGAGTTACCTTTTTCTTAAGCGTTGGCTTGGTTGCTATGTAACTTTCTGTGGTGTTTAGCTGGAGTAGACTGGTTATTATCTTAAGTATTTCTCTCTTTCTAGATTGTTCTCTTCCTGGTCCTTTGAGTAGAGAGAGAAGGCTTTTCTTGGACTTTTTAGTCTCCATCTATTGGCATTTCCAGGTTACTGGCTTCTCCAGAACTCAAAGATCAGTACCTCAGTCTAAGTTCCCCTGCACAGACCATAAAGAATATTGTACTACATCCTAGTTGTCTATATCCTGGGACTTATTCACAGTTGACTAAATCTGGGATCCTAGGAGGCATGATTGAGGTTAATGCTGCAAATTGGTGTCATTCTGCTGCTTAGAGTTCTGCTAATAGCAGCTTTAATTAACTGCTATTTAAAACTAATTGAATGGATTTAGTCAGATAAATAAGGATGGCTGATGGACTGGCATAATCATGAGAAACATTTCTAGAAATACACAGCATAGGGCCTTGGAGTGGTGACTGTTGAAAGACAATCCCCTATGAGTCTTTCATACTTCTCCATATCTTGCTGGGTGTGCCAGTAACGTAAGGCTGTGACCACTCAACGTGACTCATTTTTTAGGACTTTGCTTGTCACAACAACCTTGAGCAATGAGGTCATGTTTTCTCTGAGACAAAGAACAAGCTTGCTTGCTGCTTGCTAAAAAAGCAGCAAATTCCCCAACGTTGGTGTTCCTTAGCTATGACACAAACCCACTACATGCATAGCATCCTTGTGTACCCACTATCTCACCCTGTGAGAATTAAGGGCAAAGGAAACTTAAGCAAATATGCAAATGTTCTTGCTTGGCACAGATAAAGTTCTTTGTCTCTGACCTAGGAGTCCCATGTCTTCAATGACAGCATCAAAGAAACAGTAAGCTTTCTAGCTTGTAGGAAGGGTAAGATCCAAGTCCTGACAAACCCCCTCTCTCCCACATTTACAAATACTACAGTAAAGCCTTGAATTCCTTTGGTAAAGATAAGTTTCCCCAAACTAGTCTAGAAAGGAACTTTTTTGAAGGATGTGTTGTGTAGCCCCATATGGGACTTATTATCATTTCTGATAAAATGTTAGAGCAATTTTCTGACATACTTTAATGAAATAAAAACTCCTTCTGGGAAATTAGTGTTACACACTCAAATGATTATTAATAATATGAGGAACCTAATAGCCAGTACACAGACAGTCAAAAGTAGAATAACTATGAACCAGTCCTCTGCCCATACTAATGATCTTTAATCAGACTTTTTAAAACATCTAGTCTCCTATGAAATGTCTCTAACAAACCTAATTATTTGAATTTGTTTCCTGAGGAGATTTTCTCTTGCAGTAATTTGAAATAAAACTTTGATATGTGCTCATGTTTATTTGAATTGAAGTTATTCTTCTACTTTCCAAAGTCTTTTGTATATATCTTTTAGATATTTCACTGTGGGGTTATTAGCCTTCAGGTTGACCCAGCTCATCCAGATTATACCTGATAAAATAAGGTAAGTTGAGTGGAGACAAGCTGAGACCTTGAGTAGACATAATTATTTGACAGTCCCCACTGAGCAAAGAAAGGCCAGGATCTGAGTCTGGGGATAAGGGCCAGAGAGAACTAAATTGTATCACATAACCAAGCAAAAAGAATATGCACAAAGTTGAGAATTGCTAGGGAAAGGATGAGAAGGAAAAAGGGAGAGAGAGAGAAGGGCCAAAACATTCATTCATTCGTTCATTCGTTCAGTAGAACGACAAAGCAGTGACTTCCCTGAGTTTTCTTTTGCCTCATATAACTGATTACTATGGGTCAGTCACTGTTCTGTGCACCAAGGACAAAGCCATGAACAAATAATAATAATAATAATACCTCTGACCTCACAGAGCTTGTGTTCTAATTGGAGGTAAAGGCAACAAACACATTGACACATAAGTCAACAACAGTAACTGCATGCTGAGCTTACTACCACAAGGGAAATAACCAGGGTGTTGTAATAGAGTTAAAAGAAGGTCTGTGGGTGGCTGTACTAGTCAGAGAGACCAGCAGAAGTCAGAAGGCTTTTTCTGCAGTAGTAGTATTTGAGCTGAAACCTGAAAGGTGAAAATGAGTCAAGCTTGCTGAGATTTGGTGGAGAGCATTTCTTGCTGAAGAGCATTTCAGATGAATGAAAGAGCAAGATCAAATGTGGGAAAGGACATGGCAAGTTCAGAAAACCAAGAGATCAGCGTTGTTGCAGCACAGAGAGCCAGGGAGAGAGTTAAGAGCTGAGAAGTTCATGCCAGACCTTGTATATCACAATCTGGAGTTTGTATTTTACTGTAGGAGCAATAGAAAACCACTGAAGCAGTTCAGGCAGGTAGAGGCAGCTTACACTTTAAACAATCACTCGGGCTCCCAGTTAGACTGGTGCTTCTCAAACTTCTCCGTGATGGAATCACCTGGAGATCTTGTTAAAATGCAGATTCAAATTCAGTCAGTCTAAGGCGGGGCCTGAGCTTCTGCACAAGTCCCAATACTGCTGGTCGACATTTTGAACAGTGAAGATGTGGGAAAGACACTGCCTCAGGAGAAAAGAGACCACCTGGAAGGTAGTTTGGACCAGAAGAGTGTTTTTCAAACTCTGTATCATATATCTTATTTTATAAAAGGATATTTACTCTTATTCTGTGTAATGTACCCCCAGTGTTTCCGAATCTTACTGTGTTTTTTTAATGACAAAATCTGTAAACTCACAGGTTGAAAGAAAAGAAAATTAAAACACTGAAAATGTTCACTTAGTAAAATGGAAACTACTTTAAAATAATAATATCCATATCTGGTAAAATGTTGGAAAATCAGCAGCCTCATATGCTCCTGTTGAAGTCACAGCTTGGTAAAAAAAATTCTTCAGGGGAATCAGGCATTTGGTGTCATGTCTTTTCCCTTATCCAAGCCATTCCATTTCCATTAAAGCTACAGATTTAGTGATGTTCATAAAAACACTGTTTCGGGGCACCTGAGTGGCTCAGTCAGTTGAGTCACTTGATTTTGGCTCAGGTCATGATCCCTGGGTTGTGGGATGGAGCTCTATGCTGTGTCGAGCTCTATGCTGAGCGTGGAGCCTGCTTGAGATTCTCTCCCTCTGCCCCTCTCCCTCACTTGCGCTTCCTCTCTCTCTCTCTCTCTCTCTCTCTCTCTCAAAAAAAAAAAAAATGCCTATACTACTGGATAGTTGGAAATAATACCAAAAGGTGATTACTTTATGGTGAAATAGGTGATGGGGATTAAGGAGTGTGCTTGTGATGAGCATAAGAGTGTCATATGGAATTGTTGAATCATTATATTGTACACCTGAAACTAATAGAACACTGTTAACTATACTGGAATTAAAAGTAAATTAAGTTAAATTTTTTTAAATGGAAGAGAAGTGGTTAATTTAAAAAATACATCTATATAATGGAAACCTAGCAGTTACTTAAAATTATGTCCTCAATGTATGTTTCTTGAGGGCACCTGGCTGGCTCAGTCAGTAGAGCATGTGACTCTTGATCTCGGGGTTGTAAGTTCAAGCCCCATGCTGGGTGTAGAGATTTTTTAAATATATATTTTTTTCCTGGTGGAAATACCTACAATATAACGTTAAGGAAAAGAAATATATTAGTAAGTATCACGTACATTATAAGTCCCTTTTATAGAAAAATATAGCTGTATGTGTGCACACACAAAAACAATTGAAAAATAATAATAGTCATTAGTTCTACCTCATGATATTATGGGAGTGTTCTATTTTGGAGGGGGTGTTTCTATCTCCTAACCTAAAATTAACATGTATAAAAAAACTTAGCATATATAATAAGTAATAAATTTTTTACATTTCATTTAAATTTAAAGCACTTAACTCATTCCTTCAAACTCTAGACCCTACTTTGCATCTTTAGTGGAAGAAGTAATTTATAAGGGGTCAGAATATCTGGGCTCTACCTCTAGCTTCCATTTTGCTATAAGTCATGCTTTGAGTAAGTCATGCAATGCCTATAGATCCTAATTCTTCCATGCATTAAATAAAGGTCATGGCTGAATCCGTATTTCCTAAAGT
Organism: Felis catus; assembly: GCF_018350175.1. Lineage (NCBI taxonomy): Eukaryota > Metazoa > Chordata > Mammalia > Carnivora > Felidae > Felis > Felis catus. The sequence continues at coordinate 72,604,474 of NC_058373.1, read as the reverse complement.
GTGATTGATACCAGAGGTATGTTAGGAAGTGCATTTTTAATTGTTACATATATCATGTTGCTTTAATCTGCAATAGAAAAAATACAACCAGCACATCAAATATACAGTTTAACAGATGGTGTGAGTTAAAACAAGGATAATTTTTTTTACGTAGTTATTTTTAACATCCGTTTAATATGAAATTCAATTTAATATTAAATTATTAAATAAGGGTATAAATGGTACATAAATATAGAAACTGTCATGAAGATTATAAACAAAGGAGTAAAATGGGGCTAGTGAGGGTACAACTTGGTGAAAATTTGCCTCAAGGACTGACAGCCTAAGCCACAGAGGAGTCTGCCTTCCCCCAGTGAAGGGTGCAGCAGTGGAAGGGATTCTGTGGGTAAGCAGGTCTAGGATCAGTGTAATCCGCAGTGAGGAATGAGATTTCAAAAGCAACCAAAGGAAATTTAAGTCAATATAAATTCAAATTCATCACATAGGGGAGGTGGTATATTATCCTTCACTTCTGTTTGGAGGCAAAAATTATATAGAAGATTCCTTCTGTAAATAAAGAAAACACCTGGGGTGCCTGGGTGGCTCAGTCGGTTGAGCGTTTGACTTTGGCTCAGGTCTTGGTCTCTCGGTCCATGGGTTTGAGCCCAGCGTCAGGCTCTGTGCTGACAGCTCAGAGCCTGGAGCCTGCTTCGCATTCTGTGTCTCCCTCTCTCTCTGCACCTCCCCAGCTCTCACTTTGTCTCTCTGTCTCTCTCAAAAATAAATAAACATTAAAAAAAAAAAAAGGAGAAAAGGAAACACCTTCACTCCCACCCACACCTGTCAAGAGGCCCAGCTGCTGGGTTCGTGGGACAGGCTACAGGTGCTTGGGGAACACTTGGCTGCGAAACACAAAAGTAGATAGCCGCATTTCCAGAATGACAGGCTGGGATATGCAAAACTCTAGATAACTTCTCTTTTCCAAGCAGTTCTTTTTTTTTCTTAATGTTTATTTATTTATGAAAGAGAGAACAAGCAGCGGAGGAGCAGAGAGAAGGGGACAGAGTATCTGAAGCAGGCTCTGCACTGACAGCACAGAGCCTGACAAGGGCTCAAACTCAGAAACCCTGAGATCGTGACCTGAGCGGAAGTCGGACACTTAACTGACTGAACCACCCAGGCGCCCCTCCAAGCAGTTCTTTAGAACTTTTGTCTGCATGCTCTTTCTGGCTTGATTGAATTAAAGTTGAAAACACAAACCCTTTCTCAGAATCCTGCTTGAAGCGATGGAAATGTACAATTTAAATGGTGTGTGCTCTCTCCTCGATACCCAGGAATGAAGGACTCTGTTCCTATTGTATGTGAGCTGTTCAACTCTGTTTAAATGGAACCACAGACAAAGATTTATTAATGGCTGATTATTTTTTGAAAGAATAGATTGTTTTTTCATGATTGCCCTAGGTGAGCATGATAGTTCTAAACCACCCTTCCGTAACTTCCAGATTTATGGCAAAGATTACTAGGATCTGCTCTTTTTATTCATATTTCCAAAGCCCATCAACTCATAGTGCAGCTGCCAGAAGAAAATGACAAAGGAAAATCTCACAGACTTCTCCATTTTCCTATTTATCGGACTCATGAGGGACTCTGTTTGGAGTCTGAGAGCTCTCAGACACTACCAAGCCAAACAACTTATCCAAGTACATATTTATTTTTTTTAAGTTTATGTATTTATTTTTGACAGAGAGAGAGTAGGGGAGGGGCAGAGAGAGAGAAGAGAGAGTGCAAGTAAGCTCTGCACTGTCAGCGTGGAGCCCAGTGCAGGGCTCAAACCCACAAACTGTGAGATCATGACTTGAGCCAAAACCAAGAGTTGGATGCTTAGCCAACTAGGGCGCCCAGTAGCCCCCTCCCCCTCCACAAGTACATATTTATACTTCTGTTGTTACAGGAAGCTGAGGACTCCTCAGCCAACCAAAAATTAGATGCATTCCTTGTGCACATATTCACTCAGCTACTCCTGATCTGTGAAGAGATAACATGAAAGCACACCATGTCAAGACCAAGTGCTGATTAGTTAGAGAGCTACTCCTATTGTTTCTCCCCTAGGTTGTTCTCTTTCCTTTTTTCTTCTATAAAATTCTTCAGCATCTGTCATGTACAAGTTACACACTGAATAACGAAAACCCATCCCTCCCCCAAGGAAGACCTAGAGAGGTTCTTTTCTCTCTTCTCAGTGCAAAAATCTACTAAATGAGCCCCTAGATAGGAATCTGGCTATGGACACTGTAGCTCCTTCTAATGATCTGGTATCTGAGCCCTGCTCCATAAAGCTTGTGTGGATCCATCTTATAAATTACATTAAAATACACTAGAAGCAAGAAATTGGTGGGGCACCTGGGTAGCTCAGTCGGTTAACAGTGCTACTCTCAGTTTTCGCTCAGGTCAAGCAGCGTATTCTTACCACTCAAAGAGATTGCCATTTTTAATGTCTCATACATCCTTCTTGTTTTTCTCAGTTAACATATGCCCTTCAAATAAAATAAACAGTTATCTCATCCAACACTCAAACCATATTTAAATTTCTGTAAGCGTCTCAAAAAAGATCATCACAGCTAATTTGGGCAATCTAAGACTACCCTATAGCATGTAGACATTTTGTCCCTTACGTTTCTTTTCTAGGATACTATTAGCTGAAGAGTCTGGGACAGCTGGCCTGTTGCCTCGGAGTGACTGTGCCTGCCAGCCTCATGCTGGCATAATAGTCTGAGCAGCGATGTTCTCCAAAGGAGCAGCCGTGGATGACAATAAATGAGTCTGTGCCGCATCTGGAAAGGTGCCTTGATGTGAAGCACAGATAAATTGGTAAAGCAGATCTCTCCCCACAGAATGCATCCTGAGAACTTGAATAGCCATTAAATGAGGAATAAAAATCTGTCAGGGGGAAGGAAGCTAGTCAAACACTGTGATCAGCCCCATCAACTTGTTGCTTTTCCACTTTGTTGACCGTAGGAACTGGTCGCTGGACCCCAGACAGAGCCAATTTCTCCCTTTAAGACAAAATCATCATTTACTTCAACAGAAGTAAGGCAACATGGCAGTCTTACCTTTGGGAATAGCCAGATGTGGCAGTTAACTTTATGTGTTGAATGAGGGTAACTTTGTGCTGTGTAGACATCCTGGCTTAAGCTCAAACTCAGTCATGTGTAAGAAAGAAGTACCAGCTCACTAGTGAAATATACAACATAAAAAAAAGAAAACAAACAAACAAACAAACAAAACAATGCTAGTACGTCACCTGCTAAGCGTCCTCAACAACCTGCAGGTGCAGGTTTGGGTACTGGCTGCAAGTGCCTGGGGAACACAGTGCGCTCACCACACAGATGTAGACAGCTGAGTCGCTGAGCTGGGCGGCTGTGATGTGCAAGAAGCTGTGCTTGGAGGTTGCATCCAGAGTCACTGTGTACCTGCCACTTGGGTTTTTGCTGTCATCGTCAGTCATGATTATCAGGAAAGCAGGACTTCTCCCAGTGCCCTGCTTGTACCATTTTAAATGGCTAAAGGGGCTCACTGTATAGTTGCATTGAAATGTGCAGTTCTCTCCCTCCTGGATGATCTGGGATGGAGGGTGCTGTTCCACTTGGTTTTTGCCACTCACCCCTGTGCAAAAAACAAAGTGAGATTTAAGAAATAGATGGTCCATTCTCAGTGCTTCCTAATTTGCATCCCTTCCTTCTCTCCATAATGAAGCCCAGGTAAAATATAAAATGGCCCCATTCTCCTCCCTTCTCCTACCGCAGTGCAATACACTGTTGCTGAAAATCCTAAGAAAATGTTCCCTGAACTTCCTGTGTCAACCTGGCTAAAACTCTGGATTAACTTACAACAAAAATGAAGCCACAAAACCACCAAGGAGGTCCTCAGATGCTTCTCCATCTTTCTTCTGCACAGGGCTGCTCCCAAAAGCTGGCTGTCTATTCAACATTTTTTAACGCTAAAAAAAGGAGTCTCGGCGTGTGATCAGCCAATCAGAGACCACATGCCCGTCCCAAACACAGTCATACCTACAGGCAGGACCACTGAAAACACTGCCATCTTGGGGCTGTAGCTACAGTTGCTCGAAAGCTCCGATTAACCTTCTTGCTAGCTTTTCTCCTTACCATTTGTAATATGGTTTAGGATATAAGCCATGATATGCCTGTTTAAGCACAGTAGACTAGTACTGAATAGTAGTGATACCAGATGGAGGAGTTAAACCTCAGCTTTTTCATCTGAAAATACACTTAGGTGGCAATTTTGAAAGATTTAGAAGACATGGTGCAGGCTATCTCTTCCTACACAGAAACACCAATTTAACAATGATATCGGTACCTTGAAGACAAATTCAGAATCCGGCTAAGAATTAAAAGCACCCCAGAGGAGCACGAACTGAGGACAGTTGTACTGATACAGGTATGAAGAACAATTTCACTTTACCCACATCAGTCCCTGCACCAAATCAAGTTGGCTCAGTACCAAGAAGATTGCCAAGGCCCGTGATTTCCTCCATGGTGAGGTAGGTGTTTGGAGGGTGGGGAGTGAGAATGGAGTATGAACTGGGCTTTCTAGCCTCTCAGAGCCCCCTCTGTGGGGCTGAGTTCTATCTTGCCTCATCCCAGTGCTGAACACCAGGCAGACCTCAACCCCTTGGGACAGGCAGGATCAAAAGTAAAAATGAACACATCATTCTACAGCTGGTACTGCTTGCAAGATTGAGAATAGGTGCAGAATTGAACCGAGGTTTTACCCCCACAAGGAGGCAAAGGCAGTGAAGGAGGCCTTATGCCCAATAATTCAAAGCACCCTCCATGAAGCCAATTTCTCTCTGACCTCATACAGAGCACTGAAAAACTGACAGGGCTTGATCCTCTCAGACAGCTAGCTAATTTTTTGGATATGACCCAAAAGGCACAGACAAGAAAAGCAAAAATAAACAAGTGTGATTGCATCAAACTAAAAAGCTTCTGCATAGCAAGAAAAAAAAGAAAAGAAAAGAAAAGAAAAGAAAAAAATCAACTGAGCAAAAAAATAACATATGGAATTGTAGGAAATATTTGCAAACCACATCTCAGATAAGAGACCAACATCCAAAATGTATAAGCCATTCAAACAACTCAACAGCAAAAAAAACCAAATAAGCCGATTTAAAAATGGGCACAGAACCTAAATAGCAATGTCTCCAAAGAAGACATACACATGGCCAACAGGCATATAAAAAGGTGCTCAGCACAACCAATCATCAGGGAAATGCAAATCACAACCATAATGAGATATTACCTCACACCTGTTACAAGGGCTATTGCCAAGAGATAACAAGCACTGGAGAGGATGCAGAAAACAGGGGACCCTTGTGCACTGTTGGTGAAAACTTAAATTAGTGCCACCTCTATGGAAACCAGTATGGAGGTCCCTCAAAAACATAAAAATAGAACTACCATAGGATCCAGCAGTTCCACTTCTGGATATATATCCCAAAGAAATGAAATCAGTATCTCAAAAAGATATCTGCACCCCCATGTTCACTGCAGCACCACTCACAATAGCCAAGGTATGGAAACAACCCAAGTGTCCACCAGCAGATGGAATCGTGCCATTCGTGACAATGTAGATGGACCTGAAGGACATATAGTAAATGAAATAAGCCAAAACAGAAAGACATGAATCAAACAGTAGGAGGAATCTTAAAAAGTTAAACTCATTGCAGCAGAGAGTGAAATAGTGGTGTCAAGGTGGCTTGGGTGTGGGAAACATGGAGACGTGTTTGTTGAAGGGTGCAAAGTTTGTTATGCCAGACGAAAAAGTTCTGAAGCACTAATATACAGGATGATGACTATAGTTAATAGTACTGCATACTTGAAATTTGCTGAGAGTAGATCTTTAGTGTTTTTATTACACACACACACAAAATGGTAACTATGTCAGGTAATGGATAGGTTAATTAGCTTTGTTCATCATTTCATAATGTATACATATATCAAAACATTATGTGGTACACCTTAGATGTAGACAGTTTTTATTTGTCAATTCTACACCAATAAAGCTGGAAGCAATGTAAACAAAAGAGATGATGCAGATAGAGCACTTACAGTAGGGAATAGTTTGGATTTAGCACGCAACTAAAATATAAACACATAGGGTATCTGTTCTATTCTCTACTACATCCTCAGTTTGTAGAAATAGGCACATAACAAAGTTTTATCGATTGAATTAACAATAATGTTTTGTTCTAGTGCTGATAGTGGCATATTTTATTATTCATTTGTAATTCAACACATTTTTGTAGGCCTGTTGTTTGCCAGGTATGGTGGTATGTGTTGAGAATAAGCAAAGTCTCTGCTCTCGTGGAATTACAATCTAATGAGAGAAAAGACAGGATATTTGAGCACAGATGCTGGTAAGTAGTAAGTTTAGAAGCTTGGGAAAATTCTCCTTTTGCTTCTATTTTCTCAATGAACAGTTGAGAGTGTGGATATATGAGGCTTATTGCAAGTTTGAGACACAGTTCACAGAGCGTTGAATGCAAAAGATGGAAAGAAATATACCATGCAAACCCTTACCAAAAGAAACCTGGCATTGTTATACCCATATAAAACAAACTAGGCTTTCAGAATAGTATTTTTGGAGGTAAAGAAGGAGCAATGGTTAATTTTATATGTTTACTTGGCTAGGCCATGGTACCCAGATATTTGGCCAAACATCAGTCTAGAAGTCACTGTGAAGGCATTTTTAAAAAAATGTTTATGCTTGAGAGAGAGACAGAGACAGAGACAGAGTGAGAGCAGCGGAGGGGCAGAGAGACAGGAACACATAGAATCTGAAGCAGGCTCCAGACTCTGAGCTGTCCACACAGAGCCCAACTTGGGCTCAAACTCAGGAACTGTGAGATCATGACCTGAGCTGAAGTCAGATGCTTAACCAATTGAAGTCAGATGCTTAACCAACTGAGCTACCCAGGCACCCTCCTGTGAAGGCATTTTTTAAGGGGAGATTAATGTTTAAGTCAGTAGACTGAGTAAAGCAGATTACTCTCCATAATGTGAGTGGGCTTCATCCTATCAGTTGAAGGTCTTAAGAGAAAAATATTGAGGTCCTGGAGGTAGAAAGAATTCTGCCTCCAGACTGCCTTTGGACACAGGCTGCAATATCAACACTTCCCTGCATCTCCAGTCTGCCCATCTGCCCTACAGAATTTGGACTTGACAGTTTCCACAATTGCATGAGCCAATTCCTAAACTCTCTGTCTCTCTGTGTCTGTTTCTCTCTGTACACACACACGCACACACGCACACACACACACACACACACCCTATTGATGTTATTGATTCTGTCTCTCTAGACAATCCTCAGTAATATAAAGAGTATTTTTTTTAAATAATGAAGAGATTTTATATTTAAAAAAATGCAGTCTTGAGGCGCCTGGGTCGCTCAGTCAGTAGAGCATCCGACTTCAGCTCAGGTGATGCTTTCACAGTTCGTGAGTTTGAGCCCCATGTCACGCTCTTTGCGAACAGCTCAGAGTCTAGAGTCTGCTTCGGATTCTGTGTCTCCCTCTCTCTCTGCTCCTCCCCAACTTGTGCTCTGTCTCTCTCTCTCTCTGTCTCTCTCTCTCTGTCTCTCTCTCTCTCAAAAATAAACATTAAAAAATTTTTTTTAAATCAGTCTTAAATTTGTATAAACCTAAATAATATAGGTGGTCTGTCTGTAAGTTTTATGTAGTTTTGTGAACATTTGTTGTGGTTCACACTAAAACTATTTTTAAGTATTGATGGTGAAGATATTGTGGTCCCAAGAAATGGTTGATCCCTTCGAGACACGCACTTCAGGGAAGAAGTAAAACACAGAATCAGTCCAGCAAACTCAGGAGGGAAGGGGCTGAGGGAAGAGAGGAGAGGATAGCAGGAGAGGTAGTGAGAATCTCAGACAACAGACCAGTCCATACCCATGCTGCTTAAATTAGGGGCATTATGTTTGAAATATAGTCCATTTTCTACAGCACCCGCAAGAGAGGCAATGATGGCCACTACAATGGATTTTCATAAACTTCATCAAAAAGTGTATGTGGTAACAGAAGAAAAGTCAGGAAATTTCCTCCAAAGCAATGACAGGATCCAAAACATTGAAGCAACAGCGGATTTCAAGACATTTCGGGCAGCTGGGACTCTTCTGAACTCCAAAGGCAAGTCTTGATTATTTAATTCCTCCTCTTAAAGAACACAGTAGATACAAAGTTGCCCTTGTTCTCCAAAGTTGGCTGTTGACTTCACATTCTCATGTGGACCATTCATGAGCATGGCGTCAGCTACTTTCTATGGACCCTCTCAATCCAAAACAACTGACAGAGTCAGGAAAACAGGCAGATCTTGTCAAGTCGTGGGCTGGGCTTATCTCTCCCTCCTCCAATGGCATTTCTTCCATATCATTTTCTATGTATTTATTTCTAGAATGGGCTAAAGGTTGAGTGGACATACATATTCTTTACAATCCAGTAAACTATTGGCATGAAGCACCAATAATATTAAAGTATAATTTTGGATGAAAACACAATGGCTAGGTTGAACACCTTAATAAGGAAAAATTTTAAACTGGGGAAAAGACAGAGAATATTTAAAATCAATGAAGAAAAATTAATTCAAGAATAGATGTTGAGCCTTGGTAGTTGCCTCAAAATAAACAAACAAACAAACAAAAATTAAGGAAAATAGAAAGCCTTGAAGCTCACTTCACTTCACATGCATACACACACACACACACACACACACACACACACACACACACATCTAAATTAAAGATTTAAAGAGAAAAGCAATTTGAGAGAAGCTAAAGAAAATATGAGATAAAATGTTATCATTTTAGAATGCTATGGATTTTTAAGCAGGACACATGACACAGAATCCATAAAAATGTTTTGTTACACTTACTACATGCTATTTTAAAAATTCTGAATGGCAAAAAAATTAAAAAGCCCATACAGTCAAAGGATAATAATAAACATTTTAAAAAGATGCATGTAGGGGCGCCTGGGTGGCGCAGTCGGTTAAGCGTCCGACTTCAGCCAGGTCACGATCTCGCAGTCCGTGAGTTCGAGCCCCGCGTCAGGCTCTGGGCTGATGGCTCAGAGCCTGGAGCCTGTTTCCGATTCTGTGTCTCCCTCTCTCTGCCCATCCCCCGTTCATGCTCTGTCTCTCTCTGTCCCAAAAATAAATAAACGTTGGAAAAAAAAAATTAAAAAAAAAAAAAAAGATGCATGTATATGACACCCATATTAAAATTTTCTAAACAGACAATGTTCCTTAAAATCTGTATATTTAAAAGACAGTAACATAGTAGGAAATGGATGGAGATAGAGAGACAGAGAATTTATAGAGAAAACATGTAATCAGCTTTGAAATATATGAAATGAAGCTCCATTTCCTTCATAATTAAAGAAACTGTTAATAATAAAAGAAATGTAACTGACAAGCAAAGCTCAAAAACCTCAGTTATACACAAGGTGTGGGGGAAATAGGTATTCTGCCCAATCACCGCTATTAGTGGTATATCTTACTAAAATTTACCTAGAAGACAATTTGAGTGAAACCTATAGACTAATATGAGTATGTCCCTTTCTTTCTTTAAATTTTTTTAAGTTTATTTACATATTTTGAAAGAGAGAGCATGAGCAGGGGAGGGGGAGAGAGAGAGTCTCAAGCAGGCTTTGCAGTGTCAGTGCAGAGCCCCACGCAGGACCCAAACTCATGAACCATGAGATCATGACCTGAGCCAAAATCAGGAGTCGGACACTTAACCGACTGAGCCACCCAGGTGCCTGGAGTATGTTCCTTTATTGAACAATGTTTTCTCTTCCCTGAAGTGAATAATTAATTATGATATTTTTCTATTTTAATTGTTTTGGCTTCCTTTTTGAGGTGCTGTTCCTCAGTTCATAATGACTAACTTCCATTCATCTGCAGGGTTTGAGAAGCGATCCTTGCTTGTAGATAAGCTCAGGTAAAGAACGTGGGCTGCCCACTACTTACATATTTTCTATTCAGTCCTCCTAGTATCCTCCAAACTTCCCCCAAACACACACACACACACACACACACACACACACACACACACACACACGACACTATCTCAACTACTAAAATACAATAGGTGCTTCTTTTTCCTAACCCTTTGCTGAGGGAACAGCACGCACTAAGTCACTTCACCGCTCTGCCTCCTCGGTTTCTTCTTTATTCGGCCAGCTGAGCGAGTTCGCACAGCTCCATATGTTGCTCACCCTTGAAAATTTTTCTGACATTACTATCTGCTGTCATCTGCTTTTTCCATTCTCTTTGGGGTTTATATATTTCACAATCTCTTTACTCGCTTTTTAATAGGGCTTCAAAGGGTACAGAGAGGAATATGTATGCTGCATCTTTCATTGGCCCTACAAAACCACCCCTCACTCAAGTCCTTCTTGTTAGAGAGCCAACGGATCTGTGTATTGGCCAAGAATAAAAGGAAGGACACAGGTGCATCATTTCCTCAATTATGTGGCTGCCCCCTCCCTTCATTTTGAATATCAGCCTGTGTCTACCATCTGTCTTACTAGAAAAGAAACCAGGACAAAAGTCCTTTGTCTCTCTTTTCATTGCTCACTTACATATGTTCTCCTCCTGTCTTCCCTCCCCTTCTTTCTCTAACCAAACCTGGTTTTGGGCTGCAGCTCTCCCATCACCTCTCCTGCCCATCCTCTGTCAGGAAGACATGGGACGGACACCACCTTCTCGGGCACACACTGGCTCTCTCAATGTGTCATTGGACACAGCAATACCCACCAGGGGGGCCTCAGCAGCTTGTGGGGCTGGACTTTCACTGCAGGGTGAGCAAGACACCACTTCAATGTTATGTGGTTTCACCTTGAAATTACTTAGGTCCTGACTGAGGGACTACTGGAATTTCTCATTGCACTAATGAACAGCTGGGTTTGGGGGATGTTCCTTCTGGTTCCCATGCTCTAGCCATTTGTATGACTTTGTATCAAGCAGACACTGAGGGGCAAACCATCATACACTGTGCTGGAACCAGAGTAGATCAGAGACATTCAGCATCTAGGCCCCTGTTCTGCTCAGAGTTTGTGTTCAGCTCCCCCTGCAGTCCCTGTCACTGTGTCACTCGCAGCACAGTAGTACACAGCCGAATCTGACGCTTGCACTGAGGACTTCTCCAAGTGGAAGGATTTGGATTTGCTATCGTAGGTGGCTTCAAAACCTTTGTGACTTCCCGTCTCCTTGTCCCTCAAGGCTTTCAGAAGGAGCTGTGGACTTTCTCTGGGATATTGGACATACCAGAATAGAGTGGGGGTCCATGTTGTTGAATAAGTACAGTTTATAGTCAAGGACTTCCTTTCAGGAATGGTCACTGGGCCTTCCATCTGGGTCACTGAGTCTCCATGGGTTTGTCCTGGGGAAAAAGAAAAGAGACCTGTGTTACCTTGGGCATAAATCTCCTGGATAAAATTATAGTTACAGGTTTTGCTATCACAATAGATGAAACAATCCAAATACGAAGAGGCATTTTACTTACCAAGCATCAAGAGTACCACAGTCACGAAGCCTGGAGAAGAGTTCATCTCTAGAATGTCACGTAGATAATGTGCTTCATTCGTAGCAGGAGGAAGCATTGGAGAGACAGAGCAATGATCAGTGGAAGCCCACATTTCTCAGGAAAGGTGTTTGTGTTAGGAAGCTGCACCCCCTGCTGGACAGGGACTGAAAAAGAGTGCATGGTGCCAGAGTCCTCCCAGAGTCAGCAAGATGTCTTTGTCCCTGACTTTATGAGGCGCGTGGCAGTCTTCAGGTGGCACTTGGAAATCTGAACAGCAGCAATCCTGACCTCCCAGGTCTACTTTCTTCTTAGGACACTACCTGATGTGGAAGTTCTTTAACAGAACATCCCAGCGCGTTTCTGTAGCTGAGAGGATAACAGTCTCTAAAGCATTAAATACATAAATACGTAAATACTTTATGCTTTCACGTATCCATTGTGAGCCAGTCTAAAATCTACTGACTCCCAGGAAATAGTTGGGGTTGAATATAGAGAAAGTAATAAGAAGAGAAGTTACTGAGTTATTCTGTGTTTTTCAGCAATGTACCCCAATATTTAGAACACTGACTATTCTTTTTTAAGCACTTACTGAATATTTCTTAAACAAAAATAATTAACATGTGGAGTTTAATTAAAACACAGTGTTTACTTGGTCCTAAAATATTACCAATGTAAGGAATACTATCTTTTCAATAAAAGTTTTTCAAAAGAAAAGTCACACTATTTTATAGTCAAATATTTTAGTAGTCAAATATAATTGATTTTCTAAATCATTAAAAAGTGAAAAATATGAGTTCTACACAGAAGAAACATCATAAATGAAGTTGTTGAATCCCTACAGAATGCTCTGAGATTCTTATCTTATTCCCTCACTGTTTTGTTGACTCTTATATGTGTAAGGTGACTCTTTTATGTGAATTAGGCAACAAATACTAATGCTATACTCTTAAGAGGGTTTAACCTGAAGGCTGCTTTTCTATTATTATTTTAGAGAGAGTGTGTGAGTCGGGGAGAGGGGCAGAAGTAGAGAAAGAGAATCTTAAGCAGACTCTGATATGGTACTCGATTCCACAACACTGGGATCACAACCTGCACTGAAATCAAGAGTCAGACGCTCAACCAACTGAGCCATGCAGGTGCCCCAAGGATGGTTTCTAATACCATCTATTTGTCACATTTTGTTGCCAAGCTTTAATCAAATATTTTTTCCCCACAAGGTGAGGAATCAGGATTATCAGGATAAAGTTTTGTAGATGGACACATCTGTAACTCTGTAAACTTTTATCTCTAGACACATAGACGGAAGCTTAGCTCAGGCTGTTCCCTGGAGGCCACTCTCCACGGATTCACATCAAGGAGCTTCATGAGTCCAGAGACTACATGGGAATGTTTTCCCAGATGCAGAGGGAAGTAAGAAATTCAGGCCTGGGTACTTTTTGTGTTCACACATCCCTTTTCTTCTCCTCCACCTTCCAAATCACATTGTCAGAACCTGCCTCAAAACTCTGCTAGAAGGGGTTCAGGACAAGCAGCATTAATTCCTCTATTCAGATATAGAGGAAGATTGCCAGATAGGTTGGGATGATGCTGGCTTCAAAATAAGCAGTATACCACATGGATTCAGAAAGCCATCATCCATAACTTTTTTAAAAAAACATAGTTTTAGGCCAGTGAAAACCTACAGGAGAAATATTTTGTATTTGGGGTCACACAAGAAGACTTGCACAACATGGAGGGAAGATACATAGTACATTTGCATCTTTATGGCTTTATTAAGGTGTAATTTTCATAAAAATAAACTGTACAAATTTAAAGTAAACAATTCTATAAGATTTGGCAAATGTATGTATTTGTGAAGCCATGACCACAATCGAGGTAATGAACATATGCATCACCTCAAAAGTTGCCTCATGAACCTTTGTAATCCTTCTTTCAACCCTCTCCCTCCTGCCTCCAGGCAACACTTCTGTCATGAATTAGTTGGCATATTTTATAATTTTGTATGATGGAATCACATGTACTCTTTTGTCTGGCTTCTTCTCAGCATAATTATCTTGAGATTCTCCCATGGTTATAATTATCAAGAGTTTGTTGCTTTTTGTTGCTGTGTAGTATCCCATCATAGGCCTATAAAACAATTTGTCTATTCACCTGCTGATGACCATAAGATTAGCCCCAGTGGGGCTATTACAAATAAAGCTGCTATGAACATTTGTGTAAAAGAATTTTTTTTAATTTTATATTTTATTTTTTAAAATTACATCCAAATTGGTTAGCATATAGTGCAACAATGATTTCAGGAGGAGATTCCTTAATGCCCCTGACCCATTTAGCCCATCCCCCCTCCCACAACCCCTTCAGTAACCTTCAGTTTGTTCTCCATATTTATGAGTCACTTCTGTTTGTCCCCCTCCCTGTTTTTATATTATTTTTGTTTCCCTTCCCTTATGTTCATCTGTTTTGTCTCTTAAAGTCCTCATATGAGGGAAGTCATATGATTTTTGTCTTTCTCTGACTGACTAATTTTACTTAGCATAATACCCTCCAGTTCCATCCATGTAGTTGCAAATGGCAAGATTTCATTCATTTGATTGCCGAGTAGTACTCCATTGTATATATATATACCACATCTTCTTTAGCCATTCCTCCATCGATGGACATTTGGGCTCTTTCCATACTTTGGCTTTTGTTGATAGTGCTGCTATAAACAAGGGAGTGTCCCTTTTAAACAGCACACCTGTATCCTGTGGATAAATGCCTAGTAGTGCAATTGCTGGGTCATAGGGTAGTTCTATTTTTAGTTTTTTTGAGGAACCTCCATACTGTTTTCCAGAGTGGCTGCACTAGCTTGCCTTCCCACCAACAATGCAAAAGAGATCCTCTTTCTCCATATCCTCGCCAACATCTGTTGTTGCCTGAGCTGTTAATGTTAGCCATTCTGACAGGTGTAAAGTGGCATCTTATTGTGGTTTTGATTTGCATTTCCCTGATGATGAGTGATGTGGAGCATTTTTTCATGTGTCGGTTGGCCATCTGGATGTCTTCTTTGGAGAAGTATCTATTCATGTCTTTTGCCCATTTCTTCACTGGATTATTTGTTTTTTGGGTGTTGAGTTTGATAAGTTCTTTATAGATTTTGGATACCAACCCTTTATCGGATATGTCGTTTGCAAATGTCTTCTCCCATTCTGCCAGTTGCCTTTTAGTTTTGCTGATTGTTTCCTTCACTGTGCAGAAGCTTTTTATTTTGATGAGGTCCCAGTAGTTCATTTTTGCTTTTGTTTCCCTTGCCTCAGGAGACATGTTGAGTAACAACTTGCTGTGGCCAAGGTCAAAGAGGTTTTTGCCTGCTTTCTCCTTGAGGATTTTGATGGTTTCCTGTCTTACATTTAGGTATTTCATCCATTTTGAGTTTATTTTTGTGTCTGGTGTAAGAAAGTGGTCCAGGTTCATTCTTCTGCATGTCACTGTCCAGTTTTCCCACACCAGGCTGAAGAGACTGTCTTTATTCCATTGGATATTCTTTCCTGCTTTGTCAAAGATTGGTTGGCCATATGTTTGCAGGTCAATTTCTAGGTTCTCTGTTCTGTTCCATTGATCTGAGTGTCTGTTCTTGTGCCTGTACCATACTGTCTTGATGATTACAACTTTGTAGTATAGCTTGAATTCTGGGATTGTGATGCCTCCCGCTTTGGTTTTCTTTTTCAAGATTGCTTTGGCTATTTGGGATCTTTTTTGGTTCCATGCAAATTTTAGGATTATTTGTTCTAGTTCTGTGAAGAATGCTGGTGTTATTTTGATAGGATTGCATTGAATATGTAGATTGCTTTGGGTAGTATCGACATTTTAACAATATTTGTTCTTCCTATCCAGGAGCATGGAATCCTTTTCCATTTCTTTGTGTCTTCTTCAATTTCTTTCATCAGCTTTCTATAGTTTTCAGTGTATAGATATTTCACCTCTTTGGTTAGATTTATTCCTAGGTATTTTATGGTTGTTTGTGCAACTGTAAATGGGATCGATTCCTTGATTTCTCTTTCTTTCGCTTCATTGTTGATGTATAGGAATACCACCAATTTCTGTGCATTGATTTTATATCCTCCAACTTTGCTGAATTCATGAATCAATTCTAGCAGTTTTTCAGTGGAATCTTCAGGGTTATCCATGTAGCATATCATGACATCTGCAAAGAGTGAAAGTTTGACCTCTTCCTCACTGATCTGGATGCCTTTTATTTCTTTGTGTTGTCTGATTGCAGAGGCTAAGACTTCCAATACTATGTTGAGTAACAGTGGCAAGAGTAGGGGAAAGCTCTCAGTTTTTCCCCATTGAGGATGATATTAGCATTGGGTTGTTCATATACTGCTTTTATGATCTTGAGGTATGCTCCTTGTATCCCTACTTTCTTGACGGTTTTATCAAGAAAGGATTCTGTATTTTGTCAAATGCTTTCTCTGCATCTATTGAGAGGATCAGGTGGTTCTTGTCCTTTCTTTTATTCATGTGATGAATCATGTTAATTGTTTTGCGGATATTGAACCAGCCCTGCATCCCAGGTATAAATCCCGCTTGGTCGTGGTGAATAATTTTTTTAATGTATTGTTGGATCTGGTTGGCTAATATCTTGTTGAGGATTTTTGTATCCATGTTCATCAGGGAAATTGGTCTATGGTTCTCCTTTTTAGTGGGGTCTCTGTCTGGTTTTGGAATCAAGGTAATGCTGGCTTCACAGAAAGAGTTTGGAAGCTTTCCTTGCATTTCTATTTTTTGGAACAGCTTCAAGAGAATAGGTGTTAACTCTTCCTTAAATGTTTGGTAGAATTCCCCTGGAAAGCCATCTGGCCCTGGACTCGTTTTTTCGGAGATTTTTGATTACTAATTTTATTTCTTTACTGGTTATGGGTCTGTTTAAATTTTCTATTTCTTCCTGTTTCAGTTTTGGTAGTGTATATGTTTCTTGGAATTTGTCCATTTCTTCCAGATTGCCCGTTTTATTGGCATATAATTGCTCATAATATTCTCTTATTATTGTTTTTGTTTCTGTTGTGTTGGTTGTGATCAGTCCTCTTTCATTCTTGATTTTATTTGGGTCTTTTCCTTTTTCTTCTTGACCAAACTGGCTACTGGTTTATCAATTTTGTTAATTCTTTCCAAGAACCAGCTTCTGGTTTCATTGATCTGTTCTACTGGTTTTTTGTTTTTTGTTTTTTTTTTTGTTTTTTTTTTTGGTTTCAATAGCATTAATTTCTGCTCTAATCTTTATTATTTCCTGTCTTCTGCTGGTTTTGGGTTTTATTTGCTGTTCTTTTTCCAGCTCCTTAAGGTGTAAGGTTGGGTTGTGTATCTGAGATCTTTCTTCCTTCTTTAGGAAGGCCTGGATTGCTGTATACTTTCCTCTTATGACTACCTTTGCTGCATCCCAGAGGTTTTGAGTTGTGGTATCATTTTCATTGACTTCCGTATGCTTTTTAATTTCCTCTTTAACAGCTTGGTTAGCCCATTCATTCTTTAGCAGGATGTTCTTCAGTCTCCAAGTATTTGTTTCCTTTCCAAATTTTTCTTGTGGTTGATTTCGAGTTTCATAGCATTGTGGTCTGAAAATATGTATGTATGATCTTGATCTTTTTGTACTTACTTAGGGCTGATTTGTGTCCTAGTATATGGTCTAATCTGGAGAACGTTCCATGTGCACTGGAGAAGAATATACATTCTGCTGCTTTAGGTTGAAATGCTCTGAATATATCTGTTAAGTCCATCTGATCCAATGTGTCATTCAAAGCCATCGTTTCCTTGTTGATTTTTTATTAGATGATCTGTCCATTGTTGTGAGTAGGGTGTTGAATTCTCCTACTATTATGGTACTACTATTGACGACTTTATGTTTGTGATTAATCGACTTTATATATTTGGGTGCTCTCACATTGGAGCATAAATATTTACAATTATTAGGTCTTCTTGGTGGATAGACCCCTTGATTATGATATAATGCCCTTCTACATCTCTTGATACAGTCTTTATTTTAAAGTCTAGATTGTCTGATATAAGTATGGCTTCTCTGGCTTTCTTTTGTTGACTATTAGCATGATAGATGGTTCCCATCCCCTTATTTTCAATCTGAATGTGTCTTTATGTCTAAAGTGGGTCTCTTGTAAACAGCATATTGATGGATCGTGTTTTCTTATCCACTCTGTTACCCTGTGCCTTTTGATTCGATTGTTGAGTCCATTGACGTTTAGAGCAAGTACTAGAAGATATGAATTTATTACCATTATGTTGCTTGTAGAGTTGGAGTTTCTGGTGGTGTTCTCTGGTCCTTTCTAGTCTTTGTTGCTTTTGGTCTTTTTTTTTTTTTTTTTTTTTTTTTTTTAATCGTTTCTCCCCTCAGAGAGTCCCTCTTAAAATTTCTTGCAGGACTCATTTAGTGGTCACAAACTCCTTTAATTTATGTTTGTCCGGGAAACTTTTTATCTCTCCTTCTATTTTGAATGACAGCCTTGCTGGATAAAGAATTCGTGGCTGCATTTTTTTCTGATTCAGCACATTGTATATATCCTGCCACTCCTTTCTGGCCTGCCAAGTTTTTGTGGATAGGTCTGCTGAACCTTATCTGTCTTCCCTTGTAGGTTAGCGACGTTTTTTTCCCTTGCTGCTTTCATGACTCTCTCCTTGCCTGAGTATTTTGTGAATTTGACTATGATATGCCTTGTTGGTGGCTGGTTTTTGTTGAATCTAATGGGCGTCCTCTGTGCTTCCTGGATTTTGATGTCTGTGTCTTTCCCCAGGTTAGGAAAGTTTTTCACTATGATTTGCTCACATAACCCTTCTACCCCTATTTCTCTCTCTTCCTCTTCTGGGACCCCTATGATTGTGATGTTGTTCCTTTTTAATGAGTCACTGATTTCTCTAATTCTTAAATCATGCTCTTTGGCCTTCATCTACCTCTTTTTTTCTGCTTCATTATTCTCTATAAGTTTGTTCTCTATTATCACTGATTCTCTGTTGTACCTCATCCATCCTTGCCACCACACCATCCATCCTGATTGCATCCCAGTTATAGCATTTTTAATTTCATTCTGGCTATTTTTTATCTCTGAAGAAAGGGATTCTAATCTATTTTCAACTGCAGCTAGTGTTCTTATTATCGTGATTCTAAATTTTGGTTCAGACATCTTGCTTCTATCTGTGTTGGTTAAATCCCTGACTGTCATTTCTTCGTGCTCTTTCTTTTGGGGTGAAATCCTTCGTTTTGTAATTTTGAAGGGAGAAAAGGAATTAATGAGGAAGAAAAATTGAAATTAAAAAGAAAATTAAAATTTTAAAAATATTAAAATTAAAAATTAAACACACACACACACACAAGTCGAATAAATGATGCTAGATCCTAGGTGTGTTTTGGTCTGGGTGTTGAAAGTGGTTTGAGAGATTAGAGGAAAAAAAAGGGGGGGAGAAAAAAAGGAAATCATTTGAGAATTTGAAAAATGAATACACTGAAGTAGACTAAAATGAGATGATGGGGTAAATAGAATTTGAAAAAATATACACAAAAGTAAAGAATATAGTAGAAAAAATTAAAGAAAAATATTTTAATAAAAATTAAAAATAAATATGAATTTTTTTCTTTTTCTGTACTTAAGAAAAAAGAAAAGAAATGAAAAAGAAAAAATATAAAAAATAGAAAAAGAAAGAAAAAAAGAAATCATTTGAAAATTTGAAAAAGTGAATACACTGTAGTAGACTAAAATAAAATGATGGAAGTAAAACAGAATTTGAAAAAATTTACATTAAACAAAAAATACAGTAATAAAAATTAAATAAAAATATTTTAATAGAAATTGAAAGTATAAGTGAAATTTTTCTCTTTCTGCGTTCAAGAAAAAGAAAAGAAATGAAAAAGAAAAAAGAAAAAGAAAAAAAGGAAATTGTTTGAAAATTTGAAAAGGTGAATACACTGAAGTAGACTAAAATAGAATGATGGAAGTAAGAATTTGAAAAAAAAATACACAAAAGTAAAAAATATAGTAATAAAAATTAGAGAAAAATATTTTTAATAAAAATGAATTTTTTCTTTTTCTGTATTCAAGAAAAAGAAAAGAATTGTAAAAGAGAAAAAGAAAAAAGAAAAAAAAAGAAAGAAAATTGAATAGATGAAACTGCTAACAGATTGAAGTAGGACTGAAATTGCTTCGTTTTCCCCTAGAGGTCAGTCCGTGTAGCTCTTTATAGTCCATAGATAAAGTCGCGGAGAGGTTTGTGTTCTTACGCCAATTTGGCCCAGTTGGGCAGGGCTTGGTGTAATAGCTCTGCTCTCCACTAGATGGCGCTGCTAGCCTACTGGGGTGGGTTGTTGCGGGCTCATCGGTGCGCATGCGCCTGAGCGGTGAAAAATGGCGCCACTCAGCCACCCGGTCTGTTCTCCCGGATCAGCAGTTGTGCACCGGTCCTCCGTCTTCAGCTCTCATCCACTCCCTGTGGATTTTCACTCTCCGTGCTTTTTCACTCTCCGTGACCAGGCCCCAGGCAGTACCTCTCTCCTGAGTTTTGTCTCAGATGCGGCTCTTTTCCCTGGCCCCTTACTTCTGACGGACTGTGGCTTTGACCCGTTCTGCCCCTCTGCAGGAGGGTCTCACCGAGCAATGGCCGAATGAGCAATGGCCGAATGCCGGCTGCACCCAGGAACGCTTGCTGGACCCTGCTGCTGCCAGTGCCCCAAGACTTTGGCCAGGTGCCAGCCTGCCCCAGAAAAAGTTCGTGAGATAGTGTAGCAGCAGCTTTTCAGGGATTATGGAAAATCACAACACACATCTGGTACCAGGCTTCACCCTTAACGACCTTGTTCCAGCACCAGCGAATGTGGCCATTTTCTGGGGTCTGCTGGGACCAGGTGGCTTCAACCGTCTCTACCAAACGTCCTTCCAGCAGTGGAACCGCTTTTCCCGGTGTGGCCCACGAGAACCTCCAGGACCTCACTCTGTTCCTGGGGATTCGCCCTTCCCACCAGAGCACCGCCAGGTAGGGAGCTGCGGAGTTGCAGCCTTTGCGCTCCCCTTGTTTACAGTCTTAATGGCATTTAAACCCTCTCCTTTCTCCTTTCTCCCTTTTTAGTTTAGTCCCTGCGGCTATTTCCAATTTTCCACTTTCTCTCCAGCTGCTTTGGGGAGGGGTGCTTTTCCCGTATTCTCCCCCCATCCCCAGTCTCCGTCCTCTCTCCGCCCGCAAAAGCAGTTCCCTACCTTCCACAGCTTCTCTCTCCCCAAGTTCACCACTACGCGCCATGTACCTGCTGACTTCTGTGGTTCAGGTTGTGCAGATTGTTGTGTTAATCCTCCAATCAGTTTTCTAAGTGTGTAGGATGGTTTAGTGTTGGTCTGGCTGTATTTCACGGGCGTGAGACACCCAAAAAAACTTCCATGCTGTTCCACCATCTTGGTTTCTCCTCATAAAAGATTTTTTTATTGACATATGCTTTCATTTCTCTTGGGTCAATATCTGGGAGTAGAATGGCTGGATCATATGGTAAGTGTATATATGACTTTGTTAAACCAATTTGTTCTTGTAGTTTTTTTTGTAGATTCCCTTGCATTTTCTGCTCAGTTATGCTGTCTGTTAATGAAGATAAGTTCATTTCTTCCTTTCCAAACTGTATGTCTTTTGTTTCTTCCACATGCCTTATTACATTTGCGAACCTCTAATTCAATATTAAATACAAGTGGTGAGAGCCAAACTTTTTCCCTTATTTCCAAAACAAGGAGAAAGCATTTGGCTTTCACCATCAAGTATGACATTTGATGGAGGTATCTTGTTGAACCCCTTTTTTAAGTTGAGGAAATTCCCATCAGTTCCCAATTCACTGGGAGTTTCAATCAGGAATGCATCTAAATTTGGTCAAATGCTTCTTCTGTATTTAATGAGATTACTACCCTCATAAAAAAAGCTTGTCAATCTCTTAGGATACGTTATTGATAAATTGTCACGACAAAATATTAAGGAAAATATTACTCTCCCATTTTGTAAATAGTGGAATGAAGTTCAAAAGTATCAAGAAAGTTCATGGCAGAGCTAACAGTTTTGAACACAGAAGTCTAGCAAAAACGTGTTCAGTGTTTTTGCCACTATACATTGCTTTCAGAGAAATCTGAAAGACTAGAGGGTGGCAAAATGACTTCTTCCCAAACCTTTCAAATATTTGAAGACAGTCTTTAATAAGTTATTTAGGCAAGTGAAACTAATAAATCAAATTAAATAATTGCAGGTTTGGCTCTTTTACCAAAAGAGGAAAGAAAATCTTTTATAAAGGATACTCAAACTGGTGTTCAGGAGCTGACCCCTGTATAGGGGCCTCACCATTCCATTCAGAGCAATTATTAGATACCTGCTTTAAGCAATGCACCGTAGTAGACATGACAAACTCTTCTAGAGTTTTGTGAACCACTGGGATACTGGAGTTTCATTCATGACTAATGATTACTCTCTCTCTGGTCCTTGAAACTTGCTTGTGATAATGCAGTCTAAGGGCATAGTTGTTCCAATTAACCAGTATAAATGTTTCTAAATTTTTTTATTTTTTTATTTTAAATGTTTTTTTTTTTATTTTTGAGAGAGAGAACATGTGGGGGGTGGGTGCAGAGAGAGATAGGGACAGAGGATCCAAAGCAGGCTCCGCACTGACAGCAGAGAGCCCAATGTGGGGCTCGAACTCACGAACTGTGAGATCATGACCTGAGACAAAGTCAGACACTCAAACTGACTGAGCCACCCAGACTCACCATCTCTCAAAAAATTTCAAATAAAATTGCCTTATGATCCAGAAATTCCACTTCTGGTATACATTCAAAAATTGGAAGAATTTCACTATAAACCCCAAACATTGAGACATTTATAAATTCCTGTTTCCACCAAAAGGAAAGTTTTGCTTTGGAAGGCCCAAAGGTGCAGCAAAAGATGGATGTGGATAAAGAAAATGTGGTATGACATACACTGAAATATTATTCAACCTAAAAAAGGATAGAAATTCTGACACGTGTTGCAACATGGGTGAACCTTGAAGACATTATGTAAAATGAAAGTCACATCATGACCAATACTGCATAATTCCACTTCTAGGAGGTGTCCAAAATAGTCAAACTCATGGAAAGAGAAAGTAGAATGGTAGTTCCCAAGGACTGTAGGGATGGAGCTATTGTTTAATGAGTACAAATATTCAGTTTTTCAAGATGAAAAGATTTCTGGAAATGGATAGTGGTGCTTGTTGAACAGCAATGTAAATGTATTTCATACCACTGAATTGTACACTTAAAAATTGTTAAACTGGTAAAAATGTATGTTACAATGGTAAAATTTTATAATTAAAAATTTTTAAAGAGATTCTTGTTAAGATTTCTACCCTACCCATCTGCTTTCCACGCAAATATAAAAGAGTGTTACAATGCAAGACCAATTATCAACCATCCATTACCATTCGAATGTGAAGGCACTGGGGAAATGAGGTTAGAGGTGGAAGGAGGAAAATGGAGAGAAGGAGTGGTGTTGGACTGTGGAACATTGATCAAACAAAGAGGGCTCAGAAGTGTGCAATCTGAGCCATGTGCTGGGAAAAATGCCTTTGAAAAAGTTTTGAAGTAAAGGGTGGGAACAGACAAAGAGGATAATTCACACCCTGCTACTTCACAGGGTCCCCCATAAGAGCCACTAATCATGATCATTTGCAGATAACACTGTTGGGAAGCAGGTAACCCTCCAGAATGCAAATCGAGGACATAAATGCTAGGCGTGTTAATAAGATGGGACGAGCAATAGTACAGACATATGTCACAGAGTAGGCACCTTGGAAAATACATGTAAGTACAGTTGACTCACAGTAAACAAACCTAATTAAACCACGTCATTAAGCAGAATAAACCAGCGTGACATAAAACAAAAAAAGGAAAACCACAGAAACATTCCATGGCCTTCCTTATTCTAAATAATGGCTGCAACATAATATATATTCAAGATATACTTACTGAATAAAATTCACCTGAAAATCCAACAATTCACACACATTTTTACTGATTTTTGAGTCAAATGTTTCCGAATTTACTTAGCCAATTCTCACAGCTGAATCTAATTGCAAAATGGCAAATTGTTTATCGTGGCTTTTCTAGTTTTCAATAAACCCTTTCAACACAAATTTTCAGGGGTAAGGATGTTTTTGATGAATGATAATTCTTATCTAGAGAGGTATTTTCTTAGAGTCAGGTTTTCCCTCTAACCCTCCATCTGAGCTGCCCCAGCCTTAGCCACTTCCTGTGTAGGATGGAATTCCCTGCCTTGATCCCTACAACAGGTGGATGTATCAACAAGAGCTCTGGGGTTTGGGTACACCTCCCTCCAGCATGCCTCTCACTGTGGGCTCCTGAGTGCACAGAAATACACTGCAGAGTCCTCCAGCTGTGAAGCTGAGATGACAAGATGGATGGATTTTCTTGCCTTCTGGAAATTCAATGAGTAGCGACCTTCTGTGGCATTTTGTTGGTTGTGAGAATCTTGACGAACAAGGAAAATCATCTCCCCGCGGCTGGGCTGCTTGTACCACAATAGACTATAATTTGGATCGCTGGTGTCATATGTGCATTCCAGGATGACAGCCTCCTTCTCCTGTACTAACATCGCTGGTGGGGCTTGAGTTACCTTTTGGGAAATACTGGATCCTGAAGAAAAAAACATGGGATCAGAGTTTCAAAGTAAGTCATCTGGCACAAGGAAATTGTGTTTTACACACTATTATCCCTCCCTTCCAAGGTACCCACAAGACACCACTTATGTCCCCTGTTTTTAGGTCATACAGGAGGAACATTACAATGGGGGCCATCCTTACCCAGCCACATTGAAGCCATTACCACCTTCAGAAGGCTGGACAGAAACATGTTTGAGTTTTTCCACTAGATGGGAAATGTCTTCTTCAATTTCAGAGCTCGGCACCGTGAGGGGAGCCTGCCAGGGTGAAGGAAGGATGGCTGGGTATGTGCTGCTGTTGCCCCAGAACAGGAAATAGAGGTTTCCTGTAGCAAGTTGTGTGGGTCATGTCACACTTCTCTCTGTACCAGCTGAGAGTCTCATTATCCAGACTTCTTTTTGCATTCAGTGACTCTAATGTGTAAAGTCACATCTGAAAATGAATGAGTAAAATTTTATATTGAAATGAGGATTGGTGGTTTAACTATAATATGTTCATTCATTGCCTCTGTGATGAAAGTGGGTGGGAGGCACTTACTTAAAAATATGACAACTAAGGGTCACTTTGGGAACGCATATACTAAAATTAGAATAATACAGAGAAAATTAGCATGGCCTGTGTGCAAGAATGATGTGAAAATTCATGAAGTATTCTATATTTTTAAAAATACTACATGTAATGTATTATGGAAACAGCATAAGATATAAGAATCATGAAAAAAGATGTAAGAATCGTGTATGCTCACACTATGTTATTTCACGTAAGATAGAAATAAATCACTTTATGATAAGAAGGCAAAATGTTTAGACTAACTGTAGCTCTTTCAATCTACCTATTAGTATGCCAGTATTCTTCCTCACTGTCAATGTCTGTTCAGATGCCTTTCTTGGGGCCAAAGGCTGAAAAATCTAATCACTTTTTGCTGAAAGGTTTAGACTGAAGCCCTCAGATAATAGATCCTGTCACTGAGGTCTCCTTCTTACATTGTTTAGTTTCAACAGCTCAGCTCTGTTTCAGAAAGGCCAGAATAGACATCAGAGTTTGTTCATTAATTATCAAATATTTAAATTTATATTTTTCCCATTACCTCAGTTGAACCACAGTAAGCCCCTGTACTTTGTATGCTCAGTTCTGAAAAGAATATACCCTAGGTGACACCATACACCTCCACAAGACTATTGACCATACGATGATTGATTGTGATAAGACTTTCTCTGTGTGCACAGATTAAAAGTAAGGTTGTGTCCTAAGGATATTTTTCAACATCACGGCAAACAGCAAAGATCCATTGCCTCTTACTGTTGACTTCCTGATACAGTAGCAAAGACTTAACATCCTTGTCTCAAAATCATTATAGCTTCAGCTAAATTGGTCGAAGCATCTTCAGAATTTGTACTGCAGTCTCCATGAAATATGATAGAACCACATAGAGTACAACTGTCAGGCTCTCTAAGTGATAGACTATAACTCTCTATAAACACCTAATGTTTTTCTACCACTGGCAGAGTAAATGTGAAATATTATTAATTTCTACTCCTATTACTCAACTCTAACACATTTCTCAATGAAGGGAGCCTCATGATTGCACTTATGTCATTCAAGAAGTGTCCATATCCAGGATAAATGTGTCAGACACTCTGAGACCAGATTCTGAATTAATAGAATTTTAATAATCTTATCTTAAACATTGAAAGAGACAATACCAGACTGGTCATGCAATTACCACTCCAGAATCCTTTATAAAGTTCAATCACTTAGCAGAAGCAACATTAATTCAAGTGGCTGAACTAATGGATATCTTTTGGGCATGTCAATTTCCAAAAAAAAAATTATGTAGTCAGTGTCAGTCAATATGCTTTTAAAGTATTCACACCTTCCAAACACTATAAAGACAATGAGATTCCTTAACTTTCTTTTATTGACCCTTTCACATAGCTCATGTATCTTATAAGAAAGGAACAGCAAATACATGAATTATTGATGTCTTCGTGTTGTTAAAAAGAAATTTTATCATAATGACGAAAGATCACGATACAAAAGACACTGTAGAAGCTAGGGAAAAATGCCTGAGCAGGCCATCATGCTACACATACGTTTCCAACTAAGGTCCTTACGTGAGCACCTCTTTTTTTTTTTAATTTTTTAATGTCTATTTATTTTTGAGACAGAGAGAGATACAGCATGAACGGGGAAGGGTCAGAGAGAGAGGGAGACAGGATCTGAAACAGGCTCCAGGCTCTGAGCTGTCAGCACAGAGCCTGACGTGGGGCTCGAACTCACAGACCATGAGATCATGACCTGAGCCGAAGTCGGACGCTTAACCGACTGAGCCACCAAGGCACCCCGAGCACCTCTTAAAAAACATAAAGACCAATCCATGGAAAAGTTTAATAATTCCAATTTGGTTGCAGAATATTTGGCACTAAGCTTGATAACAAGTCCCACATCAGGTGAGCTTGGGCCCCGCTTCTGGTAAAACACAAGTCCTGGGTGAGCCCTGCTTTCTCTCTCTCTCTCCCTCCCTCTCCTTCTTTCTCTCTACCCCCCTTCCCAACTTGCACCCTCTCTCTCTGCCCCTTGCTCACTTGCACCCTCTCTCTCCCTAAAAAAAAAAAAGGCTATGGTTAGTAATGTTTAATTCAATCAAATGTGAAGTTGACTCAGAGAGGTTTGGAACAAGTTGTCTCTACATTACCCATTAGTCCAAATGCCTTTGTGTGCACTGCACTAACGAGGTGGCTAATAAGTGCATATAAAATGTTTCCCATATGCCTCAGAAAGAACGGTTTTAATTATAATGATAACACAAAATTACAAGTCCAAGAATACATTTAATTATCTTAAAACCACAGAGCTTTATTAAGAAAGGAAGACATATAAATGGAAAGAAACAGAATGCTCTGAAACAAATAATCAGATATACGCATTAAGGACTTTTATTTTTCACAATCAATTTATACATTTAATTCCATCATAAAAATTAGATTAAAAGTATGTTTAAGTAGCAGAATTCATCTTTCCTTCTTTCTTTAAAAAACATCTACGGATAGCCCATTATATGAAAAAGTTTGTGCTAGGTACTGCGAATACAGCAGTGAATGAAATACAAAATTCTTCTAAATTCTATGAGAGAGTAATTGTGAACAGATGCTTAGAGAATTTTGTAAATGAGAATAGATTTCTGAGTTTTATCTTAAGTTCATATTGTCAAGTCATTCCCTATCTTAATTTCTCTCAAACACACAAATAATAGACACCATCACTGGGCTCTAAAGGAAAACCCATGCCACATTTTCTGAAAGAGAAAGTGATCAAATCACATATATGGCTGTCAAATTTTGTCCCAAATACAGAGGAAGAAAATTAGTATGAAACTGTACTTAATTAAAATATTTCACAGAGCTATGGTAAAGCAGATGTTAAATAAAACATTAAAAATAAAATAAAGTAGATGTTAGAGGTGAAAACATGATGGAAGGAATGCTCAAATCAAATTATATTAAGTGAAAAAATCATGTTCCTAATCAGAATACGATTTTTTAAGACTAAAATGAATATTAGCAATAATATCCGATTATAGAAGTATGACTTTCATATTTTTCACTTTATGTATTTCTATATTTGACATGTAATGTTGTAAAATCAGAAAAATAATAAATGCTGCTTGGAAACACAACATTTAAATGCCCATCTCATCCATAGTAAGGACTGAAATATTAGTACTAAGGGGTTATTTATGGGAAAGGCATCTGAATAGCATATGTAAACTCACATTTAAAGCCTGAATTTCAAAATAAAACCTTACTAACTCCCTTCAAGAATTCCATTGAGCAGCAATCATCCAAGAAAATGTTCTAACCCTGTCTGGGTCATCTCGATCCCAGTTGTCTTCAGTTATGCTTTAATGTCTAACACATTAGCTTCCGCCTACAGACAAACAATAGCACAAACGATCTACTTGAAGTTCTGTGTCAAAGGACAGGGGTTGCCCAGTCACAGGTTTGGGTGCAGGCAGCAGGTGTCTGGGACGCAATGTGCACTTGCTGCACAGAAGTAGACAGCTGAGTCTGCAGGCTGGGTGGCTGCGATGTGCAGGGACAGATGCTTGGCCGTCTTATTCAGTAACACAGTGAGTCTTTGGTCTTCTTTTTTGGCCACACTTGAACGAATGTCTATAATGAGCTGGGGACCTTTTCCAAGTTCTTGCTTATACCAAGGGAAGTAGTCTGAGGCACTGTCTGAGTAACTACAGGTGATAACAGAGCTGTTTCCCTCCTGGACACTCAGGGTGGAAGGACTCTGCTCCACATTCTCTCCTCGGCTGAGCCCTGTGCAGAAAGAAAAGGTCAGAGAAAGGAGAGCAGTTCTCGCGTTATTATGCTTCAGAATTCCCCTTTTCTCCACTACCTGGAGGAAACCTGAGTAAACTCAGTCTTGACTTCTCAAGACTATCCACTAATTACTCTGTTTCTCATAAACACTCAACTCACAGTGCAGTGGCAGCCACAAGAGCGTGATGAAAGCCCCCTCGGATGTCCTCATGGTTCCTCCCAATTACAATTACAATCACTTTCCGACTTGCCACCTCCAGCCAGCACAGCTACTTCTAGTACCGGCCCGCCCTTCTTTCCTGCATCAGTCAGAGTGGTTTCCCACGTGTCCACCAGCCAATAAGAAGACGACTGTGCTTCTGCCAGACCTACTCATGCAGATGCTCTACCATGGACCCTCCGCCTGGTCTGCAGCAGCTCAGGTGCACCCTCCTGTGGTCACGTCTGTACTGAACTCACTGGGGAAAACCTTCTTCCCCTACCCCGAGCCTCTGAGGGACTCAGACGCATAATGGCAGCAATACGTCAAACAAATGACATCCTAGACCAGAGACTAGATGCACAGGAAGAATGTAAACATTAAGATTTATATCTCTGCACACTACTGAGTCACTGTTAAGTTCAAAAGAGTAGATCCTGTTGCCGTTTATTCAATGATGGGCCTCGTGTACATGTTTGAACCGAGGAAGGAATCATGATTCACTGTCTTAAACAAAGAACATAGAAAACCTTCCCTTTCTGCCAAATCTACCAGCCTCATTTGTCTGTTATGGAGAAAAACTTTCCTAAAAGGAACATGCAAGCCAAAGATTGGAGTAAAAGAGAGAATATCATTTGATATTTCAAATAAGATAACTTTTATCTCAGTCGCTGCTTGTCCGAGCTGTCTGGCCCATGACCTTGCTACTCCCAGAGGACTGACAGTACCAACAGTCAGATGTGGAATCTTCCCTCAGTAAGATGACTGTGACAAAAAGTAGAAGACCAAATTTCAATCATAAGGGAGCAGGGAGATAACTTCCATCACTTACTTATTAATATTTCAACTATAGGAAACAGTTTGACCAAAGATTAGATTAATTTGCATAAAGAAATCTGACATGCTATTAAGAAATCTATTTGAATGTTATGTGTCTTATATTCTGCAAAGTATTGAAAGACAGACTAGACGTGCTGGGCAAACATCAAGCTGCACGCTCAGAAAATATAACCACATATGACTTTATCCTTGAACTGATTTCATTTTCTCAAATCAAGATAGATGGCATGTCTTAAAATGCAATTACCGACTCATGGACTCAGTAGAATTCCTTCTAAAGTATTAGCCAACTATTGTGTCATCCTTCCCCTTCCTGGTCATCACTGGTTCACATTCCATACTCTGTTATTTTTCTCCTAAACTCCTCTACAGTGTTCTCTCCTCAAATTCATTGATAAAGTTCTCTGGACCTATGAGTTTCCAGAATTATTGCCCTCTGTCTAAACCCTTTCTCATCCATTTGAATGTCTTGGAATTTTCTGATGACCTCTGTGAGAATAAATCCACGGAAGTCTAAATCTTGCATGTGCTCAGGAATAGTACCAACAGGAAACAGGCCCTAAAGAATTGATCAGAAGAAATGGTTTCTGGGAAACTAAGACCACTTCATTTCCAAAAGTGGAAGCTCCTTTCTATGATTCATACTCACTGATCCTCTGAAATGAAAAGAATAAAGCTAATCTTCCTTCCATATCTCCCATCCTTCAGGTTTAAAGACAGCTATGGTGAAGAACATCAACTCAATATGTAAATATATGGGTATATATAAAATGTGCTTTTATGTATGTAAACCTTCTTGATTTGGGGAATCTTTCATTCTCTCACCCATTCCCCATAAAATGAGAATTCTCAAACTCTTCCCTGGTCAAATTTCCCTTTTCTCGGATCTAGACACTGAGGTCAATATAGGCACTTTTGAGGTGTGACACACAGAACTGAATGTGATGTTCTGAATGTGAGCATTCATACGGATAATGTTCTTCCATGTATTGACTATAACACAGATAGATACAGCCATATCTTGGACAAAATTCCCAACTCCATGATTATTTCAGAGAATATTGCTTTACTTCTTGTCAGAGTGTTGGCCTAGAGAACCTTCATCAAACACCTTCATGGACTCCCAGCTCCAGAAGTCTTCCAAATCCAGTGATCTTTTTTTGTAGACAATGTGTGAGTCATGCTCATTATACTCATCCTGACTTCAAGGGATACCCATCTGGGGTAATAAATATATTTGCTCCTTGGGGGAAAGTCCTTAGAAATGCATGTAGGTGTTCAGATGACACTATCACCTTCGGTTCCCTCCTCCAGAAACCAGTGAGTGGAGGATGAGCCTGCAGGTAGAACAACAGTGGCTCAGCCTTAGTCTCCTTTCCTGCCCACGGTGTCAGATATTTACACAAATTACAGCTCTCCATTCAGGCTATCAAACTGTTGGACCATGGCTTTCACAGACCCAAACTACAGAGATCTAAGTGGCTGGACTTGCATTAGATACTTTCTCTTTACCCAGGAGAATGATCATGCAGCAAGGAGGCAGGGGAAGGAAATGAGCAAACTGGTTTCTTTCTCTCCCAGCTCTTTGACTACCTAATTGTTCCATACTGTACCCTTGGATACAGCCTCTGTTTTGTAAAATGAAGTGGACTAAAAAACCCTTTCGAAGGGGCTCTTCCAGCTTTAAATTTGTTTCATACTATATAACACATCAAATATTTATTGAGGACTGGCTGAGAGCAGTGTGGACTTGTGTGAGTGTGGGGTTAAATTGCATGCATTGTGGAACCCCAAGATTATTTCCACAACCGTATGTGATCTCATAGGTCTGAGGTTTCTCCTAACCAACACTGGGACCTCTTCAGAAGCAGAGACACAGTCCCCAGGATGAGATCCTATCTGGGTTTTCATTTCTTCCATGAGATCAATAATGAATCAAGGGGAACTAAATCCATACAAAAATGGAATCAAATGGGACTTTATTCACTGAGTGTAAAGACCATCATAAGCAGTGAGATCCAGGTGGCTCCATGGGTAAGCACGGTGTTCTTCTGGAGACCTATTTCTTATATAAATCTATTACATATCATACATATGTATCATATGAAGAAAAGAAAATCTCTGCAACTGAGAGAGGCTGGAGGATGTGGATGAGCTTACTAACATGGAAAGCAAGAAGCACTTTTTTTTTATTTTTATTTTTTTACATTTATTTTTGAGAAACAGAGTGAGACAAAGCATGAACGGGGGAGGGGCAGAGAGAGTAGGAGACACAGAATCTGAAGCAGGCTCCAGGCTCTGAGCAAGCGGTCAGCACAGAGCCTGATGCGGGGCTCGAACCCACGAACTGTGAGATCATGACCTGAGCCGAAGTCGGACGCTCAACCGACTGAGCCACCCAGGTGCCCCAAGAAGCACTTTTTAAAACAGCCTAACTACTTTCTGGATTCTGGCTTTCTCCTTGAAGATTTAGTATGGAGGTTCAAAATTTCCAGCCAGAGCTGCTTATATAATTTTTAAGATTGATTCAAAAGGAAAATTTGAGATCTTCATTCACACTTGATCTTAGCCAAAAGGCTGAGAAGCATTTAAGATCTTTATTCCAAAAGGAGGCTCATT
Organism: Felis catus; assembly: GCF_018350175.1. Classification (NCBI taxonomy): domain Eukaryota; kingdom Metazoa; phylum Chordata; class Mammalia; order Carnivora; family Felidae; genus Felis; species Felis catus. The sequence goes on along the minus strand of NC_058373.1, from coordinate 72,572,181 downwards.
AGGTAATGTTTCTAGTAGAACCATTTTTCTAAAATGCTTTAACTCTTCATTTCATGTCTCTGAATTTAATTTTTTAAAGCTTTTCATTTTTTTCAGCTATTTTAGGGTTCAATGAAAACTTAGGAAGCACGTACTGAGGTTTCTATTCCACCTTCTGCCCCCACACACGCACGGCCTCTCCCATTATCAACTTCCCCATGGCAGTGGTGTACCTTTCACAATGGATGAACCTATGTTGACACATTGTATCACCCAAAGTCCTCAGTTTACCAGGGGTTCACTCTTGGTGTTACACATTTTATGGTTTTGAACAAATGTACAATGGCATGTATCCACCACTGTAATATCATAGTGAGTAGGTTCACTACACTAAATATTCTCTGTGCTCTGCTCACCCCTCCTGCTCCCCTCAACCCTTGGAAACCACAATCTTTTTTTTTTCAATATATGAAATTTATTGTCAAATTGGTTTCCATACAACACCCAGTGCTCATCCCAAAAGGTGCCCTCCTCAATACCCATCACCCACCCTCCCCTCCCTCCCACCCCCCATCAACCCTCAGTTTGTTCTCAGTTTTTAAGAGTCTCTTATGCTTTGGCTCTCTCCCACTCTAACCTCTTTTTTTTTCCTTCCCCTCCCCCATGGGTTTCTGTTAAGTTTCTCAGGATCCACATAAGAGTGAAACCATATGGTATCTGTCTTTCTCTGTATGGCTTATTTCACTTAGCATCACACTCTCCAGTTCCATCCATGTTGCTACAAAGGGCCATATTTTGTTCTTTCTCATTGCCACGTAGTACTCCATTGTGTCTATAAACCACAATTTCTTTATCCATTCATCAGTTGATGGACATTTAGGCTCTTTCCATATTTTGGCTATTGTTGAGAGTGCTGCTATAAACATTGGGGTACAAGTGCCCCTATGCATCAGTACTCCTATATCCCTTGGATAAATTCCTAGCAGTGCTATTGCTGGGTCATAGGGTAGGTCTATTTTTAATTTTCTGAGGAACCTCCACACTGTTTTCCAGAGTGGCTACACCAATTTGCATTCCCACCAACAGTGCAAGAGGGTTCCCGTTTCTCCACATCCTCTCCAGCATCTATAGTCTCCTGATTTGTTCATTTTGACCACTCTGACGGGCGTGAGGTGATATCTGAGTGTGGTTTTGATTTGTATTTCCCTGATGAGGAGCGACGTTGAGCATCTTTTCATGTGCCTGTTGGCCATCCGGATGTCTTCTTTAGAGAAGTGTCTATTCATGTTTTCTGCCCATTTCTTCACTGGGTTATTTGTTTTTCGGGTGTGGAGTTTGGTGAGCTCTTTATAGATTTTGGATACTAGCCCTTTGTCCGATATGTCGTTTGCAAATATCTTTTCCCATTCCGTTGGTTGCCTTTTAGTTTTGTTGGTTGTTTCCTTTGCTGTGCAGAAGCTTTTTATCTTCATAAGGTCCCAGTAATTCATTTTTGCTTTTAATTCCCTTGCCTTTGGGGATGTGTCAAGTAAGAGATTGCTACGGCTGAGGTCAGAGAGGTCTTTTCCTGCTTTCTCCTCTAAGGTTTTGATGGTTTCCTGTCTCACATTCAGGTACTTTATCCATTTTGAGTTTATTTTTGTGAATGGTGTGAGAAAGTGGTCTAGTTTCAACCTTCTGCATGTTGCTGTCCAGTTCTCCCAGCACCATTTGTTAAAGAGACTGTCTTTTTTCCATTGGATGTTCTTCCCTGCTTTGTCAAAGATTAGTTGGCCATACGTTTGTGGGTCTAGTTCTGGGGTTTCTATTCTATTCCATTGGTCTATGTGTCTATTTTTGTGCCAATACCATGCTGTCTTGATGATGACAGCTTTGTAGTAGAGGCTAAAGTCTGGGATTGTGATGCCTCCTGCTTTGGTCTTCTTCCTCAAAATTACTTTGGCTATTCGGGGACTTTTGTGGTTCCATATGAATTTTAGGATTGCTTGTTCTAGTTTCGAGAAGAATGCTCATGCAATTTTGATTGGGATTGCATTGAATGTGTAGATAGCTTTGGGTAGTATTGACATTTTGACAATATTTATTCTTCCCATCCATGATCAGGGAATGTCTTTCCATTTCCTTATATCTTCTTCAATTACCTTCATAAGCTTTCTATAGTTTTCAGCATACAGATCTTTTACATCTTTGGTTAGATTTATTCCTAGGTATTTAATGCTTCTTGGTGCAATTGTGAATGGGATCAGTTTCTTTGTCTTTCTGTTGCTTCATTGTTAGTGTATAAGAATGCAACTGATTTCTGTACATTGATTTTGTATCCTGCAACTTTGCTGAATTCATGTATCAGTTCTAGCAGACTTTTGGTGGAGTCTATCAGATTTTCCATGTATAGTATCATGTCATCTGCAAAAAGTGAAAGCTTGACTTCATCTTTGCCAATTTGCATGCCTTTGATTTCCTTTTGTTGTCTGATTGCTGATGCTAGAACTTCCAACACTATGTTAAACAATAGCGGTGAGAGTGGGTATCCCTGTTGTGTTCCTGATCTCAGGGAAAAAGCTCTCAGTTTTTCCCCACTGAGGATGATGTTAGCTGGGAAACCACAATCTTTTTACTGTCTCCACAGTTTTGCCTTTTCCAGAATGTCATGTAGTTGGAATCATAACATATGTAGCCTTTTCAGATTGGCTTCTTTCACTTACTAAAATGCATATAAGTTTCCCCTATCTCTTCATGGTTTGATAGCTCTGAATTATATTTTTATAATTTTTAGCACTGAACATATTCCATTGGTTGGATATACCACCATTTATCTACCCATTTGCCTATTCAAAGACGTGATGCTACTTCCAAATTTTGGCCATTATGGATAAAACCGCTATAAAACACCTGCATACAGGTTAGTGTGTGGACATAAGTTTTCAAACTCTTTGGTTAGATAGGAAGGCCATTGCTGGGTCATATGGTAAGAGTATGTTTAGTTGTGTAAGAAACTGCCAAACTGTTTTATTGAAATGGCCATGTATACACTTCCATTTTGTAGTAATTTACCAACAAAATTTACTTTACCCTTTTACAACATGTCAAAGCCGCAGGTAGTCCAAAGCACGCACAGGCACAACAGGTGGTCCCGCCCACTGCCCAGCTCACACACAGCCTGCTGTGACAGAGAACCTGAGCCTGCATGTGTTCGCACGCTGTGTCCTGCTGCCCGTGGACCTCCTCTGTTCGTGCATATGTTCCACCCTCTAACGGGACTTCACTTACAAAACACCAGTACAAAGATAAAATTATTTTAATTTCAAGACAGTGATGGCAGAGCATTAAAACAAGGCCAGGGCTCCTTCTGAGAGTCAAAGTGCTGTGGAATTGCACAGGTCACATGCTCTAGAAGCTGGCTCTGCACCCAGTTTCTGGGAGTCTGTCCATTTACATCCACCATAATTGTCAAGGTTTCCTAGCAATGCCCTTTCATCAACATAAAAAACAGTGCAAGCTGGAATTCAGTTTGTGTTTTAATTATTCCACATGCAAGTTTGAACTTTGAGTTTGGAGTCAGAAGTCTTTGTCTCTGCCTACAACAAAGAAGAGTTTCTTTTAGAGTAGTTCGGGAAGATTTATACTTCATTTCCCTAATGCTGAATGATGCTACAAAATCATGAGTAATACATTCACTCAAAACACAATGAAAAGCAATGGATTTCAATGGAACAGAAGGAAAATTCCATGAGCTCTTCTACCCAAGGTGCTATTTAGAAATGACAATTGGGTACTTTTGTCAGTGATATATATAAACACATTGTAAAAACTGATCATTAGAAATCCTTTTGTGATTCTGAAGACTCTTCTACATCAGGTAACTAGCAGCTAAGCACTCATGTCACCTCAGATGCTCTAATTTAGGAATAATATGACCTCAACCAAGTCACTTTTGCTTTAAAATCCTCACCTTATTCATGCATAAAATAAAAGTACTTATTACAGGGCATTATCTTACCAAAATAGAAAATAATTGTAATAAGTTAAGTAGAGTGGTTGAACTTCAATAAAAATTGTTTTATTATATTTGTATTTCCAGGAGTGTAAAAGCCAAATACAAACTTTAAAAAACATTACACACGTTCTGTTTTATTTTCTTTGAAAAAAAAAAAAAAACCATGTGCAGGTAACTGAAAAATTTAGTCATCTCTTAGTCATATGGCATGGTTGATGACCATATATGTTTTCAAGCCTTTTCCCTCTGAGTAATTTACATATAATTTATATGCTAGCTGCCAGGAGATATGTTTCAACTGGGCATTGGATATTGGCATCTGCCTCAACTACTCCAATGGTTCCATGGTAGAGCTTTGTACCTGGAAAGGGCTTTCTGGGAAGAAAAAGGGCAAGAAAAGCAAAAGTGAAATGACAGCCCTGATGGGTATACTTTTAGGAGGGAAGAAAGTACTGTAACATAAGTATGAAAATGTGCAAAAACTCCTGTGTGGGTAAATAAGTGCCTGCCCCATGAAGAGCTGGGGCCACGAGCCCAGCTGCAGTTTGGGGACAGGCTGCAGAGCAGCAGGGAGCACTGTGCCTCCACCGCACACAGATAGGTGGCTGAGTCTTCCTGCTGGGAAGCCCTGATGTGCAGGCTGCTGTGCCGGTCCTTAGTGTTCACCGTGCAGTTCAACCTCCCATCCTGCTTCATCCCTGAAACTATGTAAAACAGTCGGGTGAGGCCGCCGCCCCTGGGGTTCTGTCGGAACCACTGCACGCTGTTCACCGAGCTGGAAAAATTGCACCTCAGGGTAGAGCTGGCTCCCTCCTGGAGGCTCAGGGCTGCAGGTGTCTGCTCCACGTCTATCCCTCTCACCCCTGCTTGGAAAGACAAAACCAAACACAAAAGAAGTCACTGCAGAGCCACTGAGGCAGTTTTCAAATCCATAAAGTATTCCCGGGAACACCCGCTGAGGGTGTAGACCCTGCAGGAGCTCTGTGCCAGCTCCCCCTCCACTGCGGGCTGTGAACCTCCCTGCCTCCTGTCTGGGACGTCCCCACTCACAGCAAACCTGCAGCCACAGAAGCCCCAGCAGGGCTCCCCGCTGTCTCTTCATGACTCCTTGTCTGGTCGCTGACGTGCCTTCACCCCTACTCTGAAGAGTGTAGAGTCTTGAGTCAGAGAAGTTGTGTTGTCAACAGTCACCACGTCCCTCCAGAATCACTGAGCACCAATCACACCTGAACCCTGTCAGTCCCGGGACTGAGACTCCACCCACAGCGGCCCAAGAGACTGCAGAGCAATCTATCCAAAACTGTGCTTGCCAACAGAGCAGGGAGGTAGGGACGATATTTCCAATATGTGAAGTTATAAGAGGTTTTTTTTCCCTGAAAATACTTTTTGTAAGAAATTTGTGGATTAGAGGAAAGTGGATAATATTTCTGTATAAGTCAGTGTCTCAATGGGTTACACAGAACCTTGAAAAATCACAGGGAAGAGTAACCCATCCCCCAAATTGCATGGTTTGATAGACAATGTGAGAATTCAATTATATAAAAATACTAATAAAGGGATTATATGATAGCGTGTATTGTGGAAGTAAATATAATTTCTTGAAATCAAGAGAGTTCTAGAAACCACGATGGGCAGTCACCATCTGCACAGAAAATGATTCCAAGCAGGATTTAGTTGGTGAATAATAAGATGTTTGTATAATGTCCACTCTGATTTAATATACACCTCTCCGCCTCTCTTGTGCAACCCGTGGACACCCTGCTCACCCACACAGCTGAGTTTTGCTGGTCTACATGCTACTGGTCAAAGTAAATATTGTAGCCTCCCTTTTCTTCCTTATTTTTTTCTCTTCTCTTCATTCTCATTCCTTCCACTCTGAGCAGAGATAAATGAAAAGGTAGGCTGTCTGGGGTATTGAAATAATTTCTAGGTCAGTGGGTTTGTGTGATTTTATTGATAACCATGGAAAACAGGTAATAGGATGTTTTCCATTGAGCTTCCACAGTCACAATGCCCAGAAATATTCTTATCCTGGTACTTGTGCTCAGAGAGTCATCCTCACAGGGTATTTATGGAGATATGGGTTCCACCTTTTTGAAGTTTATGTGGAATGGCAGAACTGGAAACCTGAGATGAATTTTAGGCAAACAATGTCCCCCTTCCCCCCCCCCCCCACCAACCTTTGCTATTTATAATTTGACTGGGTCACATGACTTCTGTTCTCTCTTCAACTGTTCAACTCTTGGACCATCACAAAGTCTTTGCTTCTTACAAAGCCTAGAGTGCCCCCTAGAGGACTGAAACAATCAGCAAAGACCACTTTATACCAAGCAACTTAGCAGACACAGAACCCCCCAGCCCCATTCATTCCATGCTTCCTGATGAAGGAAATGCAGATGGTCAAAATAGAAGGTAACTGCTCAGATTGAATGGGGATTAAAAATGAACCAAATCCCACATGTAAAATGGAATTTCATGGAAATTGATATCAGAAAATATTTTGATAAATCTCAACCTGTGCTGTTTACTTGATTTCTTTAACTTAGTTCAAAATAAATCTACAGGGGCATCTGGATGGCTCAGTTGGTTAACTGCTGGGCTCTTGGTTTCAGCTCAGGTCATGATCTCATGGTTTGTGGGTTTGAGCCCCACCTCAGGCTCTGTGCTGACAGCACAGAGCCTGCTTGGGATTCTCTTTCTCCCTCTGTCTCTGCCACTCCCCTGTGCATGCACTCTCTTGCTCTCTCTCTCTCAAAATAAATAAATAAACTTTAAAAAATTTTTAAATAAACCCATAGAAGAGAGGGGCCAAGATGGCAGAGCAGCATGGAACGTCTCAGCTTTTCTTGTCCCTGAAATGTAGCTAGATCAGCACCAAGCCATATTGCACACCTAGAAGATTGATCTGAGGATTAACACAACAATCTGCATAACTTGACCACAGAACTTGGCAAGTACACAGTACAGACAGGTAAACTTGGAGAGACAGAAGCCACAGAGGGTAGGGAACTGTTTTTGCAGAGAGAGGACAGAGAAAGTGGGGAGAGTACAGGAAAAGCACTCCCCCTGAAGCAGCTGGAGAGAAAGAAAAAGAGTGGAAACACCCAAAGTGACTGAACAAGAAAGGAAGAAAGGAGAAAGGAGATGGTTTCAATACCAATAGGACTCTATAAACAGGGGAGAGCAGTGTCAGAAAGTCCATAGCTCAATACCTGGTGGTACTCTGGTGGGAAAAGTGAATCCCTGGAGCAGGCAGCAAGGTCCGAGGGATCCATTGGCCACACAGGGAGTAGAAGTTCCCCTGCTTGGAGGATATTTGGTAGAGGCTATAGGACCTCCCCACAGGCAAAGGTCCCATCAGACACCAGAGAACAGCCATGTTTGCTGATATTGGAACCAAAGTGCCAGGGTGTGGTGAAACCTGGCACCAGCTGTGTGTTGTGCTTTCCCATAATCTCTGAACTTCTACTCCTGTGTGATCACATGAACTTTTTTTCTGGGGCAAACATGCACCCAGCCACAATCTCTGAACCTCTGCAACAGTGCAACCACACAAACATTCCCAAGGCAAAGCCAGCAACCAGCCATTGCTCCTGGAAACCCTCCCCCAGAGGGTCAGAGCAGGTCCAAGCTGCAGGGCTCTCAGAAATGAGGGGAATGTAAACACAGCCCCATATGAGATATAATTCAGGAGAGAGGTGCAACCTGGCAGACTGCTGGCTTGGACATGAACAGTGTAGAAGAAGGGAGGGGATGGAAGCCAGAGACAAAGGAAGGGTACTTGATTGATGGTCGGTGAGAGCAGAGTTCCAGTGCCATAGACTGGAAGATGGGTGACACCATTTCCACCTCTCCCATGCATGTGCATATATGCGCATGCGAGCCACAGCAATCTACCCCAGTAAGCTAAGCACCACCACCTAGTGGAGAACCCAGCCATTATGTTAACCCCATCCAACCACACCAACCAAGCTCAAGCCCTAGAGAACCACCACAAATCTATCCACAGGCTTAGTGTATGGACTATAAAGTGCTTCATAGTTAGACTTCTAGGGAAACTGGATGTTATTCGGATTTCATTCTGTTCATTGGTCCATCTATTTGGGGTTTTTTGTTTTGTTTTTTGCTTTTGTTTTTTTTGCTTTTTCTTGGATACAGAAAGAGAAAGAATTTATTATTTTCTGCTTTTTAAAGCAATTTGTTTTACTTTTTTATTATATTTTTTAATTTTTTGTATACACACACACACACACACACACACATACATATACCACACACATATACAATGGAATACTACTTGGCAATGAGAAAGAATGAAATTATGCCATTTGCAGCAATGTGGATGGAAATGGAAGGTATTATGCTGAATGAAATAAATCAGTCAGAGAAAGACACATATCATATGTTTTCACTCATATGTGAATCTTGAGAAACTTAACAGAAGACCTTGAGGGGAGGGAAGGGGAAAAAATATTTACAAACAGAGAGGGAGGGAGGCAAACCATAAAAGACTCTTAAATACAGAGAACAAACAGGGTTGATGGGGGTTTGGGGGAGAGGGGAAAATGGGTGATGGGCACTGAGGAGGGCACCTATTGGGATGAGCACTGGGTGTTATATATAAGCAATGAACCACAAGAATCTACCCCCAAAAACAAGAGCACACTTTACACACTATATGTTAGCCAATTTGACAATAAAATATATTTTAAAAATTTGTTTAACTTTTTTACTATGTTTTTTATTTTGTAAATTTTTTATTCTATTTTGCTTTCTTCATTTCATTTTATTGTATTGTATACATCTTTAAATTTTTTTAATTTTTCTTATTTTTTCTTTTCTTTTCCTTTTTTCTCCATTATATCAAGCTTCTTTCAACAGCCAGACCAAAACATACCTAGGATCTAGTTTCCTTTTGTTTGATTTTTTGTGTTGTTTTTAATTTTTTAATTTTAATTTTTTTATTTTATTAATTCTTTGTCTTTCTCCAAAATGACAAAATGAAAGAATTCACTCCAAAAGAAAGAACAGAAAGAAATGACAACCAGTGACTTAATAAACACAGATATCACCAAGATGTCTGAACTAGAATTTAGAATCATGATAAGAATACTAGCTGGGGTTGAAAAAAGCATAGAATCCCTTTCTGCAGAGATAAAAGGAGTACAATCTAGTCAAGACAAAATTAAAAATGCTATAACGGAGATGCAATTTCAAATGGATGACACCATGGCAAAGAAGGATAAGGCAGGGCAGCAAATCTGCAATACAGAAGACAAAATTATGGAGAATAAATGAAGCAAAAAAAAAAAAAAAAGAGGGAAACTAAGGCAAAAAAGCATGATATATAAGAATTAGAGAACTCAGTGACTCATTACAAAGTAATAACATCCGAATCATAGGAGATCCAGAAGATGAAGAGAGAGAAAAAGGGGTAGAAGGGTTTTGTGAGCAAATCATAGCAGAAAACTTTCCTAACCTAGGGAAAGACACAGGCATCAAAATCCAGGAAGCACAGAGAAATCCCAGTAGATTCAACAAAACTGACCACCAATAAGGCATATCATGGTCAAATTCACAAAATACAAAGATAAGGAAAGAATTATGAAAGCAGCAAAGGAAAAAAAAGTCCTTAACATACAAGGGAAGACAGATCAGGTTCACAGCAGACCTATCCACAGAGACTTGGCAGGCCAGAAAGGAGTGGCAGGATATAGTCAATGTGTTGAATCAGAAAAATATGCAGCCAAGGATTCTTTTTTTTTCTTTTTTAATTTTAATGTTTATTTATTTTTGAGAGAGAGAGAAAGAATGTGAGTGGGCAAGGGGCAGAGAGAGAGGGAGACACAGAATCTGAAGCAGTCTCCAAGTTTGAGCTGTCAGCACAGAGCCTTACACAGGGCTCAAACTCATGAACCATGAGATCATGACCTAAGCCGAAGTCAGGCACTTAACCAACTGAGCCACCAATGTGTCCCTACAGCCAAGAATTCTTTATCCAGCAAGGCAGTCATTCAAAATAGGAGAGACAAACAGTTTCCCAGACAAACAAAAATTAAAGGAGTTTGTGACCACTAAACCAGCCCTGCAAGAAATTTGAGGGGGACTCTCTGAGGGGAGAAAACATGAAAAATAAATAAATAAATACCAAAAACAACAAAGACTAGAAAGGAATAGAGAACACCACCAGAAACTCCAACTCTACAGGCAACACAGTGGCAATAAATTCATATCGTTTAGTACTCACTCTAAATGTCAATGGACTAAATGCCCCAATCAGAAGACATAGGATAATATAATGGATAAGAAAACAAGATCCATCTATATGCTGTTTACAAGAGACCCATTTTAGACCCAAAGATACCTTCAGATTGGAAGTAAGGGGATGGAGAACCATCTATCATGCTAATGGTCACCAAAAGGAAGCCAGAGTAGTCATACTTACATCAGACACCCTAGATATTAAAATAAGGACTGTAACAGATGAAGAAGGGTATTATATCACAATTAAGGGGTCTATCCACCAAGAAGATCTAACAATTGTAAACATATGCCCCTAATGTGTAACACCCAAATATATAAATCAATTAATCACAAACATAAAGAAACTCATTGATAATAATACCATAATAGTAGGGACTTCAACATCCCACTTAGAGCAATGGACAGATCATCTAAGCAGAAAATCAACAAGGAAACAATGGCTTTGAATGACATACTAGACCAGATGGACCTAACAGACATATTCAGTACATTTCACCCTAAAGCAACAGAATACACATTCTTCTCAATTGCACAAGGAACATTCTCCAGAATAGATCACATTCTGAGACACAAATTAGCCCTCAACAAGTACAAAAAAGATCAAGATCATACCGTGCATATTTTCAGAGCACAATGCTATGAAACTCGTAATCAACAACAAGAAAAAAATTTGGAACGACAACAAATACTTGGAGATGAAAGAACATCCTACTAAAGAATGAACAGGTTAACCAAGAAGTTAAAGAGGAAATTAAAAAGTACATGGAACCTAATGAAAATGATAATACCACAAGGGAGCCTGGTTGGCTCAGTTGGTTAAGTGTCTGACTTTGGCTCAGGTCATGATCTCACAGCTTGAGATCACAGCTTGTGACTTTGAGCCCCATCAGGCTCTGTTCTGACAGCTCAGAGCCTGGAACCTGCTTCAGATTCTGTGTCTCCCTTTCTCTCAGCCCCTCTCTCTGCTCAAGCTTGCTCTCTCTCTCTCTCTCTCTCTCTCTCTCTCTCCCTCAAAAATAAATAAACATTAAAAATTTTTTTAAATAAATAAAAAAAGAAAATGATAAGACCACAACCACAAACCTCTGGGATACAGCAAAGGCAGTTATAAGAGGGACATATATAGTAATCCAGGCCTTTCTAAAGAAGGAAGAAAGGTCTCAGAAACACAACCTAACCTTACATCTTAAAGAGTTGGAAAAAGAACAGCAAATAAACCCCAAACCAGCAGAAGATGGGAAATAATAAAGATTAGAGCAGATATCAATGATATTGAAATTGCAAAAAACAGTAGAACAGATCCAGGAGTTTGTTCTTTGAAAGAATTAACAAAATTGATAAACCTGTAGCCAGTTTATTCGAAAAGAAAAAAGAAAGTACCCAAATAAATAAAATCAAGAATGAAAGAGGAGAGATCACAACCAATGCCACAGAAATACAAACAATAATAAGGGAATATTATGAGCAATTATATGCCAATAAAATGGGCAATCTGGAAGAAATGAATGAATTCCTAGAAACATATAAACTACCAAAACTGAAACAGGAAGAAATAGAGAATTTGAACAGACCCATAACCAATAAAGACATTGAATTAGTAATCAAAAATATCCCCCCCCCAAAAAAAAACAAGAGTCCAGGGCCAGATGGCTTTCCAAGGGAATTCTACCAAACATTTAAGGAAGAGTTAACACCTATTCTTTAAGCTGCTCCAAAAAATGGAAATGGAAGAAGAACTTCCAAACTCTATGAAGCCAGCATTATCTTGATTCCAAAACCAGAGACCCCACTAAAAAGGAGAACTATAGAACAATTTCCCTGATGAACATGGATGCAAAAATTCTCAACAAGATACTAGCCATCCATATCCAACAATACATTAAAAGAATTATTCACGACAATCAAGTGGGGTTTATACCTGGGATGCAGGGCTGGTTCAATATCCGCAAACAATTAACATGATTCATCACATCAGTAAAAGAAAGGACAAGAACCACATGATCCTCTCAATAGATGCAGAGAAAGCATTTGACAAAATAGAGCATCTTTCTTGATCAAAAACCCTCAAGAAAGTAGGGATAGAAGGATCGTACCTCAAGATCATGAAAGCCATATACAAAAGACCCACCACTAATATCTTCAATGGGGACAAACTGAGAACCTTTCCCCCTAAGGTCAGGAACATGACAGGGATGTCCACTCTAACCACTATTATTCAACATAGTATTGGAAATCCTAACCTCAGCAATCAGACGAAACAGAGAAAGAAAGGGCATCCAAATCAGCCAGGAGGAAGTCAAACATTCACTCTTCTCAGATGACATGATACTCTATCTGGAAAACCCAAAAGATTTCACTAAAAAACTGCTAGAACTGATCCATGAATTCAGCAAAGTTACAGGATATAAAATCAATGCACAGAAATCAGTTGCATTCTCCTATACACCAATAATGAAGCAGCAGGAAGAGAAATCAAGGAATTGATCCTGTTTACAACTGCACCAAAAACCATAAAAAAACAACAACACAGGAATAAACTTAACCAAAGTTGTAAAAAATCTATACACGAAAACAATAGAAAGCTTATGAAAGAAATTGAAGAAGACACAAAAAAGTGGGAAAAAAATCCAAATCCATGCGCATGGACTGGAAGAAGAAATATTGTTAAAATGTCGATACCACCCAAAGCAATCTACATATTCAATGGAATGCCTATCACAATAACACCAGCGTCTTTCACAGAGCTAGAACAAATGATGCTAAAATTTGTGTGGAACCAGTAAAGACCTCAAATAGCCAAAGCAATCCCAAAAAAGAAAACCAAAGCTGGATGCATCACAATTTTGGAAGATGGTAGAAACATCAGTGGTTGTCAGGATTAGAAGGGGGACGGGAAGAATTTTTGTAAGTAAAAGAAAGCTGAACTGATAAGCAAAAATAAAAAACTGTAATAATACACAGGATTTGGATTGGGTGTATTTGGGTGGGAATTTTTCATATGCTCTTTTCCTCAGAAATCAACTTCCAATTTTCTGCTGGCTTAGAAAGTGATCAGTGCTTGTTATAAAGGGCCGTGGAGTGCATGGCTATTCTATTACCTAGGAATTTTCTCACTCCATCCACTTATTTACCTTCCCTATGTGCCAATAACTTCAATACACATATACATACACGTGCGTGTGTATGCAAACACACACATATACCAACGTGGGCAACATCCTCCTCCTCAGTTATTCAAAATACTCAAAAATATGTGGGGTTTCTTTTCCCTCAGCCTTTCCAGAGGGCACAGCACACACAGGTATTTGTACACCAAATGTCGTTTTCTTCTTTATCGAATCTTTCATGAAAGTTTGCATTTCTCCATATACTGCTCATTCTCTAAAATTTGTTGGCCTCACTGTCTGCTGATAGCTTCTTTTCTGTTTCTATTTGGGTTTGTGGGTTTCTACTCTGTAGGATGTTTTTCCTATCATTTGAATAGAGTTTTAGAGAAATCAAGAGATAACTTTGTATTTTTTATCTACCATTGTTTTTTCTAACGATTATATTTTTAGGTAATCTCTACATCCAACATAGGGCTTGAACTGATAACCCCAAGACCAAGAGTCACATGCTCTACCACCTGCACCAACCACGCACCCTTAGTCTACCATGTTTATCCAAATGTCTGAGAAAAATACTTAGTATACAACCTTTTGAATTACTTAAAGTATCTTTTAGCATACATTGATATTTATAGAAGTTGAAAATATAGTAAAACCTTGGATTTCAAACACCTTGTTCTGCAGGTGTTTGGAAGATGAGCAAACATTTCTAATACATTTTAACTTGATAAATGAGTGATGTCTTGCAATATGAGTAGTACCTGATGCTGAACATCACATGATCACAATTGAGCCAATGGTTCTCTCTCTCTTTCGCTGTGGAATTGTGAGTGATGGTCTCCCATGCTCAGATGCCCAGCCTCAGGCTGTGGTGTTTGGCAGAAATCAGTGATTTTTCAGAATGTTGGAAGGTGCCCACAACTGGCACTTGGATATTTTTTTGTCGTTTCAAAGCACCTATGGACAGTGTATGGACACTCTTGCTTTCCCATACAAGAGTGAGCTTAGGAATGCTGTGCTTCACTCTAGGTCAGGCTGCCTGCAGATATAGACCCTTTCCTCTGCTGCCTTATTGCCAGTTACATTAAATACAGTATGTGACAAGAGTTTATTAACACTGTACTGTAGTCAACATCCATGCGCGTGTATACAGTAGCCCCCATGCAGAAACAGGTTGAAAGGAAAGGTGGTAAGAAGAAGGAGATGATTACAGTGGAAGTTGAGAAAGAAGTCATGGAGAAGTACCAATAAGGTATGCGAGTGGCCAAAATTCCAAGGTTTTATGAGAAGTCTACATCTGCATCTCCTCTATAGAGGTGGAGGAGGAGGAAAAGGTGGAGGAATCCCTCACTTCAAATGACATTAGGGAGATGTGTAAAATGTGGGAATAGTGCAAAATTTTGTAGACAGTCACCACCTGAATAACGCTGTAGCAGTGCGAGCAATGAATCCTTTTAACAACAATGCAATGTCACATTTCTGCAAAATCCTCAAAAGGAGGCAAAAGCAAGTGTCATTGGATAGGTTCCTTGTTAAAGTTGCAAGAAAAAAAGATTCCATTGAGCCAATAGATAGCAATGATTCCATTAGTGATAGTGAAAGTCATCCTACATACTAACCTTCCTCTCTCTTATCTCCCTCACACCGATCACAAAGATTTTCAAAGGGAAGTGCAAGGTTAATCTGTTTATTTTTCCTTATGATTAGTATGTTCTTTTTATTTTGTATTATATTACAGTACTGTAATCATTTTTAAATGAATATTTTTGGGTTGTAGAATGAATCATCTAAGTTTCCATGATTTCTTATGGGGAAATTTCCTTTCATATACAAGTGCTTTAGATTACAAGCATGTTTCCAGAGCAAGCTATGCTCGCAAACCAAGGTTTGACTGTAAAATTTACATTTTAACCAATTAAATAAAAAAACAATTTTTTTAAATTTTTTAATGTTTATTTATTTTTGAGAGACAGAGAGAGACAGCGTGAGCAGGGGAGGGGCAGAGAAAGAGGTGGACACAGAATCTGAAGCAGGCTCCAGGCTCCGAACTGTCAGCACAGAGCCTGACATGGGGCTCGAACTCACAAACCACGAGATCATGACCTGAGCTGAAGCCAGATGCTTAACTGACTAAGCCACCCAGCTGCCCCATAAAAAATTAATTTAAATCACGAATATATAACTAATATATAAGGAAATGTATTAATATTCTGATCATGGCTCACTCATAAAATCAGCTGATAAGGAGAGAATATTTAAAGAAGATTGTAATATTTGCAAAGTCTGGCAGTATATTTGCAGGGCAATGCAAAGTTTGCTTTTTCTATCGTCATTTTCACTATTTCTCCTCATCCCATATCATTTCCAAAACCCATGATTTTTCTCCCTCTGGGAGAGACATCGGAGAAATCTATAGGATTTTCTGCCAGTATGACCTATGTATCTATATTGTTATAAAAAGTCAGTCCAAGAGCATTTAATCTCACCATATTGCCTGAGCACTGAAAACCATCTCACTCGAGTTCTTACTGTTCCAAAGCCAACTGATCTACTTAACTGGCCTGGACATGAGTCATTTCCTCAATTATGTGTCTGCCCTCTCCCTTCATTTTGAACATCAGCCTGTGTCTACAATCTGATTTACTAGAAAAGAAACTAGGCCACAGGTCCCTTGCCTCTCTTTCATTGTCACTTACATATGTTCCCCTCCTTTGTTCCCTCCCCTTCTTTCTTTATTCAAACCTGGTTTGGGCTGCAGCTCTTCCTTCACCTCTCCTGCCCATCCTCTGTCAGGAAGACATGGGACGGACACCACCTTCTTGGGCACACCCTGGCTCTCTCATTGTGTCATTGGACACAGCAATACCCACCAGGGGGGCCTCAGCAACTTGTGGGGCTGGACTTTCACAGCAAGATGAGCAAGATACCACTTCAATGTTATGTGGTTTCACCTTGAAATTACTTAGGTCCTGACTGAGGGACTACTGGAATTTCTCATTGCACTAATGAACAGCTGGGTTTGGGGAATGTTCCTTCTGGTTCCCATGCTCTAGCCATTTGTATGACTTTTGTATCAAGCAGACACTGAGGGGCACCATACAGAGTGCTGGAACCAGAGAGGATCAGTCAGAGATGCTCAGCATCCCAGGCCCTGTTCTGCTCAGAGTTTGCGCTCAGCTCCCCCTGCAGTCCCTGTCACTGTGTCACTCGCAGCACAGTAGTACACAGCTGAATCTGACGCTTGCACTAATGATTTCACCAAGTGGAAGGTTTTGGATTTTCCATCGTAGGTGGCTTCAAAACCTTTGTGACTTCCCTTCTCCTTGTCCCTCAAGGCTTTCAGGAGGAGCTGTGGACCTTCTCCAGGATACTGGACATACCAGAAAAGAGTGGGGTACCCTGTCGCTGAATAAGTACAGTTTATAGTCAGGGACTCCCCTTTGGAGAGGGTCACTGGGCCTTCCATCTGGGTCACTGAGTCTCCGTGGGTTTGTCCTGGGAAAAAAGAAAAGAGACCTGTGTTACCTTGGGCACAAATCTGGATAAAATTATAGTTATAGGTTTTGCTGTCACAATAGATGAAACAATCCAAATACTAAGAGGCATTTTACTTACCAAGCATCAAGAGTACCACAGTCACGAAGCCTGGAGAAGAGTTCATCTCTAGAATGTCACGTAGATAATGTGCTTCATTCGTAGCAGGAGGAAGCATTGGAGAGACAGAGCAATGATCAGTGGAAGCCCACATTTCTCAGGAAAGGTGTTTGTGTTAGGAAGCTGCACCCCCTGCTGGACAGGGACTGAAAAAGAGTGCATGGTGCCAGAGTCCTCCCAGAGTCAGCAAGATGTCTTTGTCCCTGACTTTATGAGGCGCGTGGCAGTCTTCAGGTGGCACTTGGAAATCTGAACAGCAGCAATCCTGACCTCCCAGGTCTACTTTCTTCTTAGGACACTACCTGATGTGGAAGTTCTTTAACAGAACATCCCAGCGCGTTTCTGTAGCTGAGAGGATAACAGTCTCTAAAGCATTTAATACAGTACTTTATGTTTTCACGTATCCACTGTGGGCCAGCCTATAATCCACTGACCCCCAGAAAAGGGTTGAGGTTGAATATATAGAAAGTTATAAGAAGTCAACTCATTACTGAGTGCTTCTGTGTTTTTCAGCATTGTAACCCAATATTTAGAATACCCACTGTCCTTTTTTAAGCACTCACTAAATAATCTTAAACAAAATTTATAAACAAATAGCTTTTAATTGAAATACAGTATTTCTTGGTCCTAAAATAATATGAATTGTAAGGAATACAATCTTCTTAATAAAAGCTTTCCAGTAGAAAAGTCATACTATTTTATAGTCAAATATTTTAGTCGTCAAGTATTCCTCATTTTCAAAATCATTAAAAAGTAAAAAAGTGTGAATTCTAGACAGAAGAAACATCATAAATTAAGTTGTCGAATTCCTATTGAATGATCTGAGATTCTTATCTCATTCTCTCACTGTTTTGTTGACTCTTATATGTATAAGGTGACTGTTATGTGAATTAGGCAACAATTATTAATCCTATACTGTTAACAAGTTTTAGCCTCAAAGGTGCTTTCTATTAGAGTTTGCTGCCAAGCTTTAATCAAATAATTTTTCCTCACAAGGTAAGGAATCAGGATTATCAGGATAAGTTTTGGAGAGGCACACATCTTCTGTAGCCCTGTAAACGTTTATCTCCAGACACATAGATGGAAGTTTAGCTCAGGCTGTTTGCTGGGGCCACTCCACAGATTCACATCAAGCAGCTTCCCAGAGCAACATGGGAATGTTTTCCCGGATGCAGAGGGAAGTAAGAAACTCGGGCCTGGATAACTTTTGTGTTCACACATCCCTTCGCTTCTCCTCCACCTTGCAAATCACATTGTCAGAACCTGCCTTAAAACTATGCTGGAAGGAATTTGGGACAAGCAGCATGAAACTTCTATTTAAATATACAGGGAGAATTCCAGATAGGTGTGGATGGTGCTGGCTTGAAAATAAAGAGGAAGTCATTATCTATAACTCTTTAAAAAAAAACAACTCAAACACATTTTAGCTGATTTTTGAGTCACATGTTTCCAAATTTCTTTAGCCAGTTCTTCTAGCTGAATCTAATGGCAAAACGGCAAATTCTTTACGGTGCTCTTGTAGTCATCAATAAACAATTTCTTTCTTTTTTTTAATGTTTATTTTTGACAGAGGGAGAGAGAGAGTGTGTGCGTGTGTGTGTGTGTGTGTGTGTGTGTGAGAGAGAGAGAGAGAGAGAGAGAGAAAGAGAGAAAGAGAGAGAGAGAGAGAGAGAGAGAGAGAAAGAGAGAAAGAGAGAGAGAGAGAGAGAGAGAGAGTGGGGGAGGGGCAGTGAGAGAGGGAGTTGGAGGATCTGAAGCGGGTTCTGTGCTTACAGCAGAGAGCCTGATGTGGGGCTCAACACACGAATCATGAGATCATGACCTGAGCCCAAGTCAGATGCTTCTGACTGAGCCATCAGGTGCCCCTCAATGAACAATTTCAATACAGATTTTCAGGAATCAGGATGTTTTTGACGCATGATCTTTCTTACCTAGGGAGGTATTTTCTTAGAGTCAGGTTTTCCCTCTAACCCTACATCTGAGCTGCCACAGCCCTAGCCACTTCCTGTATGGGACGGCAACTCCCTGCCTTGGGCCCTACAGCAGAGGAATGTATCAACAAAGAGCCCTGGGGTTTGGGTACCTCCCTCCAAAACGCTTCTCACTGTAGACTCTGTCAGTGCAGAGAAATACACTGGGGAGTCCTCTAGCTATGAAGCTGAGATGGCAAGATGGATGGATTCTCTCATCTTCTGGAAATTGAATGAGTAGCAACCTTCTGTGGCGTTTTGTTCATTCTAAGAATCCTGAAGAATAAGGAAAATCATCTCCCCACTGCTGGGCTGCTTGTATCACAACAGACTATAACTTAGATCACTGGGGTCATATGTGCATTCCAGGATGACAGCCCCCTTGTCCTGCACTAACACTGCTGGTGGGGCCTGAGTTCCCTTCGAGACAATATTGGATCCTGAAGGAAAAAAACATGGAATCAGAGGTTTTAGAGCGATGTGGCACAAAGAAATCCTTTTGTATACCAGTAGGCCTCCCTCCCAAGGTCCCCACAAGACACTGCCTATCTCCCGTTTTTAGGTAACTGGGTAGGGACGTTTTCACAGGGGCCATCCCCACTTAGACACATGACCCTACCTTGAAGCCATGACCACCTTCAGAAGGCTAGACAGAAGCATGTTTGAGATCTTCCACTCATGGTAAATGGTAAATGTCTACTTCAATTTCAGGGCTGGGCACTGTGAGGGGAGCCTGCCAGGTGAGGGAAGGATGGCTGGATATGTGCTGCTGCCGCCCCAGAACAGGAAACAGGGGTTTCCTGGGGTAGCACGTTGTGTGGGTCACATCACACTTCTCCCTGTACCAGCTGAGAGTCTCACTGCCCAAACATCCTTTTGCATTAAGCGACTCTTAAATTTTTTTTTTTCAACGTTTATTTATTTTTGGGACAGAGAGAGAGCATGAACAGGTGAGGGGCAGAGAGAGAGGGAGACACAGAATCCGAAACAGGCTCCAGGCTCTGAGCCATCAGCCCAGAGCCCGACGCGGGGCTCGAACTCACGGACCGCGAGATCGTGACCTGGCTGAAGTCGGACGCTTAACCGACTGCGCCACCCAGGCGCCCCAAGCGACTCTTAACTTGGAAACAATTCCGTCTGAAAAAGAACTTGTAAAATTTAACACTGAAATGAGGCTTGATGGTTTAACTGTGATACGTTCATTCATGGCGTCTGTGATGAAAGTGGGTGGATGGCACTCACTTAAAAATACTACCTGTGATGGATTATGAAAACAACATAAGATTAAGAATCATGTATGTTCACGCTATGTTTTATCACCTAACGTAGAAATAAATCACGTTATGATAAGAAGGCAAAGTGTTTAGACTAATCACTGTAGCTCTTTCAGTCTACCTGTTGTTATGTCAGTATTTCTCTTCTCTATCAGTATCTGTTCATGTCTCCCTGTTGGGGCCAAAAGCAGAAAAATCTAGTCACTCTTTGCTGAAGAGTTTAGACTGAAGCCTTCCGACAATAGATCCTGTCACTGAGGTCTCTTCTCTTCACTGTTTAGTTTGACAGCTCAGCTCTGTTCGGAAAGTGCAGAGGAAACCAGAGTTTGGTCATAAGGTTATCCAACCTTTGGATGTATATTTTTGATTACCCCAGTTGAACCACAGTCTGATAGTTTCTATGCTCAGTTCTGAAGATAATAAACCCTAGGTGACCCCATATACCTAAACAGGACTGCTGATCATATGATATTTGATTGTGACACACATTCTCTGGGTATGTACATTAAAAGTAAGGCTGTGGGCCTCCTGGCTGGTTCAGTCTATTGAACACTCGATCTTGATTTCAGCTCAGGTCAAGATCCCAGTTTCATGGCTTGAGCCCTGCTTCAGGCTCCCCATGGAACCTGCTTGAGATTCTCTGTCTCTCTCTGTCTCTCTCTCCTCCTGCAACTCCCCATAAAATTAAAGAAAAAAAAAAAAGGAAAGTTGTGTCCTAGGGATATTCCTCAACATCATGGCAAACAACAAAAACCTATTATTGTTGGTCTCCTGACACAGTAGCAAAGTCTTAACGTCCTTGTCTCAAAATCATTGTAGCCTCAGCTACATTGTTTGAAGCATCTCCAGAATTTGTACTGCAGTCGCCATGAAATATGATGGAACCGCATAGAGTACCAACTATCCTGCTCTCTAAGTGATAGACTATAACTTTCTGAAAACACCTAACATTTTTCTACCAGCTGGCTGAGTAAATGTGAAATATTAACTTCTCCTATTTTTAAACTCTAACACATTTCTCAATGAAGGGAACCGCATGATTGTGCTTCTGACTTTCAAGAAGTGTCCATGTCCAGGATCAATCTTTTGGACACTCTCAGACAAGTTTCTGAATTAATAGATTTTTAATCTTATCTTAAACATTGAAAGAGACACCAGACTGGTCATGCAATTGCTACTCCAGACTCCCTTACAAAATCCAATCACATAGCAAGAACTTTAATTCAAGTGGCTGAACTAGTGAATATCTCTAGGGCCTATCAATTTACAAAAAGTTATGTAATCAGTGTCAGTCAGTATGTCTTTAATGTCCTTCACAGCTTCCAAACACTATAAACACAATGAGGTGCCTTAACTTTCTAACTTTCCTTAACCCTCTCATGCATCCAATTAAAAGGGACAGCAAATACATGAATTACTGGATGTCTTCATGCTATTCAAAAACTTTTTGTCATGAACAATGTCTCATAATACAAAAGACACTGCAGAAGCTAGGGGAAAATGAGGTCATCGTACTGAACACACCTTTCTGACCAAGGTTCTTATGCAAGCACTTCTGCCTGAACATAAAGACAAATCCAGTAATTCCATTTTAGATGTTGCAAACTTGGCCTCAATTTTTAAAGAATCACTGAAAGTGATGATTTGTTGCATCCATGAGAACAAGATATATCAAAGCCAGGACAGCTGCCTGGTGGAGCCAAATGATCTCCACTGACCATTTGTAAAACTCTGCAGAGACCACGCATCACAGAAGGGACATATTGGTTGCAACATGAAACAAACACTGCTGTGGAAACTCTCTAGGACGATCAACATGGGGCTGTTCGTGCCTATTCGTGTCTTGGAACCAACAAAATCCCATAAAATCTGGAAAGCTGGAATATGGTCTGGAATTCCGTTCCAAGGAAGCGTTTGAAGTATTCTCCATAAGGAACTTACACAATTGCATTCCCTCCAGGAGCCATGAGTGTGTACTAGTTACAGCATTTCATTTATGACATGGATTGAGCACTCTCCTATCAGAAAATCACAGCAATCACAAAAAAGAGAGTTAAATATCAAGTGGACTTTGTGTACTACCTGTGCCGTTTCTGTTAATTTCTCTATAGCAGAGCAAATTTCTCTGGGACAGACCTTATGTAAGGTTTGCCCTCACACAGAAAATTCACCTCTACTATCATCCCCACCCCCAATCTTCTCTTATAGTGGAACAACAAATGGAATATTAAAACTAAAATTGGAGTATCAGTGTGGCTCAGTCAATTAAGTGTTTGGCTGTTGATCTTGGCTCAGGTCATGAGCACAGTTTGTGAGTTCAAGCCCCCTGTCGGGCTCTGTGCTCTAAGCCTGCTTGGGATTCTGTCTCTCCCTCTCTCTGCCTGCTTGCTTACCCTCTGTCTCTCTCTCTCTCTCTCTCTCTCTCTCTCTCTCTCTCTCAAAATAAATACATAAACTTAAAAAAAAACTGAAATGGGTTACTATAGCAGACACCCTGGAACTAGTGTGGCCTGGTACATGTTAGCCTTAGCCCTCAGGCCCTGCATCCTTCCCTCACGAAGTCCTGTGCTGTCTTAACATAAACTGCTCACTGCAGCCCATGTAGCTCAGATGTCCCCACCCACACATAGTCCAACCTTCACAAACAGAACTTGATCAATAAACCCTTCACACTCTTCCTTTCATCCCAGATTATAATCTGGCCTTTCATTTAATCAGCTCTGAACAAAATCCCAGAGAAAGACGTCCATGGAGACATGTGAAATGACCTTATGAGGTACTATTTATTACCAGTTCAACAGATAAAGTACATAAAATGGATCCTTGGTCACACGTTTACCATCTAGTATGACATCATGGATCCTTCATTGACAAGAATGGAAAATGTTGCTCACATTAGGAATCTTAAACTGAGGTTCTTGAGAGAATCAGCAGAAGCAGACAGGTCACAGAGGTGAGTGCCGACCCAAGAAACTTGAAACGAACATATTACTGTATAAAGCAGACAACTCTATCCAAGACCATTAGAAGAGGATTCTCTTTGATGTTTGGTACCACTGATTCTCATGCTCTTCTTTCTGTTCTTTTGTTTCTTTGTGCTTTTAGAAATATATTCCCACTTTAATGATAAAGGTTACAATTTTTGAATTACATGACTTTGTTCTCTTACTGGTAAAATAACTTGTCTGAGTAAAGCCTTTACCTGAAACAATACCCATCCTGATGCTATAATTCAGCTATACAAAGCCATTGTTAGTGCAACAAAGATTAAAAAAAAATGTTGTGTATGTTACTTTGTGTCATCTCCTTGAAAAGCCAAACAATAAACATACCCCAATTAGTGCAAGTAAAGGGAATTTTAATTAATAAAATTTGTCTTAAATGTTAGAAAAATTTAGAACAGACTAGATATGACTAGACTTCTGTAAAGAACATGTCTCAACCTGACTAGATGAGTTGGTCCTACAGTCCACTAAACCACTCCATTTTGATGGCTATAGTGTTTCTTTTCTAGAAACATGAATCAAATCTTTAAGAGTCTAAACACTTGAAATGATGAGTATAACTCATCATTTTTATAAGATAACTTAAAAGTTAAAAAAATCAGGGATAAGAAACACTGAGATTGTGGGAGAGGCAGAGACCATACAGGTGCCTGTGGCATGAGCTTCCTCCCACTAAGATGCAGAGTTACCAAAAGATTATGTATTGTCCGCTCCCATTCATATGACATTCTTATAAGATAAAAATATAAAACAACAAACAGGTGTACAAAAATTTATGGATGGCAGAGAGTGTGATTAGAAAGTTATAGAACTGGGGTGCCTGGGTGGCTCAGTCAGTTAAGCTTCCGACTTTGGCTCAGGTCACGATCTCGCAGACCTTGGG
This sequence comes from Felis catus, assembly GCF_018350175.1. Lineage (NCBI taxonomy): Eukaryota > Metazoa > Chordata > Mammalia > Carnivora > Felidae > Felis > Felis catus. The sequence goes on along the minus strand of NC_058373.1, from coordinate 72,548,051 downwards.
TTGGAGCCCTGCCTCAGGCTCTGTGCTGACAGCTCAGAACCTGGAGCCTCCTTTGGATTCTGTCTCTCTCTCTCTCTCTCTCTCTCTCTCTCTCTCTCTCACCCTCACCTGCTCTTTCTCTCTCTCTCTCAAAAATAAATAAAAAAAATTTTTTAAAAAGTTACAGAACAAGGGATTTGGGTGAAGTGATGAACTCGTTCTGCATCATGATTGTATAGTGGTTAGATGAATCTATACTATGTATTAAATTTAATATTCACAGATATAACTGTATCCAAAAATAGCCCATTTTTCTATAGAATTTCTTTAATACAATTTTAAAACATTGAGAAAAGAAAATAAGTGATGTGACTTCTATTTTTATGACTGCACTCTGCCTAAGATGTATATTATTTTCTCAGCTTAGAAAAGAAAGCACCAGCCATGCCAACTGTGAGAGGCAAAATAATGGACAATAAATAAATAAATAAATAAATAAGGAAATAAATAAACATCAGGTGGAAAATGGAGGAGAAAAAAAAATAAAAAACCTTAAAGATGTGATTAAGTTAAGGATCCTCAGATGAGGAGATAATCTTGGATTATGTGGTCCTAAATATAGTCACATGTATAGTTTTAAGAGGAAGCAATGGGAGTTTTGAAGACAGGAAAAAGAGACATCAACGAAACCATGGAAGCAGAGGTTAGAGTGAAGTGGTCATAGGCCAAAAATGCAGGCAGCAACCAAAGCTGTAAGAGACAAGGAATCATGTCTCCCTAGAGTGTCTGGAAGGGGTACAGCCTTGTTAGCATCATGATATCATCCCAGTGAAATAAATTCAACTTCTGGCCTTCAGAACAATGGCAGAAAATTTCTGTGATAAAGCCTGTGATATACATCGTCCAGAGGCAGTGGTAACAAATCCACCATCCATAATGAAGTTTTAAAGCCTGAATGTATCTGGATCTAAGCTATGAACTGACTCTGCACTCTGACTAGCTTTTTGTTTTCTTCTGTTGAATACATTCTCGCCTAAGTATGAGAAAGCAGTTGAACTAAGAGTAACTGCACCCTCTCTCTTCTAACTTGGTTTAAAAAGAAAGAAAACAGTAAAATATAAACTGCCCTTCCCTCTGACTCCTTATCAGGCTTGGAGGAAATAGACCAATCAAGAGTCACCTTCCTTCTGCACAGGAGCTAGTGTATAACCATATAATCAAATAATCCAAGCTGACTAAGGTGTTGGGCTACAATACTGACCTTTCTTATTCAGATATTTTAAACCTAATTTAACCTAATGACTTTCCCTACAACAACAAACCAGTTAGCTTATAACTGACCACCATAACTCAGCCAAGAGGGATCATTCTCACCATACCGAATCACCAATTGTATCCATCTTTAGGAAGAATATGAGATGTCTTGAAAAATAGCCTGCTATTGAGCAGGGGTGGGAGAATTAGGAAAATAATTATTTATGCAAATTCTTTCCTTATATTGATTCTATTTTCAACACTAAAAGAATTGCCTTTTTAAAATTTTTTTAATGTTTATTTATTTTTGATGTAACACAAGGGGTGGAAGAGTAGAGAGATATGGAGACACAGAATCCGAAGCAGGCTCCAGGCTCTGAGCTGTCAGCAGAGAGCCCAACTCGGGGTTAAAACCCACGGACCATGAGATCATGACCTGAGCTGAAGTTGGTCGCCCAACCAACAGAGCCACCCAGGCACCCCATTAAAAGAATTACCTTTTAAAAACGCTGCACAAGTAATGCTTAACTCAGTCAAAATATGAAGCTAAGATAGGGAAATTTGTAGCAAGCTATCTCTACAATAAATGTTAATCTAAATGCCTTCTGCAATCCGGTAAGAATACTTAGGTGAGGTGCATGATGAATATATATAATAATTTTGCCCACATATCCCAGGAATAAAGATTCCAATCATAAGGAACAATAAAAATTAAATGTCTAGGAGTAAGTTTCTTTACCTTAAAACAATGGAGCTTTATTGAAAAACACATAGATAAACAGAAGGAAATACTATGTTCTTCAATAACCAAATACAGACTTTTAGGAGTTTATTTTTCACAAGTCAACTTATAAATTTAATTTACTCACAAGCTTAAATAAAAATTCTAAATATATAGCAGAATTCACCTTTTCCTTCTTCCATTAATAAACATCTATTGATGATCAACTATGTAAAAAAAGTTTGTGCTGTATAATAATGATTGAAAGATACAACTTTCCCTTCTAAATTATATGATTGTAGATGTGAAAAAATACTAACAAAGTTTTGAAAAGAGTCTTAATTCTCAATTCAAATTCTTGACAAATCACTTCTGCTTTTAATTTTCCTCAAATATACATAACATACATACCATTACTGGGCTCTCAAGAAAATCCTAACTCACATTTTCTCAAGAAGAAAATATTCAGAACACACAGAAAGGACTGCCACATATTGCCAGAAAGACAGAAGAGGAAAAAAATTAAAAATATTACTGTGACTTGTGAAAATCTCTCACGGAGCTATTAAAATCAGGTGTTAGAGGAGAATGCTCAATTCAGGATATAACATTGAGTGGAAAAAATCAGAATCCAAATTACATTAGGATTTAAGAAGAGAGTAAATGAAACATTGATAATAAATTAGCTGGGTACACAATTATCAATTTCACACTTTGCTTTTTACATATTTTCTATATTTAGCACACAATGTTTTATAACAGAACAAAAGCAACATCTGCAGTACTGGAAAGATAAGAGTTGAAAGCTAATGCATGACAAGAATGTGACAATTTACCAAGAAGTTGTTTGTATGACAGGAGTCTGAACAGCAAATGTAAATCAGCTTTAAACCTGAATTGCAAAATAAAACCTTACTAACTCCCTTCAAAAATCCAATAAGCAGCAATGATTCAACAAAATGTTCTAACCCTGTCTGGGTCATCTCGATCCCAGTTGTCTTCAGTTATGCTTTAATGTCTAACACATTAGCTTCCACCTGCAGACAAACAATAGCACAAACGATCTACTTGAAGTTCTGTGTCAAAGGACAGGGGCTGCCCAGTCACAGGTTTGGGTGCAGGCAGCAGGTGTCTGGGACGCAATGTGCACTTGCTGCACAGAAGTAGACAGCTGAGTCTGCAGGCTGGGTGGCTGCGATGTGCAGGGACAGATGCTTGGCCGTCTTATTCAGTAACACAGTGAGTCTTTGGTCTTCTTTTTTGGCCACACTTGAACGAATGTCTATAATGAGCTGGGGACCTTTTCCAAGTTCTTGCTTATACCAAGGGAAGTAGTCTGAGGCACTGTCTGAGTAACTACAGGTGATAACAGAGCTGTTTCCCTCCTGGACACTCAGGGTGGAAGGACTCTGCTCCACATTCTCTCCTCGGCTGAGCCCTGTGCAGAAAGAAAAGGTCAGAGAAAGGAGAGCAGTTCTCGCGTTATTATGCTTCAGAATTCCCCTTTTCTCCACTACCTGGAGGAAACCTGAGTAAACTCAGTCTTGACTTCTCAAGACTATCCACTAATTACTCTGTTTCTCATAAACACTCAACTCACAGTGCAGAGGCAGCCACAAGAGCATGATGAAAGCCCCCTCGGATGTCCTCATGGTTCCTCCCAATTACAATTACAATCACTTTCAGACTTGCCACCTCCAGCCAGCACAGCTACTTCTAGTACCGGCCCGCCCTTCTTTCCTGCATCAGTCAGAGTGGTTGCCCACGTGTCCACCAGCCAATAAGAAGACGACTGTGCTTCTGCCAGACCTACTCATGCAGATGCTCTACCATGGACCCTCCGCCTGGTCTGCAGCAGCTCAGGTGCACCCTCCTGTGGTCACGTCTGTACTGAACTCACTGAGGAAAACCTTCTTCCCCTACCCCGAGCCTCTGAGGGACTCAGACGCATAATGGCAGCAATACGTCAAACAAATGACATCCTAGACCAGAGACTAGATGCACAGGAAGAATGTAAACATTAAGATTTATACCTCTGCACACTACTGAGTCACTGTTAAGTTCAAAAGAGTAGATCCTGTTGCTGTTTATTCAATGACGGGCCTCATGTACATGTTTGAAACGAGGAAGGAATCATGATTCACTGTCTTAAACAAAGAACATAGAAAACCTTCCCTTTCTGCCAAATCTACCAGCCTCATTTGTCTGTTATGGAGAAAAACTCTTCCTAAAAGGAACATGTAAGCCAAAGAATAAATATTTCAAATGCCTCTTATCTCAGACTCTGCTCTTCTGAGCTGGTCTTGCCTGTGACCTGGCAATTTCCAGAGAAGTGACATTACCAGCAGTCAAAATGCGGAATCTTTGTCAGTTAATATGACTGTCATAAAAATGTCAATGATAAAGGAGCAGGGGGACAAGTCCATGAGTTAGGAAACATTTTGACTTGGTTATTTGTGATGGGAAATTTGACATGCTCTCAGAAATCTATTCCTATTGCTACAAGGATTTTATACTGCAAAGTATTGGGGGAAAGAATGGAAATTCTCACAATATATCGGGTTTCAGATCCAAAATATGTCGCCATTTATACTACAGATGCTTTTATTGTCTGATATCAAAACCGTGCCAGGTCCAAAATGTAGTAAGTGACTCAAATCCTTAGTAGAGGTTCCTCTAACGTGTAAGCCAACTCTCCTAGCGTAGATTTCTGCTGCCTTGGCCAGTCTTCAGATTCCATACTTTGCCATTTTTCTCCCAAACTCCACTACAGTGTTCCAAAGACACTGATAAAGTTCTTTAGTCCTGTAGATTTCCAGAATTATCTCTTTCTGGCAAAAATCCTTTCTCATCTACTTTAATAGTTTGATATTCTCCAATTACAATGTAATGAAGACAATCTAGGGAAACCTAAATATTGCCATGGCTGCCCAGGGGAGTAGTACAAGTAGACTACTCATCATGAGAACGGATCCTAGGGAAATCAAGACTGCCTCACTTACATTAAGTGGGAGCCCTTTTCCTAAGGATTGTACTCACTACTCCTCTGAAATTAGGCAGAAAAAAAATCCTCAATCACATTCCACACCTTTAAAAATTTAGGGACAACTCTGATGAAGAATCAAAATCAACATATAAACTTGTCTGTAAATATAAATTGTGTGTTTTTACATATGTAAATTTTCTCCATTCTAAGATTCTTCCTGATTTTACTCATCCATCCTCCTCCATAGGATAGAATTCCCAAAACCTCCTTTGGGTAAATTTCTCTCTTCTTGGAGACATATACTTTAAGTCAATATTTTCCCTTTTGAGTTATGTTATCCAGAACTGAACGTTATAGTATGAGTATGCTCTATTTAGCATAATGTCCTATATATGAGCTGTAGCACAAGTATAATCATCTCTTGGGCAAAACTCATAGCCCCGTGATTATTTATTTATTTATTTATTTCCCATGATTATTTCATTGAATGTTGCCTGACTCATCATCAAAAAGTGTAGACCTAGCAAGGCTTTTTCTAATACATTCATAGATGGCCAGCTGCATGAGGACGATATTCCCCCATAGTCTCCCAATGCAGTGATTACATTTCATAACAATGTATTAGTGATGCTCAATATTCACATTTTGCCTTCAAGAGATGTCCACCTGGGATATAAATATATCTGCTATTTTTAGGAAAGTCCTTAGAAATGCATGGAGGTGTTCAGTTGACACAATCATCCTTGGCTTTCACCTCCAGAAACCAGTGAGGAGTAAGTAAGTTTGCAGGTAGAATAACAGTGGCTCAGCCTGAGTTCTTTTTCCTGCCCAAAGTGTCAGATATTTACATAAATTGCAACTCTCCATTCAGACAATCAAACTGATTGGACCATGGCTCTCCCAGACCCAAACTGCAGAGATATAAGTGGCTGGGCTTGCATTAGACACAATCTCTTTACCCAGCAGGATGGCCCTGCAGCAAGGAGGCAGTGGGGAGAATGCCAAAGAGACAGTGAGGAAACTCAGTTTCTCTCCCAGCTCACTGACAACCTAATTGTTCCATGGTACCATCTTGGGTACAGCCTTTGTTTTGTAAAATGAAGTGGACTAAGCCCTTCTAAGGGCTCTTCCAGTTCTAAATTTCTTTTGTACTATATAACAAAGCAAGTCTTTTGAGGACTGGCTGTGAGCAGTATGGACTGATGTGAGTGTGAGGAGAAATTGCCTGAATTGGAACCCCAAGCCCGTTTCCACAACCACATGTGATCTTGTGGGTCTGAGGTTGCTCCTAACCAATCCTAGGGCCTCTTTAGAAGCAGAGACAGAGTCTTCAGGGTAAGATCCTCTTTGGGTTTTCTTTTCTTCTGGGAGACCAAAGATGGTTCAAGGAGGATCCCAATCTATAGGGAAAAAAAAAAGGAATAAAATGGAACTTTACTCACTCTGTATAAAATTTACCACAGGCAGTGAGATGGGGTTGGCTCCATGGTGGATGAGCTTACTCAAACGTATGTAAAGCAACAAATACTTTCTCATACAGCTTGATTGCTTTCTGGCTTCTAGTTCCCTTATTCCAGTTTAACGTGGGTGTTCAAACTTCCCAGGCAGAGCTGGCTATATAATTGGCGATATGCAATGAAACAGAAAATTTGTGGCCCCATGTTTAAAAAGAAAAAAAAATTAAACTATGTAATAAAATATAAAACTGTCTTTAAAAAAGTCAGCCTGAGTGGTTGAGTAGATTAAACATCCAACTATCAACTTGGGCTCAGGTCATGTTTTCACTGTCGAGGGTCAGAGCTTGCCTTAAGCCCCTCGTTGGCACTGTGCTGGGCATAGAGCCTGCTTGGGATTCTCTCTCTCTTTCTCCCTCTGTACCCCCTTTTTCTCTCAAAATAAACAAACTGTAAAAAAATCAAATGTATATTAATATATAAAAATATTAATATAATAAACATATACAAGTTATTAAACATACCAAACCCTAAAAACCCAATAATACTTTGGTAGTGTACTATAATAATATTTTTCTAGGTTGCTTTCTCCAAATTAATTATTAGGTTATCAAAATTTATACTTTTAATAACTTCGTTTCAATGGATATAATTTAAAACATGTCATTGTTGTTGGTAAATCTAATACTGCAAATGAAATTTTTGATAATTTTTAATTTTGAGAAGAATATTTCTGTTGGTGCAACAGATCTTAAAGACTGTTTCATATGCTATGAGAAAATTAGCATAGGTATCAGATAAATTAATGAAATATAAAGTAAATCTAGCACTGATGTTTCTAGTGGAACAATTTTTATATATATGACTTTACATACCATTCAGTTTCATGTAAATCTGAATTTAATTTTAAATTTAAATTTATACGGAAGCATTTAATTGGTTTTTCTGACATTTTCTGTAACTTTAGGACCATGTTTATGAAACTAAAATTGGCTTCATGATTTCTATACAATTCAGAATGCTTGTCTATGTATTTTATTGTGTCTTAAGTTATAAGAAAAATGAATTTCAAATTAGCTTCTGTGTTAATGAGCGGTTATTGAATCAGTTGACACTTCTCATAAAACTGTTATTCTTTTCCATTGAGGCTCTTTTCTTTATCTTAAATTTCTATTTCAAAGCCTACAGATCTTTGCTTTCCCATGTGGCAGCAAGTTCCAAAACCAGAGATTCTAAACATTTTAGGAACTAACATCCCTCCAATATGCTTTATGCAATGTGCACATACACACTTTCATTTTGAAACAATTTATTGGCAAGGTTTACCTCCACCAGCTTTGAGCCTGCAAAGCCCCAGATGGTCCCAAGCACGCTGTGCAAATGCGGCTGCACAAGGAAGGCTTCCTGGTGGAGGAGGCTGGGCTGGGAGCCCAGCTGCAGTTTGGGGACAGGCTGCAGAGCAGCAGGGAGCACTGTGCCTCCACCGCACACAGATAGGTGGCTGAGTCTTCCTGCTGGGAGGCCATGATGTGCAGGCTGCTGTGCCGATCCTTAGGGTTCACCGTGCAGTTCAACCTCCCATCCTGCTTCATCCCTGAAGTGATGTAAAACAGCCGGGTGAGGCTGCCGTCCCCGGGGTTCTGTCGGAACCACTGCACGTAGGTCACCGAACTGGAAAAATTGCACCTCAGGGTAGAGCTGGCTCCCTCCTGGAGGCTCAGGGCTGCAGGTGTCTGCTCCACGTCTATCCCTCTCACGCCTGCTTGGAAAGACAAAACCAAACACAAAAGAAGTCACTGCAGAGCCACTGAGGCAGTTTTCAAACCCACAGAGTATTCCCGGGAACACCCGCTGAGGGTGAGACCCTGCAGGAGCTCTGTGCAGCTCCCCCTCCACTGAGGGCTGTGAACCTCCCCCGCCCCCGTCTGGGATGCCCCCACTCACAGCAAACCTGCAGCCACAGAAGCCCCAGCAGGGCTCCCCGCTGTCTCTTCATGACTCCTTGTCTAGTCGCTGACGTGCCTTCACCCCTACTCTGAAGAGTGTAGAGTCTTGGGTCCAGAGAAGTTGTGTTGTCAACAGTCACCACGTCCCTCCAGAATCACTGAGCACCAATCACACCTGAACCCTGTCAGTCCCGGGACTGAGACTCCACCCACAGCGGCCCAGGGAGACTGCAGAGTAATCTGTCCAAAACTGTGCTTGCCAACGGTGCAGGGAGGTAGGGACGGTATTTCCAATATATGCACTTATAAGGTCTTTATTTTTCTTAAAACATGTTATGTGAGAAATTTGTGGGTTAGTGACTGAGGAAGGGTGAATGATATTTCTAGAAGAGTTAGTGTCTCAGTGAGTTACACAGAACCTTGGAAATCATAGAGAAGAGTGACCCCATTTCCCAAACTGCATAGTTAGACGATGTTAGAATTCAGTGATACGAAAATTCTGACTAAGGAAAACTATCTGATAGCATGCATTCTGTTTTGCAGAAGTAAAAATAATTTCCTGAAATCAGGAGAGTTCTAGAAACCAAGACATACAGTCACCATCTGCACAGAAAATGATTCCAAGGGCGCCTGGGTAGCTTGGTGGTAAACCGTATGACTCTTGATTTTGGGTCAGGTCATGATCTCATGATTCATGTGTTCAAACCCAAGGTGGGCTCTTCACTGAGTGTGAAGCCTGCTTGCTATTCTCTCTCTCCCTCTCTAGCCCTCTAATGTTTGCACTCTCCTCTTAAATAAATAAGCATTTAATTTTTTTTTGTTTCTTCCAACTAAGTATTTTATTTTTTTAAAATGTTTATTTATTTTTGACAGAGAGAGAGAGAGAGAGAGACAGAGCATGAGCGGGGGAGGGGCAGAGAGAGAAGGAGACGTAGAACCCGAAGCAGGCTCCAGGCTCTGAGCTGTCAGCACAGAGCCAGACGCGGGGCTCGAACTCACAAACCACGAGATCATGACCTGAGCCGAAGTCGGACGTTCAACCGACTGAGCCACCCAGGCGCCCCAATAAATAAGCATTTAAAAAAAGAATATGAGGAAAATGATTCCAACCAGAATTTGGTTGGTGAAAAATAGGGTGTCTGCATAATGTCTACCCTGATTTAATTTCCACCTCTCTACCTCTCCCGTGTAACTCTTGGACACCCTGCTCACCCACACAGGTTATTCTGGCCAGGCCACACAGTACTGGTCAGAGTAAATTCTGTCATCCCCCTTTCCTTCTATTTTTGCTCTTTTTTTTTTTTTTTTTTTTGTTCTTTTTTCTTCTTCTCTTCATTCTTGTTCCTCCATTCTCACCCAGGATATATAAGAAGGTAGGATATCTGGGGTATTGAAATAATTTCTAGGTCCGTGGTTCTGGGGATTTTATTCATAACAATTTAAAAATTGAAAACACATCAGGGGATGTTTTCTGTTAAGCTACCTCATGAGTACCCAGAAATGTTTTTATTTACCTACCGTGCTCAGACAATCATTCTCACAGTGGCTGACAGAGAAATAGCCTACAATTTTTGCAGTTTATATGGAATGGCAACTCTGAAAATCTGAGATGAACCTTACACAAGTATGTTTGCCCATTCCCCCCCCCCCACCTTTGCTATCTATAATTTCATTGGCTTACATGTTTTCTGTTCTTTATAATTGTTCAACTCTCTTACTATTGGGGGGAAAAAAATCTTTGTTTCTTTTAAAGCCTAGAGTGCCCCCTAGTGGACCAAAACAGTTCAGAAAGGCCACTTCAGACCAAGCAACTCAGCAGGCACAGACCCCAGCTCCATTCTTCCAGGCTTCCTCATGAAGCAGATGACCAGGAAACAAAGTAACTGCTTAGACTGAATGGGGATTAAAAGTAAACCAATCCTACTTTTTAAAAAAATTTTTTTAATGTTTATTTATTTTTGAGAGAGAGAGAGCATGAGCTGGGAGGGGTAGAGAGAGAGGAAGACAGAATCTGAAGCAGGCTCCAGGTTCTGAGCTGTCAGCCACAGAGTCCCACACCAGGTTCGAACGCACCAACTATGAGATTACGACCTGAGCCAAAGTCGGCTGCTTAACTGACTGAGCCACCCCGGTGCCCCCAAATCCTACTTTTAAAATGGAATTTCATGGGGCATCTGGGTGGCTCAGTGGGTTAAGCAGCCGAGTTCAGCTCAGGTCATGATCTCACAGTAAGTGGGTTCTAGCCCCATATCAGGCTCTGTGCTGACAGCTCAGAGCCTGGAGCCTGCTTCAGATTCTGTGTCTCCTTCACTCTCTGCCTCTTCTCTGCTCACACTCTGTCTCTGTCTCTGTCTCTCTCTCTCTCTTTCAAAAATAAATGAACATTAAAAAAATTTAAAAATAATGAAATAAAATGGAATTTCATGGAAGACAATAACGTAAGACAATTTGGCAATTCTCATCTTGTGCTATTTGAGTTGTTCTACCTAGTGCAGAATAAATGCATAAACATTTGCTGAAGTTTTACCATAAATGAGGCAATTTACCAGGTGTTAAGAATATGTAAAAGAGATGAGACAGTAGGTTACAGTCTACCAGGAAGGCCATTACACATAAATAGAGTAGAGTCAAAGAGTAGGACCCTAAGAGGAGAATGAACTAAAAGCTTTATTATCACAGAGGAGGGAGAAACACTTGCATGTGGGGTGATTGGACAAAGTTTATGAAGAAGATGATTGTTCTCTTTTTTCTGCCTTTTTGATGAGAAGCACAGAGGAAAACATAAACCTTTATGATAGCTTATTACTTGTTGTTAATTTTAAGAGGAATTCATGAATGCATGAATTACTACAGGAATGAAACATTACATAAAGACTAAAATCCCCTATGACTACAACTCTCAATCTTTACCTTTTCATTATTCACTAATTTGGAGTTGATGATTCTAGGTGGTTTACTGTAGATTTACACACATGTCCCAAATATAAGAATCCATAGAAAATATATAATATAGTTTTATTTACAGGTTTTTAATACAAAATGACACATACTGTGCATACCTTTCAGTAACTTGCTTTATAAACTCAATAATAGGGGTGTCTGGGTGGCTCAGTCAGTTGAGCACCCAACTCTTGATTTCGGCTCATGGGGTCGAGCCCCATTTTGGGCTCCATGCTGAGCTTGGAATCTGCTTAAGACTCTCTCTCTCTCTCTCTCTCTCTCTCTCTCTCTCTCCTCACCATCTGCCCTTAGCCCAGCTTGCTCTCTCTTTAAAAGGGAAGAAAGAAACTAAACTCAGTAATAAATCTTAGGGGTCTTATTATATTAACACACATATATCCTTCTGTTGCATTATTTCCATGTTAGGAAATACCACCATTTATACATCCCTTCCTCTATTGAAGAAGTATTAAGAGGTTGATTTTTTTTAATCTATGAAATACACAACAACAATAAACCCTTCTGAGCATTCTTCTATATTCATATGTGCACATGTTTCTCTAGGAGCTTAAATTATGAAAAAGTGAATGAATGTGTCATGAAGCTAGTAGGTGAAAATGACTCCAGGCAGAGGGAAAGTCAGGGATGCTGTGCAGGGGGTTGGTGGTCACACATTTCCTTCTTCCCCACGCGGTTCAAGGGTCAACTATATATCAAAGTGTTAGGATGTGCCATTTACCTTAAAACTTTGTAACACAGACAATAAGATATCATATATTTGTGCCACTTGAATTAAGTTTCAACTCTAAGGAGAGGCAATGACCTTCATCAGGAAAACAAATTGCAGAGGGGGGATCAGCTTACATTGTAATGGAAAGCCATGACACAGGAAACTAAAATTCAGATATCCACATCTTGAGCAATATGTGAAACTTTACTAAATAAGAGAGCATACCATATGTTAGGTTTTTATTGGCAAATTAGGGGTATATTAAATAGCAAAATTAATGTTATGCCTGGGTCTTTTTGTCTAAGTAATCTCTACACCCAACATGGGGCTTGAACTTACAACCCTGAGATCAAGAGTCACATGCTCCACCCACTGAGCCAGCCAGGCACCCCAACATGAGTCTTTAAATAAAGGTATCTAAGATACATGTCTTGGCTAAAATGTTTTAGAGACACACTCTACTCTTGCACCAACAGAATATAAAAATCGAAGGTAGTCTGTACTTTGAAACTTTATGAATGGAATTAAAGATTTCACCCTTAACAGATCTAGTGTCCAGCCAGTGGTGGATACAGATGTGAATAAACAAAGTGTGATATATTCAGATAGTAGGATACTTAGGAAGAGGAAGTAATGAGCGACTGATACACACAAGAGCATGGGTGAATCTTGTTTAATGAAAGAAACAAGGTACAAAAGAGTCCCTACCATATGATTTCCTGGATTTAAAGTTCTAGAACAGTTAAAATCAATCTTTGGTGATCGCAATAAGAGCAGTCATTGTCGTCAGGAAGAGGATGACTGGAAGGGGACACATAAAATCTTGCTCAGGTGAACGGAGTATTGTTTCTTCAGATTGTTTTAATATTCTCTTTGCCTTTCCATCCTATTTAAAAGACAGAAAAAATCAGAAATAAGGATGGATAAGGGAGTTAATGCAAGAATATGACTAGGAATTACCATCTCCAGACACATTCTCATTAGTCAATGAATGATCATTTGTTTTAGTTAAAATAAAATATTGCCAAAGTTGATTAGAATTTGCCTCTGTGCTAAAATGAATTTCTGGTCAAATATAGACAAAATGGGAAAAATTGAAATTAAATTCACTGATAACTCAATAGTGATTCATGTAATATTTCCAAAATCCCCTTTATATAATCCTTTATCATGGGAAGTTTCTCATATTTATATAATAATCATATAAAACAGTAAAGAAGTCGAATCTGCTTTGACGTCTCAGGCAGAGTTGGGGAAGAGAAAATGGGGGATGCTCTCCAGCTGCTTGAGTGTCCTGGAGAATGAACAAAAGTGGTCCATTCAAGAGAGAGAAACTGCACAATAAATTGACTAGGGAAAACCTAAAAGAATTATTAACTACAACGGAATATTGGAGTAAAAAGGGAATGGCTAGTAGGAAGGAAAGAGGAATCCTACAGGAATAGGGGATGTAAAGTGTAGCCACTGCTCAGGGATACAATATGCAGGAAGAGGTTCCCATCCACTCCAGGGCTGAGACTCAGACCTTGGAGAAGACACACTTGTGGTTCACTGGATGGCAGAGAAGTCACTATGGTGCGGTAACAGTGGAACTTGCTGCAAATCCACCCTTGAGAACTTGCCAGAAAACCATCCTTTGGGATGCTGGGAAAAGATGTTCACAAGGACATGTCTTATGGGAGGCATTCTTCTACACACCCACCTAGAAATGGGGGTGCTAAGGGAAGCTGCTGTCCCCCTGGGTGCTGCTGAACACTGCCCTGCAGGAAGCTGGTGCAGGTGCTGGCATGAGCTGGTCACTGGAGACGCCCCCAGGCTGCAGGAGCTTGCCAGAGGGAACACAGACAAGGAGGCAAGTCCCTCTCTTCCTGCACTTGCTACTGAAAATTTTAAAGTTGCGCCAACTGGCAAAGAAAATATTTGAAGGGACCAAATCTAGTTTTAAGAACAAGCAAAAGATGAACTTGGAGCTGAGAGTTAATAAATCTCTCCCACCCCTTTGACTACTCAGCTTCTATATGTAAACTTCTACACATATTTGAAACACATGTAACAACAAAACAATTCAATATTTTTACCTCCTTCAGGATACTGCTATCCTTCTTGGCAAGTGAAAAAAACTTCTCCCCCTTTCCCCAAAATGAGGAGATGCCTGGATACAATTGTGCCATCACTGATGATATTAATAACTCTTCAGATTCAGAGCCCCTCTAAAAAATTCTGTTACCTATAAGCTAAAGTGTAAAGTTAATTTCCAAAAGGTTGTATATAAAATGAAAATGGGAAAGATAGTAGCAGGAAAGATTTAGCACATACAAGTAAGCATACATATATAACAAGAAAATACAAAATATGCAAAAGTACTATGACTTTGCCTATACTTCACATGGTGAGCTTTGAATGATGTATAGAATTGCTGAATCCATATGTTGTATATATGAAACTAATTAACATTTTATGTTCATTATACTTCACTTTTTAAAAGTACTACAACTTTGGGGCGCCTGGGTGGCTCAGTCGGTTGAGCTTCCAACTTCGGCTCAGGTCACGATCTCAGGGTCTGTGAGTTTGAGCCCTGCGTCGGGCTCTGTGCCTGGAGCCTGCTTCCAATTCTGTGTCTCCCTCTCTCTCTGCCCCTCCCCCGTTCATGCTCTGTCTCTCTCTGTCTCAAAAATAAATAAACATTAAAAAAATAAATTTAAAACTCTACAACTTTGTTTCTGTAATTGGTCACAAGGCTATAACTGACATCTATTGCTTCCTTAATCAATCTCTACTTTATATTTCCCCTGCCCTCAACCAGTTTTGTTTGGGTAACTATAGTTTTCCATTAAGCTTCACCACTGAGCATGAAAGTACTAACAGGCTCCAAACATAGTATTCTTGCTTCCATTGTGTAGATGCAACCCAATATCTTCTTGTTAATCAAGATCAACCACTCCAGCCAATAGATATTTTTCTTTATGGTTCAATGACTGAGAAGCTCAAAATATCCAGGAGTTATACTTATCATCCATTGAGTAGAGAGATTTTTTTTTTTTGTCTCCTGGCAGAAGAATTCTTCCCTAAAGACTAAGATCTCCAAATCCACATAGCATAAAGTTGCCAGTATGGAAATCTCAAAGTCTGATAGTGGGTTATTAGCTGTAATAGTAAGAGAAGCCACTTCCACATCTATGTTTTGATTCCAGGGCCCATGGATTCTGGCTATGTGAAAGACAGTAATGCATAAAGTAACATAAATTTCTCTGATTTGAAGCACATGTTAATTTCTACTAACAAAGTCTCATCAGTCAGGGTGTATCTCCCAACTGGCATTGTAACTCAGTCTTCAGTAAGATATTCTGTCTTTCAATTAGGCCAGCCACTTCTGAGTGGTGAGGTATGGGGTAAGACTGGCTAATTACATGAAAAGTCAGAATTATTAGTTTGATTGATAAAATAACTCAGGATTCCCACATTATTCTTAATATAATTCTTTATTGTAGAAAGTTCCTCATAAAAATCATATGTAACCTGGGGCGCCTGGGTGGCTCAGTCAGTTAAGCATCCAACTTCGGCTCAGGTCATGATCTCACGGCTCATGAGTTCAAGTTCCACATGGGGCTCTGTGCTGACAGCTCAGAGCCTGGAGCCTGCTTCGAATTCTGTGTCTCCCTCCCTTTCTGCCCCGCCCCCACTCATGCTCTGTCTCTTTCTCTCAAAAATTAATAAACATAAAAAAATACATAATCATATAAATAAATAACTAATAATAAAAGCAGAAAGGGAGGGAGAAGGGCAGGGTATTTTTGATTTTTCAGGTAGAGTTAGGGTTGGGAAGGTGGGGGTATGATCTCCCAACTGCTCAGGGTCCTTGATATAAATCCTATTTTTCTTCAAACTCACTTTGAGTTCGGAATCAAAAACATTAGTAATCTCCTTCTCCTACTAATCTGAATAAAGCACCCACCACAGTCCCTTTGGGCAATGTACTTGAGCTAATGATAGTGTCACCTAAAAATAGAGGTAGAGAGATTATGGTCCAAAAATAAAAAGGGAAGGAAGGAAGGAGAAGGACATTAAAGGAATACAAATTCCTTATTCCAGATTTTATGTCTCCAACACCAGTGTTTACTTTCCTTGTACCCTTCCAGCAATCACTCAAACACATTTATTACACATAATCATATCACCACATCCTAAAAATTACCGTTGATCTTCTGATGTATCGTTAGTGATGATCTATTTAGTCTCTCTATATTTTGAGGGCTGTTGGGCACTTTTCACACATTATAGAATAAACCAAGAAGCAGCTAGAAAGCTTCCTCTTTATCTTTCTCCCCTTTCTGCAGAGTATTTGTTATCTCTAAGACTTCAAGAACACAAGGACCATAAAACTTCTTACACAGTTCTTTCCATCCTAACACAAAACAATTTTATACTGGGTTATAAGTTTATACTGGGTCCAGTGACACCTAGTATTCACTGCAGTTCTTATCAATATTTCTAGCAGAGTTTGGGGCGCCTGGGTGGCGCAGTCGGTTAAGCGTCTGACTTCAGCCAGGTCACGATCTCGCGGTCTGGGAGTTCGAGCCCCGCGTCGGGCTCTGGGCTGATGATGGCTCAGAGCCTGGAGCCTGTTTCCGATTCTGTGTCTCCCTCTCTCTCTCTGCCCCTCCCCCGTTCATGCTCTGTCTCTCTCTGTCCCAAAAATAAATAAACATTGAAAAAAAAATTAAAAAAAAATATTTCTAGCAGAGTTTGGCATTGTTAAAATTACTACATCATTAATTATAATGTTGTTAACATATAAGATTCAAACTCTAATATTCCAACTATGAAATCAAACAAGAACAGGAGAAAAAGCAAGAAGAAAAAAAAATGTCCATAGCTGGAAGCAGCAAAAGAGATTATATCCACAAATTTCTGGTGAAGATTTGTAGAATTTAAATTACTAAAAGAAGGGGTGCCTGGGTGGCTCAGTTGGTTGAATGTCCAACTCTTGATTTCAACTCAGGTCATGATCTCACGCTTTGTGAGTTCCAGCCCCGCAATGGGCTCTGCACTCATAATATGGAGCCTGCTTAGCATTCTGTCTCTCCATCTCTCTGCCCCTCTCCTGTTCATGCCCCACCCCCTAAAATTAAGTAAGTAAGTAAATAAATACATTAAAA
Organism: Felis catus; assembly: GCF_018350175.1. Lineage (NCBI taxonomy): Eukaryota > Metazoa > Chordata > Mammalia > Carnivora > Felidae > Felis > Felis catus. The sequence goes on along the minus strand of NC_058373.1, from coordinate 72,530,885 downwards.
ATTTTCAGAGTTCCTCTTAAATAAAGGAATTGACACTCAAAGATAATATTCTGACACATTCCGACCAACACAGTAAGATCTAGGGGGAAAAAAATTCCAAGAAGATGATCTGTGAATGATGAAAGAAACAAGCAGTCAAACTTTTCAGGGAAAGAACATGAGGAGTTCGTGTTTTGTTTTCTGGGTTGGCTGACAGAAGAAATGATAAATGAAAACTCATATAGTTAACCTCGTAGGCGGTCAACCTCAAGGCCAGTCTTTGAGCATCTTGGTATTGTATGACCAGAACACTATCTTCTCCATCATTCTGTAATACTATTTATTGTCATGTAGTTTCTACAAAGACCAAAAACCTGCTAAATTAAGTTTATCAGACATGGAGTTGTAGAATTATATAGAAATAGCTGAGTCTGCTCAGCTCTATTTGCCTCATTTGTCATCATACAGCAAGAGATCTCTGATAATACCACAGGAAGAGACCGTCAGTCTCCAAAAACTCCCCTACCATGGTGGTTTGTGTTCAGCTCCCCCTGCAGTCCCAGACACTGTGTCACGCACAGCACAGAAGTAGTTGGCCGCATCGCTGCCAAGCGCTCGGGATTTCCTCAGGTGGAAGGTGGTTTCATGCTTCTTAAATTCAGCCTCAAAACCTTTGATGCCTTTAACCAGGGTGTCCCCTGAAAAGTACTTCAGTAGAAACTGGAGTCCTTGGTTGGGGTGCTGCATGTACCAGAAGAGATAAGGAGTTCCACTTGAGGAATAGTTGCACCTCAGCTCCAGAGGGGCTCCTTCAGAGACAGTGACATGGACATCAGGCTGCGTCACTGACTGGGCTCCAGTGTCTCCTGCAAAATCAGTGTTGTATCAGTGAAAGCAGTGCACACTTCACAATGAAAAGTCAGTATTTCCAGTTGAATCTGTAGAACTATAGACTAATATGAAATTTTACTCACGCGGGGCAAATATCCCCAGTGTTGAGATAAGCAACAGGAACATGGCCGAGCAGTAGAAAGGCAGTGGCTCTTCTCAGGAAAATCTCCCCCTGAGCAGACAAGAAACTGGCTGAGGAAACCAAGCCCTCGGATATAAGAAGGGTGGAGAAAGTAAATTTGGACAGGTTCCTTGCTGAGATAAAAATGCAAAAGCTGCTGAGATGAGCCTGGAGCTTTCTGACGGATGATTCTTGTCCCTGTCTCTGTCTGCAAAGAACTCAGCCAGCTGCAGGGGGGAGGGCGTGAGCAGATGATGTTGAGCAACAAGATCTCTACTTTGTGCAGCATCGTCCCCTGGAGGCCCCTCTAAGAACTAGTTTATGTGTTCCTTCTGTTTTCTGAGGTATGAAAAGTTCTGCACAATATATTTCTTCCTTCCCAAACCTATCATGGTGTATTCTTCCCAGAGTCTGTTAGAAATGAGGTGTCATATAAAAGTAGACTAATGAGTTTCACTGAGAAATCAGTTTTTAAAAAATATATCAGACTCGGAATTCAAGTTACAACACAACACTTAAAATGTTTAGGATGAATTCAATCTCCATCAAAATACCACCAGCATTTTTCGCAGAGCTACACCAAACAATACTAAAATTTGCATGGAACCACGAAAGACCCTGAATGGCCAAAGCAATCCTGAAAAAGAAAAATAAAACTGGAAGCATTGCGATTCTGGATTTCAGGCTATCTTACAAAGCTGTTGTCATGAAGATAGTATGGTATTGGTACAAAAACAAACACGCAGATCAATGGAACACAACAGAATACCCAGAAATGGACCCACAACTATATGGTTAATTCATCTTCAACAAAGCAGGAACGAATATCCAATTGAAAAAAAAGTCTCTTCAACATATGGTGTTGGGAAAACTGGAAGGCAACATGCAGAAGAATGAAACTAGACCACTTTCTTATACCATACACAAAAATAAATTCAAAATGGATGAAAGACCTAAATTTGAGACAGGAAACCATCAAAATCCTAGAGGAGAATGGAGGCAGCAACCTCTTTGACTTCAGCCACAGTAACTTCTTACTAACATGTCATCGAAGGCAAGGGAAACAAAAGCAAACATGAACTATTGGTACTTCATCAAGATAAAAACCTGCACAGTGAAGGAAACAATCAACAAAACTAAAAGGCAGCCTCTGGAATTGGAGAAGATATTGCAAACGATACATCTGATAAAGGGTTACTATCCAAATCTATGAAGAACTTATCAAGTTCAACACTCGAAAAACAAATAACTCACTTAAGAAATGGACAGAAGACATGAACAGACACTTTTCCAAAGAAGAAACCCAGATGGCTAACAGACACATGAAAAGATGCTCAACATTACTCATCATCAGAAAAATATAAACCAAAACTATGATGAGATACACCTCACACCTGTCCGAATGGCTTAAATTAACAACACAAGAAACAACTGATGCTGGCAAGGATGTGGAGAAAGGGGGACTCTTTTGCACTGCTGGTGGGAATGCAAACTGGTGCAGCCACTCTGGAGAACAGTACGGACGTTTCTCAAGAAACTAAAATTAGAACTACCCTATGATCCAGCAATTGCACACTTAGGTATTTCCCCAAAGAATACAAAAATACATATTTGAAGGAGCACATACACAGTAATCTTTGTGCACAGTAATCTCTCCAAAATTGTGCTTGCCAACAGTGCAGGAGGTAGGGGAGATATTTCCAATACATGACTGTAAAAGGTTCTTTTTTTCTTAAAACATGTTATCTAAGACATCTGTGGGTTTGTGACTGAGGAAGGATGAATGATATTTCTGGAAGAGTCAGTTTCTCAATGAATTACACATCCTTGAAGAGTGGCTCCATTCCCCAAATTGAATAGTTTGGCAGACAATGTAAAAATTCAGTTGTACAAAAATACTGATAAAGAAAAACTAGTGTATTACAGAAGTAAATACAGTTTCTTGATATCAGGAAAGTTCTAGAAACAAAGAAAGACAAAATAGAAAATGATTCCGACCAGAATTTAGTTGGTAAAAAATAGGATGTCTACAAAACGTTCACTCTGATTTAATTTCCAGCTCTGTACCTTTCCTGTGCAATTTTTGGCCCCCCTCTCACCCACACAGCTGATTCTGGCCAGGCCCCATGTTGCCGATCAAAGTAAATATCGCACTATATTTTTGTTCCTTATTTTTATCTCTTCTCTTCATTCTTGTTCACTCTACTCTCAGCCAAGATATATGAAAAGGTAGGATAGTGGGGGTATTGAAATAATTTTCTTATCAGTTGGACTAGGGAATTTTAATCATAACAGTCAAAAAATTGAAAGCAGATAATGGGATATTTTTTGTTCAGTTTCCATGGTTATAATGCCCAGAAATATTCCTGTCCTGGTACCTGTGCTCAAAGAATTATCTTCATCATGGATTTATAGAGCTATAGACTCTAGATGTCTGATGAAGTTTATATGGAATGGCAGAATTGAAAACCTGAGATGAACTTTACACAGTGTTCCTCTTCTGCCCACCCCAACTTCGCTATCTATATAATATGACTAGCTCGCTTGACTAACCACGGTGTCCTTCAGTAGAAGAATGGGTAAATACACTATGGTATGTCCAAACAATGGAAACTTAGTGCTAAAAAGAAATGAGCTGTCACCTAATGTCTAAATAACTTTAAAAACAGAAGTCTAAGGAAATAAAGGTCAGCCTTAAGATTCCCACAGAATAAAGGATTTTTCAGCCAGTGGTATATGAATTAAAATATCTTTACAGTAATTTAAACTATTTAAGAAATATTTGGAAAAAAGTTTGTTTTATCAGAATGCCTTAGTCATCTAGGACTGCTGTAACAAAACACCATAGACTGTGTTGCTTAAACAACAGATATTTGTTACTCATGGTTCTGAAAGCTGGGAAGTCCAAGATCAAACTGCTGGCAGATTAGTTCCTGGTGAACTCCTTCCTTAGGGCTTACAGATGGACCCCTTCAGTTGGTGGTGAGAAGAAGCTCTCATATCTCTTCCTCTTTTTATAAGGACACTAATCCCATCATGGAAGTCCCATTTTCATGACCCTATCTAAATCTAATTACCTCCCAAAGGCCACATCTCCTAATACCATCACACCGGGGGCTAGAGCTTCAACGTATGAATTTTGGCAGAACACATCCAGTCCATAACACAAAAAATTCTGAAATTATCATTATCACTGAAGGAAATACTTATTTTCATAGGTAAAAATATCATAGACCAAGTTCAATCCAATTTAGCAACATAGATACACGAGTATATGGATTTACTCTAATTCTAAAAATCATTGTTTGAAATTATTAAAGAAATATGAAAAAAAAAAGAGAAATGAGCCATCAGCCATGAAAAGATGGGAGGAAAGTGAAATGCGTATTTATAGGTGCAAGAAGCCAATCTGAAAAGGCTGCATGCTGTTTGATACCTACTATATGACATTCTGAAAAAGACAGAACTATGGGGACAGTAAAAAGATCAGTGGTTACAGTGGGGTTAGAGGGAGGAAGGGAAAAAAATTTTTAAGTAAAAGAAAGCACAACTGATAAGCAAAAATCAGAAAGCTTATAACACAGATTTGGAAGGAAATTTTTTATGTGCTCTTCTCAATTCGTCAAAAATCAACTTCCAGTTTTCTGCTAGTTTAGAAAGTGATCATTGCTTGCTATAAAGGGCCGTGGAGTTCATGGCTGTTCTGTTCCTTATGAATTTTCTCTCGCGGTCCACTTATTTTCCTTCCCTATGCGCCAATACGATCAGTACACACACACACACACACACACACACACACACACACACACACACGTGTGTGTGCATGCAGGCATACACGCATGTACCAACACAGGCAACATCCTCCTCCTCAGTTATTCAAAATATATTCAAAAATATGTGGGGTTTCTTTTCCCTCGGCCTTCCCGGAGGGCCCAGCACACACAGAGGTATTTCTGCACTGGGCCTCGTTTTCTTCTTCATCAAGTCTCTCACACAAGTTTGCATTTCTGCCTATACTGCTCATTCTCTAAAATTTGTTGGCATTACGGTCTGCTGATAGCTTCTTTTCTGTTTCTGTTTGGTTTTGTGGGTTTCTGCTCTGTGGGATGTTTTTACCATCTCTTGAATAGAGTTTTAGAGAAAATCAAGAGATAAATGTGTATTTTTAATCAACCATTATTTTTTCTAAGTATTTTATTTTGGGGGCACCTTGGTGGCTCAGTCGGTTAAGCGTCTGACTTCAGCTCAGGTCATGATCTCACGGTCCGTGAGTTCGAGCCCCGCATCGGGCTCTGTGCTGACAGCTCAGAGCCTGGAGCCTGCTTCAGATTCTGTGTCTCCCTCTCTCTGACCCTCCCCCATTCATGCTCTGTCTCTCTGTCTCAAAAATAAATAAACATTTAAAAAAAGTTTTTAAAAAAATTAAAAAAATAAAAAAGAAGTCATGTCCCTGTAAACGTTCCACTTGAGGTGTTGAGCGCTAGATGACCTTTCATGCAAATAGCAAAGCAAATGTTTTACAGACTATAAATAAACGTAGATACATAATGAAAGTAATATGAAGAAATTAATCTATAACCAAAAGGGCAGGAGGGAACATAACAGGAAAATAAACATAATGTTCCTTAATGGGTGCTTACACAAAGGAACATTTTTAGAATTAGGTAATGCCGAGAAACATAGATGATGCACGCTACCAGGAAATTGCTAACAAATATAATGACACGTTTGCCACAATAAAGCAGCCAGTCTAACGCACTGCTGTTGTCTGTGTCCATTTGTTATTTCGCCAATGCTGTTCATCCTTCGGGAACCCCTGGACCTGCTGGGGCTGGACCTCAGCACCTTCTGGTTTCTATGCTCTAGCCATTTGTATGACTTCTGTATCAAGCAGACACTGAGGAACAAACCACCATACAGAGTGCTGGAACCAGAGTGGATCAGTCAGAGATGCTCAGCATCCCAGGCCCTGTTCTGCTCAGAGTTTGCGCTCAGCTCCCCCTGCAGTCCCTGTCACTGTGTCACTCAGGACACAGTAGTACACAGCTGAATCTGACGCTTGCACTAATGATTTCACCAAGTGGAAGGTTTTGGATTTTCCATCATAGGTGGCTTCAAAACCTTTGTGACTTCCCTTCTCCTTGTCCCTCAAGGCTTTCAGGAGGAGCTGTGGACCTTCTCCAGGATACTGGACATACCAGAAAAGATTGGGGTACCCTGTCGCTGAATAAGTACAGTTTATAGTCAGGGACTCCCCTTTGGAGAGGGTCACTGGGCCTTCCATCTGGGTCACTGAGTCTCCGTGGGTTTGTCCTGGGAAAAAAGAAAAGAGACCTGTGTTACCTTGGGCACAAATCTGGATAAAATTATAGTTATAGGTTTTGCTGTCACAATAGATGAAACAATCCAAATACGAAGAGGCATTTTACTTACCAAGCATCAAGAGTACCACAGTCACGAAGCCTGGAGAAGAGTTCATCTCTAGAGTGTCACCTAGCTAATGTGCTTCATTCGTAGCAGGAAGAAGCATTGGAGAGACAGAGCAATGATCAGTGGAAGCCCACATTTCTCAGGAAAGGTGTTTGTGTTAGGAAGCTGCACCCCCTGCTGGACGGGAACTGAAAAAGGGTGCATGGTGGCCACAGTCCTCCCAGAGTCAGCAAGATGTCTTTGTCCCTGACTATGAGGCGCGTGGCAGTCTTCAGGTGGCACTTGGAAATCTGAACAGCAGCAATCCTGACCTCCCAGGTCTACTTTCTTCTTAGGACACTACCTGATGTGAAAGTTCTTTAACAGAACATCCCAGCGCGTTTCTGTAGCTGAGAGGATAACAGTCTCTAAAGCATTTAATACAGTACTTTATGTTTTCACGTATCCACTGTGGGCCAGCCTATAATCCACTGACTGCCAGAAAATGGCTGGGATTGAATACAGAGAAAGTAATAAGAAGTCAAGTCATTACTGAGTGGTTCTGTGTTTTTCAACACTGTACCCCAATGTTAGAACAGTGGCTGTCCTTTTTTAATATTCACTAAATATTTTTTTAATGTTTATTTATTTTTGAGAGAGAGAGACAGAGACAGAGATAGAGTGTGAGCAGGGGAGGGACAGAGAGAGAGGGAGACACAGAATCCGAAGCAGGCTCCGGGTTCTGAGCTGTCAGCACAGAGCCCGACGCGGGGCTCAAACTCACGGACCGCGAGATCCTGACCTGAACCAAAGTCGGATGTTTAACCGACTGAGCCACCCAGGCACCCCAATACTTACTAAATATTTCTTAAACAGAAATAATGAACATGTGTCCTTTATCTGAAATATAGTATTTCTTGGTCCTAAAATAATACCAATTGTGAGGATTACTATCTTCTTAACAAAAGCTTTCAGAAGAAAAGTCACCCTATTTTGTAAACAAATATTTTAATAGTCAAATATTCCCGGTTTTCCAAACCAGTAAAAAGTGAATATATGAGTTCTAGACAGAAGAAACGTCATAAATGAAGTTGTTGAATCCCTATTGAATGATCGGAGATTCTCATTCTCTCACTGATGGTTGATGTAAATATAAGGTGGCTGTTAAATGTGAAATAGGCAACAAATACTAAACCTATACTATTAACAAGTTTTAGGCTCAAAGATGCTTCTGACTGCCATCCATTTGTTACATTTTCTTGCCAACCTTGAATGAAATAATTTCTCCCCACAAGGTAAGGGATCAGGATTATCAAGATAAAGTTCTGGAGAGGGACACATCTTCTGTAGCTCTGTACACATGTATCTCTAAACACAGAGATGGAAGCTTAGCTCACACTGTTGAAAGCCACTGTCCATGGATTCACATCAAGGAGCTTCATGAGTCCAGAGACAACAATGTAGTGGTTTCCCACATGCAGAGGGGAGTAAGAGATTCAAGAGTGGATATTGTTTTGGTTCACGTGTCCCTTCCCTTCCTCTCCACTTTCCAAGTCAAATTGTCACAACCGGCCTCAAAACTATGCTAGGAAGGAATTTGGGACAAGCAGCTATCAACTTCTATACAGGTATGGCAGGGAGAATGCCAGATAGACTGAGATGACACTGGTTTGAAAATAAGCAGGATAGCACGTGGATGCAGAAAGTCATTATCTACACTATCAAAAAAAAAAAAAACAGTTTAAGCCAATGAGAACCTAGAGGAAAAGTGTTTCGCATTTTGAGTGACACCAGAAGACTTGTACAACATTGAGAACAGAGATCTCTTAAATTTGGATTTTTAATGGCTTTATTGATTTGTAACTGACATAAAAATAAACTGCACCAATTTAAAGTGAGCAATTTTATAAGATTTAACATATAAATATATATATATTTGTGAAGCCATCACCACAGTCAAAGTAATGAACATATGCATCATCCTCAAAAGCTTCCTCATGTCTCTTTGCAATCCATCTCTCAACCCTCTCCCACCCCCATCTCAGGCAACACTTCTGTCATGAATAGTTCACATAATTTATAATTTTGCACAAGCAGAATCACATGTACTCTTTTGTCTGCCTTCTCCTCAGCGTAGTTATTCTGAAATTCTTCCATGGTTGTAAGTATCAAAAGTTTGTTCCTTTTTGTTGCTAAGTAGCATTCTATTACAGAGATATAAAAGAATTTGTTCATTTATTCACCTACTAATGTACATTTCGGTTAGTCCCATTTGGGGGCTGTTAAAAATAAAGCTGCTGGAGACTCACAAATGCAAACAACAAACTGATGGTTGCTAGAGGGGAGGGGGGTGGGGAATGGGCAAAATGTGTGAATGTGAGTGGAAGATACAGGCTTCCACTTATGGAATGAATAAATCACGATGATAAAAGGCAGAGCATAAGGAATAGAATCAATGATATTGTAATAGTGTTTTGTATGGTAACAGATGCTAGCTACACTTGTGAACACAGCAAAATGTTTAGACTTGTCAAATCACTGTGTTGTATGCCTGGAACTAATATAATGTGTGTCAACTATCCTCAAATAAAAATATATACAAATAGGACAGACCTTGTTTTCTTCTAGCTGAGTGTTCTCAATTACTAGCTAAACAGTGCATTAAAAACTCATCATGCAATTACAAATTCTTTATCTTATTCAGCACACCATCATCATACATTAGAATATTTATTCTCACAAAGACGTTATACTTTCATGTCTCTTTTAAACTACATTTTGTAAGGCACTGATGTATTGAAGATATAAAGTGATTCCATTATGAGGTTAATATTCCTATGCATGCTTGAAGATTTGGGGCCTACATGAGTGCATGGAACAAGTTCCTTATTCTCAACTCAATTTCAGCACCTGAAATTCCATTCTAAAGAACATTCCCCTTAGAACTAATAAATGAATTCAGCACAATTGCAGGATACAAAACCAACACACAAAACTCCATTGCACTTCCATCCACTAACAATAAATCATCCAAAAGGAAATTAAGAAAACATTTCCATTTAAGGGACACCTGGGTGGCTCAGTCAGTTAAGTGTCCAACTTCAGCTCAAGTCATGATCTCATGGTTTGTGGGTTTGAGCCCCATGTCGGGCTCTGTGCTAACAGCTCAGAGCCTGCAGCCTGCTTCAGATTCTGTGTCCCTCTCTCTCTGCCACTTCCTCACTTGTTCTCTCTCTCTCTCTCTCTCTCTCTCTCTCTCTCTCTTTCTCCTCTCTCAAAAATAAACATTAATAATAATTTAAAAAAAGAAAATATTTCCATTTACAATAGCATCAAAAATAATAAAATGCTTGGGAATAAAATTAACTACAGGGACTAAAGAATGTATGCTGAAAATTATAAGACACTGCTAAGAGTAATTAAAGAAGACACAAAGAAATGGGAAGACATCTGTGTTCATGGATTGGAAGACTTAATATTGTTAATATGTCAATACTACAGAAAATGATCTATACAGTTAATGCAATTCCTGTCAAAATCCCAAAGGTCCGTCTTGCAGAAATAGAAAAATCCACCAGAGATTCCTAAGGCGTCTCAAGGGACCCCATATAGTCAAAACAATCTAGAAAAAGAAGAATAACGCTGAAAAAGAAGAATAAGGTCCTACACTTCTTGACTGCAACATTTGATACAAAACTACAGTAATCCAAACAGTGTTGTGTTGGCATTAAGACAGACATATAGACCAATGAAATAGAATAGGGAGTGCAGAAATAAATCCTTGCATACATGGTCAGATGAATTTCAACAAGGGTTCCAAGACCACGTCATTGTGAAAGGACAGTGTTTTCAACAAGTGGTGATGGGAAAATTTCAGATCCACATCACAAAAAAGATAAATGGGACCCTAACCTTACACCATATACAAAAATCAACACAAAATGAATAAAGGGCCTAAATGTGAAACTGAAACCAAAGACTCTTAGAAAAAAACGTGAAGGAAGATCTTTATGACATGGGATTTTGCAATAATTTCACGATTTTACACCAAAGCAGAAGATGCAATTGGACTATAGCAAAATTTAAAATGTCTGTGCATCAAAGGATACGATCAACAGGATGAACAGGCCACCTGTGAAACTGAAGAAAGCATTTGCAAATCATATATCTGATAAGGGGTTAACATCCAAAATATGAAAGGAGCGCTTAAATCTCAACAACAAGAAACCAAACAACCTAATTTAAACAAAGGTAAACCTTAAGATATACAAATGACCAATTAGTACATCAAAAGATGCTAAACATCACTACTCATTAGGGGAATGCAAAACCACAATCGGATACCACCTTACAGTAGTAAGGATGGCTACAGTTAAAAGAAAAAAATAACAGGTGATGACAAAGATATGAAAACCTGGAATCATTGTTTACTGTTGGTGAGAATGTAAAATGCAGCTTCTGGGTAAAACATTATAGCAGTTCCTCAAAAAATACAGATCAAATTACCGTATGATCCACCAATTCCATTTTGGCACAGACCAACCAAAATTGGAAGCATTTGGGAATATACTGCAATTACTGAAATTTTTACATGCCCACCTTTATAGCAACATTATTCACAATAGCCAGCAAGTGGAAGCAATTCAAGTGCCTATCAGCAGATGAATGGGTAAACAAAATGTGGTATTATATACAATGGAATATTATTCAGCCTTCAAAAGAAAGAAATTCTGACAACATGGGACAACATCGATGAACCCTGAGGCCATTATGCTAAATGAAATAAGCCAGTCACAAAAAGTCAAATACTGTATGACTCCATGTACATGAGGTATGTAGAGTAGTCCCATCCATAGAGACAAGAACTAGAATGTTTCCAGGGGCTGAGAGGAAAGGAGAAATAGGGAGTCATTTTAATGAGTAAAGAGTTTCCGTTCTGCAAGATGAAAAGTGTCCTGGAGATGGATGGTGCTGATGGCTGTATAAAAATGTGAATGCACTTCATATCACTGAACTGTACACTTAAAAATTATTCACATGGTAAATGGAATGTTAGGTGCATCACAATGAAAATATTTTTTGATTTAAAAAATGCTTATTGGGGTTCCTCAGTGCCTCAGTTCATTGAGCTCAGGTCATCCTGATTTTGGCTCAGGTCATGATCCCAGGGTCATGAGATCAAGCCTCCTATTGGGTTCCATGAGAGCATGGAGTCTGCTTAAGATTCTGTCTCTCTTTCCCTTTGCCGCTCTCACCTGCTTTTGCAAGCTTGCTCTCTCTCTCTCTCTCTCTCTCTGTCTCTCTCTAAAACACAAAAAATAATAAACTTCTGAAAATTCATAAAAATTAAACACTTATTATTAAGATTTCTACTCTATACATCTGTTTTCCAAGTGCAAATATAAGAGGGAGGCACGGTACAAGATCACCTATCAATCAACCATTACCATTCAAATGTTAGGACGCTGAGAACATGGGGTTACATGCCGAGGAGGAAATAGGAAAGAATGAAGAGTTTGGATTGTAGAACATTGAGCATAGCAGACCTGCGGACACACAAAATGAGCCACTTGGCCTTAAATGCTTTTGAGGTGTGGTAAAGGACAAGAACAGAGAAAAGAAAGAATTCAAACTTGGCACCATCACAGTATACCCCTAGTAGTCACTATTACTGACCATTTTATGGATAAGGCTGGTAGGGTTAGATAAGCCTACCTTTTAAGATTTGAATTTTTCCATGCTAGAGATGATAATAAGGCCATTAAATGGAATGTGTTCTAGACAGAAAATGTGTACAGAGTAGGCACTCATGACTTTTCTGGATGAATATATATATGTATATATATATATATATATATATATATATATATATATAAACATATATACATGTATATAAATATATATATGTATATTATATATATATGAATAAGTAACAACTTTTATTAAAAATCAACCTGCATTATTCTGTTAATATACTGCCTCCACTTGTACTTTCTTAATTTGAATATATGCATCTCTATTCAAGAGTGAATGGCTTTTACTGTGCTATCTTATAGATGTTGGATTAAGGTTAGGCTATCTCTATAAAAATCAAATTCATGGTCTAGACAATAAGAATACGCTGCAAAACATCAATACTTTGAAAGTTAGAAACTCTTAGCTATATACCATGGCGATTTTAAATAGCCTTTTTTGTACTTGGAACACCAACTAAAAATGAATGTTAAGAAGAAAATTCAAATAATTATCATACACAGATGAAAATGTAGGAATCTAGAGGGAGAAATTCATTTGAAGATAAAGGTAAGAAACTTCAAAATAGAATGAAAAACATTACAAGTCCTTTATCAATTGAGAAAGATAGCATTTTTTGGATTAAAAAATAGGAAACAGATACTTTAAATGTTAATGTGGTTGTTAAGTGCAATTCCAACTTTCTTGTTTTCATTTTTGTTTCTTTGATTCTTTAATGGAGGGATAATGAGCAGAAGTAAAACAGGACATAATTTTTGACATTTATATTGAAAAATTACATTGATACTATAAAAATTACCCCCCCCCATACTTGGAAAACAGAAATAGTGATGAGTGATTGACCCTCACCAGTAATAAAGGTTTCTGTAAAACTCTCTTCTCAGGTTGGTATAGAAAGAGACAATAGATCAATGGGACTAAATAAAGCATGTGGAAACAATGAAAAGAGGAATTTCATATGATACATGATGGTGATTCATAGTAGGAAAACAGGATGCCTTATTTACGTACAAATAAAGAGGCTTGTGTCTCTGTTGGAGACACTTCCACATGACCCTCAAAGACCCACTAATCACTGATCATTTGTGGAGAAGACTGGTGGGAGGCAGTCTTCTATGGGACTATGGGATTTGAGCTCACTCAAACATTCACTATGGGATTTGAGCTCATTTGTGCAGAGGTGTTAATAAGGTGGAATGAGTGCTGGCACAAAGTTTGCCACAGGGTACACACTTCAGAAAGTGAACGTGAGCACCACTGACTCACAGCAAACAAACCTAGACTAGGTCATTAAATAGTATTAAACAGCATGATATATAAAAGGAGGAAACACATGGAGAGATTTCATAACCTTCCTTATTGAACACAATGCCTGGGGCATGATTACAGGAAAGCAGATACGTTACCCCAAAATATGCCTCCATCACATAAAAATTATTTTGAATTGAGGTGCCTGGGTGGCTCAGTTGGTTAAGTGCCCACTTCAGCTCAGGTCATGATCTCGCAGTTCATGAGTTCGAGCCCCCTGTTGGGCTCTGTGCTGACAGCTCACAGCCTGGAGCCTGCCCCTCCTCCTCTCCTCTCCTCTCTCTCTCTCTCTCTCTCTCTCTCTCTCTCTCTCTCTCTCTCTCACACACACACACACAAATAAACATTAAAAAATTTTTTTAATTATTTTGAAATGAAGGCAATTAAGAACCAGTAAACTCAGAAAAGCACCTCAACCCAGCCGTTTTTCTGCCTAAAGGCAGGAAATAAATTCTCCTCTTTATTGGAGACAGACTCTTACCAGTCCAGAGATGGTACCAGAGAATCTGCAAATAAACTGTGTTAAACTAATCCTCACGTTCCTAGTTAAGGAAGGTAAGGAGTAGCACACCTGGTTGAACTACCGCTAGTCCAAACCACATTGTCTTGCCAATTCCTCACAAACTTATTGTTTCTTCATCTAAAAGATATAAAGCCTCCTGCTCTAATTGCTTCTTCAGGTCTTCATTTTCTTGTGAAGGCTCCCATGAATGTGAAAAAATTCAATAAAATTTGTATACTACTGTATAATCTGTCCACTGTCACTTTAATTCTTACACACAGTCAGGAAGCCAAAGAGGGTGGAAGAGAATTTGTCCTCCCATACATAATATATACTCAATAAATATATCTATTGAATTAATTGAGCTGAAAACCTGGCAGTTCAAACAAATTTTTACTGATTTTTCAGTCAAAACTTTTGGAAGTTTTTTAGCCAATTCACTAACAAAATACAGTAATCCAATGGCAAAGACATGATGTGGCTGTTCTTTCTCTCCAATATTTGGTCAAAACTTGTGTATGTCCAGTATTCCTAGGAGGCTCAGTCTGTTAAGCATCTGACTCTTGATTTTGGTTCAGGTCATGATTTCAGGGTGTTGAAATGGAGCCTCCCATCAAGCTCCACCCTGGCCCTAGAGCCGGATTAAGATTCTCTCTCTTTCTCTCTGTCTCTGTCTCTCTCTCCCCACCACTCTCCTGCTCGGGTTCTCTCTCTCTCTCCCTTAAAAAAAAATGTTTTTTGGTATTATCACACATAAGGCAATGATTCAGGGATAAGGATGTTTTTGATGCATCATAATACTTACCTAGAGATACTTTCTTAGAGTCAGGTTTCCTTCTAACCCTACACCTGAGCTGCCACAGCCCTAGCCACTTCCAGTGTGGGTCAGCAATTCCCTGCCTTGGACCCTATAGCATGTGGATGTATCAACAAGAGCCCTGGGGTTTGGGCACCTCCCTCCAACACGCTTCTCACTGTAGACTCCGTCAGTGCAGAGAACAGGGGAGTCCTCTAGCTATGAAGCAGAGATGGCAAGATGGATGGATTTTCTTGTCTTCTGGAAATTCAATGAGTAACGACCTTCTGTGGCATTTTGTTGACTATAAGAATCCTGATGAACAAGGAAAACCATCTTCCTGCTGCTGGACAGCTTGTACCACAATAGACTATAACTTAGATCACCTGGGTCACATATGCATTCCAGGATGACAGCCCCCTTCTCCTGCATTAACATTGCTGGTGGGGCTTGAGTTACCTTCTGGGCAATATTGGATCCTGAAGGAAAAAACAAGGAATCAGAGGTTTCAGGGTAAGGGATGTGGCACAAGGAAATTGTATTTTACACGCTACTATCCCTCTCTCCCAAGGTACCCATACCACAGTGCCTATCTCCCCAGTTTTAAGGTCAGTGAGGAGGCACATTTCTACAAGGGCCATTCCTACCTACCACAATGAGGCCATGACCACTCTCAGAAGGCTGGACAGCAATATGTTTGAGTTCTTCCACTTAGATGGGAAATGTCTACTTCAATTTCAGGGCTGGGCACTGTGAGGGGAGCCTGTCAGGTGAGAGAAGGATGGCTGGGTATGTGCTGCTGCCGCCCCAGAACAGGAAACAGGGGTTTCCTAGGGTAGCACGTTGTGTGGGTCACATCACACTTCTCCCTGTACCAGCTGAGAGTCTCACTGCCCAAACATCCTTTCGCATTAAGCAACTCTTAACTTGGAAACAATTCTGTCTGAAAAAGAACTTGTAAAATTTAACACTGAAATGAGGCTTGATGGTTTAACTGTGATACGTTCATTCATGGCGTCTGTGATGAAAGTGGGTGGATGGCACTCACTTAAAAATACTACCTGTGATGGATTATGGAAACAACATAAGATTAAGAATCATGTATGCACACTCTATGTTTTAAAACCTAATGTAGAAATAAATCACGTTATGATAAGAAGGCAAAGTGTTTAGACTAACCACTATGGCTCTTTCAGTCTACCTGTTGTTATGTCAGTATTTCTCTTCTCTATCAGTATCTGTTCATGTCTCCCTGTTGGGGCCAAAAGCAGAAAAATCTAGTCACTCTTTGCTGAAGAGTTTAGACTGAAGCCCTCAGATAATAGATCCCGCCACTGAAGTCTCCTTCTCTTCACTGTTTAGTTTTGACAACTCAGCTCTGTTTAGAAAGCCCAGAATAGACATCAGAGTGTGGTCATTAGGTTAGACAACCTCTGAACTTATATTTTTTTATTACCCCAGTTGAACAACAGTGCACTTGATACCTTCTATTCTCAGTTCTGAGGAGGCTAAACATAGGTGGCCGCATACACCTCCACAGGATTGCTAGTCATATGATATTTGATTGTAAATACACGTTCTCTGTGTGTGTGCATTAAAAGTAAGGTTATGGGGTCCCTGACTGGCTCAGTCTGTTGAGCATGCGATCTTGATTTCAGATCATGTCAAGATCCCAGAGTCATAAATTTGAGCCCCACTTTGGGCTCCCCATGGAGGCTGCTTGAGATTCTCTGTCTCTCTGTCTCTGTCTGTCTCTCTCTCCCTCTGCCACTCCCACATGCCCAGTATCACTCTCCCTAAAATTATAAAAAGGAAGGTTGTGCCCTCAGGATATTCCTCAACATCATGACAAATAGCAAATATCTATTGTCTATTAGGGTCGATCTCCTGATACAGTAGCCAAGGCTTAACATCCTTGTCTCAAAGTCCTTGTAGCTTCAGCTACATCTTCAGAGTTTGTACTGCAGTCTCCATGAAATATGATGGAACCACATACAGTACAACTGTCCTGCTAAGTGATAGACTATAACTCTCTGGAAACACCTAACATTTTTCTACCAGCTGGCTGAGTAAATGTGAAATATTATTAATTTCTCCTCCTACTACTCAACTCTAACACATTTCTCAACGAAAGGAATCTCATGATTGTGCTTCTGTTGTTCAAGAAGTATCCTTATCCAGGATTAATCTTTTGGACACTCTTAGACCAGTTTCTGAATTAATAGATTTTTAATAATCTTATCTTAAACACTGAAAGGAACAATACCAGACTGGCCATGCAATTACCACTCCAGACTCCTTTATAAAATCCAATCACTTAGCAAAAACATTAATTCAAGTGGCTGAACTAGTGGATATTTCTAGGGCATGTCAATTTACAAAAACTTACCTAGTCAGTGTTATTCAATATATTTTTAATGCAGTTCCCAGCTTCCAAATACTATAAAGACGATGAAGTTCCTTAATATTCTAACTTTCCTTAAGCCTCTCATGCATCTTATTAGAAAGGGACAGCAAATACATGAATTACTGGATGTCTTCATGCTATTCAAAAACTTTTTGTCATGAACAATGTCTCATAATACAAAAGACACTGCAGAAGCTAGGGGAAAATGAGGTCATCGTACTGAACACACCTTTCTGACCAAGGTTCTTATGCAAACGCTTCTGCCAGAACATAAAGACAAATCCACGGAAAAGTTCAGTAATTCCACTTTAGATGTCGCAACCGTGGCCTCAATTTTGTAAAGAATCACTGAAAATGATGATTTGTTGCATCCATGAGAACAAGATATAGCAAACCTAGGACAACTGCCTGGTGGAGCCAAATGATCTGCACTGAACACTTGTAAAACTCTGCAGAGACCACGCATCACAGAAGGGACATATTGGTTGCAACATGAAACAAACACTGCTACGGAAACTCTCTAGGACGATCAACATGAGGCTGTTCGTGCCTGTTCGTGTCTTGGAACCAACAAAATCCCATAAAATCTGGAAAGCTGGAATATGGTCTGGAATTCTGTCCCAAGGAAGCATTTGAGTATCTCCATAAGGAACTTACACAATTGCATTCCCTCCAGGAGCCATGAGTGTGTACTAGTTACAGCATTTCATTTATGACATGGATTGAGCACTCTCCTATCAGAAAATCACAGCAATCACAAAAAAAGAGCTAAATATCAAGTGGACTTTGTGTTTACTACCTGTGCTGTTTCTGTTAATTTCTCTATAGCAGAGCAAGTTTCTCTGGGACAGACCTTATGTAAGGTTTGCCCTCACACAGAAAATTCACCTCTACTATCACCCCCACCCCCAATCTTCTCTTATAGTGGAACAACAAATGGAATATTAAAAGTGAAATGGGGGGGGTGCCTGGGTGGCTCAGCCATTAATCATCTGACTCTTGATCTTGGCTCAAGTCATGATCTCACAGTTTGTGAGTTCAAGCCCCCTCCACCGCCCCCCACCTTGGGCTCTGTGCTAACAGCTCTGAGCCTGCTTGGAATTCTGTCTCTCCCTCTCTCTGCCGGCTTGCTTACCCTCTATCTCTCTCTCTCAAAATAAATACATAAACTTAAAAAAAAAAACTGAAATGGGTTACTATAGCAGACACCCTGGAACAAGTATGGCCTGGTACATGTTAGCCTTAGCCCTCAGGCCCTGCATCCTTCCCTCACGAAGTCCTGTGCTGTCTTAACATAAACTGCTCACTGCAGCCCATGTAGCTCAGATGTCCCAACCCACACATAGTCCAACCTTCACAAACAGAACTCGATCAGTAAACCCTTCACACTCTTCCTTTCATCCCAGGCCCAGATTGTTCTCTGGCCTTTCATTTAATCATATCTGAACAAAATCCCAGAGGAAGGTGTCCATGGAGTCATGTGTCTAGTCATGGAGTCTAGTAGATAAACTACTAGAAATGGATCCTTGGTTACACACTTACTAACTCTTATGACATTATGGATCCTTCATTGACAAGAATGGAAAATGTTGCTCATATCAGAAATCTTAAACTGAGGTTCTTGAGAGAATCAGCAGAAGCAGACCATTCACAGAAGTGAGTGCTGACCCAAGAAACTTGAAACAAACATATTATTGCATGAAACAGACAACTCCGTTCAACCCCATTTAGAAGAGAATTCTCTTTGATGGTTGGCACCACTGATTCTCATACTTTTCTTTTCATTCTTTTGTGTCTTTGTCCTTTTAGAAATATATTTCCACTTTAATGATAAATGTTATAATTTCTGAATTACCTTTGTTCTCTAATAAAATAACTTGTTTGAGTATAGCCTTTACCTGAGACAATACCCATCCTGATGCTATAACTCAGCTCTGCAAAGCCACGGTTATTGAAACAAAGGTAAAAACTTGTTGGACGTGTTATATTATGTCAACTCCTAGAAAAGCCAAATAATAAACATACCCCAACTAGTATGAGGTCAGCGAATTTTAATCAATAAAATATGTCTTAAAATGTTGGAAAAATTTAGACTAGAATGGATATAATTAGACTTGTATAAATAACATGTCTCAACTTGAAAATATGAGTTGGTCTAACACGCCCTTGAACCATTCCATTATTAATGGTTGTAGTGTTTCTCTTCTAGGACTATGAATTAAATCTCTAAAAGAGTCTAAACACTTGAAATTATGAGTTATTTTTATAAAAATAACTAAAAGTTAAAAAAAATCAGAAATAGGGTGCCCGGGTGGCTCAGTCAGTTAAACATCTGACTTCAGCTCAGGTCATGATCTCACTGTTCATGAGTTTGAGTCCCACATTGGGTGAACTGATGCCCAGCTTATGATGAGCTCGAGCCCTGCTTTGGGTGATCTCTGCTTCTCTCTTTCTTTCTCTCCTCCCTCTCCTTTCTCTCTCTCTCTGGCCCTCATGGGAGTCTCTCTCTCTCTCTCTCTCTCTCTCTCTCTCTCTCTCTCTCCCTCTCTCTCTCTCTCTCTCTGCCCCTCACTCACTTGCAACCTCTCTCTCTCTCAAAAAAAAACAAGAACAAATAAAAAGATTCCTTTTTCTCAAAAAAAAAAAAAAAAAAGAATCAGGGATAGGAAACACCGAGAGTAAGGAAGAGGCAGAAATCATGCAGGTGACCATGGCACGAGCTTCTTCTCACTAAGACGCCATTACCAAAAGACTATGTATTGTCTGGTTCTATTCATATGACATTCCTTTAAGATAAAAATATCAAAGAACAAACAAGGTGTGCAAAAAGTTATGGATGAGAGTCAGTGTGATTAGAAAGTTACAGAACAAGGGATTTGGCTGGAGCAATGAAGTCGTTCTGTATCATGATTGTATAATGCTCAGATGAATCTATATCACATGTTAAATTTCAATATTCATAGATATGACTCTAAATAAAAGTGGTCCACTTTCTATAGATTTTCCTTAATAAAAATCTAAAACACTGAGAAAATAAAATAATTGATGTGGTTTCTACTTTTCAACTGGCCCCTTAATACGTATATTATTTCCTCAGTTTAGAAAAGACAGCAGCAACCATGCCAACTGTAAGGGGCAAAATAATGGTAAATAAATAAATAAATAAATAAATAAATAAATAAATAAATATCAGGTGAAAATGGAGAGAAAGAAAAACAAAATAGAAATAAAAACCTTGAAGGTATGATTAAGTTAAGGATCCTCACATGGAGAGAGAATCCTGGGCCCAATGGAGTCACATGCATACTTTTAAGAGGAAGTGGAGGGAGGTTTGCAGACAGGGGAAATCAATGAAACCATGGAAGCAGAGGTTAGAGCGATGTGGTCACAAGCCAAAAAATGCAGACAGCAGCCAAAGCAAGAAGACGCAAAGAATAGTTTCTCCCTAGAGCCTCTAGAGGGGGTACAGCCTTGCTGGCATCATGATATCAGCCCCATGAAATTAATTCAACTTCTGCCCTTCAGAACAACAGAAGAAAGAATTTCTGTGATAAAGCCTGTGATAAACTGTCCAGAGACAGTGGCAACAAATCTGCCAACCATGATGAAGCTTTAAAGCCTGAATGTGTCTGGATCTAAGCTATGAACTGACTCTGCATACTCTGGCTAGTGTTTTTTCTTCCATTGGATATGTTCTCACTTAAGTTTGAGAAAGCAGTTGAGCTAATAGTGACTGCACCTTCTCTCTCTTCTAATTCGGTTTAAGAAGGAAGAAAACAGTAAAATATAAGCTGTGCTTCCCTCTGACTCCTTATCAGGCTTGGAGGAAATGGAACAATCAAGAGTTTCCTTCCTTCTACTGCACAGGAGCCAACGGTATAACCAAATAATCAAATAATAAAAGCTGATTGAGGCGTTGGGCTACAATACCAACCTTTCTTATTCAAATATTTTAAACCTAATTTAACCTAATGACTTTCCCTACAACAACAAACCACTTAGCTTATAACTGACCACCATAACTCAGCCAAGAGGGATCATTCTCATCATACCAAACCACCAATTGTATCCATCTTTAGGAAGAATATGAGATGTCTTGAAAATTAGCCTGCCATTGAGCCGGGGTGGGAGAATTAGGAAAATAATTATTTATGCAAATTCTTTCCTTATATTGATTCTATCTTCAACACTAAAAGAATTCCCTTTTTTTAATTTTTTTTAATGTTTATTTATTTTTGATATAATACAAGGTGGGGGGGGGTAAGAGTAGAGAAAATAGCCTGCCTTTGACCAGGGGTGGAAGAATAAGGAAAATAATTATTTATGCAAATTCTTTCTTTACAATGATTCAATCTTCAACACTGAAAGAATTACCTTTATAAAAAAAACCTGCACAAGGATTGTTTAATTCAGTCAAAACATGGAGATGAGACAGGGAAATTTGTAGCTGGCTATCTCTATAATAAACGTTAATCTAAATGTCTTCTGCAATCCACTAGGAAGACTTAAGTAAGGTGCATTTATATAAATGTATATGAAAACTTTTCCCACATATCCCAGGAAAAAGGATTCCAATCATAAGGAACAATAAAAATTAAATGTCTAGGAAGAAGTTTTTTTTTCCTTAAAACAATTGAGCTTTATTGAAAAATATATAGATCAACAGAAGAAAATACTATGTTCTTCAATAATCAAATATAGGCTGTTAAGTGTTTATTCTTCACACATCAACTTATACATTTAATTTACTCACACGCTTAAATAAAAATTCTAAATATATAGCAGAATTCACCTTTCCTTTCTTTAATAAACATCTACTGATGATCAACTATGTAAACAAGTTTGTGCTATATAATAATGATTGAAAGATACAACTTTCCCTTCTAAATTATATGAGTGTAGATGTAGAAAACGTACTAACACAATTTTGAAAAGAGTCTAATTCTCAGTCATATTCTTGAATAAATCACCTCTACTTTTAATTTCCCTCAAATACACATAAAATACATACCATCACTAGACTCTCAAGGAAATCACAGGTCACATTATCTCAAAAAGAAAATAATCAGGGGTTCCTGGGTGGCTCAGTTGGTTAAGCGTCTGACTTCGGCTCAGGTCATGATCTCACAATTAGTGGGCTCGAGCCCTACATCGGGCTCTGTGCTGACAGCTCAGAGCCTGGAGCCTGCTTTGGATTCTGTGTCTCCCTCTCTCTCTGCTCCTCCCCCACTTATGTTCTGTCTCTCTCTCAAAAATAAATAAACATTAAAAAAAATTTTAAGAAAATCAGAACACATAGAAAGAGGACTGCCAAATTTTGCAAAAAATAGAAGAAAATTAAAAATATAGTGACATCTGAAAATCTCTCACTGAGCTATTTAAAAGCAGGTGTTAAGAGGACAAGACTCAATTCAGGATATAACATTGAGTGAAAAAAATCAGAATCCAAGTTATATTAGAATTTAAGAAGAGAGCAAAACAAACACTAATAATAAATTAGCTGGGTACACAATTATCAATTTCAAACTTTGGTTATTACATATTTTCTATATTTAACACGCACTGTTTTATAACAAGTCAAAAATAACATCTGCAGTATTGGAAAGACAAGAGTTGAAAACTAATCTATGATAGGAATGTGATAATTTACCAAGGAGTTGTTTGTATGACAGGAGTCTGAACAGCAAATGTAAAGTCAGCTTTAAAACCTGAATTTCAAAATAAAACATTACTAACTCCTTTCAAAAATCCAATAAGCAGCAATAATTCAACAAAATGTTCTAACCCTGTCTGGGTCCTCTCAATCCCAATAGTCTTATGTTACATTTTTACGTCTAACACATTAGCTTTCAGAATGCTGGTCTATATATCTTACCATGTCTTAAGTTATGAGAAATTTTAATTTCAGATTATCTTCTGTGTTAATAATCAGATATTGAATCAGTTAAAACTTCACATGAAAATGTTATTCTTTTCCATTGAAGCTCTTATCTTTATCTTAAATTTCTATTTCAAAGCCTACGGATCTTTGTTTTCCCATGTGGCAGCAAGTTCCAAAATCAGAGATTCTAAACATTTTAAGAACTAACATCCTTCCAATATGCTTTATGCAATGTGCACATACACACTTTCATTTTGAAATAATTTATTGTCAAGGTTTACCGCCACCAGCTTTGAGCCTGCAAAGCCCCAGATGGTCCCAAGCACGCTGTGCAAATGCGGCTGCACAAGGAAGGCTTCCTGCTGGAGGAGGCTGGGCTGGGAGCCCAGCTGCAGTTTGGGGACAGGCTGCAGAGCAGCAGGGAGCACTGTGCCTGCACCGCACACAGATAGGTGGCTGAGTCTTCCTGCTGGGAGGCCCTGATGTGCAGGCTGCTGTGCCGGTCCTTAGTGTTCACCGTGCAGTTCAACCTCCCATCCTGCTTCATCCCTGAAGCGATGTAAAACAGCCGGGTGAGGCTGCCGTCCCCGGGGTTCTGTCGGAACCACTGCACGTTGTTCACCGAGCTGGAAAAATTGCACCTCAGGGTAGAGCTGGCTCCCTCCTGGAGGCTCAGGGCTGCAGGTGTCTGCTCCACGTCTATCCCTCTCACCCCTGCTTGGAAAGACAAAACCAAACACAAAAGAAGTCACTGCAGAGCCACTGAGGCAGTTTTCAAACCCATAGAGTATTCCCGGGAACACCCGCTGAGGGTGTAGACCCTGCAGGAGCTCTGTGCAGCTCCCCCTCCACTGAGGGCTGTGAACCTCCCCCGCCCCCGTCTGGGACGCCCCCACTCACAGCAAACCTGCAGCCACAGAAGCCCCAGCAGGGCTCCCCGCTGTCTCTTCATGACTCCTTGTCTGGTCGCTGACGTGCCTTTACCCCTACTCTGAAGAGTGTAGAGTCTTGGGTCCAGAGAAGTTGTGTTGTCAACAGTCACCACGTCCCTCCAGAATCACTGAGCACCAATCACACCTGAACCCTGTCAGTCCCGGGACTGAGACTCCACCCACAGCGGCCCAGGGAGACTGCAGAGTAATCTGTCCAAAACTGTGCTTGCCAACGGTGCAGGGAGGTAGGGACGATATTTCCAATATGTGCAGTTATAAGGAATTTTTTCCTTAAAACATTTGATGTAAGAAATTTGTAGGTTAGTAACTGAGAAAGGGTGAATGATATTTCTGGTAGAGTCAGTGTCTCAGTGAGTTACACAACCTTGAAGAATGACTCCATTCCCCAAACTGTATAGTTGGACAGACAATGTGAAAATTCAGTGGTATAAAAATACTGATAAAGAAAAACTATCTGATAGCATGCATTGTGTATTGTAGGAGTAAATACAATTTCTTGAGATCAGGAGAGTTCTAGAGACCAAGACAGACGAAATAGAAAATTATTCCAACCAGAATTCAGTTGGTAGAAAATATGGATGTCTGCATAATGTCCACTCTGATGTAATTTCCACCTATCTACCTCTCCTATGCAACTTGTGGACACCTGTTTCACCCACACAGCTGATTCTGGCCAGGCCACATGTCGCTGGTCAAAGTAAATACTGTCATCTCCCTTCCCTTCTGTTTTTGTTCCTTATTTTTATCTCTTTTCTTCTTCTATTCATTCTTGTTCACTTCACTGTCAGGTGAGATATATGAAAAGGTAGGATATTTAGGCATATTGAAATAGTTTTCTTTGTCAGTGGGTGTGGGGAATTTTATTCATAACAATTAAAAAATTGAAGACAAGTAATGGGATGTTTTCTGTTGAGTTTCCATGATTTCGATGCCCAAAAATATTCCTATCCTGGTACCTGTGCTCCAAGAATTATCTTCATAATGCATTTACGGAGATATGGACTCCAGATCTGAAGTGTATATGCAATGGCAGAACTAAAAACCTGAAATGAACTTTATACAAACACTGTTCCCCTCCTCCCCCCCCCCCCCCCACCTTTGCTATCTATAATTTGACTGGCTCACAGGATATCTGTTCTCCCTATAACTGTTCAACCCTTGTACCATCAGAAAGTCTTTGTTTCTTGTAAAACCTAGAGTGCCCCCTGGTGGACCGAAACCGTCATCCAAGATCACTTTATAACAAAGCAACTCAGCAGACACAGATCCCCAGCCCCGTTCATCCCATGCTTCCTGATGAAGGAAATACAGATGGTCAGAAAAGAAGAGAACTGCATGAAAGACTACTTTTATGAAATTTCATGGAAATTAATATCAGCAAATAATTTGGTAAATTTCAATTCCTGCTAATTATTTGATTTATTTACGTTAGTTCAAAATAAATCCATAAATATTTATGGATTTTAGTTTCAATGGGGCAATTTACTATATCTTAAGAATATATAAAAGCACATACAATGCAGGAAA
The DNA here is from genome assembly GCF_018350175.1 of Felis catus. Lineage (NCBI taxonomy): Eukaryota > Metazoa > Chordata > Mammalia > Carnivora > Felidae > Felis > Felis catus. The sequence continues at coordinate 72,505,357 of NC_058373.1, read as the reverse complement.
CAACAGATATTGGTGAGGATGCAGAGAAAGGGGAACCCTTTTGCACTATTGGTAGGAATGCAAACTGGTCCAGCCACTCTGGAAAACAGTATGGAGGTTCCTCAAAAATTTTTAAATAGAAATACCCTATGACTGAGCAGTTGTTCTACTAGGTACTTATCCAAAGGAAGCAAAAATGCTGATTCAAAGGGGCACATGCACCCCAATGTTTATGGCAGCACTATCAAAAGTAGCCAAATTCTGGAAAGAGCCCCAATGTCCATTGGCTGATGAATGGATAAAGAAGATGTGGTATATATGTATATACACAATGGAATATTACTCAGTGATCAAAAAGAATGAAATCTTGCCATTTGCAACAACATGGATGGAACTAGAGTGTATTATGCTAAGCAAAATAAGTCAGTCAGAGAAAGACAAATACCCTATGATTTCACTTGTTTGTGGAATTTAAGAAAGAAAACAGATGAACACAGGGGAAGGGAAGGAAAAATAACATAAAAACAGAGAGGGGGCAAACCATAAAAGACTCTTAAATACAGAGAACAAGCTGAGGGTTGCTGGAGAGGTTTGGGTGGAGGGAATGGGCTAAGTGGGTGATGGGCATTAGGGAGGACATTTGTTGGGATGAGCACTGGGTGTTATATGTAAGTGATGAATCACTAAATTCTACTTCTGAAACCAGTATTCTACTATATGTTAACTAACTTGAATTTAAGTCAAAAAAAAAGATATAAAAGTGTAATGGAATATCATTCTGCCATAAAAAAAACAATGAAATCTTACCATTTGCCACAACATAGATGGAGCTAGAGAGGGCTAGCTAAGGGGTACAGGTCAGTCAGAGAAAGACAAATACCATATGCTTTCATTCACATGGAATTTAAGAAACGAATGAAATAAGCAAAGGGAAAAATTAAGACAGAAGGAGAAATAAGTCAATAAATAGACTCCTAATTAAAGAGAACAAACTTGTGGTTACCTAAAAGGAGAGAGCTGAGGGAGGGGTTAACAAGGTCAAGGGGATTGAGTGCTCTTGTCCTTGTGAGCACCTAGAAACTGTAGGTAAGTCTTGAATCACTATACTGTACACCAGAAGTTAACAAAACACTTTATGTTAACTACCTGGAATTTAAAAGATAGGAATTAATTATTTAATTTTAAAAGAATAAATAAAAGTAGATAACATACTAGTTTACAGTCCACAGGGAAGACAAAAATATACATAACTATCCGTAATAGAGTCAAAGAGTAAAACCCTGTGATCACAGGGAGGAAGAAAGTATGTGATCACTAAAAAGTATGTGATCACAGAGGAGGAAGAAATGCTTCAACTTTGGGTGGTTGGACAAAGTCTTCTAAAGAAAGGGATCATTCTCTCCTTTCCCCCTTTTGGTGACAAGAATAGAGAGACTATGAATAAACATTTCTGATGGCTTTTAAGACTTTTTATTACTTCTAACAATAGGAGGAATTGGTGAATATATGAATTATTAAGAGTAATAACACATTATATTTAGAGTAAAATTTTTTGACTATCGCTACCTATTCTGAAACTTCATCTTTGTTACCCTAAATCTTTCTTCATCTTGTACACTTTGGAGTTGATGTTTCTAGGTGTTTTACCAGATTTCAATCACCAGGACGTATGTAGTTAATTTATTTATATTTTATTATAATACAAAGACACATTTTAGGTGTACCTTTCTGTAGCTTGCTTTATAAACTCACTACTAAATCTTGTAGATCTTATTACACAAACACATATACATCCTTCTGTTCCGTTAGATTCCATATTGGGCATATACTTCCATTTATGCATCCATTTTGCTATTGATTACTAGTTAAAATGAATTTTTTTAATCTATGAAATACTACGCTAAATGAACCTTTTTAAGCATTCCTCACATGAGCACAAGTTTTTCTAGGAGGAACAGAGACTAGGAAGAATGGAGGAAAATCCATGAAGCTAGTAGGTGAAAATTACTTCCGGCAGAAGAAAGTTGTGTTATTGTGTTGCATGGTTTTCTTTTGCTATTAGTTTTTCTTAAGGTGCATTGCACCTGTCGTTTATCAGCTCATTCGATAAGCTCTTTCTGAAATTACTGTCCTGATATGTAGATACTGTACAGTTTGCTCTAGCCATGCACTGGGTTTTTCTAAATATAGGAAATCAGCAAAAGAAAAAGGACACCCAAGGAGAAGCAGCAGTAGATACAAGGAAAGCATGTTATAGAATAAAATTAGACATAAAAAATGTACACACACACTCACACAAGTTAAGTATACTTGTCATTAGAACAGGGAAAAAAATTCTACAAGCGCAACAGAAGATAGTCTAGCAAAGAAAAGAAAGAAACAAAAGCATATGGAGCACAACCAAAATATTAGAAATGAGTCCAAATATATCAGTAATCAGACCATAGATAAAAAGAAATTATTGGACTGAGTCAAAATTAAAACTCTTTCTCCATGTTGCTTAAGAGACAAACCTAAAAGGAAACAACAGAGAAAGGCGAGCGGACAGGAGGGCATTTTCCTGCTGCTCCCTGTGCAAAGACTAAAGCCCCCTCCTCACTCACTAAACCCACTGCACCCAATAGAGATATCCCAAGGGATGTCATTCTGCCAAAGATGCAGCCCAAGAGTCTAAGAGAACACCTAGCGAGCAAACTAACAACTCCAGAAAGGTAAGATCTAAGAAAGAAAAGACAGACCTTAAAAACATTAAGGGGTGCCTGGGTGGCTCAGTCGGTTAAGCCTCCAACTTTGGTTCGGGTCATGATTTCGCAGTCCGTGAGTTCGAGCCCCGCATGGGTTCTGTGGTGACAGCTCAGAGCCTGGAGCCTGCTTCGGATTCTGTGTCTCCCTCTCTCTGTGCTCCTCAACCCCACTCGCACTCTCTCCCTCTCCCTCCCTCTCTCTCTCTCAAAAAAAAATAAACATTAAAAATTTGAAAAAAAACATTAATATTAAAATAGAAATGAGAACAGAACAAGAAGAAAATCAGGAGAGATGAAATACCAAAAAGAAATTGAGATTTATAGAAAAGGAGGAAAGTAAAATTAAGGAAATTCCATATCCTGATAGAGCACAGGATGAAAAAGTCAAGTGTGAATAATAGCTTTTACATTTTCATCAGTGGTTCCTCCAATCTCCATTCTTTCACAGTTGGGAATGCTTTATGGACTATTGAAAAATGCACATTTCAAATTCCTCTTAAACCACTTTAAGAGAAGTTGAGACATCATCAAAATTGTGTATAATCGTTCTCTGCACAAGAAATCAAGGGCAAATTTGAATCAAGGGAGGCTTCAACTGTCTTTTTTATGCACCTCATATTTATTTACTAGAAGGGTCAATTTCAGTATCCTATTAAGTGAAATGTACCAGAAAAAGCAATCTTGGAGTCAGACCTACATATATAAAATATCTTAAACATGTTAACAGTTGATCTTTCATATACAAGCTGTAGTGCATTCCTAAATAAAAGTGTTCCCTCATACCCAAGGAATTCAGTATGGGGGTATAATTAACTATAAAAGATTCCCAATAAATAAACTAATTTACAGCTCAAGGAACTAAAACAGAATAAAGGAAGCCCACAGTCTGCAGAAGGAAATAACAAAGACTACAGCAGAAAAAAGCAAAACAACAGAAAAAGTCACAAACTAAGAGTTATTTTTCTGAAGAGAAAATATAGAAGAAAAGTGATTTTGGCAATGATATGACACCAAAATCACAGGGAACAAAAGCAAAAATCAACGGCCGGGGGCGGGGGGGGGGGGGGGGTGGGCAGGCACCTGGGTGGCTCAGTTGGTTGGGCATCTGACTTCTGCTCAGGTCATGACCTTATGGCTTGTGAGTTCGAGCCTGGTGTCAGGCTCTGTGCTGACTGCTCACAGCCTGGAAGCTGCTTCTGATTCTTTTTCTCCCTCTCACTCTGCCCCTCTCCCACTTTTACTCTGTCTCTCTCTCTCTCTCTCAAAAATAAATACACATTAAAAAAATAATAATAACAAGGGGGACTACATCAAACTGAAAAACTCAGCACAGCAAGGGCAACAATCAACAACATCAAAAGTCATCCTAAGGAATGGGAGAAAATATTTGCAAACCACATATATGAAAAGGAGTTAATATCTAAACAATATAGGAAACTCCTACAATAAACATTTTTTAGAAAAACTAATAAGCCAAAACAGAATGGACTAAGGACTAGAATAGACATTTCTTTAAAGAAGACATTCAAATGGACAACAAGTATGTGAAAAAATACTCAATGTCACTAGTCAGCAGGAAAACGTAAATCAAAACCCCAGTGAAATATCATCTGACACAGTCATGCAATTAGGTGAACAGGACCATACTATTAAGTATTTCAGTATTTAAAATATTGGTACTGGCCACTACTTAAAAGTGGCAGAAAAAAAGCACATAGTTGGGGCGCCTGGGTGGCGCAGTCGGTTAAGCGTCCGACTTCAGCCAGGTCACGATCTCACGGTCCGTGAGTTCGAGCCCCGCATCGGGCTCTGGGCTGATGGCTCAGAGCCTGGAGCCTGTTTCCGATTCTGTGTCTCCCTCTCTCTCTGCCCCTCCCCCGTTCATGCTCTGTCTCTCTCTGTCCCAAAAATAAATAAACGTTGGAAAAAAAAAAAAAAAGCACATAGTTGAAACATGTGTAATTCTCTAGTTCCTTTTTGATGATAACTGTCAATGTATTTGCCACTACATTTATAATAAATTCCTTGATATCATTCCGGCTTTATACATTTAAAAAATTGATGGCTATTATCCAAAACACAAAATACAGGTGTTGTCGAGGATGATAAGAGATTGGAGCATTTGCACACTGTTGGTGGGAATGCAAAATGGTATAAGCATGGAAAACAGGATACAGGTTCTTTAAAAAGTTAAAAATAGCACTACCATATGATCCAGTAATCCCACTTCTGAGTATTTATCACAAAGAAATTGAAAGGATCTCAAAGAGAAATTAGGCACTCCTATGTTCACGGCAGCACTGTTCACAATAAGCAAGACATGGAAACAACTTGAATGCACAACAACAGATAAATGGGTAAAGAAAATGTGGCATATACGTAAAATGGAGTACTGTTCAGCCTTAAAAAGGGGGAGGGGATTCTGCAATATGCAACAACATGGATGAATTTTTTTTTTTGAGAGAGACAATGAGTGAGATCACACTAGCAGGGGAGAGGGAAAGAGAATATTAAGGAGGACCCACACCCAGCATGGAGCCTGACTCGGCCTGATCTCACAACCCCATGACCCTGAGATCATGTTCTGAGATGAAATCAAGAGGGGAATGCTGAACCAACTGAGCCATTCAGGTGCCCCATCATGAATGAATCTTGAGGACATTAAGCTGACTGAGATAAGCCAGTCACAGTAAGACAAATAATGTATGATTCCATTTAAATGTGGTATAGTCAAGTTCATAGAATTAAAGAGTGAACAAAGAAGACATTGCCATGGGCTCTGGGGAAGGGGTAATGGGAAGTTGCTAATCAATGAGCAAGATGAAAGAATACAGATTTGGTGTACAACATTGTATCCATAACCAACAATCATGTTTTGTACACTTAAAATTTTAAGAAGCTATATCTTATGTTAAGTGTTCTTTACACAATACAAATAATTTTTTTTTAATTCGACACCACAGGCTTCATCCTTTAGAATGGCCAAAATCCGAAACACTAACAACACCAATGCAGGTATCAAAAACATAGAAATCACCCAGGTAAATCCAATGAATTTCACCAAAGTAGTAATTGGTAAAGGTTTATTGTTGAAGTTTTGCTTATGATTTCCAGAGGCACAGCCAAAAATGATGCAGGTCTAGTTAGTCTTGCAAAATAAACTAAACTAAGCTTTATTTGTATAACTAAACTGGTTTTGTCTGCCCTGAGAATTCTCAAGGCTGGTCTGTTTGTTTTTTATTGTAACACCCACAAGGGGCAACAGGAAATCTGTTCCATGGCTGATGGGAATTCAGCCACGTTGAAACACAAGTGTAGAAGTTATATACATAACTGCACAAACTCCTACCGTATGATCTAACAATTACAGTCATTAGTGTTTATCCAAATGACTGGAAAACTTCTATCAGCACAAAACTTGCATGCAAATTGTTTTTTAATTTTATTTTTAGGTAATCTCTAAGTACAACATGGCATTCAAACTTACAATCCCAAGATCAAGAGTAGCATACTCTACTGACTGAGCCACCCAGCACCCCTGCTCAACCCCGTTTACCAAATGTCTGAGAAAAACTCTTAGTATATACCCTTTTGAATTATTTAAAATATATTTTAACATCCATTGATATTTATAGAGATTTGAAAAAAAATTGACATTTTAAACCAATCAAATAAAAAATTAAACCAAGAATATATAGCTAATATACAAGGAAGTGATTTAATATTCTGATCATATATCATTCAGAAAATTTACAGATAAGGAGAAAATAATTAAAGAATAGGGGTTTTTGGCAAATTCTGTCAGTATATTTGCAAGAAAGACAGAGATTGCTTTTTCTATTATTCTTTTCACTACTTCTCTTCCTCCCATACCTTCTCCCAAACCCATTATTTTTCCTCCTCTGTGAGAGGAATTAGAGAAATCTATAGGATGTCCCTGCCAGTGTCACCTATCCATCTGTATTATTATAAAAGGTCAGTCCAAGAGAATTTTCTCTTACTGTAATTCTTGGGCACTGAAAACCTCTCACTCGAGTTCTTACGGTCCAAAGCCAGCTGATCTACCTAACAGCCAGGACAGGAGTCATTTCCTCAATCATGTGTCTGTCCCCTCCCTTCATTTTGAATATCAGCCTGTGTCTACCATCTGTTTTACTAGAAAAGAAACCAGGACAAAGATCCTTTGTCTCTCTTTTCATTCCTCACTTACATATGTTCCCCTCCTTTCTTCCCTCCCCTTCTTTCTCTATTCAAACCTGGTTTTGGGCTGCAGCTCTCCCATCACCTCTCCTACCCATCCTCTGTCAGGAAGACATGGGATGGACACCACCTTCTCGGGCACACACTGGCTCTCTCAGTGTGTCATTGGACACAGCAATACCCACCAGGGGGGCCTCAGCAGGTTGTGGGGCTGGACTTTCACTGCAGGGTGAGCAAGACACCACTTCAATGTTATGTGGTTTCACCTTGAAATTACTTAGGTCCTGACTGAGGAACTAGTAGAATTTCTCATTGCACTAATGAACAGCTGGGTTTGGGGAATGTTCTTTCTGGTTCCCATGCTCTAGCCATTTGTATGACTTGTGTATCAAGCAGTCACTGAGGGGCAAACCATCATACACTGTGCTGGAACCAGAGAGGATCAGTCAGAGACGCTCAGCATCCCAGGCCCTGTTCTGCTCAGAGTTTGCGCTCAGCTCCCCCTGCAGACTCTGTCACTGTGTCCATCAGGGCACAGTAGTACACAGCCGAATCTGACACTTGCACTGAGGATTTCTCCAAGTGGAAGGTTTTGGATTTGCTTTGTAGGGTGGCTTCAAAACCTTTGTGACTTCCCTTCTCCTTGTCCCTCAAGGCTTTCAGGAGGAGCTGTGGACCTTCTCCAGGATACTGGACATACCAGAAAAGAGTGGGGGACACTGCTGTTGAATAAGTACAGTTTATAGTCAGGGGCTCCCCTTCGAAGAGGGTCACTGGGCCTTCCATCTGGGTCACTGAGTCTCCATGGGTTCGTCCTGGGGAAAAAGAAAAGAGACCTGTGTTATCTTGGGCATAAATCTCCTGGATAAAATTATAGTTATAGGTTTTGCTGTCACAATAGATGAAACAATCCAAATAGTAAGAGGCATTTTACTTACCAAGCATCAAGAGTACCACAGTCACGAAGCCTGGAGAAGAGTTCATCTCTAGAGTGTCACCTAGCTAATGTGCTTCATTCGTAGCAGGAAGAAGCATTGGAGAGACAGAGCAATGATCAGTGGAAGCCCACATTTCTCAGGAAAGGTGTTTGTGTTAGGAAGCTGCACCCCCTGCTGGACGGGGACTGAAAAAGGGTGCATGGTGGCCACAGTCCTCCCAGAGTCAGCAAGATGTCTTTGTCCCTGACTATGAGGCGCGTGGCAGTCTTCAGGTGGCACTTGGAAATCTGAACAGCAGCAATCCTGACCTCCCAGGTCTACTTTCTTCTTAGGACACTACCTGATGTGGAAGTTCTTTAACAGAACATCCCAGCGCGTTTCTGTAGCTGAGAGGATAACAGTCTCTAAAGCATTTAATACAGTACTTTATGTTTTCACGTATCCACTGTGAGCCAGCCTATAATCCACTGACTGCCAGAAAACAGTTGGGTTTGAATACAGAGAAAGTAGTAAGAAGTCAAATCATTACTGAGTGATTCTGTGTTTTTCGGCACTGTACCCCAATATTTAGAACACTTACTGTCCTTTTCTAAGCACTCACTAAAAATTTCTTAAACAGAAATAATGAACAAATGGCCTTTAATTGAAATACAGTGTTTCTTGGTCCTAAAATAATACCAGTTGTAAGGAATACTGTCTTCTTAATAAAAGCTTTTCAGAAGAAAAGTCACACTATTTTATAGTCAAATATTTTGGTCAAGTATTCTTCATTTTCAAAATCATTAAAAAGTTAAAAAGTGTGAATTCTAGACAGAAGAAATGTCATAAATGAAGTTGTCGAATTCCTATCGAATGATCTGAGATTCTTATCTCATTCTCTCACTGCTTTGTTGAGTCTTACATGTATAAGGTGACTATTATGTGAATTAGGCAACAATTACTAATCCTATACTATTAAGTTTTAGCCTCAAAGATGCTATACATTAGCATTTATCACATTTTCTTGATAACCATTAGTCAACTATTTTTCTCCAAAAGGTAAGGAATGAGGATTATCAGGATAAAGTTCTGGAGAGGGACACATCTTCTCTAAAGCCCTGGAAACATTTATCTCTAGACACATAGACGGAAGCTTAGCTCAGGCTGTTCCCTGAAGGCCACTCTCCACGGATTCACATCAAGGAGCTTCATGAGTCCAGAGACAACATGGTACTGGTTTCCCAGATGCAGAGGGAAGTAAGAAATTCAGTCCTGGATCCTTTTTGTGTTCACACGTCCCTTCGCTTTTCCTCCACCTTCCGAATCACACTGTCCGAACCTGCCTCAAAACTCTGCTAGAAGGAAGTTGGGACAAACAGCATTAAACCTCTATTCAGATACACAGGGAGATTGCCAGATAGGTTGGGATGATGCTGGTTTCAAAATAAGCAGTATACCACATGGATTCAGAAAGTCATCATCCATAAGTTTTTACAAAGCATAATTTTAGGCCAGCGAAAACCTACAGGGGAAATATTTTGCATCTGGGGTCACACAAGAAGACTTGCACAACATGGAGGGAAGATACATAGTAAATTTGCATCTTTATGGCTTTATTAATGTATAATTTTCATAAAAATAAACTGTACAAATTTAAAGAAAACAATTCTATAGGATTTGACATACGTGTGTATTTGTGAAGCCATGACCACAATGGAGGTAATGAACATATGCGTCACCTCAAAATTTGCCTCATGTCTCTGTAATCCTTCTTTCAACCCTCTCCCTCCTGCATTCCAGGCAACACTTCTGTCATGAATCAGTTGGCATATTTCATAATACTGTATGAGTGGAATCACATGTACTCCTTTGGCTGCTTCTCAGCACAATTATTTTAATATTCTTCCACATAATTATTTTGAGATCCTTCCATGGTTATAACTGTCAGGAGGTTTTTGCTTTTTGTTGCTGTGTAGTATCCCATCATAGGCCTATGAAACAGTTTGTCTATTCACCTGCTGCCTTCAGATTAGCTCCAGGGAAGCTGTTACAAATAAAGCTGCTATGAACCTTTGTGTATATGATTTTTTAATGTTTTCTTTTAATTTACTTTTAGAGAGAGTGAGAGAATGAAAACACAGTGGTGTGGAGCATAAAGAGGCAGAGAGAGAGAATCCCAAGCAGGCTCCACACTCAGCATGCTGAGCCCAGCACAGGGCTCCATATCACAACTGATAATGACCTGAGCGGAAATCAAGAGTCAGACACTCAACCGGCTGAGCCACCCAGGTGCCCTGTGTATATGATTTCTTACTGACATATGTTTTCATTTCTCTTGGGTCAATAACAGGGAGTAGAATAGCTGGATTATATGGTAGGTGTATATTTGGCTTTGTTAAACCAATTTTTTCTAGTAGCTTCTTTGTAGATTCCCTTGCATTTTATGCTCAGATGATTATTCTAATAAAGATAAATTCACTTCTTCCTTTCCAAACTGTATGGCTTTTGCTTCTTCCATGTTCCTTATTAAATTGGCTAGAACTTCTAGTTCAATATTAAATACAAGTGGTGAGAGCCAAACTTCTTCCCCTACTTCTGAAACTAAAGAGAAAGCATTTAGGTTTTCACCATCAAGTCTGACATTTGATGTAGGTTTTTTGTAGAGCCCCTTTTTTAGGTTGAGAAAATTCCCTTTACTTTCTAATTTGCTGTGGGGTTTAATCAGGAATTGATACAGATTTTATAAAAATGCTTTATCTGTACCTGTTGAGATTACCCTCATAAATTGGTTATCTGCTACTTGTCAATCATCTTGGATATATTATTGATAAATTGTCACAACAAATATTAAAGAAGATATCATTCTCCTGTTTTACAAACAATGAAACGAGGCTCAAAAGGACCAAAGTTTGGGGCGCCTGGGTGGCGCAGTCGGTTAAGCGTCCGACTTCAGCCAGGTCACGATCTCGCGGTCCGTGAGTTCGAGCCCTGCGTTGGGCTCTGGGCTGATGGCTCAGAGCCTGGAGCCTGTTTTCGATTCTGTGTCTCCCTCTCTCTCTGCCCCTCCCCCATTCATGCTCTGTCTCTCTCTGTCGCAAAAATAAATAAACGTTGAAAAAAAATTAAAAAAAAAAGTACCAAAGTTCATGGCTGAGCTAACAGTTTTGAACACAGTGCTCGATGACAGCAAAAACCTGTTCCCTGTTTTTGCCACTATAGATCGCTGTCACAGAAAATTTCAGAGAAACACGAGAGGGTGGCAAAATGACTTCTTCCTACGCCTTTCAAATATTTTAAGACATTCTTTAACAGGTTCTTTATTGATGCAAGTGGAACTGATAAAGAAGAACTAAATGATTGCATATTTGGCTCTTTTACCAAAAAAGGAAAGAAAACCTGTTATAATAGATACCCAATCTGCTATTCAGGAGCTGACCCCTGTGTAGGGGCCTCACCACTCCATTCAGAGCAATTATTAGACATGTGATTGAAGCAGTGCATGGTAGCAAAGGTTTTGTGACCCACCAATATACGAGAGCATCCTTCATGACTAGTGATCACTCTCTTTCTCTGTTCCTTGAAACTTGCTTATGATAACACAGTCTAGAGTGTAGTTGTTCCAATTAACCAGTACACATGTTTCTCAAAAATGTTAAAATAAAATCACCTTATGATCCAGCAATCCCACTTCTGGTATATATTCAAAAATTCGAAGAATTTGGCTATAAACCCAAAATACTGAGCTGCTTATAAATTCACGTTTCCACCAAAAGGCGCAAGCAATCCCAAAGAACATCCACAGATGCATATGGATAAACAATATGTGGCACGTACAGACACCGGTACATTACTCAACCTTAAAAAGGAAAAAAAAAATCTGACACAGGCTGCAAGGTGGATGAACCCTGAGGACATTATGTCTAACGAAATATCACAAAATGACCAATACTGCATAATTCCACTTCTATGAGGTATCTGAGCTAGTCAAACCCATGGAAAGAGAAAGCAGAACGGTAGTTCCCAAGGACTGGAAGGATAGGGTAATGGAGAGCTATTGTTTAATGAATACAAACATTCAATTCGTCACAATGAAAATTCTGGAATTGTGGAAACGAATGGTGGTGCTGGTTGAACAATAGTGAAAATGTATTTAGTACCATAGAATTGTACACTTACAAATGGTTAAAACGGTAAAAAATCTATGTTACAATGGTAAAATTCTTTAATGAAAAAAAATGTAAGAGGTTCTTGTTAAGATTTCTACTCTACACATCCGTCATCCATTACCACTCAAATCTGAAGGCACTGGGGAAATAAGTTTAGAGGTGGAAGGAGGAAAATGGAGAGAATGAGGACTTTGGATTGTGAAACACTGATCAAACAAGCAAGGCTCAGAAGTGTGCAAACTGAGCCACGTGTCGGCAAAAAAAAATGCTAGTGAAGGAGTGTTGAAGTGAAAGGCAGGAACCCAACAAGGAGGATAATTCACAGTCTGCCACTTCACAGGGTCCCCCAAAAGCCACTAACTACTGACCTTGTGGATAAGACTGTTGGGAAGCAGGCAAACCTCCAGAATGCAAATTGAGGACATTGATGCTAGCAGTGTTAATAAGATGGGATGAACAACAGTACAGACACATGTCACAGAGTAGGCACCTTGGAAGTGCACGTAAGTACAGTTGACTCACAGTAAACAAACCTAATTAAACGAATTAATTCAATGGTACAAAACATCATAATATAAAGCAAAAAAGGAAAACCACAGAGACATTTCACAGCCTTCCTTATTCTAAACAATGCCTGAAACACAATATATACTCAGTACGTACTTACTGAACAAAATTGATATGAAAATCCAATACCTCATACACATTTTAGCTGATTTTTGAGTCGCATGTTTACAAATTTCTTTAGCCAGTTCTTCTAGCTGAATGTAATTACAAAATGGCAAATTGTTTATCGTGACTATTTTAGTGATCAATAAACACTTGCAACACAAATTTTCAGGGGTAAGGATGTTTTTGATGCACAATAATTCTTACCTAGAGAGTTATTTTCTCAGAGTCAGGTTTTCCCTCTAACCCTACACCTGAGTTGCCACAACCTTAGCCACTTCCTGTGTGGGTCAGCAATTTGCTTTGGACCCTACAGCAGGTGGATGTATCAATAACAGCCCTGGGGTTTGGGTACCTCCCTCCAACACTCCTCTTACTGTAGACACCGTCAGTGCAGAGAAATACACTGGGGAGTCCTCCAGCTATGAAGCTGAGATGACAAGATATGGGATTTCCTGTCTTTGAAAATTCAATGACAAGCAAACTTCTGTGGCATTTTGTTGACTCTAAGAATCCTGACAAACAAGGAAAGTCATCTGCCCGCCGCTGGACTGCTTGTACCACAATAGACTATAACTTAGATCACTGGGGTCATATGTGCATTCCAGGATGACAGCCACCTTCTGCAGTAACATTGCTGGTTGGACTCGAGTTGCCTTCTGGGAAATACTGAATCCCGAAGGAAAAAACATGGAATCAGAGTAGGTGATGTGGCACAAAGAAATTCTATTTTACACATTACCTTCCCTCCTTCCCACAGTACCCACAAGACACTGCCTATCTCAGTATTTTAAGATCATAGGGGAGGCACATTTGCAAAGGGTCAGTCACTACCCAGCTACCTTCAGAAGGCTGGACAGCAACATGTTTGAGATCTTCCACTAGATAGGAACTGTCTACTTCAATTTCAGGGCTGGGCACTGTGAGGGGAGCCTGCCAGGTGAGGGAAGGATGGCTGGGTATGTGCTGCTGCCGCCCCAGAACAGGAAACAGGGGTTTCCTGGGGTAGCACGTTGTGTGGGTCACGTCACACTTCTCCCTGTACCAGCTGAGAGTCTCACTGCCCAAACATCCTTTCGCATTAAGCGACTCTTAACTTGGAAACAATTCTGTCTGAAAAAGAACTTGTAAAATTTGACACTGAAATGAGGCTTGATGGTTTAACTATGATATGTTCATTCATCGTGTCTGTGATGAAAGTGGGTGGATGGCACTCACTTAAAAATACTACCTGTGATGGATTATGAAAACAACATAAGATTAAGAATCATGTATGTTCACGCTATGTTCTATCACCTAACATAGAAATACATCATATTATGATAAGAATACAAAGTGTTTAGACTAACCACTATGGCTCTTTCAGTCTACCTATTGTTATGTCAGTGTATCTCTTCTCTATCAGTATCTGTTCATGGCCCTTTGGTGGGGACAAAAGCAGAAAGATCTAATGACTCTTTCCTGAAGAGTTTAGACTAAAGCCCTCAGACAATAGATCCTGTCATTGAGGTCTCTTCTCTTCACTGTAGTTTTGACAGCTCAGCTCTGTTCAAGAAGCACAGAATAGAATGCAAACTGGTGCGGCCACTCTGGAAAACAGTATGGAGGTTCCTCAAAAAATTAAAAATAGAACTACCCTATGACCCAGCAATTGCACTACTAGGTATTTATCCAATACTTAGTAGTAGTATTGGATACAGGAAGACTGACTCAAAGGGGAACATGCACCCCAATATTTATAACAGCAATATTGACAATTGCCAAAGTATGGAAAGAGCCCAAATGTCCATCGACAGATGAATGGATAAAGAAGATGTGGTATATATATATATATACAAGGAAATATTACTCAGCGACAAAAAAGAAGGAAATCATGTGGTTTGCAACAATGTGGATGGAACTAGAGTGTATTATGCTAAGCAAAATAAGTCTGTCAGAGAAAGACAAATATATGGTATCACTATTATGTGGAATTTAAAATACAAAACAGATGAACATAGGGGAAGGGAAGCAAAAATAATATAAAAACAGAAAGGGATATAAACCATAAAAGATTTAAATACAGAGAACAAACTGAGGGTTGCTGGTGGGGTTTTGGGTGGGGGGCTACAGGGGTAAGGGGCAGTAAGGAGGGCACGTGTTGGGATGAACACTGGGTGTTTTATGTAAGTGATGAATCACTAAATTCTAGTCATGAAATTATTATTACACTATTTGTTAACTAACTTGGATTAGCTTTAAGAAGAAAAAAAATATGTCTCCAAGAAGTCCATAGTGAAAAGTGGTCAAGAGAATGGATTTCGGTGTCAGATAAACCTGTGTCTGAGTTAAAAACAACAACAATTCCTCCTCCTATTATTCAACTCTAATACATTTCTCAATGAAGGAATCAAATAATCATGCTTCTGTCATTCAAGAAGTGTCCATATCCAGGATAAATCTTTTGGACACTCTTAGCCAGATTCTGAATTAATAGATTTTGTTTTTATTAACTTGTTTTATTTTTTTTTAACTTACATCCAAATTAGTTAGAAGATAGTGCAACAATGATTTCAGGAGTAGATTCCTTAGTGCCCCTTACCCATTTAGCTCATCCCCCCTCCCTCAACACCTCCAAAACCCTCAGTTTGTTCTCCATATTTATGAGTCTCTTCTGTTTTGTCCCCCTCCCTGTTTTCATGTTATTTTTGTTTCCCTTCCCTTATGTTCATCTGTTTTGTCTCTTAAAGTCCTCATATGACTTTTGTCTTTCTCTGACTAATTTCACTTAGCATAATATTCTCCAGGTCCATCCACGTATTTGCAAATGGCAAGATTTCATTCTTTTTGATTGCCAGGTAATACTCTGTTGTATATATATACCACATCTTCTTTAGCCATTCATCCATCGATGGACATTTGGGCTCTTTCCACACTTTGGCTATTGTTGATAGTGCTGCTATAAACATGGGGGTGCATGTGTCCTTTCGAAACAGCACACCTGTATCCTGTAGATAAATGCCTAGTAGTGTAATTGCTGGGTCATAGGGTAGTTCTATTTTTAGTTTTTTGAGGAACCTCCGTACTGTTTTCCAGAGTGGCTGCACTAGCTTGCATTCCCACCAACAATGCAAAAGAGATCATTTTTCTCCGTATCCTCACCAACATCTGTTGTTGCCTGAGTTGTTGATGTTAGCCATTCTGACAGGTGTAAGGTGGTATCTCATTGTGGTTTTAATTTGTATTTCCCTGATGATGAGTGACGTGGAGCATTTTTTCATGTGTTGGTTGGCCATATGGATGTCTTCTTTCGAGAAGTGTCTATTCGTGTCTTTTGCCCATTTCTTCACGGGATTATTTGGTTTTTGGTGTTGAGTTTGATCAGTTCTTTATAGATTTTGGATACTAACCCTTTATCTGATATGTCGTTTGCAAATATCTTCTCCCATTCTGTCGGTTGCCTTTTAGTTTTGCTGATTGTTTCCTTCATTGTGCAGAAGCTTTTTATTTTGATGAGGTCCCAGTAGTTCATTTTTGCTTTTGTTTCCCTTGCCTCTGGAGACGTGTTGAGTAAGAAGTTGCTGCAGGCAAGATCAAAGCGGTTTTTGCCTGCTTTCTCCTTGAGGATTTTGATGGCTTCCTGTCTTACATTGAGGTCTTTCATCCACTTTGAGTTTATGGGTATGGTGTAAGAAAGTGGTCCAGGTTCATTCTTCTGCATGTCGCTGTCCTGTTTTCCCAGCACCACATGCTGAAGAGACTGTATTTATTCCATTGGGTATTCTTTCCTGCTTTGTCAAAGATTAGTTGCCCATACGTTTGTGGGTCCATTTCTGGATTCTCTATTCTGTTCTATTTATCTGAGTGTCTGTTCTTGTGCCAGAATCATATTGTCTTGATGATTACAACTTTGTAGCATAGCTTGAAGTCTGGGATTGTGATGCCTCTTGCTTTGGTTTTCTTTTTTACGATTGCTTTAGCTATTCGGAGTCTCTTCTGGTTCCATACAAATTTTAGGATTGTTTGTTCTAGCTCTGTGAAGAATGCTGGTGTTATTTTGATAGGGATTGTGCTGAATATCAATTCAGTTTGCTTTGGGTAGTATTGACATTTTAACAATATTTGTTCTTCTTATCAAGGAGCATGGAATCTTTTTCCATTTTTTGGTGTCTTCTTCAATTTCTTTCATCAGCTTTCTATAGTTTTCAGTGTATAGATATTTCACCTCTTTGGTTAGATTTATTCCTAGCTATTTTATGGTTTTTTGTGCAACTGTAAATGGGATCGATTCCTTGATTTCTCTTTCTGTTGCTTGTTGGTGGATAGAAAAGCAACCAATTTCTTTGCATTGCTTTTATACCCTGCAACTTTGCTGAATTCATGAATCAGTTCTAGCAGTTTTCTGCTGGAAACTTTAGGGTTTTCCATGTAGCATGTCATGTCATCTGCAAAGAGTGACAGTTTGACCTCCTTCTGGCCGATTTGGATGCCTTTTATTTCTTTGTGTTGTCTGATTGCAGAGGCTAAGACTTCCAATACTATGTCGAATAACAGTGGCAAGAGTGGACATCCCTGTCTTGTTCCTGACCTTGGGGGGAAAGCTCTCAGTTTTTCCCCATTGAGGATGATATTAGCATTGGGTCGTTCATATATGGCTTTTATGATCTCGAGGTATGATCCTTCTATCCCTACTGTCTTGAGGGTTTTTAACAAGAAAGGATGCTGTATTTTGTCAAATGCTTTCTCTGCACCTATTGAGAGGATCATATGGTTCCTGTCCTTTCTTTTATTGATGTGATGAATCACGTTAATTATTTTCTGGATATTGAACCACCCCTGCCTGCATCCCAAGTATAAATCCTGCTTGGTCGTGGTGAATAATTTTTTTAATGTGTTGTTGGATCCGGTTGGCTAATATCTTGTTGAGGATTTTTACATCCATGTTCATCAGGGAAATTGGTCTATAGTTCTCCTTTTTAGTGGGGTCTCTGTCTGCTTTGGGAATCAGGATAATGCTAGCTTCATAGAAAGAGTTTGGAAGTTTTCCTTCCATTTCTATTTTTTGGAACAGTTTCAAGAGAATAGGTGTTAACTCCTCCTTAAATGTTTGGTAGAATTCCCCTGGAAAGCCATCTGGCCCTGGACTCTTGTTTTTTGGCAGACTTTTGATGACTAATTTGATTTCCTTACTGGTTATGGGTCTGTTCAAATTTTCTATTTCTTCCTCTTTCAGTTTTGGTAGTGTATATGTTTCTAGGAATTTGTCCATGTCTTCCAGATTGCCCATTTTATTGGCATATAATTGCTCATAGTATTCTCTTATTATTGTTTTTATTTCTGTTGTGTTGGTTGTGATCTCTCCTCTTTCATTCTTGATTTTATTTTTTTGGGGGGGGGGTCCTTTCCTTTTTCTTCTTGACCAAACTGGCTAGTGGTTTATCAATTTTGTTAATTCTTTCCAAACACCAGCTTCTGGTTTCATTGATCTGTTCTACTGGGTTTTTTTGTTTGTTTGTTTGTTTGTTTGTTTGTTTGTTTTGTTTTTTTGGGGTTTTTTTTGTTTCAATAGCATTAATTTCTGCTCTGATCTTTATTATTTCCTGTCTTCTGCTGGTTTTAGATTTTACTTGCTGTTCTTTTTCCAGCTCCTTAAGGTGTAAGGTTAGGTTGTGTATCTGAGATCTTTCTTCCTTCTTTAGGAAGGCCTGGATTGCTGTGTACTTTCCTCTTATGACTGCCTTTGCTGCATCCCATAGGTTTTGAGTTGTGGTGTTATCATTTTCATTAACTTCCATATGCTTTTTAATTTCCTCTTTAACTGCTTGGTTAGTGCATTCATAATTTTTTTTATTTAAAAAAAATTTTTTTAACGTTTACTTATTTTTGAGACAGAGAGAGACAGACCACGAATGGGGGAAGGGCAGAAAGATAGGGAGACACAGAATTGGAAGCAGGCTCCAGGCTCAGAGCCATCAGCCCAGAGCCCGACGCAGGGCTCGAACTCATGGACCGTGAGATTATGACCTGAGCTGAAGTCGGACGCTTAACTGACTGAGCCACCCAGGCGCCCCACGCATTCATTCTTTCATAGGATGTTCTTCAGTCTCCAAGTATTTTTTCCTTTCCAAATTTTTTCTTGTGGTTGATTTTGAGTTTCTTAGCATTGTGGTCTGAAAATATGTACGTATGATCTTGATCTTTTTGTACTTACTTAGGGCTGATTTGTGTCCCAGTGTATGGTCTAATCTGGAGAACATTCCATGTGCACTGGAGAAGAATGTACATTCTGCTGCTTCAGGATGAAATGTTCTGAATATATCTGTTAAGTCCATCTGGTCCAATGTGTCATTCAAAGCCATTGTTTCCTTGTTGATTTTTTGATTAGAGATCTGTCCATTCCTGTGAGTGGGGTGTTGAAGTCTCCTACTATTATGGTACTACTATCGATGAGTTTCTTGTGTTTGTGATTAATCGATTTATATATTTGGGTGCTTTTACATTTGGTGCATAAATGTTTACAATCGTTAGGTCTTCTTGGTGAATAGACCCCTTGATCATGATACAATGCCCTTCTGCATCTCTTGATACAGTCTTTATTTTAAAGTCTAGATTGTCTGATATAAGTGTGGCTACTCCAGCTTTCTTTTGTTGATCATTAGCATGATAGATGGTTCTCCATCCCCTTATTTTCAATCTGTAGGTGTCTTTAGGTCTCAAGTGGGTCTCTTGTAAACAGCATATCGATGGGTCTTGTTTTCTTATCCATTCTGTTGCCCTAGGTCTTTTGATTGGAGTATTGAGTTCATTGACGTTTAGAGTGAGTACTGAAAGATATGAATTTATTGCCATTATGATGCTTGTAGAGTTGGAGTTTCTGGTGGTGTTCTCTGGTCCTTTCTAATCTTTTGTTGTTTTTGGTATTTATTTATTTATATATATATAACTTTTCATCTTTTGTCCCCTCAGAGAGCCCCTTTTAATATTTCTTGTAGGGCTGGTTTAGGGGTCACAACTCCTTTAATTTTTGTTTGTCAGGGAAACTTTTTATCTCTCCTTCTATCTTGATTGACAGCCTTGCTGGATAAAGAATTCTTGGCTGCATATTTTTCTGATTCAGCTTACTGGATATATCCTGCCACTCCTTTCTGGCCTGCCAGGTTTCTGTGTATAGGTCTGCTGCAAACATGATCTGTCTTCCCTTGTATGTTAGGGACTTCTTTTCCCTTTCTGCTTTCATGATTCTCTCCTTGCCTCAGTATTTTGTGAATTCGACTATGATATGCCTTGTTGGTGGTCAGTTTTTGTTGAATCTAATGGCAGTCCTCTGTGCTTCCTGGATTTTGATGTCTGTGTCTTTTCCCAGGTTAGGAAAGTTTTCTGCTATAATTTGCTCACATAAGCCTTCTACCCCTATTTCTCTCTCTTCCTCCTCTGGGGACCCTATGATTGTGATGTTGTTCCTTTTTAATGAGTCCCTGATTTCTCTAATTCTTAAATCGTGCTCTTTTGCCTTCATCTCCCTCTTTTTCTCTGCTTCATTATTCTGTATAAGTTTGTCCTCTGTATCACTGATTTTCTGTTCTGCCTCATCCATCCTTGCACCACTGCATCCATCCATGATTGCGGTTCAGTTATAACATTTTTAATTTCATTCTGGCTATTTTTTACTTCTTTTATCTCTGCAGAAAGGGATTCTAATCTATTTTCGATTCCAGCTAGTATTCTTATTACTGTGATTCTAAATTCTGTTTCAGACATCTTGTTGTATCTGTTGGTTAAATCCCTGGCTGTCGTTTCTTCATGCTCTTTCTTTTGGGGTGAATTCCTTCGTGTCATCATTTTGAAGGGAGAAAAGGAATTAATGAGGTAGAAAAATTAAGATTAAAAAAATAAAATTAAAGAAATATTAAAATTAAAAAATTAAAATCACACACACACAAAAATCAAATAAATGATGCTAGATCCTAGGTGTGTTTTGGTCTGGGTGTTGAAAGTGGTTTGACAGATTAGAGAAAAAAAAGTGAGGAAAGAAAAAAAAGGAAATCGTTTGAGAATTTGAAAAAATGAATACACTGAAGTAGACTAAAATGAGATGATGGAAGTAAAATAGATTTTGAAAAAATTTACACAAAAGTAAAGAATATAGTAGGAAAAAATTAAAGATAAATATTTCTAATAAAAATTAAAAATAAAAATGAATTATTTTTCTCTTTCTGTATTCAAGAAAAAGAAAAGAAATAAAAAAGAGAGAAAAAAGAAATCATTTGAAAATTTGAAAAAGTGAATACACTGTAGTAGACTAAAATAACATGATGGAAGTAAAATAGAAGTTGAAAAATTTACATAAAAGCAAAGAATATAGTAAAAAATTTTTAAAGAAAAATATTTTTAATATAAATTCAAAGTAAAAATGAAGTTTTCACTTTCTGCATTCACAAAAAAGGAAAGAAACGAAAAAGAGAAAAAAGAAAAAAGAAAACAAGAAATTTGTTTGAAAATTTGAAAAGATTAATACACTGAAGTAGACTAAAATAGAATGATGGAAGTAAGAATTTGAAAAAAATTTACACAAACGTAAAAAAGATAATAAAAATTTTAAGAAAAATATTTTTAATAAAAATCAAAAATAAAAATGAATGTTTTCTCTTTCTGTATTCAAGAAAAAGAATAGTGTGAAAGAGAAAAAGAAAGAAAATTGAATAGATGGACCTGCCTACAGATTGAAATAGGACTGAAATTGCTTCCTTTTCCCCTAGAAGTCAGACAATATAGCTTTATTAAAGGTCCATAAACTCAGTAGGCGGTAAGACTTGTGTTCTTGAAGAGCGAGGTTGGCCCAGTTGGGCGGTGCTCAGTGTAACAGCTCCGTTCTCCACTAGATGGCGCCACTAGCCTACTGGTATGGATTGTTGCAGCGCTCGTAGGTGCGTACGCGCATGCGCAGGAACAGTGAAAATGGAGTCACCCTGCTATCCACTCTCTAGTATGGGAACTCTGTTCTCTCCAATCAGCAATTGCGCACCCATCCTCTGTCTTTAGCTTTCTTCCACTCCTGGCTTTTCCACTCTCCATGACCAGGCCCCAGGCGGTACCTGTCTCCCGAGTTTTGTCTCAGATGCGGCTGTTTTACCCGGCCCCTTACTTCTGAAGGACTGTGGCTTTGACCAGTTCCGCCCCTCTGTGGGAGGGTCTCACCGAGCAATGTCCAAATGTCGGATGCACCCAGGAATGCTTGCTGGACCCTGCTGCTGCCGGTGCCCCAAGACTGGGCCAGGTGCCAGACCGCCCCAGAAAAAGTTCGCGAGATGGTGTAGCAGCAGCTTTTCAGGGACCACTGAAAATCGCAACACACATCTGGCACCAGGCTTCATCCTTAACGACCTTGTTCCAGCACCAGCGAATGTGGCCGTTTTCTGGGGTCTGCTGGGACCAGGTGGCTTCAACCGTCTCTACCAAACGTCTTTCCAGCAGTGGAAACGCTTTTCCCCGTGTGGCCCGCGAGAACCTCCCGGACCCCACTCTGTTCCTGGGGATTCGCCCTTCCCACCAGAGCACCACCAGGTATGGAGCTGCAGAGTTGCAGCCTTTGCGCTCCCCTTGTTTACAGTCTTAATGGAATTTAAACCCTCTCCTTTCTCCTTTCTCCCTTTTTAGTTTAGTCCCTGCAGCTCTTTCCAATTTTCCACTTTGGGGGAGGGGTGCTTTTCCCGTATTCTCCCCCTCTCCCTAGTCTCCGTCCTCTCTCCACCTGCAGAGGCAGCAACCTGTCCACTGCCAGCTTCTCTCTCCCCGAGTTCACCTCTACGCGGCACGTACCTGCTGACTTCTGTGGTTCACGTTGTGCAGATTGTTGTGTTAATCCTCAGATCAGTTTTCTAGGTGTGCAGGATGGTTTAACGTTGTTCTGGCTGTATTTCGTGGATGTGAGACACACAAAAAACTTCCATGCTGTTCCACCATCTTGGCTCCCTCTGAATTAATAGATTTTTAATAACTTTTTAAAAAAGCTTCGAAAAATGATATAGTCAGTGTCAGTCAATATGTTTTTACTGTAGATCAACAGCTTCCAAATACTATGAAGCAAATGAGGTTTCTTACTTTCCTAACTTTTCTTAACCCTTTCATACATCCTATTAGAAAGGGACAGCAGGGGCATCTGGGTGGTTGACTTGGTTAAGTGTCTGGCTCCTGATCATGGCTCAGGTCATGATATCACAGTTTGCGGGATGGAGCCCTGAGTCAGACTCTGTGCTGGCAGAGTGAAGCCTGCTTGGGATTCTCTGCTTGGGATTCTCACTGGAATTCCCTCTGTCTGCCCCAACCTGCTCACACACATTCTCTCTCTGTCTCTCTCTCTCTCTCAATAAATAAACTTTAAAAAAGTTCAAAACTTAAAAAAGGCTTGCATTCATACTATTTCCGAAACTTTTTTGTGATAAACCATCTCTGGGGACGCCTGGGTGGTTTCATCAGTTAAGCCTTTGACTCTTGATTTCATCGCAGGTCATGATCTCACAGTTCGTGACTTCAGCCCCTCGTTGGGCTCTGTGCTGACAGTATGGAGGCTGTTAGGGATTTTCTCTTTCCCTCTGTCTGGTCTCTGCCCTTCTCTCTCTCTCTCTCTCTCTCTCTCTCTCTCTCTCTCTCTCTCTCTCTCTCAAAATAAGTCAATAAACTTCAAAAGAAAAATAAAAATCAGACCAAAAGCATTTTCTCTCACTGTAATTCCTGGGCACTGAAAATCATCTCACTATTACTGTTTGAAAGCCAAATGATCTACCTAACCGGTCTGGACGGGAGTCATTTCCTCAGTTATGTTTTTGCCCCCTCCCTTCATTTTGAATATCAGCCTGTGTCTACTGTCTAGAAAAGAAACCTGGACTGAGGTTCCTTGTCTCTCTTTTCATTGCTCACTTCCATATGTTCCCCTCCTTTCTTCCCTCCCCTTCTTTCTCTATTCAAACCTGGTTTTGGGCTGCAGCTCTCCCATCACCTCTCCTGCCCATCCTCTGTCAGGAAGACATGGGACGGACACCACCTTCTCGGGCACACACTGGCTCTCTCCATGTGTCATGAGACACAGCAATACCCACCGGGGGGGCCTCAGCAGCTTGTGGGGCTGGACTTTCACTGCAGGGTGAGCAAGACACCACTTCAATGTTATGTGGTTTCACCTTGAAATTACTTAGGTCCTGACTGAGGGACTACTGGAATTTCTCATTGCACTAATGAACAGCTGGGTTTGGGGGATGTTCCTTCTGGTTCCCATGCTCTAGCCATTTGTATGACTTTTGTATCAAGCAGACACTGAGGGGCAAACCATCATACACTGTGCTGGAACCAGAGTAGATCAGAGACATTCAGCATCTGGGCCCCTGTTCTGCTCAGAGTTTGCGCTCAGCTCCCCCTGCAGTCCCTGTCACTGTGTCACTCGCAGCACAGTAGTACACAGCCGAATCTGACGCTTGCACTGAGGACTTCTCCAAGTGGAAGGATTTGGATTTTCCGTCGTAGGTGGCTTCAAAACCTTTGTGACTTCCCTTCTCCTTGTCCCTAAAGGCTTTCAGGAGGAGCTGTGGACCTTCTCCAGGATACTGGACATACCAGAAAAGATTGGGGGACACTGCTGTTGAATAAGTACAGTTTATAGTCAGGGGCTCCCCTTCGAAGAGGGTCACTGGGCCTTCCATCTGGGTCACTGAGTCTCCGTGGGTTTGTCCTGGGAAAAAAGAAAAGAGACCTGTGTTACCTTGGGCATAAATCTCCTGGATAAATTTATACTTACATGTTTTGCTGACAGAACAGAAGAAAGAATCCAAATTTTAAGAGGCATTTTACTTACCAAGCATCAGGAGTACCACAGTCACGAAGCCTGGAGAAGAGTTCATCTCTAGAGTGTCACCTAGCTATGTGCTTCATTCGTAGCAGGAAGAAGCATTGGAGAGACAGAGCAATGATCAGTGGAAGCCCACATTTCTCAGGAAAGGTGTTTGTGTTAGGAAGCTGCACCCCCTGCTGGACGGGGACTGAAATGCATTAATGTCTACCTGACCTGGAAGTTCTTTAACCCAGCATCCTAGGATATTTCTGTAGCTATTTTCTTGAGCATTTTAAGAGAGCTTTTTATATTTTCATATACCCATTCAGAGTCAGCCTGTAATCCAATAGAATGTCAGAAAAAGGTTTTGAATTGATATCAGAGGAGGTAATAAATAGTCAATTCACTGTTGACTCATGTAGACCAGAGACTCTCCTTCATTCCATCCATGCTCACTACATATTTGTTAAATGACACAAAAATAATAAGTAAAAATCCTTTGAGGACTCACTCTGACTAGAATACAGTATTTCCTTAATCCTAAATTATACCAATTGTAAGGAATGCAATCTTTTTAATAAAAGCTTTTTAGGAATAAAAAATCACATTATGTTGTCAATAGTCAAATATCCTTGCATTCAAAATCATTTAAAAAGTGAAAAATATGAATCCTAGTCAGGAAAATATCATAATTGCAGTTACCGATCCCTATAAAAATTATCTGAGATCAATGCCTTATTTCACCATTTCAATGACTCCAACATAACGTAACCAGCATATGTGAATGAAGCAGCAAGTACTAATCTTATACACTTAGTGGCCATATAACCTCAAGTATGCTTTCCACTGTTGTCTGTGTGTATCATTTTGTTGCCAAACTTTAATCAGGTGTATTTCTTCCACAGGGTAGGTAACCCTGAAGATGTGGTTTTGCATCAAAACCTTGGAGCATAATTCAGGATTCTCCTCTTCCCAGATTTTCAAATTATCAAAGACATAACAGCTGATATTCATACAATAGCTGATAGAAACAATGTGCCACTGATTTAAAACTATAGATTCTACGATCCCACCACTAACTCCATGACTCCTTTTTGGCAGGATTGAGACCCACAAGTTTGTAATTTTTAAAGCTCCCCACCACAGTTATGTTGCAGCTGGTCCCATACCAGTTTACAAGATTTCTTTTGTGGTAACTGCCCTCAGGCCAACAGGGTGGTCAAAGATCAAAGAGAAAGCTCTGGGGTCAGCAGGGGAAAATGCCCCCAAGGCTATACAAATTTTTACAAACTGGTTTTTTCTATGATGTACCAAAGGCAAAACAAACACTTCTTCAGCTCCCATTTTAGGACTGTTCATTTTACAAAATAAAACAAAAACCTCTGAGGATTATCAGGGAAACTTCCGGAGAGGGACACATCTTCTATAAAGCCCTGTAAACATTTATCTCCAGATACATAGATGGAAGCTTAGCTCAGGCTGTTTTCTGGAGCCACTCTCCACGGATTCACATCAAGGAGCTTCATGAGTCCAAAGACAACAGAGGAACGGTTTCCCAGACAGAGGGAAGTAAGGAACTCAAGCCTGGCTATTGTTTGAGTTCACACGTTCCTTCCCTTCTCCTCTGCCTTCCAAATCACATTGTCAGAACCTGCCTCAAAACTATGCTGGAAGGAATTTGAGACAAACAGCTATCAACTTCTATTCAGATATGCAGGGAGGATGCCAGATAGGCTGGGATGATGCTGGTTTGAAAATAAAGAGTATAGCACATTGATGAAGAAAGTCATTATCTACATTAAAAAAAAAAAAAAAAGCAGTTTTAGGCTGCCGGAGTCCAGCTCCAGAGGGTCCAGGGGTTCCCAAAGGATGGACGGCATTGGTGAAAATAAAACAAAACTAAAATAAAAAACAAAAATAAAAATGGACACAGACAACAGCAGTGTGTTGAACTGGCCGATTTATTGTAACAAACATGGCATTATATATGCTAGTGATTTCCTTAAAACATATGTCATCTATGTTTTTCTAACATTACCTAATTTTGAAAATGTTCCTCTGTGTAATCAACCTTTAAGAAATAACATGACGATTATCCCCTAATTTTCCTGCATACCCTTGGATTATTGATTAATTTCTTACATTATTCCATTATGCATCTGCATTTATCTATAATCTACAAAGCATTTGCTTTGCTGTTCTCATGAAAGGCCCTCCTTTTCTCAACACCTCAAGAGGAACAGTTACAGGGACATGACCTCCTAACCACATGAGGTCAGAAGAACAATGTGTTTGCCTCGGTCTGGGGTGCCAGAAAGGCCGAAAAGGCCTTAGAAACCCATGCCTCACACATTCTCAGACAATGCACCTAGGAACAATGAACCGTTCTGTAGCTTAACCGACTAGGTCCAGTCATCATCTGGAATGCCTCTGGGGGCCAGGTGGGCCTAGGGGTTAAAGTCACCTGTGCCCAGAGATACACTCCTTAGTTGCTGGAGTGAGGCTTTCAGATCCATATGTCTCTCCTTTATCAGCCTCCTTTGCTAGCAAATGTATGAGGCTATCCTTCCTGCAAGTAGAGGAGTCTCCACAGGGGATGGCAAGGGCTAACCGTAAGGCCGCACAATTTCTTGCGGAACCTTATTTCTTTCCTAATGGTTCTTCTCCCAGGGGGCCTGCCGGGGGCAATTCCCCAACAGACAATACCCCAGGTACTTTATTAAGGCCAAATTACTAAAAGCAGGAGTAGAAGAAGCTTCACTGTCTGCGGGCCGCCCTGCAGTCACCAATCCATCCACAGCCCGGGCCCTGCCACTCAGGCTGGCAGCTCGACTTCCAGCCTTAGGCCATCAAAAACCTAGAGGAAAAGTATTTTGCATTTTGAGTGACACCAGAAGACTTGTACAACACTGAAAAAGGACATCTGTTCAGTTTGGATTTTTAATGGATTTATTGATGTATAACTGACATAAAAAATAAACCACATCAATTTAAAGTGAACAATGTTATAAGACTTAAGATATTATATATACATATACCTGTGAAGCCATCACCACAATCGAGGACATATGATCACCCCAAAAGTTTCCTCATGTCTCTTTGTAATCCGTCTCCCTCTCCCACCCCCATTTCAGGCAACATTTCTGTCATGAATCATTTTGCATAATTTATAATTTTGTATAAGTGGAATCATACGTACTCTTTTGTCTGTCTTCTTCTCAGCATAGTTATTTTGAAATTTTTCCATGGCTATAAGTATCAAAAGTTGGTTCCTTTTTGTTGCTGAGTAGTATTCTATTAGAGAGATATAAAAGAACTTGTTCATATAGTCACCTGTTGGTGTACATTTCTGTTAGTCCCATTTGGGGGCTGTTAAAAGTAAAGCTGTTATAGACTCATAAATGCAAAGAAGAAATTGATGGTTGCCAAAGGGGAGGGGGCTGGGCATGGGCCAAATGAGTGAAGATGAGCAGAAGATACAGGCCTCCAGTTACTGAATGAACAAGCCACAATAATAAAAGCACAGCATAAGGAATAGAGTCAATGATATGGTGACAGATGGTAGCTACACTTGTGGTGAGCACAGCACAATGTTTAAACTTGTCAAATCACTATGTTGTATGCCTGAAACTAATGTAACGTGTCAACTATCCTCAAATAAAAATATATGTAAATAAAACAGACCAAATTTTCTCCTGGCTAAGTATTTTCAATTACTAGCTAAACAATGCTTTAAAGACTCATCATCCAACTACAAATTCTGTATCTTATTCGGCACACTATCATACATTAGAATACTTATTCTTACAAAGACGTCATGCTTTCATGTCTCAACTTTTAAACTACATTTTGAAGGGCACTGATGTATTAAAGATATAAAATGATTCTATTATGGAGTTAATACTCCTATGCATGCTTGAAGATTTGGGGCCTACATGAGTGCATGGAACAAATCTCTTGTTCCCAACTCAACTGTCCCAACACCTGAAATTCCAGTCTGAGGAACACTCCCCTTAGAACTAATAAATGAATTCAGCACAATTGCAGGATACAAAAACAACACGCAAAACTCCATTGCACTTCCATCCAGTAACAAAATAATCCAAAAAGGAAATTAGGAAAACATTTCCATTTTTTTTTTTAATTTTTTTTTCAACGTTTATTTATTTTTGGGACAGAGAGAGACAGAGCATGAACGGGGGAGGGGCAGAGAGAGAGGGAGACACAGAATCGGAAACAGGCTCCTGGCTCTGAGCCATCAGCCCAGAGCCTGACGCGGGGCTCGAACTCACGGACTGTGAGATAGTGACCTGGCTGAAGTCGGATGCTTAACCGACTGCACCACCCAGGCGCCCCAAAACATTTCCATTTTCAATAAGATAAAAAATAATAGGGTTGCCTGGGTGGATCAGTCACTTAAATGTCAGATTTTGGCTCAGGTCATGATCCCACGGTCTGTGGGTTACAGCCCCACATTGGGCTCTGTGCTGACAGCTCAAAACCTGCAGCCTGCTTTGGATTCTGTGTCTCCCTCTCTTTCTGCCCCTCTCCCACTCGTTCTCTCTCTCTCTCTCTCTCTCTCTCTCTCTCTCTCTCTCTCTCTCAAAAATAAATAAACATTAAAAAAATGTTTTAAATAGTAATGTATTTAGGAATAAAATTAACCACAGGGACTAAAGAATGTATGCTGAAAATTACAAAACATTGCTATGAGTAATTAAATATGACACAAAAAATGGGAAGACATCTGTGTTCATGGATTGGGAGACTTAATATTGTTAATATGTCAATACTACAGAAAGTGGTCTACACATTTAATGCAATTCCTATCAAAATCCTAAAGGTCCTTTTTTGCAGAAATATAAAAATCAACCCAGAAATTCATAGGGCATCTCAAGGGACCCCAAATAGTCAAAACAATCTTCAAAAAGAAGAATAAAACTGGAGGCCCTACACTTCGTGACTGCAACACTTGATACAAAACTACAGTAATCCAAACAGTGTTGCGTTAGCATAAAGACAGACATATAGATCAATGAAATAGAATAGAGAACTCAGAAATAAATCCTTGCATACATAGTCTAATGACTTTCAACAAGGGTTCCAAGAGCATTTCATTGTTAAAGGACAGTGTATTCAACAAGTGGTGATGGGAAAATTTCAGATCCACATCACAAAAAAGATGAATGGGACCCTAACCTTACACCATATACAAAAATCAACACAAAATGAATAAAGGGCCTAAATGTGAAACTGAAGCCAAAGGCTCTTAGAAAAAAACGTGCACGAAGATCTTTATGACATGGGATTTTGCAATAATTTCATGATTTTACACCAAAAGCAGAAGATACAAAAGAAGAATAGATAAATCTGACTATAGCAAAATTTAAAACTTCTGTGCATCAAAGGATACAATCAACAGAATGAAAAGGCCACCTAGGAAATTGAAGACAACCTTTGCAAATCATATATCATTTTAACATCCAAAATATGAAAGGAGCACTTACATCTCAACAAGAAACCAAACAACCTAATTTAAACAAAGGTAAAGGACTTGAAAAGCCATTCCTCTTAAGATGTACAAATGGCCAATTAGCACATCAAATGATGCTAAACATCACTACTCATTAGGGGAATGCAAATCAAAACCACAATCAGATACCACCTCACACCCATTTGGTTGGTTACTGTTAAAAATAATAATAATAACAAGCGATGACAAAGATGTGAAGAAATTGGAATCCTTGTTTACTGTTGGTGAGAATGCAAAATGCAGCTTCTGGGTAAAACAGTATGGCAGTTCCTTGGGAATATATATATCGAATTACTGTATGATCCACCAATTCCATTTCTGGGACAGACCGACCAAATTTGAAAGCATTTGGGGATACACTGCAGTTACTGAGATATTTGGATGCCCACGTTTATAGCAACATTATTCACAATAGCCAGCGGGTAGAAGCAATTCAAGTACCCATCAGCAGATGAAATGTAAATAAAATGTGGTATTAGATACAATATTATTCAGCCTTCTAAAGAAAGAGATTCTGACAACATGGTACAACATAAATGAACCTTGAGGACATTATGCTAAATGAAATAAGTCAGTCACAAAAAGTTAAATACTGTGTGACTCCACGTATGTAAAGTATGTAAGTCAAATTTATGAAGACAGAAAGTAGAAGGGTGGCTGAGGGGAAAGGAGAAATGGGGAGTTATTATTTATGGGTAAACAGTTTCAGTTTTGTGAGATGAAAAGTGTCCTGGAGATGGATGGTGGTGATGGCCGTATAGCAATGTGAATGCTCTTAATATCACTGACCTCTACGCCTAAAAATTATTAAGATGGCCAATTGAATCTTAGATGCATTTTATCACAATTAAAATATTTTTTAATTTAAAAAATATGTTCATTGGAGTGCCTGGGTAGCTCAGTCAATTGAGCATCTGACTCTTGATTTCAGCTCAGGTCATGATTCCAGGGTCAAGGGATCAAACCCCACTTCGACTTGGTGCTGAGTGTAGAGCTTGCTTAAGATTCTCTCTCTCTCTCTCTCTCTCTCTCTCTCTCTCTGTCTCTCTCTCTCTCTCTCTCTCTCTCTCTCTCTCTCCCTCTGCCCCATTCCTCCCTTGCACTCTCTCTCTCTCTAAAAAAAAAGAAAAGAAAAGAAAAGAAAACTAGAGTGCTGGGTGGCTCAGTCAGTTAAGCGTCAGACTTCAGCTCAGGTCCTGATCTCACATTTTGTGGGTTCAAACCCCATATCTGGCTCTGTGCTGAGAGCAAGTAGCCTGCTTTGGTATCTGTCTCCCTCCTTCTCTGCTTCTCCCTTACTCTCTCTCTCTCTCTCTTTCTCTCTCTCTCTCTCTCTCTCTCTCTCTCAAAAATAAATAAATAATTATTTTTAAAAAATAAATAAAATAGAAAAAAATAATTTTAAATGTAATAAAAATTAAACACATGCTTATTTTTAAGATTTCTATTCTACACATCTGTTTTCCAAATGCAAATATAAGAGGGAGGTACGGTGCAAGGTCACCTATCAACCAACCATTACCATTCAAATGTTAGGACACTGAGAACATGGGGTTACATGTGGAGGAGGAAATAGGAAAGAATGAAGAGTTTGGATTGTAAAACATTGAGCATAGCACGCCTGCAGATGTACAAAATGAGCCATTTGATGGCCTTAAATGCTTTTGAAGAGTGGTGAAGGACAAGAGCAGAGAAAAGAAAGAATTCAAACTTGGCCCCTTCACAGTATACCCCTAGTACTCACTATTACTGACCATTTTATGGATAAGGCTGGTAGGGTTAGATAAGCCTACTTTATAAGAAATGAGCTTTTCCATGCTAGAGATGTTAATAAGGCTATTAAATGAAATATGCTCTTAGCAGAAAATGTGTCACACAGTAGGTACTCAATGGCTTTTTCTGAATAAATGGATGTATCTAAATGAATAAATAACTTTTATTAAAAATCAACCTACATTGTTCTGTTAACACACTGCCTTCAGTTGTAATTTGTTAATTTAAATATTTGCATCTCTATTCAAGAATGAATGGCTTTTACTGTGCTATCTTTCATAGATGTTGGATTAAGTTTAGGCTACCTCTGTAAAATCAAGTTCATGGTCTAGATAATAAGAATACATCGCAAATCATCAGTACTTTGAAAGTTAGAAATTCTTAGCTGTATAACCATGGCAATTTTCAAATAACCTTTTTTGTACTTGGAACACCACTAAAAATGAATACAAAATAGAAAATTCAAATAAATACACATATACAGATGAATATGTAGGAATCTAGAGGGAGAAATTCATTTGAAGATAAAGGTAAGAAACTTCAAAATATAATGAAAAACATTAAAAGTCCTTTATCTATTGAGAAAAATAGCATTTTCCCGACTTTAAAAAATAGGAAACAGATACTTTAAATGTTAACATAGTCATTTATGTGAAATCCCAGCTTTCTGGTTTTCATGTTTTCACTTTTGTTGCTTTGTTTCTTTTTAACGGAGGGATATTGAGCAGAAGGAAAATGGGACAGAATTTTTGACATTTTTTTACTTTAAATTCAAATCAGTTAACATACAGTGTTGTCATGGCTTCAGGAGTAGAACCTAGTGATTAATCTCTTACATATGACACCCAGTGCTCATTCCCAAAAGTGCCCTTCTTAACATCCATTGCCCATTTAACCCATCCCCCCACCCACCACTCCTCCAGCAACCCTCAGTTTGTTGTCTTTATTTAAGAATCTGTTATGATTTGCCTCACTCTGTGTTTCTTTTTCCTTCCCTTCCCCTATGGTTATCTGTTTTGTTTCTCAAATTCCATGTGAGTAAAATCACATGATATCTGTCTTTCTCTGACTGACTTACTTCACTTAGCATAATACATTCTAGTTCCACCCACATGGTTGCAAAGGGCAAGATTTCACTGATATTGTAAAACTTACCTGCCCCCACCCCCAAATTCTTGCAAAAAAAAACAGAAATAGTGATGAGTGATTGACCCTCACCAGTAATAAAGGTTTCTGTAAAACTCTTTTCTCAGGTTGGTATAGAAAGAGACAATAGATCAATGGGACTAAATAAAGCATGTGGAAACAATGAAAAGAGGAATGTCATAAGATGCATGATGGTGATTCATAGTAGGAAAACAGGATGCCTCATTTACGTACAAATAAAGAGGCTTGTGTCTCTGTTGGAGACATCTCCCACATGACCCTCAAAGACCCACTAATCACTGATCATTTGTGGAGAAGACTGGTGGGAGGCAGGTAAACGTTCACTATGGGATTTGAGCTCATTTGTGCAGAGGTGTTAATAAGGTGGAATGAGTGCTGGCACAAAGTTTGCCACAGGGTACACACTTCAGAAAGTGAACGTGAGCACCACTGACTCACAGCAAACAAACCTAGACTAGGTCATTAAATAGTATTAAACAGCATGATATATAAAAAGAGGAAACACACGGAGAGATTTCATAACCTTCCTTATTGAACACAATGCCTGGGGCATGATTACAGGAAAGCAGATACGTTACCCCAAAATATGCCTCCATCACATAAAAATTACTTTGAACTGAAGGCAATTAAGCACCAATAAACTCAGAAAAGCCCCTCTCCTCTTTCTCTGCCTTAAGGTAGGAAATCAATTCTCTTTTCCTGCAGACAGAGTCTTAACCAGCCCAAAGATGGTACCAGAAAATCAGCAAACTGTGTTAAATTAATCCTCATGTTCCTAGTTAAGGAAGATAATGTTTACCAGGCCCTGGTTGAACTACCACCAGTCCAAACTCTATTGTCTTGCCAATTCTTCACAAATTTTTTGTTTCTTATTTTAAAGATATAAAGCTTCCTGTTCTAGTCACTTCAGGTCTTCATTTTCTTCTGAAGGCTCCCATGAATGTGAAAAAATTCAATAAAATTTGTATGCTTTCCTCTTGTTAATCTGTCTACTGTCACTTTAATTCTTACACACAGTCAGGAACCCAAAGAGGGTAGAGGATAATTTTTCTGACCATACAGAATATACACTCAATAAATATCTACTGAACAAATTGACCTGAAAACCGGGCAGTTCAAACAAATTTTTACTGATTTCTCAGTCAAATGTTTTTGAATTTTTGTAGCCAATTCACTAACACAATCTAATAATCCAATGGCAAAGATGTGATGTGGCTGTTCTTTCTCTCCAATCTTTGTCCAAAATTTTTTATGTGCGGGGTTCCTAGGTGGCTTAGTCTGTTAAGCGTCTGACTCTTGACTTTGGCTCAGGTCATGATTTCACAGTTGATGAAATCAGGCTCTATGCTGGCCTGTAGTCTGTCTAAAAGACTTTCTCTCTCCCTACCCCACTCACCCATGCTCTCTCTCTCTCTCATAAAAAGGAATATATATATTTTTGTATGTTCATAATATAGGCAATGATTCAGGAATAAGGATGATTTTTAATCATGATAATTCTTACCTAGAAGTACTTTTTCAGAGTCGGGTTTTCCCTCTAGCCTACACCTGAGCTGCCACAGCCCTAGCCACTTCCTATGTGGGTCAGAAATCCCTGCCTTGAACCCTACAGCAGGTGGATGTATCAACAAGAGCCCTGGGGTTTGGGTACCTCCCCCCAACACGCCTCTTACTGTAGACTCCATCAGTGCAGAGAAATACACTGGGGAGTCTTCCAGCTGTGAAACTGAGATGACATGATGAATGGATTTTCTTGTTTTCTGGAAATTCAATGACAAGCAACCTTCTGTGGCACTTTTTGCTTCTAAGAATCCTGAAGAACAAGGAAAATCATCTCCCCGCTGCTGGGCTACTTGTACCACAATAGACTATAACTTAGATCACCGGGGTCATATGTGCATTCCAGGATGATAGCCACCTTCTCCTGCAGTAACATTGCTGGTTGGACTTGAGTTGCCTTCTGGGAAATACTGGATCCTAAAGGAAAAAACATGGAATCAGAGGTTTAAGATGTGGCACAAAGAAGTCCTATTTTATATGATACTATCCCACCCCCCACCAAGGTATGCACAAGACACTGCTATCTCCCCTGTTTTTAGGTCACTGGAGAGGGACGTTTCCACAGGAGCCATTCCTACTTACCACTTTAAAGCCATGACCACCTTCAGAAGCCTGGACAGCAACATGTTTGAGATCTTCCACTAGATGGGAACTGTCTACTTCAATTTCAGGGTTGGGCACTGTGAGGGGAGCCTGCCAGGTGAGGGAAGGATGGCTGGGTATGTGCTGCTGCCACCCCAGAACAGGAAACAGGGGTTTCCTGGGGTAGCACGTTGTGTGGGTCACGTCACACTTCTCCCTGTACCAGCTGAGAGTCTCACTGCCCAAACATCCTTTCGCATTAAGCAACTCTCAACTTGGAAATAATTCCATCTGAAAATGAACTTGTAAAATCTAACACTGAAATGAGGATTGATGATCTAACTATGATATGTTCATACCTGTTCACATCCCTATGTTGAGGCCCAAAGAGAAAAATCTAGTCACTCGTTGCTGAAGCTTTTAGACTGAAGCCCTCAGACAATAGATCCTGTCACTGAGGTCTCCTTTTCTTCACTGTTTAGTTTTGACAGCTCAGCTCTGTTCAGAAAGTTCAGAATAGACATCAGAGTTTGGTCATTAGGTTATCCACGTTTGAATTTATATTTTTTGATTACCTCAGTTGAACCACAGTAAGCTTGATACTTTCTATGCTCAATTCTGAAGAGAATAAACCTAGGTGACCCCATACACCTCCACAGGACTGCTAGTCATACAATATTTGATTGTAATAAAAATTCTCTGTGTGTGTACAGTAAAAATAAGGTTGTGGGGCTCCTGGGTGGCTCAGTCAGTTAAGCATCCCACTCTTGATTGCAGCTCAGGTCATGATCCCATGGTCATGGGATTTAGCCCCACATTGAACTCCGCACTGAGAGTGCAGCCTGCTTGAGAAACTCTCCCTCTCTCTCTCTCTCTCTCTCTTTCTCTCTCTCTGTCTCTCTGCCCCTCTCTCACTCATGCATGTGTTCTCTCTCTCTTTCCCTAAAAAAAAAAAAAAAAAAATGCCGGGGTCCAGCCCCAGCAGGTCCAGGGGTTCCCGAAGGATGAACGGCATCAGTGAAAATAACAAATGGACACAGACAACAGCAGTGTGTTAGACTGACTGCTTTATTGTGGCAAGCGTGGCATTATATTTGTTAGCAATTTCACGGTAGCGTGTATAATCTATGTTTCTCGGCTTTACCTAATTCTAAAAACGTTCCTTTGTGTAATCATCCATTGAGGAAACTCATGGTTATTTCTTTGTAACGTCCCCTCCTGCCTTTTGCTTATTGATTAATTACTTCATACTACTTTCATTATGTATCTGCGTTTATTTATAGTTCATAAAGCGTTTGCTTTGCTATTTTCATGAAAAGTCACCTAGCTCTCAAAACATCAAGTGGAACGTTTATAGGGATATGACTTCTTTTTTTTTCTATTTTCATGGTTAATATCATCTATATTTTTTAAACTTTATTTTTTATTTTTTAAAATTTACATCCAAATTAGTATATAGTGAAGCAATGATTTCAGTAGATTCCTTAATGACCCTTACCCATTTAGCCCATCCCCCCTCCCACAACCCCTCCAAAACCCTCAGTTTGTTCTCCATATTTATGAATCTATTTTGTTTTGTCCCCCTCCCTGTCTTTATATTATTTTTGTTTCCCTTCCCTTACATTCCTCTGTTTTGTCTCTTAAAGTCCTCATATGAGTGAAGTCATATTTTTTTTGTCTTTCTCTAATTTCACTTAGCATAATACCCTCCAGTTCCATCCACGTAGTTGCAAATGGCAAGATTTCATTCTTTTTGATTGCCAAGTAATACTCTGTTGTATATATATACCACATCTTCTTTAGCCATTCATCCATCGATGGACATTTGGGCTCTTTCCACACTTTGGCTATTGTCGATAGTGCTGCTATAAACATGGGGGTGCATGTGTCCCTTCAAAACAGCACACCTATATCCCGTGGATAAATGCCTAGTAGTGCAATTACTGGGACATAGGGTAGTTCTATTTTTAGTTTTTTGAGGAACCTCCATACTGTTTTCCAGAGTGGCTGCACTAGCTTGCATTCCCACCAACAATGCAAAAGAGATCCTCTTTCTCCGTATCCTCGCCAACATCTGTTGTTGCCTGAGTTGTTGATGTTAGCCATTCTGACAGGTGTAAGGTGGTATCTCATTGTGGTTTTAATTTGTATTTCCCTGATGATGAGTGACGTGGAGCATTTTTTCATGTGTCGGTTGGCCATATGGATGTCTTCTTTTGAGAAGTGTCTATTCGTGTCTTTTGCCCATTTCTTCACGGGATTATTTTGTTTTTGGGTGTTGAGTTTGATCAGTTCTTTATAGATTTTGGATACTAACCCTTTATCTGATATGTCGTTTGCAAATATCTTCTCCCATTCTGTCGGTTGCCTTTTAGTTTTGCTGATCTTTTCCTTCGCTGTTCAGAAGCTTCTTATTTTGATGAGGTCCCAGTAGTTCATTTTTTCTTTTGTTTCCCTTGCCTCTGGAGACGTGTTGAGTAAGAAGTTGCTGCAGGCAAGATCAAAGAGGTTTTTGCCTGCTTTCTCCTCGAGGATTTTGATGGCTTCCTGTCTTACTTTGAGGTCTTTCATCCACTTTGAGTTTATTTTTGTGTCTGGTGTAAGAAAATGGTCCAGGTTCATTCTTCTGCATGTCGCTGTCCTGTTTTCCCAGGACCACTTGCTGAAGAGACTATTTATTCCATTGGATATCCTTTCCTGCTTTGTCAAAGATTAGTTGCCTATACGTTTGTGGGTCCATTTCTGGGTTCTCTATTCTATTCCATTGATCTAAGTGTCTGTTTTTCTGCCAGTACCTTACTGTCTTGACGATTACAACTTTGTAGCATAGCTTGAAGTCTGATATTCTGATGCCTCCTGCTTTGGTTTTCTTTTTCAAGATTGCTTTGGCTATTCAGGGTCTTTTCTGGTTCCATACAAATTTTAGGATTATTTGTTCTAGCTCTGTGAAGAAATCTGGTGTTATTTTGATAGGGATTGCGCTGAATATGCAGATTGCTTTGGGTAGTATCGACATTTTAACAATATTTGTTCTTCCTATCCAGGAGCATGGAATCTTTTTCCTTTTTTGGTGTCTTCTTCAATTTCTTTCATCAGCTTTCTATAGTTTTCAGTGTATAGATATTTCACCTCTTTGGTTAGATTTATTCCTAGCTATTTTATGGTTTTTTGTGCAACTGTAAATAGGATCGATTCCTTGATTTCTCTTTCTGTTGCTTGTTGGTGGATAGAAAAGCAACCAATTTCTTTGCATTGCTTTTATACCCTGCAACTTTGCTGAATTCATGAATCAGTTCTAGCAGTTTTCTGCTGGAAACTTTAGGGTTTTCCATGTAGCATGTCATGTCATCTGCAAAGAGTGACAGTTTGACCTCCTTCGGGCCGATTTGGATGCCTTTTATTTCTTTGTGTTGTCTGATTGCAGAGGCTAAGACTTCCAATACTATGTCGAATAACAGTGGCAAGAGTGGACATCCCTGTCTTGTTCCTGACCTTGGGGGGAAAGCTCTCAGTTTTTCCCCATTGAGGATGATATTAGCATTGGGTCGTTCATATATGGCTTTTATGATCTCGAGGTATGATCCTTCTATCCCTACTGTCTTGAGGGTTTTTAACAAGAAAGGATGCTGTATTTTGTCAAATGCTTTCTCTGCATCTATTGAGAGGATCATATGGTTCCTGTCCTTTCTTTTATTGATGTGATGACTCACGTTAGTTATTTTCTGGATATTGAACCACCCCTGCCTGCATCCCAAGTATAAATCCTGCTTGGTCGTGGTGAATAATTTTTTTAATGTATTGTTGGATCCGGTTGGCTAATATCTTGTTGAGGATTTTTGCATCCATGTTCATCAGGGAAATTGGTCTATAGTTCTCCTTTTTAGTGGGGTCTCTGTCTGCTTTGGGAATCAGGGTAACGCTGGCTTCATAGAAAGAGTTTGGAAGTTTTCCTTCCATTTCTATTTTTTGGAACAGTTTCAAGAGAATAGGTGTTAACTCCTCCTTAAATGTGTGGTAGAATTCCCCTGGAAAGCCATCTGGCCCTGGACTCTTGTTTTTTGGCAGACTTTTGATGACTAATTTGATTTCCTTACTGGTTATGGGTCTGTTCAAATTTTCTATTTCTTCCTCTTTCAGTTTTGGTAGTGTATGTGTTTCTAGGAATTTGTCCATGTCTTCCAGATTGCCCATTTTATTGGCATATAATTGCTCATAATATTCTCTTATAATTGTTTTTATTTCTGTTGTGTTGGTTGTGATCTCTCCTCTTTCATTCTTGATTTTATTTTTTTGGGGGGTCCTTTCCTTTTTCTTCTTGACCAAACTGGCTAGTGGTTTATCAATTTTGTTAATTCTTTTCAAACACCAGCTTCTGGTTTCATTGATCTGTTCTACTGGGTTTTTTGTTTGTTTCTTTGTTTGTTTTTGTTTCAATAGCATTAATTTCTGCTCTAATCTTTATTATTTCCTGTCTTCTGCTGGTTTTGGGTTTTACTTGCTGTTCTTTTTCCAGCTCCTTAAGGTGTAAGGCTAGGTTGTGTATCTGAGATCTTTCTTCCTTCTTTAGGAAGGCCTAGATTGCTATATACTTTCCTCTTCTGACCACCTTTGCTGCATCCCAGAGGTTTTGGGTTGTGGTGTTATCATTTTCATTGACTTCCATATGCTTTTTAATTTCTTCTTTAACTGCTTGTTTAGCCCATTCATTCTTTAGTAGGATGTTCTTCAGTCTCCAAGTATTTGTTTCCCTTCCAAATTTTTTCTTGTGGTTGATTTTGAGTTTCATAGCATTGTGGTCTGAAAATATGTACGTATGATCTGGATCTTTTTGTACTTACTTAGGGCTGATTTGTGTCCCAGTGTATGGTCTAGTCTGGAGAACACTCCATGTGCACTGGAGAAGAATGTACATTCTGCTGCTTCAGGATGAAATGTTCTGAATATATCTGTTAAGTCCATCTGGTCCAATGTGTCATTCAAAGCCATTGTTTCCTTGTTGATTTTTTATTAGATGATCTGCCCATTGCTGTGAGTGGGGTGTTGAAGTCTCCTACTATTA
Source organism: Felis catus (assembly GCF_018350175.1). Classification (NCBI taxonomy): domain Eukaryota; kingdom Metazoa; phylum Chordata; class Mammalia; order Carnivora; family Felidae; genus Felis; species Felis catus. The sequence goes on along the minus strand of NC_058373.1, from coordinate 72,465,211 downwards.
TGGTATTACTGTTGATGAGTTTCTTGATATTTGTGATTAATCGATTTATATATTTTGGTGCTTTCACATTTGATGCATAAATGTTTACAATTGTTATGTCTTCTTGGTCTATAGACCCCTTGATTATGATATAATGCCCTTCTGCATCTCTTGATACCGTCTTTATTTTAAAGTCTAGATTGTCTGATGTAAGTATGGCTACTCCAGCTTTCTTTTGTTGACCATTAGCATGATAGATGGTTATCCATCCCCTTATTTTCAATCTGTAGGTGTCTTTAGGTCTCAAGTGGGTCTCTTATAAACAGCATATCGATGGGTCTTGTTTTCTTATCCATTTTGTTACCCTAGGTCTTTTGATTGGAGCATTGAGTTCATTGTCGTTTAGAGTGAGTACTGAAAGATATGAATTTATTGCCATTATGATGCTTGTAGAGTTGGAGTTTCTGGTGGTGTTCTCTGGTCCTTTCTAATCTTTTGTTGCTTTTGGTATTTATTTATATATATATATATTTTTTTCATCTTTTGTCCCCTCAGAGAGTCCCCTTTAATATTTCTTGCAGGGCTGGTTTAGTGGTCACAAACTCCTTTAATTTTTGTTTGTCAGGGAAACTTTTTATCTCTCCTTCTATTTTGATTGACAGCCTTGCTGGATAAAGAATTCTTGGCTGCATATTTTTCTGATTCAGCTTACTGGATATATCCTGCCACTCCTTTCTGGCCTGCCAGGTTTCTGTGTATAGGTCTGCTGCAAACATGATCTGTCTTCCCTTGTATGTTAGGGACTTCTTTTCCCTTTCTGCTTTCATGATTCTCTCCTTGCCTCAGTATTTTGTGAATTCGACTATGATATGCCTTGTTGGTGGTCAGTTTTTGTTGAATCTAATGGGAGTCCTCTGTGCTTCCTGGATTTTGATGTCTATGTCTTTTCCCAGGTTAAAAAGTTTTCTGCTATAATTTGCTCACATAAGCCTTCTACCCCTATTTCTCTCTCTTCCTCCTCTGGGGACCCTATGATTGTGATGTTGTTCCTTTTTTATGAGTCCCTGATTTCTCTAATTCTTAAATCGTGCTCTTTTGCCTTCATCTCCCTCTTTTTTTCTGCTTCATTATTCTCTATAAGTTTGTCTTCTATATCGCTGATTCTCTGTTCTGCCTTGTCCATCCTTGCCGCTGCTGCATCCATCCATGATTGCAGTTCAGTTATAGCATTTTTATTTCATTCTGGCTATTTTTTACTTCTTTTATCTCTGCAGAAAGGGATTCTAATCTATTTTTGACTCCAGCTAGTATTCTTATTATCGTGATTCTAAATTCTCGTTCAGACATCTTATTGTATCTGTGTTGGTTAAATCCCTGGCTGTCGTTTCTTTGTGCTCTTTCTTTTGGGGTGAATTCCTTTGTTTCATCATTTTGAAGGGAGAAAAGGAATTAATGAGGTAGAAAAATTGAAATTAAAAAGAAAATTAAAATTAAAAAAATATTAAAATTAAAAATTGAAAACACACCCACACAAAAATTGAATAGATGATGCTAGATCCTAGGTTTGTTTTGATCTTGGTGTAGAAAGTGGTTTGACAGATTAAAGAAACAAACAAACGAATAAAAAAAACAAAAAAAAGGGGGGGAGAGAAAAAAATCGTTTGAGAATTTGAAAAAAATGAATACACTAAAGTAGACTCAAATACACAAAAGTAGAGAATGTAGTAGAAAAATATACAAAAATATTTTTAATAAAAATTAAAAAGAAATATGAAATTTTTATTTTTCTGTATTTAAGAAAAAAGAAATGAAAAAGAGAAAAAAGATTAAAAAAGAAAAAAGACAAAAAGAAAGAAATCATTCGAAAATTTGAAAAATGAGTACACTGTAGTAGACTGAATAAAATGATGGGAGTAAGATAGAATTCGAAAAAATTTACATAAAAGCCAAAAATATAGTAAAAAAAAATTTAAAATATTTTTAAAAGAAATTGAAAGTAAAAATGAAATTTTTCTCTTTCTGCATTCAAGAAAAAGAAAAGAAATTAAAAAGAAAAAAGAAAAAGAAAAAGGAAATTGTTTGAAAATTTGAAAAGGTGAGTACACTGAAGTAGACTAAAATTAAATGATGGAAGTAAAGTAGAATTTGAAAAAATTTACACAAAAGTAAAAAATATAGTAATAAAAATTAAAGACATATTTTAAATAAAAATTGAAAATAAAAATGAGTTTTTTCTCTTTCTGTATTCAAGAAAAGGAAAAGAATTGTAAAAGAGAAAAAGGAGAAAGAGAGAAAAAAAGTTTGAATAGATGACCTGTTAACAGATTGAAGTAGGACTGAAATTGCTTCATTTTCCCCTAGAGGTCAGTCCATGTAGCTCTTTATAGTCCATAAATTACGCCAGCGGTGAGGTTTGTGTTCTTGAAGAGCGAAGTTGGTCCAGTTGGTCAGGGCTCGGTATAACAGCTCTGTTCTCCCCTAGATGGAGCTGCTAGCCTACGCGGGTGGATTGTTGCGGTGCTGTTCAGTGCGCATGTGCACACGCGGAAGTGGTGAAAAATGGAGCCACCCAGCCACCCAGTCTGTTCTCCCGGATCAGCAGTCACGCACCGGTCCTCCGTCTTCAGCTCTCGTCCACTCCCCGCTTTTCCATTCTCCGTGACCAGGCCCCAGGCAGTACCTCTCTTCTGAATTTTGTCTCAGATGCGGCTGTTTTCCCTGGCCCCTTACTTCTGAAGGACTGTGGCTTTGACCCACTCTGCCCCTCTGCCGGAGGGTCTCACCGAGAGATGGCCGAATGAGTGATGGCCAAATGTCAGCTGTACCCAGGAACGCCCACTGGACACTGCTGTTGCCGGTGCCCCAAGACTGCGGCCAGGTGCCAGCCCGCCACCCCAAAAAATCACGAGACAGTGTAGCCTCAGCGTTTCAGGGACCATGGAAAATCGCAACACACACCTGGCACCAGGCTTCATCCTTAACGACCTTGTTCCAGCACCAGCGAATGTGGCCGTTTTCTGGGGTCTGCTGGGACCAGGTGGCTTCAACCGTCTCTACCAAACGTCCTTCCAGCAGTGGAACCACTTTTCCCGGTGTGGCCCGCGAGAACCTCCTGGACCCCACTCTGTTCCTGACGATTCGCCCTTCCCACCAGAGCACCACCAGGTAGGGAGCTGCGGAGTTGCAGCCTTTGAGCTCCCTTTGTTTACAGTCTTAATGGCATTTAAACCCTCTCCTTTCTCCTTTCTCCCTTTTTAGTTTAGTCCCTGTGGCCGTTTCCAATTGTCCACTTTCTCTCCACCTGCTTTTGGGGAGGGGTGCTTTTCCTGTATTCTCCCCCCCTCCCCAGTCTCTGTCCTCTCTCCATCTGCAAAAGTGGTTCCCTACCTTTTGGGGCTTCTTGCTCCCCAAGTTCAGCTCTTTGTGTCACGTACCTGCTGAATTCTATGGTTCAGGTTGTGCAGATTGTTGTGTTAATCTTCCAATCGATTTTCTAGGTGTGTAGGATGGTTTAGTGTTGGTCTGGCTGTATTTCACGGACACGAGACATACAAAAAGCTTCCATGCTCTTCCGCCATCTTGGCTCCTCCCTCTGGGACATGACTTCTTAAATGTTTCTTTGAAGCATTTGCAGTACAAGGAACAAAAGTATTCACTTTGGTCTGGGGTGCCGGGAGGGAGCCAAGAGGGCCCTGGGAACCCACGCCTTATGTGCTCCCAGAGAGACAATGTATACCTAGGAACTAATGAACCATTCTGTACCTTAACCCACCAGGTCCAATCATCATCTGGAATGCCTCCTGGGGGGCCAAGTGGGCCTAGGGGTTGGAGTAACTTGTATCCATGGATACATTCCTTTGTTGCTGGAGTGAGGATTTTGAAAGCATTTATCCCCTCCTTGGCTGGGAAATATATGGGGCTATCTTTCCGTTAGGTAGAGGAGTCTTTGTAGGGGGTGGCGGCTAGATGTAGGGCCTTATAATTTCTCTGCAGAATCTTGTTTCTTTCCTCGATGGTTCTTTATCCAGGGGGCCTATCGTGGGCAATTCCCCAACCGACAAATCCCCAGGTACTTTCACTGGTAGGGGGGCTGCCCTGACCAATGCTAAGGCCAAATTACATAAAAGCAGGGGTACAAGAAGCTTCACTTTCGGTGGGCAGCCATGCAGTCCTGATCCGTCCACTGCCCTGGCCCTCCCATCAGGCTAGTTGGATAGCTTGGCTTCCGGCAATAAAAAAAAAAAAAAAAAAAAGGAAAGGTGTGCCCTAGGGATATTCCTCAACATCATGGCAAACTGCAAAGATCTATTGCCCATCATTGTCTGTCTCCTGAAAGAGTAGCCAAGGCTTAACATCCTCATCTCAAAATCATTGTTGCCTCAGCTAAGTTGGTTGAAGCATCTTCAGAGTTTGTACTACAGTCTCCATGAAATATGATGGAACCACATACAGTACAACTGTCCTTCTAAGAGATAGACTATAACTCTCTGAAAACACCTAACATTTTTCTACCAGCTGGCTGAGTAAATGTGAAATATTGTTAATTTCTCCTCCTATTATTCAACTCTAACACATTTCCCAATGAAGGGAGTCTCATGATTGTTCTTCTGTCACCCAAGAAGTGTCCATGTCCAGGTTTAATCTTTTGCAGACTCTTAGACCAGATTCTGAATCAATAGATTTTTAATCATCTTATCTTAAACATTGAAAGAAACAATACCACACTTGTCATGCAATGACCACTCCAGACTCCTTTATAAAATCCCATCATTTAGCAGAAGCGATATTAATTCTAGTGGCTGAACTAGTAGCTATTTCTAGGGCATGTCAATTTACAAAAACTTACGTAGTCAGTGTCAGTGAATATGCTTTTAATGTCCTTCAGAGCTTCCAAATACTATGAAGACAATGAGGTTTCTTAACTTTTTAACATTTCTTAACCCTCTCATGCAACCTTCAGAAAGGGACAGCAGATACATGAAGTATTGGATGTCTTCATGCTATTCAAAAACTGTCATACTGGCACCTGGGTGGCTTGGTCAGTTGAGCGTTGAACTTTGGCACAGGTCATTATCTCACGGTCTCTCTCTCCTCTCAAAAATAAATAAACATTAAAATAATTTTGTCATAAAGACAAAGTCTTTAATCAAAAGACACTGTAGGAGCTAGGAAAAGTGAGGCAGTCATTGTACTGAACACACTTTTCTAACCAAGGTTCTTATGCAAGCACCTCTTACAACACAAAAAGACAAATCCATGGAAAAGTTCAACAATTCCATCTTAGATGTAGAAAACTTGGCACCAATTTTGTAAAGAATCTAAAAATGTTTGACTTGCTGGATCCATGAGAACAAGATATAGCAAAGCCAGGACAGCTGCCTGGTGGAGCCAAATGATCTGCACTGAACACTTGTAAAACTCTGCAGAGACCACACATCACAGAAGGGACAATTGGTTGCAACATGAAACAAACACTGCTGCGGAAACTCTCTAGGACGATCAACATGGGACTGTTCATGCCTGTCTTGGAACCAGCAAAATCCCATAAAATCTGGAAAGCTGGAATATGGTCTGGAATTCTGTCCCAAGGAAGCGTTTGAGTATCTCCATAAGGAACTTACACAATTGCATTTCCTCCAGGAGCCATGAGTGTGTACTAGTTACAGCATTTCATTTATGACATGGGTTGAGCACTCTCCTATCAGAAAATCACAGCAATCACAAAAAAAGAGCTAAATATCAAGTGGACTTTGTGTTTACTACCTGTGCCGTTTCTGTTAATTTCTCTATAGCAGAGCAAGTTTCTCTGGGACAATTAGGTGAGGTTTGCCCTCACACAGAAAATTCACCTCTACTATCATCCCCACCTCCAATCTTCTCTTATAGTGGAACAACAAATGGAATGTTAAAAGTGAAATGGGGGGTGGGGAGTGCCTGGGTGGTTCAGTCAGTTAAGCATCTAACTCTTGATCTCCGCTCAGGTCATGATCTCACAGTCTGTGAGTTTGAGCCCCTTCCACCGCCCCCCCACCTTGGGCTTTGTGTGACAGCTCTGAGCCTGCTTGCGATTCTGTCTCTCCCTCTCTCTGCTGGCTTGCTTACCCTCAATCTCTCTGTCTCAAAATAAATACATAAACTTAAAAAAAAAAAAAAACTGAGATGGGTTACTATAGCAGACACCCTGGAACTAGTGTGGCCTGGTACATGTTAGCCTTAGCCCTCAGGCCCTGCATCCTTCCCTCACGAAGTCCTGTGCTGTCTTTACATAAACTGCTCACTGCAGCCCATGTAGCTCAGATGTCCCAACCCACACATAGTCCAACCTTCACAAACAGAACTCGATCAATAAACCCTTCACACTCTTCTTTTCATCCCAGGCAGATGCTCTCTGGACTTTAATTTAATCAGTTCTGAACAAAAATCTCAGGAAAGACTCCCAATGAAATGTATAAAATGACCTTATTAGGCACTTTTTATTACCAGTTCAGCAGATAAATTACTAAAAACGGATCCTTGGTTACACATTTACCAACTCTTATGACCTCATGGATCCTTCATTGACAAGAATGGAAAATGTTGCTCATATTAGGAATCTTAAACTGAGGTTCTTGAGAGAATCAGCAGAAGCAGACCATTCACAGAACTGAGTGTCGACCCAAGAAACTTCAAACAAACTTTATCGCACAAAGAAGACAACACCAGCCAAGGCCATTTAGAAGAGAATTCTCTTTGATGTTTGACGTCACTGATTCTCATGCTCTTCTTTCCATTCTTTTGTCTCTGTCCTTTTAGAAATATATTCCCACTTTAATGATAAACTTTATATTTCAGAATTGCCTGACTTTGTTCTCTTACTAATAAAATAACTTGAATATGGCCTTTATTCGAGACAATACCCATCCTAATGCTATAGTTCAGCTCTGCAAAGCCATAATCAGTGCAACAAAGGTAAATAAATTTGTTGGATATGTTACTTCACGTCAACTCCTGGAAAAGCACCCCCCCCCAAAAAAAACCATGCCCAAAATAGTATGACTAAAATGATTTTTAATCAATAAAATTTGTCTTAAAATGTCAGAAAATTCTAGAATAGAGTTCATATAACTAGACTTCTATAAAGAACAATGTATTAACCTGAATACATGAGTTGGTCCAACACTCCATTGAACTTCTCTATTATTAATGGCTATACTGTTTCCTTTCTGGAACTAGAAATTTAATTTCTAAAAGAGTCCAAACACTTGAAATGATGAGTTATTTCTTACAATAACTTACAAGTTCAAAAAATCAGGGATAGGAAACAGAGGGGCTTCAGAGGCAGAGATCATACAGGTGCCTGTGGCAGGAACTTCCTCCCATTAAGACGCAGAATTATCAAAAGACTATGTATTGCCTGGTTCCATTCATATGATACTCTCACAAGATAAAAATATGAAAGAACAAACTAGGTGTGCAAAAAGTTATGGAGGGGAGAGAGTGTGATTAGAAAGTTACAGAACAAGGGACTTGGCTGGAGCAATGAAGTCATTCTGTATCATGATTGTATGATGCTTAGATGAATCTAAAGTATACTTTAAAATTAGGAGGCACCTGGGTGGCACAGTCGGTTACATGTCTGACTCTTGATCTCGGCTCAGGTCATGATCTCACACGGTGTGAGTCTGAGCCCTGCATTGGGCTGAGCACTGATGGTGCAGAGCCTGCTTGGGATTCTGTCTCTCCTTCTCACTGCTCTTCCCCTACTTGTACTCACTATCTCTCAAAGTCAGTAAACAAACTTTAAAAAACATTTAATTCAATATTCACAGATATAACTGTACCCCAAAGAGTAAGTTTTTTATATAATTTCTATAATAAAATTTTTAAATACTAAAAAAATAAAATAACTGCAGTGGTTTCTATTTTCATGATTGGAGTCTGCCTAACTTGTGAATTATTTTCTCAGTTGGCAAAGAAAGCACTAGCTTTGCCAACTGTGATAGGCAAAATAAGGAACAATAAATTTAACAATGTCAGGTGAAAAAGGAGGGACAAAAACAAAAAATATATCAAAACCTTGAAGATATGACTAAGAGTCCACAGATGAAGAGATAATCCTGGTTTATATGGCTTAAATGTAGTCACACGTGTACTTTTAAGAGGAAGCAGAGGGAGGCTTGAAGACAGGAAAAAGAGAAATCAACAAAACCATGGAAGCAGAGGTTAGAGTGAAGTGGTCACAGGCCAAAAATGCAGGCAGCAACCAAAGCTGTAAGAGGCAAGGAAAAATGTCTCCCCTAGAGCGTCTAGAGAGGGTACAGCTTATTGGCATCATGATATCATCCTGGAGAAATTAATTCAACTTCTGGTCTTCAGAACAATGGCAGAAAGAATTTCTGTTGTTTTAGGCCACTGAGCCTGTGATAATTGTCCAGAAGCAGTACGAAACAAATCCGCCAACCATGATGAAGGTTTAAAGCCTGAATATGTTTGAATCTAAGTTATGTACTGACTCTGTACTCTGACTAGCTTTTTCTTTTCTTCTGTTGAATACATTCTCGCCTAAGTATGAGAAAGCAGTTGAGCTAAGAATAACTGTACCCTTTCTCTCTTCTAACTCGGTTTAAGAAGAAAGAAAACAGTAAAATATAAACTGCCCTTCCCTCTGACTCCTTATCAGGCTTGGAGGAAATAGACCAATCAAGAGTCACCTTCCTTCTACTGCACAGGAGCTAGTGTATAACCATATAATCAAATAATCCAAGCTGACTGAGGTGTTGGGCTACAATACTGACCTTTCTTATTCAGATATTTTAAACCTAATTTAACCTAATGACTTTCCCTACAACAACAAACCAGTTAGCTTATAACTGACCACCATAACTCAGCCAAGAGGGATCATTCTCACCATACCAAATCACCAATTATATCCATCTTTAGGAAGAATATGAGATATCTTGAAAATACCCTGCCCTTGAGCAGCGTTGGGAGAATTAGGGAATTAACTATTTATGCAAATTCTTTCCTTACATTGATTCTATCCTCAATTATAAGAATTACCTTAAAAACACCTGCACAAATAATGTTTAATTCCATCAAAACATGAAGCAAGTTATCTACACAATAAATGTTAATCTAAATGCCTTCTGCAATCCACTAGTAAGACTTCAGTAAGGTGCATGATGAATGTATATGACAAAAATTCCCACATATCCCACAAAGAAAGATTTCAGTCATGAGGAACAATAAAAATTAAGTGTCTAGGAATAAGTTTCTTTTCTTTAAAACAATGGAGCTTTATTGAAAAACACATAGATAAACAGGTAAATACTATATTCTTCAATAACCAAAGACTTTTAGGAGTTTATTCTTCACAAGTTATAAATTTAATGTAATCACAAAGCTTAAATAAAAATTCTCAATAAATAGCAGAATTCACCTTTTCCTTCTTTCATTAATAAACATCTACTGATCAACTATGTAAAACAGTTTGTGCTATATAAAAATGATTAAAGGATACAACTTTCCCTTCTAAATTATTTGAGTATAGATATAAATACATACTAACAAAATTTTGAAGAGTCTAATTCTCCACTCAAATTCTTGACTAAAACACTTCTGCTTGTAATTTCCCTCAAACACACATAAAATACATACCATCACTGGGCTCTCAAGAAAATCCCAAGACACATTATCTCAACAAGAAAATAATCAGAACACACAGAAAGGACTGTCAAATATGCCAGAAAGAGAGAAGAGTAAGGAAGTTAAAATTATAACTGTGACCCTTGAAAATCTCTCGTGGAGCTATTAAAATCAGGTGTTAGAGGAGAATGCTCAATTCAGGATATAACATTGAGTGGAAAAAATCAGAATCCAAATTACATTAGGATTTAAGAAGAGAGTAAATGAAACATTGATAATAAATTAGCTGGGTACACAATTATCAATTTCACACTTTGCTTTTTACATATTTTCTATATTTAGCACACAATGTTTTATAACAGAACAAAAGCAACATCTGCAGTACTGGAAAGATAAGAGTTGAAAGCTAATGCATGACAGGAATGTGACAATTTACCAAGAAGTTGTTTGTATGACAGGAGTCTGAACAGCAAATGTAAATCAGCTTTAAACCTGAATTGCAAAATAAAACCTTACTAACTCCCTTCAAAAATCCAATAAGCAGCAATGATTCAACGAAATGTTCTAACCCTGTCTGGGTCATCTCGATCCCAGTTGTCTTCAGTTATGCTTTAATGTCTAACACATTAGCTTCCACCTGCAGGCAAACAATAGCACAAACGATCTACTTGAAGTTCTGTGTCAAAGGACAGGGGCTGCCCAGTCACAGGTTTGGGTGCAGGCAGCAGGTGTCTGGGACGCAATGTGCACTTGCTGCACAGAAGTAGACAGCTGAGTCTGCAGGCTGGGTGGCTGCGATGTGCAGGGACAGATGCTTAGCCGTCTTATTCAGTAAAACAGTGAGTCTTTGGTCTTCTTTTTTGGCCACACTTGAATGGATGTCTATAATAAGCTGGGGACCTTTTCCAAGTTCTTGCTTATACCAAGGGAAGTAGTATGAGGCACTGTCTGAGTAACTACAAGTGATAACACAGCTGTTTCCCTCCTGGACACTCAGGGTGGAAGGACTCTGCTCCACATTCTCTCCTCGGCTGAGCCCTGTGCAGAAAGAAAAGGTCAGAGAAAGGAGAGCCGTTCCCGCGTTATTATGCTTCAGAATTCCCCTTTTCTCCACTACCTGGAGGAAACCTGAGTAAAGCCAGTCTTGACTGCTGAAGACTATCCACTAATTACTCTGTTTCTCATAAACACTCAACTCACAGTGCAGTGGCAGCCACAAGAGCATGATGAAAGCCCCCTCGGATGTCCTCATGGTTCCTCCCAATTACAATTACAATCACTTTCAGACTTGCCACCTCCAGCCAGCACAGCTACTTCTAGTACCGGCCCGCCCTTCTTTCCTGCATCAGTCAGAGTGGTTTCCCACGTGTCCACTAGCCAATAAGAAGACGACTGTGCTTCTGCCAGACCTACTCATGCAGATGCTCTACCATGGACCCTCCGCCTGGTCTGCGGCAGCTCAGGTGCACCCTCCTGTGGTCACGTCTGTACTGAACTCACTGGGGAAAACCTTCTTCCCCTACCCCGAGCCTCTGAGGGACTCAGACGCATAATGGCAGCAATACGTCAAACAAATGACATCCTAGACCAGAGACTAGATGCACAGGAAGAATGTAAACATTAAGATTTATATCTCTGCACACTACTGAGTCACTGTTAAGTTCAAAAGAGTAGATCCTGTTGCCGTTTATTCAATGATGGGCCTCGTGTACATGTTTGAACCGAGGAAGGAATCATGATTCACTGTCTTAAACAAAGAACGTAGAAAACCTTCCCTTTCTGCCAAATCTACCAGCCTCATTTGTCTGTTATGGAGAAAAAGTTTCCTAAAAGGAACATGTAAGCCAAAGAATAAATATTTCAAATGCCTCTTATCTCAGACTCTGCTCTTCTGAGCTGGTCTTGCTTGTGACCTGGCAATTTCCAGAGAAGTGACATTACCAACAGTCAAAATGCAGAATCTTCATCAGTTAATATGACTGTCATAAAAACGTCAATGATAAAGGAGCCGGGGGACAAGTCCATGAGTTAGGAAGCAATTTGACCCATAGACTTGGTTGATTCGTCATGGGAAATCTGACATGCCATAAGAAATCTACTCCTATTGCTACGTGGATTATATACTGCAAAGTATTGGGGGAAAGAATAGAAATTCTCACAATACATGGGGCTTCAGTTTCAAAACATGTAGCTATATGTAAATTTATTCTACAGATGTTTTTATTTTCTGATATCAAAAGGGTTTCCAGGTCCTAAATGCAGTAAGTGACTCAAATCCTTAGTGGAGGTTCCTCTAAAGTTTAAGCCAACTCTGCTGGCATAGATTTCTGCTGCCTTGGCCAGTCTTCAGATTCCATACTCTGCCATTTTTCTCTCAAACTCCACTGCCATGGAGAATTTCCCCCAAGATATTGATAAAGTTTTTAGTCCTGTAGATTTTCTGTAAGAAAGACAATCTACAGAAGCCTAAATATTGCCATGGCTGCCCAGAGGCAGAGTACAATTAGCCTACTGATCCCGAGAACTGATCCCTGAGAAATCAAGGCTGCCTCACCTACATTAAGTGGAAGCCCTTTTCCTGAAATTGTACTCACTAGTCCTCTGGAGTTTTTCAGGATAAATATAATCCTCATCCACATTTGACACCCTTAAAACTTTAGGGACAACTCCCATGAAGAATCAAAATCAACATGTTAGTTTCTTTGTAAATATATTTGTGTGTGTTTTCATGTGTAAATTTTCTCTATTTTAAGAATCCTCCTCTATTTACTCATCCATCCTCCATAGAAAGAATTCCCAAATCCTTCTTTGGGTGAATTTCTCTCTTCTTGGAGACATATACTTTAAGTCAATATTTTCCCTTTTGAGTTATGTTATCCAGAACTGAACGTTATAGTATGAGTATGCTCTATTTAGCACAATGTCCTATATATGAGCTGTAGCACAAGTATAATCATCCCCTGGGCAAAATTCATAGCCCCATGATTATTTCATTGAATATTGCCTGACTCATCATCAAAAAGTGTTGACCTGGAAAGGCTTTTTCTAATACCTTCATGGATGGCCAGCTGCATGAGGACAATGTTCCCCCGTAGTCTCCCGATAGCAGTGATTACATTTCATGACAATGTATTAACAATGCTCTATATTCACATCTTGCCTTCAAGAGATGTCCACCTGGGATATACATATATCTGCTATTTTTAGAAAAGTCCTTAGAATTACATGTAGATGTTAGCATGACACCAACACCTTTGGCTTCCTCTTCTGGAAACCAGTGAGTGGGAGATGAGTTTGCTGGTAGAATAACAGTGGTTCAGCCTGAGTCCTCTTTCCTGCCCAAGGTGTCAGACATTTATACAAATTGCAACTCTCCATTCAGGCGATTAAACTGATTGGACCACGGCTCTCCCAGACCCAAACTGCAGAGATCTAAGTGGCTGGGCTTGCATTAGACGCAATCTCTTTACCCAGCAGGATGGCCCTGCAGCAAGGAGGCAGGGGCGAGAATGCCAAAGAGGAAGTGAGGAAACCCAGTTTCTTTCCCAGCTCATTGACCACCTAATTGTTCCATAGTGTCATCTTGGATACAGCCTCTGTTTTGTAAAATGAAGCGGACTAAAGCCTTTAAATTTCTTTTATACTATGTAACAAAGCAAATATTTTGAGGACTGGCTGTGAGCCATGTGGACTGGTGTGAGAATGGGGAGAAATGGCCTACGTTGTGGAACCCCAAGCCCAATTCCATAACCACATGTGATCTTGTGGGTCTGAGGTTGCTCCTAACCAATCCTAGGGCCTCATCGGAAACAGAGACAGAGTCTTCAGGATAAGATCCTCTCTGGGTTTTCTTTTCTTCTGGGAGACCAAAGACAATTCAGGGAGGATCTCAATCTGTAGGAAAAAACGGAATAAAATGGAACTTTACTCACTCTGTATAAAATTTACCACAGGCAGGGGCGCCTGGGTGGATCAGTCAGTTGGGCGGCCGACTACAGCTCAGGTCATGATCTCGTGGTCTGTGAGTTTGAGCCCCACATCGGGCTCTGTGCTGACAGCTCAGAGCCTGGAGCCTGCTTCCGATTCTGTGTCTTCCTCTCTCTCTGCCCCTTCCCTGCTTGCTCTCTGTCTCTCTCTCTCTCTCTCTCTAAAAAATAATAAACATTGAAAAAATTTTTTTTTAATTTACCACAGGCAGTGAGATGGGGTTGGCTCCATGGTGGATGAGCTTACTCAAACGTATGTAAAGCAACAAATACTTTCTCATACAGCCTGATTGCTTTCTGGCTTCTAGTTCCCTTATTCCAGTTTAACTTGGGTGTTCAAACTTCCCAGGCAGAGCTGGCTATGTAATTGGTGGCACACAATGAAACAGAAAATTTGTGGCCCCATGTTTCAAAAACAGGAAAAAGTATTACATTATGTAATAAAATATAAAGAAAGCTCTCTTTAAAAAAATCTTCTTACTTATCAGGGTGCCTTGGTGGCTCAAGGGTGCCTGGGTAGCTGAGTCAGTTAAGCATCTTGATTTGGGCTCAGGTCATGACCTCATGGTTGAAGGATGCAGCCCCAAATTGCACCCTGATTGGGCTCCATGCAGGTCATGGAACCTGTTTGGGATTCTCTCTCTCTCTCTCTCTCTCTCTCTCTCTCTCTCTCTCTCTCTCCCTCCCTCTCCCTCTGCTCCTCCCCCCACTTATGCTCTCTCTTTCCCTCTCTTCCAAAATAAATAAATATTTTTAAAAATCTTTCTACTTATAAAACACAATAGAACTTATAATAATACATAAGCAAAAACAAAATTTACAATATGCAAAAACATTGTTAGAAAATTTGCTAAATAAAAAAAGTTTCCAGGGGCGCCTGGGTGGCTCAGTGGGTTAAGTGTCTGACTTCAGCTCAGGTCATGATCTCGCGGTCCGTGAGTTCGAGCCCCGCGTGGGGCTCTGGGCTGATGGCTCAGAGCCTGGAGCCTGTTTCGGATTCTGTGTCTCCCTCTCTCTCTACCCCTCCCCTGTTCATGCTCTGTCTCTCTCTGTCTCAAAAATAAATAAACGTTAAAAAAAATTAAAAAAAAAAGAAAAAAAAAGTTTCCATAATACAAATACAATATACAATAATATTGTGGTAGTATATTTTTTAATTTAAATAATATCAATCACATTTGTCACAAGATTAATATTTTCCGTTATATAAAGTAAATTGCAGCATTATCTTCACATCTTGGAAGTGGATCTGTGTAGTGGGATGGTATCCCAATACTTTTTCTTCCCCAATGAAACTACTCTTAATTGATATTTAAAAACACAGTAAATGGTAGCTACGTATTGCTATAAAGTTATTTTGTCTCTTATAATATAAAATGTATGAAAGTGTATTGTAAGATACCCAAAAAACCAAAAATATTTCTATTTCTTAAGACTCAAATGCATGGGGAGCCTGGGTGGCTCAGTTGGTTAAGCCTCTGTCTCTTGATTTTGGCTCAAGTCATGATCTCACAGTGGTGAGATTGAGCCCCAAGTTAGGCTCAAAATTGAGCGTGGAGCCTGCCTGGGATTCTCTCTCATTCTTTCTCTCTCTCTCTCTATCCTTTTATCCATCTCTCATTCACTCTCTCTCTCTCAATATAAACAGTAAAAAAAGAATCCAATGTATATTAATCTATTAAAATAGGTTAATATAATAAATATATCAAAACTATTAAATATATCAAACACTAAAAATAGAATAATACTTTGGTAGTGTAATATCTTGACAATAATAATATTTTTCTGCCTTGCTTTACTCCAAATTAATTTATTAGGTTCTCAAAATTTATACTCTTAGTAACTTCACTTTAATCAATATAATTGAAAGCAGTATCATTGTTGGTAACTATAATGCTACAGACAGAATTTCTGATAATTTTTAATTTTGAGAAGAATATTTCTGTCATTGCAACTGATATAACAGACCTTAAAAAGTATTTTACATGCTATGACAAAAAAGCATAGATATAAATTAGTTGAAATATAAATAACGTAAATCTAGAGCTGATGCTTCTAGGGGAAAAATTTCTCTATATATTATTTAACTCTGAATACCATTCAGTTTCATGTAAATCTGAATTTAATTTTAAATGTAAATTTACACAGCAGCATTTTATTGTTTTCTCTAACGTTTTCTGTAACTTTTGAAAGGTGTGTATGAAACTAAAAAGTGACTTCATGATTTGTATATAATTCAGAATGCTGGTCTATGCATCTTACTACATCTTAAGTTACAAGAAAATTAATTTCAAATTATCTTCTGTGTTAATAATGGGTTCATTAGATAAGTTCAAACTTCATATGAAAATGTTATTCTTCTCCATTGAAGCTCTTATCTTTATCTTAAATTTCTATTTCAAAGCCTACGGATCTTTGCTTTCCCATGTGGCAGCAAGTTCCAAAACCAGAGATTCTAAACATTTTGAGAACTAACATCCCTCCGATATGCTTTATGCAATGTGCACACACACACACTTTCATTTTGAAACAATTTATTGGCAAGGTTTACCGCCACCAGCTTTGAGCCTGCAAAGCCCCAGATGGTCCCAAGCACGCTGTGCAAATGCGGCTGCACTAGGAAGGCTTCCTGCTGGAGGAGGCTGGGCTGGGGGCCCAGCTGCAGTTTGGGGACAGGCTGCAGAGCAGCAGGGAGCACTGTGCCTGCACCGCACACAGATAGGTGGCTGAGTCTTCCTGCTGGGAGGCCATGATGTGCAGGCTGCTGTGCCGGTCCTTAGGGTTCACCGTGCAGTTCAACCTCCCATCCTGCTTCATCCCTGAAGCGATGTAAAAAAGCCGGGTGAGGCCGCCGCCCCCGGGGTTCTGTCGGAACCACTGCACATTGGTCACCGAGCTGGAAAAATTGCACCTCAGGGTAGAGCTGGCTCCCTCCTGGAGGCTCAGGGCTGCAGGTGTCTGCTCCACGTCTATCCCTCTCACCCCTGCTTGGAAAGCCAAAACCAAACACAAAAGAAGTCACTGCAGAGCCACTGAGGCAGTTTTCAAACCCATAGAGTATTCCTGGAAACACCCGCTGAGGGTGTAGACCCTGCAGGAGTTCTGTGCCAGCTCCCCCTCCACTGCGGGCTGTGAACCTCCCCAGCCCCCGTCTGGGACGCCCCCACTCACAGCAAACCTGCAGCCACAGAAGCCCCAGCAGGGCTCCCCGCTGTCTCTTCATGACTCCTTGTCTGGTCGCTGACGTGCCTTCACCCCTACTCTGAAGAGTGTAGAGTCTTGGGTCCGCAGAAGTTTGCGTTGTCAACAGTCACCAAGTCCCTCCAGAATCACTGAGCACCAATCACACCTGAACCCTGTCAGTCCCGGGACTGAGACTCCACCCACAGAGGCCCAGGGAGACTGCAGAGTAATCTGTCCAAAACTGTGCTTGTCAACGTTGCAGGGAGGTAGGGACGGTATTTCCAATATATGCACTCATAAGGGCTTTTTTTTTTCTTAAAATATGTTATGTGAGAAATTTGTAGGTTAGTGACTGAGGAAAGGTGAATGATATTTCTAGAAGAGTCAGTGTCTCAGTGAGTTACACAGAACCTTGGAAATCATAGAGAAGAGTGACCCCATTTCCCAAATTGCATAGTTGGACAATGTGAGAATTCAGTTATAAGAAAAATCTGACAAAGGAAAACTAGCTGATAGCATGCATTTTGTATTGCAGAAGCAAATACAATTTCTTGAAATCAGAGAGATCTAGAATCCAAGACATATAGTCACCACCTCCACGGAAAATGATTCCAAGGGGCACTGGGTGGCTCAGTCGGTTAAGCATCTGACTCTTGATTTTGAGTCAGGTCATGATCTCATGATTTGTGAGTTCAAGACCAGTGTGGGGCTTCTCACTGAGCGTGGAGCCTGCTTGGTTGGGATTCTTTCTCTCCCTCTTCCTCTGCCCCTGTCCTGTTCCCCTGTTTTCTCTCTCTCTCTCTCTCTCTCTCTCTCTCTCTCTCTCTCTCTCAAAATAAGTAAATAACCTTTTTTAAAAAAAGACAATGATTCCAACCAGAATTTGGTTGGTAAAAAACAGGATGTCTGCATAATGTCTACCCTGATTTAATTTCCACCTCTCTACCTCTCCTGTGCAACTCATGGGCACCTTGCTCACCCACAAAGCTGATTCTGGGCAGGCCAAACAGTACTGGTCAGAGTAAATTCTGTCATCTCCCTTTCCTTTGATTTTTCTCCTTATTTTTATTCTGTTTTCTTCTCTCCATTCTTCTTCCTTCCATTCCCAGCCAAGATATATGAAAAGGTATAATACTGAAATAATTTCTAAGTCAGTGGTTTGGGAGGATTTTACTCAAAACAATTTGAAAATTGTAAACACATCATGGGACATTTTCTGTCGAGCTACCTGATGCGTGCCCAGAAATATTATTTCCATACTGTGCTCAGAGAATCACCCCCACAGTGGTGTATAGAGATATAGCCTACAACCTCTTGAAGTTTATATGGAATAGCAGAACTGAACACCTGAGGTCAACTTTACACAAGCACGTTTGCGCCTTCCCCCTCCCCACCTTTGCTATCTATAATTTGATTGACTTACATGTTTTCTGTTCTTGTCTCTTCTACCATCAGAAAAAAAAAAAAAAAATCTTGTTTTTTTTTGTAAAGCCTAGAGTGCCCCCTAGTGGCCCAACACAGTCCACAAAGACCACTTCAGACCACGGAATTCAGCAGGCACCCACCTCCAGCCCCATTCATTCTATGCTTCCTGATGAAGCAGATGATCAGAAAACAAAGTAACTGCTTAGACTGGCTATTAAAAGTGAACCAAATCCTACTTTTAAAATGGAATTTAATGGAGGTCAATGTCATAAAATAATTTGGCAATTCTCATCTTCTGTTATTTGAGTTGTTTTACATGGCTCAAAAGACTTGCATAAACATTTGCTGAAGTTTTACCATAAATGAGGGAATTCACCAGGTGTTAGGAATATGTAAAAGGGATGAGACAGTAGATTCCAATCTACGGGGGTAGACAAAATACACATAACTAGAGTAGAGTCAAAGAATAGGACCCTAAGAGGAGTATGAACTAAAAAGAAATACTTACGTGTGGGGTGGTTGGACAAAGTTTATGAAGAAGGCGATTATTCTCTATTTTCCTCCTTTTTGATGAGAGGAACAGAGGAAAATATAAACCTTTATAGGTTATTAGTTGTTACCTTATTGTTATTAATATTAAGAACAAGAATTCATGGGCACCTGGGTGGCTCAGTCATTAAGCATCTGACTGGCTCAGGTCATGATCTCACAGTTTCTGAGTTCCAGCCCTGCATCAAGTAGCATTTGCCCCACTTTGAGCAGGCTCTGCTTCTCTCTCCCTGTCTCCCTCCTCTCTCTCTCCTTCTGTCTCTGTCTCTGTCTCTGTCTCTCTCTCTCTTTCTGCCCCCAGCTCACTTGCACCCTCTCCCTCTCTCAAAAAAAGAGATTTCATGAATACGTGAATTACCACAGGAATGAAACATTACATAAGGACTAAAATCCCCTTTGACTACAACTCTCAATTCTTACCTTTTTATTATTCACCAATTTGACTTGATGCTTCCAGGTGTTTTACTGTAGATTTACACAGATGTACCAATACATGAATCCACAGAAACTATAAGTGTAGTTTTATTCACAGGCTTTTAATACAAAATGACATATATTGTGCATATCTTTCTGTAACTTTATAACCTCAATAATAGGGGTGTCTGGATGGCTCAGTCGATTGAGCGTCCAACTCTTTATTTCAGCTCAGGTCATGATCTTAGGACCCATCCCCATTTCAAGCTCCATGCTGAGCATGGAGTCTGCCTAAGACTTTCTCTCTCACACACACACTCTGCCCTTCTCCCCCACTTTCTTGCTCTCTCTTAAAAACAGAAAGAACCGGGGCGCCTGGGTGGCTCAGTCAGTTAAGCATCCAACTTCAGCTCAGGACAGGATCTCGCAGTCTGTGAGTTCCAGTCCCGCGTCAGGCTCTGTGCTGACAGCTTGGAGCCTGGAGCCTGCTTCGGATTCTGTGTCTCCCTCTCTCTCTGCCCCTCCCCTGTTCATGCTCTGTCTCTCTCTGTCTCAAAAATAAATAAAACATTTTTAAAAAATTTTTAAAAGTAAAAAATAAATAAAAAATAAACAGAAAGAACCTTGGGTACCTGGGTGTCTCAGTTGGTAGAGCATCCAGCTTTGGCTCAAGTCATGATCTTCAATTCATGAGTTCAAGCCCCACCTTGGGCTCACTGCTATCAGTGCAGAGCCCACTTCAGATCCTCTGTCCCTCTCCCACTTGCACTCTCTCAAAAATAAATAAACATTTTTTTCAAAAAGAAAGAAGGAAACTAAACTCAATAATAAATCTTGGATGTCTTATTATGTTAACACACATACATCCTTCTGTCGCTTTGTTTTCCATGTTGTGAATATACCACCATTTATACATCCCTTCTTCTATTGATGAAGTGTTAAGATGTTGACTTTTTTATTATGAAATATAATACAACAATAAGCCCTTCTGAGCATTCTTCTTTATTCACATGTTTCTCAAGGTGCTGAAACTAGGAAAAGTGAAGGAATAAGCCGTGAGGCTAGTAAATGAAAATGACTCCAGGCAGAGGGAAGGGCAGGGATGCTGTGCACGGGGACAGCGGCCACACACTCCCTTCTTCCCCACGTTGCTTAAGGGTCAAATGTATATCAAAGTGTTAGGATGTACCATTTACCTTAAAACTTTTTCAACACAGACAATAAGATATCATATATGTGTGCCCCTTAAATTAAGCTTCAACTCTACAGAGAGGCAATGGCCCTCATCAAGAAAACAATTTGCAGAGGGGGTATCAGCTTGCATTGTGATGGAAAGCCATGGCACAGGAAACTATGATTCAGCTATCCACGTCTTGAGCAATACCTGAAACATTGCTAAATAACAGAGCATGATGGATATTAGGTTTTTACTGGCAAAAGTAGTGGCATATTAAATACCAAAATGAGTGTTAGACATGGGTCTTTTTTTTAAAGTAATCTGTACACCTAACACAGGCCTTGAACTTACAGCCCCACGATCAAGGGTTGCATACTCCACCAACTGAACCTGCCAGGTGCCCAGACATGGGTCTTTAAATAAAGGTATGTAAGATATATGTTTTCGCTAGAATTTTTTTTTTAATTTTTTAACATTTATTTATTTTTGAAGAGACAGAGTGAGTCAGAGCACGAATGGGGGCTGGCAGAAAGGGGGACAGGGACACAGAATCCAAAGCAGGCTCCAGGCTCTGAGCTGTCATAACAGAGCCCGACCCGAACCCACAGACCACAAGATCATGACCTGAGCCAAAGCTGATGCTTAACCGACTGAGCCACCCAGGTGCTCCATTGGCTAAAATATTTGAGACACATCCTACTCTTTCACCAACAGAATATAAAATGTGAGGGTAGTCTGTTCCTTGAAACTTTATGAATGGAATTAAAGATTTCACCCTTAATAGATCTTGTGTCCAGCCAGTGGTGGATACAGATGAATGGATAAACAAATTGTGATATATTCATATAAAAGGATACTCAGAGTAGAAAGTATAGAATGACTATGACTGATACACACAAGAACATGGGTGAATCATGTTTAATGAAAGAAACCAGGTATAAAAGAGTCCCTACCATATGATTTCCCTGATTTAAAGTTCTAAACAGGTAAATTAATCTATGGTGATACCAATAGTAATCATTGTCTTCAGGAGGGGGGGTGACTGGAAAGGGACACATGAAATCCTGCTCAGGTAAATGGAGTATTCTGTCTTCAGACTGTTTTAAAACTATCTTTGCCTTCCCATCCTATTTTAAAGACAGAAAAAAATCAGAAATAAGGATGTAATAAGGAAATTACACAGAAGAAGGTGATTTGGAATTACAATCTGCAGACACATTCTCATTAGTGAATGAATACCCATTTGTGTTTTAAGCTAAAGTAAAACGTTGTCAAAAGTTGATTAGAATTCACTTCTGTGGTATAATGAAATTTTGTGTCAAATATGGACAAAATGTGAAAAACTGAAATTACGTTCACTGATAACTCACATAACTCATATGGTATTTCCAAACTCCTCTTTATATAATCCTTTATCATAGAAAGTTTCTCATATTTACATAATAATCATATAAAACAGTAAAGAAGTCGAATCTGCTTTGACGTCTCAGGCAGAGTTGGGGAAGAGAAAATGGGGGATGCTCTCCAGCTGCTTGAGTGTCCTGGTGAATGAACAAAAGTGGTCCATTCAGGAGAGGAAACTGCACAATAAATTGACTAGGGGAAACTTAAAAGAATTATTAACTACAACGGAATATTGGAGTAAAAAGGGAATGGCTAGTAGGAAGGAAAGAGGAATCCTACAGGAATAGGGGATGTAAAGTGTAGCCACTGCTCCCAAGACTGGGATACAATATGCAGAAAGAGGTTCCCATCCACTCCAGGGCTGAGACTCAAACTTTGGAGAAGACACACTTGTGGCTCACTGGATGGCAGAGAAGTCATTATGGTGCTGTAACAGTGGAACTTGCTGGATATCTACCCTTTAGGACATCCCAGAAAACCATCCTTTGGAATGCTGGGAAAAGACGTTCACAAGAACATGTCTTATGGAGGCCCTCTTCTACAAACCCACCTAAAAATGGGGGTGCTAAGGGAAGCTGCTATCCCCTGGGTGCTGATGAACACTGACTTCCCTGCAGGAAGCTGGTGCGAGTGCTGGCATGGGCTGGTCCCTGGAGACACCCCCATGCTGCAGGAGCTTGCCAGAGGGAATACAGACCAGGAGGCAAATCTCTCTCCCTGCACTCTCTACTGAAAAAATCTAACGTTGTGCCAACTGGCAAAGAAAATATTTGAAGGGCCCAAATCTCTTTTTAAGAGCAAGCAAAAGATGAATTGAAGCTGAGAGTCAATAAATCGATCTCACCCCTTTGACTACTCAGCTTCTATATGTAACCTTCTACACATATTTGAAACACATATAACAAGAAAACAACTCAATATTTTTACCTCCTTCAAGATACTGCTATCCTTCTTAGCAAGTGATAAATTTCTCACCCCTTCCTCAAAATGAGATGCCTGGTTACAATTGTGCCACCACTGAAGATATTAATAACTCTTCAGATTTAGAGCCCCTCTAAAATATTCTGTTACCGATACGCTAAAATGTAAAGTTAATTTCCAATAACTTGTATATAAAATGAAAGTGAGAAGGAGAGTAGAAGGAAAGATTCCGCACATACAAATAAGCCTACATAGACAACAAGCAAATACAAAATATGGAAAATACTATGACTTTGACTACACTTCACATGGTGAGCTTTGAATGACGTATAGAATTGTTGAATCCATATGTTGTACATATGAAACTAATCTAACATGTTAATTATACTTCCATTTTTCAAAGTACTAGAACTTTGCTTCTGTAATTAGTTACAAGGCTGTAATTGATATCTGTGGCTTCCTTCATGAATCTCTACTCTATATTTCCCCCACCTCAGCCAATTTGGTTTGGGTGGCTGTAGTTTTCCATTAAGCTTTACCATCAGGCATGAAATTACTAAGAGGCTTCAAACATAGTTTTTCTTGCTTCCGTTGTGTAGAAGCAACCCAATATCTTCTTAATCAGTATAAACCACTTCAGCCAAGAGATACTTTTCTTCATGTTGGTTCAATGACTGAGCTCAAAATGTCCAGAAGTTACTTTTATCATCCATTGAGTAGAGCAATTTTTTTGTCTCCTGGCAAAAGAATTCATCTCTTAAGACTAAGTTCTCTAAATATACATAGCATAAACTTGCCAAGATGGGAATATCAAAGTCTGATAGTGGGTTGTTAGCTGCAATAGTGACAAAAGCCACTCCCACATCTACCTTTTGATTCCAGGACCCATGGATTCTGGCTATGTGAAAGACAGTAACACATAAAGTAACACAAACTTCTCTGATTTGAAGCACATGTTAATTTCTACTAACAAAGTCTCATCAGTCAGGATGTATCTCCCAACTGGCATTGTAACTCAGTTCAGTAAGATATTCTGTCTTTCAATTAGGCCAGCCACTTCTGAGTGGTATGTAGTGGTATGTAGTAAGACTAGCTAATTACATGAAAAGTCAGAATTATTAGCTTGATTGCTAAAATACCTCAGCATTCCCACTTTATTCTTAATATAATTCTTTATTGTAGAAAGTTCCTCATAAGTATCATATACACTCATATAAATAAATAACAAACTATTAATAAAAGGGAAAAAGGGAAGGAGGGAGGGAGGGAGGCAGGCTTTGATTTTTCAGGCAGAATTAGGGTTGGGAAGGTGGGGGTATGATCTCCCAACTGCTCAGGGTCCTTGGTGTGAAACCTATTTTTCTTTTCAAACTCAGCTTGAATTCAGAATCAAAAGAAATTGGTAATTCTTCTCCTACTAATCTGCATAAAGTGCCCACCACAGTCCCTTTGGGCAATGTAGTTGAGCTGGTAACAGCAAGTCACCTGAAAATAGAGGTAGGAGAGATTACGGTCCAAAAATAAAAAGGGACAGAGAGAAGAAGGACATTAAATGAATACACTTTTTTTATTCCAGATTTTGTCTCTAACACCTCCATTTACATTCCTTATGCCTTCAAGCAATCACTCAAACACATTTATTACATGTAACCATATCACCAAGTCCTAAAAATTACTGTTGATCTCCTGATGTATCCTTGGTGACCATCTACTTAGTCTGTCTATATTTTGAGGGCTCCTGGGCACTTATCTTTCTCTACATGACAGAGTAAGCCAAGAAGCAGTCTGAAAGCTCCCTCTTTCTCCTTCTCCCCTCTCTGCAGAGTATTTGTTATCTCCAAGACTTCAAGAACACAAGGACCGTAAAACCTTCTTACACAACTCTTTCCATCCTACACAAAACAGGCTTATACTGAGTTATAAGTTTATCCTGGGTCCAGCGACCCCTATCTTCTCTGCAATTCTTATCAATATTTCTAGCAGAGTTGGCATTGCTAAACTTACTACATAATTAATTAGAATGATGTTAACATGTAAGAATCAATCTGTAGGGGCGCCTGGGTGTCTTCAGTCAGTTAAGTGTTCGACTTTAGCTCAGGTCATGATCTCACAGTTCATGAGTTCAAGCTCTGCATTGGGCTCTGTGCTGACAGCTCACAGCCTGGAGTCTGCTTCGGATTCTCTGTCTCCCTCTCTCTGCCCCTCCCCTGCTCTCACTCTGTCTCTCTCTCTCAAAAATAAATAAACATTAAAAAAGAATTTAAAAGGAATTAATAAAAATTTTAAAAAAAGAATCACTTGCTCATATTCCAACAATGAAATCAAACAAGAACAGGCTGAAAACATTGAGAAAAAAAAAAAAAAAAGGTCCATTGCTGGACACAGCAAAAGAGATTATATCCACACCATTCTGGTTGTAAATCTGTAGAATTTAACTTACAAAAGTTGAGGTGTCTGGGTGGCTCAGTTGGTAGAGCATCCAACTCTTGTTTTCCACTCAAGTCATGATCTCACGATTCACAGGATGTAGCCCCATGTCTGGCTCCACGCTGACAGTGCAGAGCCTACTTAAGATTCATTCTCTCCCTCTCTCTCAGCACCTTCCCTGCTCGTGCTCTCTCTCTTTCAAAAATAAAAATAGGGGCACCTGGCAGTTGAGTGTCTGAGTTCGGCTCAGGTCATTGTTAGAGTCAGGCGTAAGGCAGGGTAAAGATAGGAGTCAGAGGCTAAAAAATTTTAGCAGTCAAAGGCTTTATTTGGGAACTAAGGTCTTGGGCGAGGTTCCGTGACTCAGAGAGAGAGAGAGAGAGAGAGAGAGAGAGAGAGAGAGAGAGAGAGAGAGAGAGAGAGGAGTCAGGGAAGTCACACCCAGGTGTGGTGGGGTGGGGTTTTTAAGCTGCAGTGGTTCCGGGTTTAGGCCAGGTGGGCCTTTTTCGCGTCAGGTCGTGCTGTTGCTCGGTGATTGGTTGACCTCCAATTCATTCTGGCGCGCTGCTCGGGGCTTTCATTAGGTTGCGCTGGCAAGATGGCCGTCCCCTCTACTGTGGTTCCAAGGACATCCTAACATTCCAACCTCTTATTGGTGATAATGGGCAACGGATCTGATCTGGCTGCTTCCTGCGGGTGTAAGGGCGATGTCATGGTATGTGGGGTCTGAGGTTGGAATGGGGGAATATGGCTGGACCACCTGGGAAACTTCATGAATTCATTTTTGTACAAAACGGAGAAAACAAGGTAAGAGCATAAGTATTATACAGATAGCAACTAGTGGGGTGACTATGGTGAGGAGCCAAGTTTAGGAGGGGTGATTGCCACCAGGAGGTTAGGGGGTCTGAGGATCCTGGGTGGGTGGATAGAGTTTTTTGGATTTCCTTTAGGTGTTCTATATTGGTTTCCACTAAGGCCTGATTCATTGAGGTAGTAGCAACATTCCTCCCTCAGGAACAGGCATGTTCCCCTTTTTTCTGCTGTCAGGAGATCTAGGGCTCGTCGGTTTTGTAGAGTGACCTGTGCTAGGGAGTTGATCTGCCTTTGTAAGGCGGATAGGGAGGTGGCTGAGGCTTCTAATTTATTGAGGATGTCTCGGCCCAACGGGGGACGGGGCAAGAGGGGATGACTAGAAAGGAGTGGGAGAAGTGGAAGCCATCCAGGCAGCAGGTGAGTACCGGTGTGCATGGGGGAACGGAGGGGGTGCCATTTATGCCCATGACCGAAACGGAGGACGGCGTGGTGGGGCCGGAATAGCTCGGCAGGACGGAATAGGTAACCCCGTGTCCAACAGAAAGGAAATGGACTTATCCGCTACCTGGAGTTTTACCCTGGGCTCAGCGTGGGTCACCGGAGTTACTGAGTCTGGGCCTCGTCACTCGTCATCCTCCATCTCCAGCAGTTGGAAGGCAGAGTCCAATCGGGGTGAAGCCTCGCCACGTGGGGGCCTTGCGAGTCTGTCGTCCCCTGGGTGAGGACAATCGGATTCCCAATGGCTCATCTGCCGGCACAATGGGCATGGACTGGTAGGCTTTTTGGGATGGGGACACTGACGAGACCAATGGCCTTCTTGGCCACATTTAAAGCATGGCCCCGGAGGGGGCCGTGGTCCGGAGGGCTTTATTGTGGCTGGCCTCAGGGCAGCTACCAAGGCTTGGGTCTGTAATTGTACCTTTTGTTGGAGACCGGCCTGTCGCCATTGTTCTTGAGCTTCCTCTCGGCCATTAAAAACTTTAAAAGCCATCTTTACCAGGTCGGCCATAGGGGTTTGAGGACCATCTTTGGCCTTTTTTAGTTCTTTTTGAATATCAGGGGCTGATTGGGAAATAAAATAGGTGGCCAATGCTGTGGCCCCGGCGGGGGTGGTAGGGTCTAGTCTGGTATACTGGGTAAGTGCCTCTGTGAGCCGGCTGAGGAAGGCTGCGGGGTTTTCATCGGGGTCCTGCATATTTCTTGAAGTTTGTTAAAATTTACTGATTTGTTTGAGGTTGCCCTCATGCCTGCTAGTAGGCACTGGATCATCTGGTCCCAGCGCCAGTGACCATTGCCTGCATGTTGGTAGTTCCAGTTGGGGTCGGCCGCCGGGACAGCATCGGCCCCTACAGGCATAGCGGGGTCGGTCATGTGGGTTTGGTCTGCATGTTCCCTGGCTGCGGCCTGGATGCGCTCCCTCTCCTCAGGGGTGAGGGTAGAGGTGAGGATTACATGGATGTCATGCCATGTGAGACTGTAGGCTTGGGCAAGGTATTGGAATTCCTTACTGTATTGGGTGGGGTCAGCCGAGAATGACCCTAGCCGCTTTTCAATGGCGGATAAGTCTTGGAGGGAGAAGGGGACGTGAACTCGAACTAGGCCTTCAGGTCCTGCCACCTAGGAGAAGGTAAGATGGCCACTGGGGTCTGTTCGCTGGGAGGGGCCTGAGCACGAGTCCGGGATGATATGGGAGGCGAGGGCGGGACAGCTGGGGGTTGGGAGTACGGAGGGGGGCGAGGGCCGGTGGGCGGCGTGGCTAGATCCTCTAAGGGGTTGGAGATCGGGGAAGTTGGTGAGGTGGGGTCGTTGGGGGGTTGTGGGCGGGCAAGGAGCACGCATGCAGAGGGGCAGGAGGACCATAGGTTGGGGCGAGACCTGAGATCCCAAAAGGCCATGACGTAGGGTATTTCTCCCCATTTTCCCAGCTAATAGCAGAAATTGTCCAGATCGGTTAAGATTTGGTATTGTAAAGACCCCTCGGGAGGCCATTGAGGATCATTATCTAATTTGTACCGAGGCCAGACTACAGTGCAAAGGCAGATGAGTCGGTTACAACAAGCCCAGGAACCGGAAGTTTTTTAACAGACATTGGGGGAGGGTAAGAGACCGAGGAGGTTTAGACTCGTTACTCGCCATTGGCTTGGCAGGGCGAGGCATCCCTCGCGCTGCAATAAGAGCCTATTGGCGTGCAGGCCTTGAGGTGTGCGGAGGAATGGAGACTGACTTGCGAGACGTCTCTCGTGGGTGTCAGCCGTGGTTGGAGGAGGGAAGGAGGGGTCTCTCCTACTTACCGGCTCCTGTAGGCGCTTGAGAGTAGGGTGGTTGGCCTCTGGCTTGCCAAGGAGGGAGCTCAGCCAAGGGAGGCGAGCTACTACCTGCCCCCGGGTTTTGGCACCAAATGTTAGGGTCAGGCGTAAGGCAGGGTAAAGAGAGGAGTCAGAGGCTAAAAAATTTTAGCAGTCGAAGGCTTTATTTGGGAACTAAGGTCTCGGGCGAGGTTCCGTGACTCAGAGAGAGACAGAGGAGTCAGGGAAGTCGCACCCAGGTGTGGTGGGGTGGGGTTTTTAAGCTGCAGTAGTTCCAGGTTTAGGTCCGGGTGGGCCTTTTTCGTGTCAGGTCGTGCTGTGGCTCGGTGATTGGTTGATCTCCAATTCGTTCTGGCAGCTACTAGGGGCTTTTCATTGGGTTGCGCTGGCAAGATGGCCGTCCCCTCTACTGTGGTTCCAAGGACATCCTAACAGTCATGATCTCACTGTTCGTTGGTTTGAGTCCCACATCGGGTTCTGTGCTGACAGCTCAGAGCCTGAAGCCTGTTTCAGATTCTGTGACTCCCTCTCTCTCTGCCCTCCCTCTCTTGTGCTCTGTCTCTCTGTGTCTCAAAAATAAACATCAAAAAGTTAAAAAATAAAAAATAAATTAAAATAAATAAATGAATGAATAAATAAATAAAATTAAATAAATAAATAACCAATGAATAGGAGGCTACTTTTACAAGTGAGACAAAATCTTTGGATAAACACTGATGGGCTAAAATCTTCAGCTTCCTGCACTATTTTAAATAGTTCCCAAAGTTAACATGACCATGACAGTTTTCTAAACCTTTCACAATTCTAATCAATCTCCAAAAACTGACCAATAATTTTCCAGAATCCCTTTTAAATGAGGAACTGACACTCAAAATATTCTGACACATCCTGACCAGCACAGTGAGATCTGGGGGGTGGGGGGTGGGGGGAAGAGGTTGGGGGGGGGCGAATTCCAAGAAAATGATCTGTGAATGAATAGAGAAACAAGCAGGCAAACTTTTCAGGGAAAGAACATGAGGAGTTCGTGTTTTGTTTTCTGGGTTGGCTGACAGAAGAAATGATAAATGAAAACTCATATAGTTAACCTCGTAGGCGGTCAACCTCAAGGCCAGTCTTTGAGCATCTTGGTATTGTATGACCAGAACACTATCGTCTCCATCATTCTGTAATACTATTTATTGTCATGTAGTTTCTACAAAGACCAAAAACCTGCTA
This sequence comes from Felis catus, assembly GCF_018350175.1. Lineage (NCBI taxonomy): Eukaryota > Metazoa > Chordata > Mammalia > Carnivora > Felidae > Felis > Felis catus. The sequence continues at coordinate 72,435,788 of NC_058373.1, read as the reverse complement.
AATTAAGTTTATCAGACATGGAGTTGTAGAATTATATAGAAATAGCTGAGTCTGCTCAGCTCTATTTGCCTCATTTGTCATCATACAGCAAGAGATCTCTGATAATACCACAGGAAGAGACCGTCAGTCTCCAAAAACTCCCCTACCATGGTGGTTTGTGTTCAGCTTCCCCTGCAGTCCCAGACACTGTGTCACGCACAGCACAGAAGTACTTGGCCGCATCGCTGCCAAGGGCTCGGGATTTCCTCAGGTGGAAGGTGGTTTCATGCTTCTTAAATTCAGCCTCAAAACCTTTGATGCCTTTAACCAGGGTGTCCCCTGAAAAGTACTTCAGTAGAAACTGGAGTCCTTGGTTGGGGTGCTGCATGTACCAGAAGAGATAAGGAATTCCACTTGAGGAATAGTTGCACCTCAGCTCCAGAGGGGCTCCTTCAGAGACAGTGACATGGACATCAGGCTGCGTCACTGACTGGGCTCCAGTGTCTCCTGCAAAATCAGTGTTGTATCAGTGAAAGCAGTGCACACTTCACAATGAAAAGTCAGTATTTCCAGCTGAATCTGTAGAACTATAGACTAATATGAAATTTTACTCACGCGGGGCAAATATCCCCAGTGTTAAGACGAGCAACAGGAACATGGCCGAGCAGTAGAAAGGCAGTGAGCTCTTCTCAGGAAAATCTCCCCTGAGCAGACAGGAAACTGGCTGAGGAAACCAAGCCCTCGGACATAAGAAGGGTGGAGAAAGTAAATTTGGACAGGTTCCTTGCTGAGATAAAAATGCAAAAGCTGCTGAGATGAGCCTGGAGCTTTCTGACGGATGATTCTTGTCCCTGTCTCTGTCTGCAAAGAACTCAGCCAGCTGCAGGGGGGAGGGCGTGAGCAGATGATGTTGACAACAAGATCTCTAGTTTGTGCAGCATCGTCCCCTGGAGGCCCCTCCAAGAACTAGTTTATGTGTTCCTTCTGTTTTCTGAGGTATGAAAAGTTCCGCACAATATATTTCTTCCTTCCCAAACCTATGATGGTGTATTCTTCCCAGAGTCTGTTAGAAATGAGGTGTCATATAAAAGTAGACTAATAAGTAATTTCACTGAAAAATCAGTTTTTTTAAAAAATATATCAGACTCGGAATTCAAGTTGCAACCCAACATTTAAAATGTTTAAGATGCATTCAACCCTTACCAAAATACCACCAGCATTTTTCACAGAGCTGGAACAAAAAATCCTGAAATTTGTATGGAACCACAAAAGACCCCAAATGGCCCAAGCAACCCTGGAAAAAGAAGAACAAAACTGGAGGCATCACGATTTGGGATTTCAAGCTATGTTACAAAGCTATAGTCACCAAGACAGCTTGGTATTGGTATTGGTACAAAAACCAACATGCAGATCAATGGAACACAACAGAAAACCCAGAAATGGACTCACAACTATATGGTCAACTCATCTTCAACAAAGCAGGAAATACTATCCAACGGGAAAAAAAGACAGTCTCTTCAACATATGATGTTGGGAAAACTGAATGGCGACATGCAGAGGAATGAAATAGACCACTTTCTTACACTACACACAAAAATAAATTCAAAATGGGTGAAAGACCTAAATGTGAGACAGGAAACCATCAAAATCCTAGAGGAGAACACAGGCAGCATCTCTCTGACCTCAGCCACAGCAACTTCTTACTAGACACATTGCCAAAGGCAAGGGAAACAAAAACAAATGTGAACTATTGGGACCTCATCAAGATAAAAACCTTCTGCACAGCAAAGGAAACAATCAACAAAACTAAAAGCCTACAGAATGGAAGAAGATATTTGCAAGCAACATATCTGATAAAGGGTTAGTATCCAAAATCTATAAAGAATTTATGAAACTTAACACCCAATAAACAATAACCCAGTTAAATGGGTCAAAGACATGAATAGACATGTTTCCAAAGAAGACATCCAATTGGCTAACAGATACGTGAAAAGATGCTCAACATCACTCATCATCAGAGAAATAGAAACCAAAACCACTGTGAGACATCACTTCATATCTGTTAGATGGCTAAAATGAACAGCTCAGGAGACAGCAGATGTTGGCTAGGATATGGAGAAAAAGGAACGCTTTTGCACTGTTGGTGGGAACACAAACTGGTATAGCCACTCTGAAGAACAGTATGGAGGTTCCTCAAAAAATTAAAAATAGAACTGCCCTATGACCCAGCAATTGCACTACTAGGAATTTATCCAAAGGATACAAAAATGTTGATTTGCTGGGGGGAGGGTTCACATGCACCCAAATATTTATAGCAGCACTATCAACAATAACCAAATTCTGGAGACAGCCCAAATGTCTATCCTCTAAGGAGTGGATAAAGAAGACGTGATATATATATATATATATATATATATATATATATATATATATATACACACACACACACACACACACACACACACACACACACATACACACACACATACACAATGGAATATTATTCAGCCATAAAAAAAAGAATGAAATCTTGTCATTTACAATGACATGGATGGAACTAGAATGTATTATGCTAAGTGAAATAAGTCCATCAGAGAAAGATAAATACCATATGATTTCACTCATATGTGGAATTTTTTTTTTAATTTTTTTTTCAACGTTTATTTATTTTTGGGACAGAGAGAGACAGAGCATGAACTGGGGAGGGGCAGAGAGAGAGGGAGACACAGAATCGGAAACAGGCTCCAGGCTCTGAGCCATCAGCCCAGAGCCCGACGCGGGGCTCGAACTCACGGACTGCGAGATCGTGACCTGGCTGAAGTCGGACGCTTTCCGACTGCGCCACCCAGGCGCCCCATCATATGTGGAATTTAAGAAACAAACGAACATGTGGGAGGAGGGGAAGAGAAGAGAGGGAAACAAACCACAAGAGACTCTTAAGGTTAGAGCACAAAGGGTTGATGGAGGGAGGGATGTGGGGAGTAGGCTAAATGGGTGATGGGTATTTAAGGAGGGCACTTGTGATGAGCACTGGGTGTTGTATGTAAGTGATGAATCACTGAATTCTACTCCTGAAAGCAATATTGCACTGCATGTTAACTAAAATTTAAATTTAAAAAAAGGGTGAAAAAAGATGCATTCCAAAATTATTCAGCATACAAAGAACCAGAAACATTGGCCAATATCTAAGTGAAAGATAATCTACAACTGCAAATGTCAAGATGACTAAGATGCTGGAACCAGTAGACAAAGAAGTGAAAGCAACTTTTTAAACTGTATTCCCTGAAGTAAAAGGAAGCACATTTGAAATGAATGACAAAATGGGCATTCTCAACAAAGAAACAGAAATGACAAAAAGAAGCAAATGGGAATTTTAGGACTGGAAAATACAATACATGAAATAAAATCCCACAGTAAGGGCTCAATAGCAAAATGAAGAGGACAGTGAAAGAGTAAGTGAAATTGAAAACGGATCAGTAGAAATTATCTAACTCAATGACTACCAATGAAGGATGACTCTTCCTCCCCGAAGGAGACATTCTTTAAATCTGGGCACACTTTTGGTTGCCACAATTTGGGGGGGTAGAGTACTAGTGGCACCTAGTGGGTGGAAGCTAGGCATATTTCTAGAAGTCCGACAATTAGGGAGGACAGCCTCCTCCCACAATAAAAAGTTATTTGACCTAAAATGTTAATAGTGCCAAAGTCAAGAAACCCTGATCAAAACTTCAGAACAAGAAAACAAAATTGAAATAAAAATGGACACAACCCTGAAGACCTGTGCAACAATATCAAAAAGTCTAAAATATACGTCAGTAGAGCCCCAGAAGGAGAGGATAAAGAGATTAGAGCAGAAAACATGCTTGAAAAGGGAATTGCCAAAAACTTGCCAAATTTGATGAAGAACATAAATATAAAAATTCAAGAATCTTAGCAAACTCTGAACAGGATAAACCAAAGAAAATTGCACCTAAACACATCATAACTGAACTATTGACAAGCAAAAATTATATAATAATATATATAATATATGCAAAATAACATACATATAACATATTGGCTAGGGAATATATATACATATATATTATATATATATATATACTTCAAGTATGTGCATTTTATTGAACTTCTATTATAGATTAGCAAAAGGCAAATGCCATACCTAAGACTGGTCATCCAGTCTTTACGCATATATGTGTATATATTGCAGCTAGAAAAGGAAGCAAGACATTGTACATTATATTGGAGAGCAATTATTTTAATGACTATGGATTTCTCATCACAAAACACGGAGACAGTGAAACAGCATCTTGAAGGCACAGAACAACAACACCTATCAACACAAAATTACAGATCTGGTGGAAAAACCTTCTGAAATAAAGGTGAAATAAAGATGGTTTCAGTTGAAGAACAACCAAAAAATATAGATTTATTTTTCTTTAAGTTTTAAAATGCATACGGCTATTTCAAGCAAATATTATAACATTCAGTGGTAAGGTTTTCAATGTGTATAAATGTGATAAGTATGAACAACTATAACAAACTTCAAGACGGGTGGATAAAGAGCTATATAGTGCAAGATGTCAACATTTTACATGAAACAGTGTATTATTAACTCTCAGTAGTCTCTGAATAATAGGTATATACATTGTAATCTCTAGAACCAACACTCAAAACATGCAAAGAGATATAGCTAACAGCCAATATATAAAACGGAATATTAGAAAGTATTCAAGTAATCCAAAAGAGGAAAAAAAGAGAAGAGAGAACCAAAAAATAAAGATAGGTCATGAAAAACAATAATAAAACAGAAAAACAGTAATAAAATAGTATGCATGCAGTACCTAAATCTATGAAAGTAATGCACAGCAACAGAGAGAAGATGATTTTCTGAGGTCACAGGTAGAGGGAGAGAGACACCCATTGGGGATGATGGAAAGGTTCATTACCTTGATTGTGGCATATACATAAATTGAAACTGATCAAATTGTACACTTCATATATGTACAGTTTATTGTACTTCAATTCTAGATTAGCAAAAGATAAATGCCGTACCTAAGAGATTGGTCATCCAGCCTTTACGCTTACCGATTTGTGTCCCTTCTACAATTCCCAACACGAATCCCGATGAACTAAAAATTAACTCTAGGAGGGCACTTGTGATGATCACTGGGCGTTGTATGTAAATGATGAATCATTGTTCTACTCCTGAAACCTATATCACACTGTAGGTTAACTAACTAGAATTTAAATACATTTTTTTAAAGGAAAAAAAAACTGTTTTCCTCCTTCCTACTCCAATGTCCGAAATCCTAAGGAAAATGTGTCTTGGACCGTTTTGTATTAAACTCATTAAAACTCTCCACTATTTTGCAACAAAAATGAAGCCAGAAAACACTCAGGAGGTGCTCAGATGTGTCTCCATCTTTCCTCCAAGTATACTGCCCAAGGCTGCCTCCAAATCTAGCTTCTCTACCCTCCATCCTTTTCTGCCACATGATAGGGAGACTCCAGTCTACTACTGCCCTGCTCATCAGAGACCAGACTTGGCTCTGCTGCATATATTATATCTACTCAAAGAGTCAGGTTGCATGTGTGAGGAGAAAAGCCAACAAGACCTTCTTCAGTCAGATCTACAGTTGCTCAAAACTTCTGATTAACTTCTTGTTCAATCTTCTCCTTACAACTGGCAATGTGATCTATGTACATCTTTATATAATATAGAGTGATCTATGATATATATATATATATATATATATATATATATATAACATAGTAGTACATATATATGTACTACTATATATAATATAGTGTATATATAATATAGAGTACATATATATAATATATAGAGTACTATGTATGTAATACAGAGTACTATATATATATGTGTGTGTATTTAGATATAATATAATATATATATGTATATATATAATATAGAGTACATAAGTATTTTATATTAAAACTTAAGACATATGCTTGGAGAACCTGCATTTGAGTCCTGGCTTTGCTACTAACAACCTTTGAGATTATGGATAAGTGACTTAAATTCTTTGTGCCTCAGGATCCTCATGTATACAAGGAGCATAGTTATAGATATAACAATTTCTGAGAGAATTACATGGTATGATGCACATAAAGGGCTTAAAATAACGGTAAAAGGAGTGATCCCTCAGGATATAACCTAACAAAGGGCAGCAAATTTTGTCTGTTCTATGTATTATTCTTTGTTGAATAGATTTGATTAATGAAAAAAATCAGTAGCTTTTTTGTGGTAGCAGTAATGGGTTTTCTTACTCATTTGTTAATTTAGCAAATATTTGAAGAGATTTTACTATGATGCAGGCACTATTCCAATTGCAACAAATATAACAATTTGACTTTAATCTGCATGGAGAACATCAGTTTAAGTCTGCCATGTGAATTTCCTGAAAAGATAATGTAAGAAATGTTACAACTTCTCTTTCCACATGTGGGGTCATATGTAGGACTCTCTGCTCCTCCTTTATTTCTTATTTTTCTTTCTTCCTTTAAGAATCTATTGTTTCTCATAAAAGACTCTTAAATCTAGAGAACAAACAGTGGGTTGCTGGAGGGGTTGTGGGAGGGAGGATGGTGTAAATGGGTAAGGGGCATTAAGGAATCTACTTCTGAAATCATTGTTGCACCATATGCTAACTAACTTGGATATAAATTAAACAATAAATAAAAGGGGGGGGGGAGAATCTATTGTTTCTTGGACTGCAGCTTCCCTAGAAATCATTCTTTCTTGCCCCAGCTTGTCGGGGAGACTTAAGGCATTTGCAACCTCATCTGTTATGGGTGTGTCTTTAAATATAATGTTTCCCTGGATGACCTGGAACAAGGTCGAAGGGCTAGAATTTCATGCAAGGATGAACACATAGACCATTACATTGATCTTAATTTTATACTTTCAAAAGCACAAATTTCAGCCATGATTGAAGAACTATGGTGACAGACTTGGTTTTGGCTCTCACCATTGAAGACCTGTTCACTTCTTGTTTTTCCGCCATGTTCTCAGAGTTAATTTGGATGACTGTCACACCAACAAAAGCACCTGGGGTGAACAGTGGGTGACAACACAGTAGACTCTCTCCTGTTTCCTAAACCAGAGTGGATGATAAGCTCAGACGCTCAGCCTCTGGGCCCCTGTTTTGCTCAGAGTTTACGCTTAGCTCCCTCTGCAGTCCCTGTCACTGTGTCCCTCAGGGCACAGTAGTACACAGCCGAATCTGACACTTGCACTGAGGATTTCTTCAAGTGGAAAGAATTTGGTTCTTTGTGGTAGGTGGCTTCAAAACCTTTGCTGCTTCCCTTCTCGTTGGCTTTCGAGGCTTTCAGGAGGAGCTGTGGACCTTCTCCGGGATACTGGACACACCAGAAAAGGGCAGGGTACTGTGTGGTTTCATAAGAGCAGTTCACAGTCAGAGAAGCCCGCTCTGAGAGGGTCACAGTCAGAAGCCCGCTCTGAGAAGCCTGCTCTGAGGCCTTCCATCTGGGTCACTGAATCTCCCTTGCTTCCTCCTGAAACAAAAACAAAACAGTAGTTCTGGTCACCTCAGGCATGATCTGGGTTCTACCTCTTACAGAAAATTGTAGTTAAAGATGACACCAATATAATGGAACGAAAAAGCTTTTAGGCTTTATGTGCCATCTTACCTACCAAACATTAATAACAGCACAAGCAGTGATCCTGGAGAAGAGCTCATTTTTAAGATCTGTGGTGTCCTTGCGTCTTGACTGCTTAGTGGGAGAAAAAGTTAAGTTCACGGAGGAGGATGAGTGTGAGCTCAGAATAGAAGCAGGAAATGTGTGTGTGTGTGTGTGTGTGTGTGTGTGTGTGTGTGTGTGTGTCTGAGGAAGGTAATAAACTCAGAGCCATGTTAACCTATGAACTTGTTCTCCTTTCAAGAGTCTTATATCTTCGCCTCTGACTCTATTTTTATGACACCTGTTAGCTGTCAAGATGGTCCTTTGTAAATCTAAAGAATAGTTGGTATTTTTCATAAATCTGTTTTTTCCCAGCACACTGCCTAACATGGAAGCTCCAAACTGAGACATTTCCAAGAAAAATTCTATTTTACTTTTTCTCTTTTAGCCATTTTGAGCCTCTTAGTGATACACTGAAATATTATGTAAGTTTTAGGTTAAAGTCAGAGGAATGTCAATAACACATATTCAGTCGTTAATAGATTTGGGATGGAAGAACTTAAACTTTTTCTCACTACTCTATTCCCACACCTAAAACAATGTTGGACACTTAGCAGGTGGCCAACAAATTTCTTAAGTGCACAAATAAATGAATAGACGAATGGTTGAGGAATTCCTGCTACCCGAATTACAATATTGCTTCACATCTAAGACATCAATTATGAGACACACAATTTAATAAAAGCTTTCAAAAGGAAAAGGTAAATTTTATATTTATATACATTAAAAAGTAAAAAAATATATAACTCTGAATTGGAGACATATGATTATTAAAGTTATTGAATATCCATAAAACTATCTGGCATTATTTTCTTCTCCCTTGGGATTTTAAGGATGCTCAGATAAACTGATTGGTCTGTGTACATCAGGAGAAATGCTCTGACACTAAACTTTAAGTGGAAATTTTGCCTCAAGCATGCTCTCTGCATATGTCCATCTACCAACATTATTGGCCAATATAATATATATAAGTTCAACAAAATTGCTTTTACCACAGGATAGGATATGCAGATAATATGGATTTGCCTCAGAAAACAAAAGGATGAGCTCAATCTCAGCTTCTAGTGTTGGTAGGGACATGTCTGATGATATACAGAAACACTTTATAGCAAGGGTGAGACTTCTCTGTAAATACAAGTCAGTTGGGGGGCATCTGAGGGGCTCAGTCAGTTAAGCGGCCGACTCTTGATTTCAGCTCAGGTCATACTCATGGTTCCTGAGTTTAAGCGACAAGTTGGACTCTATGCTGACAGCATGGAGCCTGCTCAGGATTCATTCTCTCTCTCTCTCTCTCTCTCTCTCTCTCTCTCTCTCTCTCTCTCAAAAATAAACATTTAAAAAATAAAAATTAAATTAAAATTAAAAAAAAGTTGGTCGTCAACTCAAAAGTACAAATTTGGAGAGCTCTCCACTTAAAAAAATCACAATCTCTAGAAGTTAGACTTGAGGAAGTTAAAAATCTCAAGTGGTTTGTGATGGAGCCAATATCAAACAAATTGACAACATAACCTTTAGGAACCCTGAACTAAGAGGACATTTGAGGTCTCTGTGAAGCATTTCTGGGGTCAGCAGGAAAAAACGCCTCCATTCTTCACAGAATTTTAAAACTGTTCTCTTTTCATGGTAGTATTGATGTCGCAGCTGCAAAAACAGTTACTGCTTACTCTCACTATTATTGCCCATTCAACTTAGAACAAAAACTCCAGATGTTCCCAGGACAAACTTAGAGAAAAGGATGCCTTCTATCCGTCAAGTCCCGTTAATATTTATCTTTGAACATGGAAGCCTATTTCAGTGTACTTCCTGGAAAACTTCCCCTCCATGAATTCAGAGAAGGCAGCTACATGGTCCTGTATCAAGCTATATGTAGTAACAAGCTTCAGATTCGGGTAGAAAATTTAGATCTGGATATTGTTTCAGTTCATAATTTCTTCTCTCTCTTCCTTTTCCCATCTACTCCATGTCACATCTCTGTGAGCAAGCAGTGTCTCCCTCCTTTGTCCCTAGCCCTTTGTCTCATGCCTCTACCCTACTCCAGCTACCCTGACTGCAGCTGGAGTCAAAGTAGAAGTAACCCTCGAACAGTCTCGGCTTCCATCATTTCCTTCACTTATTCAAGTCAACCTTGCCCCTTGCTTTTGTTGTGTCGCAAAATGAGGAAATTTATCATCCATACCATGAGTTCGTAAGTAGAGGAATGTCATAGAGGAATTGTAGCAGTAGATTTGAGTGGAATGTGTCAGAACTGTGTGATCATAATGAAAATTGCTGAAAGCTAACTACTAGCTAATAATAGATTTTATTCAGACGTCCTGACTTCAAGAGCACAAGCTCTGCTTAAGGAACCTAGATTTACCCAAATGTATTAGTCAAAAGTCAGTCAGGAAAACAGAAACAAATCCAAATATTTTAAGTAGAAAGAAATCTAACACAGTGAATTAGACATGTAGATATTGGAAGATCTGTTGAAGCAAAGATGGCAAGACTGATGACCTGAAACTCTGAAGTATAGTATTGCAGAAATGCTTCTCAATTACAGAACTTAAACTAGATGATAAAAGAAAGGGATTGTGGGAAATGTAGTTTGGGTTTCTCCTCAGCAAAGTGGGGAAGTGTATTATAAAGGGATAAGGAAGGGGCACCTGGGTGGCTTGGTCAGTTAAGTGACAAACTCTTGATTTCAGCTCAGGTCATGATCTCATGGTTCATGGGATCGAGCCCCACGTCAGACTTTGTGCTGACAGTGCAGAGCCTGCTTGGGATTCTCTCTCTCTCCCTCTCTCTCTCCTCTGTGTCTCTGCCCCTTCCCTGCTCATGCTCTCTCTCTCTCTCTCTTTCACTCTCTCAAAATAAATAAACTTTAAAAAGATAAAATAAAAATAAAGGGATGAGAAAGATCTGATGGACAGCATACAGAGCAGTACTTCTGTTAATTCAGTCCTTATGTAAACCTAGAGGCACTAGCTGAACTGTGTTCTGTAATCAGAACTCTGCAGTAATTAGACCAGATAGCAGCTGAATGTGGAGTATGACCCCTATAACATTTCATAATTGTCATTTAGAATTTTTGTCACTTTTTTCAAAATAGGGGGGGCTGAGCATGAAAAGAACCACCACACATGAAGAGCAGGAGTTAAGCTAATGATAAATACATTGCCTTCTATTATTACATGAAAGTCTTAAGCCTTTATTTAAAAAACCTCACAGTGGGGCGCCTGGGTGGCGCAGTCGGTTAAGCGTCCGACTTCAGCCAGGTCATGATCTTGCGGTCCGGGAGTTCGAGCCCCGCGTCGGGCTCTGGGCTGATGGCTCAGAGCCTGGAGCCTGCTTCCGATTCTGTGTCTCCCTCTCTCTCTGCCCCTCCCCCGTTCATGCTCTGTCTCTCTCTGTCCCAAAAATAAATAAACGTTAAAAAAAAATTTTTTTTTAAAAATAAAAAACCTCACAGTGAGTTTAGAATTCTTCACTAATTGAAGCTCCTGAAGTTAAGTTTTTCTTGTCCTGTCAATTCCTCACAGATTTATTGTCTATTTGCTAAAAACTCTAAATGTTGCCTGCCTTGGTCATTTCTTTAGATTTCAATTTCATTAGTAGGCCTCCATGGGCAAGTAATAAAATTCTGGATTTTTTTCTCCTGTTAATGTCTCGTGTAAATTTAATTATCTGTCCAGCTGGAAGAAGCTTGGACCAGGAAAATTTCTTCCTCCCCTTCAAATGCCAAACGGTAAGAAACAATTTTTAACATTCTAACGGTAAACTCATTTGAAAATAGAACAACAGTAAAAAAAAAAAAAAGAAAGAAAACAATGACATCATCTGTCAGAAAATTGGCCAAAGTTACTATCCCACCAATTTTGAAGATTTCTGATACAGATTTGTAGAATTTAAGATATCAAAACAATGGAAACCTGTTGTTATAATTGGTAAAAATAAACGACCTTAACTTTAAAATAAGTAGAATCTGGCATCTAGATTGTCTCCTGCACCCTTAACAGTCCTTGAAGAAATGCTAAAAAATATGCGTTATTCACCATTCTTTCTGCAACATTCCTGGTAAGTTGCTAAAAATCTCCATAAGTACCCTGTATTCTGAGCTACTCACCACCCCAATCAACTCCTCCCTCCTAGATGGGTGCCTAAAAATGAGGGGACATACCAGCGCAGAGTGGATCCAGGAAGAAAGATTCCAACAAAATGATCTTAAAATTACCAAGTTGGGAAGGCAGTAAGTTTGTAAGAAGGAAATAAGCTACGAAAGGAGTTCACCTTGTTCAGTTTATTGAAAGATACAATTATGAATGAAAAGTAAAATGCTCCCGTGCTGTGTCCCAACTCCCATATCCAACCGGTTGGGGCAGATCTGCCCCACACTTGCTCAGCCAGTCCCTGAACGCCTCTGTACTGTGTGTCCTATTATATCAGAATCCAAAACCTTTCAGATGCACTTAGCCTCCTTAGTGCCTCAAGAGGTTTGTGTTCAGCTCCCCCTGCAGTCCAAGGTACTGTGTCACTTGCAGCACAAAAGTACTTGGCCGAGTCGCTCCAGTGGGCCGAGTGTTTCCTCAGGTGGAAGGAGTTTTCATTCTTCCTAAATTCAGCCTGAAAACCTTTGATGCCTTGAACCAGGACATTTGGTGGCCCTGAAAAGTACTTGAGGAGAAGCTGGAGTCCTTGGTTGGGGTACTGCACGTACCAGAAGAGATTAGGAGTTGCCCCATAGGAGTAGTTGCACCTCAGCTCCAGATGGGCTTTTTCGGAGACAGTGACATGGCCATCAAGCTGGGTCACTGACTGGGCACTGGTGTCTCCTGCAAAATCAATGCTGTATCAGTGAAAGCGGTGCAGACTCGGTCTATGAAAAGTATTTCTACTAAAATTTGAGTAAGAAAAGTTACTTATGGTAGAACAAAGGACCATAATAGGATATTACTCACTCAGGGAAAAAAGCATCCCCAGTACTGGGATGAGCAACAGGAGCATGGCTGAGCAGTGAAGACACGGCAGGCTTCTTTCTGGAAGATCTCCCCTGAGCAAGCAGGAAAGCGGCCGTGGAACCCAGCTCTTGGAAATAGGAGATGTGAGTAAGGTTGAACTAGATAAGTCCCTTGTTTAGGTAAAAATACAAGAACTGCTTAGATGATCTTGAGTATTTTCTGACCTCTGAACATCTCACTTGTCTTAACCTCAAAGAACTCAAAAAGCAGGCTTCAGCCCCCTAGCTCCAGGGAGGAGGAGCGGAGGGGAAGGTGCTGAGAGCTTCAGCACCTCTAGTTTGTGCAACATCGCCCACTGGAGGCCAGACACAGGACAGAGGCTCCAGACAGCCTGCGAAGCTAATCTGTGCTTCCCTTCTATTTAGAGACACATCAAAAACTTCCACTGAACAGATTTTCTTTCTTCCCTAACATATAATATATTGTCTTCTGTAGTTGGTAATATTAATCCTTGTCTCTGTGAATAATAGGGCCTGTAAAATAGAGGAGTAATTTACAGAGAAACTGATTATACAGTAAGACTATCAGACTTCAGAATGCATCAGAGCTTTCAATAGTAGCTGTGGAGTCATTTTTTTTAAATTTTTTAATGTTTATTTTTGAGAGAGAGAGAGACAGAGCATGAGTTGGAGGGGGGGGGGGGGCTGCAGAGAGAGAAGGAGACACAGAATCCAAAGCAGGCTCCAGGCTCGGAGCTGTCAGCACCGAGCCTGACGCTGGGCTGGAACTCACCAACTGTGAGATCGTGACCTGAGTCTGAGTAACTGACTGAGTCACCCAGGCACCCTGGAGACATTCTGTAAGCAGAGATAATCAGATTAGTGCCCCCAGGCTGAGCTTTGGATAGCCTTACTGGCAGTAAGCCTCAGGCTGAGAAGCCGATATAGTAGGATGCTAGAATCAAGACATCCGCAGGACTGCTTCTTTTCTGAAACCTCTGGGGGTAAAATTGGTTTTTTACATTTCCCAGGTTCTAAAGGCTGCCCACATTCCTTCACTCATGGTCCCTTTTTCCATCTTCAAAGCCAGCAGTGCTTCATCTTTGATCATTCATCCAGAGTCCCATTTCCCTCTAACCAGTACAGGGAAGTTTCTCCGATTTTAACTACCCATGTGATTAGACTGGATCTACCTGAATAATCCAGAGTGATATTCCTATCTCAAAGTCCTTAACCGAACCCTCTCTGCAAAGCAATTGATTAAAAAACAGACCAATTTAGGGGCTCCTGAGCAGCTCAGTCTGTTAAGCTTCCAACTCTTGCTTTGGGCTCAGGTCATGATCTCACAGTTTGTGAGTTCAAGCCCTGCATCAGGCTCTGCGTGGACAGCTGTAAACCTGCTGGGATTCTGTCTCCCTCTCTCTGAGCCTCGCCCTCTTGCTCTCTATCTCTCTCTCAAAATAAATAAAAATAAACTTAAAAAAAAAAAAACAGACCAACTTAAACAATGACACAAAAGGTACCTAATAGGTGCACAATCCTTCACTCATATGGTATGAAGGGACAGCAAAGAGGATTAGCCATAAGTAGATGTAGGGGCCACCAAGGGTAAGCTGCCTCAGAATGTACCATTTGAGCATGTTGATTATTTTAAATAAAGATTACTGAAGAGACAGCCTGTGAAAGAAGGACACTCTTGGGGTACCTGGCTGCCTCAGTTGGAGGAACGTGCTACTCTTGATCTTGGGGTTGAGTTCGAGCCCCACATTGGGTATAGAGATTATTTAAAAATAATATCTTTTAAAAAAAGAAAACAGAAAAAAACAAAGGACACTCAGACCCTCCTCTGTCCCCCTGAAAGCTGGAAATAAATCTCCCATGTGAAAGGCGCCCTTCCTATACCAGGAGGTAAAGAGACATCTTATCACCAGAGATAGGAAATTAATGGACAAGGATGCTGTATAAACAACGCTTGTTACTTTTTACTAATCTATTGCCCAGGCCAAATTCCATTTAGAATTCCTTACTAATTGAAGCTCCTAAGGTAAGGAGTTTCTCCTTTGCTGTCAATGCCTCACAGATTTATTGTCTCTTTGTCTAAAAAGGATATAAATGCCTCCCTTGGTCATTTCTTTCAGTCTCAATGTAACTGTTGGACCTCCATATGCATATAATAAAACTCTGGAGTTTTTGTCCTGCTAATCTGTCTCATGTAAATTTAATTCTTGGTCCAGCTGGAAGACTTTCAAGGGGAGAGAAAGAATTTTTCCTTCCTTCACAGTACAAATGATAAATATCAAAGCAAAACAAAACAAAAAGTCAGAAAACCTGACACATAAGGAAACAAAATTCCAAGAATGGAAAAGACTGTTCAAAAATATCTAAATTAACTTGTCTTGAAAAAAGTTCAACAGCAAAGTTTCAACAATCAGGAAGAGCTCCTGGAAACTAAAAATATTGTTGCCAACCCCTTTTTAAAAATCAGAAGTGCCTGGGTGGCTCAGTCAGTTAAGCGCTGGACGCTTGATCTTTGCTCAGGTCATGATCTCACGATTCATGAGTTCGAGCCCCCTGTTGGGCTCTGTACTGATAGTGAGGGGTCTGCTTAGGATCTCTCTCCCTCTCTCTCTGCCCTTCCCCTACTCGAGCGCGCTCTCTCTCTCTCTCTCTCTCTCTCAAAATAAATAAGCTTAAAAAAAAAACTTAACAAAAAAAAAAAAAAGAAAAGAAATACAGAATTGCACCAAAACCCCCCTGCCTTCTCTTTGTCACCCCACTCCACCTTCAGATGTCTCTGAAATTCCCTAACCCAAAAGCTATCTGGTTCAAAGCAACCAGAGAGACTATCTTCAATTGTTTTCTATGTTTGAGGGTAGCTTGTAGTCTAGTCTTTCCAATCCTTCTGTTTCTTTTCCACCTGCCCTCTACACCTGGTACCATTTTCCCAGAGTGTAATTGGTGCTTCAATTTGTTGGGCATTCCCAGAATGCTGCAGCATAAATAGAACTGCCTCCTGTTGGCTTTCCTACTGCAGCCACATATTTTCTCTCTGCCAAACCCCTTATCTCTTCTCCACTTGCTTTCCATCCTTGAAACATCATCTTGATGTCTCCTGTGCTGTCACCATCTTTCCTGGTTGCTTTGTGCTTGTGTGCTTATATATTTTGTGAAATTCTTTTTTTTATTATTTTTTATTTATTTGTTTATTTTAGAGAGAAAGAGAGAGTATGCAAACAGGGGAAAAGGGCAGAGCGGGGAAGAGAGACAGAATCTTAATCAGGCTCCATGCTCAGCACAGAGCCCATCATGAGACCATCACAGAGCTCAGTCCCACGACTCTGGGATCATAACCTGAACCAAAATCAAGAGTCGGGCACTCAACCAACTGAGCCACCCAGGCGCCCCTTGAAATTCTTTATTAACATTTTAGTAGACTTTCAGGAAGCTGCAGAGAGAAACGTGAATATTCAATCAACGGTGTTCAACCAAAACTCTGAAACTTACTTATTTTTTTATTGTATATCTTCTTGCTGTCTTTCAGGTTTTTTGTTTACCAGGCACATAGATTGTTTTTTCTATAAAAAGGAATTTTAAACTTGTAAACCAAGAAGGAAGAACTAATAATTTTACAATTGAAATGAGAGAAGGGTTATTGCTTCAGCTCATTCATAACACTGACAGAGAGGGCCAGTGAGAAAAGGAAACATTAGAAAAGACTCCTGGAAGGGAATGGAGGAAAAGAGAAAGTGAAAGGGGAAAGGACCCTTCACTGCAATTGACATTTTCAGTATCTTTCACAGCTGCCTTCCACTGCACTTCCTGAGTTACTGAGACACACTGCCTCTGTCAGTCTTCTCTCTAACAAGGCCCCTTCTCCCTGAAAATCAAATTATTTTTATGGATCAAAATAAAATAATAAATAAGTAACTATTCACCCAGTGACTGCAATATACGAGGGAAGCAATCCCCATATGTGAGGAGCCCCCAGGACTAGATGCAATACAATCCAAAGTTCCCTTTTCTTTCTTCTCCACTCTTTTCCTCTACCCACCCTGTTAACCTTCCACTTCTTCATTAGTCTCCTTGAGGATAACAAAAAGAGTTAACCTCTTCTGGATAAGGAAAAGAGTCGAGGGAGCTACGTGATTTCCCCCAACCACCATTCCTGAACTGTGATCTGATGAAGAATGTAAACCTGACCGTTTTTTCTCTTCAGATGATACAGACACTGCCCTCTCTGTCTCGGGTTACTTTAAGAAGCCGGCTAATCAAGATATAGTAGGGAGGAGAAAAAGAGGGCAGGGAGTGTGCACAGGATTTGGACATGAGCCATTTCTTCCAGTATGTGCTTGTGTCCACTTCTTTGGAGAGCAGCAGTCCATGACTGCTATTTTGTTCGCACCAAAAGAAACTATGATAAATATAATTTTCCTTCCATTCTTCTTGTACATGTGGGAACTGTTTCTCCCTCCTCCCTTTCATTCTTTCTGTAAGAGCCAGTTGCTTTGGTATTTGGTATTTTCCTCTGTTCCCTAGGAAATAACCCTCTCTGTGTCAGGAGGACGATATGCAGATGCAACCCCATCTATCTCACGCTGTGTCTCTAAAGAGAAAATCATATACATCTCTAATTGGGGGGATACCCTTGACCAAAGTCACAGGGTTGGACTTTGTTTGGAAGGAGGAGACAGAGATCATGTCATTGATTTTTTTTTTCAAGTTTTTATTAAAATTCCAGTTAGTTAACATAGTGTATATTAGTTTCAGGTGTAGAATTTAGTGATTCATCACGTACCTATAACACCCTGTGCTCATCACAACAAATACAATCCTTAATGTCCATCACCCATCTAGCCCATCCCCACCCACCTCCCCTCCAGCAACCCTGTTTGTTCTTTATCATTAAGAGTCTGTCTCCTGGTTTGCCTCTTTTTTCCCCCCATGTTCATCTGTTTTGTTCCTTAAATTCCACATCTGAGTGAAATCATATCGTATTTGTCTTTCTCTAACTGACTTATTTCGCTTAGCATGATACTCTAACTCCGTCCACCACTGATCCTTGATGAAAGATGTCAGACCCTGTTTCTCATTTCTACAAGGGGGTGTTAAGTTCAGGACCTGGTCAGTTGCTATTTTTCCGCTGTGTTCTTGAAGTCAATCTGGGTGATCTTCACACCTGCCAGGGTACCTGAGGGTCAAACCATAGTAGAATTTCCTGAAACCAGAATGAGTCATGAGCACCAGTCCTCAGCAGAAGGGTCCTGACTGGTCCTCTGAGGGCTTGCGCTTGCCGCCCCCCCACCCCCCAGCCTCTCCCGGTGGCATCACTCAGCACAGCCACACACTACCCTGTCTGACATGTGGACTGAAAGTTTCTCCCAGTGAAAGAGGGTTTTTTCCTTCACTTGTGGCTTCAAAATCTTTGTTGCTTCCATCTCATTTTCCTTTGTGGCTCTCAAGAAAACTGCACAATTTCACCAGGACAGTGAACACACCAGAGAAGGGAACCGTGCGTACACTGTAGCAGCACAGGAGTGCTTTACGGTAAGAAAAGCCTTTTCTGAGAGGGTCACTTGTCTTTCCATCTGGGTCCCTGAGTCTCCACTGGGGAATAAAAAGTATCGATATACTCCATAAGCCACCTTCTAACCCTGACACTGCACTTCTCTGAGCAATAGGCAGCAATTTGAATTGAGATGAGCGTTTGTCAAAATCTAATGATTGCAGTCTAAGGTTCTATGGCATAAAGAGCAGCCCACATCCTCTGGAGATCCCAACAAGTCCTGCACATGTGCCTTTGGTCATTACTAAAGTATGGAGATTCCTCAAAAAATTAAAATAGAACTACCCTATGACCCAGTAATTACACTACCAGGGAGTAACCCAAAGGTAATGAAAATACTAATTCAAAAGGACATATGCACCTCTATGATTGTTGTGGCATTATTTACAATAGCCAAATTATGGAAACAGCCTAATTGTCCATTGATAGATGAGTGGATAAGGAAGATGTGGTACATGTACACAAAGGAATATAACTCAGCCCTAAAGAAGAATGAAACCTTGTCATTTGAAAGAACGTGGATGGATCTAGAGTGTATAATGCTAAGTGAAACCAGTTAGAGACAGACAAATACCATATGATTTCACTCATATGTGGAATTGAAGAAAAAAACAAATGAACAAAGGGAAAAAAGTGAGAGAGACAAACCGAAAAACGGACTCTTAACTATAGAGAACAAACAAAGGAATCCCAGAGGGGAGGTGAGTGGGAGAAACAGGTAAGGGGATTAAGAATACACTCATCATCAGGAACACTGAGTAATGTATACAACTGTTGAATCCCTATGTTGTACACCAGAAACGTATATCACATTACGTTAACTACACTGGAATTAAACTTAAACACAATAAAAATAGATTTAAAAATATGAAATCTTACTCACTGAGAATTACTAGCAGGACCACCACATGCATTGAGCAAAAAGCAGAAAACATGGCTGTTTGAGCTGTGGGAAGAGAAAATGGCTTTGTACCCCTAAATATACCAAAGCTCATAAGGTGCTGCTCTATTCTGATTCTGGATTCTGAATGGGATCTTCTGGAGAGTCCTTCCTCCTTTGGAAAGAGCACCTTCTTGCCCTACAGCAACTTGCCAACTGGAAAGAGAACAGAATATGCCCAGAGAAGTAGGGCTGAGGAGTGTCAAACCACCATCTGACTGTGGGAATAAACATCTGAGGAAAAGAGTGCCTCCTTGTGGTTTTCCCTGGACATTAAAGTGATGTCATTAATGTTGGGTATTTACAGTATAAAATTTGTATTCATGTTTATACTTAACTTACTAATTTTAATTTTGAGCATGATAGAAAATTGTTTGACTCATGGTCATTAATTTTGTCATATTTTTCCATTTTAAAAATAAATTCATTTTTAATTTTGGAGCCCTTATCAAGATGGCTCATTCCAGGCAATGAAGCACCTCCAAAACACCATACTAAAAAATTTTTTAAGATTAACTAAATGCTAAAGTCTTCAGACTTCAGACTTCAGATGCAGAAAGTTCTCTTTCTGATAATAAACCATTGCAGGTAGTTATTAGAATATATGTCATAATAATATATTATATATATGCTAAAACTGCTTATGGCCATTGGAGCTACAACTACTTGATTTTTTCTGAATGTGATTTGCCTTTACTGTCATATAACATATAATACCTCAACTTTCGTACCATTTTTCTCTGTTCTTACTACTGCAGAACATCTGTATGATGCAGTATGATAATATTTGGCCCTCAGTTGACATCACACAATTATACCCACATTAGGGTATTGAAATTGCATGACGGTACCCTAGTACACCACAGTCATTCAGATGATCCAAAATATCCTCCGTGTGTGTGTGTGTGTGTGTGTGTGTTCCAATAAAGCTTTATTTATTTATTTACTTACTTACTTATTTACTTATTTATCTTTAATTTTATTATTATTCCTTTTAATTTGCAAGTTAGTTAACATACAGTGTAGTCTTGGCTTCAGGATTAGAACCCAGTGATTCATCACTTATATATAACACCCAGTGCTCATCTCAAAAAACACCCTCCTAATGCCTATCACCCATTTACCCAGACCCTCCCACCTTACCCCCAGCAACCCTCAGTTTGTTCTCTGTATTTAAGAGTTTCTTATGGTTTGCCTCCCTCTCTGTTTTTATCTTATTTTTCCTTCCCTTCCCTTATGATCATCTGTTAAGTTTCTCAAATTCCACATATGAGTAAAATCATATGATATTTGTCTTTCTCTGACTGACTTATTTTGCTTAGCATAATAACTTCCAGTTCCATCCACCTTGTAGCAAATGGCAAGATTTCATTCTTTTCCATCTCCCAGTAGTATTCCATTGTGTATACATACCATATCTTCTTAATCCATTCATCAATTGACAGACACTTGAGCTCTTTCCATAATTCAGCTGCTATATATAATTGTGGATAGTGCTGCTATAAACATTGGGGTACAAGTGTCCCTTCAAATCAGCATTTTTATATCCTTTGGATAAATACATAGTAGTGCAATTGCTGGTTCATAGAGTAGTTCAAAATGATATTTTTCAGGATGCCTGGGTGGCTCAGTCAGTTAAGTGTGCAACTCTTGATTTCAGCTCAGGTCATGATCGCACAGTCATGAGATCAAGCCCCAAATAGGTCTCTGCGCTGGGCATGGAGCCTGCTTGAGATCCTCTCTCTCTCTCTCTCTCTCTCTCTCTCTCTCTGTCTCCCCTGCTTGTGCTCTCTGTCTCTGAAAATAAAATATTTTTTGTCAAGTGTTATCCCAATCAAAACAGAAATGTGTCAGTGTTTATAGAACTTTGATACCCATAGGCTCGTGTCTGCTACCACCTGTAGACTGATGACTTTCAATTTTGTATCTTTAGCCTGGCCCTCTCTCCCGAGGTTGAGACTTATATTTCCAAAAGGCAACTATTCAAACTTCACACGTCACAGCTGAACTGATCTTCCTCTCCCTGTGGTCTAGTGCCCACAAGCCTACTCAATCTTCCTCATCTCTCTTAATGGCAAGCCCTTCTTTCTATTTGTTTAGGTCAAAAACTTTGGAGGCATCCTGGATTTTTTTTTTCACATACCCATGCAATATGTCCGCAAATGTTGTTGGGTCCACCTTCAAAACATAGTCAGAGTTTGTTGACTTCTCAGCACCACCACTGCTACCACGTTGGTCCAAACCACCATCATCTGGCCTAGATTATGGCAATAGGGTAACTTTTGCTCTGAACTCCCAAGAGTTTATTCTCAGCACAGCACAGCCTGAAGCCCTACCTGGTCTGGCCCTTGTTACTTTTGTGATCCAATCTCTTATTCCTCTCCCACTGGTGGCCCTCACTCCAGCCACACTGGCCCCCTTGCTATGTCTGGGGCAGCTCCTGCCTCAAGTGCTTCACACTAGTTGTTTCATCTGCCTGAGCTGCTCTCCTGAATGACTGTATGGCTTCCTTCCTCACTTCCTTCATATATTTATTCAGAGAGGACAACAATGGTCCCTTCTTCCTATTTAAAATTACAACCAGAGTCAACTCCAGCTCAATGTTGCCAATTTCCAATTCCCTGCATTATTCTTTCCATAGCACTTAGTATCTTCTAATATACTATGTGATTTATTATTTATCACTTTTTAAAAATTATCTGTCTGCCTTGATAGAATGTCAAGTCCACTAGGGCAGAAATTTTTACCTGATTTATTCACTGGTGAATATTTATTGTGTATAGATATCTATATTGTATATGCATGGGACATAGCACGTACTCAATAATATTTGTTAAAGATTCTAGGTCATGAAATACAGATTTACATACTGGCTTATTTTAAATAGATTTTGAGGTGATTTGCAATAAGATTAATGAAATAGAAATACGAAAGGGTAAATTTAACACCCATAGCAGAGAGTTTAAGTCTGGACTTCCTGGAGGAAATGAGAAAAACAACCATAAAAACAAGTATCTGTTGAATACCTAATCTACTAGTGTACTTGCTACTATCAGAGTCGATTGGAACATAAATTAAGCAATAAATCAGGACCTTAATAAATGTCTGTATTTTTGGAATTTTGCTAAATCCTAACAATAAGCTTATGACGTCCTTCTAATTACTAGACTTTTACAGAAGAGGACACTGATGCTCAGAAAGCTTGAGACACTTGTCCAAGACTAACTACATAGCTGGTCCATTAGGATTTGAACGGTGATGTGTTAGACTCCCGCGCCCATCTTTTTTTTTTTTTTTATGTTTATTTTATTTTTGAGAGAGAGAGAGAGACAGAGCGTGATCAGGGGAGGGGCAGAGAGACTGAGACACAGAATCAAAGTGAGCTCCAGGCTCAGAGCTGTCAGCACAGAGCCCAGTGAGGGGCTTGAATTCACAAGCTGTGAGATCGTGACCTGAGCCGAAGTTAGCACGTAACCAACTGAGCCACCCAGGCACCCCAACCGTGCCCATCTTTTTAAATACTGTACTGCCAATTATAACTTAACCTCCCGTGTATTACAAACTAGAAAGTATGCCAGTTCCTCATGGGAGAAAACAATTTACTCAATTCTAATGTAATTCTTTTACATTCAATAATTTCTTCGTTCCCTCCCCATCCCTGTCCTGAGCTGCTGGCTGATTCTCCATCCTTCTCTCAACCTCCTTTCCTGACATGATTCTTACTCTTATCCAAATTCTCTGGATCTTTTGTGGCTCATCAACACCTTTTAAAAATGCAATGAAAATTCCTCCCAAATAACACTTATGCCTCAATAACACAACACCTATGTTCAATTTCAGGAGGCTCATGAATCTTCAATAAGTCTAACCATGGTTAACAATCCTATGTTAGGTCTCTTCTCTCTAAAAAATCCCAGATGCCAGCACTCAGATCCAATTATTTCCTAGCTTCCTAATGTTCCTAGCTATTTCTATTATATTGATTGTGATTAAAATTAAGAATTTGGACAGTATGACTACTCATGTACATTCTAACTCTCAAATTCTACTTTTCTCATTTTATCATTTTCTTCCTCTGCTCTTTTAGCGTCTCTTCCCTACACTCACACGCAAACAACATAATGATAGTACCATGATGGCAATGCTCCATGTGGCTCCGAGTAGACTGAGATATCAACCATAACCCCACACTGAGTCAACCAAAAACCCCACAATTCTGCCATCATTAGTATTAAAAAGAGTCACAGGCCCAAGGTGGAGTCAGCTGCATCCAGGACAGCAAACTTAAGACTTAACTGCAGTTTCAACCTCTCCATGGGTGGAATTTTAAGCCAATCAATCTGGAATTTTGTGGTCAGCACCAATGAGATAATCTGTCACGTGGACCCTCTTTAGCCCCACCTGTCCCCCCAAGAAAGATGACATAATCTGCGTAAAACCCCTGCCCCCCCCCCCAGAGTAGGTGATTTTGCCTGAAACTATCCTTTTCTTATGCTAATAACTTTCTGCCCCACCCTCCTTCCTCTTAAAACATTCCATTGTATACAATTCCTGGGAAGTCTCCTTTACTTGCTAGATGGAATGCTGCCAGATTCATGAATCACTTCATAAAGCCCACTAGATCTTTAAAGTTACTTGGTTGAATTTTCTTTATTTAATATTAGTAACTGAATATGCCATGACATCTAGAGTCTGTCCTTTTGCTAATTAATAAACTGAAAATGGATCAAGAAAGGAGGTAATATATGGATGAAAGGGGGGGAGGAAAAATAATTTTCCTTCTAATCTTCTAGGTTCTTGACTGAGACAACCTCCCCCCCCCCCCCACTTCCCTGTAACAAAAGATAGATCAACAGAAGAAAAACAAACAGAAGTTTGATGGTATGTACATTTCCCGTATTTGTGAGAGAGACCCAGGAAAACTGAGTAACTCCCAGAAAAGACCCAAACCATCACCTTCAATACCATCTTCAGCTAAAGACCAAAGAAAGATGTTGGGGGGTGAGGGATATGCCAATTATGGAAGGTTTTCAGCCAAAGCACAGTAAACAAAGGGTATGGTGGTTGTGCATATTTAAGGTGCTATCTTCTTGGGCCACCTGGGGGGCTCAGTCGGTTAGGCATCCAACTCTTGATTTCAACTCAGTCATGAACTCACAGTTCATGAGTTCAAGCCCCGAATCAGGCTCTGTGCTGACAGCTCAGAGCCTGTTTGGGATTCTCTCGCTCCCTCTGTCTCTGTCCCTCCCCCACTCGTACTCTCTCCCTCTCTCTTTCTCTGTCTCTCAAAATAAATAAACTTAAAAAAAAAAATCTAGAGCGTTTTTCTGCTCTCTTTCAATAGAAATGGCAGTGCAGCGTTCAAAAAAAATAGAGAAGCCCTCAACTCAGAACCCGTGCCCAGCATGATAAGGTGCAAGTTACTTCTATTAAAAAGTTATACATAGGGGCACCTGGGTGGCTCAATTAGTTAAGTATCCAACTCTTGATTTTGGCTCACGTCATGACCTCACAGTTGTGAGTTCAAGCCATGCATCAGGTTCTGTGCTGACAGTGCAAAGCCTGCTTAGGATTCTCTGTCTCCCTCACTTGCTGCCCCTCCCCAGCTCTCTCTCCCTCTCTCAAAAATGAAAATAAATAAACATGAAAAAAATCCTTTATATAAGAAAAAAGTTATACATAGACACACTCACTGATACCACACACACAGTAAACAAAGGTTCTAAACCCATCTTTACAAGACTCATGACTTATGGCCTATTGCCCAATATAATATGGTCCTCCATTCACAAAATGAATAACAAACAACATAGGTATGAAAAAGAAAACTGCATGACCATAATGGAGCTACTTGTGGCTCTAAATCAATAAATCAAGATTTAATAACTAACCTAACTGCAGTTTCAACCCCTTCAGGAATGTACCTTTAACCAGCCAAACTGGAATTTCAGGCAATCCCCTGGAAGACCCCTTACCCCTTAGGAGGGGACCTTACCTAAACATCACATTCCTTGCTAATAAATTCTTTTTTTTTTTTTAATGCCTTGTCTCTGCCTTTAAAACCCTTTCCACTTCTGCAGCTCTGTGGAGCTTTCTCCTCTGCATGCTGGATGGAATGCTTCTCTGGATTCACAAATCATTTAATAAAGCCAGTTAGATCTTCAATTTTACTTGGCTCAGTTTTGTTATTTAACACAGGTCAATTTTTTATCCTTACCGTCATCATCATCATCACTTGGAGTTCAGTTTAGAAGGGTCTCAGAAATATTTAGACAGGGGTATCTTGTTTGTTTTTGTTCTTTATGTAGAGGAAACTACATTCTCTGTTTAAAAGGAATGTGTTTAACCCTGTCTATGTCTCATGCTGTTCTGGCCTAGTCACAAAAATTGGGCAGAATTAATTGTCCTTAAGCTCATACACACACACACACACACACACACACACACACACACACACGTGTGCACACGCATGCATGCAAATTCTCTTTTCTTGCTCTCTGGCACTCTTCAGGGCATATTCATTTTTCCTGAAAAATTAGGCTCTGAATTTCAGAACTGAGACAGACTTGGGAATCCTGTGGTAAGCCCTTCATGGTCCGATGAGGAAACTGAGACCTGCAAATCTCACCAGTTGCTTAAAGTCACACAGTGGTATCAGCAGTGCTCAGGCTGGGAGATGGATCCCCCACTCCCTCATGGTCAGTCCAGTGCTCCTTCTCACACCCTTTAATCTTTTCAAGTACCCCCATTTAATATGCCAGGAGCATATTAAACCCTTGGGGTCAGTGCAGCCAGCAGCTCTGTTGACTGCGAGAGTTGTTAGCAGAGTTTGGGTACAGGAAGCAGGTGATAGGACCCTGCTGTGTGTTTGCAGCACAGAGGTAGGTGGCTGAGTCTGCAGGCTGGGGTTCTGTTATGTAAAAGGAACTCTGTTTGATGGTCTTATCAAAGGTGGCCTTCAGTCTTCCTGTCTGTTTTTTACTCTCATTTTCACGTATTAGTAGCAAGAAGATAAGGCCTCTTCCCGGATCTTGTCGGTACCACTGGAAGACCACTGGAGAAAAATTTGTGCAGTTACAGGTCAGAACGGCCTTCTCACCCTCCTGGATGTTCAGGGACTGAGGACTCTGTTCCATCTTTTGGCTGCTTACCCCTAGGCAGAAACACAATACCAGAAACAGGAGGTTTAGTCACTACACTACACTCTTAAGAGTCATATTTTCTTTCCACAACCCCAGATATAACCAAAGATGAAGCAGAATGGATCCTAGCTCTTCCCTCTCCATCCCATGGCCTGGATCTCTGGACCTCTTTGTTCTCATCACCAGGAAGCCTCCAACTCACAGTCCACTGGAAGCCACAAAATCACCAAAATAACTCCCAGGAACAGCTCCATTCTTCTCCCCAACTATAGCTTGATATGTGGACTCAGTCTCCTCAATCAAAAAGCCATTCTCTTTAGTTAGGTGGGTGTTACTGGGGTTCTTCTATGGGAGGAAGTCTCTTTCCTACCCAATCAGTGACAAGCTTGTTCAGCCCTCTGCAGATACACACTGGTCTAATCCAACTTTAAAGAGAACTTGTTTCATGGGGCGCCTGGGTGGCTTGGTCGGTTAAGCGTCTGACTTCGGCTCAGGTCATGATCTCAGGGTCCGTGATTTCGAGCCCTGCGTCAGGCTCTGTGCTGACAGCTCAGAGCCTGGAGCCTGTTTCAGATTCTGTGTCTCCCTCTCTCTCTCTCTGCCCCTCCCCCTGTTCATGCTCTGTCTCTCTCTGTCTCAAAAATAAATAAACGTTAAAAATAAATAAATAAATAAATAAATAAATAAATAAATAAATAAATAAATAAATAAATAAATAGAGAACTTGTTTCAAATCTGAGAAAGGATCCCAATAAGATAGTAAGTAAACACCGCCATCTCGTGTTCAGAAGCTTTTTGACAATAATAAAATGTGCTCCAGACAAGTGCTTCTCACGTGCATACCAATTACCTAGGGATTTTGCTAAACTACAGATTCTTTTTCATTACGTAGGGGAGCAAGAATATCCTGTTCCCTTCAAGGTCTTTCTAGCCAGACTAGGAATCAAAGGGTGATGAAACAGATTAACAGGAGAAAATCAAATATGATTTCGTACTTAAGGGGAATCCACACAGACATGGAAATTCCAAAGACAGGCAAAATGAGGTGTATATCTCATTCTGAACTAAGGAGAAGGAGGCAGGGGTCCAGAACTTCAAAGGGAAGGAAAGCAATTCACAGGAAGATGAAAAGGTACATATTTAGTAAGCAATTTGAGCCACAATGGACACAGAGGTCTTTGACAAACAGGCTTTGTTAAGTTTCTCCCCATCTATCACACTTAGTTCATAGTATAATATAGTTATTTATGGTGGAAACTCTCTTCCTGGAGCAGGTGCTCTATCTAAATTCTTTTTAAGCAATTATTGGGTAGGGGGGGAGGTAAAAAGCTTTTCCTGAATCTATTGGGTTTTGATTGCCTTTTAACTCAAAATAATCTTGGCGCCAAAGTGGCCTGTCTTGGGGCAGCCAGCCCAGGGTCTCTACCATTAGGTCCCTGGTAGGACTGGATAGTCTATATTTCTTTCTTTTTTTTTTTTTTTAATTTTTATTTATTTTTGAGACAGAGAGAGACAGAGTGTGAGCGGGGGAAGGGCAGACAGAGAGGGAAACACAGAATCCAAAGCAGGCTCCAGGCTCTGAGCCATCAGCACTGAGCCCTATACAGGGCTCGAACCCACAAACTGTGAGATCGTGACCTGAGCCGAAGTTGCACACCCAACCAACTGAGCCACCCAGGCACCCCTGGATAGTCTATATTTCTAACGGGTTTCCTGGCGATGTCGATGCCGGTCATTCTCAGCTCACACTTTAAGTCATGAGTCTAGAAGAATGCTTTTTGAGTCTCAATCCATAAAAGGGAATTTGAGCATTAAGGTTTGATACAGGACAAATGATCACGTTTCCCCAGGTGTCCATTCCACTGCCCAGTCAGGCTATTCTGATGTTCCCACAACAATTGCCAGAGGCTGCCACCAGCTGTAGATAATGTAAGGCACAGGACAATGCATGGCTGAATTCTAGGGAACGTTCTCAGATCCGGGAGTGAACCTCCTCTCTTCATCCTGACTGGCCTCCCTCAGGCAGGAAAATTATTGCTTTGACTTCAAAAGGTTTTCTTCTTGATCTTGTTGGGCTAATGTAAGTAAACACTCACTTTAAACCCAATAGGAGCTCAGGGTGCCTGGGTTGGTCAGTCAGTTAAGTGTCTTGACTTTGGCTCAGGTCAGGTCATGATCTCACAGTTCATGGGTTCAAGCCCCACTTTGGGTTCTGTGCTGACAGCTCAGAGCCTGGAGCCTGTTTTGGATTCTGTGTCTCCCTCTCTCTCTCTCTCTGCCCCTCCCCTGCTCACGCTCTGTCTCTGTCTCAAAAATAAATAAACATTAAAAAAATTTTTTTTAACCCGACAGGAATTCAAATCAGGGAAGTTTCCTGGTTCATGCAGAACCAAGCTCTCTGAAAGGTAAATTGTTATTTATAAATACAGCAGTCCTCTGATTGCATACATCAGAATTTCTTTCTTTTCTACTTTGCTAATGCTAAGGTGGGCGTATTGTAGTCACTTTCTCAGATACATTTAGGCCATTCTGTAGCCTAAATGATGGATAGATAAATGGACAGCCAGATAGGCAAATGAATGCATGGAAAGAAGAAAGAAGAAAATGGACTAGGGGATGCTGAGAAATGAAGCTGGAAGGAAAATTTAGGTCAAGAAGACAGAAGATTTTGAATGTTTGGATTTGTTTGTAAGTTATTTATTAGCAAAAAACCTACTGAGGCTTTTTGCCAAGTAAGTAATATTATGGAAATTCTGTACATTTAACCTGGCTGCTTGCCCACAAGAGTAATTTGGAGACTGAGGTTGATAGGCATTGTGGAGTATGTTCCAAACTCAAGCCATCCCAGCTTTGAAACCTACCCTTACATTTAATCTCTGACGGAGCAAGCTACTTAACATCTTCAAGCACCAATTTCTTTATCTTTGAAACAAGAATATCATCAGGATCTGGGCGCCTGGGTGGCGCAGTCGGTTAAGCGTCCGACTTCAGCCAGGTCACGATCTCGCGGTCCGTGAGTTCGAGCCCCGCGCCAGGCTCTGGGCTGATGGCTCAGAGCCTGGAGCCTGTTTCCGATTCTGTGTCTCCCTCTCTCTCTGGCCCTCCCCCGTTCATGCTCTGTCTCTCTCTGTCCCAAAAATAAATAAACGTTGAAAAAAAAATTAAAAAAAAAAAGAATATCATCAGGATGTTATGAGGAGACATAGATGAACTGACGTCCATAAAACACTTTGTACATACATCATGCACAATGAGAACTCAGTAAATGTGAACTCTTAACTCTAAGAGAAGGAACTCAGGGATGCCTGGGTGGCTCAGTCCCTTAAGCATCTGACTTTGGCTCAAGTCATGATCTCTTAGCTCATGAATTCGAGCCCCACGTCGGGCTCTGTGGTGACAGCTCAGAGCCTGGAGCCTGCTTCAGATTCTGTTTCCTTCTCTCTCTGCCCCTCTCCACCCCAAAAAATAAATAAACATTTAAAAAAAATTTTTAAGAGAATGAATACAATGCAGGCTGCACAACCAGCCTTCTCGCTGTGAGGTACAGTGACTGAACCAGGGTTCACTGCACTTCAGAGCTGGGAGGAATTTTAGAGAATTTGCAGAAAATGATGGATTTGAGATACCTTAAATCAAATAAGACTTATACTTTAGAAAATATGGAAAAGAGAAGAATCACTACTTATCCTATTAAGCAAGGATATACATTACCAATATCTTGGTGTCTTACTTTCCAACCTTTGTGCTGCTCAGATTTTCACTAAGTAGCAATATTAAGTAATAATCACACCAGTTATATCTTGATTTTCAGTGATCACTTTCAAATAACCATTATAGATTCTCTTTCATAAATACCATTTATTCACTATCTAATATTCCATATGGGTGGTTAAGTCCTTCCCTTTAAGATTAGACATTTTGGGTTTCAATTTTGGGGTACTATAAATAATTTCCCAAATAGTTTTGTAAATAATAATTTTCATATGCATGGAGGGTTTTCCGGAAGACAAATTTTCTAGGAAAAAAATTACAAGGAAATTAATCTGTTTTTAGACCAGGAAGTCATGCTTTTTTAATTACTTTCCAAAATAGCTTACAAAGTTACTATCCCACTAGTCTGTTTATTTCACAGCATCCTCCTCAAGTTCTCTATTCTTTAAATCGCTATTAAATTATTCCTACAACTCCCTAATGGTTTTTTTAAGTTATTTTTCTACATTTCTATGAATACCAGTGAGCTTAAACATTTTCCATGTGTTTGTGAAGCATGGTATTTTTTCCTGTGTAAGCTCCCTCAGCGTACTTGCTGAATATTTACCTATTTCGATATCAATGTGTTCCTTCTTACACATATAGAAATTATTCAGAGATATTATTAATCTATTGTCACATTAGCAGCAAAGTAATAGTAAACTGTGGTTTTAATATAATTTCTGTCATGTTTTTCATATAATAAATTAGCTTTTAATATTTATGTAATCAAATCTATTTTTCCCTTGATTTCTTCCATTGCTCTTAAGTTTAGAGAATTCTTCTCCCTTCAGTTTCTTGATTAACAAATGCATTTGCATTTTTTACTAATAACTGTGACTTAATTCTTAATACTTCTGGAATTTATTTCATCATGTGAGGTACTTCATTTATTTGTTCAACGAACACTTACTGATTGCCTCATGATTTTGCAACACTTTTGTTTTCAAATAGTCAACTCTGTGCTTCTCAAATTAGAGGACTCTTGTCCTCAAGACAAAACATGTAGTAAATATAATGCATCATCTGGGAGCACTAATATTACTGGAAAATTGGAGAATAGGTAAACTGGTAAGTGATTTACAATTATTAAGCTCTAAAATTAATATGGGTACATAATGCATTAAAATAAAAATGATCACCCATAAATTTTAAAGTAAACATGAGACTGTCTGCACTTTCACCAGACTGCTTTGGGCTACGGTGCCCTCACCTCACATCCAGATTTCAAAAAGGAAAGTCACGTTTGTTCTCCCTGCTCTATAGGGATGCTTTGGGGAAGGTCTGAGAACCTCTGACCTGAACAATTGATACAACATAATTTGAGGATAATCCTGTTCTTCCCCATTAATTTAAAAGTCCCCTTTTGTTTTATTCAAAGTCTTTCATATTCTAGTCCATTTCTTGTTTTTCCATTGTCTTTATACTAATTATTACTATTATTGTTGTTGTTATTGTTAGCTACTACACTTAAAAAACTGTTTTAAGGGTAACGTCTGAGTTAAGAAAAATATTGTTTTTCACCAAAACTATAAGGGAATGATTACAGAAACAAAATGGTGACACTGGGGCACCTGGGTGGCTCAGTTGGTTGAGCATCCGGCTTCGGCTCAGGTCGTGATCTTGTGGTTTGTGAGTATCAGGATCTGTGCTGACAGCTCAGAGTCTGAAGCCTGCTTCAGATTCTGTGTGTCCCTTTCTCCCTCTCTCTCTCCTGCTCAAAATAAATAAAAATTTAAACAAAAATAAATAAACATTATTTATCTATCAAAATATTTCTGTCTATAAAAAATAAATAAACATTAAAAAAAAGAAAGAAAATGACATAAAATCACTAATAAAAGCATTAAAAGTTCAATTTCATAAGATTTGGCAAATGTGAAATGCTCAGATTATGATATAACATTGAATGGAAGTAAGTCAAAATAGTAGTCTGTGTGTTTCTAGTTTTTTTTTAAGTTTCTTTTTATTTATTTTTGAGAGAGACAGCGTGAGCGGGGGAGGGGCAGAGAGAGAGAAAACCCCAAGCAGGCTCCACGCTGCCACCACGGAGCCCAATGCAGAGCTTGAACCCACAAAACTGTGACACGCTCAACCAACTGAGCCACTGAGGTGCCCCTAGTGTGCTTCTAATTTTTAACAAGAGTTTAATGAAGAAGGTATACCAGATGTTAGCCGTGATTTATCTGTATAATAGCATTATATTTTGACTCTATATTTTATATATCTTTTTGGTTTTCTTCTTATAACATAGAGTTAATATTTTTATAATAACAAAAAGTTAATAAATGCTATTATTAAAAGATAAAAATCTTCCCATCAAAAAGAACACTCTCTGACATTGACACCAAGATGTCCTTGGTAAAGGAGAACTCTGAATGATACAAAGTCAATCTTAAAGTCTAGATATTTAACTAAGAAATCACTAACTCCCTTCAGTATTCATTCCCAATGTTCTGACACTTATTGGGTCACTTGAAACTGACTCTTCAAATCATTTGGAATGTTTATATGTATAAAATTCAATACAGCAAAATCTCTAACTTGAAGGCTTATGGCAAAATAAAAAGTGAGGCTTCCACCCCAGTTTTAGGTTTGGAGACAGGCTGCAGGTGCTTGGGGACCACTGTGCTCTTACTGCACAGAAGTAGGTGGCTGAGTCTCCAGGATGAGTGCGTGTGACTTGCAGGGAGAGATGTTTGTCCTTCTTATTCAATAGGACAGTGAGCCTTTGTTCTTGTTTCTTGTCCATACTTGAAACAGTATATATAAGCAACTGGAGGCCTTTTCCAGGCTGTTGTTTATACCAAAAGAAGTAGGTGGAGGCACTGTCAGTGTAAGTGCAGTTGATAACAAAGCTGTCTCCCTCCCAGACACTCAGGAAAGAAGGATGCTGCTTTACCTCTTCTCCTCTACTCATACCTGTGCAAAAAGAAAAGCCAGGCAAGAGCATCAGGTCGCCATTCTCCAGAGTTTGCTTTTTTTTTTTTAATGTTTATTTATTTTGAGACAGAAAGAGAGCGGAGGGGTGTGGGGACACGCAGAGAGAGAGAGAGAGAGAGAGAGAGAGAGAGAGAGAGAGAGAGAATCCCAAGCAGGCTCCACACTGTCAGTGCAGAGCCCAACACAGACTCAAATTCACAAACCATGAGATGAAACCAAGGGTCAGACGCTTAACCAACTGAGCCACCCCAGGTGCCCCTGCATTTCTGTTTTGCTGCAGCAACTTCAGGAAATCTGGAAGAGGCCAGTCTCCCATATAGACTTCTAACGAATATTTACTAAGACACCCTGTTCCCAAAAGCTTTCCACTCACAGTCCAGCTGCAGCCACAAGAACAGGAACAAAGGTCCAATGAGTGTCTTCATGCTTCTTCCAATTGGGACCGGCAGTCTCCAGCCAGGAGAGCTGCTTCTGTTACCAGGTTATCTCTTGATTTCCTCCAAAGCACAGTGGTTTCTTAAACTGTCTACACAGGCATCTGCTTCTGTCTTTAGCCAACTCTTACAGAGTCAACCAAAAGGACCCTTTCACATATCCACATTAGCAGAGATGCTCTGCCATCTTGTGGTCGGGTCCCCATCTGCTAAACCAGCTGGTCAAATCCTCTCATCCTGTATCTATGGGAGACTGACACACAAAACAATAGGTTGAATAAATTAAGTTCTTAGTGTGTCTCCAGTCAGAAGTTACTGGGTTCACAGAAAGAAAACGTAGTGTAAATGTAGGTTTCAGAATTCCGTCTCATCTCAGCACAGCATTGAGTCATTTTAAATAAATTTGAAGAAGTTACATGTTTTCCACATTTTTTCAACAGGCTTAGTCTACTTGAAATCAGACACATGTCAACATATAAACACATAAGGAAGATGTGGTGTATATTATATAATGGAATATCATTCACTCACGAGATGGAAGGGCAGCTTGCCATTTACTACATGGATGGACCCTGAAGCATTATGCCAAGTGCAATATGTCAGACAGAGAAAGACAAATGCTGTATAATATCACTTATATGTAGAATCTTAAAAAACCAAACTCATAAAAAGACAGTTGAATGGTGCTTATCAGGAGCTGGGGCCTAGGGAGAGATTGTTTAAGGGTACAAACTTAGAACTAGAAGATACGTAAGTCATGGAGATCTAATGCACAGCACAGTGATTATAGTAAAAAATACAGTATGATTAACTTCAAAATTGCTAAGAGACGAGATCTTCATTGTTCTCACCATAGAAAAAGAAATGATACATGACATGACATGGTGGTAATCACACTGCCATATATAAACATATCAAACCAAACTCTTGTCCATCTTCAACTTACACAATGCTATATGTCAATTATATCTCAATTTTTTAAAAAACCTGATGGAAGAAATAAATACATCTTCTTTATTAACTGTTTTTATTTGTGTGTAGTTGACACACAATGTTACATTAGTTGCAGGTGTACAACATAGTGATTTGGCAAGTTTAAGCATTATGCTGCACTCACCACGACTGTAGGTCCCTCTGTCACCATGCAACTCTACTACAGTATCATTGACATATTCACTGTGCCATGTTTTATTCCCGTGACTTACTCATTCCATAACTGGAATCCTGTATCTCCCACTACCCTTCTACCATGTTGCCCCTTCCTCACCCACCACCCCTCTGGCAACATTTGGCAAATACATCTTTTTTTTTTTTAAGCTTTTATTTATTTGAGAGAGAGCACGCGTGCACAAGCCCGAGAGGGGCAGAGAGAAGGAGAGACAGAATCCCAAGCACACTCTGCACCATCAGAGCAGAGCCCAGTGAAGCATGAGATCATGACCTGGGCCGAGGTCAAGAGTCAGATGCTCAACCAACTACGCCACCCAGGTGCCCCTTGATAAATACATCTTGAATGCAGTCACAAATTCCAATACTCACCACCATAACCTTAATCCAGGCTATTACCCACCTCACCCGAACCACTGCAATAGTCTTCTCAGTAGTCTCCTTTCTGTTTTTGCTCTCTACAACCCATTCCCTCCATAGCAGCAAGAGTGACAGCACTAAAACACTAATTAGATCATGTCATTATGGAGCTTTTATTCAGTCAATGGCTTTGACATTACACTTAGAATAAAATCTACACTCCTTATAAGGAAGGATCTGCACAGTCTGGCCCCAGACTACTTCTCCTATCTTTTCTTATACTCCAGATCCTCACTCCCATGAATTAACTAGCTTTGCCTAATTCTTTCTTATTCTTCAAGGCTCTGATTAAAAATCATATTTTTACAAACTTGTACACAAATGTTCATAACAGCATTATTCATAATAGCCCAATAGCAGAAATGACCCAAATGCCTATCAACTGACAAATGGATAAAAAAAATGTGGTATACCTATGTAACGGAATATTACTGAGGCTTAAAAAGGAATGAAATTCTGACACATGCTACAACATGGATGAACCTGGAAGACAGGCTGCAGTGAAATAAACCAGACACAAAAGGATAATTATTGTAGGCTTCCTTCCACTTACAGGAGGTACCTAGAACAGGCAAGTTACAATGTACATCTCTGTGTATTTCAAACCTGGATTCTCTTCTTCTACCCACATACTTAAGTACTGAGGGCCATAGCCCATGTCCAAGCCACTTTTGTGCCATTTCACGTCTTAATGCGTGGAGAGTGGACACAGTAGGCAGAAGAAATATTCCTGAAAGCAATTCTTACACTAGGAATGATTAGCAGAAACTTAACTCTACCCAGAAATCACTACAAATCACATAAATATATCTCACCTAATGTAAACTAAATGTGTCCTCAACTCCATCTCACCTTAGCCAGAGTCCCAAAAATGTCTGAAGCCACTCCAACACCACCTAAAACAAGGGAAGGCCTGATATAAGGGTTGTTAGCATGGGAAATTGGTTTTAACCAATTGCTATTAAAATAACTTCCTTTTGGGGGCGCCTGGGTGGCGCAGTCGGTTAAGCGTCCGACTTCAGCCAGGTCACGATCTCGCGGTCCATGGGTTCGAGCCCTGCGTCGGGCTCTGGGCTGATGGCTCAGAGCCTGGAGCCTGTTTCGGATTCTGTGTCTCCCTCTCTCTCTGCCCCTCCCCCGTTCATGCTCTGTCTCTCTCTGTCCCAAAAATAAATAAACGTTGGGAAAAAAAATTTTTTTTTTTAAATAAAATAACTTCCTTTTGAAATCTTCACATAAAGAAAATGTGACTATATTATAGGACCCCTCCCAGAACTTGGCCTCCACCAGGTTTCTTTGGGTCTTGGAAGCTCTTTTTGTCTTTGTGCCATAGTCTTGCCACACGCTTCCCCATGAGCCGTTCCTCAGAGCATGGACTGTGATCCTTTTGAAATATAAATTAGAACACCTATTTAAAACCCTTCAGGGGTGCCTGGGTGGTTTAGTTCGACTTCAGCTCAGGTCATGATCTCAAGGTTCATGAGTCGGAGCCCCATGTCAGGCTCTGTGCTGACAGCTCAGAGCCTGGAGCCTGATTCAGAATCAATCTGTGTCTCCCTCTCTCTGCCCCTCCCCTACTTGTGCTCTGTCTCTCTGTGTCTCTCAAAAAATAAATAAATGTTTAAAAAATTTTTTAAATAAAATAAAACCTTTCAAATGCTTCCCATGACGTATAAAATAATATGTGAACCTAACCATAATGGTATAAGGCCACATATGACTGGACCCCTAACTCCCTCTTTGACACATCACCCACCACTCTCCTTCTCACTGCCTTCTGGGAACATCAGCCTTCTTTCACAAATATACCAAATTTGCTTCTGCCTAATGGTGACTGTTGCATTTGAAAACTCTTCCTTACCCCAGGTATTAACACCTTGTGTTTTGTCATTTTCATTACTGAAGGTTCAGTTCAAATGTCACCACTCCAGAAAGCTTCATGACCACTGTGATTCTCCTTCACATTTTATTTTCTTAATATCACTTATATTTTGAAGTGATTTGTTCAATTATTTCCTTGCCCTATCTCCCCATTGTACAATAAAAATTCCATATGTATGGGAGGCTTGTCTGTAATGTGGAATCAGATATCTTCAACCTCCACATGAGTGCTTGTCACATCATGCTACAGAATAAATACTTGTTGGGTGAATGTATGATTTTTGTGCTTTTAAAAAATTTTTTTAATGTGTATTTATTTTTGAGAGAGACAGAGCATGAGTGGGGAAGGGGCAGAGAGCGAGAAGGAGACACAGAATCTGAAACAGGCTCCAGGCTCCGAGCTGTCAACACAGAGCCCAATGTGGGGCTCAAACTAGGGAACAGCGAGATTATGACCCAGACTGAAGTCAGATGCTTAACCGACTGAGCCACCCAGGCATCCAGAGTGAATGTATGTTTGAATGAACTCCAAATGAAATAATTTTGACTACTTCTCTCTTGGGAGAAAGCAGATTCCCGATGGCTGATGGGGCCAAGGTTTACTCATAGCATGAGTCTGGTCTCATTTGTCTACTGACTTTTGCTGCCTGGGTCACTGAGACTTGCTGGAAATGTCAGTGGGTGCTTTTGTAGAACAGATAACAATAGGGGAGTCAT
The DNA here is from genome assembly GCF_018350175.1 of Felis catus. Classification (NCBI taxonomy): domain Eukaryota; kingdom Metazoa; phylum Chordata; class Mammalia; order Carnivora; family Felidae; genus Felis; species Felis catus. The sequence continues at coordinate 72,398,191 of NC_058373.1, read as the reverse complement.
CACTTCATAGAGGACCTCAACAACTAACTTTACCTTAGATGTCACTAATTAGAAATTGTCAAAATATGCTTCTTTATTCATTGACATGTATGAAAACATTCTGCATATGTATCGATATTAATAATTCAATATTAAATAATAATATTAAAATCATATTAAATAATTTGATTTACAGGTTCTTGAAAAGGTAGTAAGAATGTAGGGATTAAGAACATGGGATCTGAAAAAAAAAAGAACATGGGATCTGAGGGGCGCCTGGGTGGCTGGGTTGGTTAAGTGTCACACTCTTGATTTCAGCTCAGGTCATGATCTTGCAGTTCGTGGGATTGAGCCCCACATCAGCCTCCTCTCCTCACTGACAGTGTGGAGGCTGCTTGGGATTCTCTCTCTCCCTCTCTCTCTCTCTGCCCCTCTCCCACTCATGTTCGCTCTCTCTCTGTCTCTCTCAAAATAAATAACTAAACATTTAAAAAAAGAACGTGGGATGAAGTCACATTGCTTCTCTTCCAATAGTGGGTCGGCCAATTAGCAACTTGCCTTTCGAAGTCATTTACCTTTTTACTTTTTAAGCTTCTTACCCTCGTTGTAAAACTGTGGGGGTGGGGACAACACAGTACCCGCATCATAAGGTGTTATGGAGGTGACATGGTAATAAAGGTGTTTGTGTGGTGCTCATTGCTCATAATGTTCCCTAAACATTAGCTGCTTTGCTCTTATATTTGTTATTCGGGACCTCTAGGCACTAAAAGTCATAAATACAAGCATGACCAAGTAAGACCAGGCACTTTTTTACCCTTCCTAAAGGCTGAGCTACGTGTTCACATTAACAGGTGAGTTGTAGCAGCAACACGTAACATGTGTGGGCTTCACGCCATAGTAACCTATTTAGTCTCTGCTCATTGAAGCTCTAGCTTTGACCCTGAGTTGGACATTTCCACTGTTTACTTAAACGTGACTTTGAACCTTGCCACTGTGTTTAGCATCTCTAAGAGCTCCATGTTAGCATTATAAGTTTATAATTATAGACAGAATTAAAAGACTGACAAAATGAATAACGAAACATAAGGCTGTGCAAATGAAACTGAGACAGGAAGGCTTCCTGGTGGAGGAGGCTGGGCTGGGAGCCCAGCTGCAGTTTGGGGACAGGCTGCAGAGCAGCAGGGAGCACTGTGCCTGCACCGCACACAGATAGGTGGCTGAGTCTTCCTGCTGGGAGGCCATGATGTGCAGGCTGCTGTGCCGGTCCTTAGGGTTCACCGTGCAGTTCAACCTCCCATCCTGCTTCATCCCTGAAGCGATGTAAAACAGCCGGGTGAGGCTGCCGCCCCCGGGGTTCTGTCGGAACCACTGCACATTGGTCACCGAGCTGGAAAAATTGCACCTCAGGGTAGAGCTGGCTCCCTCCTGGAGGCTCAGGGCTGCAGGTGTCTGCTCCACGTCTATCCCTCTCACCCCTGCTTGGAAAGACAAAACCAAACACAAAAGAAGTCACTGCAGAGCCACTGAGGCAGTTTTCAAACCCATAAAGTATTCCTGGGAACACCCGCTGAGGGTGTAGACCCTGCAGGAGCTCTGTGCCAGCTCCCCCTCCACTGCGGGCTGTGAACCTCCCCAGCCCCCCGTCTGGGACGCCCCCACTCACAGCAAACCTGCAGCCACAGAAGCCCCAGCAGGGCTCCCCGCTGTCTCTTCATGACTCCTTGTCTGGTCGCTGACGTGCCTTCACCCCTACTCTGAAGAGTGTAGAGTCTTGGGTCCGCAGAAGTTTGCGTTGTCAACAGTCACCAAGTCCCTCCAGAATCACTGAGCACCAATCACACTCGCGCTTCAGCTTCTCATTTTGCTTCTTTACAGGAAACTCCAGCAATGATGGCCCCGCCTTGGCTGCGTGTGTAAGGTTTCTCAGGGGTGTCAATGTGTTGGGGGAGAGGATTCAGGCTGGAGGGGGTAGAGGAAGCAGTAAAGAGAGATATCCAACGTTCCCCACCTTTTTGTCTTTTTTTTCAAAACTGTTTTAGGTAAGAAAGATGGAAAGTTGGAATGGAGGGTAAGGAAAGTGACATGACAACTCAGACAGAAATAGGGACTTCAGGCCCTTGGGTGGCTCAGTCCGTTGAGCGTCCTACTCTTGATTTTGGCTCAGGTCATGATCTCCCACTACTTGGGTTCAAGCCCCAAGTCAGGCTCCGTGCTGGCAGGGTGGAGCCTGCTTGGGATTCTCTCTGTATCCTTCTGCCCCTCGCTCCCACTCACACACTCTCTCTCTTTCTCTCTCTAACAAAAAAAAAAAAAAAAAAAAAAAATGGGGCACCTGCGTAGCTCAGTCAGTTTAGCATCCCACTCTTGATCTCAGCTCAGGGCATGATCCCAGAGTTATGGGATGGAGCCCCACGTCAGACTCTGAGCAGACAGATCTGAGCCTGCTTGGGATTCTCTCTCTCCCTCTCTCTCTCTCTGGCCTTCCTCTGCAGGCATGTGTGCGCTCGCTCTCTCTCTCTCTCTCTCTCTCTCTCTCTCTCTCTCTCTCTTTTAAAATAAATTAATTGGGGCACCTGGGTGACTCGGTCGGTTGAGAGTCTGACTTCAGCTCAGGTCATGATCTCACAGTTTGTGAGTTTAAGCCCTGCATCGGGCTTCATGGTTACAGCCAGAGCCTGCTTGAGACTCTCTTTCTCTCTTCCTCCCTCTCTCTCTGTCCCTCTCTTGCTTACTCTTTCTGTCTCTCCAAATAAATAAAAATAAACCTAACAAAAAAAGTAAGTTCAAATGTTTTTAAATACAAAAATGATACATGGATTTGCTAATGCCTTCTGGAAACAATAAAGTACAATAAACAGTTCAGAAGGCACAACTCTTTGGGGCTTCCCCTGGGCTCTGCCTCCCACCCTACAGGGGATATCGTACAGGTGCAGCCCCATCTGACTCACTGTGAGTCACTCACGGTGCAGTAATACACAGCAGTGTCTCTCAGGGCAGCCCGGGGCAGGCTCAGGGTGCTGGACGTCCTGTCCGCAGAGATGAACAGGGATGCCACTTCATTTTCCACGTTTGTCTTATATCCTTGAATAACAAATTGTGGTCCCTGGTTGGGGAACTGTCGGTACCAGTGGATATACTCATTTGTAGCGATCTTGGTGTGGTTACAGGGTATGCTCACTTCTTGTCCTTCGTAGGACTCGATGAACACGGGCTGGGTGGTCTTAGCGAGGCTCAAAGTACCTGTAAAAGGAGTCAACACACAATACTAGCTCCTATCCTGAAACTGGGTGGATTGAAGGTCCAACTCGGCACCCTCCAGGTTCTCTCTCACAGTCAAATCCACCCCCACATCCTCCTTCCCCACCATATGCAGACACATGCAATTTCCTTCCCATTTGTGTTTTAGGACACTTTTTAAAAATATTTATTTTGAGAACCCCAGGAACATGTGTACAAAAGTAACAGGGGCAATATCTCCCACCCATGGAGGGGTAATATTTCCCAGGGCTCAGTAATCCAGAACATCTTTATTGCCCTGAGTCACCCCTTGCATGAATGGTGAGGTTCTACCTAGAGAAACACAGGACCCCACAGCCAGTCCTTGACATCTTAGGTAAAGAGCAATGATAACAGGCAAGAAAGAGTCCAGCATCTAGTCTCAGCCACACCCTAATTCCTTTTAATCCCAAAATAAACTCACCCAAGAGCAAGAGCACAGTCACTCTTGTCACCTGCCTCATATCCTAGGTCTAAACCCGGCCCTGGAGTCGCGGTCCTGTTGCAGAGTCTGAGACTGGCCTGGGACACGAACCAGAAAAGAGGCACAGCAGCAAAGCCAGAGCCACACTAGCAGCTGTCACCCAGGGCTGTCCCCAGCAGCTGTCACCCAGGGCTGTCCCCAGCAGGTGTCACCTGGGGCTGTCTCCAGCATAAGCCAATAGCACCGACAGCACCTCCCCAGATGTGCTTCCCCCTAAGGTTCAACTGAACACTCAGGAAGAAGAATAAAAGGTAAAAGCTTCCAGCACAACAGCACAGCAACCCCGATTTCCTTTTCGTTCTTTGCGAAGGTATAACCCCTTGTAGATTTGGTCTGAAGGAAGCTAATATATCAGAGGGTAGATTCCACTAGGCTCCTTATTCCCCATCACATCACTTTTCCCACAGTCCCAGAAGGCGGCCATTGATTGTAGTCACTGTGATACTCATAGAGCTGAGAATGACCCCTGACCTGGTCCTATATGCCTGGAATCCTTCCCATTCGTCCTATGCAACCAGATGAACGGGAAATGCTAATCTTATTCCACAAAAGAGCCCATGAGCTTTTCTGAACTGGACCTTTCCTCTCCTGACACCCTGGTGTCCTTTTATAATCTCACTAAGTCCACATCTAACAACTGCGTCTCAGACTTCACTTAACAATTGTTGCACAGAGGAGGAGACCCTTCACTGGTCCCTACTGACCAGCTGGCCTAGGACATTTGATGCCGAATCATTCACCCAACCAGAGAGGAAGTGAGGTGATGAAGAAGAAAAGGCACTCAAATTCAGAGTCAGACAGACTTAATTTCAAATCCTAGTTCTGCCATCTTTTGACCTTGAGCAACTTCCCTGGTCTGAACTTCAATTTCTTCATGCCCTTCCTTCTCATCGGAATCAGTGAAAGTAGTTGTGCAGGATTATATACATGTTTTTTTAATTTTATTTAAATCCCAGTTTGTCAATTTATAGTGTAAGAATGGTTTCAGGAGTAGAACCCAGTGATTCATTACTTACATATAACACCCAGTGCTCATCCCAACAAGTGTCCTCCTTAATACCCGTCACCCATTTAACGCATCCCTCCCACCCAACACCCCTCCGGCAACCCTCAGTTTGCTCTCTGTATCTAAAAATTTCTTACTGGTTTGCCTCCCTCTGTTTTTATCTTACTTTTCCTTCCCTTCCCCTATGTTCATCTGTTTTATTTCTTAAATTCCACATATGAGTGAAATCATATGGTATTTGTCTTTCTCTGACTAACTTTTTCACATATGTCAAATCTTTATCCATTCATCAGTCAGTCAATGGACACTGGGTCTCTTTCCACACGTTAGCTATTGCTGACAGTGCTGTTATCAACATTGGGGTGCATGCACCCCTTCGAATCAGCATTTTTGTATCTTTTGAATAAATACCTAATAGCACAATCGCTGGGTTGTAAGGCAGCTTCATTTTTAATTTTTTGAGGAATCTCCACGCTGTTGTTCAGAGTGGCTGCGCCAGTTTGCATCCCCGCCAATAGTGCCCAAGTGCTCCCCTTTCTCTACATCCTTGCCAACATCTGTTGTTTCCTGAGTTGTTAATTTTAGCCATTCTGACAGATGTGAGGTGAGAGCTCATTGTGGTTGTGATTTGTATTTTGCTGATGATGAGTGATGTCGAGCATCTTTTCATGTGTCTGTTAGCCATCTGCACGTCCTCTTTGGAGAAGTGTCTGTCCATGTGTTTCCCCCATTTCTACACTGGATTATTTGGAGGGGGGCGGGCGTTGAGTTTGATAAGTTCTTTATAGATTTTGGATACTAACCTTTATCTGCTATGTCAGTGCAAATATCCTCTCCCATTCCATCGCTTGCCGTTCAGTTTTGTTGATTATTTCCTCTGCTGTGCAGAAGCTTTTTATCTTCATGAGGTCCCAAGACTTCATTTTTGCTTTTATTACACATGATTTTTTAAAATAATGCCATTCACTCTTCCATCAAGACATATATAATTCAATACAATATAATTCAAGACAATATAAATTCAATAATAGTAATAACTCATGCACATACAACCCAACAACAACAAACACCATTTAGGAAAAGAGACAAATCCCCAAAACACCTAATGTTAATGGAATCTGCCAACTACAATAATCAAAACATACTAGATACTCACATTAATGTGGTGTGATTCCTTGGCTCATATAATATGCGAATGGAAAATCACTAGAAAATATTTAGGAGGTGACTTTTAGGTCTAGAATTGCCCAATTTATTCTGAGTGAACAATTTTTCCATTTCCTCAAGTAAACATTAGTGAATGCGGATGACTTCTAGTAACATTTTGGATATCACAAGTCATGAATAAATAACCAACTTGCCCGCAGTAGCAAATGGAGGAGAAAAGAAGTATTTCAGGGGAAGCTAAAGACTCTAGAACACCTTGTACATAAATAAAGCAAAATAGAGTCAACTAATTACAACAGCGACCCCAAGTGGTCACTATACCTGGACAGAAGAAATGTTTCTCAAAAGTCAGTATGTCTCAGACCCAGCAATTTATGGAAATTATAATCTTTGTTAAACAGAGCAGCAAGTGGTTGGGCTTGGTCACATGGACTATGGAGTATATTTTATGCAAAGGAAAAAAAGACCCCGAATGAGGATTTAGACAAAGAGGATTGTAAGTGATTCTCAGGACTTGCTAGTCGTGCATTTAGTGCAAAGCATTTATTCTCTTCATCTCTATGAGAGAGATTAAAAGATCAATTAAGTATGCATAAGAAAATTCTCTCTAAGCCTTAATGTTCTACAAATGCAAACTATGTTTAACATAGGAAATCACAAGAAAAATGATCTTACTGTTCAGGTCAACAAATGTAACTTGATATCTCTTTGTTGCTATCTATTATCTTGTTCGGGAGAACGTTACTGGATATCAAGCAAGTAGAGAAGGAAACACTAGTTTTCCCATGTATCAGTCTTTAGAATGAAAGTAATTGTTAATGGCTGTGGTGTTATGAGTTGAACTGTGCCCCCCCAACATGCACCAACGGAGGAGGGGGGAGGGTGCTTGGAGTCTTAATCTCTAGCAAATTAGAATATGACCTTACTTAGAAAAATTGTCTTTACAGAAATAATGAAGTTATATGAGGTTATTTGAATGGAATTTAATTCAACATGATTAGTATCTTTTTAAAAAGGGAAATCTGGGGACTCCAGGGTGGCTCAGGTAGTTCAGTGTCTGACTCTCCATTTCGGCTCAAATCATAATCTCATGGCCTTCAGATCAAGCCCTGCACCAGAATCTGCACTGACAACATGTAGCCTTCTTGGAATTCTCTCTCTGCCTCTCTCTGCCACTCCCCTGCTCTCCATCTCTATCTCTCCAGAAGAAGGAGGAGGAGGAGGAGGAGGAGGAGGAGGAGGAGGAGGAGGAGGACGAGGAGGAGGACGAGGAGGAGAGTGGGAATTCTTAGTTACAAAAGTTAGGTAAAGGAAAATATAAATATTCACTACTGGAGCCTCCAGCTGACTTGACCCTAACAGATTCCTACTCTCACTCCACTCTAGTAATCATCTCTGTCATATTAGCATAGCCCCGACCTTCCTCAACCTCATCCAGTGATGGATTGATGGAAATCTCAACTCCATCTTTTTGAGATGATGTTAAAATGAAAGAGCTGAGTAAATGACAGAAGCATTCACTAAAAATTCTCCCTGTGCTTGGTGATTTTATTTTATCACATTTTCCTCAGTCGCTTCCTCTAATACGAACCTTCCTCTTTCCATTCAGTTTTTCAAATAGGCACACACACAGATGGAATTATCTAGGATCTTAAGGAAAGTTCCTCAGTTAGGGGGAAGCTTAGTCCCTAGTGGATTACAACCATCGGCATAGACTGTCATAGTACTCTCCTCTCTGGTCACAAGTCAAATGGCAATCGCAGCACAAAACCCATCCCTGCCACTGTCCCATCCAAAGTGATTCTCTGAGCAAGTTCCAGTCTCCAGTCTGTTGGCGACATTGTGTTTGTTTGTTTGTTTGTTTGTTTGTTTCATAAGTTGTCCTTTCCTCATGAATCCTGACTCTTGGAAGATTAGAACCATGTCTGCACAAGAACTAAGCAGTTTAGTCCCCTCTGTCCATCTTGTCACCATAGAACATAAGGTCTCACTGAAAGTGCCCCAGGTTGATCCCTTGAGTCACTGGAAGCCTCACATTCACCAGAAGTTGGTGTTCAGCTCCCCCTGCAGTCCCAGGCACTGTGTCACTCACAGCACAGAAGTACTTGGCCGTGTCGCTCCACTGGACTGCAGGTTTCCTCAGGTGGAAGGTCTTTTCACTCTTCCTAAATTCAGCCTCGAAACCTTTGGTGCCTTTCACCAGGATGTCCCCTGATATGTACTTCAAGAGAAGCCGGAGTCCTTGGTTGGGGTGCTGCATGTACCAGAAGAGATACACCTGAAGAGAAGACGAGTAGTTGCACCTCAGCTCCAGAGGGGCTCCTTCAGAGACAGTGATGTGGACATCAGGCTGGGTCACTGACTGGGCTCCGGCTCCTCCTGAAACATCAATATGCTGAGTCAGTGAGACCAGGAAAGACTTACCGATTAAGAAGAGGTGTCTCTCCTCAGAGTCCAGTTGTAATACTGTACCGGTAGGGGACAAGAAGATGAAATAGAATTTTACTCACTCGGGGCAAAAAGTATCATAAACACAAGCATGGGGACAGGAACCAAGCTCATGGCTGAGGACTGAAGAAACTGTAGTCTCCTTTTTGAAGATCTTTCCTGAGCGAGAAGGAGTATGGTTGAGGAAATAGTATCCGTGGAACAAGGAAGAATGTGTATGGTGGGTGCCCTAGAATCTTGTGTAATTGCGTTCCAGAGACGTCTGGAAGAGTCTTTTCCTTGAAAATCTGGGTGTTTCCTGACTTCTAAATTCCTCATATGCCACCATCTGTGAAGAGCTCCAGCTGGACTCTTCAGTCAGCTCTGTGAAGGAGGAGCTAAAAGAAGGATGGTTGGGAGGGAGGGAGATGTTCAAGTGTAATTCTCGTGTGTGCATCATTGCCCTCTGGAGGCCAAGCAGAAGTAGTTCTTCTGGTGAGCCTTGTCATGCCTTTTACTCTTTCAGCACCATTAGAGAGGGATGTAGAAGAAGGCTGAGCAAACTTCTAATGTCAGGTAACTCAGGAACATTCTTCCCTTTCACCTGAAACCATGCATAGTAACAATCCCCACAGATGCACAATTTTCTCATCCTTATGATTGCAGAGACGTGATGTGATTTGTGACTGTTCTGACATTTCCTCCTTCTGTAATATGTGAGTATGTGACCCTCCAAGGTCCATACTCAGGACTCAAGGTCCATGTTCATCTCAGATATGAAGACACGTAAGAGGAGAGAAACTAACAGCCTTCACGGAAAAATTGATTAGGCGAGAACAGTAGTCGTCTCAGTCATTGTCCATAACACTGAACATGGAAAACATCTAGTAGTCCTTAGGGCAAAAGAATCAGGCCGATTGACCCAGGTTCAGTTTTGTTTATGGAGCTATTGACAGGTTGAAATTGAGCATCATGACAATTAAAACATACAAAAAATTACCTATCTGTTGCTAAAAGAAGAAAATAGGAAAGAAAAGTGCCAGGATTCCCCTTAACATCCCACAAAATCAATTCCAGAAAGGTAAGGCCATTTTAGCAGGATATGTAATAAAAACTGGGAGTTTTAAGCCAACAGGTGATAAAAAGTAAAAAAAGAAGGTAGGTTCTTCTCAGTAGATAAGAAATTAAAAGAATATAAACAATGAGGGGCGCCTGGGTGGCGCAGTCGGTTAAGCGTCCGACTTCAGCCAGGTCACGATCTCGCGGTCCGTGAGTTCGAGCCCCGCGTCAGGCTCTGGGCTGATGGCTCAGAGCCTGGAGCCTGTTTCAGATTCTGTGTCTCCCTCTCTCTCTGACCCTCCCCTGTTCATGCTCTGTCTCTCTCTGTCCCAAAAATAAATAAACGTTGAAAAAAAAAAAGAGAGTATAAACAATGAGAAAATGAAAGTATATTGCTCTGGCACACCTGGGTGGTTCAGTCGGTCAAGAGTCCGACTCTTGATCTCGGCTCAGGTCATGATCTCATGGCTCGTGAGATCAATCCCTGCATCGGGCTCGGCACTGACAGCCTGCTTGGGACTCTCTCTCTCTCTCTCCCTCTCTCTCTGCTCAAAATAAATAAATAAATAAACTTAAAAGAGAGAGAGAGAGAGGCATCAAGTCCAGTCCCTCAAGGGTGTATGTAAGATGTGAGCAGAGGAGCCGAAAGCAGCCTGCATGTTTAAACTACATGTTTAAATTCTCCCTTGATTCAAATTCTCCTTGCACTATAGCTTCACCCTCTCCTTCCTTCACAGCAGAGCTAACCTGCTCCCTTCCTCATCGCACATCACATGTTGTGCCATCCTCTATCTTGGCACTTGCCAAACTGTTCTGAGTCGCTGTTGGTTCACTCTACAGCCAACAGCACTCTTTTTGGCAGGAACCATCCAGGGAGTTGGGGCTGCCCCATCGCCGAAATCAGTCTCATGCCCTCAGAGAGCCTTGAGGCTGGCAGAGCAGGGGAGCGGTTAGACCGGGCACCTGAGAGACAGACTGCCTGGGTTGCAACTCACCGTTTCACGGTTTTGTGACTTGAGTGAGAACTTAAGTTCTCTGGGCCTTAGTCTCTTCACCGGCAAAGTAAACCTCATGCTAACAGTTGTGAGAATTACACTGGGTTCGTAAATGTTTGGGGATCACATGGGGCACATAGAAAGCAAAGATAGCTTCTTACATCTATTTGTCATCAGTGCTCAGTACAGTACCGAGCACATAAGGATTCATGAACAAATTCTGTGGCTTGAAATTGTAATTTAGTTATGATGAGTGACATATCCTAGAGCCACACCACCTTCTGTGGAGAGCCATACAGGCTTCAGGAAAACAGTTTCACTGTGGTACTCGGGGGTTTGTGCTCAGCTCCGCCTCCAGCCCCCACCACTGTGTCTGTCACCGCACAGAAATACACAGCAGAGTCACTCCCAAGGACGGATGGTTTCTTCAGGTGGAAAGAGGTTTGGCTCTTATTAAATTCAGCCTCAAAACCGTAGTTGCCTTTGACCAGGTTGGCCCCTGTGATGTATTTCAGAAGGAACCGGAGACCTTGGTTGCGATGTCGGACGTACCAAAAGAGATACGGGTTTCCAGAAACCGAATAGTTGCATTTCACAGTCACTGGATCCCCTTCGGCAACAGTGACCTGATCTGGCTGAGACACTGACTGAGCTCTCGGCCCACCTGTAAATGAATCCACACTCCATCAGTGAAGCTGCTGTAAAGCATGTAAGTGGGTAATACAAGTGGAAAATGGGGAAGGCATATTACTCACTCAGTGTGAAGACAATCGCAAGCATCGAGATGCATGCAGAGGCCATGGTTTAAGCCGCGCTGGCTGGGGACTCCTTTCCAGCCCACCCCAGCTGCAGATTAAGTCCCACCCCAGAGAACAGGCTCTCAGAGAGGGATCAGCACCCTTTTGTCAGGGCAGAGTTTTAATAAATGGCTCTGCTTTGGGGAACCTGTTGTTTCCTGGCACCTGTGTCTTTCTGTTGAGCAAGCTCTTGGCTCAGATTCTGCAAAGCTAGGTGAGGAAGCCAGACTGCTATTCCTCTTGCACCTGGAACAAGCCTCACACTACATCGCCCCCTAGCGCCCACACACAGACCCGGGTGACTTAAAAAAATTTTTTTTTAGTGTTTATTTATTTTTGAGAGAGAGAAGGACAGAGCACAAGCTGCGGAGGGGCAGAAGAGAAAGGGAGACACAGAATCCGGAGCAGGGTCCAGGCTCTGAGCTGTCAGCACAGAGCCCGATGTGGGGCTCAAACTCAGGAACCGTGAGATCATGACCTGAGCCGAAGTCCAACACTTAACCCACTGAGCCACCTAGGCGCCCCAGAGCCTGGTAACTTTATCATCAAGTAGCTGGAGTTTCCAAGTCTTACCATCATAGGGCCAGAATTCTGGATGTTTACACTTTCCATGAGCCACAAAGGGAGAATTTGCTGTTCAAGGAAAAGAAGCAGGAGTCTGTGAATCAAAGTGGAAAAAACACATGTCGAGTGGATCAAGGTTTCACTGGTTTGTGCTCTATTTAGATAACATAAAAGACAGAAGGGAAGTAGAATTTTTTTAATAGGATGGGAAAATAAATAGAAAAGAGGAGGAAAAGCATAGCTTTGGGTGAAAAGGGAAAGAAAAAGAAAAATGAGCGATAAGAAAAGGCAAAATAGGGGCACCTGGGTGGCGCAGTCGGTTAAGCGTCCGACTTCAGCCAGGTCACGATCTCGCGGTCCGTGAGTTCGAGCCCCGCGTCGGGCTCTGGGCTGATGGCTCAGAGCCTGGAGCCTGTTTCCGATTCTGTGTCTCCCTCTCTCTCTGCCCCTCCCCCGTTCATGCTCTGTCTCTCTGTCCCAAAAATAAACGTTGAAAAAAAAAATTTAAAAAAAAAAAAAAAAAGAAAAGGCAAAATAGGAGAAGAAGGTAAGAGAAGAGAAATCAGAGAGGAAGAGAACCTTGTTCTCTTCAGAAATAAATTAGAGCCAGCTTCTATGTAAACGCTTTGGACTGAAAAATAATTGTTTTGTTTTCTAGGTTGGGCCTGTGGGAGAACCCTCCCCATAATGACCTTTAAGTAAAGATTCATACAAAATGAACTTGAACCCAGCCTTTAAATATTTTTAAGGAGAGAAAAGGAAGGGATGGTATTATATGCTCCTCCTGACACAGTTGTCCTGTTAAATAGTAGATTATAAAGACAAAAGGAAAAGCCCTCTGTGAAGGAGCTGAAAAATAGAGATTTTCCACGCGGGGAGGCTGTTTAGAACAAAGTTCAAAACTTGATGGTTAAGTAAGCTTGAGGTACTATGATGATAAAGGGCTCATTTTGAGGGGAGTAAAGTGTTGTACTTAAAAAATGCCACAATAGTGGCAGAGCAATTGTTCAATAAACTTTATTGAAATGAAACAAGTAAGTATCAATATAAAGACATCATTCCTCTGATATGCCTTATTTTTCCTTTAATGTCCAGGAGCACTGGTGGCTCAGTTGGTTAAGCCTCTGACCTTGGCTCAGATCATGACCTCACAGCTCAGCTGGTGAGTTTGAGAGTTTGAGCCCCAAATCAGGCTCTGTGCTGACAGCTCAGAGCCTGGAGCCTGCTTTGGATTCTGTGTCTCCCTCTCTCTCTCTCTGCCCCTCCCCTGCTCGCTCACTCTCTCTCTTTCTCAAAAATAAACATTAAAAATAATAATGTCCAAATAAGCCATATATTTTAGGAAGAGATTAGAAAATCTCTTTGCTTTGAATCAGAAGAAAAGCAGATCATAGCTGTTTCTGAAAGCGTTGCTAAGTATCTCGTACATAAATGGTTGAAACCTTAACACTATGATAATGTCTTTCTTTGGAATATGTAAATTAGCTTTAAGTACTCATCCTCAAGCCGCAGGAGGCCTGTGATGAATAGGAACCTATAATAAATTCCTTCTCTTTCTGCCTAGCGCCTAAGAGGAGTGTTAGCCTTGCATCTTTGAGGGCCCTGGCAATCACCTCAAGAGGATATCTGGAACAAAGTTTAATGAAAAGGATATTTTAAACTTTTTGTGGGCAGATTTAAGGGAAACGTGGAAGAGAAGGTGAAGCACCCAGGGCCTAGCAACAGCCAGAAGACTGAACCATTTGTAGGCCTGAAGGGAAGGAGAAGGAAGAAATCACCGTGACCTGGGGACACCTGCGAATGAAGGCAACTACGACCCAGCAGGACCTATGGGCTGGAGTACAAGGAAGAAGACGTGGCCCACAGCAATGTCAAGGAGCTTCAGTCCGAGATCCCAGGTACTTCTTTCAGACTGCCTACTGCCTTTCCCGTTAAACTATTTATAAACATCAGAATGCTGTAAATGTCACTGATTTCCCAGGAGACGACAAGAGAGGATTCATGTAAAATAATGAGAAAGCCCTTTGCAAACATCAGACTCTGAAATGTAGGTTGTATTCATGATAGAAGTATCAGAGAAAAATCAGCACAAGATAAAGTTACTGGAACAAAAAGGAAAATCGGTGGTTTTTTTCATATGAAACATGGGATTCAATCCAACTAAGAAAATAATACTTATTTCACATAAATTAGGGAACTCTCAGAAGAAAGGGGGGAAATCCATGATTTAACTTCTCTCCTTCCAATAGAGGACACCATAAACCATTGACCCTCCTCATCTCCATGGACTGAAGAGATTTTCTACTTTCTTTGGGCCCAGTACTTTCCCTCACCTGGACCCAGTTTCCTTACTGATTCCTTTTAGTTTAACGATAGCTCAAGCTACACTTGAGGTGTGTTGTAAGTTCTAGGAATTGTATTTTTAAAGAAATACAAGCCAACCAGAAACTGTTTGAGGTGTACAATAGAGAGAGAAATAAAAAGTGTGGCATACCAGGCCCCTGGCTGGTTCAGTTGGTAGAGCATGTGACTCTTAATCTCAGGGTTGTGAGTTCAAGTCCCATGTTAGGTACAGAGATTACTTAAAAAGAAAATCTTTTAAAAAATGTTTTTTAAATAATTGGTTTTTTTAAATGTTGCATACATATAATAAACGGTTAGGAAAACAAATATTTACTATGGAAAAAAAACTGCTCGGTGGCAATGTGAAATCTGGTAAAAAAATTATAAAGGAGACATGTGGGGGCACCTGGGTGGCTCTGTCAGTTGGACGTCCGACTTCAGCTCAGATCATGATCTCACAGTTTGTGAGTTCGAGCTCCTTGTTGGGCTCTGTGCTGACAGTGCAGACCCTGGAGCTTGCTTTGAGTTCTGTGTCTCCCTCTGCCCCACCCCCTGCTCATACTCTATCTCTATCTCTCTCAAAAATAAATAAACATTGAGGTGCCTGGGTGGCTCAGTTGGTTGAGCGTCTGACTTTGGCTCAGGTCATAATCTCACAGTCTATGGGTTCGAGCCCCACGTCGGGCTCCTTGCTGACAGCTCAGAGCCTGGAGCCTGCTTTGCATTCTGTGTCTCCCTCTCTCTCTGCCCCTCCCCCACCCATGCTCTGTGTCTCTCTCTGTCAAAAATAAATAAAACATTTTTAAATTTTTTATTTTTTTAAATTTTTTAATGTTTTTATTTTATTTTATTTTTGAGACAGAGAGACAATGTGTGAGTGGAGGAGGGGTAGAGAGAGAGGGAGACAGAATCTGAAGTAGGCTCCAGGCTCTGACTTGTCAGCGCAGAGCCTGACGTGGGGCTTGAACTCACAGACTGAGAGATCATGACCTGAGCCAAAGGGATGCCCAACTGACTGAGCCAACCAGGCACTCTCCAAAAAAATTTTTTTAAATGAACATTAAAAAAAAAAAAGGAAACCTGTAAACTGTTCCAGGTCCCCAAAAGTATAGAAGCCACAGGAGCACAGTGTGTTTGCTTCAAGCTTCTGGTGTTTGCGGACCACTGTTGGTGTTCCTGGGCTCATAGATGTATCACCGCAGTCACTTGGCCATGTCTCTATGTCTCTTCACATTGTCTCCCATCTGTACGTGTCTGTCTCTGTGTCCAAATTTCCCCTGATTCTAAGGACAGCAGTCATATTGGGCTAAAGCCCATCCTAATGACTTCATTTTAACTCTACTGCCTCTAGACCCTATTTCTGAGTAAGGTCACATTCTGAGGTACAGGAAGCTACGACTTCAACCTATCTTTTTTAGGGGGACACAGTTCAACCCATGACACTAACCCTTGGAAGAAAACGAAGGTTACTCAGCATTCCAATCCCCACTCATCCTCTTTGGTGCCCTGATCCTCAGACGTGCAGGAAAATCCCCCAGATAGGTCTGTGACCTTACCCACAAGAAGAAAAGAAAACAGTGAGGTTAGAGAAGGCAGGGCCCATTGGAGGAAGGCAGGATAAGTCCTAATCTGAGAGTGATTTAAAGTCTTAGGTCTCTCATGGAACCAGTGGCAGACCCATACCCCTCTGAGGCAATCCTCACATATTGAAGAGCCGAGATACCGCCCCCAAGAAAAGTTTACCACTAGTGCCGACACAGCCAGCATCTGACAGAGCAGACCAATCCAGAGGAAGGCTTCACGCGGCTCCATGCCACTGGCATTGGCCTGTCAGGTAAGCTTTTCAGCTCTGCCCCCCATGTTTATTCTCAGAATCCCCACGACAACTTTTTCACCTAGGAATTTTTCTTTTGTTTTGTTTTTATGGGAAGTAAACAACATCAACAACAAAAGATGGTAATCTTTACATGCATGCAAATCTCCAGAGTTTGAGAGTAAAGGGAATTGTACTCTCCTGTGGATTCTTCTGTTTTTTCCTCTTCACCATCAAACTGAATGAGAGCTTCATGATGTTATTCCTTTGGGGTTGAACTATCACTGCCATTGTCAAAGTAATTCCTCTCCCCTCAGCTGCATTTTCTTCTTCTTTTATTTCATTCTCTTCCCACTTTCCCCTTTGGGTAATAATGCCTCTGATGGTTTACAAGTGAGCTGGAAAAGAATCCGTAGGAAGACTAGTTGTTGATGGTTTAAACACTAGAATCAAGGGGCGCCTGGGTGGTTCAGTCGGTTAAGCTTCCGACTCTTGATTTCAGCTCAGGTCATGATCTCACAGTTTATGAGTTCAAGTCCCAAATCAGGCTCTGCACTGACAGCATGGAGTCTGCTTGGAATTCTGTCTCCCTCTCTCTCTGCCCCTACCCCACTTGTGCTCTCTCTCTCTCAAAATATGGAAGTATATAACTTTTAAAAACTAAAAAAAAAACAAACAATAGAGTCAAAACACCAATATAAAAGGTAGGGTTTTCAATACACCACACATATACTCTTCAGTGAACTGAAAAGAACCTCCTATATGACCAAAGGGAATTTTCTGTCTCTTTCCTGTTTGCCAAAGCAATGACAGGGCTATACACTTATTCACTATTTCTTGAGCAACAACAGTATACATGGCACTGTGCAGGACTCTTAAGAACACATGGTTCTTCTTCCCAAATATTTTGTTTGGTTAAAAACATAAGACAACACCCTTTTAAACAAGCAATCACTGAAAATAGAATATGCCTAAAGAAGTGTTACTAACAATATGTTAGTAACAATGTGCCAATTCATATTTGTACCCAATGGCGATATTTAGGTGTCATTAAATTTTGGGGTTCAGATCCAAGCTATTTAAGACATCTTGGTAAAACTTTATGATATTTCGGGGCACCTGGGTGGCTCAGTCGGTTGAGCATCCGACTTCGGCTCAGGTCATGATCTCACAGTCTGTGAGTTCAAGCCCCGCATCGAGCTCTGTGCTGATGGCTCAGAGCCTGGAGCCTGCTCCGGATTCTGTGTCTCCCTCTCTCTCTGCCCCTTCCCTGCTCATGCTCTGTCTCTCTCTGTCTCAAAAATAAAATAAAAACATTAAAAAAAAAAAAAAAAAGAAAGACTATGCCACTAAAAAAAAAAAACAAAACTTTATGATATTTTCTATTACTAGAATGTTCCTTTCTTCTGTGGTCAGCAATCTGCCCTTTACTTTTTGTTCCATATAATATTCTGGTTTCTCTTCAAATCATATATCTTTCACTTTTTACTTTTTGTTCCATATGTAAACACCTGCTGAACACCTACTATGTAGGCAAACACTGGCACTGTAGGGACCACTTCCTGAAACACTTCCTTATTAATATAATTCCAAGTGCAAGGAAGTAGAGAATAGTGGTTAAAACCTCAAGACCTGGGGTCCAGAGTCCAGGATTCCCAGATCAAACTTGACTGAGCAGCGGAATTACCAGAGAGATCTTTATGGAAAATACAGTCTCTGGGCCCCAGCCCTGAAAACAGATTCAATTAATCTGGAAAACAGCAACCCCCCCCCCCCGCTTTCCAAAAGTACAGATACTTCTGATGAAAAGGTTTAGAAAACACTGGCCTACCCTCAGGCATCAGTCTATAAAGTGAGAGGGTCATATCTGGGGTAGTAAGACTAAGATAATTTAACAAGGATATGGGAAGAATAAATTACAACTTCCATTCATATCTATTTTTACATTAAATATCAGGAAAGAGATTGAGTTTTACAAATAGTGTATACACTGGGGCACCTGGGTGGCTCAGTCGGTTAAGCGTCTGACTCTTGGTTTCAGCTTAGGTCATAATCTCACAGTTCCATGAGTTTGAATCACGCATCTGGCTCTGCACTGACAGCATGGAGCCTGCTTGGGATTCTCTCTCTCTCTCTCTCTCTCTCTCTCTCTCTCTCTCTCTCTCTCTCTCCTTCTTCCCCACTTGCATGCTCTCTCGGTCAAACTTATAAAAAATAAAACTTAAAAAAGAGATAGTTTATACACTGATCGACACTGGCATCCTCACTGTGTCTGTATGTTAGATTCTAAGCAAGATACCCAGATGGCTGGATTAAGGTTCCACACTCCGGCCTGTTGGTAGAAACTACTCACTCATTTATTCCATTTCCACTTCTTATGATATTATCCAGTGTCAACTAAACTATTCTTTTTTCTTTTTAATGTTTATTTATCTTTGAGAGAGAGAGAGGGAGAGAGACAGAGAGCATGAGTCGGGGAGGAACAGAGAAGAGACACAGAATCTCAAGCAGGCTCCAGGCTCCGAGCTGTCAGCACAGAGCCCAATGCGGGGATCAAACTCACGAACTGTGAGATCATGGCCTGAGCTGAAGTCAGATGCTTAACTGAGCCACCCAGGCGCCCCTCAACTAAACTATTCTTTACAAGATGGACATATGTCTTAAAAATATTCCTGCAAAGAAGCAGAAGCTGGCAGATAACATTTAAAGGCAAAAATAATCTAGTGAGATCTCAAAAGAAAATCCTCACAAGTGTTTCAGTTATCCAGAAAACTGTTTGAAATATGGATCTGCAGCACCATTATTGAATCACCCCCCACAAGCATATCTTCCCATGTCCATCTGCTCTCACATAGTGTGTCTGCACTCAAAATGTTTTCTGATAGTGCCAAGTGGACATGCTTGGGGCACGCTGAATCAGGGAGGAAAGCAGTTATGGCTCCCCTCTTTTCCGCCTCCTGCAAAGGCTGTGCCCCTTCCTGTTTCTGCTCAGCTCTTCAGAGGCTCCCTGCCTCTGTGCCCTCCAGAGCACAATAGTAAGTGGCAGCATCTTCCACCTGCACCTGGGGGATGAGCAGCAGTGAGGAGAATCGCTCATTTGTCATGTTGTAGCGTCCCTGCTGAGAAGACCTGGAACCCCGAACCAGGAGTCTCGGAGCGTGTCCTGGGATGTGAAGGTACCAGAAGAAGGTGTAAGCATTGGATATAGAGTGATTGCAGGAGATTTCCACCACAGCGCCCTCTGGAGAAGCCATGCCAGGAGGCTGAAACACTTGGTCCTTGCTCTCTGCAACTGCAGGAAACAAATAAAGAAGGGTTGTGATTTTTGTGCTGCTATCGGGCTTGCTGATTGCCCCTGTGGCGCAGTGAGTATTAACAAAGCTGGTTTTTCTGTTTTCTTTTTTAAGCGAACCCAAATTGGGGCACCTGGGTGGCTCAGTCGGTTAAGTGCCTGACTCTTGGTTTCAGCTCAGGTCATGATCTCACGGTTTCATGAGTTCAAGCCCCACATCGAGCTCTGCTCTGACAGTGTGGAGCCTGCTTTGGATTCTCTCCCACCCCCACCCCACCCCCGCCCCACCCCTCCCACATCTGCATCTCTGTTGAAAATAAATAAAAACTTAAAAAAAAAAAAAAGTGAGCCCAAATTTAAAACAGTGGCATATGTTTTCCCAAGACCAGCTGGGGAAGGAGCCTACTCACGCTTCCAAGGAGAGCTGAGGAGGACCCCCAGCCACACTGCCTCCAGAGCACTCTGCAAAACCATGGCCAGAGTGCGGCTGGTCTCACGCCCCAGCTGGAAGTGTGATCCTCGCCAGGAAGCTGATGTAAGGCTGCCTATTTTGCATTTTCTTCTTTGTGTCAGTGACATCATCAGCTAGAATCTGCCAAGTGTAGAAGAGTGATTCCAGCTGTAAGGCTACCTAATAGCGACTTGAACGGAGCTCTTTTCTGAGACAGTGGTCTTATAGGGAAGGTATCCTTCTGGAGGTCACCATAGTTGGGCATATTCATTCTAGAACCTTGCTTTCCTTCTCTCAGGGTGTCAGAAGGACTCCCATAGTTGATGAAAGATGGCTTCATCATTCAAATTAAAGTGAAAGGGGTGCTTGGGCAGCTCATTCAGTTAAGCATCCAAATTTTGATTTCGGCTCAGGTCATGATATCGCCATTCATGGATTTGAGCCCTATGTTGGGCTCTGTGCTAAGGGAGCAGAGCCTGCTTGGGATTCTCTGTCTCTCTCTGCCCCTCCCCTGCTCATGGGCTCACTCTCTCTCACTCGCTCTCTCTCTCAAAATAAATAAACATTTAAAAGACAAAACACAAATTAAAGTCATGTATTCCCACAACAAGTATGCTGAACTTATCACATGGGGTACAATGACATGCGAGCATATTAAAATAATGATCAGGAGGGGTACCTGGGTGGCTCATCAGTTAAGCAGCTGACTTTGGCTCAGGTCATGATCTCACGGCTTGTGAGTTCCGGCCCCACATCAGGCTCTGTGCTGACAGCTCAGAGCCTGGAGCCTGCTTCAGATTCTGTGTCTCCCTTTCTCTCTCTGCCCCTCCTCCACTCTCTCTCTCTCTCTTTCTCTCTTTCTCTCTCAAAAAATAAATAAACATTAAAATTTTTTTTAATTTTGATCAGGAATTTTTTTAAATAATTTTAAATATTAAATTTAAATATTAAATTTAAAATTAAATTTAAAATTAAATATTAAATTTTAAATATTTTTTAAATAATGATCAGGAAATCCTAGTAACTGTGATGGATGAGAATTGAGTTTTTTAAGGCACAAAAATTCCTGTGCAAACATATTCATCAAAACATGATTTTGTGCATCCAAGGTTGTCTCTAAAAAAGTATGGAAAGAAATGCTCAGTTATACATTTCTGTAACCAAAAGAAATTGGATCAAGGAAACTCCAAAAGCTGCATTTCGAGATGACTCTTTCGGATGGTACCTATTCTCATTTTGTAGCGTGAGACTGTGTCCTCTGTGATGAATGCAAGACTTAATAGCTCTCCCCCTGGTTTTTATTGTTTTATACAGATTTTCTTGGAGTTTTATTTTTAAAAGAAGAGTAAACAAGGTTTGTGGCAATACGAGTTTATACAGTAAAGAGTTTTATGTGCACAACCACCACCTAGTGGATGATGTGGGAACTGATAAAACATCATTTCCCACCCTGCGGCCTGTCTTTGTAGCTTCTCACATCTTGAGGTGATTTCATGCCCTTTGTTTTGTTCAAATTCTTCATCTTTATTCAATTTCCATAAAGATATAAAGGTTGACCAGAGGAAATACCTACATCCTGGGAAGCTTTCTGGTTATTAAAAGATGTTCTCCATTCAGGTGAGTAGTTATTTAACACATACTTCCATGGAATGAAATATGTCTCTAAAGATGGTTGCTTTATTCATTTCCTTTTTTCTTTTTTTTATAGTCTCCCTTTCAGGTCAGGGGAATCTGTTCCTTCCTTAATAGTATCTCATTTTTATACTGGGAGATTCTTTAATAATGATAAGATAATTATTTAGGCCCAACAGAGAAAATTTATTAATATTTTTGACCCCAAAAGGTTTCCAAATAAAACACAGAATTCCAATATGACTGTAGAATTAAGATGGGAAAATAAAACATAAGTGCAAGGACTAATATAGCTACTGGGTTTAATTTGAGCTCTGAAATTCCTGACAAGTGAAACATAAAAGGAAACACAAAGGGAATACAATTCTACAAAGAAACGAATTAAGTGTTCAAGCAGCTTTTTCCTGAAGCCAAGTGACATATAGATATAGATAACTTAAAATTCTTTTTCAGTTACTGATTACATACTCCCAGTTCAAAGTTTCCCACAACTGCACAGTATTTTTGTGTGTGCTTCCTCCACATTTACTTATACAGTCCCTTAGTGGTGGACTCATAGGCTGCCTCCAAGTTCCACCAACATAGCAATGAACATATTTTGATATTTCCCCCTACGAAAGATGCAAGAATTTCTTTGGGGCATGTAACCAGCATGGATTGTGCAAACATATTATATACACACGCTCAATTTCAGTAATTAATCATCCAAAGCAAGGGCACCCCGGTGGCTCAGTTGGCTAAGCATCCAACATTTGATTTTGGCTTGGGTCATGATCTCACCTTTCGTGGGTTTGGGCCCCATGTCAGGCTCTGCGCTGACAGTGTGGAGCCTGCTTGGGATTCTCTCTCTCCCTCTCTCTCTGCCTCTTGCCAGCTTGCTCTCTCTTTCAAAATAAATAAAATAAACTATTGAAAAAAATCATTCAAAGCAGCGATAGCCATTTATACTTCCACCAGCAGTGCATGAGCATTCCAGTCTCTCTACATCCTCAACAGCATTTGGTATTTTTAAAATTATGAAAAAATTTCATAAAACTGTCTAAATTTTGCCAATATGCTGAGTGTGGAGTTTCATTTTAATTACCATCACCCTTTACTAGTGAAACTAAGCCATTGGTCTTTTCCTTTCCAATATTTCCTATTCAAATGGTTTGCCCATTTTTAAATTAAGTCTGTAGTTTTTTCCCAGTAAATTATAGGAGTTCCTCATAGATGAGTACCTTGACGTGTTCAACATCCCAAATACTTTCTTCTAATATACCCCTAATCTATTAACTTTGTGTATGATGTCCTTTTTTTAATGGAAATCCTTAACCTTGATGAAGTCAAAGTTATCACTTTTTTTCACTTATGATTTGAGGTTTAGGGACTTTGACTTAGAAATCATTCTCCACCCTAAGGCCACAAATGTATTTTCCTCCATTTTGTTTTACCATCATACACACACACACACACACACACACACACACACACACACACACATATATACACACACACACACACACACACACACACACACATAGGTTATTTTATATTTTGGTTTTAATTCATCTGAAATTTTCATGTATATATAGTGTAAGAGGAAAGGCAACTTCATTTTTCTCCATAGAGCAAGTTTTCCCAACACTATCTACTAAATAATGCACCTTTCCCCCTCAGATTTGTGGTACCATCTTTATTAAATATTAAAGTTATCTATTAACTTGGTTTCTTCCTGAGGTTTATATTCTGTTTCATTAATCTAGTTGTTTCTTCAGCAACACTACCATACTGTGTTTATTATCTTAGCTTTATCAAGCAATGTGCTTTGTCAAGATTCCCCTTTCATCAGTCAGAATTCTAGATACATTTCAGTGAGATCCGCTCTAGCCATTTGAAACAGAAAAAGAATATATTAAGAGATATTACATAGATCACAGGCTCTCCAGAAGAGGCAGAGTGTGAAATAGGGTTCAATGTTATACAGCCAGAAACAGTGCTCACACACACCACAGGGAACACTCTAATCAAGCAATCAAGCAATCAGATATCATCACTGCTCAACACCAATACTACAGACTCACTCAACCAGCTACGAAGGCACTCAGTACTGAATATACGAAGCTCTTAGATTGCTACCCTGCTAGGCACAGTCCCTGCTGCACACACCAAAGGATACATCTGCGCACCTAATACTAGAGGATGATAATGAACAGAGGTAGTAGTGGCCCATCCCTGTCTTGCTTGTGACATAAAGAGAATGCATTTAAATATCCCCATGAGAGAGACTTCTTTCGTAGTTTAGGATATGCTCAATTTTGAGACTGTTCCATGTGGATTGGAAAAGAGTGCACTTTCTGCACATCTCACAAAGTTCCCTTTGAATATACCTCTATCAGCTTCTACTTCTAAATGCCTATCTCTACAGGGAGCTTAAAATCAGTACAAGAAGACTAGCGGAGGACAGATGCTATGCTTTCCCCCTCCACTCTTCTCTTTACTTTAGCCCCTTTACTCAGTAAAATTTTCTCTTTCCTCTCAAAACTAAAAAAAAAAAAAAAAAAAAAAAAAAGTCTCATGTTTATGAATGGAAAAAGAGGAATTCAGGTGTGGAAAGGAAGGAAAAAGAAAGGAGGAATAGGGAGATAGTGTTGATTTCATGGATAGTAGCCAGCCAGAATGCCTTGGTATAGACTGAACAGATATTATGAAATGATCTATATATATATCTCATCTAAGAATAACTTAAATATAATATTTATAACAAGATAAAATTATAGTCCTTTTGAATTCTTTCTAAGAGAATTTCAAGTGTTTAGGGTAGTGATTAAAGAAAACAAATAACACTAAGCAGGTTACAAAGAGGAAAGAATGTGCTTATTAGTTACAGAGAAGGGCACATGATGGTGGAGTGAGAGATAATAACTAAAGGGAAAAAGAGAAGGAAATAATGGTGAAGTCTTCAGATTGCAAAAGGCAGCATGCATGCAATGTGACCTTATCTGTGAATTCTTCAGATTCTTCAAATAGATTTTTATAAAGTCTATTAAAAATTAATTACTTATTGTAATTTTGTTTGGTAGAAAGTGCTGAAGAGACTGTGCTCTGTGACCCAGGTTGACTGAGTCACAACAAAACAGCATGAGTGAGGTTGGTGGAAATGGCAGGGTAAAGACCTCCAGAAAGTCACTCCTTAAACAATGAGAACATCGGTGAAAAAAAAAAAAATTGTCAAATTGAATTTTTTTGAACTCCGGAAGTAACCTAAGCCTGGCAACCATTGAAGGAGCATTTGTTAAAGAAAACTGGCTGACCTTTGGTAAGAACAGGGAAAAATTTAACAGCACTTCAACTTACCCTTCTCCCCAGCTCTGCAGTAGCCTTGAAAACCAAAAACCTCCCAACGTGGTGAAAAACAGCAGCCTAAAAGTCAGTGGAGAAATTAACTGAAACTGGTTTGGAACTCTCCAAAAATGTATTCTCAGAGAATTGTCATTATTTGACCTGTTTGGCACATCCCTAAACTTCTAGTGGTAGGACTTGCATTTACTTGACCTGACTCAGAGTTCATTCATTTCAGGCAAGTTTTTTCCCAGGGGCACTTATTGAAAATAATCAGTTCCAATTGCTTAATATTGCCATTGTCTGAGAAAATGACAACAGGGGGACAAACAAGAAGCTGACCAAAACACTTACAGAGAAAAAGTGAGAAATAAGATGTCTATGGGGGCCCTGAAAACTCCAACATAGTCCTGGAAATCTACAAGGCCACACACAAGCATGGAGAAGCCCGTGTGAGTGCCAAGAACCATGTGAAGTCCCATGAAAGACCTAAGGAGGCCCTAATCTTTCACCTAGCACTGATCCGAAAGCTCCGTAAAAGCTAAAAGTGAAGGCTAAGAAAGAGTTGTACGCTACCCAAATATTGAAAGAGTACCCAACCGGCACACAAAGCCCATTGGCAAAGGGTAGGAAGCCTACTGGTTCCAGGCATTTAAGAATCTCTGTCCAGTCATTAGCTGACGCTTAAGCTTAATTGGGCAGAAACGTCAGCAGCCACATATGACAAAAAATACAGACTTCACAAATTAGTTCAGAACAGTGAATAAACAAACCCATAACAAACACAAAAAATAACAACAAAATCTGATTTCCAGTGTTGCTATATTACATTATTTTAAATGTCCTGTTTTCAATTTTAAAAAGTGATAGCACATGCAAAGAAACAAGGAGGTATGATTCATACAGAGAAAAAGAGGAGTCAAAGAAAAAAAGAGCTAGAGGAGGTTACACAGTAGACTTCCCAGACAAAGACTTTAAGTTAGCTACTTTAAATATCTTCAAAGAATTAGGAAAACCACGTACAAATAATTAAAGAAAACTCTAAGAATTATGCCACACCAAATAGAGAATATCACTTAAAGAGAGGGAAATTGTAACAAAAGAACCAAAAAAAAACCCCTAATAAATTTAAAAGGATTAAAATCATACAATTTCCTTTTATCACAATGGAATGAAATTAGAAATCAATAAGAGAAGGAAATTTGGGATATTCACAAATATGTCAATATTAAACAAGACACTGTGAAGTTAAACTGTCAAAAAAAATCACAAGGGAAATCAGAAAATAATTTGAGGGGCATGTGGGTGGCTCAGTTGGTTAAGCATCTGACTTCAGCTCAGGTCACAATCTTATGGTTCATGAGTTTGAGATTCCACATCAGATGAGCTCAAGCCCCACTTCAAATGAGCCCTGCTTCTCTCTCTGTCCCTCTCCCTCTGCCCCTCATGGGATTCTCTCTCTCTCTCTCTCTCTCTCTCTCTCTCTCTCTCTCCCTCCCTCCTTCCTCTCCCCCTCGCTCTTCCCCTCACTCACTTGCACTCTCTCTCTCAAAAAAGAGAAAGAAAGAAAGAAAGAAAGAAAGAAAGAAAGAAAGAAAGAAAGAAAAAAGAATTTGAGATGAGTAAAAATAAAAACATAATAAAATCCCACAACAAGAGGTGCTGGGGTTGCTCAGTTGGGTAAGCAACTGACTCTTGATTTCAGCTTAGGTCATGATCTCACAGTTCATGAGTTCAAGCCCCAAATCAGCACTGTCAGCACAGAGCCTATTTGGGATTTTCTCTCTCCCCCTCTCTCTCTACCCATCCCCCAGTCAAATTATCTCTCAATAAATAAATAAATAAATAAACAAACAAGGTTTTTTTAATCCCACGACAAAACGTGTGGGATACAACTGAAGCAGAGTTGAGAAAAACTTATAACTAGAAACACCTATATTATAAAAAGAAAAAATCTCAACAATAACCTAACTTTCCACCATAAAAAAAAAAACTAGAAAAAGAAGGGCAGACTAACCTTAAAACAAGCATAAGGGGGAAAAAACAAGTATAAGGAAGGAAATAATAGAGTATATAAATGAAATAGAGAATATAAAACAAAAGAGATTAACATACAAAACCAAAAGTTGGTTCTTTGTAAAAATGACCAAGAAAAAAGCAAAAGAACATTACAATTATTAAATTTTGGAATGGGAGCATTACTACCAACCTTACAAATGTAAAAAGGACTATAAAGGAATGTTATGAACAATCATATGC
Source organism: Felis catus (assembly GCF_018350175.1). Taxonomy (NCBI): domain Eukaryota; kingdom Metazoa; phylum Chordata; class Mammalia; order Carnivora; family Felidae; genus Felis; species Felis catus. The sequence goes on along the minus strand of NC_058373.1, from coordinate 72,371,326 downwards.
CAGTAAATAACCTATATGAAATGGACAAATTCCTAGGAAGATACAAACTACCAAAAACAACTCAAGCAGAAATAGAAAATCTGAGTAGACCTATAACAAGTGAAAAGATCAAGTTAGTGGGGCTCCTGGGTGGCTCAGTCAGTTAAGCATCTGACTCTTGATTTCTGTTCAGTCATGATCTCACAGTTGGCGGGATCAAGCACTGCGTCAGGCTCTCTGCTGACAGCGTGGAGCCTGCTTAGGATTCTCTCTCTCCCTTGTGTGCTTGCTCTATCTCTCTCTCTCTTTCTCTCTCTCTCAAAATAAATAAACTTAAAAAAAATAAAAGATCAAGTTAGCAATAAAAAAATATATCCCAGAAATAAAAACCCCAACCCAGATGGCTACTTAAAGAATCAATTCCAATCCCGCACAAACTCTTCTAAAAAACAAAACAGAAGGGAATGCTTTTTTCCACGTCATGATTATGAAGGAACAATGCTGAGCACTCTCATGATGTTGCCCAAAGCTAATTCTCCTAAAACTTCACAGACTATTCCTTTTTAGTCTCTTTCCCTGACTTTTCTTTCTTTTCCTGGGCATCTGATAAGATCCCATTCCCAGACCTTTACCTCCTGCCTTTATCTCTTAGCAGTATCTGTATCTCTGGTAGTTATTTCAAAGACAAAACTTTGGGGAAGTAGGTAAACTATTTTTTTTAATGTTTATTTGTTTTTGAGAGAGAGAGAGAGAGACAGAGCAAAAGCAGGGGAGGGGCAGAGAGAGAGGGAGACACAGAATCTGAAGCAAGCTTCAGGCTCTGAGCTGTCAGCACAGAGCCCCACGTGGGGCTCGAACTCATGAACTGTGAGCTCATGACCTGAGCCGAATTCAGACGATTAACTGACTGAGCAAGCCAGGCGACCCTATTTTATTTTTTTAATTGTTTAAATGTTTATTTATTTTGAGAGAGAGAACAAGCACACACAAGTGGGTAAGGGCAGAGAGAGAGGGAGAGAGGGAATCCCAAGCAGGCTACACACTGTCAGTGCACATCCCAAATAGTGAGATCATGACCTGAGCTGAAATCAAGAGTCGGACACTTAACAGAATGAGCCACCCAGGTGCCCCGATTTTTAAATAACTGTCTAATCTGACAGGGCTCTGTATATGATCATGTAAGTGTGCACGGCCAACCCCCAGGAGAACTATTCACATCACAGACCTAGAGATGTGTGTCTCCATTACAATTTTTCAGCAAATGGGAGTAAAGCAGCTTGATTTCACAAAAATCAGTAATCTCAACCACCTTATAACTAATTGTAATTCACATGCAAAGGCCATGATGACCCTGATTTTGATATTCCTAGTGAGTAAGGACCACAAAGGAAACTAATTATCTTTTTTTTTTAATTTTTTTTAACGTTTATTTATTTTTGAGACAGAGAGAGACAGAGCATGAACGGGGGAGGGTCAGAGAGAGAGGGAGAGACAGAATCTGAAACAGGCTCCAGGCTCTGAGCAGTCAGCACAGAGCCCGATGCGGGGCTCGAACCCACGTACCGCGAGATCGTGACCTGAGCCGAAGACGGCCGCTTAACCGACTGAGCCACCCAGGCGCCCCATGAAACTAATTATCTTTTAACAGAAAAACTTGATTCTCTTTACTTAAGACACATTATTATTTTTTTAATTAATTTATTTTGTAATTGACATCCAGGTTAGTTACCACATAGTGCAACAATGATTTCAGGAGTAGATTCCTTAACGCCCCTTACCCAAGACACAGGACTATTACTAAACAAGCCAAAATCTAACATCCTTTTCACGCAAAATCTGACTCCTTTCTGGACTTTCAATTTCTGTAATGGTTTCCTGAGCTGACCAGCCTCCCCTCACAGCAAGGAGTTTTACTTTTGCCCCAGTAATCTATTCTAAAGCATCACGTACAAATTCTACAAAGAGATTTTAATTGTCTGTCATTTCGTGTTGAGTGTTTTTGAAATCAAAGAAATAATTCTCAGGGTTCTTTTTTCATTTTTCTCCTGGAATTCATCTTTACACACTAACGGGTGTTCTCCTCAGTGTGACGAGGCTTTATGATTCTCTGCCTCCTGCATACATTCCGTGTGCATAGCTTGGTTCATTGGCCACACTGATTCATTTACATAAGTTAATCACCTTATAACCGCAACAGTTTTAATAAGGTCCACTGGGGAATCCAGCATGCCTTTGTTAACTACTTAGTCTTACCACAGAGAAACATTTAGAGACAGAGAGTAATCAGTGAGACAAGTGTTATAATGAATCGCCAGAGGCATCCTCTAGTCTTATCTGTGATATTGGCAGAAGCCATAGGAACACAGGAGATTAATTAAAAAGTTGGATTTTCCTCTGGGTCATCTTAAGAAGTGGTCCCTATTGACCTGTAATTTGTCAAAAAGTAACCAAACTCTAGGCTTCTCCCTTGCCTGAACTTTGCGCGTGTTTGGATTATAAATGCCTAACCTCCTGAGTGCCATTTGACCCAGCAGAGCAGAAGCAAATTAGTACCCTACAACCATATTCCTTTGTGCACACCTCCCTTCATTATGAAGAGAAAACACAGTGTGCATAGAGAATTGTCCATCTCGATTAGAGTTGAATACTTCACCAGGGCCCTGTGTGGGTAGTTAGTCCATGCAATTCACTTACTCTTGTCATTTCCAGCTGAAATGATCTCTTGCCTTAGGTCCAGTGAGGGAGGAAATTCAAGATAATAAATTCTTATCATCTAAGAAATGTAGAACTGGAAGAAGTCATAGTACCTGCTTTGTCCATTCGTTTTACAGGAGAGAAAGCAGATGCTGCAGAAGTTTGTGATTGAACCAGGTCTAGACCTCAAGGTTTCTAGGTCAGCGTTCTCCCAATGAAAATTGTAAGAGTGTCTGCTTCCTGAAGACAAGTCTGGAAAAGAATTAAGAGATTGCTTTAACTGAACTGTGGTTAGGAAAATATGATGCCGTATTATTTCTTCCTTTGAAATTTTGAAATCTACTTCATAGTTTCCCTTTCTGTTCTATTCTTATTGCCATTGTTCTTATTAACTCATTCTCCTAATGCTACCACAGGCTCCTGCTTTGGCTTCTATATGGGAGTCATTCCTATTTCTAATCTAGCCTGCATATAACTGCCAAATAATCTTCCTAAAAATAGATCATGTCCCAATCTATTTAATAAAATAAACTGTCTAAGAGTGCCTGGGGTGGCTCAGTCGGTTAAGCATCCGACTTGGTTTCAGGTCAGGTCATGATCTCACAGTGTGAGTTCAAGTCCCACATGGGACTCTGCATTGTCCCTGTGGAGCCTGCTTGGGATTCTTTCATTCTTTCTCTCTCTCTCTCTCTCTCTCTCTCTCAAAATAAATAATAAAAATAAAGTGAAATAAAATAAAGTGTATAATCTTAAAGTCTTTGCTCTTTTTTCTGCTTCATTAATTTCCATAAGTTTGTCCCTATATCACTGATTTTTCTGCTCTGCCTCATCCATCCTTGCCTCTGCGGCATCCATTCGAGATTGCAGCTCAGTTATAGCGTTTTTTATTTCATCCTGACTAGCTTTTACTTCTTTTATCTCCACAGAAAGGGATTCTAATCCATTTTTGACCCTAGCTAGTGTTCTTATTATCATGAATCTAAATTCTGGTTCAGACATCTTGCTTGTATCTGTGTTGATTAAGTCCCTGGCTGTCGTTTCTTCCTACTCATTCTTTTGGGGTGAATTCCTTCATTTCATCATTTTGAAGGAAGAAAAGGAATTAATAAGGTAAAAAAAATAAAATTAAAAAATTAAAAACACACACACACACAAATCAAATAAATGATGCTAGATTCTAGGTGTGTTTTTGTCTGGGTGTTGAAAGGGGTTTGATAAATTAGAGAAAAAAGGGAAAAAAGAAAAAAAAGAAAAACGTTTGAAAATTTGAAAAAAAAATGAATACAATGAAAATGAATAAAATGAAATGATGGAAGTAAAATAGAACTTGAAAAATTTACAAAAAAGTAAAATATATAGTAGGAAAAAATTTTAATATTTTTAATAAAAATTGAAAATGAAAATAATTTTTTTCTCTTTCTGTAATCAAGAAGAAATGAAAAAGAAAAGAAAAAGAAAATTGAATAGATGGACCAACAAACAGACTGAAATACGATTGAAATTACATCATTTTCCCCTAGAAGTCAAACTATGAAGCACTTTGTAGTCTGTAAACTAAGCAGGCCGAGAGTCTTGTGCTCCTGAAGAGCAAGGTTGGCCCAGTTGGGCAGGACTTAGTGTAATGGCTGTGTTCTCCACTAGATGGCGCTGCTTAGCTTACTGGGGTGGATTGTTGCTGTGCTTGTAGGTGCGTGTGCGTATGCGCATGCGCAGGAGTGGGGAAAATGGCGTCACGCAGCTACATGTTCTCTAGTATTGCAACTGTGCTCTCCCCAACCAGCAACCGAGCACCCGTCCTTTGTCTTCGGCTTCGGTCCACTCCCTGCTTTTACACAGTCCGTAACCAAGCCCCAGGCAGCACCTCCCTCCTGAGTTTTGTCTCAGATGCAGCTGTTTTCCCGGCCCCTTATTTCTGAGGGACTGCAGTTTTGACCCGTTCTGCCTCTGCAGGAGGGTCGCACCGAGAAATGGCCAGTTGCTTGCCACACCCAGGAACGTTCATGGGATTGTGCTGCTGCCGGTGCCCAGAGACTACAGCTGGGGGCCAGCCTGCCCAGAAAAATTTCATGCGATTCTGTAGCAGAAGGATTTCAGGGATTATGAAAAATCACGACACCCATCTGGCACCAGGCTTCATCCTTAACGACCTTGTTCCAGCACCAGCAAATGTGGTTCTTCTCTGGGGCCTGCTGGGGTGGCCATGGAGACTCTACCAAATGTCCCCCAGCAGGAGAACCGCCTCTCCCCATGTGGTCTGAGGACCTCCCCAGACTCCATTCTGCTCCTGGGGATTCACCCTTCCCACCAGAGCACCACCAGGTATTGGGCTGCAGAGTTTCAGACTCTGTGCTCTCCATTTATAGAGTCTTAATAGAATTTAAACCCCCTCCTTTCTCCTTTCTCCCTTTTTTGTTCAGTCCTTGCGGCTGTTTCCACTTTTCCACTTTCTCTCCAGGTGCTTTGGGGTGGTAGGTGCTTTTCCCGTACTCTACCCTCCCCCCATCTCCATCCTCTCTTCACAAGCAGAAACAACCCCCTGCCCTCCGCAGCTTCTCTCTCCCCCAGTTCACCTCTCTGTTCCGTGTACCTGCTGACTTCTGTGGTTCAGGTTGTGCAGATTCTTGTGTTAATCTTCAAATCAGTTTTCTAGGTGTGCAGGATGGTTTAGTGTTTGTCTGGCTGCAGTTCATGGATGCAAGATGCAAAAAAACTTCCATGCTGTTCCATCATCTTGGCTCCTCCTGCAATGAAGTTTTTCATAACTGTTGCCATGAATGAAGTATCTTTTAATATATTTAAAAACCATTTTTATTTCTTTTCTTGAACTATTTAAACTTTCTCACTTCCCTTTATTCATTTGTACCTCAGTTTCCTCAGAGGACCACTGTAAAGATAGCTTATCTGCATACAATGTCAAATACAGTGCCTGGAATGGAACCAGCATGATATATAAGTGGTCATCATCGTCATCATCATTTGTTTGTTTATATCCTCTACCCATGTCTCTACTGGGCTGTTGACCTGTCTTATTGCTTTTGAAAGAACTATTGAAGTGTAAGAAGGGTGAACATACACCCCACTTTGTTTGAAAAGTCCTAGAGTATGCCTATTACCCTATCATAATAGTGCCCCTTTGCACTTCAAGTAGGTTGTGGTTTGAATGATATGTTCACTATCAGTTTGCCATTTGGTTCTCAGACTTTGTGGTGGTTTAGGCCATGAAGAACTTATTCTGTTTAAATGTCATTGAATTTGTCACTCTTTTCTTGCATAGCTTCTGAACTATGGGTCTTTTCTAGAAAAGCTTTAGGCTTCCAAGATTACAAAGATGGGTACTAAGGAGAGCACTTGTTGGGATGAGCACTGGGTGTTATATGTAAGTGATGGATCACTAAATTCTACTCCTGAAACCAATATTGTGCTGTATGTTAACTAACTAGAATTTAAATAAGAATTTGAAAAAAATAGTAATAATTGCAAAAATGGTCAGAACCAACTTTTTCAGAACTCCAGATATTAAACAAAGACTTGTAGTAACCCTAGGAGAAAAAAATATTACAAAGCAATTCTTCCATGTTTTCTTCCTGTATTTTTGAGGTTTAATTACCCACATTCTTTTATTCATTTGGGAATTTTTAATTAACAGTTTTATTGAGGTATGATTCACATGCTATACAGTTCACCCTTATAAGGTCTAAAATGTGGTAGTTTTTACCATATTCACAGAATGATGCAACCATCATCACTTTCTAATTTAAGAACATTTCATCACCCCCTCAAAAAAACCCTGAACTCATTAGCAATCACTCCTCATTCTCTGCTTTCCCCAGATTCTGACAACCACTAATCTACTTCCTGTTTCTCTCATTTGTTTGTTTCGGATGTGTTCATTGCTAGGGCTGTCATAACAAAGTACCACAGACTGAGTAGCTTAAACAACAGAAATTTATTTTCTCACTATTCAGGAGGCTAGAAGTCCAAGATTAAGGTGTTATCAGGGTTAGTTTCTTTTGAGGCTTGTTTCCTTGTCTTATAGATGGCTGTATTCTCCCCATGCCTTCACCTGGTCTTCTTTCTGTGCATGAGTGTGTCCTATGCTCCTCTTCTTATAAGGACAACAGCCATAAGAGGCAAACCATAAGAGTCTCTTAAATACAGAAAACAAACATGGTTGCTGGAGAGGAGGTGGGTGGGGGAGATGGGCTAAATGGGTGATGGGTACTAAGGAGGGCACTTATTGGGATGAGCACTGGGTGTTACATGTAAGTGACGAATCACTGAATTCTACTACCGAAGCCATTACAACGCTATATGTTAACGAACTTGGATTTAAATAAAATGTAAAAAAAAAAAAAAAAAGGACACCAGTCATATTGGATTAGGGTTCACACTACTGGCCTCATTTTAACTTAGTTGCTGCTTCAAAGACTCTGTCTCCAAAGACAGCACTGGGAATTAGGACTTCAACATGTGAATTTTGAGAAGAGACAATTTAGCCCACAACATTGTACAATTCATTTAAATGAGATTGTACCATAAGTAACATTTCGTATGACTTCTTTCGCTTAGCATGATGTTTTCAAGGTTCATCTGTGCGGTAGCATATATCAGTACTTCACTCTTTTTTTTGTATTTCATTATATGAGATATATTCCATTGTATGATATACTACATTTTGTGTATCTGTTCATCAGTTGATGGGCATTTGTGTTATTTCCACTGTTTGGCTATTATCCATAATACCACTATGAATGTTTTACTTATAGGTTTTTGTTTAGACACATGATCTCAATTCTCGAGGACTAGAATTTCTGGATCATATAGTAATCCAATGTTTAAGTTTCTGAGGACTGCCAAATTATTTTCCAAAGTGGCTGCACCATTTTACATTCCCTCCAACAATGTATAAGAGTTCCAATTTCTCCACATCCTTGTCAATGCTATTACTGTCTGTCCTTTCTATTATAGCCATCCTAGTGAGTGTGAAGTGTTATCTTATGGTTTTCAAATGCATTTCTCTGATAACTAAATATGATGAGCATGTTTTATGTGCTTATTTGCCATTTGTATATCTTTGCTACAGAGCTGTCTATTCAGATTTAAAAAACTTTTAATTAGGTTGTCTTTTATTGCTGTGTTGTAAGAGTTCCTTATATACCCTGAGATACCAATTCCATACCATATATATGACTTGCAAATATTTTCTCCCATTCTGTGGGTTGTCTTTTTACTTTATTGGTGGTGTCTTTTGAAACAAAAAGTTTTTGATCTTGAAGAAGTCCAAGGTATCTATTTTTTTTCCTTGTGCTTTTTGGTGTCCTAAGAATCCATTGCCAAATCCAAAACTATAACGATTTATTCCTATATTTTCTTCTAGGAGTTTTATGGTTTCACCTCTTTCATTTGGGTCTTTGATCCATTTTGAGTTAATTTTATATTTATGGTATGAGGCTGCGGTCCAACAGCATTCTTTTTTTTTTAAAGTAGGCTTTACACCAAGTTCAGCGCCCAATGTAGGGCTTGAACTCACCACCCTGAAATCAAGACCTATGCTAAAATCAAGAGTCGGATGCTGAACCAATTCAGCCACCCAGGTGTCCCCAACAGCATTCTTTTGTATATGGATATCCAATTGTTTCAGAACCATTTGCCAAAAAGACTATTCTTTTCCTCATTGAAAGACTCTGGCACCTTTGCTGGAAATTAGTTTACTAAGGATGAATCGGCTTCTTTCTGGACTCTCAATTGTATTCTGTTGATCTTCATGTCTGTCTTTATGCCACCACCCCACCCCACTGTTTGGATTACTATAACTTTGTAGTAGGTTTTTAAATCTGATAGTCTTCCAACTTTATTTTTCTTTTTCAAGGTTTGTTGGTCCTTCTGAGTCCCTTGAAATTCCATATAAATTTTAGGATCAGTTTTTCCATTTATTCATGAAAGGTTGTTGGGATTTTAACAGAGATAGCTTTGAGTCTGTGAACCATTTTGAATAACATGGCCACCTTATGAATATTAAGTCTTTTAATCCATGAACATAAGATATCTTCACATTTATTGAGATGCTGTCTAATTTCCTTCAGTGATGTTTTGTAGTTTTCTATGGTCAAGTCTTATACCTCTTGGGCTAAATATTTTCCTAAGTAATTTTTATGCTATTGTAAATGGAATTATTTTGTTAATTTCATTTTCAGATTGAAGTGTTTTGTATAAATCCTGTGTTGATTCCTTTTTAATATTTATTTTTTTATTTTTATTTTTTTAATATGAAATTTATTGACAAATTGGTTTCCATACAACACCCAGTGCTCATCCCAAAAGGTGCCCTCCTCGATACCAATCACCCACCCTCTCCTCCCTCCCACCCCCCATCAACCCTCAGTTCTCAGTTTTTAACAGTCTCTTATGCTTTGGCTCTCTCGCACTCTAACCTTTTTTTTTTTTTCCTTCCCCTCCCCCATGGGTTCCTGTTAAGTTTCTCAGGATCCACATAAGAGTGAAACCATATGGTATCTGTCTTTCTCTGTATGGCTTATTTCACTTAGCATCACACTCTCCAGTTCCATCCACGTTGCTACAAAAGGCCATATTTCATTTTTTCTCATTGCCACGTAGTACTCCATTGTGTATATAAACCACAATTTCTTTATCCATTCATCAGTTGATGGACATTTAGGCTCTTTCCATAATTTGGCTATTGTTGAGAGTGCTGCTATGAACATTGGGGTACAAGTGGCCCTATGCATCAGTACTCCTGTATCCCTTGGATAAATTCCTAGCAGTGCTATTGCTGGGTCATAGGGTAGGTCTATTTTTAATTTTCTGAGGAACCTCCACACTGCTTTCCAGAGCGGCTGCACCAATTTGCATTCCCACCAACAGTGCAAGAGGGTTCCCGTTTCTCCACATCCTCTCCAGCATCTATAGTCTCCTGATTTGTTCATTTTGGCCACTCTGACTGGCGTGCAGTGATACCTGAGTGTAGTTTTGATTTGTATTTCCCTGATAAGGAGCGACGCTGAACATCTTTTCATGTGCCTGTTGGCCATCCGGATGTCTTCTTTAGAGAAGTGTCTATTCATGTTTTCTGCCCATTTCTTCACTGGGTTATTTGTTTTTCGGGTGTGGAGTTTGGTGAGCTCTTTATAGATTTTGGATACTAGCCCTTTGTCCGATATGTCATTTGCGAATATCTTTTCCCATTCCGTTGGTTGCCTTTTAGTTTTGTTGGTTGTTTCCTTTGCTGTGCAGAAGCTTTTTATCTTCATAAGGTCCCAGTAATTCACTTTTGCTTTTAATTCCCTTGCCTTTGGGGATGTGTCAAGTAAGAGATTGCCACGGCTGAGGTCAGAGAGGTCTTTTCCTGCTTTCTCCTCTACGGTTTTGATGGTTTCCTGCCTCACATTTAGGTCCTTTATCCATTTTGAGTTTATTTTTGTGAATGGTGTGAGAAAGTGGTCTAGTTTCAACCTTCTGCATGTTGCTGTCCAGTTCTCCCAGCACCATTTGTTAAAGAGGCTGTCTTTTTTCCATTGGATGTTCTTTCCTGCTTTGTCAAAGATGAGTTGGCCATACGTTTGTGGGTCTAGTTCTGGAGTTTCTATTCTATTCCATTGGTCTATGTGTCTGTTTTTGTGCCAATGCCATGCTGTCTTGATGATGACAGCTTTGTAGTAGAGGCTAAAGTCTGGGATTGTGATGCCTCCTGCTTTGGTCTTCTTCTTCAAAATTCCTTTGGCTATTCGGAGCCTTTTGTGGTTCCATATGAATTTTAGGATTGCTTGTTCTAGTTTCGAGAAGAATGCTGGTGCAATTTTGATTGGGATTGCATTGAATGTGTAGATAGCTTTGGGTAGTATTGACATTTTGACAATATTTATTTTTCCAATCCATGAGCAGGGAATGTCTTTCCATTTCTTTAAATCTTCTTCAATTACCTTCATAAGCTTTCTACAGTTTTCAGCATACAGATCCTTTACATCTTTGGTTAGATTTATTCCTAGGTATTTTATGCTTCTTGGTGCAATTGTGAATGGGATCAGTTTCTTTATTTGTCTTTCTGTTGCTTCATTGTTAGTGTATAAGAATGCAACTGATTTCTGTACATTGATTTTGTATCCTGCAACTTTGCTGAATTCATGTATCAGTTCTAGCAGACTTTTGGTCGAGTCTACGGATTTTCCATGTATAATATCATGTCATCTGCAAAAAGTGAAAGCTTGACTTCATCTTTGCCAATTTTGATGCCTTTGATTTCCTTTTGTTGTCTGATTGCTGATGCTAGAACTTCCAGCACTATGTTAAACAACAGCGGTGAGAGTGGGCATCCCTGTCGTGTTCCTGATCTCAGGGAAAAAGCTCTCAGTTTTTCCCCGTTGAGGATGATGTTAGCTGTGGGCTTTTCATAAATGGCTTTTATGATCTTTAAGTATGTTCCTTCTATCCCGACTTTCTCAAGGGTTTTTATTAAGAAAGGGTGCTGCATTTTGTCAAAGGCCTTTTCTGCATCGATTGACAGGATCATATGGTTCTTCTCTTTTTTTTGTTAATGTGATGTATCACGTTGATTGATTTGCGAATGTTGAACCAGCCCTGCATCCCAGGAATGAATCCCACTTGATCATGGTGAATAATTCTTTTTATATGTCGTTGAATTCGATTTGCTAGTATCTTATTGAGAATTTTTGCATCCATATTCATCAGGGATATTGGCCTGTAGTTCTCTTTTTTGACTGGGTCTCTGTCTGGTTTAGGAATCAAAGTAATACTGGCTTCATAGAATGAGTCTGGCAGTTTTCCTTCCCTTTCTATTTCTTGGAATAGCTTGAGAAGGATAGGTATTATCTCTGCTTTAAACGTTTGGTAGAACTCCCCTGGGAAGCCATCTGGTCCTGGACTCTTATTTGTTGGGAGATTTTTGATAACCGATTCAATTTCTTCACTGGTTATGGGTCTGTTCAAGCTTTCTATTTCCTCCTGATTGAGTTTGGGAAGAGTGTGGGTGTTCAGGAATTTGTCCATTTCTTCCAGGTTGTCCAATTTGTTGGCATATAATTTTTCATAGTATTCCCTGATAATTGTTTGTATCTCTGAGGGATTGGTTGTAATCATTCCATTTTCATTCATGATTTTATCTATTTGGGTCATCTCCCTTTTCTTTTTGAGAAGCCTGGCTAGAGGTTTGTCAATTTTGTTTATTTTTTCAAAAAACCAACTCTTGGTTTCGTTGATCTGCTCTACAGTTTTTTTAGATTCTATATTGTTTATTTCTGCTCTGATCTTTATTATTTCTCTTCTTCTGCTGGGTTTAGGCTGCCTTTGCTGTTCTGCTTCTAGTTCCTTTAGGTGTGCTGTTAGATTTTGTATTTGGGATTTTTCTTGTTTCTTGAGATAGGCCTGGATTGCAATGTATTTTCCTCTCAGGACTGCCTTCACTGCGTCCCAAAGCGTTTGGATTGTTGTATTTTCATTTTCGTTTGTTTCCATATATTTTTAATGTCTTCTCTAATTGCCTGGCTGACCCACTCATTCGTTAGTAGGGTGTTCTTTAACCTCCATGCTTTTGGAGGTTTTCCAGACTTTTTTCTGTGGTTGATTTCAAGCTTCGTAGCATTGTGGTCTGAAAGTATGCATGGTATAATTTCAATTCTTGTATACTTATGAAGAGCTGTTTTGTGACCCAGTATATGATCTATCTTGGAGAATGTTCCATGTGCACTCGAGAAGAAAGTATATTCTGTTGCTTTGGGATGCAGAGTTCTAAATATATCTGTCAAGTCCATCTGATCCAATGTCTCATTCAGGGCCCTTGTTTCTTTATTGACCATGTGTCTAGATGATCTATCCATTTCTGTAAGTGGGGTGTTAAAGTCCCCTGCAATTACCACATTCTTATCCATAAGGTTGCTTATGTTTATGAGTAATTGTTTTATATATTTGGGGGCTCCGGTATTCGGTGCATAGACAATTATAATTGTTAGCTCTTCCTGATGGATAGACCCTGTAACTATTATATAATATCCTTCTTCATCTCTTGTGACAGCCTTTAATTTAAAGTCTAGTTTGTCTGATATAAGTATGGCTACTCCAGCTTTCTTTTGGCTTCCAGTCGCATGATAAATAGTTCTCCATCCCCTCACTCTCAATCTAAAGGTGTCCTCAGGTCTAAAATGAGTCTCTTGTAGACAGCAAATAGATGGGTCTTGTTTTTTTATCCATTCTGATACCCTATGTCTTTTGGTTGGCGCATTTAATCCATTTACATTCAGTGTTATTATAGAAAGATATGGGTTTAGAGTCATTGTGATGTCTGTACGTTTTATGCTTGTAGTGATGCCTCTGGTACTTTGTCTCACAGGGTCCCCCTTAGGATCTCTTGTAGGGCTGGTTTAGTGGTGACAAATTCCTTCAGTTTTTGTTTGTTTGGGAAGACCTTTATCTCTCCTTCTATTCTAAATGACAGACTTGCTGGATAAAGGATTCTCGGCTGCATATTTTTTCTGTCTAGCACCCTGAAAATCTCGTGCCAATTCTTTCTGGCCTGCCAAGTTTCAAAAGAGAGATCAGTCACGAGTCTTATAGGTCTCCCTTTATATGTGAGGGCACGTTTACCCCTTGCTGCTTTCAGAATTTTCTCTTTATCCTTGTATTTTGCCAGTTTCACTATGATATGTCGTGCAGAAGATCGATTCAAGTTACGTCTGAAGGGAGTTCTCTGTGCCTCTTGGATTTCAGTGCCTTTTTCCTTCCCCAGTTCAGGGAAGTTCTCAGCTATTATTTCTTCAAGTACCCCTTCAGCACCTTTCCCTCTCTCTTCCTCCTCTGGGATACCAATTATGCGTATATTATTTCTTTTTAGTGTATCACTTAGTTCTCTAATTTTCCCCTCATACTCCTGGATTTTTTTGTCTCTCTTTTTCTCAGCTTCCTCTTTTTCCATAACTTTATCTTCTAGTTCACCTATTCTCTCCTCTGCCTCTTCAATCCGAGCCGTGGTGGTTTCCATTTTGTTTTGCATTTCATTTAAAGCGTTTTTCAGCTCCTCGTGACTGTTCCTTGGTCCCTTGATCTCTGTAGCAAGAGATTCTCTGCTGTCCTCTATACTGTTTTCAAGCCCAGCGATTAATTTTATGACTATTATTCTAAATTCACTTTCTGTTATATTATTTAAATCCTTTTTGATCAGCTCATTAGCTGTTGTTATTTCCTGGAGATTTTTCTGAGGGGAATTCTTCTGCTTGGTCATTTTGGATAGTCCCTGGCATGGTGAGGACCTGCACGGCACTTCCCCTGTGTTGTGGTGTATAACTGCAGTTGGTGGGCGGAGCCGCAGTCAGACCTGATGTCTGCCCCCAGCCCACCGCTGGGGCCACAGTCGGACTGGTGTGTGCCTTCTCTTCCCCTCTCCTAGGGGCGGGATTCACTGTGGGGTGGCCTGGCCCATCTGGGCTACTTGCACACTGCCAGGCTTGTGGTGCTGGGGATCTGGCGTATTAGCTGGGGTGGGTAGGCAAGGTGCACGGGGGCAGGAGGGGCAGGCTTAGCTCGCTTCTCCTTAGGTGATCCACTTCAGGAGGGGCCCTGTGGCAGCGGGAGGGAGTCAGATCCGCTGCCGGAGGGGTGGCTCCGCAAAAGCACAGAGTTGGGTGTTTGCGCAGAGCGAGCAAGTTCCCTGGCAGGAACTAGTTCCCTTTGGGATTTTGGCTGGGGGATGGGCGGGGGGAGATGGCGCTGGCGAGCGCCCTTGTTCCCCACCAAACAGAGCTCTGTCGTCAGGGGGCTCAGCAGCTCTCCCTCCCTTTGTCCTCCAGCCTTCCCACTTTCCAAGCAGAGCTGCTAACTTATGTCCTCCCAGACGCTAAGTCGCGCTTGCTGTCGGAACACAGTCCGTCAGGCCCCTCCGCTTTTGCCAGCCAGACTGGGGGGCTCTGCTTGGCCGGCGAGCCGCCCCTCCACCCCGGCTCCCTCCCGCCAGTCCGTGGAGCGCGCACCGCCTCGCCGCCCTTCCTACCCTCTTCCGCGGGCCTCTCGTCTGCGTTTGGCTCTGGCGACTCCGTTCTGCTAATCCTCTGGCAGTTTTCTGGGTTATTTAGGCAGATGTAGGTGGAATCTAAGTGATCAACAGGACGTGGTGAGCCCAGCGTCCTCCTACGCTGCCATCTTGACTAGAATCTAGAATATTTATTTATTTTTGAGAGACATAGTGCAAGCAGGGGAGGAGCAGAGAGAGAAACAGAGACACAGAATCCAATATAGGCTCCAGGTTCTGAGGTGTCAGCACAGAGCTCAATGCGGGGCTCAAACTCACAAACCATGAGATCATGACCTGAGCCAAAGTCAGATGCTTAACCAACTGAGCCACCTAGGCACCCCTGTGTTGATTCCTTTTTAAATAATATTCCTCTTTAAATTAAGGGAGTTCTTGTTAGTCAAGCCATTTTTTGGAAGCTAGTGTGGGAAAAGCCTCCAAGAGTATTCTAAGCCATCAACACACAGTGCTGCCACAGTGATGCCATGGGTAGCACATACTTTGTGTCAGTAAAACTGCAAGGTGATCTGACCTTCCCTTGTGATTGGTTAATAAAGGAATAGCTGTAGAGCTGCTCGCCACACAAGATTCTCCTCCACAGGTGGCATGGTTGCAAAGATAGTACTTTAAGTTTTCTCATTCAACTCTGACTCTTCTGTCACATTGTGATGCCAACCAAGTAGGTTACAGAGATTCTTACAGCCATTTCTCATCATGTTCCCAAAGAGCAGGCAATTGTTAGCCTCTGTGGAGAAGTTTATGCCTTGCTGCCTCTGCCCCAACTCTGTAATGCTGTCATCCTGGCATCGTCCCTTACCCTGATCCAATTTCAGATGCACTGATTAGCATTTCTCTGTATGTTTTTGCATTTTGAGCATTCCTTTTTTAATTAAAACAGATGACGTTCCCCCTTTTTTCTAATTGTCCTTGTACTCAGTTGATCTCAGAGAGAAAGACAATGAGCAAATAAGCCTTTAGCCTTCATCTTCCATTTCTAATTTTTGAAAGCTAACATTTGTTGAATGCATAAATATGTTCTATGGCTGTGCTAAGATTTTACATGCATTATTTATTGATCCTAATTACAACTCCATGAAATAGGCATTGTTATTACACCAACTTGGCAGATGAGGAAACTAAAGCTGAAAGACATTAAACAATTTGCTCAAGGTCACACTGATAGGAAATGGTGGAGTCAGGGCTTGACCCTGGATGCATTGAACTCCAAAGACGTTCTTAATTACCATGTTTTTTACTCCCACATGTTGTTATCATCTCCCTCCTATGTCTGCCTTCTGGAGTTATCACTGAGGAAATCCAAATCCTACTTAGCAAGCTGTAGGACCAAAGGTCAGATTAAAACTACAGATGACTATTGCTTTCCTCAAACAATGGGTTTTAAATGCTTTTAATCAATTAACAATATTTTTTAACTGGGCTATTTTTCAAGCAACTCAGGATTTCCACTCTTCGAAAAATCAGAAGATCTAGTAGGACAGGAACTATATATTCACAGAGCAACAGTTAGTTTGTCCTATGTAGTACCCATCCTTTTTAGAAGGTGCATTCACTGTCTGGTGAGCCATAGCCCCCACCCAGTTCCCTTGACTCATTTGTACTATCTGCCTGGCACCTGGCTCATCTGAGTTTGTGACCTTTTGTCTCATTCCTCTTCCACAAGAGAAACCTCAAAATGTTTTTGAATCTCAAATTCTTCTCATCTTTGTAGGAAATGTCCCCTCTTCCTACAATCATTTTTCACATTGCCTCACTTCCAGACCCTTCATCTTGCTCATTTCCATCTACTGGAATTTCAAAATTTGTGAATATACTGGAGGCAAACTCATGGGGACAGAGTAACAGAATTTCTATCTCTCGTTGGACTACGAAAGAAGACCATGCACATTCTCCACCAGAATTAGTTAAGCCCAACTCTGCCAAAACATCTTCCCAAAGAGACTTCCAGAAGCTTTGGACAAATCGAAATTCAAATTCTACATTCTAACAAAATTCTTCTGAACCAATTGTTCTAAAAGCGTGGTTCCCAGACCGGCATGAACATTACTTGGGAACTTGTTAGATATACGAATTCTCAGGCCCCACCTTAGACCTACTAAATCAGAACTTGGTGTTTTAACAGGTCCTCCAAGCGATTCCAATGCATGCTAAAGTTTGGGAGCCACTGTTCCGGACTGCTGCTTTTGTTGTTGTTGTTTTTCTATTTTTTTTTAAATCTTTTTTTTCAACGTTTATTTATTTTTGGTATTTTTTAACATTTATTCATTTTTTGAGAGAGAGAGCACAAATGGGGAAGGGGCAGAGAGAAAGAGGGAGACACAGAACCCAAAGCAGGCTCCAGGCTTTGAGCTCTCAGCACAGAGCCCAATGCAGGGCTCGAACCCACAAACCGTGAGATCACCACCCGAGCTGAAGTCGGACGGACGCTTAACCAACTGAGGCACCCAGGTGCCCCCTGGACTGCTGTTGTTTGAAGAAGCTGGTAACTAACAAAGCAAAGATTTGAACTCAGCTCCAGCATGAGCCCTGACCACAAACTTGCCTTCTCCTTTCCACTACTCCTTGGCAGCAGTCACTACTTTCTTATTAAATATCATAAGTCCTCATCTAGTGGATCCATATAGAAATGCAAAAGGGACTGATATCAAACCATGTGTGACTTTCTCATTAAAACTTCTGACATTTTTGAGTTTTGAGATATGTTTCCAATTCAAATCTTCTCACATTTCTCTTATTCTCCAGGATTTTTCAAAGATAAAAACAAAAGCCTCTTCCTCCTCAGAATCTCCCTTAGGCCTCCAGCGGCATGACCATCTGTCACCTGGCTCAGGAAGCTGACCAGCCACCAGACGGGCCACCGGCCCAGCAAAGCCAATGCCAGACACCATCCTGAGTGGCTACCACCAGCTACCACACTTCCGAAGGTGTTCAGGCTCTTCAGAGACCCTTCCCTCCCCACCCTACTGTGTCCCACCCCTTGGACTAGGAAGCTGCAAGGAGCAGAAGCGCTTGTGTTCTTTTATGTCAAAACAGCCAAACACCAAAAAGGAAATTGAGAGAACCCTGTTCTTTACTATCCAAGCCACAGATGAGCTTTCCTGATGTCCAGTTAACCATGTGCCTTGCATCAAATGGGAAATGAACTGTCAGCCAGGAAAACAAAAAACAAAAAACAAAAACAAAAACAAAAAAAACCCAAAAAAACAAAAAAGCAAAAACAAGCCAGAACAAAACAAATGTGCTTCTCTGCAAGCAAGCCCAGTACTCTGGGATCTATTTAATCTAGGCCTGGTGACATAGAACAATTTTCTCTTTTTTGTTGTTTATTTATTTTAAGAGAGACAGAGCATAAGCAGGGGAGGGTCAAGGATGGGGGGCGGGGGGGGAGCGGACAGAGGATCTGAAGGGGGTTCTGTAATGACAGCAGCAAGCCCCATGCAGGGCTGGAACTCAGGAACTGTGAGATCATGACCCAAGCTAAAGTCAGATGCTTAACCAACTGAGCCACCCAGGCGTTGCAGGGCAATTTTCAATGGATAGGCAGTCTTAGAGTATCTCTCAACACAAGTGCCCTCCTTAACACCCATTCCCCACCCACGTCCCTCCATCAAACCTTACTTGTTCTCTATAGTTAAGAGTCTCTTATGGTTTGTTTCCCTCTTTTTCCCCCCTTCCTATATGTTCATCTGTTTTGTTTCTTAAAGTCCACAAATGAGTGAAATCATATGATATTTGTCTTTCTCTGGTTGACTTATTTCGCATAGCATAATACACTGTAACTCCATCCACATTGTTGCAAATGGAAAGATTTCATTCCTTTTGGTGGCTTAGTAATATTCCACTGTATATATAGACCACATCTTTATCCATTCATCAGTCCATGGACACTTGGCTCTTTCCATAGTTTGGCTATTATTGATAATGCTACTATAAACATGCATGAAGGGTGCATGTGCCCCTTTGAATCTGTATTTTTGTACCCTTTGGGTAAATACCTAGTAGTGCAATTGCTGGGTTGTAACATTTTACAATTTTCAGTTTTAGAAGGATACTCCTGAGTTAGAGAAGTGTTTCCTAAATTTTTGTACATCATGTACATGGAGAAAATTATATTTGCACAGTGCACAGGAACAAACAGATACAACCAGGAATACCTGGTACAAGGATTCCAGCCAGCCTGGACCTCACCCAGCTGCCCCTATGGCAAAGGGATCAATATTTCAGAACCTTTACAACACATTGAGGTACTTCATGTGGGAGGGCACCTCAGGAGTACAGCTCTGACATAGAAGATGGAGCTCAGGCAAGATTAATAAATTATGCCAAAGCTTATCTCTTCTTATCTGTAATGAGTTTTACTTTGGTTTATTCTATATTAAACTTATTCTCTTTTCACAGCTTCAGGAAATAACCCCATAGATACATTCTTGGTTACCTGTGACATCCTTCAAGTACACACACACATACACACACACACACACACACATTTTGCCTTTTAAAACCTGATCTTAACAGGGGCTCAGTTAACCTGATCCTGGGTGGCTCAGTCAGTTAAGCATCCTACTTCAGCTCAGGTCATGGTCTCATGATTTGTGAGTTCAAGCCCCACATTGGGCTCTGGGCTGACAGCTCAGAGCCTGGGGCCTGCTTTGGATTCTGTCTCTGTCTGTCTGTCTGTCTGTCTCTCTCTCTCTCTCTCTCTCTCTCTCTCTGCCCTTTCCCTGCTTGTGCTCTCTCTCTCTCTCAAAAAATAAATAATATAAAAAAATCTTTTTAAAATAAAAAAATAAAAAATAAAATAAAATAAAACCTGATCTTAAAAGAGAAGCACTTACGCAATCATATGGTTGATATCTTTAGGTGTTTCTGCCTTTTCTTCCTTTATAAGACTGTCAAATTCCCATAATTTCTTACTACTTTCTTAATTTTTCAATTAGCTTTCCTCATTCCCAGGAAACTGTATCAACACCATAGGGGCCAAAGGCAGACTGCCCCAAAATGTGTGGCTTCTTTGGCATATTGATTATTTATTTTTATGATTTTTTCATTTTTTTTAATGTTTATTTATTTTTGAGAGAGCGCAAGCAGGGAGGGGCAGAGAGAGGGGGACAGAAGATCCAAAGCAGACTCTGTACTGACAGGTGACAGCAGCAAGCTTGATGAGGGGCTCAAACTCATGAACCACAAGGTCATGATCTGAGGCAAAGTTGGACACTCAACCGAGTCACCCAGGGCCCCTCGCATATTGATTCTTTAAAATAAGTTACTTAAGAGACAGTCTATTCAGGAAGAACAAACAGACCCTCCTCTGTTCCCTGGAAAGCAGGAAATACACCTCCCATGTGAAAGGCACCCTCTCTGTTCCAGGACGTAAGGAAACATCCTTATCACCAGAGATAAGAAATTAAGAGCCAAGAAGGCTGCATAAACAACCCTTGTTCCTTTTTACTAATCTACTACCCCAGCCCAAGTTCTGTTTAGAATTCCTTACTAACTGAAGCTCCCAAAGTTAAGTTTTCTATGCCTTACCAATTCCTCACAGATTTATTGTCTTTTTGCCTAAAAAGTATAAAAACTGCCTGCCTTGGTCATTTCTTTAGGTCTCAATTTCGCAATTTGGCCTCCATGTACTCCTAATAAAACTTTGCTTTTTTTTCCTCCGGCCAATCTGTTTCATGTAAATTTAATTCTAAATCCAGCCGGAAGACCTTGGGGGTAGAGGAAGAATTTTTCCTTCGCTTCAACACATGATCTCTTCTAAGATTCTGACACTTTCCATAATGTGTAAGCTTCTGATTGCTGCTATAGCAAATTACCTTGGTTAGTGGCTTAAAGCCATACAAATTTATTATCTTATAATTCTGTAGATCAGAAGTCAAAAACAGGTTTCATGAGGCTAAAATCAAGATGTCAATAGAACTATATTACTTCTGGAGACTCTAGGAGAAAATCTGCTTGAGTTTTCCAACTTCTAGAATGTACGTACCCTACATTCCTTGGCTTGTGGCCCCTAACCAGCAATCTTGTCATTCCTACCTCTGCTTCTGTCCTCACATCTCCTTCTCAGACTCTGCTACTCCTGCCTCCCTCTTTCCCTCGGGAAGACCCTTGTGATCACATTGGGCCCACCCCACTATTCCGGGACAATCTCCCCACCTCCAGGTCTGTTACCTAATCACATCTGCAAAGTCACTTTTGCTGTGTAAGCTAGCATATTCACATGTTTCCCAGATTACAACATGAACATCTTTGGGGAGATTATTTTGCCCACTATACAAGACATTAAGTTCTTTCTTATCTACAAGAATTAAACCCAGAGTAGCTTCTGGGTTTAATTTATTCTTCACTGTCTCTAAGACATTCTTGACAATAAAATGGTCAGTGAGTCAAAATTTATCAAATGTTTTATCACTCAGGATGATTTCAGTTATGGGGAACAGAAATCTTAACTCAGATTGAGGGAGATTTATTGTCAAAACTTAACATGGCTGCTGCAAGAGGAGTAGGGCTTTCAGGGAAAGCGTAATGCAACAAAAGTCAATGACTGCACTTACTGACGTAGGTCAATTAGGCCTGTTACTGGAGCTGCGGAATGAGAGCAATCACTCAGTTCATTTATCCAAGCTTCATGATATAGCACAATAGCCCCAGACACCCTCCACCCCTCACCCAAGAGAAGCCTATGACTGCTTGCCTCTATTAGGGAACAAACTAGCCGTACCTTCACAGAGCTAGTGACTCCCTTGGATAATCTTGATTCAAAACTATTTTTTAAGGGGTGCCTGGGTGGCTCAGTCGATTGAGGCTCCGGCTTCAGCTCAAGTCAGGATCTTGTGGGTTTGTGAGTTTGAGCCCTGCATAAGGGTCTCTGCCCACTATCACGTGAAGTCTGCTTTGCATCATCTGTCTGTCTCTCTCTCTTTCTGCCTCTCCCATGTGCTCTCTCTCTCTCTCTCACTCAAAAATAAATATTTAACAAATATATTCATTAATACTTCCTACTGTTTTTAAAAAACAATTGTTAAAGGTTGTGCTATTTCAGCCTTGAATTTACTCTTAAAATATCAACTTCTCCCAGAAATCAAATCATTTTTTAAAATGTTTATTTATTTTTGAGAGAGAGTGAGGTAGAGAGAGGGAGAGAGCAGGGTAGGGGCAGAGAGCAAGGGAGTCTGGGGATCCGAAGCCCAAAGCAGGCTCCACTCTGAGAGCTGAGAGCCCGACATGGGACTCAAACCCAAAAGCCAAGAGATCACAACCTGGGCCCAAGTCAGAGGCCCAACTGACTAAGACACCCAGGCGCCCCTCACCACTTGCTTTTAATTCTAGCCTTCTAAAGTAAAACAACTAAAGTTAATAGTTTCCCTCCTCTTTCCATTTCTTTCTCTAGATTCATACATACATACAGATTAACATATTATATTCCTTTAGATTAAATAAAAATATCTGATTGCTGGTAGTAAAATTATCCCATCTCTTCCACAGTGCTACAAACACCACCATCACCATCCCTACCCCCTCTCCCCCCCAACACACACACAATGTGCATAACCCATGTCTGATCACACCCCTGTTTCCATATTCTCCTGCCTTGGGAGAAGAGAAACTCTTATTATGGAGAAATGGACCACTTCTGCCTCTCCCTGTGTTATTCTTCCCACTTGTCATCTCTGTTCTTTACACAACATTCTACTGTTCAATGTTCACAGAATCTCCTGGACTACAACCTATGGATTCACCAGTAGAAAATGTTCCTGTGAGGACACTGCTCTAAGGGAACCCACAACTGCTTAAAGGAAGCTTAAAGTCACCTGTCAAGAAAGGAGCTTCCCACCCTGGTGTTTCTTCTGGGTTTTGCATCCAAATTGGGTTTTCCTCCCTCACCCCTAGGGACCTTCTGCTGCCGGTTCCAGTGGCTCGGGCACCTGGGATGCGAGTACACACACACACACACACACACACACACACACACACACACGTGCAAGCAGGGGAGGGGCAGAGAGAGTAGGAGACAGAGGACCCAACGCTGGCTCTGCATTGACAGCAGAGAGCCCAACGCAGGGCTGGAACTAACGAACCCTCAAGATCGTGACCTGAGTCAAAGTCAGAGGGGCTCAACCAACTGAGCCACCCAAGCGCCCCCAGAAATCAAATCATTTTTAATGACTAGATTCATTGCCTTTGCCTGGACCTGCCAAATGACAAATGATAAAAGAATAAATGTTTATAATGATAGTAGGTATGATTTTGACTTAGTATATGATTTCAAAATAATTTTAAAATGAAGAGATTCTTTGGCCACTATCAAATAAACAGAGAGGTGCCTGGATGGCTCAGTCATTAAGCTTCTGACTTTGGCTCGGGTCATTATCTCACAGTTGGTGGGTTCAAGCCCCCCGTCGGGCTCTGTGCTGACAGTTCAGAGGCTGGAGCCTGCTTCAGATTCTGTGTCTCCCTCTCTCTCTGCCCCTTCCTTGCTCACGGTCTCTGCCTCTGTCTCTGTCTCTCTCTTCTTTTCTCAAAAAGGAAAAAAAAAAAACATTAAAAAAAACTTTTAAGTGAACAGAGAGATATATGTTGCTATTTTATAAGAAGAGAGATGTAATAAAAGTGCATTTAGCAAAAATGCTTCACTATATTGTCCAAATAACAGGTAAATTGGCAAGGATATTTAACCAACATAGTGGAATACCTTTAAGGGTATAGCTAAAGATATTTCCTATGCATGTTCTATATTGCAATGACATCATTCTGGCAAGATTATAAAAATAGGATGTGGAAAGAGTATGAACCAAGGCCTCAAGTTCCCTTTTGAACACCTTCAAATATTTTTTATATAAATGCCTACACATTTTATATAGATGGCCTATCAATATGTTCTGCTTATCGTTGTTTGTTCTCAGGATGAGTTGATGCTTTCCTTGCCATGTTAAAGAGATGTGGTCCCAATTGTTGCCAAAGTTGCTTGGTTTTCTTTTCTCCTATCTGGGAAATTCCAACTTATCTTCCTAGTAACATAGTCACCTATTTCACTGGTACCATTATCAAAAAATTGTAATGCTTTAACTTTTACTCAAAACTCCACTACCCTTATCAACCACAAACTTCAGGAAAAGTAAAGAGAACCAATGAAATTATAAAACTAAAATTTGCACAGCTCTCAAAAACACTGGAACTTCCATTAGTCTTGACAGCAATGAGATTGACCTCTACCTTCTCTGGTCACCTCCTGCTGAGCGAATAACAGGCTACTCCATTCATTTGAAAATCTTCCTTCTACACCTAGATGTTACCCTATTTCAGATTCATGTGACTAAAAGCCACAAAATATTCACTGAACAGGTTCTACCTGCATTCCTGAAACCCCCACTACAAGATCTGAAATCTGGAGATATAGTCTTCTGGAAAAGATATCAGAGAAAACTGCCCTGGATCTTCGATGAAAAAAACCTTTGGCAGAGAATGTTAACTGACACAAGAGCAAAATGTTAAGGTGTTGGAGTCGTGCTTCCTAATGAAAAAAGACACATCTGTTTCTCGTGACCCTAGAAATACATTCAATTGAATGACCTCAAACTGAGGATTCTTATAAATGCTCCAGAAGCTGATTGCTATAGAAGTGGATAGCTGCTTCCCAAAACTAGGGAACAAGCCAGAAGTAAATAGTTTCCACCAAAGACAACAAAAATCAGGTTAATTTTCTGATTCTTCACGCTTTTTCTTTCCCTTTCATCTACCATTAATCTTGCCTATTATTGTATTCTCACGCCCTCTATCAGCTGACTAAAAGCTTCAATACGATCTCTCCTATCTTCACGGGATGGTCTTCTATCACTTAGGAAAAACAAATAAAATTCTTTGGTGTGTTTTTCTTAGACTATAGCTATCGCTCTGATTCAACTGATTGTCAGATTTATAATCCCTCACCTAATCCTACTGACAAAAATGTGTAAAGTGTGCCTTTAGACACCTCAGAGAGTAAATTTCCTTCTACATCTTTGCTCTGGTATAAGTTTTTCTCACACAAGTAACCTCAAATTTCAGCCTTGTAAAAATTGTAAAAATTGGATTTTGATATTGTGTCAACAAAACGGTTCTTCTGAGGTCATTACAACAACAAAACTCAAACCAACAGAGATGGAAACTAATATTGGGGCTCTCTTTGCTACAATACTTGGTTTGTTCTCCTTAGAGACCTTCCAGCCTACTTTGCAGGAACTGTTTAACCACATTTTAAAAAATCTTCCTACCTGACGATAATACCAATGATTGTCTCATTCCTGTTGAGTTAAATAATACTTATATTCTCAACAGAGCCTGTGCTCCTCTAAATCAATACTGTTTATGAAAACATGACCTATGTTCTGGAATCCCAAAAGGCAGTTTCAATTTATATTCATTAGCCAGAGTTTTCATTCATAAACACATAACTCAACTTCCTCTTGGCTACACAAGGAAAATTTTATACTATAGCAAACACTTTTCATGCATCTATATAAATAGTACAAGTCAAGCAAAACAACTTGTGGCTATGCTAAAAGGAAAAACCACTGGTTCTCTGGAAAAGACCAACTGGACTTTAAGTTATGTTCTCACTGCCTGAGTTTGAGCAGCTTCTGTCTTCAGGATTTATTACAAGTACTAATAACCATTTTGTTCTACGTAATTGGTTGCATTGCCATTAACCAGTGCACACTGTCTATATCCTTACATGCTACTGCAAATCCATTGTCATGTCAATGAAGTCAACAACTTAGTATGCAACAGGAGTAAGAGAAACTAATCCTAGTCCAACTACAGAAAATATTCTCTGGACAACCTCTTGATGAACAAAACAACAACTTCTTAGTGTGGCTAGTAAGCCATAGTGATTTCATGTTAAGCATAAACAATTTCCCAAGACATCAATAGCCGTTGAGGCCACTCTGCACCATAATGGAGTGAGATAAAAACAAGACCATTCCATAATCATGTCTGAACACAGACAAAAATGAAAATACATACCAACCACAAAATAACTAAATATTCCTCTACCTTGACTATATGAATAACTGTTGATTTTTAAACAATTAAAATTTTAGGTTTTCTCCATTCCTCCTGCTTTCTAGATGAGAATGATCAAGACACCCAATTAGAGAATTATCCCCATGTCCTGACAGCATTCATTTCCAAGGAAAGCCCTGCTTCCTTGAACCCTTCCCATTATCATCTAACCAAGGCCAAATCCTATAGTAAGTCCTTTCTAATCTCCTCTTACTCAGACTCCCCATGTTACCTATAGTGTGTAGTCTCTCTCACTGAAAGGAATCAGTAAACCCAGCTTTGTTTGGTGGTCATCAGCTGAAGGCCATTGATGGCAGAATTAAGATTTGGAGAGTATTCCTTTTTGGCAATGTGATCAAAGAAGTCTTCTCTCAAGAGCTGATTTTTTTTTTTTTTAATTGAAGGCTAACAAAAATGAAGCAGAGAGCCACAGAGGTAGAAAAGCATTCTAGGCAGAATGAATAGCTAACACAAAGGCCATGAGAAAAGATGTTTCTTGTGCTCAAGGAACACCAGGGAAGCCAGTGTAGCTAGAGTTGAGAGAGTATGAAAGAAGTATAGGGGTGGAGCACCTGGGTGGTTCAGTTGGTTGGGTGTCCGACTTTGGCTCAGGTCATGATCTCATGGTTCGTAAGTTTGAATCCCGCATCGGGTTCTGCGCTGACAGCACAGAGCCTGCTTTGGATCCTCTGTCCCCTTCCCTGTCTACCCCTCCCCCAGTCTCTCTTGCATGTGCGCACTCTTTCTCTCTTTCCATCTCTCAAAAAGAAACATTAAAAAATAAAAGGAATGCAGGAGTGGCTCAGTCTATTAAGCATCTGACTTCCATCTAGGTCATAATCTCACAATTCGTGAGTTAGAACCCCAATCAGGCTCTTTGCTTTCAGAGCCTCTCTCTCTCTGATCCTCCCCTGCTCATTCTCTCTCTCTCTCTCTCTCTCCCTCTCTCTCTCTTTCTCTCTCCCTCCCTCTCTTTCAAAAATAAATAAACATTTTTTTTTAATTTTTTTTTCAACGTTTTTTATTTATTTTTGGGACAGAGAGAGACAGAGCATGAACGGGGGAGGGGCAGAGAGAGAGAGGGAGACACAGAATCGGAAACAGGCTCCAGGCTCTGAGCCATCAGCCCAGAGCCCGACGCGGGGCTCGAACTCACGGACCGCGAGATCGTGACCTGGCTGAAGTCGGACGCTTAACCGACTGCGCCACCCAGGCGCCCCTAAACATTTTTTTAAAAAGAAAGAAGAGTAGAGGTAAGCAATGACCTTAGGGAGAAAACATATATAATCTAAAACAAAGACTTTTTTTAACTTTTATTATGATGAAAGGAGGGTTTTGAGCAAAAGAGAAATGTGCTTTTAAATTTTTTTTTCAACGTTTTTATTTATTTTTGGGACAGAAAGAGACAGAGCATGAATGGGGGAGGGGCAGAGAGAGAGGGAGACACAGAATCGGAAACAGGCTCCAGGCTCCGAGCCATCAGCCCAGAGCCTGACGCGGGGCTCGAACTCACGGGCCCCAAGATCGTGACCCGGACCGCGAGATCATGACCTGGCTGAAGTCGGACGCTTAACCAACCGACTGCGCCACCCAGGCCACCGAGAAATGTGCTTTTAAAGAATGAATCTGGCTGCTGTGTGGAGAACAGGTTGTAGTGGGGCAAGAGTGGAAAAGAGATATAAATTAAGATGCAATCACAGTAATTATAGAGAGAAATGATGGTGTCTTACACTACAGCTGAGTAGTGATGTTCAGAATATGTTTGGAAGGCAGAAAGCATCTGTGTTTGCTCATGAATGAGTGGATGTGGGATATGAGAGAAAGAAAGAAGACAAGAACATATACAAAGTTAATTGCTTAAGCATTTGGGTGAAAGGTAATGCCAAGTTACTTAAAATGAAGAAAGATAATGACTGTATCACGTTGGAGTAGCATGAAATTAAGACTTTGGGTTTATGGTCTAGTTTTGTTTTGTTTTTAATTTTGGACACTCATTAAAAATCCCAGTAGACCACCGGGTATATAAAACTATAGCTCAAAGAAGTTGAGGCTACAAATAAACATTTGAGTTTTCAGCATAAATATGGTATTAAAACAATAAACTTGAATGAAGTCAATTAAAGCATAATCAGAGAAAAACAAAAGTCCAAGAACTGAGCTTGGGGCACTTTATTTACAGGTCAGAAAGGAAGGGGGTCCAGCAAAGGACATTTAGAAGGAGCAACTAGGAAGACAGCAGAAAAAATAGGAGAGTGTGGTGTCTTCTTTGGAAAAGAAGAAAGTAATTGACTATGTTAAATAATGCTGAAAGGTTAAATGAGACAAAGACCTAGAACTGCCCATTGAATTGGCAATATGAACATCGCTGCTAAAAGCGGTTTTAGTGGAGCGATGGAGGCACAAAGACAGACTGGAGTAGGTTCAATAAAGAAATGATAAGGGGTGGAGTGGAGACAGTGAGTATAGGTTATGCCTCTGAGGAATTTTATTATAAAGAACAGAGAAATCAGGTGGTGGTTGGAGAGGAATGTGGAGTCGAGGAAGGGCTCGTCAATACTGGAATCATTATTGCATGTTCGTGTGCTGTCGGGAATGATCCAACAATGGCAAAATTTTGATGATGCAGGAGACAGAGAACTGCAGAAGCAAAGTCCTAGAGAGACATAAAGAGTGGCATCCAAAATCCAAATGGTGGGGCTGGCCTTGGGAAGAAGAGGATATCCATTATAAGAGTGGGCAGAGTTTACAAGTTCAGATGCAAATCAGTGGATGGCTTTAGCAGTGGAATGGGGTGAAAGTTCTCTCTGCTTACTTCTATCTCTCACTGAAATAATAAGGTGAAATAATTACAGGTGAAATAATAAGCAAGTCTTTAGCTAAGATTAAAAAAGTAGAAGGGGTTATTAAAGACAGTGTAAAATAGTCACCATGGAGTAAAAAAAAGTAACTTGACTCTGGAAAATGTAGTAAAATTGCCTATTTGAGGTAGTGGTCCAAACTTTAAGGTGAGACCATCTATACTGTCGTGTGGTTGAGGTGAGGTGGAGATCAAAGAACCGGGACAAGAGTACTGTATGGACCATCTCTGTACAAGATGACAAGTGCCAAAATGTTTGGAAAGACAGAGGAATGGCCAAGATGGAAATTGAGGATACAACAAGAAAAAGTTACAGGTGGAATAGTCTGAAAAAATTTTCTTCAATGGATATGAATTGTTGCAAGGGAGAAAAGACAAATTATCTGAATCAACAACTGTAAAAAAAAAAAAGGGGGGGTGGGCACCTACTAAAACTTGAGGCCTGGCATAGGAGAAAAAATGTGCACTACTTAAGAAGGCTTAGAGCAGGAATACAAAGGTCATGTACAGAAAAGAGGTTGAGGATTCTACTTGTAAAATGCTAGCTAGAGAGCATAATGAAGTGTTTGCAGGGTCAGAGAAGGATATGAGCTTGATTCAGAAAAGTACCAAGTCCTAAAGAGATAAGGGTATGTAGGGTCGAGCAGAAGGTTCCAACATGCTGTGAATTGAAATGAGTAGGTAGACAAGAACTGATGAGATTAGACTGGCTGGTCTCTTTTGAGAGGGGGTAGAGAGGTGATGAGTAGCTTCCTTCCAGGGTCTGATTTCTGCACAGTTGTGTGAAGGACAGAATGATGGTCTCACTCGGAATATGCACGTTCTGTTGATTTGAAGGTTGAGAAAGAAGTTCACTTTAGGAGCACCTGGGTGGCTCAGTTGGTTAAGCGTCCAACTTTGGCTCAGGTCCTGATCTTACAGTTCATGGGTTCAAGCCCCACATCAGCTCTGTGCTGACAGCTCGGAGCAAGGAGCCTGCTTCAGATTCTGTGTCTCCTTCTCTTGTGCTCTGTCTCTCTCTCTCTTTCAAAAATAAATTTTAAAACATTAAAAAAAAAAGTTCACTTTACATCACTAATTTTTATTTCATT
The DNA here is from genome assembly GCF_018350175.1 of Felis catus. Lineage (NCBI taxonomy): Eukaryota > Metazoa > Chordata > Mammalia > Carnivora > Felidae > Felis > Felis catus. Next base: position 72,341,616 of record NC_058373.1, on the reverse strand, counting down.
TACTGACATCACTTCAAAGTTTTTTTCAGTGGGTTTCTTTGAATCCTAGGATAGAAGTCATCTTAATTCACTATATATATATAGTAAGTTCCTTATAGGAACAAATCATTGTTCTTATGGATCTTTTTATCTCATACTATTATAAGTATGATATTACATATACCCTGGGTTATTGACTGCTTATTGATTGCTTTTAGCAGAGAGTCAGTGATCTTTTATAAGTGAGGACCATATCACTTTTCAAATGATCTTTTCCTTTTTTTTTAATTTTTTTTAATGTTTTTATTTATTTTTGAGACAGAGAGAGACAGAGCATGAGCAAGGGAGGAGCAGAGAGAGAGGGAGACACAGAATCCGAAGCAGGCTCCAGGCTCTGAGCTGTCAGCACAGAGCCCGACACAGGGCTCGAACTCACGGACTGTAAGATCATGACCTGAGCTGAAGTCAGATTCTCAACCGACTGAGACACCCAGGCGCCCCTCAAATGATCTTTTCAAATGAAGAGAATAAATAGAATGGGAAGAAGGAAAGAATCAGTAAGATCAAAGAATACCAAATAGTCCTCTTTCCCCTACACTGATGAAAAATCTCTATGTGATTCAACAAGCACATCTTTTAAGTGTTGCTGCTCTATGAGGTACAGTATCCAAGTGAGGTAATAGAGTAAGTTATCAAATTCAACAGCAGAAGACCTGAGCTCAAGCCCTGGTTCAGGTGCTTACCTAACATGTAAACTCTGTGAAAATCACTCAGTGCCAAGTCTAATTTTTCTATAACGCTCTTACCTCATGGGGATATTGTGAAGATCAAATGAATGAGTGCAAAAGAGATTTGCAAGCTCTATAGTGCTAGGCAAGTGTAAACAATTCTTTTCATTTATTCTGCAGAGAGAATGGGAACACACAGTGTTGGAGCATTGAGGGACTTCCAGGGAGGAAAAGCCTGGGAGGGACACTTAAGTGGCAGAGAGGGAAATAGTGGGCCAGGGAGACAGGACTACCAAGAAGGGGGAAAATACAGAAACTGTATGTTAGGAGGTCAAAAATGAATTTCTTAACCTTGCATGTTATCAATGACAGTGGCTAAAGTAATTGCCCTATAATCAATTGAACATCATTTTCTGTATTATCCTTGGTATATTTTACCTATGATAAAGTATCTCAGTTCCAAAAATACTTGAGAATTAGTACGGTAAGTATATCCCTCTTCCTAATGCATATCATAATTGTCAAAGTGACAGTATAATACAAGCCCCTCACTGACAAAGTAGCAATATCTGTAAGTTCTGGAAGCTCTGGGTTTTTCGATGCAGTCAAGTCTGGCCTCTGATCAATGGCAACAAATTCAACAAGAAAACTGGGGAAAAGTAGCCCAAGCCACAAGTCCTTAGGAATAAGAATTTTTGGTAATTTCTGACACTGTTCCTCCTATTCCCATCGTCTGTTCTACACACTGTTACATGAAGAGTCCACTATAAGGCTTACTTCTAACTCCACACCCTGGATTTCATACATCCTAACCATCCCAGAAAAACTATACAATCCTGAAATTCAAACTCAAAGTATGGGGACACCTGGCTGGCTCAGTCAGAGGAGTGTGTGGCTCTTGATCCCACGGTTGTGAGTTTGAGCCCCATGACGGGTGTAGAGATTACTTAAATAAATAAAACTTTAAAAAAAAAAGACTCCAACTATGATCTTCATTCTTCTTCTTTGGATTCTTCTTTCACCAACTTAAACTACCAAGCTCTTATATCTAAACAGAGAAAGCCAAAGGGTAATTAGAGCAAGAGGTTCTACATTTTCATTGTATACAAAACAATGAATAAATGTTGCCAAAAGAGTTGGCTGTTAGTCAGTGGTGGCTTTTTTGTTTGATTGTTTGAATTGCATATTGCATAATTGTATTAACATAGGCAACATATTTGCCAAGTGCCAGGTGCTTTGCAAAAACTTCAAGAGTTCTAAAAAAAAATTACCATTGCTATTCATGTTTTATGGATAAGACACTGAGGCCCAGAGAGGTTAAATAACTTGCCCAAATGCATACATCTAGGACATTGGAATCTGCACTCAGACAATCTGACTCTGAAGTTCAAACACTTGACCTCTCTGGCAGAGAGCCGATTAAAATCTTAACTCCATGGCCCATCCCTCATTTCTGTGTTTTTATATGGAGTAAATAAGAAAACACAAGAGCCCCTCACCTAATACTTAGCACATAGAAAGCAATCACTAAATAGTAGTTCATTTAATCATGTATAAACACATCCTAAAAATTTAGAGGTAGAAGTCTTGCTTTCCCATTAAATTCCCATAGTGACAATTGCAAGGTCTGTAACTTTTGTCCCCACAGAATTAACTTTTTCTAACTAGTGACTATAGCAGGCTGATGTCATTGCTTTAAAGGTCCCAAGGACATAAAACCTAAATAATTCAGTTTAAAAAAAACACCAACACTGCAGCTGCCAGCCCCAGCTGTTTTCTTCCTGGACAGATTTCCCTTCAGTCCTTGGTGGAATAATCCATCTGACGCTAGCAATATAAAACTTACACATAGAGCATGTGCTGCAAAGGAAACAGAATGCCTCAGTCACACTAGTTCTGAATAATTAGGTCCAGTTCTGTGTTAGAGGTCTCCTGGTAAATTAGCACGGCCCGCAAAAGTGGTTGGTAGCTACTTTTAATCATTCTGCCATCAATATTATCTGAAAAAGTGCAAAAAACATACCATGCTTACATCACATCTTCAGTTGACCAGAAACCAATTCTAGAAAATCTTAGGGCAGAGTTACATGCTCTACTTACTGAAAAATATGATAATAATATAGGTACGAAGGGATGATTTTTGCAGAAATATATTTACTGTGACTTACTAGCACTGAACAAAGCCCGAGGGAACTTTAAGGATTCTGGCCATCCTCATGGAAAAATCAGAGTAAATGGGGTTATTTGATTTGTCCAACTTTAAATTTGTGCTATTTCTACTAGAAAATAATTTGATATTGAAATTACAAGACCGTGACGATTCAGTTCTCTTTGGAGATGCTGGGAGCCTCGGAAACAACCCAGGGTGAGTGTTTATAGACATTTTTGTGTTATTCTGTTTTTGCTCTTAATTGTTTTCCTCCATGTTTCTGAAACGTATGCAATAGACATTAGATTTTCCTTCTGTGCACTGTATTCTCGACCTAAACCAACACCAAATTTCTACTGCAGTTGGGCACATCTCCATTTTTCAAAGCATTTTTTTCCTATGGCTCCAAAGAAATAGAAAAACGATGATGATGATGATGATGAAACAAATGTCTTTAAGGCTCTCAATCTGCACACCCTTTGCTATCTGTGCAGGTGAAATTCTCCATGTTGATTTTTTTTTTATGTATGAGCTTTAAATTTTTTTAATGTTTATTTATTTTTGTGAGAGAGAGACAGAGCTCAAGCAGGGGAGGGACAGAGAGAGAGGAAACACAGAATCTGAAGCAGGCTCCAGGCTCCGAGCTGTCAGCACAGAGCCCAACGCAGGGCTCAAACCCACAGACCGTGAAATCATGACCCGAGCCGAAGTCAGAGACTTAACCGACATAGCCACCCCAGCGCCCCTCCATGTTGATTTAAAATAAACTCCTGGCTCCATTCTTGCTCAGTTCTTCAGCTTTCAATTTACAATCCTCCTTTTGGAACTTAATAAATTAAAAAGATAACAGATGTAAATCATTCAACGTAGCTTTCTGGAGCAGAAGCTTTAAGTGAACACTCTAAGAAAAATTTCTAAATAGTAAAGTTAATCCATAACTACATTAAGATGTTACTATAAATATTACTCTAACTTCTAGACACCACGAATTTAATTTAAATGTTACCTGAAATACTTCTCCTGCCCCAAAAATGCTTTCTTTTCCCATGGCTCTACTTCGCTAGTTCCCTAATTTGATACTACCACAGTCTTTCCTCTGATATAGACAATGAAAAGGGCCACTGTCAGCAGACCAGCAGGATGAGTAATAGGAAATAATTGAGAAGAAAGATAATTAGAAGCAGAAGAGAAAGCGTTCTCTAGTCTTTTTTCATAAGCAATGTGGAGTTGATTTATTTGTCTGGCAGAGAGCCTGGCCTTGAGGAATGAGGTAAAGCACCAGCAGTGATCAGTGATGGGAATAAGGTAGCACAGGATTACAGGGCCTAAGGAACCATGAGGGCGGCTTGCGTGGGTGGGCACCCTCGGCAGGCCATGCATGGAGGCAGCAGCATGAAGACAAGGGAGAGAAGAGAGACTCCCCACAGATGCCCAACCAAGCTGCCCTAGGGCACCAGAGAGAGGAAGAGGCAGGTCACCAAGACACATTCCACTTAGCATCCTAATTATCACATAAAGGAGTCAGGTCAGAGTAGGGGCAGAGAGAGCCTGAGCTCCAGGCACAGCTCTTACTACAGTTCTCTGTGAACTTGGGCCAGTTGTTTTACCTCTCTGTGCCTCATTTTCTCTACCTGAAAAATGAAAAAAAAAAAGAAAAAGAAAAAGTGTCCATCGATTGATGAATGGATAAAGGAGATGTGGTATATATACACAGTGGACTGTTATTCAGCCACGAAAAAGAATGGAATTGTGCCATTTGCAACAACATTGGTAGAGCTGGAGAATATAAAGCTAAGTGAAAAGTCAGAGACAGACAATTACCATATGATTTCACTCATATGTGGAATTTAAGAAACAAAACAAAGGACCAAAGGGGGGAAGAAGAGAGGGGGGAGACACCAACCAAGAAACAGACTCTTAACTATGGACAACAAACTGATGGTTATTGTGGGGCAGGGGGGCGGGGGGAATGGCGAAATAGGTGATGGGGATGAAGGAGTGCACTTTTTGTGATAAGCACAGGATGATTAAATTTTTAAAAATTCTAATGTTTATTTTTGAGAGAGAGAGACAGAGCACAAGCAGGGGAGGGGTACAGAGAGAGGGAGACACAGAATCCAAAGTAGGCCCAGGCTCCCAGCTGTCAGCACAGAGCCCAACGCGGGGCTCAAACCCACGAACTGTGAGATCATGACCTGAGCCAAAGTCGGATGCTCAGCCTACTGAGCTACCCAGGCACTGCCCTAAATTTTTTTAAATAGTGAGGCCTGGGTCAAAGGGAAACTAATTTAAAAGAATATAAAAGAACCACGTTTTACTTGTGGGTCAGACAACGGAATTGAACTTTAAGAAGAGCTGAGGATAATCTAGTGAGGACGGTGAGGCTATTGGTCCCGGACCTTGATCTGCAGCTGAAGAATGAGCAAGTCTGCCCTCATCTGAGGGGTGGAGCAAAAGCAAGCCTCCATCACTCTCTCCAGATTCTCCAAGGTTTCCTGGGTTTTATCCAGCCTCCCCTAAAGAAATTGCCATATTGCTGCTTGTCCATCAGCTTGGTGAAAAGCCTCTGCCTTCTGAAAACCAGATCATTCCCATTACAGTCCCAGGGCATCACGGCAGAAGCCAACAGAGGAGCAAGTATTTTGCGGGAGTGAAGAATGCAGGCAACGGGCAATAAAGAAAACTGCTCAAAGCCAGGATTTGTATGAATTTGAGCAAGTTATTCTCTTGGGGTAGAAAAATCTTAATTTTTTCTCCTATAAAGATTTATAACTAAACATAAGTCCTCCCCTCTCCAAGGTTGTTTTATATCTCTTGGTGAATCATGATTCTACACACTATTATTCCAAAAACGTGTGGACCTACTATGTGTCCAGCATGATTTAAGGTGCTGAATAGGGATTTTAAAATAAGATACTGATGGAGGAAAAAGTCAAACAAAGAAGAAATTAAGTGACCAAATGATTGATGCAGATGCTAAGTGTTAATTTTTTTTCCTAATTCTTGACAGAGTGTCCAACAAAGAGAATGGAAGAGGCCGGCCTACTCAATCAAACCTCTTCCATCACATATATACGACTTAGAGGCTTATCTGTAAATCAGAAGGTGCAGATGGCTGTGTTTGCCATGTTCCTCACTTTCTATGTCCTGACACTGATTGGGAACATCCTCATTGTCATAACTATTACCTATGACCGCCGGCTCCATACCCCTATGTATTTCTTCCTCAGCAACCTGTCTTTTATCGATGTCTGCCACTCCACTGTCACAGTCCCCAAGATGCTGATAGATACATGGTCAGAAGAGAAGCTCATCTCCTTTGATGCCTGTGTCACTCAGATGTTTTTCCTGCACCTCTTTGCCTGCACAGAGATCTTTCTCCTCACCATCATGGCCTATGATCGGTATGTGGCCATTTGCAAACCCCTGCAGTACATGACAGTTATGAACTGGAAAGTATGTGTGCTTCTTGCTGTGGCCCTCTGGACAGGAGGAACCATCCACTCCGTCGCACTGACCTCCCTCACCATCAAGCTGCCCTACTGTGGTCCCGATGAGATCGACAACTTCTTCTGCGATGTACCTCAGGTGATCAAATTGGCCTGCACGGATACCCACATCATTGAAATCCTCATCATCTCCAACAGTGGGCTGATCTCTGTGGTCTGTTTCGTGGTCCTTGTGGTGTCCTATGCAGTCATCCTGGTTAGCCTGCGGCAGCAGCTGTCCGAAGGCAGGCGGAAGGCCTTATCCACCTGTGCAGCCCACCTCACCGTGGTCACATTATTCCTGGGCCACTGCATCTTCATCTATTCCCGTCCATCCACCAGCCTCCCTGAGGACAAGGTGGTGGCTGTGTTTTTCACCGCTGTCACCCCCCTGCTGAACCCCATCATCTATACTCTTAGGAATGAAGACATGAAAAACGCCTTGAACAAGTTAATGGGAAGGTTGGAGGGGAGAGGGAGAGAGAAAAAATAACTATTTTTTTAAGTTTATTTATTTATTTTGAGAGAGATCAAGCAGAGGAGGGACAGAGAGAGAGGGAAAGAGAGAATCCCAAGCAGGCTCTGCACTGTGAGCCCAGAGCCCGACATGGGGCTCAAACACACGAACCGTGAGATCATGACCTGAGCAAAAACCAAGAGTCAGACGCTTAACCAACTGAGCCTCCCAGACGCCCTTCAGTGTCTAAGCTCTTAATATGCCCGGTGTTCCTAATCAAAGAAATGCCTTGCAAAGAATAAGGTACCTAACGTTCATCAGGCTAGATGACTTATGAAATTGTCTTCTGGCCCAATATCTGACAGCCATAACAGTAGTTAGGATTTTTAATATCTTCCATATCCTGGAAATTGTTCTAGGCACTCTGCATTTACTCCATTCTCAGAACAACTTATGAGGTAGGTGTTATGCCTGTTTGCAGTGATGAAACTAAAGCTCAAAGAGAGCAGACAGCATGCCCAAGGTCACCCAGCTAGGAAATTATGGAAGCAGAATGGTAAGTCAAGTGTATCAACATGAACTCATGCTATTTTCATTACACCATGCCACCTTTTCCTGCTTTTGTCTTGGGGTGATAAACAAAGTTTAAACAAACCTTCAGATTGCTGAGTAGCACTTGACCACATCATTCACTCAGAAGCTTGCCTCAATAGCTTGGCAAACACTAGTGAATCAGGCAAAGTGAGTTTCCTTATGACTTAGTGATGTAGAAAGAAGACTTGAGCCATTGAAGTTATTGATATCCTCAGGTGTTCAGGAAAAATCTGCCATCAGAGCAATTGAATGGGGATATCTTATTTATTCATTTGATAAATATTTACCAAGCACCTGGAAATGCAAGCTGGTGCAGCCACTCTGGAAAACAGGATGGAGATTCCTCAAAAAGCTAAAAATAGAACTACCCTACGACCCAGCAATTGCACAACTAGGCATTTATCCACGGGATACAGGTGTGCTGTTTTGAAGGGATACATGCACCCCCATGTTTACAGCAGCACTATCAACAATAGCCAAAGTATGGAAAGAGCCCAAATATCCATCGATGGATGAATGGATAAAGATGTGGTATATATATACAATGGAGTATTACTCGGCAATCAAAAAGAATGAAATCTTGCCATTTGCAACTATGTGGCTGGAACTAGAGAGTATTATGCTAAGTGAAATTAGTCAGTCAGAGAAAGACAAAAATCATATGACTTCACTCATATGAGGACTTTAAGGGACAAAACAGATGAACGTAAGGGAAGGGAAACAAAAATAATATAAAAACAGGGAAGGGGCAAAACAGAAGAGACTCATAAATATGGAGAACAAACTGAGGGTTACACGAGGGGTTATGGGAGGGGGGATGGGCTACATGGGTAAGGGGCATTAAGGAATCTACTCCTGAAATCATTGTTGCACTATATGCTAACTAATTTGGATGTAAATTCAAAAAAATAAAAAGTAAAACAAGTTAAAAAAAATATTTACCAAGCACCTATTATGTGCTAAGGGCCTCTTTGACAAAATGACATTGAAGCTAAGATCTGAAAGATGAAAAAAAGCCAAGCATGAAAAAAAGAGAGTGATGAACATTCTAGGCAGAAGAAATGGCAGGTGTAAAGACATATGTTGGAAAAAACTCTGGCGTGGTCCAAGAAATGATAGACCAATGTGGTTATAGTTTAGACTCTAAGGCAGAGAATGGTGACAGATGATAGTGAAGAGGTGAAAAGAATACTTTTATGTCCTCTCAAGGCTCAACTGACTTAAAAAGGTAACACAATGGGGAAACAAGTCTTTTTAAACGTACTGTATCAACTAGGTTGGTGGGAAAACAAATCTCAACCCTTATCTTGCATGATATATCAAAGTAAACTTACAGTGGACCACAAACCTAAAGTTTAAAGCTGAACTATAAAATTTCTAAAAGAAAACAGGAGAAAATCTTTGAGACTTTGGAGTAGGTGAAGATTTCTTAGGACACAAAAGGCATCAATCTTAAAAGTAAAAAATTGATAAATAAGAACTTAATCAAAATGTAAACTTCTGCTCTTCAAAATATATCATTTAGAAAATAAAACAGCAAGCCACGGAGTGAGAAAAAATATTGCCAGGACAAATGCAACAAAGGTCTTATATCCAGACTATACAAAAAATACTGTTGTATACTCTTACAGTGACAAGAAGACAAAAAAATAATAAATGATCAAATATCTGAAGAGACACATCACAACAAAGATATATTAAAGGATAATAAGCAAATTGAAAGGTTCTCAGCATCATCAGTCATTAGGGAAATGACAAGTAAACCACACACTCATGAGAATGCCTAAAATTAAATACCAATTTGTTGGATGTTAAACTCATATACTTCTGATGAGAGTATCAAATGATACAATCACTTTGGGGGCACCTGGGTGGTTCAGTTTGTTAAGCATCTGACTCTGGATTTTGGCTCAGGTCATGATCTCACATTTTGAGATCAAGCTCCGCATGGGGCTCCTCTCTGAGCATAGAGCCTGCTTGAGATTCTCTCCCTCCATCTCTCTCTGCCCCTCCCCTGACTCAAAAAAAATTTTTTTAATTAAAAAAATAAAAATTAAAAAATTCATACAACCACTTTGGGGGCACCTGGCTGGTACAGTCAGTGGAGCATGAGACTCTTGATCTCGGGGTCATGAGTTCAAGCCCCACAGTGGGGATAGTGTTTACTTAAAAATACATAAATAAAGAGGTGTCTGGGTGGCTCAGTTGGGCGTCTAACTTTGGCTCAGGTCATGATCTCACATTTGGGAAGTTCAGGCCCCATGTCAGGCTCTGTGCTGACAGCTTGGATCCTAGAGCCTGCTTCAGATTCTGTGTCTCCTTCTCTCTCTGCCCCTCCCCCGCTCATGCTCTGTCTATCTGTCTGTCTCTCTCTCTCTCTCTCTCAAAAAGTAAATACACATAGGGGTGCCTGGGTGGTTCAGTTGGTTAAGCGTCCCACTTCAGCTCAGGTCATGATCTCACAGTCTGTGAGTTCAAGCCCCACATCGGACTTTGTGCTGACAGCTCAGAGCCTGGAGCCTGCTTCAGATTCTGTGTCTCCCTCTCTCTCTGCCCCTCCCCTGCTCATGCTCTGTCTCCCTCTGTCTCAAAAATAAATAAAAACATTACAAATTTTTAAAAATAAAAACAAAATAAATAAAAATTAAAAATTAAAAACAAGCAAATAAATACATAAATACTAAAAATATTTTTATTTTTTTAAGTTTATTTATTTTGAGAGTGTGTATGCACATACATGAGCAGGGGGAGGGGCAGAGAGAGAGAGAGAGAGAATCCTAAGCAGGCTCCATACTCAGCACAGAGTCCAAAGTGGGGCTCATCTCACAACCATGAGATCATGACCTGAGCTGAAATCAAGAGTCGTTCACTTAACCGACTGAGTCACCCTGATGGCCCCTAAAATACTTTTAAAAGATCATACAACATCTGTGGAAAACAGCGTTGTAGTTTCTTACAAGTTAAACATACACTTACTATATGATCCAATTACTCTACTCCTAGGTATTAACCCAGGAGAAACAAAGACACGAGGCCAAAGTAACTCGTAACTAAACATTTATATCTACTTTATTCACAATTGTCAGAAACAGACAACATCCAAATGTCCATCAATAAGTGAATGAATAAACAAAGTATGGTATACCATAAGGTATTACTCAACAATAATAAAACATAAGCTACTAACACCCACAAAGACATAGGTTAATCTCAGAAACAGCATGCGGAGCAAAAGAAGTCAGGCACAGAAAAAGTTCATACTGTATGAATCAATTTATATGAAGCTCTAGGAAAGACAAATCTAATTTATAGTGACAAAAATCAGATCTTTGGATGCTTGGGTGGGGATAGAAGGATTGGCTGGGAAGGGACTGCGGAAACTTTCTGAAGTGATGGAAATGTTCTACATCTTGATTGGAAAGATGGTTACATGGGTATATATATATATATATATATATATATATATATATATATATATATACCTTTGTCAAAATTTCTCAAACTGTACATTGAAAATGCATGCATTTTATGTAATTAAATTTCACCTCAAGAAAGCTTATTTTAAAATAAGTTCTTTATACATTTCCACCTTGATTTTATCAAATAAAAGTCCTATGAAAAATACAAAATAGATCCAGGAATAATGAGAGAATCACTTTCAAAGTAACAACTCAATTCAATATAAATCAGTGAAGGCTTAAATAAACACACTGAAAATAAATCTGAAAGCAAGCTTGAAACCACTATAATTTATAAAACATAGGTGTGATATATATTGCTTCCCAGAGGCAATAGCCCACAGAATCCACAAATCAAGAAAATGTGTTCTCTCACTACTGTACTTGTTCCTGAAACTGAATCCATGCCCCAACTTGTGTTCTTTTACTAGTGAAATCAGAAGCCTTCTTGGAACTTTTCCAGATTCTTTTTCCTTACCTGTTCCACCATCATCTTTTCCTTTATTTAAGTAATAGTTAATAAATCCTTCTCTTTAATACAGAAGTCTGCCCTTCTCTGTGCCATTTTATTTATTTTTTAAAGCTATCATCATAAAACTTTGACACTTTCTTTTTTGTTGTTGTTGCTGTTGTTTATTTATTTATTTGCGGGGGGGGGGGGGGCAGAGACAGAGGTAGAGAGAGAAAATCCCAATCAGGCTCTGCACTGCCAGAGAAGAGCCCAATGTGGGGCTCAACCCACGACTGTGAGATCATAATCTGAGCCGAAACCAAGAGTCCAATGCTTAACTGATTGAGCCACCTAGCCACCCCAACGTGTCATTTTACCTATTAATTTTGTTCTTTACTTTTACTGTTAAAGATATGGCCATAATCATATTTGTAATTCCAAACCCATCATGTACCTGACTTCATGAAAAAACCTGTCTGTCTGAGATGCTTCATGGCACTTTTTACCTCCTCATTTCTCAAGGTGTAAATGAGAGGATTCAGCAAAGGAGTGACCACTGTGTAGAAGACAGATACCACCTTGTCAATGGAGAAGCTAGTGTCTGGCCGAGTGTAGATGAAGATACATGGTCCAAAAAAGAAGGCTACAACCATGAAGTGGGCTGAACAGGTAGACAAGGCTTTCCGGCGCCCTTCAGCTGACTGTTTTCTAAGAGAAACCAGGATGACCGTGTAAGAGGTGACCAAAGCCAGGAAACAGGTGAGGGAGATGGTTCCACTATTAGACACAATTAGCATTCCCGTGAGGTATGTATCTGTGCAAGCCAGCTTGATGACAGGGGGCACATCGCAGAAGTAGCTATCAATAATGTTGGGGCCACAGTAAGGTAGACGAATGGTCAAGAAGGTCTGCACCAGAGAGTGAACAGTAGCCCCCAACCAGAGAGCAAAGACAAGCTGTACACAGACCCTCATGTTCATCACATTAGAATAGTGCAATGGAGCACAGATGGCTACATAACGATCATAAGCCATAATGGTCAGCAGAAAGATCTCAGCACAAGCAAACAGATGTAGGAAGAAGAGCTGTGCAATGCAATTATCAAAGGAAATAGTCTTTATCTCTAAAAGCAAGCCCTCTAGCATCTTGGGCACAGTGACAGATGAGTGGCAGATGTCAATAAAGGACAGATTGCTCAGGAAGAAATACATGGGGGTATGGAGGCGTGGAGTAAAGACTATAGTAACTATAATGAGAGTGTTTCCCAAAAGGGTTAATACATATGTGATGGAGAATGCCAGAAAAAATAGTATCTCCAGCACCCACTTATCAGTGAGTCCCAAGAAGACAAATTCAGTCACTCTTGTTTGATTTAGAGCATCCATCCAATGAGTTTCAAAAGGACCTTGCAAGGGAAAAAAAAAGACATGAAAGCTAATTTAGCTTTAATAGTATACAAGTAGAATTAATTGAAGTGACTACATTCCCATATGAGTTGTTTATTTATTATCAAGGCATATAAAATATAAGACCAACTTAAAAGCAATTGTTACAATATACCCATGATATATCAGGAGTCATTCCAGGCACTTTATATACACCATTCTATTTAATCACAACTGCACCATGGCATAGGCATTATTGTTTCCGGCTTGCAAACGAGATAAATGAACCTTACAGGAATAAACAAGTTGCCCAAAACGCTTAGCCAGTAGTTAGCTGGCTTTTTCCATTTCAGTCTAATCCACAGATAATGCCAAATTAATCTTCCAAAATACGACTCCCAACTAAAATCTTTCACCATTTCCCCCTTCCTATCAAATTAAATGTACATGCAAAGCCTGCAACAGTCTGCTACCTATTTATTTTTCCAGTCTGGGATCCTCCTTTTTCCCCCTATGTATTCATCTCTCCAGGCAAGCAGGTTATTACGCTTCGGCCATGCTACCTCCTCCTTTAAGAAAACTTTGCTGATACAACCAAATCCTATCTCTTCTCTTTCATACCTATTTGATGGTACTGAGCTGTAAAAGAAAAGAAAATAATACATTTGTTTCTGTTCCCCCATTAAATTGAAATTTTCTTAAAAAGCAATAACTACATAAGAATCATCCTTTGCGGCACTTGGTACAGCTTCTTGCACACAGCAGGTGTTCGAAAAAAACACTTTTATTTGAACTGAACCTACCTTCTTAGATAACCTGGAAAAAAATATAATTCTTCCTTCACCATAAAGCTAAAAAATGACTTAAGAAACTTAATTTTTTTAATTCTGTAATATGATTTGTCCTCTAGGAGATATTGTTGTCTAAATACTAAAGCTATTTTGCCCCTAATTTTCTATATTGATTGGCCAGCCAAAAACTGTAACAGAGTTTAAGAAATAATTACCACAACCATAAAAAATATTTATATTCTTGATCCAACTACTTCACTTGTAGGAGTCTCCTAAGCATCCAAACTGTCAAAAAAGGTAAATGCAAGAAAATATTAATTACAGCATTATTTAAAATAACAGTCACTGGATTTTTTTTTTGAAGCTTAAATGAGTAGAGTGGAAGTTGAATAGAATTACACGCAGCCATTAAGAATGGTAGTAACAACAGATTGCCAATATGAAAAATTTTGAAATATTATGAAGAATAAGACATGAGATAAAATTTGTTTATGCATTCTCAACAGTTTAAAATATATACAGCCTGGGTGGCTCAGTCGGTTAAGCATCCGCCTCTTGATTTTGGTTCAGGTCATGATCTAACAGTCATGAGATCAAACCCCAAGCTGCCTGGCAGGGAGCCTATTTAAGATTCTCTCTCCCTCTCTCCCTTCCTCTCCCTTGCTTCAGTGTGTGTGTGTGTGTGTGTGTGTGTGTGTGTGTGTGTGTGTGTGTTCTCTCATATGAGTGTCAGGCCACAGGGCACCTGGGTAGCTCAGTCGGTTAAGCATCCAACTCTTGATCTCAGTTCAGGTCTTAATCTCAGGATCATGAGTTCAAGCCCTGTGTTGGGCTCCACACTGGGTGTGAAGCCTACTTAAAAAAATTTTTTTTTTTGCTAAAATATACCAATGCCATATAAATTATCAAAATTCAAAGAGTAGATTAGAAGAAAATATTGTAACATATATGACCAAAAAAGGATAATATTCCTATTATTTAAAGAGCTCTTAAAATATGACAAGACAGAACAAATGACAATTAAATATGGGCAAAAAGTATGAAAGGGCACATCACAGAAAGAGAAATGCAAATGGCAAATAAGTATGAATAAGAAAATACTCAACTTCAGCAGTGAGTTAAAAAAATGCTTTCTGTCTCTCTTCAGATTGGCAAAGGAATAAGAAGCTGAGTATGCTATAGACTGCTATTAGAAGTAGATATTATCAAGACCTTTTTGGAAAATGACCTGCCAGTACCTATCAAAATTCTAAATGCCCATACCTCTAACCAAGAAGCCCACTGCTAGGATTGTATTTCATGGAAATAAAGGAATAAGTAATTAAGGATAAATGTTAATTGAAGCATTTTTAGCAAAACAAGGAACTGGAAACAAATTGAATATTTATTAACAGAGATATAAGTAAATAAATTTTAGTACAGCCACAATTTGGAATATTATCTAGCCATTAAAAAGAAAGAATGAGTTGCATTGAGCACACTGACTTAAAGCGGTGGTTGTCGATATGGCCATACATTAGAACCACCTGAGGCGGGTGGAGCGGTGGGGGAGGAGGGGGGTGGAGCTTGAATTTTGCTGCACAGGCCTCACCTGAGACAATTAACGCAGGCTTTTTTAAGGGTTGGACCTGTCAGTACTTTTAAAGCTCTTTGGCATTTCCAACATATAACCGAGATCACAAACTATTAACTTCAAGGTATGTCAACAATATATTTTTAAGTAAAATGGGTGCATTATGAATATAATATGAACCAGGAGGAGAGGGAGGGAGGGAGAGAAGGAGGAAGGGAGAGAAAAAGGAAAGAAGGAGCAAACAAAGGAACAGAGGAAGGAGGGAATCAAGGGATGTGTGTGTGTGCGCATAGGCTCAAACGTATATACACACACACATACACTTACATATTCATGAATTATGTGTGCGTGTATTTATTCTTAAAAGAATAGAAAATAGGTGTGGAAGAATACACAGTTATTTTAACATTAGTTACTTGTGGAAGTATCAAATTGAAAGGAATAGTAAGATTTTATTAATTTTTATATTATACTCTATACCTGTTTAGGTTTGTGTAATAAGCACGGATTACTTTGTTGAAAAAGCAAAGTGGTAGAATCATGTGTCTGGGAAAAAAGGAAAGGAAATGAAAATGCTCACTTCATGGGATCATGAGCACATTTCTCCTTCTCCACGTCTAAGAGTTTATAATCTGGTTATGTGTTTTCTAAGACAGTATTCTTAAAATGGGGAGGATCTTTCCCATAAACTCCTGGTCAGCAATGCCCTAGCAGCAGAGAACCAAGAGCTGTTCTGCTTTCCGCGAGGAAAAAGAGGAAAGAGGCTTGTCACAACAGCACATTCAACGAATTCAAATAACTGTGACCTTTGGCCTTCACCTCCCTAAACCTCAGTTTTCTGAGCTATAAAATAGGAACTAGGTGCATCTCTTATACATGATTAGATGTAGCAAATATGCAGGTCTCCTGTTGAAAAGACTAAAAGAGAAGCAAGGAGATGGGAAGAATCTCTAGCTTCATTAGGGGCTCTGTAGCACAGAAAATGGTCGTTAAAAATTGAAGCTCATAGGTACATTTTACTTTAGAAGAATCTAATGAGAGGCACTGAATCTTGGGATTGGCTGAAATTCGCAAAGCCAGGATAATTCCCTTGATGGCCTTAGTCTGTTTCCAGGGGCAACAGATGGTAGCTGCTGCATTTTCAGACCAGAGGAATCTACACTGTGCTCGGAAAAAGAGTTTTTGCTGTTTTTTTTTTTTTTTAAGGTGGGATAATGGGGTCCCTGGATGGCTCAGTTGGTAGAGCTTGTGACTCCTGATCTCAGGGTTGTGAATTCAAGCTCCATGTTAGGTGTGGAGATTACTTAAAAATAAAATCTGGGGCGCCTAGGTGGCTCAGTCAGTTGAGCGTCCGACTTCGGCTTGAGTCATGATCTCACAGCCTGTGGGTTCAAGTCCCACATCAGGCTCTGTGCTGACAGCTTAGAGCCTGGAGCCTGTTTCAGATTCTGTGTCTTCCGCTCTCTCTGACCCTCCCCTGTTCATGCTCTGTCTCTTTCTGTCTCAAAAATAAATAAAACGTAAAAAAAAAATTTTTAAACAAATAAAATAAAATCTTTTTTAAAAATTAAGTAAATAAAAAGAGGTGGGTTGAGGTTTTAACTCTGGGATTAAGTCTCTTTAGAAAAATTAGCCTCCCTGAGCTTCAATTTTCTCATTTGTGCAAACTCAAATTATGAACCTATTTCACAGAACTGTTACAAAAGTGTTACTACATATTGCCTGGCACTTAAAATGTATATATAAAAAGTCCATTCTTTCCACTGATACCTACCAATCTCTGTGAGAAAATATCCCAAAAAGACCAGAGAAAATGTAGGTCATGTGTTTACACAACCTAAAACAAAGACCACAAAAAAGTTGATGAAAGAAAGCGAGGAGTCACTGATCAATCAAACACTATTTAGTGAATGCCCCAGCAGGATCTGTACCCAAGGAACATTCTTCCCTCAGACCTTGTCATGGCTTTTTCTGTCTCATTTTAAGTTTGTTTGTTTGTTTGTTTATCTATTTATTTTTTAGTAATCTTTACATCCAATGTGGGGCTTGAACTCACCACCTCCAGATCAAGAGTCACATGTTCCACTGACTGAGCCAGCCAGGCACCCTTATTATTCATTAATAAGGTCTTATCTCAAATATCACTCCCATGTGGAGGCTCTCCTGATGCTTATACCTAAAAGAACACTCTCTAATTACACAGTCTCCTAGTGCATCTCCTTTGTAGCACTTATAAATACCTGAAATCACCTGAATTATTTACATCTCTGTTTATCGTCTGCCTTTCCAAATATAAACCCCTTGAGGGCAAGGACTAGATCTGCCTTGTTTACTGCTACATACCCAAAACTTGTGCTCAACAATGAATGAGATCCCAAAACCCAACCCACACTATGTTGAGCCATGAGACTAAGACTTCCACGCTCCAAAACAACAGAGTCCCTCAAGAAATGCTAGGCAGTTTCTGCCCTAAAGGGTCCATAAAAACAAAAACATATGTGATTAAAACTAATAAGTATATTAAAAATAATAGTCATAAGTAATAATAATTAACTTTGAAAAGAAAAAGTATACAGTGCCTACTGGAAGTAGGAGATTTAGCTCTCTCCTGATTTTTAAAGATTCCATTCTTTTTTCCTTCTGAAAAGAAGCAGAGGACCTCCCTCAACCTTCTCAATATGTCTTTCTCTACTCCTCTCAAGCCTTTCCCACTCCTTGCCCACCATCATGCTGGTCTATTGTGTCATATCTCTTTTCTTCTCTTTTTCCCATTCCCAAAAGGAAGAGGGAAAAAGTCTGGAGAGCTTAGGAAGCATAAGAAACAATGTGGACAAGTGAGGCACATTGTAATGGCCCAATAAACCTGAAGGAAAGAAATGTACACACAGAGATGTTATGAGTGATACCTGTGCAGTGCTCATTTGCTATAAGCCCACCAAATTTCACTCATTCCCTGAATAATCCAGTAAACTCACAGATGGACTGATCCATGAATAATTTGGCAGATGGGGACTTTCAAGTGCAGAAAAAAGGACTCACGGCTTGCAAACTAAAGATGTCAAGTAGAAAATACTGAATTCAAATTATAGAGGTCAAATGAAAATTAGTTTTTAAATGCGTCTTTTATCGACTTAGTAGTGGGCTTTTTTAAAAAGAAAATTTCTTGAAAAAAGAGCTTTTTTATCTGTCGAAAGTATCAAGATTTAAGGCTTGAGGTAAACTTTTATTTCTAATTCAAAGCTTTCATCATTTACTTTTTTTTTAAGTGGGCTCCATGCCCAATGTGGGGCTTGAACTCAGGACCCTGACATCAAGAGCCACATGCTCCACCAACTGACCCATCCAGGTGTCCCCAGGGCTTTCATCGTTTAGTCTACTAATAGATCAAAAGACTAGTTTTTTAATAAATGGAGTGTTGAGAAATTAATCACAGAGATAAGGTGGCAGTAAAGTGCCCACATTCTGTGAACACCAAAGAAAATTAGAGAAGAATGTCTACTTCCTCTGACATGATTACAGGTCCTTTTAGGGGTACATGCAACCTTTAACAAGAAGTACAGTGGTGGGAATAATTGTTTTCAGGCATCCCTTCTATACAAGCCCTGGACCCAAACCTCCACACAACCAGGAAGTTATGATGGTTGTACTTCTTTCTTACGCCAACACTGATTTGTCATGGAGTCTTTCCTAGAATTACAGAGATTTGATGGGATATTAGAAAGAGAAGTGTGGAAACCCACAAAGAAACCGAAATGATACCTCTCTGACCTTATCTACTACCACCCTCCCCTTCATTCACTCAGCTCCAATTACATGGACTCCTTGCTATTCCTCAAACGCTTGGAGCACATTCGCACCTGATAGCCTTTGCACTGGTTGCTTCCTCAGCTGGGAACCTCTTCCCCTAGATACCGTAGTCAATTCTCCCATTCCCTTAGTGCCTTTCCTCAAATATCACCTTCTCACTAAGGCTTATGCTGATGACCCTACAGAAAACTGGAACTCACCCAGAAT
Source organism: Felis catus (assembly GCF_018350175.1). NCBI lineage: Eukaryota > Metazoa > Chordata > Mammalia > Carnivora > Felidae > Felis > Felis catus. Next base: position 72,322,549 of record NC_058373.1, on the reverse strand, counting down.
CCCCAGCATGCCTGATCCCATTTACTCTGATCTACTTTTTTATTTTTTGAAAGCATTGATCAACTTCTAACATACTATATGAATGATCTACTTAATTAGTCTATTGTTTCTTATTGTCCATCTCCTGCTCCTAGAATGTCAACTCCATGAGGGCAGGAACTTTTGTATGTTTTGTTCAATGAAGTATCCAAAGTATCTGGAAAATTACATAGGACATAGTATTAGTTCAATAAATACTTTTGAGCGATTATAACCTCTCCAATATTTTAACTTAGTCCTTTAGGAATTGATCATTAGAAATGAACTTACTGGGGTACACGGGTAACTTAGTTGGTTAAGCAGCCAACTCTTGATTTTAGCTCAGGTCATGATCTCACAGTTCATGAGTTCAAGCCCCATGTTGGGCTCTGTGTTCACTGTGTGGAGCCTACTCCAAATCTCCCTCATTCTGGCCCTCCCCCCACTCTGTCTTTCAAAAATAAATAAATATTAACAAAAACGTTTTTTAAAAAAGAAACGAATTTGCTAGCTTAAAGATTATGACTCAAAATAGTGTTGCCAAACTGCTTTCCGTAATGTTTGCAGGGTTAAGTAATTCACTCATGGTCACTCGGTTAGCAGTTGGTTGAAATGGGATTTGAACCTTTCAAGGCCTACACTCTCAACCACTGTGTCATGCTACGTAGAAGAGATTGAACCAATAAACATCAAGTGGTCTTTAAAGAACAAGAAGTTACAACTATGCACCCCTTGAAGGGAGGGAAATATCTCATTCATTTTTGTATCCACATAGCAAAGTACCTGGCACAAAAGAGGAACTCACTAAATACTTGTTGAATCAATTGACAAAAAAATACTTTTAAAAAGCAACATTGCACATAATAAACATGAAAAGTCTCAAAACTTAGGGGGAAGTTGATCTGTGCATTAAAATCATTGCCCAGGTTTTTATTTTTTATTTTTTTTCCAGTTTTTATTTTTTTTTATTTTTTTTTAATATATGAAATTTATTGACAAATTGGTTTCCGTACAACACCCAGTGCTCATCCCAAAATGTGCCCTCCTCAATACCCATCACCCACCCTCTCCTCCCTCCCACCCCCCATCAGTTTGTTCTCAGTTTGTTCTCAGTTTTTAACAGTCTCTTATGCTTTGGCTCTCTCCCACTCTAACCTCTTTTTTTTTTTTTCCTTCCCCTCCCCCATGGGTTCCTGTTAAGTTTCTCAGGATCCACATAAGAGTGAAACCATATGGTATCTGTCTTTCTCTGTATGGCTTATTTCACTTAGCATCACACTCTCCAGTTCCATCCACGTGGCTACAAAAGGCCATATTTCATTTTTTCTCATTGCCACGTAGTACTCCATTGTGTATATAAACCACAATTTCTTTATCCATTCATCAGTTGATGGACATTTAGGCTCTTTCCATAATTTGGCTATTGTTGAGAGTGCTGCTATGAACATTGGGGTACAAGTGGCCCTATGCATCAGTACTCCTATATCCCTTGGATAAATTCCTAGCAGTGCTATTGCTGGGTCATAGGGTAGGTCTATTTTTAATTTTCTGAGGAACCTCCACACTGCTTTCCAGAGCGGCTGCACCAATTTGCATTCCCACCAACAGTGCAAGAGGGTTCCCGTTTCTCCACATCCTCTCCAGCATCTATAGTCTCCTGATTTGTTCATTTTGGCCACTCTGACTGGCGTGAGGTGATACCTGAGTGTGGTTTTGATTTGTATTTCCCTGATAAGGAGCGACGCTGAACATCTTTTCATGTGCCTGTTGGCCATCCGGATGTCTTCTTTAGAGAAGTGTCTATTCATGTTTTCTGCCCATTTCTTCACTGGGTTATTTGTTTCTCGGGTGTGGAGTTTGGTGAGCTCTTTATAGATTTTGGATACTAGCCCTTTGTCCAATATGTCATTTGCGAATATCTTTTCCCATTCCGTTGGTTGCCTTTTAGTTTTGTTGGTTGTTTCCTTTGCTGTGCAGAAGCTTTTTATCTTCATAAGGTTCCAGTAATTCACTTTAGCTTTTAATTCCCTTGCCTTTGGGGATGTGTCGAGTAAGAGATTGCTACGGCTGAGGTCAGAGAGGTCTTTTCCTGCTTTCTCCTCTACGGTTTTGATGGTTTCCTGTCTCACATTTAGGTCCTTTATCCATTTTGAGTTTATTTTTGTGAATGGTGTGAGAAAGTGGTCTAGTTTCAACCTTCTGCATGTTGCTGTCCAGTTCTCCCAGCACCATTTGTTAAAGAGGCTGTCTTTTTTCCATTGGATGTTCTTTCCTGCTTTGTCAAAGATGAGTTGGCCATACGTTTGTGGGTCTAGTTCTGGGGTTTCTATTCTATTCCATTGGTCTATGTGTCTGTTTTTGTGCCAGCCCAGGTTTTTAAAGAAGTCAGTAGAAACCTTATCAACAAAGGGACAATTGAACTAAAAGGATCAGAATCCCCACTGGACATCAATAGTGTGTACATTAATGTGTGTTGTGTACACTGGGATTCTTCATGAAAGACTAAAGGACATTGAAAATCTGTGCCTTTCTGCCCTTTGCTCTTTCCTCATACCTTTCACTCAAGGGCTGGGCAATGCCCACAGCAGCTTCACAAAGTAGATAGTAACAACTTGCCCCTTTTTGAAATCACTGCTCTGAAGAGTATAGTGATTTGCTGGGGATCCAACGTGATGAGCAGCAGAGTTGAATCCTTTACCTCCTAACTCCTTAATTTCGGCCTCGTCATCTCTGCCATTTCCTCAGAGACACCCCAAGTCTTTTCTCTCTGTTTCCATCTGACTGCTATTTCAGGACTGCAGGCTCAGACCTTGGCAAAGACACGCTTAGAGAAGGCTCCTTTCGCTGAGAGGAACCTGAGTTTTCATCTTACTAGACCATCACCATTTCAGCCTCAAATGGATTTGATCTTGAGCTACCAAAATCTTTTTTTTAATGTTAATTTATTTTTGATAGAAAGAGCATGAGCAGGGAGGGGCAGAGAGAAAGAGGGAGACACAGAATCCGTAGCAGGCTCTAGGCTCTGCACTGTCAGCACAGAGCCCAATGCAGGGCTAAAACTCATGAACCATGAGATCATGACCTGAACCGAAGTTGGACACTTAACTGACTGAGCCACCCAGGTGCCCCCGAGCTGCCAAAATCTTGCTTAGAGGGATCTTGTAGGAGGGAACTCCTTGGCTGTGTCAACTGAATGCCAGGGGCTTAAACCCTAAAGAAGAGACAAGGTAGAAGCTCTTGGAACACACTGAAGTATGACAGCTTTATTTCTCTAATAAAATGGAATATGGTTAAGTTTCAGAGATACCTTATGGCTCGCCCTACCTTCGCATGGCAGATCGGAATTCTGTCCCAAGTCTCCTGCCCTTAGATTTTTCCACTACTCGGCAGTTGCCTCTAGAGAGCTGAGGTAGATTAACTCCTAAATCTCTTTCAGTACATTGTACTTAGTTTTTATTTTTAAGATTTTGTTCTTTGGAGTTTATCATAGTATTTATTTTTTTTTTAAGATTTGATTCTTCATAGTATATTATGATCTTATCTACTTGGTTGCCAACCAAAACAGGAAAGAACCCTCTGAGAAAAAAAGTTGCTCTGAGGTTTTTAAAGGTGGAGAACCAAATGGTGTCTTCTCTGCATACAGAGAAAGCACTCGACAGCGCTTCCCCCATAGGTTACAGGTTTACACAATCTGCACACAGAGTTACGTCCCAGTGAGTGGCACTGGATTGGGAAGCCGAAGGGGAGCAGAGCTCTCATGCTTCAGCTGTACTCTTCCATTTCTTCTCCAGAACAGCCCAAATCTAATATGTATGCTGACTTTCAGAGCACCAGAAAGATAGGCTTTCTCTGGTGGTAATGAGGACTCTGTTGCTTACACAAACAAGCAAAGACTGAATGACCATCTGCCAGTAGAAGAGACTCATTCTTTCTTTGAAAGATTGTATCATATTCAACATTCATTCCACAAACATTTGTGAATGCCTAGCAGGCACTGTGCTAGGCAGAGGGAAGTGATGGTCTAAATCCCTCTCAATCCCAATGGCTTTTTGATGACTAGAAAGAAGGAACAGGTGCTGTGGCAAAATCTAAAAGGTGACAAGTCATAATCCTAGACATTTTGAAGAACCTTGGAGGGTGTATGTATTTGTGGCGTTGAGGGTGCCTTTGTAGAAAGCAACACAATGAAAAAGTATACTGAGTCCTGAGACTGAAGAGAGATTAAAATAATTGTCATAAATTAAGAGTCCTTCTACTAGATGTATAAATACCACACCAAGTAAAGAGGTGGTAAAACTCACCAATTCTCTCCAATTACACAGGGGTGATTTGGCTGGCTCTTAAAATGTTCTTTCTTCCATTTCTTCCATAATCCCTTCTGAAATGAAACAGAAAGAAAACAAACTGATTTGGTCATTAGCAGCTGGTTATCTGTTTAAATAGTCTCACCCTTTTAATGTTGGTCTCTGGATTTTTTTTAATCTCTTTCCTTCTCTGTAAATTTTGCATTTGTCCTTTTCAATACTTCTTCTAACCAAGTATGGTAGAACTAAGCCTACTTGACCTTTCCACTTTAATCAGTAACTACCATGGGCACCATTAGAACTATATTTGAACAGGTTCTAAAATCTTCCACTCAGGAGCGCCTGGGTGGCGCAGTCGGTTAAGCGTCCGACTTCAGCCAGGTCACGATCTCGCGGTCCGTGAGTTCGAGCCCCGTCGGGCTCTGGGCTGACGGCTCGGAGCCTGGAGCCTGTTTCCGATTCTGTGTCTCCCTCTCTCTCTGCCCCTCCCCCGTTCATGCTCTGTCTCTCTCTGTCCCAAAAATAAATAAACGTTGAAAAAAAAAAATTTTTTTTAATAAAAAAAAAATAAAACCTGCCACTCAAAACCATTCCGTCATTCAACAAACAGTTTTATGGAAGGAAAGTACTTATTTTTTGTTAATATAAATAAATTGTATACTTTATGAGATATAAGCTAATATGAATTTAAAGCTTAAAATTTTTTATCAAGAAAATATAAATGTTTTGATCATGGTACTCATGTCACAATGTACACATATATCAAATCATCACATTGTCACTTCAAGTGTATGTAATCTTTACTTGTCTGTCAATTACACCTCAATAAACCTGGGGGGCAGGGGACAGAAAATAGAAAAGTTTCTGTGGAGTTGTGTCAAGTCAAAACCAGTTAGTCTTAGGTTCTATTGTTGTCCTGCTGAACTAACAAGCATTATTGAGTAAAGACCTATTTTGTGAAATAATATATCTAAAAATTTGAATTCTGGGGTGCCTGGCTGCCTCAGTCAGTAAGAGTATGTGACTCTTGATGTCACGATCATGAATTCAAGCCCCGTGTTCCTCATGAAGCCTAAGAAAAAGAAAGGAAGAAAGAGAGAGAGAGAGAGAGAGAGAGAGAGAGAGAGAGAGAGAGAGAAAGAAAGAAAGAAAAAAAGAAAGAAAGAAAGAAAGAAAGAAAACTAATAATAATTTTAAAAATTAGAATTCTGCTCTTTTTTTTCACTCCTTTAACAAACTGATCTATCATAATCCTGGGTACACTTACACAGGTCACTTGACTTTATTTTCGTTATCTGGAACATAGGTACTAATTTGATCTCTTTAATTATTGCGATAGTTAATTTTATATGTCAACTTGGCTAAACCATGGTACCCACTGTATGATCAAATACAGGTCTAGATGTTATTGAGACGGCATGTTTCAAATGCGGTTACCATTTAAATCAGTAGACTTTAAGTAGATTACCTTCCATAATTGGGTGTGCCTCATGCAATCAGTGGAAACCCTTTAAAGAAAAGACTGAAATCCCCAGAAAAAGGAATTCTGCTTCCAGACTCAAGACTGCAAGACTGACGCCTGCCATTTTCCAACCTGCTGATCTGCCATGCACACTTCAGATTTGCCAGGTCCCACAATCTCATGAGCCAATTCCTTAAAATAAATCTCTGTCTCTGTCTCTCTCTCATTCTCTCTCTCTCTCTCTCTCTCTCTCTCTCTCTCTCTATATATATATATATATATATATATATATACATACAATTTAGTTTGATGATAGATGATAGATCAATTGATCGATAGATAAATAGGTAGGTAGGTAGATAGATAGATATGCTATTAGTTATGTTTTTCTGGACAACCCTGACTAATACAATGACCTCCCTTGTAATTGTCTTAAAGATGAGAATGTGGTTTAGGTTTAGGAAAGGTTACATATATAGGAAGACCATTATACCTTTGTCACTCCCAGGAGATAAACTTCTCCTGAAGATCTTATTATATTCTCTCTCCCTCCCTCAACATCTATCTTACCTAAACAACAATAGTCATTATTACTTTACAAAGATGAGACAGATAGAGGGTAGGAAAACTCAGGGTCATCAAACCAAATCAATCAACCCACTTACTTTATGAAACTCTGACTCTCTTTAAAAGACCAAAGCAATATTCCTCAACGTATAATCAGTAACATTCATTCATAGTCTTATCTTGCTTGTTTGAAACAGATTTTCCACTGACATGAAACACTTACCACCTACTCCAAAACCTCCTCATTATTCAGTTGTCCTCTTATACCCTGTTACAGAAGCCCAGGATGGAAAATCCTAGAGCACAAAATTTTACACAGGGTGGATTTCAGGCTTGAAAGCTTTGGGATTTTTATCTGTCAGACATAGGATTTTGAGGTGCTCATTGGATGACTATAATTGAACTTGCCATCAATGAATACTCAGGGGAACTATTATAAGTTTTCCATTTCAATGAATTTCTTGTTATTAGTCTCATTCATTTAGCAGTTTAATAAGTGGACAATAAAACCAGCAGCCTCCAAATGTTGAAGAGTGCCAAACTTTTGGCAATTAGTATGACATCAGTTTGTTTAGCCACCGTACTAATGATTGCAATACACATCAGAGATTCAAAGTCCATTGACAAATGAACCTCACCCATGAATACTAAACAAATTAGTATCAATCCATGGGCTCCCAAAATACCCACTATGCAGCCTGGAACTCACTTAGTTTCCAGAAATAACTGACTCAACACCTCCTCATTTGTCTTTTCTATTGCTTGAGTAAAAAAGTCAAAGCAAAAAAAATACAATCTGCTCTGTACAGATTATCCACATAAGATAACCTCTTTATGTAAGGCAAAAATATCAAGATGTTTGGAACCAGCTAGTTTTTAAATCTCCTTAAAAGATTTTTGACTACCTAAAGGAAAAACAATAATGCATGGTGGAATTTATAATACGCAGAAATAAAATATACAAATATAATAAAAAAGGCTGGGAGGAGGAAAATGGAAGCTTGGAAGGTTCTTATGTTATACAGGCAGTGGTATAATATTATTTTATAATATACTGCTTTAAAGAGTATTCTCTCAATGCTAGAGAAACAGTAAAATAAAGTGGTATCGTTAATAATGTAATAGTAGAGATGAAATAAAATATTTTTAAAAACTGAGTTAATCCAGGGCACCCGGGTGGCTCAGTCAGTTAAGCATCCGACTTCGGCTCAGGGCATGATCTCGCTGTTCATGAGTTCGAGCCCCATGTTGGGCTCTGTGCTGACGACTCAGAGCCTGGAGCCTGCTTCAGATTCTGTGTCCCCCTCGGTCTCCACCCCACTCCTGCTTGTTCTCTGTCTCTGTCTTTCAAAAATGAATAACCATTAAAAAAAAAATCTCACTTAATCTAAATGATAAAAAGAAAAAGAACATAAGAAAAATTAGGTTGGAAAACAAATAGCAAAACGGTAGATTTAAACCAAACCCCATCAATAATCACATTAAATGTAAATGGTCTACCTTATATCTAGAATATGTAAACAACTCTTACAACTCAACAATAAAAAGACAAATAACCAACCTGAGAATGGGCAAAGGATTTAAATTGACATTTTCCCAAAGAAGATACACAAATGGCCAATAAGCCCATGAAAAATTTTTCAACATTATTATCCTTCGGGGAAATGCAAATCAAAGCCACAAGATACCACTTCACATGCACTAGGATGACTATAGTCAAGAGACAGAAAATGACAAGTGTCACAAAGGATGTGGAGAAATTAGAACGCCCAGTAATAATTGGTAGGACTATAAAATGATGCAGGCCTTTTGGAAAATAATTCGGCAGCTCTTCAAAATGTTAAAGACAGGGGCGCCTAGGTGGTGCAGTCGGTTAAGCGTCCGACTTCAGCCAGGTCACGATCTCGCGGTCCGTGAGTTCGAGCCCCGCGTCGGGCTCTGGGCTGATGGCTCAGAGCCTGGAGCCTGTTTCCGATTCTGTGTCTCCCTCTCTCTCTGCCCCTCCCCCGTTCATGCTCTGTCTCTCTCTGTCCCAAAAATAAATAAACGTTGAAAAAAAAAAATGTTAAAGACAGACCTATCATAACCCAGCAGATCCACTCCTACACCCAAGAGAACTGAAAACATATGTCCACACAAAAATTTGTACGTATTCATTGCAGCATCATTCATGCTATCCAAAAAGTGGAAACAACTAAAATGTCTATCAATTGACAGAAGGTTAAAAAAATGCGGTATGTTCATAAAATGGAATATTATTCAGTAATAAGAAAGGAATGAGGTACTGATAGGTGATACAACATGTATCCACCTTTTGCAGTGTAGGAGATGAAGAGACTATGAAGTTTGATGACGTTGAGGAGAAAAGAATACCGAGGCAACAAATGTCACGGGCCCTGGCAGAGTTCCATCATCGCAAAGTCAGTAAACACACAGCAGGCTCTAACCATTTACAGATGCTTCGCCATTACCAGAATCACCAGAACAGTGAGAGTAGGAAAAAGAACAAGGGATGGGTGAGTGCTCCCGAAGTCCAGGCCCAGAAGCACCACCCCTACCTCAGGCCATGGGTGTCACCTTACTATATGTGTAGATTCCATGGGCCTTGACCGGACGATTCCAACGCTCTGGTGCAGGAAGTGATGGAGGATACTGACAACCAGGGTGCAGGACAGCAACGTGGACCAGTAAGACAGAATGTGAATCAGACCTATAGACCATAATGCTTCAGGGCCCCTCTTCACCAAACACAGCCTAGTGAGGACAGCACCGAAAGGGAGATGAGAGCCAAGGTCAGCAGCCATATCGGGGTCAGTACCACAACTTCAGTTACCTCCTCAGATGCCCAGAAAACCCTAAACCACAACATGGCAAAGAGACAAAAGCAGTTGATCCACCAGCTGGAAATTCATCTGTTCCTGAGGCTGAGCAAGGTAGCGCTGAGTAAAAGCCAGCTTAGGACCTCTGCCAAAATCTAGTTTACTCATCCAACCAAAAGAAATGAATATAAAATTCCAGTAAGAAGAAATTTATAAAATATTGGAGCTGATGCTGTAAGTGCTTGCTTTTTTGTCCATGGACCAGATAACTAGAACTATCTGCATTATCTGTGCAGCTTGGGGTTTTTAATATTTTTACCTAAAGCCCTTTACCCTATCTTTTGGGTAATGACAAACAAGTTTTTTTGTATTTGTTGTTTTTTTTTTTTAATGCCTGGTTTTTCTCAATACATCTTTAAAGGTTTTTAAATTGTGGGGTGCCTGGGTGGCTCAGTCAGTTAAGCATCTGACTTCGGCTTGGGTCATGATCTCACCGCTTGTGGGTTCGAGCCCCGTGTTAGGCTCTGTGCTGACAGCTCAGAGCCTGGAGCCTGCTTCGGATTCTGTGTCTCCCTCTCTCTCTCTCTGCCCCTCCCCTGCTTGCACTCTGTTTCTCTCTCTCTCTCTCTCTCTCTCTCTCTCTCTCTCTCTCTCTCTCTCTCAAAAAATAAACATTAAAAAAAAATTTAAAGATTTTTAAATTGTTTCTTATCTGGCCAAGTTGAAATGACTAGGAATCTCACTTTGACTCTGTAACAAAAGTTTGTAACTTGATTTTTTAAGTTAATTGTAATATTGTGATTTATATTAAGAAATACATATTTGGTCTTCATCCCCTTTCCAAGCACAGAGCTCCAAAAATCCTAGGAATTTCCTAAGTGATGAGAACGATAAAGGTGTCTTTTGTATGTTACTAAGGTAACTTTGAAAGCACCGAAGGAGAGGGGAGCTGGTTGCCAGGAGAACCAACCTCGGTTTTTTTGTTTGTTTGTTTCTTAAAGTTTATTTATTTATTTTTGAGAGAGAGAGAGAGAGAGAGGGAGAGGGAGAGCATGAGCTGGGGAGGGACAGAGAGAGAAGGAGAGAAAGAATCCCAAGCAGACTCCATACCGTCAGTGCAGAGCCTGACTCCAGGCTCAATCCCATAAGATCGGGCCCTGAGCCAAAACCAGTCTGACACTTAACTGACTGAGCCACCCAGGCGCCCCAGGAAAACCGACTTTGTAATTAAAGATTTGGAACTTTCAGTACCACTCCCTGACCCCTGGGGAGTGGAGAGGGGCTGGAGGAGCAGGAGCAGGGAAGGGACAGAGAGAGAGGGAGACACAGAATCCAAAGCAGGCTCCAGGCTCTGAGCTGTCAGCACAGAGCCTAACACGGGGCTGGAACTCGTGAACCATGAGATCATGACCTGACCCAAAGTCAGACACTTACCCAACTGAGCCACTCAGTCACCCCTCAAGCTTGCCTTTTTTTTAAATGAGAGCTCACAAATGGAATTATCAGGTAAAAGAAATATGAACATATTAATGGCCTTGATTTGTAATGTCAGATTATTTTCCAACAGGATTATGTCCATCCAAATTCCATCTCACAAAAGTTCATTTTAGGCACCTGGGTGACTCAGTTGAGTGTCTGACTTCGATTCAGGTCATGATCTCATGGTTCATGAGTTCAAGCCCCACATCATCAGGGAGCCCACTTCACATCCTCTGTCCCCCTCTTTCTCTCTGGCCCTCCCCCACTCATGCTTTCTCTCAAAAATAAAAGCATTTTTTTATAAAGTTCATTTTAGGGGCACCTGGGTGGCTCAGTTGGTTAAGTGTCTGACTTTGGCTCAGGTCATGATCTTACAGCTCATGAGTTCCAGCCCTGCATCAGGCTCTGTGCTGACAGCTCAGAGCCTGGAGCCTGCTTCCGATTCTGTTCTCCCACTCTCTGCCCCTCTCCCACTCATGCTCTGTCTCCCCCTCTCTCTCAAAAATAAGTAAACATTAAAAAGGTAATTGAAAGCAAAGAAAAAAGTTCATTTTATTTATTTATTATACTTATTGGGGGTGGGGTAGAGAGTGCATGCATTCAAGTAGGGGAGCAGCAGAAGGAGAGGGAGAGAGAGAATCTCAAGCAGATTCCATGCCCAGCACAGAGCCCCACGTGGGGCTTGATCTCATGACCATGAATCACGACCTGAGCCAAAATCAAGCGTCAGATGCTTAAAGGACTGAGTCACCCAGGTTCCCCTCAAAAGTTAATTTTAAAAATCACAATGAAAACTCACTTCTACCTCACCCAAAGACAATTCTGTTTAATCTTTGATTCCAAACAAATTGTATAATACATGGCTAACTATATCTTATATTAACTTGGAGCAGCCCTCACTTTTGATTTCCAAATAACCTACAATCTGAGCCTCGGAGCTCTGGTCAGCCTCATCGTGTGTGGGGACAAAGCTACATCAATAATCATTTATTTTCTTTTTTTTTTAATTTTTTTTCAACGTTTATTTATTTTTGGGACAGAGAGAGACAGAGCATGAATGGGGGAGGGGCAGAGAGAGAGGGAGACACAGAATCAGAAACAGGCTCCAGGCTCTGAGCCATCAGCCCAGAGCCTGACGCGGGGCTCGAACTCCCGGACCGCGAGATCGTGACCTGGCTGAAGTCGGACGCTTAACCGACTGCGCCACCCAGACGCCCCAATAATCATTTATTTTCTAATCTAGCTAACAGTAGGCTATAATGTTTAACAAACTTCATTGAAAATTTGAAGACAATATAAGGGAATTACAAAGCAGGAAAGGAAAATCTTAAAACTAACTAAAGATTTTTATGATTCTTAATGTCCAATGACCATGCCTTGCCATAGGAATCCCCTACTGGCTCTCTTTCCTCTCCTTGAATTGCAGGATATTGCCTATGCTTATTTTCCCCCCATCTTCTATGGGTGATTATATCCCTGCATTCAAGTGCAAAGCCCTACACCTCATTTCTACCCTGCCTGATAAACTACTAAAGTATATTAAGATTGTATCAATTTCTCAGGAAAGCATGTAATATCCTTGCAAAATCAATCAGAATATTTTTTTTTTCAGCGTTTATTTATTTTTTGGGACAGAGAGAGACAGAGCATGAATGGGGGAGGGGCAGAGAGAGAGGGAGACACAGAATCCGAAACAGGCTCCAGGCTCTGAGCCGTCAGCCCAGAGCCCGACACGGGGCTCGAACTCACGGACCGCGAGATCGTGACCTGGTTGAAGTCGGATGCTTAACCGACTGCGCCACCCAGGCGCCCCTCAATCAGAATATTTAACATCTCATTTTGAAGCATTTGGATCTGGATTTCCAAAGTTCAGGGTCTCCCCAAAAAGACTGAGTATCACCACAGTGGTCTCTCCTGAGCAAATAATCTACCCCATATACAAACTCCATCTTGCAGCCTTTAATCCACAACCAAGAGTTGTCAGGATTTCGCCTTCCACAAACCAGAGAAGAGAGAAATACTGAGATCCAGTCCCAGAACCCCTGGCACATAACATTTAGTGAAAGTTCAGGATTAGAAGTGAAATACCTAGGGACGCCTGGGTGGCTCAGTCAGTTAAGCATCTGACTCTTGATTTTGGCTCAGGTCATGATCTCACAGTGATGGGATCGAGTGGCGCATCAGGCTCAGTGCTGGGGGTGGGGCCTGCTTAAGATTCTCTCTCTATTCCTTCTCTCTCTCTCCCCTCTGGCCCTCTTTCGTGCTCTCTCTCTCTCAAACCAAAAACAAAAAGAAGTGAAATAGCTAACACTTATATACCGCTGAGTATGTAAGTTACATGTTACCTAGGTAGGTAGGTAGAAATAGAGATAAACATACATAGTTATAACTCACAACAACCCATGAGCCAGGGACTATTACTATTACTATTCTCATTGTATAAGTGAGGAAACTAAATCAAAGAGAAAGTGACTTACTCAAGACCACCCAGCTAGAAAAAAGCAAATTCAAATCCAGGCAGTCTACTCCCAAAGTCCCCAGTCGTAACTCACAGCAGGCATCCACTCAGGAAATACAGTTTCTCACTGCCACGGTCACCTGTGAAGTTGGGTGCCGCTGAAGAGGCCTCGTAGCCACCGCGTGTCTCACGGGCACAGAGGGCAGAGGCAGAGTCTGTCCTCTGCAGCTCGGCCAGGAGGAGGTAACTGGATGCATCAGAGCCACCAAGGAACGAAGGAAAACCACCTCTCCTCTCCCAACCATCCAGAACACTTCAGACACACGTGTGGGGGCTCCGCTGCCACGTTGCTGGTACCAATCCGGCCCGCCCAAGCCAGACGTCCGGTTCGTGCGCTTGGCCCGCACAGAGGCTCCTTCCAGAGCCGTCCCCTCCGTGGGCTGCTGAACGCCTTGTCCCGCAGCGCCTGTGAGAACACGCGGGTCCTTGGCAGGGCAGCGCTCCTGGGAGCCACAGCGTTATTGAAAAGGAGAACACTGCCACCGCTGGAGGAGTTCCTCAGACGGACACAAGTGACAGTGAAGCGGCAACGGTAGTGATCTTAGTCGTAGCAGCAGCCACGGTAGCAGTAGTAAGATGGGGACGGTTAGCACCACTTCAGGAAAATGTGGATCAGAAAAGACTCCTTCATTACAAAGACCAGAGGTGGCAAGCATTCAGCCGGTAGAAAATTATTTTGAAACCCCCCTGCAGAGTTCGCTACTGACTCGAGCCTTCCTTCCCACCGTCAGGCAAACATGAAGAAGGAAATCTCCCCACATCTGCTGCGGGACACCCCGGGCCAGGCACTGCATCCCCGGTGCCTGAGCCGCTGGAACCGGCGGCAGAAGGTCCGTGGCCTCCCTGGGGCTGAGGGAGGAAAACCCAATCTGGATGCAAAACCCAGAAGAAACACCAGGGTGGGAAGCTCCTCTCTTGACAGGTGACTTTCAGCTTCCTTTAAGCAGTTGCGGGTTCCCTTAGAGCAGTGTCCTCGCGGGAACGTTTTCTACTGGTGAATCCACAGGCTGTAGTCCAGGAGATTCTGTGAACACTGAACAGTAGAATGTTGTGTAAAAAACAGAGATGACAAGTGGGAAGAATAACACAGGGAGAGGCAGAAGTGGTCCATTTCTCCATAATAAGAGTTTCTCTTCTCCCAAGGCAGGAGAATATGGAAACAGGGGTGTGATCAGACTTGCGTTATGCACATTGTGTGTGTTTGGGGAGGTGGGGGGAATAGGGATGGTGATGGTGGTGTTTGTAGCAGTGTGGAAGAGATGGGAGAATTTTACTACCAGCAATCAGGTATTTTTATTTAATCTCAAGAAATACAATATGTTCATCTGTACATATGTATGAATCTAGAGAAAGAAACAGAAAGACAAAGGAAACTATTAACTTTAGTTGCTTTACTTTAGAAGGCTAGAATTAAAAGCAAGGGGTGAGGGGCATCTGGGTGTCTTAGTCAGTTGGGCCTCTGACTTGGGCCCAGGTCGTGATCTCTTGGCTTTTGAGTTTGAGTCCTGTGTCTGGCTCCCGGCTCTCAGCATGGCACCCACTTTGGGCTTTGGATCCTCTGTCTCCCTTGCTCTCTGCCCCTACCCTTCCTTCTCTCTTCCTCTCTCTCTGTCTCTCTCTCTCTCTCTCTCTCTCTCTCTCTCTCTCAGTAAATAAATAAATAAATAAATAAATAAATAAATAAATAAATAATCTTTTAAAAAATCATTCTTTTAAAAAATTTTTTTAATGTTTATTTATTTTCGAGAGGGAGAGACACAGAGTACAAGCAGAGGAGGGGCAAAGAGAGAGGGAGACACAGAATCTGAAGCAGGCTCCAGACTGAGCTGTCAGCACAGAGCCTGACGCGGGACTCAAACTCACAAACAATGGCAACGACCTGAGCCAAATGAGCTCCCAAAAAATATTCTTTTAAAAAAAGATAATACTGTCATCTTGTGGCCAGATGTAACATTGCAACTTTATACACACGTGCGCACACACACACACACACACACACACACGCACTAAACATTTTCTTCCTTATTAATTTAGAACTAAAAAGAATCTTAGAAATCATTCCGTCTCTGTTCAGACCCATCATTTTACAGTGAAGGCTCTTGAAGTTTATATCCCTCTCCAGGCTTCATTTCTTCACATTTAGCCAGTTGCCCAGTATTACTCAGATTAACATTAACTTTTATAAAATAAATACATAAATATCCAACGTTATTCGCACTGGCGTATGCTGCCAATGCCTGCACCTGCATGTGAGAATCAATATGATAGCAAATCAACTTTTGGTAACTTTAAATCTGAGATTCATGTTTGAAAGCATGGCTTTTTTTCTCTGTCCATAGTATTTAATACGTGTGGTAGTTTCTCTTATTCATTCATTTTTTAAGTTATTTATTTATTTTGAGAGAGAGAGTGCATGCACAAGCAGGGGTGGGGGGCAGAGACAGAGAGAGAGACAGAGACAGAGAGAGAGAGAGAGAGAGAGAGATAAAGAGAATCCCAAGCAGGTTCCACTCTGTTAGAGCAGAGCCCAATGTGGGACTTGAACCCACAAACTGTGAGATCATGCCTGAGCCTAAAACAAGAGTCAGAGGCTTAACCGACTGAGCCACCCAGGCACCTCTCTTATTCATTCATTTAAAAGTATTCGTTGAGAACCTACTATGTACCAGGCACTGTGCTAGTGTTAAGGATCGCACAGTGAGCAAAACTCTCGCCTGTCATGGAGCCTACATTCTAGCGAAGGAAGACAAACAATAAATAAGCAAATGAAAAATACAATAGGAACAGGTGGGGAGGATCAAGAGAGACCTCACTGAATAGATGACATTGGAACAGAAACCAGAAGACATGACATGGGTCCCCTGATGGATATTTGGGGGAGAGAGCTGATCAACTGAGACTTCATAACACCACTAAGAAATTGGAGGTCATTCAAAACTATACTGACAAGGTTATTCCCCACAGCCCCCTTTCCCGAGATCTAAGAGAAAGGTTTCCTGCTCTCTCTCAAAATAACCTAATGAGGATTTGGGGAGGGAAGATCTCATTAGGGAAATACCTTAGAGCAAGATTTCCCCTGAGGTTGGAATTTTTTCTTCATATCTCTTAACAGCGTGCGGGTTTTTTTTTTTCCTTCTAATCAAAGCTGCAGAGCCAATAGCTGATGAAAACCAATGTAAAATATGACTCAAGAGGTATAGGAGTCACACTCATCAAAGAGCCCGGAAAGGCAGCGGCTCTCAGAGATTCTGAACACTTATTTGCCAGGAAAAACTCCTGAAAGATTCCTAAAGCCTTCACCCAAACAGATGCAGAGCCCCTTACCACAAGCCAGACTGACTGTCTGAAGCACAACTCCCTGGCTGCTGGACCATTCGGCTCGAGGACAGCCAGCCTTCTCCACAACTTTGTAGCTCCGTCCAGTGAATCCAAGCCGATGGAAAAGCAGTCCTAAAACCCGCTCCATTCAAACTACAGTCACCAACTAATCTTGGAACTTTAAGATTTTCTATTATTTCACCAAGTGTTAAATCGATCAGTTTCTCCATCTGCGTCCTCAATTCTTTCCCAAACTGCTAGAATCAAGCTCCTTCTTTCCAAATGTAAGGAATTTCTTTTTGCGATGAGAAAAATACTCAGAAGAATCTTAACAACATTTTCTTTTCATTTTCTCTTTTTAGGGCACAGCTGGGCAGTGACAGAGTCACAGAGGTCGTGAAGAAGATTCTTTGGTAATTGTGCAAACATAAGCCAGATTCGTGACCTTTCTGTTCTTCGGGACACCAGGTACCTCGCCTTAAGCAAGGCTTGTTTTTAAAAATCTTTGGGAGAACAGGATGCACTGCTGTGAGAATAGATAAAATATGCCAAGGCCACCCCAAACTCTCTGCAGTTCGCCTGCTCTGCTCTGGCTCTACCAGAATGTCTAACTGTGCATGAGTATAAAGGAAGAGGAATCTTTTCCAGAAACAGATTTGGGTTGGGTCTTGTCCCAAGGGTAAAGGTCCTTTGATCCTAATTGTGTCTGACACAACACTACCAGTCTTCATTCCTCATCTTCAAGAATTTCCTAACTGTCCCCTCCTGACCCAAATCCCAGAGCTAGCTAGCTAGAGGCTTGCCCTCCCCTGAGCTGCTGCTCCAATGGAAAGGCACTCACTGCAAGAGATGTGCTCACAATGGGGCGCCTGGGTGGCTCAGTCAGTTAAGCGTCTGACTTCGGTTCATGATCTCACGGTTCATGAGTTGAGCCACCAGTCAGGCTCTGTGCTGACAGCTCAGATTCAGACTGTCCCCTCTCTTTCTGCCCCTCCCCCCACTCACACTCTGTCTCTCTCTCAAAAATAAATAAACAAACGTTTAAAAAATTTAAAAAAAACAAACAAACCATAGAGAGAGACGTGCTCACACCAAACTGGCCTGATTTGGGGGCTAGCGGGAGGATACAGAAAGTAGCCCATCCCATGATCCCACAGCTCCATAGAATTCTTACCCCACCTGTCTTTATCTTCTCAGTGCCGCTCTTTCACCCCATGGCTTCTGAGCTGACAGCACAGAGCCCAACCTGGGGCTCGAATTCACAAACAGTGAGGTGATGACCTGAGCTGAAGTCAGACACTTAACCAACTGAGCCACCCAGATGCCCCTAAAACTGGGGAAACTTTAAAATACTTTGCTTATCGGGCTCCTGGGTGGCTCAAGTCAGTCGAGGGTCCAACTCTTGGTTTCAGCTCAGGTCATGATCTCTCCCTTTTGTGAGTTCGAGCCACTCACCCGGCTCTGTGCTGGCAGTGTAGAGCTTGCTTGGGATTCTCTCTCCCCTTCTCTATCTGCCCCTCCTGCACTCTCACTGTCTTCGTCTCTCTCAAAATAAATAAATAAACTTAAAAAAAGTAAAATAAAATACTTTGCTTATCTAATTAGCTAGGGTAGATGCGGTGAAATTGTTTTTAATTTTTTGAAAAATTTTCAGTCCGCCACTTCCCTTACTTTAAATAACCTAAATTTCCACAGCTGAAAACAGGAGTGGACCCAAAGCAAAATGACACAGAAAGCTGATGGGGTAGAGGGTGAACGGGGCGGGGGGGGGGGGGGGGGTGGAGGGGGATGGAGTATGGCCAGACTATTTTCCTCTCGCTCGTCAAGAGATCTGATCCTTCTTCAAACTTACTTCCTGTTTCTCCAAAAATCCACTGGAAATCTACTCAGCCAACCTCTCTGCACCACAGATTGCCCACCTCTGCAACCTCTGACCACCACACCCCAAGTCAAAACCACCATCCTCTGTCTTGTCTGCCTAGAAAAGTAACCCCCTTTCTAACCCACCAGCTGTAACACGCCTCAGTTTCCTGATCTCACCAAGCAGAGCCCCCAGAATCTAGAGACCAAAAGGTTACAGCAGGGCACCTGGAAAAAGTGGAGCCTGGTTTATGCACAACAAATGAGAAAAATCAGACTAGCAAGGCAGATAAATTAGAGAGGATTTTTCACTATACATAAATATGCATTATAGAAATCCGTTAAATAAATCCCCCAGTGGCACCATTCTATTAATTATTTATACAAAATTTTACTTTCATTTAAAAAATCTCAGGATTACATCACTTGCCTAAGTGGCAGCACACTAATATTATGTCTGTATTGACAACAAAATTACTTTGGCTCATAATTACTGTTTTATGTGTAATCTTAATCCCAACTATTTCTATCTTTTCTGTATACTCTACCCAAAAAAAGAACTAGTCTTCCCATTTATTTTCAAATAAATCAAGGCGCCCTCCTAAAACTCAGGCAGTAAAAATTTGATATTTCTTCTTTCTCTGTGGGCAGAGGGCACGCTTAACATTTTCTATGGACCCTGAACTGAAGAGCCAGGTATATTAAGTATTATTATTACTATTAATAGCTCCTAAATCTTAATATGTGAATTAAGTTACTTTTAAAAATAACCAAGATAAAATCTCTCGGGGAAATTTCCTGGTGGAGATTAAAGGATTAAACTTGTTAATACTCACATGTTATTTATAATTAATCTGTTACCATTTAAATTGCTCTCTGCAAATAGTCATTTAAATTACAAAGATACTATAGTTAAATGGCAGATGAATCCATCTCAAACCTGAGTGTGGGGAGAAAAATCTTTATCAAATAGTCTCTTCAACAAATACGTGTCATGCCTCTATCTTTTCTTATCATCTGGACCAGGAACTTCAAATTCTCTCAAGGTCTTTAGAGAGAGTTACTGTACAGTTGACTTTATATATATACACACACACACACACACACACAAATATATGTGTATGTATATATATGCATATAAAATATATATGTATATATATTATATATATTATATATATATATGCCATGTATATATTCACACACATACACACTAAAGATCAAGTCCTGCATTAACCAATGCTATTATAATAAACAATAAAAATTACTCTATAACCCCATACAAAAACATACAATTCCAAACCAATGGACCACATCAATCAACCAATAAATCTAAATAATATCCTAGAGCAATAAAAAACAAGAGTGGCCCTTGGAGTTTGTTATAATAAAACTAAACGCATAAGAATGAGATGTTCGCTAGTCAGTGGGTGGGTCCAAGGATTAGACAAACAAGATACAGCAGAGAAAGAAACACTATGTCTGTTCGGTGGGGTTTGGCAACATCCATTCCCATTAGCCATTCAGTCATTCAGAAAATAAATGACCACGTTTACTGTGTTAGATGGGATGACTAATAGGGGAGACAAATAAGAAACTGGACAATAGTAGTAGAATGTGATCCATGCTCTGAGAAATATAAGCATGGTCCTCAGGAATCGGGAAAGTCTTTTTGCAGATAAGAGTCTCCCAACTTAGTCCTGAAGGGAAAGTGAGCATTACCCAGGTGAAGGGAACAGAGAAGGTATGGTGTGCATAGGCTCCCAGTCCTTTGAACTGAACACTAAGAAGGAATTGCAAGGGGTGTGACCGAGTGGCAAATAAGGGACATACAATGAACATGTTTGCATGCTATGGTGAGGAGATGGGATTCTAGCTGAGGCACTGCAATGATGGGAAGTGGAGGGAAAAGTAAGTTTGGTCATTGTGGGAAATGTCTTCCACACTGCTCTGCCTTAACCTGACTCAGCCCCTCTTCAGTGGTTGGGCTTTTTGTTTGGAGTTATTGGTCCTTCTCTATCATTCACATGTCCCCCTGTGCTTTGATCTGCCGAATTCTGCTCTCAGTATCTCCCAATCAATCAAAGATTCCATCCATCTAGGAAGCTAACCAGTCTCTGGACAGTTTCTTTTATAAAGTGAACCAAAATAGTTGATGGCAACGCCACCTCTTCTTTAAAATAAAAATAAGTAAATAAAAATTGTTTAAAAGTTGTGGCAGTTTCCTGTTTATCTCATTACTCAGGCAGGCATTAACCATCAGATGAAACCATTCTCTCACCACCTCCTGTGGATATTTCCCTGGTCTGACTTCACCACTCATCCCGACATACTACAGAAAGACATGAGAGAGACCAAAAACACATCCCTGGACACCGTCGTGACAGGCTTCATTCTCCTGGGCTTACCTCACCCCCCCAGTCTGAGGACCCTCCTCTTCCTGGTCTTCTTCATCATTTACATCCTGACTCAACTGGGGAACCTGCTCATTCTGCTCACCGTGTGGGCTGACCCAAAGCTCCACGCTCGCCCCATGTACATTCTTCTGGGCGTGCTCTCATTCCTGGACATGTGGCTCTCCTCAGTCATTGTCCCTCGGCTAATATTGGATTTTACTCCTGCCAGCAAGGCAATGCCCTTTGGTGGCTGTGTGGCTCAACTGTATTTCTTTCACTTCCTGGGCAGCACCCAGTGTTTCCTCTACACCTTGATGGCCTACGACAGGTACCTGGCAATATGCCAGCCCCTGCACTACCCCGTGCTCATGAATGGGAGGTTATGCACCATCCTCGTGGCTGGGGCTTGGGTGGCCGGCTCCATCCATGGGTCTGTCCAGGCCACCCTGACCTTCCGTCTGCCATACTGTGGGCCCAACCAAGTGGATTACTTTATCTGTGACATCCCTGCAGTATTGAGACTGGCCTGTGCTGACACGACCGTCAATGAGCTTGTGACCTTTGTGGACATTGGGGTGGTGGCTGCCAGTTGCTTCATGTTAATTCTGCTCTCCTACGCCTGCATAGTCCGCGCCATCCTCAAGATACGCACTGCTGATGGGCGGCGCCGAGCCTTCTCCACCTGCGGCTCCCACCTAACCGTGGTCACAGTCTACTATGTCCCCTGCATTTTCACCTACCTCAGGGATGGCTCCAAGAGTCCCCTGGATGGGGCAGTGGCTGTGTTTTACACTGTTGTCACTCCATTACTGAACCCCCTCATCTATACCCTGAGGAACCAGGAAGTGAAGTCTGCTCTGAAGAGAATAACAGCAGGTGGAAAGGCCACCAGAGAAAACAAGTAACTACAGGCCCAGGGACTTCCTGCCTCACCATTGCTACCATACCTCTCGGCTTCTGCTGCGTGTGGCAAACGTTCCATAAACTGCTACCTTACACTGAACTGAATTTAATTCTATTGAGAAGAGACTTCTGAACTCCTTGTATTCATAATCTTTTCTTCTCATTAAATTGGTTCAAATTGTTTGACATTATTTGTTTAGAAACAAATGGACGCATTACTTCTACCCCTTGGCTACCTTGTGAGATATGAAAATGCTTTAGGAAAGGCTGAAGAGGATGAGAATGTGACAACAACTTTGGAAGTCTGTTCTGCCAGAAAATTCGACATTCTCTTTGCCCCTAAACCCTAGACTTCTATAGCTTCAATGTTTCTTTGCTTATGCATGGCATTAACATTCCCCAGCACTTCAACTTGAAAATACTGGATCATGTATGAAGTTCCCTTCCTGTTCCTCACTGTCCCCATGTGCTGAGACACCAAATTCTGTCCCCTCCACTTTTACAATGTCTCTCTTGATGTCCTGACTAGTCTTTTGTCTTCTTCCTCCTCATCCACACCATAGGGAAAATTACTCTTCTGAAATGTACAAGCTATAGGACTCTCCAGTGAATGTAAAAATAAAGGCAGGTTCCTCAATCTGGAGTTCAAAGTGCAAAAAATCTGAACCCAACATACCTTATCTCCCAAGATGTCTCTACCCTCTCTTCCCTCCCCCATCCTGACTGATTTACTGCAGGCCTCAAGCATGCCCAGGGCTTGCCTGCCACAAGCTTTCCCCTCTACCAAGAATACACACCCATCAAAATTCATATTGTCCAGTCTTTTAAGGACTTTTTTTAGAGAGTGTGAAGCTATGTCATCCAAATTTTAAAACTCTTCTTTTTTTAATTAGAATATTTGTACCTTCTTTTTTTGTATTTGAATGTAGTTGACACACAATGTTACATTAGTTTCAGGTGTACAGCATAGTGATTCAAGAAGTCTATACATTATTCTGTACTCACTGTGAGCATAGCTCCCATCTGTCACCATTCAGCACTATTTCAATATCATTGGCTATTCCCTGTGCTGTGTTTTTATTCTCATGACTTTTTCATTCCATAACTGGAAGCCTGTATCTCCCACTCCCCTTCACCCATGTTACCCATCCTCCCACCCCTTCCCTCTGGCAACCATTAGTGTGTTCTCTGTGTTTATAGGTCTGATTCTGCTTTTTGTCTGTTTGTTTACTCATGTGTAAAACTCCTCTTAATGAAGATCTTGGCCTTTATGTTTCTTCCAACCGACCTCCCTCACCACCCTGTACCCTTCAAAACACATGCAAAGAACTCTTAAGACATTTGGATGGATTATACCAATTTCCCAAAAGGAAATGGATGGCCCACTCAAAACAGGATAATTTGAGAAGGGTTTCTTGACATAGGAGCTATTTACAAAGATACGGGAGTAGAGGAACCACAAGGAAAAGCTGATGAACCTGGGGCTTAGTAACACTCCAACTATTTACCATCCCTAGGCAAGAAGGGACAAGGGAGGGAACAATTAGGAGAACCTGGAAAAAAAGGGTCACATAACTCACACATGCCTTCTCCTCTGGAGTATTAACACACTTGTAGATATCCCTGTAGACACTAGGTTTTCCTAACAATGTACTCTTGTTGATGATACCATTTTACACCACCTGAGGTAGGGTGTACTCTTGTTGGTGAGAGCATTTTCCTCCACCACTCATTTGGTTTATTTTTCTTAGGAACTAAAACTAAAGAGAGGTTAACTGCCACCATGAGAACATACTCGAGACATCTGAGTATCAATGTGGTCCTAGAAACTCCACAAACATGAGGACTAAAAAATAACTGGACAATAGGATGTTGTATCTTGAGGTGCTTGGGTGGCTCAGTCAGTTGAGCATCTGACTCTTGATTTAGGCTGAAGTCATAATCCCAGGGTCATGGGAATGAACCCTGCATTGGGCTCCACAATGAGTATGGAGTCTGCTTGGGATTCCCTCTCCCCCTCTGCCCCTTCCCTGTGCTTGCTCTCTCTCTCTGTGAAATAAAAATAATAATAATAAAAAACTTAAATTTTTTTTTAATTTTATTTTTTATTTTTTAAATTTACATCCCAGTTAGTTAACATATAGAGCAACAATGATTTCAGGAGTAGATTCCTTAGTGCCCCTTACCCATTTAGCCCATCCCCCCTCCCACAACCCCTCCTGTAACCCTCAGTTTGTTCTCCATATTTATGAGTCTCTTCTGTTTTGTCCCCCTCCCTGTTTTTATATTATTTTTGTTTCCCTTCCCTTATGTTCCCTTATGTTTTGTCTGTTAAAAGTCCTCATATGAGTGAAGTCATATGATTTTTGTCTTTCTCTGACTGACTAATTTCACTCAGCATAATACCCTCCAGTTCCATCCACATAGTTGCAAATGGCAACATTTCATTCTTTTTGATTGCCTAGTAATGCTCCATTGTATATATATATCACATCTTCTTTATCCATTCATCCATCGATGGACACTTGGGCTCTTTCCACACTTTGGCTATTGTTGATGGTGCTGCTATAAACATGGGGGTGCATGTGTCCCTTCGAAGCAGCACACCTGTATGCCGTGGATAAGTGCCTAGTAGTGCAATTGCTGGGTCATAGGGTAGTTCTATTTTTAGTTTTTTGAGGAACCTCCGTACTGTTTTCCAGAGTGGCTGCACCAGCTTGCATTCCCAACTTTAAAAAAAAAAATTTTTAAAGGAGCATTGTACCTTGTTCAACAAGGAGTATAGAAAGCACAAAAGTTCCAAAGCAAAGGACACAGAAGCTGGGTTCATCCTCAAGTACTTGACAAGATCAAGAGATGCTCAAAATTCAGAGCTCAGGAAGCTTCACTCTAAACATCATGGAAGATACTCAGACAAGATGCACTCCAATTCTTCTCCACCCTGAGAACATGTTTTAGACTGTGAGATTGTATCAGAACATCCTGTGGAGCCAGGGTTTGAACTTGGAATTATCTGATTCCCAAGTCCATACAAAACTAGTGTTCTTTGAATGTGACAACTGAGCTGAGTTCCCAGTTGGACCCACAGTACAACAGTTTCCTCTCGGACTGCAGGTCCAAGACCCCCGGTGGATGCCTGAAACCACAGATAGTACCAAACTCTATACATATATTTTTTCCTATGCAGACATACTATGATAAAGGTTAATTTATAAATTAAGCACAGTAAGAGATTAACAGCAATAATAAAATAGAATAACAACAATATGCTCTAATAAAAGTTATGTGAATGCATCTCTCTCCCTCTCAAAATATCTTACTGTACTGTGCTCACCCTTCTTCCTCTTGTGATGATGTGAGATGATAAAATGCCTACGTGAAGACATGAAGTGAAGGGGCTGAGGTAGGCATTGTGAGGTAGCATTAGGCTACGACTGATCTCCATACAATAAGTCAAAGGGAGGATCATTTGCTTCTGGACTACGGTTGGCTGCGGGCAACTGAAACTGTGGGAAGTGAAACTGTGGTTAAGGGGTGGGGGATGAGTATAATTCTAAATACCTTGGTTCTCACCGTCTGGTAATGGCTTACTCTAACCTCTAGCACCCAACCTTCATCCAAGTGGAAATGGAAGCTGTTAGGTCAGATAGAGGATGGAAATCCTACTGGAAAAGATATAAAGTATAAGAGAAGTGATCAGGGAACCTATGTGGCTCAGTGGGTTAAGTGTCTGACTTCAGCTCCGGTCATGGTCTCATGGTTCATGAGTTCAAGCCCCACGTGGGGCTGTCTCCCGTCAATGCAGAGCCTGCTTTGGATCCTCTGTCCCCCTCTCCCTCTGCCCCTCCCTGACTTGTGCTCACTTTCTCTCTCTCTCTCTAAAAAATAAATAAGCATTAGATCAGTGACTTTAAAAAGAAAAAGAGGGGCACCTGGGTGGCGCAGTCGGTTAAGCGACCGACTTCAGCCAGGTCACGATCTCGCGGTTCGTGGGTTCGAGCCCTGCGTCAGGCTCTGGGCTGATGGCTCAGAGCCTGGAGCCTGTTTCCGATTCTGTGTCTCCTCTCTCTGCCCCTCCCCCGTTCATGCTCTGTCTCTCTCTGTCCCAAAAATAAATAAACGTTGAAAAAAAAAATTTTTTTAATAAAAAAAAAGAAAAAGAGAAGCACTCTTTCATCTTGACCACAGTGGGCTGCGGGCAAGCGTGGTAGAAAAATGTGTGGTTTAGAAACTTCTGACTTTTAGGGAAAAGTAGGTATAAAAACAAGGTCAGAATGAATAAACCCATAGAAGCCCTTATGGATATTCCTCATAGTCACCAAATACAAAAATACCATACTGAGTGAGGAAAGAATCGATAATTTACATGTCTTAAAATGTTAAATATTCATTTCTGTTTACCAGTCACTACTTGCTAGTTTTTTTTTTATTTTTTAATGTTTTAAACTAAAAGGTTTTTAGACTCTATCTCCCTCATAGTTTCAATGAGGCACCTAAATTTTTATTTTTCATTTTTACGAATAATATACATATTAAAGGTCATTTACTTCAGTGTGAGATCCTGTATTTAAATGTTGGGTATCTTTGATTTTATGTGTTGGGACTCCTCTCTGAACCCGGATACATTTGAGTCATTTGAAAGATTGAGATTCTCTGTTTGTTTTTTATTTTTTTTTTTATTTTTTTTAAACATTTTTTTTTTCCAACGTTTATTTTTTTATGGGACAGAAAGAGACAGAGCATGAACGGGGGAGGGGCAGAGAGAGAGGGAGACACAGAATCGGAAACAGGCTCCAGGCTCTGAGCCATCAGCCCAGAGCCTGACGCGGGGCTCGAACTCCCGGACCGCGAGATCATGACCTGGCTGAAGTCGGACGCTTAACCGACTGCGCCACCCAGGCGCCCCCCCTCTGTTTGTTTTTTAATATTAATGTTGATGAGTAGTGGTTTTAAATGTATTTTTGTTTATTTATTTATTTATTTTTAATTTTTTTTTATGTTTATTTGAGAGAGAGAGAGAGAGACAGAGAGCAGGGTAGGAGCAGAGAGGGGGAGACACAGAATCCAAAGCAGGCTCCAGGTTCTGAGCTGTCAGCACAGAGCCTGACAGGGCTTGAACCCACAAACCCTAAGATCATGACCTAGCTGAAATCAGCCACTCAACCAACTGAGCCACCCAGGCTCCCTGAAAGATTGAGATTCTTTGGATAACTTGACTTGTAGTTTTGTAGTCATCCAATGTTTTATAGCTCTTACTCATTTCATGACTGATTTATATTTAAAACATAAAACAAGCACATGATATCAGCATTGCTTTCAGACATCATACATTTCTCCCTCTAAAAGGCAATGAAGTCCAGTTCTAAGGGTCACATTTATTTTCCCTTTATTTTCAAAGACATGTTTTATAAAAGGTCTACCCTTTCTCTGTCTTCACTAGAACATAAGCAGGACATGCAGGGAATCTTTTACTCACTGATGGCACCACAGCAACTGAAAGAATGTCTAGCACATATTAGGTAGGCAGTAAAACATTTGTTGAGAGAAAACCATCCCTTTTTCCTTTATTTCGTAGTCACCACCGCTAAGTCCCTCTTGTTCTGTGTATGCCAAAAGACTGACTCAAAATTAGCTGATAAAAGAACATAAACATCCAATGCTAAGGAGAAAAAAACATGGAAACAGATAAAATCTCCTAAAATGTAGAGAAAGAGGAACTCATATATGAGAAAAAACTTCTGCATTTCCCTCTATACTCAAAATGAATAGGCTACAATGTTGAACAAATGCCAAAGACTTTGGGATAGCATACAAGAGTTACAATCCAAGGGGTGCCTGGGTGGCTCCATTGGATGAACCTCCAACTCTCAATTTCAGCTCAGGTTATGATCCCAGGGTCATGGGATCAAGCCCTGTGTCAGGTTCTGAGCTGAGTGTAGAGCCTGCTTAAGATTCTCTCTCTCTCCCTCTGCTCCTCTTCTCTGCTCACACACTCTCTCTCTCTCGAAATAAAAAAATTAAATTAAAAAATATGTTTAAAAAAAGAATTACAATGCAACACAAGAAAATCTTTAAATTGGATATTAGATTTTACTGTCTGTGCCCATCATCCAGCGCTTTCCTGGGCATTCCCTGCTGTCTGTCTCCTTCCCCACCCGCCCTCAGCCTCATTGTATGACCTCACTCCTCCTTTCCAAATAGGGGGGTTCTCTGTGATCTTCCCTTCACTCCCTAAGTCCACAGACCTTGCACTCTCCAATGTGCTGGATAAGTCCACTTAAAAGTTAAATAATATCAAAATAAGCCCTCCGAGAAATACAAAAATGAGGACACATTTCACAGAATTAAAAGCAACATTAACATCTCAAGCTGAGACATTTGCATTTGCTTCACCAATTTCAGAACCTCCCAGGGATAAACGAATGAGTACATGACTTACTATTTTGCATAAACAAAAGTACTCGCCAAGGGATCCTTGCTCTGAATAAAGAGCCTCCCCCAAAAGCAAATTCTATCTTCAACTCTTAGGGGGATCTTGGAAGTGCAAATAAGCAGAAGGAGGAGGGAAAGCAGAAGAAAGAGAGAAAAAGAGAGTAGTCAGTGGTTCAGAAATACTAGGATTCACTTTCGGAGTCCTCTGTTACATTCTTCCAAAGATTAAAATTAGAGGTGTAAGCAGGCATCCACTCAGGAAATACAGTTTCTCACTGCCACGGTCACCTGTGAAGTTGGGTGCAGCTGAAGAGGCCTCGTAGCCACCGCGTGTCTCACGGCACAGAGGGCAGAGGCAGAGTCTGTCCTCTGCAGCTCGGCCAGGAGGAGGTAACTGGATGCATCAGAGCCACCAAGGAACGAAGGAAAACCACCTCTCCTCTCCCAACCATCCAGAACACTTCAGACACACGTGTGGGGGCTCCGCTGCCACGTTGCTGGTACCAATCCGGCCCGCCCAAGCCAGACGTCCGGTTCGTGCGCTTGGCCCGCACAGAGGCTCCTTCCAGAGCCGTCCCCTCCGTGGGCTGCTGAACGCCTTGTCCCGCAGCGCCTGTGAGAACACGCGGGTCCTTGGCAGGGCAGCGCTCCTGGGAGCCACAGCGTTATTGAAAAGGAGAACACTGCCACCGCTGGAGGAGTTCCTCAGACGGACACAAGTGACAGTGAAGCGGCAACGGTAGTGATCGTAGTCGTAGCAGCAGCCACGGTAGCAGTAGTAAGATGGGGACGGTTAGCACCACTTCAGGAAAATGTGGATCAGAAAAGACTCCTTCATTACAAAGACCAGAGGTGGCAAGCATTCAGCCGGTAGAAAATTATTTTGAAACCCCCCTGCAGAGTTCGCTACTGACTCGAGCCTTCCTTCCCACCGTCAGGCAAACATGAAGAAGGAAATCTCCCCACATCTGCTGCGGGACACCCCGGGCCAGGCACTGCATCCCCGGTGCCTGAGCCGCTGGAACCGGCGGCAGAAGGTCCGTGGCCTCCCTGGGGCTGAGGGAGGAAAACCCAATCTGGATGCAAAACCCAGAAGAAACACCAGGGTGGGAAGCTCCTCTCTTGACAGGTGACTTTCAGCTTCCTTTAAGCAGTTGCGGGTTCCCTTAGAGCAGTGTCCTCGCGGGAACGTTTTCTACTGGTGAATCCACAGGCTGTAGTCCAGGAGATTCTGTGAACACTGAACAGTAGAATGGTGTGTAAAGAACAAGAGATGACAAGAATAGGAAGAATAACACAAGGCAAAGGCAAAAAGTAATCAATGTGACAATGTTAATAGTTTCCCTTTTGCATGACACAATAAAATAGGAATCATCTTCAGGTGGAGTGCGTGTGTAAGCACATTGAACATGTGTTTGTGTGTCGTATATGTTTTGAAAGTTAAAGAGAGGGGCACCTGGGTGGCGCAGTCGGTTAAGCATCCGACTTCAGCCAGGTCACAATATCGCGGTCCATGAGTTCGAGCCCCACGTCGGGCTCTGGGCTGATGGCTCGGAGCCTGGAGCCTGCTTCCGATTCTGTGTCTCCGTCTCTCTCTGCCCCTCCCCCGTTCATGCTCTGTCTCTCTCTGTCTCAAAAATAAATAAAACGTTAAAAAAAAAAAGTTAAAGAGAGAAGGGGGGGCGCCTGGGTGGCTCAGTCGGGTGAGCATCCAACTTCGGCTTGGGTCATGATCTCACAGCTGGTGGGTTTGACCCCTGCATCAGGCTCTGTGCTGACAGCTCAGAGCCTGGAGCCTGCTTGGGATTCTGTGCTTCCTTCTCTCTCTGCCCCAACCCACTCGCATTCTGTCTCTGTCTCTCTCAAAAATAAATAAACATTTTTTTGAAATTTTTAAAAGAGAGAAGGGAATTTGGCTATGCTTTAAGTATTTTTGCAACAGCTAATATAGAAATAGTCTTCAAAAAATTCAAGAAGGGGGCACCTGGGTGGCTCAGTCGACTGAGTGTCCAACTCTTGATTTCAGCTCAGGTCATGATCCCAGAGTCATGGGATCAAGCCCCACGTAGGGCTCTGTGCTGAGTCTGGAGACTGCCTAAGAATCTTTCTCTCTCCCTCTCTACCCCTCTGCCCCTCTGTCCCTTTGCCCCTATCCCCCTCTGCCCCTCTTCCCCGCTCCGGTTTGTGCTCTCTCTCTCTAAAAAAAAAAAATTCTAAAGCCAGTTGCAGAGTGAGGGTGTTAACTGGTCTTATCTTTATCAATATATGTACTATATACATGTTTTTAAGTTTTATTGATTTAAGTGATCTCTTCACCCAATGTGGGGCTTGAACTCATGACCCTGTCAAGAGTCAGATGCTCTTCCCACTGAGCCAGTCAGGTGTCCCTTATACATGTATTTGTGTGTGTGTGTGTGTGTGTGTGTGTGTGTATAATACGTATATATATATATGTATATATATATATATACACTAACGTATTATATATATATGTATTATATATACATATATACGTATTATACATACATATGTCACTATAATGTATATTATAATTATAATATATATTATATGTATTATATTATATACATACATATATAATATTATATATATACTTTTTAAAGGTTTTACGTGTATATATATAATATATATACATATTATATATATATACATAATATTTATATATATACGTAAAACCTTTAAAAAGTGTAGGACACACTAATAACATGGGTTACGTTAGGGGCTCCACTGAGAATGGAATGAGGAAAGATTTTTTTCCCTGCACACCTTTACTACTTAATGTGAAAATGAATAAGCTTCATTATTTAATTTAAAAGACAGATCTACGGGTACTTGGCTGTCTGAGTCAGAAGAGCATGGGACTCTTGACCTTGCGATCGTGAGTTTGAGCCCCACATTACATACAGAAATTACTTAAAAAACAAGAACAATGGGGCGCCTGGGTGGCGCAGTCGGTTAAGCGTCCGACTTCAGCCAGGTCACGATCTCGCGGTCCGTGAGTTCGAGCCCCGCGTCGGGCTCTGGGCTGATGGCTCAGAGCCTGGAGCCTGTTTCCGATTCTGTGTCTCCCTCTCTCTCGGCCCCTCCCCCGTTCATGCTCTGTCTCTCTCTGTCCCAAAAATAAATAAACGTTGAAAAAAAAAAATTTAAAAAAAAGATCTAATCTCTAAAAAAAAAAAAAAAAAAAAAAAAACAAGAACAACAATTTTAAAAAAGAGAGAGAACTGAAAAGAAAGAAGAGAAGGGGGAAATCAGGGAGGAAGAAAATGAGAATTAAAGAAAAAAGAAAGGAAAAAGGAAAAACTTCAACCATATCTTAAACCATTTACCAAGATACCTCAGAAAGAAATTTCCTGTGATCCGATAATATTTTTCCGAACCTATTGGCCTCTCACGAATATCATTTACTGTCAAAGGCAGCAATAATAAAAAAGATGGATGGGTTTCCTGGGTGACTCAAACATCTGACTCTTGGTTTCTGCTGGGGTCTTGATCTCATGGTTCATGGGTTTGAGCCCCACATCAAGCTCTGTACTCACAGTGTGGAGCTTGCCTAGAATTCTCTTTCTCTGCCCTCCTTTCTCTCTCTCTCTCTCTCTCTAAAAAATAAGTAAATAAACATTTTTAAAAAGATGGGCAATAACAAGTGTTATTGAAGCTGTAGAGAAATTGGACCCCTTGTACATTTCCAGTGGGAATGCAAAATAATACAGCCACTGAGAAAAATCTGGCAGTCCCTCAAAATATTCAACATAGAGCATATGACCCAGGAATTACACTCTTATGGATATTCCAAAAGAAATAAAACCACGTGTCCGCACAAAAATGTGCATGTGAATGGTCATAGCAACATTATTCAAACAGCCAAAAAGTATAAAAACCAAAATGCCCATCAACTGATAAATGGATAAACAAATTACGGTATATCCATAAAATGGAATAGCATTCAGCCATAAAAAGGAATGAAGTTCTGATACCTGCCACAACGTGGATGGAGCTTGAAAACATTATGCTAAGTAAAAGAAGCCAGACACAAAAGGCCACATTTTATACGATCCATTTATATGAAATGTTCATAAAAGGCAAATCCATAGAGACAGAAAGTAGATTAGTGGTTACCAGGGGTTGGGGTGCAGGAGGGGTAAGGAAGGAAGGTGAAGAGATATTACTAGGGGAGCCTGGGCATCCCAGTTGGTTAAGCGTTCGACTTCAGCTCAGGTGGTGATCTCACAGTTCATGAGTTTGAGCCCTGCGTTGGGCTCCTTGCTGACAGCCTAGAGCCTGGAGCCTGCTGCGGATTCTGTGTCTCCCTCTCTCTCTCTCTCTCTCTCTCTCTCTGCCCTTCCCCCACTTGTGTTCTCTCTCTCTCTCTCCCTCTCTCTCTCCCTCTCAAAAATGCATAAATAAGCATTTAAAAGAAAACAGAGAAAGGCTGCTAATAAGTATGGGATTTCTTTTTGGAGCGGTGAAAATGTTCAGGAATTGGTGATCAACACACAGCCTTGTAAGCACACCAACAACTACTGAGTTGTACACTCTGAAAGGGTGGTGAACTGTATTTGAATTAACCTCAGTAAAGCTATTCTTTTTAAAATTTATTTAAACCTATGTTGATAGATGTTGGAGAATTTCACTACACTTAAGATCGATGTATTATGCAAAAAAAGGGGGGGATATTTATTGAGCCCTGCTGTGATCACAGTTTTGTTTTTGGAATCTCCTGTCTGACTGGGAATTTGAATCTTTGCTGCTCGTTCTTGTCACACAGGGTCAGAATCATCTTCCCTCATGGATGGCCTGTGGAATGAAGATTGTTAAAGCTACTGCTGAGCCCATGTTGACTACAGGCTTTCCTTGATTTCGTAAGTGTGCGTTAAAATTCCTGTGTACATGGAATTAAGTCTCTTGAACAGCAGCAGGCTTTTGTGCAACAACAGATGGAGAGCAAATGTGTAGGGGTTGCCGCCTGCCTCCTCACCTTACTCGACTTTGTCCAAACAGCATGTTTGTTCATTTTTCTCATGTTTTCTAAAACCTGGTAGAAAACGGGAAACAAATTATTAGTGTCAGTGATGAGAAAATTGTAATAAACTTCATGCAACTGGGATAAAGATGAAAATAAACAAGCTGAAAGCAAAAGAAAAAGTTAAAGGCAATTTGTTTCCCTTGTGAATGCTCTGGAATAATTATTTTCTACTTACTGCATGTGGGTGGAATATAGTGCCTAGTTATAATAGATATAATACTGCCATCTTGTGGCACCATAAAACCATTGCCATTTTATTTACACACATTCTCACCTATGTCCCCAAATGATTAATATGGTTTTTCTCTATCAAACATATAGAAATTTAGGGGTGCCTGGATGGCTCAGTCAGAAAAACATATGACTCTTGATCTCAGGGTCATGAGTTTGAGCCCCATGTTGGATATAGAGATTACTTAAGTAAATAAAACTTCAAAAAAATTTTAATATAAAAATTTAGAAGCAAAGCTTTAAAAGCATCTAGTCCTCTTCAACTATCTCATTTTACAACTGGCATCATGTAAAACTTGGCAAAGTGGCAAAATTCCTTATGAGACTCTGTTCCTCTATCTGAAACTAGCTTTCTTTCTTACCAAACATTGCTCAAAATATGATTAACCCCTTGCTAAATAAATAAAGCCCTGATACCATTCATCTAGGTCTATGCTTTATTAAGTGGTCCAGATGAGAAGCAGCAGGTGACGGGTAGAGAGAGAGGAAGAGAGAATCCGAAGCAGGCTCTGCACTGTCGGCACAGAGCCCCACACGGGGCTTGAAGTCACAAACCGTGAGGTCATGACCCAAGCCGAAATCAAGAGTCAGATGTTCACCCACTGAGCCACCCAGGAACCACAAAATTTTCAGGGTTTAAATACTCCTACTATAGTCAATTTCAAACTCCAACATGACACCATTGTGTATAAAGTTGGTAAGGGCAGTACACCATTGTATGGTGTTTTCCACCATAAAGATTGGATAGATGTGAATAACCTCACAGATACTAGTAAACATAGAAAAATGGGGAGCCTGATTGACTCAATTGGTAGAGCATGTGACTCTTGATCTAGGGGTTAAAATTCAAGCCCCATGTTGGGTGTAGAGATTATTTAAAAATAAAATCATTTTGGGCGGCGCCTGGGTGGCTCAGTCGGTTGAGCATCCAACTTCAGCTCAGGTCATGATCTCACGGTTCTCGAGTTCAAGCCCCACGTCGGGCTCGCTGCTATCAGCGCAGAGCCCGCTTTGGATCCTCTGTCTCCCTCTCTCTCTGCCCCTCCCCCACTTGTGCTCTCTCAAAAATAAATAAAACATTAAAGAAAATTTTAAATAAAAATAAAATATTTTTAGTGAAATCTTTTTTAAAAATTTTAAAGAAAAATAATTAGAAAGTGATAATTTGAGTATTATTTCATTTCTAATATATTTAATTGAAAATACATGTCCAATGGCAAGTTTATATTTAAATTTAATTGCAAACTTAAAGAGCTCATAAAATTTTTGAAAATTTAGCGGTAGGGTATTGGAAGCCAGTACAAACCAACTTCAGCACACAACTGATGCCAAATCAGTCTGAGGAGAACAAGTCACGCCACGTGCAATTCCAGATGGGGACATCTTCACCTGCGTGGTCCAAGGAGCCTAGCAGAACTGCCACACCCCCACAAAGTCAAGAGCAAATATCCAAGGAGCACTCCAACAATTTGAAACCATCCTCTTTCTCCATGCCATAAGAAGAACGGGATCATCCAAGACATCAAATGATGGTGACTAAACTGTATTTAACTGACCTAAATTCAAGGGATTTTTTTTTCTGTCAGTATCTAGAGAGGTGGGAACATGTAAGAAAAATC
Source organism: Felis catus (assembly GCF_018350175.1). NCBI lineage: Eukaryota > Metazoa > Chordata > Mammalia > Carnivora > Felidae > Felis > Felis catus. The sequence continues at coordinate 72,287,582 of NC_058373.1, read as the reverse complement.
AGCTCAATCATTAAAAATTAAGCCCATTTTCTTTTTCTTGTTTTCTTTTTTTTTTTATTTTTTTTAACGTTTATTTATTTTTGAGACAGAGAGAGACAGAGCATGAATGGGGGAGGTTCAGAGAGAGAGAGAGACACAGAATCTGAGACAGGCTCCAGGCTCCAAGCTGTCGGCACAGAGTCCGATGCGGGGCTCAAACTCACAGACCCTGAGATAATGACCTGAGCCGAAGTCGGCCGCTTAACCGACTGAGCCACCCAGTCACCCCTCTTTTTCTTGTTTTCAAGTAGGCTTCCCATCCAGCACATAGCCTGATGCGTGGCTTGAAATCACGACCCTGAGATCAAGGCCTGAGCTGAGATCAAGAGTTGGACACTTAACTGACTGAGCCGTCCAGGCGTCCCAAAAGTTAGGTACATTTTCAATGCATTTCTGAGTATCATGTGGATAAAAGTGTGATCCCAACACTTCAAAGAAAGGAATCACAGAAATTGGAGGTCACCCTAACAGATCACATTCTTCACAGCTCACTTTCTACATGTAGAAATGATTCCTGTTTGCTGTCAAAACAAAAACTAATGAGGATCAGGGGAGTGTAGCTCTCATGGGGGCAATGTTTCAGGGTAGAACTCCCAAGAGATAAATAGTTCTTTACAAATCTCTCGATAGTGTCTAAAAAACAAACAAAAAAAAAGAAAGAAAGAAACCCTCAGTCAAGGAAGATCTGGCTCATAATGCAATTGATGTAAAGTTCAAGACACTTGAGTAGAGAAGTCTCAATCTGTAAAGAGCGTCCAAGGGCAGAGGATCTCATAGGCTGTTAGAAGGGTCAATGTTTCGTTCCCCTGGAAGATTTTAATCCCATTCCAAAGCAGAGACCTGGTTACCTATCACCGCAAGCCAAGGGGATGCTCTGAAGGACACCTTCCTCACACACTCATTCGACCAGAGAAAGACCAGCCTCCTCCAATGTTTTGTTGTTGTGTCCACGTGAGTCCAACGAGGGAAGCATTCTAATAGCAGGCCAATTCACAATGGGAGCAAAGACTTAATTTCCACACATTAAGGGTTTCAGTAACTTTGTCAAAACCTGTATGTAATGTGTCTCTTTCCCCCACCTTCTTTCTTACCTCACCCTCTAGTCACAATGTTAACACATTAAGCATATTAATGTTGAATTAAATCAGCCTTTCTCCAGATTTGGGAGCTTTCTTCTCTAAATTGAGAAAAAGAGTTTTAAACATTTGTCTTTTCTATATTTGGGGAGAGATAATAAAGTAATATAAATGCTGTATCAGTGTTACTGAGCAAACATAGTCAGGAATGGACATGTTAACCCTTTTTCTCCCAGTGGTGAGCACACACAGTCAACTTCTTCGAAGGCTGGAAGGCCTTCCACTGCATACCTTTTCTTTTCTCTTCTTTTCTTTTCTTTTCTTTTCTTTTCTTTTCTTTTCTTTTCTTTTCTTTTCTTTCCTTTGCTTTTTAGGATAACACTTTTTTATTTTTTATTTTTTTATTTTGGAGAGAGAGAGCACACAAGCAGGGTAGAAGGGCAGAGGGAGAAGGAGAGAGATAGAAAGAGACAGAGAGAGAGTCTTAATCAGGCTCCACACTCAGCTTGGAACCCGACTTAGGGCTCCATCCCACAACCCTGTTTCACAAACTGAACAGAAACCAAGAGTCAGGCACTCAACTCACTAAGCTACTCAGGTGCCCTGATACAAACTTGTTAAAGTTTCTTAACAAACACACTTGTTTGTTTTTTGGTTGTTGTTTTTTGTTTCTTTGTTTGTTTTTTTCATTTACAGTGGAAGGATGCTGATGGGATAATTAGAATAAAACATGGGTTATGTCTCCCCACTGCACCCATACTCTGTTCATTCTCCATGCTCTGCCTCTGCCCAGGCTGCCTCATGGCCTCAAAGGGCTGTGGTCTGAGTCTTGTCCTAAAGGCAAACAAGGATGAACAGCTCAAATCTGGGTCATTCCTCATGCCTCAGCCTTAGTGATGTGTATCTGCTCTGCTTGGAGAAGGTCCTCAACCCTAGGGTGCCCTATACAGAACCCCAGTTCAGTGTAGGCATGCGAGAAAGAGGCCAAACCTCTGAAATAATCTGATTTTTTACAAATGAAAGAGGCACTGTCTGAAAAGGCCTCAAAGTGAGTTTGCTTCCTAACAACCTATGACTTCCTGTCTGATCCTGTAAGGAAGATGACTTCCACTTGACCCTGGAAAGAGGGTTGCACCCTCCCTGACTTGGCTCTCTTCATGCCGTCCTCTTCCATTCCATCCCTAGAAGCCTTTCCCTTGAATTTCCAGACCAAAGCCCCTGCACCTAATTATTTGCTGCTTTAAATATTGATTATATCAGTGATATCACTAGCTTCTTCTTTTCTTTAATTATATATTTTTGATATTAGAGTGCAACTATGTTAGAGATGCCTAGGTGGCTCAGTCAGTTGAGCATCTGATTCATGATTTCAGTGCAGGTCATGATCTCATGGTTCACGAGTTTGAGCCCTGCATCAGGCTCTATGCTGACAGCGCTTAACCTCTTGGGATTCTCTCTCCCTCTCTCCCCCCCCCCCCCGCCCGCCCTTGCCTCCCCAGCTCTCTCTCTCTCTCTCTGTGTCTCCCAAAATAAATAAATAAATACTTTTTTAAAGTTTTAAAAGCAGCACCTGGGTGGCTCAGTCAGTTAAGCACCTGACTTCTGCTAAGGTCATGATCTCACAGTCCATGAGTTCGAGCTCCATGTCAGGCTCTATGTGGACAGCTCAGAGCCTGGAGCCTGCTTCGGATTCTGTGTCTCCGTCTCTCTCTCTCTCTCAAAAATATTAAAAAATTTTTTTAAGTTTTAAAAAAATAAACATAAAAACTAAAGTGCAACTATTTTATATGATGGCCTTAACAATACCAAAAACTATTTAAAACAGGAAATGTTTTAATCTATATCACATTAGCCACCATGTGGATACTTAAAATGTTTTTAATTGATGAATCTTAGCTTGCTTCACTCCTCAATTTAAATAGCTTAAGTGACACAACTTCAAAAAATTAACAGCTCTATGATAAAAAATCACAGATAAATTAAGAGGAAAAATTATTCAGTTAGTTTTCTTCTTTTTTTTTCTAGGCGGGCTCCTTTATCTCTAGAAAAGAGAAAAAAGGGGCACCTGGTTGGCTCAGTCCGTTAAGTGTCTGACTCTTGGTTTCAGCTCAGGTCATGATCTCGTGGTTCATGAGTTCGAGCCTCACATCGGGCTCTGTGCTGACAGTGAGGAGCCTGCTTGGAATTCTCTCTCTCTCTCTTTCTCTTTCTGCCCTTCCCCTGCTTGTGAGCACGCTCTCTCTCTCTCTCTCTCTCTCTCTCTCTCTCTCAAAATAAATAAATAGGCTTTAAAAAAAAAAAAGAAGGGGCAGCTGGGTAAGCATCCTACTTCAGCTCAGGTCATGATCTCATGTCTTGTGAGTTCAAGCCCCATGTCAGGCTCTGTCCTGACAACTCAGAACTTGGAGCCTGCTTCAGATTCTGTGACTCCCTCTCTCTGTCCCTCCCCTGTTCACATTCTGTCTCAGAAATAAATAAACATTTTTTTTAAGTTTTTAAATATTTTTTAATGTTTATTTATTTTTGAGAGAGAGAGACAGAGTGTGAGCAGGGGAGGGGCAGAGAGAGAGGGAGACACAGAATCCAAAGCAGGCTCCAGGCTCTGAGCTGGCAGCACAGAGCCCGACACGGGGCTCCAACCCACAAACTGTGAGATCATGACCTGAGCCGAAGTCAGACGCTTAACTGACTGAGCCACTCAGGCACCCCTAAAAAAGTTTTTAAAGGGGGGTTGCAACTGCATGGCTCAGTTGGTTAGGCCTTCAACTTCGGCTCAGGTCATGGTCTCACAGGTTGTGAGTTTGAGCCCCGAATCAGTCTCTCTGCTGTCAGTGTGGAACCCACTTTGGATCCTCTGTCTTCCTCTCTCTCCACCCCTCCCCCACCTGCTCCCTCTCTCTGTCTCTCTCAAAAAAAAATAAGCATTAAAAAATAAAAATAAATGAAATTTGGAAGGAGGATTTGAAAAATAATAATAGTAATAAACACATAAATAATTAAAAAGAGAAAAGGCTGTTCTCTTTTCTAAAAGTCTCTCTTAGTGCTTCTGCAGGCAATCCCTGCCTCTCCAAGAGATTCTACCTTACGCCACCTCAAATCAAAACCACTGTCTTCTGCTGACTCTGCCTGGAAAAGGAGCTTCTCCCTCAGACCCACCACTGCAGCCCCCCTGTTCCCATGCAGGCCAGCCAGAACACCCAGAGCCACACAGAGAGAGGTATGCCTTCCAGCCTTCTCCCAGCAGGTCCTTTGGGAAAGTGCATCGAGATGTGTGCACCACAGCTGGGAGAAGAAAGATGAACTAAGGTTTTTCTTTTTTTTTACTATCCATAGAGATTCATTATGGATGTTCTCCAAATAACTTTTTAGTATAATGCTAATATGAATTGATTTATGAAAATTTGATTTTCATAAAAAATTCTAGAAAGACATCATTTGCCTAAGATAGGAGCATATCTGTAATATGTATCTCCTCTAGCTGACACAAAATAAGGTTTCATAATTGGTATCATACACATGCTCTCAAATTTTGTCTTCCCTTTCTGTTCTAGCCATAGAAAGTACCATCCATCCTTCCTGAAAGAAATTATTCTTCCTTCTGAAAATCAGGTAATAGCGAATATATTTTTCTCTTTGTGGGCAAAGTCTATTATTAATATTTCTATGGATTCTATAGAACATGAGACATTGAGTAATATTAATCACTACCAGATATTATTATATCCACTTAGTTCTTTTTAAATAATGATGAAGATAAAATATGTTTGAGACTGGGGGTGCCTGGTGGGGTCTGTCAGTAGAGCATGCAACTCTTGATCTCAGGGTTGTAAGTTCAAGCCCCATGTTGAGCTTAAAGCCTACTTAAAACAAATAAATAATAAATAAATAAATAAATAAATAAATAAATAAATAAAGTCTTCAAAATAAATAAAATAAAATCTTTACATATATGTATGTATATGTTGAGATTAATGTTTATAAGAGCATTTTTTACATTTTTTTTTGACATTTATTTATTTTTGAGAAGAGAGACAGAGCATGAACGGGGGAGGGTCAGAGAGAGAGGGAGACACAGAATCTGAAACAGGCTCCAGACTCTGAGCTGTCAGCACAGAGCCCGACGCAGAGCTCAAACTCACAGACCACAAGATCATGACCTGAGCCGAAGTCGGACGTTTAACCGACTGAGCCACCCAGACACCCCTACATTTTTAACGACATTCCAGCAGTTAGATCTGTTGATGTTCCCACCTCCGTATAACTAGCCTCTTAACCTCCTATCAGTTTAAATTTTTTTCTTTGTTATTTCTTAAGAATTACAAGATCTTTTAGTTTAAGCCTAGGTAAAAATACCTAAAACACTATTTGGAGAAAAAAACTTTTTTTTGAACAAACCATTCATCAAAGGGGGGTTTTAAATAATATCGTGCTCAGGTGTTTAATACCTTTAAAGTGTTTTTGAGAATCTCATTTGTTGAAAGTCAAATAAGATCTTAAAATAATAACACACCAAAGGTGAAATCCTATAAAAATCAATCTGTTATAATCCAAATCACCAAAACCAATAAACTACTGAGGTCAATCAATAAAGTTAAATAACATTCTAAGGCAAACAGAAAACATGGGTGATGCCTTTGACTTTGTTTACGCTGGGAACAGACTCACACTGCTGAAGTATGTGGCCAGTCCCCTCACCCGTCAGTGCTGACTTTGTGACACAAAGCAGGAGAGATGTGATCACACAGGGAAACAGGATGCAGGACTAACCTGAGTTGGCAAAAGCCATTCAGTCAGACAATCAGCCAACATTTATTAATTACCTTACTGTTGCCAAACACTGTGGCAGGTGCTGCAGATACAGTAAAAGAACAAAAAAGACTTGGTCTTTGCTCTGAAGGAGCTTATAATCTAATAGAAGAAACCAGGGAGCATTCAGGCAAATAGCTCTCATCACACTGTGCTGCAACTGCCGTTTACAATATAAATTTGTATCTCCAAGAAGATTGTCTTCTAAGGGAGAAAAACTCTTCCCAAAGGAAGCGACAGCCAAGTGAGTCCTGAGGAATGAGACTGTGTTGAGATGAATCAGTATACTCCAGAAGTGGGGCCAGAAGGTCCTTGGTGCTCTGAGGGAACCAAAGAAAGAAGATTATAGAAATATATAAGGGTTAGATTTCAAAGATTCTTGTAGATCTACAAGAGACATTTTGAGAAGTCCATTCCAACAATAGGGATGGTAATTACGGAGTAACTGGTCCACATTGCTCCAAAATCCATTTCTCTGTGGTCCCCCTTGGGGTTACAGACCCATCATATTCACTAACACTGTTATTAAGACATAACCTTGTGCCTTGGCTTCCAATACTTGAAATAGTATCTCCCATAGAAGGAGCATGTCTGGACATCTAGAAATCAACCAGCCTCTGAGGGCTTGTCTTGCAGAGCAAACCCAGATGACTGATGGCAAATGCTTTCTACTTTAAAATAAAGAAGTCCGAGGTTACAGTGGGAGAGAGCCAAAGCATAAGAGACTGTTAAAAACTGAGAACAAACTGAGGGTTCATGGGGGGTGGGAGGGAGGGGAGGGTGGGTGATGGGTATTGAGGAGGGCACCTTTTGGGATGAGCACTGGGTGTTGTATGGAAACCAATTTGACAATAAATTTCATATATTAAAAATAAATAAATAAAAATAAAAAATAAATAAAATAAAGAAGTCCTCTGTATCCCCCCTAGACCCTGGTCATGAGATGAAACCATTCTCTCACCACCTCCTGTGGATACTTCCCTTGTCTGACTCCACCACTCATCCCGACATACTACAGAAAGACATGAGAGAGACCAAAAACACATCCCTGGACACCGTCGTGACAGGCTTCATTCTCCTGGGCTTACCTCACCCCCCCAGTCTGAGGACCCTCCTCTTCCTGGTCTTCTTCATCATTTACATCCTGACTCAACTGGGGAACCTGCTCATTCTGCTCACCGTGTGGGCTGACCCAAAGCTCCACGCTCGCCCCATGTACATTCTTCTGGGCGTGCTCTCATTCCTGGACATGTGGCTCTCCTCAGTCATTGTCCCTCGGCTAATATTGGATTTTACTCCTGCCAGCAAGGCAATGCCCTTTGGTGGCTGTGTGGCTCAACTGTATTTCTTTCACTTCCTGGGCAGCACCCAGTGTTTCCTCTACACCTTGATGGCCTACGACAGGTACCTGGCAATATGCCAGCCCCTGCACTACCCCGTGCTCATGAATGGGAGGTTATGCACCATCCTCGTGGCTGGGGCTTGGGTGGCCGGCTCCATCCATGGGTCTGTCCAGGCCACCCTGACCTTCCGTCTGCCATACTGTGGGCCCAACCAAGTGGATTATTTTTTCTGTGACATCCCTGCAGTATTGAGGCTGGCCTGTGCTGACACGACCGTCAATGAGCTTGTGACCTTTGTGGACATTGGGGTGGTGGCTGCCAGTTGCTTCATGTTAATTCTGCTCTCCTACGCCTGCATAGTCCGCGCCATCCTCAAGATACGCACTGCTGACGGGCGGCGCCGAGCCTTCTCCACCTGCGGCTCCCACCTAACCGTGGTCACAGTCTACTATGTCCCCTGCATTTTCACCTACCTCAGGGCTGGCTCCAAGAGTCCCCTGGATGGGGCAGTGGCTGTGTTTTACACTGTTGTCACTCCATTACTGAACCCCCTCATCTATACCCTGAGGAACCAGGAAGTGAAGTCCGCTCTGAAGAGAATAACAGCAGGTGGAAAGGCCACCAGAGAAAACAAGTAACTACAGGCCCAGGGACTTCCTGCCTCACCATTGCTACCACACCTCTCAGCTTCTGCTGCGTGTGGCAAACGTTCAAAAATATATGTTGGCTTAAGCTGAACTGGATGTAATTCTACTAAGAAGCTTCTAGTGCTATATTTAACCGCAATAAATTGGCCAGAGCTGTTTTATACTTTTCCGATACACCTCTCAGGAGAAAGCACACTCTACACAAATGTTGAATATGAGGAGTAATGCCCTATCTAGGAGGAGGGGGATTATTCCAGAAAAATTGGGGAATACCAGTATAATGCTACCCTACCACCCTCCATCCATTGCTTCAGTCATAATTTCCCAGGCCTCTAGGCACTTGGATCGCTTTGCTCACATCAGGGAGATGAATCACCTACCAACATTCACTTCGGAATTTTAAGTGAGAAGAAAATAAACCTCTAATCCTTTAAATCAAGGATTTGTTAATGGATTACTTTATCGCAGGAGCCTTACCTCATCCTTATTAATATTTCACTCAATCAGCAATTTTTTAAAAATTAGAACCAGGAAAGACTTTCAAACTACATCTAAATTGTCCAAAGTATCCAGAAAAAACTCTTGGCCAATTATCATAATGCCAAATAGACAAAGATCTGGAAGTCACCTGGTTAGTGATTCAGTGGACCAATCAGTTAATCACACAATATCCCTCTGACCAGGCCAGGGTGATAGAAATGACCTTGACTTACCCACTGTGACCTGTCATGGTCTTATCTAGAAGAACAAGAAAATATGGAGACAGAGGACTCAGTTGCAATATAAGAGAAAGTGTCAATAGCTCTTTTAGAAAATGAGGGACCAGGTAAATGTGTTCTTTCATTTACTCACAGTTTTTTCACTCATTTAGATGTGCGAGGTCATGCTAGTCCAATTTTCTTTTGCAGATATTTTTTATTGTGGTAAAATACACATAACAGTTACCATCTTAATCATTTTAAGTGTATCCTTGTGTGGTATTAAATACATTCATGTTGTTGGCAACCATCACCACGATCCATCCCCAGAACTCCTTTCATCTTTTAAAACTTAAAAGATATGCCCATTAAACAATAACCATCCATTGTCCCCTTCCCCCAGCCCTGACAACAACCATTCTACTTTCTGTCTCTATGATTTTGACTCTTCTAAGTACTTTATATAAGTGGAATTATACAATAGCCATCTTATGTTATTGGCTTGTTTCACTTAGCTTAATGCCCCCAAGATTCATTCATGTCATAGCATACTGCAGAATCTCCTTCCTTCTTAAGGCTGACTAACAGTCCACTGTATATATATGCATGTATACACACACACGCACACACACACACATATATACATATATATACATATATATGTGTATATATCCCATTTTGTTTATCCATTTATCCATCAATGGACTCTGGGATTGCTTCCATGTTTCTCTATTATGAATAATGCTACTGTGACTATGGGTGTTTAAACATCTCTTCAGCATCCTGCTTTCAGTTCTTTGGGTATATACCCAGAAGGGAAATTACTGGACCATGTGGTAATTCCATTTTTAAGTTTTTGAGGAACTGTCATATTGTTTTCCACAGTGGCTATACCATTTTACATTCCCACCAAGAGTGGATGGGAGTTCCCTTTTTTCCACAGCATCAACAACACTGGTTGTTTTCTGGGTTTTTGATAGTAGCCATCCTAATGGGTGTGAGGTGGTACCTCATTGTAGTTTAGGTTTGCATTTCCTGAAAAATGAGTGATGTGGAGCATTCTTTCATGTGCTTGCTAGCCATTTGTATGCCTTCTTTAGAGAAATGTCCATTCAAGTCCTTTGCCCATTTTTATTTTTTTTTCAACGTTTATTTATTTTTGGGACAGAGAGAGACAGAGCATGAACGAGGGAGGGGCAGAGAGAGAGGGAGACACAGAATCGGAAACAGGCTCCAGGCTCTGAGCCATCAGCCCACAGCCCGACGCGGGGCTCGAACTCACGGACCACGAGATCGTGACCTGGCTGAAGTCAGTCGCTTAACCGTCTGCGCCACCCAGGCGCCCCTTCCCATTTTTAAATAAGGTTGTCCATTTTTGTTGTTGTTGAGTTTTAGGAGTTCTGGATATCAACTGTTTATCAGATATATAATTTGCAGATATATTGTCTCATTCTATGGATTGCCTTTTTATTCTGTTAATAGCATTTTTAATGAACATTTTTAATTTTCATTAAGTCAAATTTGTCTATTTTTGTTGTTGTTGTTACCTGTGACTTTGGTGTCATATCCAAGAAATCATTGCCAAATCCAATGTTGTGAAGACTTTGTCCTAAGTTTCCTCCTGAGAGTTTTATTGGCTTAGGTCTTATGTTTAAGTCTTTGATCCATTTTGAGTTAATTTATGTATATGGTGTTAGGTAAGGGTCCAACTTCATTTTTTTGTATGTGAATATCCAGTTGTTCTAGCACCACTTGCTGAAAAGACTGTCCTTTTCCCCAGGGAATGGTCTTGACACCCTTGTCAAAAATGACGTGACTATATCTGCAAGGATTTATTTCTGGAATCTTTAAAAAAAAAAGTTAGTGTTTTATTTATTTTTGAGAGAGAGAGAGACAGACAGCAAGCGGGGAGGGGAAGAGAGAGAGACACACACAGAATCTGAAGCAGGCTCTAGGCTCTGAGCTGTCAGCACAGAACCTGACACAGGGCTTGAACTTGCAAACCGTGAGATCATGACCTGAGCCCAAGTCAGAGGCTTAACCCACTGAACCACCCAGGTGCGCCTGGAATCCTCGTTCTGTTTCATTGGTCCACGTGTCTGTCTTAACGCCAGTACCACACTTTTGAATACTGTAGCTTTGTAGTAAGTTTTAAAATCAGAAAGTGTGAGTCTTCCAGTTTTATTCCTTTTTGTAGGAGTGCTGATAATAGTAATTCCGTCTTTTTCATGCTCAGTGACCTCTTGGGGCTACATGTTCCAGGCCCCATAGAAGTTAATGTATGCCCTGACCAAAACTCAGGAAGGTTTGTTCTGATCTTTCCTAAAGTGGAAGACAGAAGACTCCACTTCAGGTAACTAGCAGAGATCCTCTTGCACACAGATGATGCCACTTTAGATAACTACGCTGTGATCTCACCACCCTGCGCTTCTCCATAAAAGCTGGGAATTAAGGTCTGGACTGGGCAGGGAATCACAGCAGAATGAGGATGGAGAATGGCCACGTACCGTTGTTGAACTTACAGATCCCTCCTTGTTGGTAAGTTACCCTGAATAAAACTGTAACAGTATTAAGTGACTTACTTCGTTTTTCAGGTGTTTTTTTTTTTAACGTTTATTTATTTTTGAGAGAGAGGGAAAGAGAGAGAGAGCAGGGGGAGAGGCAAAAAGAGAAGGAGACAGAGACTCTGAAGCAGGCTCTCCACCCTGTCAGCACAGAGCCCAACATGGGGCTCCAACTCACGATCCGTGACCTGAACCAAAAATCAAGAGTTAGGCACTTAACTGGCTGAGCCCCAGTTTTTCTATTTGTGCCAAAAAACAAAAACAAAAACAAAAAAAAAGTCATTGGGGGATTTTGATAGGGACTGCACTGAGTCAGTAGATTAGTTTGAATAGGACTGACTTTTTTTGAGTACTGACATTTTAACAATATTATATCTTCCAATCCATGAACATCAGATGTGTTTCCATTTATTTGTGAAATTAAATTGATTAAGTTTCTGTAAAATTCACCAATTTCTTTAGACAATGTTTTGTAGTTTTCATTGTAAAAAACCTCTCACCTCCTTGGTTAAGTTCTAATTCCTAAACATTTATTCTTTTTGATGCTGTTATAAATGAAATTGTTTTTGTCATTTCCTTTTCATATTGTTCATTGTTCGTGTATAGAAATGTAACTGACTTTTATGTGCTGAGTATATTCTGCTAATTTGCTGAATTCATTTTGAGTATTTCTAACCATTTGTTTATGTGGAATCTTCAGGGTTTTCTATATATAAAATCATATCTGCAAACAGATAATTTTACTTCTTCCTTTCCAGTTTTGATGCCATTTATTTCTTTTTCTAGACTAATTATTCTGGCTAGAACTTCAAGTACTTTGTTGAATAAAAGTAGTGAAAACAGAGGCACCTAGGAGGCTCAGTCAGTTAGTGCCTGACTTCAGCTCAGGTCAGGTTAAGCGCCTGAATTTGGTCTCACAATTTGGGAGTTCTAGCCCTGCATCAGGTTCTGTGCTGACTGCTCAGAACCTGGACCCTGCTTTGGATTCTGTGTGTGTGTGTGTGTGTGTCTCTCTCAAAAGTAAATAAACATTAAAAAAAAAATTTTTTTTTAGTAGTGAAAACAGGAACCCTTGCCTTGTTTCTGACCTTAGAAGAAATGTTTTCAGCTTTTTACCATTGAGTATGTTTGCTGTGGATTTTTGATATATGGCTTTTATTGTTTTTTTTCTATTCCCAGTTTGCTAAGTGTTTTTCATCAAGAAAAAGTGTTGAATTTTGTCAAATGCTTTTTCAGAATCTATTGAGATGATCGTGTCCTTTTTTTTCTTTCATTTTCTTGATGTGGCATAATACACTGATCAATTTTCATATGTTGAATCATTCTTGCATTCCAGGAATAAATTCTATTTGGTCATGGTGTATAATCGGTTTTTTTTTAATTTACATTAAATTTACATGTGGGTCCATTTCTGGGTTCTCTATTCTGTTCCATTGATCTGAGTGTCTGTTTTTGTGCCAGTACCATACTGTCTTAATGATTATAGCTTTGTAAGACAGCTTGAAGTCCGGGATTGTGATGCCTCCTGCTTTAGTTTTCCTTTTCAAGATTGCTTTGGCTACTCAGGGTCTTTTCTGTTTCCATAGAAGTTTTAGGATTGTTTGCTCAAGCTCTGAAGAATTCTGGTGTTATTTTGATAGGGATTGCATTGAATATATAGATTGCTTTGGGTAGTATTGACATTTTAACAATATTTGTTCTTCCTATCCAGAAGCATGGAGTATTTTTCCATTTTTTTGTGTCTTCAATTTCTTTCATAAGCTTTCTGTAGTTTTGAGTGTATAGATTTTTCCCCTCTTTGGTTACATTTATTCCTAGGTAGTTTATGGGTTTTGGTGCAATTGTAAATGGGATAGATTCCTTGATTTCTCTTTCTGTTGCTTCATTGTTGGTGTATAGGAATGCAACTGATTTCTGTGCATTGATTTTATATCCTGCAACTTTGCTGAATCCATGGATCAGTTCTAGTAGTTTTTTGGTGGAATCTTTAGGGTTTCCCATATAGGGTGTCCTGTCATCTGCGAAGAGTGAAAGTTTGACCTCCTCCTGGCCGATTTGGATGCCTTTTATTTCTTTGTGTTGTCTGATTGCTGAGGCTAAGACTTCCAATACTATGTTGAATAACAGTGGCAAGAGTGGACATCCCTGTCTTGTTCCTGACCTTGGGGGGAAAGCTCTCAGTTTTTCCCCATTGAGGATGATATTAGCATTGGGTCTTTCATATATGGCTTCTATGATCTCAAGCTATGATCCTTCTACCCCTATTTTCTTGAGGGTTTTTATCAAGAAAGGATGCTGTATTTTGTCAAATGCTTTCTCTGCATCTATTGAGAGGACCATATGGTTCCTGTCCTTTCTTTTATTGATATGATGATTGTTTTGCGGATATGGAACTGGCCCTGCATCCCAGGTATAAATCCCACTTGGTCATGGTGAATTACTTTTTTAATGTGTTCTTGGAGCCGGTTGGCTAATATCTTATTGAGGATTTTTGCATCCATGTTCATCAGGGAAATTGGTCTATAGTTCTCCTTTTTAGTGGGGTCTTTGTCTGGTTTTGGAATCAAGATAATGCTGGCTTCATAGAAAGAGTTTGGAAGTTTTCCTTCCATTTCTATTTTTTGGAAGAGCTTCAACAGAATAGGTGTTAACTCTTCCTTAAATGTTTGGTAGAATTCCCCTGGAAAGCCATCTGGCCCTGGACTCTTGTTTTTTTGGCAGATTTTTGATTACTAAGTCAATTTCTTTACTGGTTATGGATCTGTTCAAATTTTCCATTTCTTCCTGTTTCTGTTTTGGCAGTTTATATGTTTCTAGGAATTTTTCCATTTCTTTCAGGTTGCCCATTTTATTGGCATATAATTGCTCATAATATACTCCTGCTATTGTTTTTATTTATGTTGTGTTGGTCATGATCTCTCCTCTTTGATTCTTGATTTTATTACTTTGGGTCCTTTCCTTTTTCTTCTTGATCAAACTGGCTAGTGGTTTATCAATTTTGTTCATTCTTTCAAAGAACCAGTTTCTGGTTAATTGATCTGTTCTGCTTATTTGGTTTAAATAGCATTGATTTCTGCTCGAATCTTTATTTCCTGTCTTCTGGTAGTTTTGGGTTTTATTTACTGTTCTTTTTCCAGCTCTTTAAGGTGTAGGGTTATGTTGTGTATCTGAGACCTTTCTTCCTTCTTTAGGAAGGTCTGGATTGATCTTATGACTGCTTTGGTGTGTCCCAGAGGTTTTGGGCTGTGGTGTTAGCATTTTCATTGGCGTCCATGTACTTTTTAATTTCCTCTTTAACTTCTTGGTTAGCCCATTCCTTCTTTAGTAGGATGTTCCTTAGTCTCCAAGTATTTGTTACCTTTCCAAATTTTTTCTTGTGGTTGATTTTGAGTTTCATAGTGTTGTGGTCTGAAAATATGCACAGTATGATCTCGATCTTTTTGTACTTTTTGAGGGCTGATTTTTGTCCTAGAGTGTGGTCTATTCCGGAGAACATTCCATGTGCAGTGGAGAAGAATGTATATTCCACTGCTTTAGGATGAAATGTTCTGAATATATCTGTTAAGTCCATCTTGTCCAGTGTGACAATCAAAGTCATTGTTTCCTTGTTGATTTTCTGTTGAGATGATCTGCCCGTTGCTGTAAGTGGGATGTTGAAGTTCCCTACTATTATGGTATTATCAATGAGTTTCTTTATGTTGGTGATTAATTGATTTATATATTTGGGTGTTTCACATTTGGAGCATAAATGTTTATAATTGTTAGGTCTTCTTGGTGGATAGACCCCTTGATTATGATATAATGTCCTTCTTCATCTCTTGTTACAACCTTTATTTTAAAGTCTAGATTCACTGATATATGTATGGCTACTCTGGCTTTCTTTTGTCGACCATTAGCATGATAGATGCTTCTCCACCCCCTTACTTTCAATCTGAAGGTGTCTTTAGGTCTAAAGTTGGTCTGTTGCAAACAGCATATAGATGGGTCTTGTTTTCTTATCCATTCTGTTACCCTATGTCTTTTGATTGGAGCATTGAGTCCATTGACATTTAGAGTGAGTATTGAAAGATATGAATTTATTTCCATTATGACGCTTGTAGAGTAGGAGTTTCTGGTGGTGTTCTCTGGTCCTTTCTAATCTTTGTTGCTTTTGGTATGTGTGTATGTATGTATGTATGTGTATTTTCATCTTTTCTCCCCTGAGAGAGTCCCCCTTAAAATTTCTCACAGGGCTGGTTTAGTGGTCACAAACTCCTTTAATTTTTGTTTGTCAGGGAAACTTTTTATCTATCCTTCTATTTTGATGACAGCCTTGCTGGATAAAGAATTCGTGGCTGCATATTTTTCTGATTCAGCACATTGACTATATCCTGCCACTCTTGTCTGGCGTGCCAACTTTCTGTGGATAGGTATGCTGCAAACCTGATCTGTCTTGCCTTGCTGGCTAAGGACTTTTTTTCCGCTTGCTGCTTTCATTATTCTTTTCTTGCCTGAGTATTTTTGAACTTGACTATGATATGCCTTGTTGATGGTCGGTTTTTGTTGAATCTAATGGGAGTCCCCTGTGCTTCCTGGATTTTGATGTCTGTGTTTCCCCAGGTTAGGAAAGTTTTCTGCTATGATTTGCTCACATTACCCTTCTACCCCTTTTTCTCTCTCTTCATCTTCTGGGACACCTGTTGTTCCTTTTTAATGAGTCACTGATTTCTCTGATTCTTAAATCATGTTCTTTTGCTTTAGTCTCTTTTTCTGCTTCATTATTCTCCATAAGTTTGTCCCCTATATCATTGATTTTCTTCTCTGCCTCATCCATCCTTGCTGCTGTGGCATCCATTCAAGATTGCAGCTCAGGGGGCGCCTGGGTGGTGCAGTCGGTTAAGCGTCCTACTTCAGCCAGGTCACAATCTCGCGGTCCGTGAGTTCGAGCCCCGCGTCAGGCTCTGGGCTGATGGCTCAGAGCCTGGAGCCTGTTTCCGATTCTGTGTCTCCCTCTCTCTCTGCCCCTCCCCCGTTCATGCTCTGTCTCTCTCTGTCCCAAAAAATAAAATAAACGTTGAAAAAAAAAAAAGATTGCAGCTCAGTTACAGCATTTTTTATCTCATCCTGACTAGCTTTTACTACTTTTATCTCCACAGAAAGGGATTCTGATATATTTTTGACCCCAGCTAGTATTCTTATTATCATGATTCTAAAATCTGGTTCAGACATCTTGCTTGTATCTGTGTTGATTAAGTCCCTGGCTGTCATTTCTACCTGCTCTTTCTTTTGGGGTGAATCCCTTCATTTCATCATTTTGGCAGAAGAAAAGGAATTAATAAAGTAAAAAATTAAAATTAAAAACAACACACACACAAAATCAAATGCATGATGGTAGGTCCTAGGTAGTTTTTGTCTGGTTGTTGAAAGAAGCTTGATAGATTAGAGAAAAAAGGGGGTGGGGGAGAAAAAGGAAAAAAAAGGAAAACGTTTTGAAAATTTGAAAAAATGAATACAATGAAATAGAATAAAATTAAATGGTGGAAGCAAAATAGAATTTGAAAATTTTACAAAAAAGTAAAAAATATAGTAGAAAAAAATTAAAGAAAAATATTTTAATAAAAATTGAAAATAAAAACTTTTTTCTTTATTCAACAAAAAAAAATGAAAAAAAAGAAAATTGAATAGATGGACTACTGAACAGACTGAAATATGATTGAAATTACATCGTTTTCCCCTAGAAGTCAAACTATGAAGCACTTTATAGTCTGTAAACTAAGCAGGTGGAAAGACTTGTGGTGTTCCTGAAGCGTGAGGTTGGCCCAGATGGGCGGGGCTTAGTGTAACAGCTCCGTTCTCCACTAGATGGCACTGCTTAGCTTACTGGGGTGGGTTGTGGCACCTGTAGGTGTGTATGCGCATGTGCAGGAGAGGTGAAAATGGCATCACCCAACTACCCAGTCTCTAGTGTCAGAACTCTGTTCTCCCTGACCAGCAATCACACACCTGTCCTTTGTCTCCAGCTTCCATCCACTGCCCACTTTTACACTGTCCATAACCAAGCCGTCAGGTTGCCAGGCAGCACCTCCCTCCTGAGTTTTTTCTCAGATGCAGCTGTGTTTCCCAACCCCTCATTTCTGAGGAACTGCAGCTTTGACCCTCTCAGACCTTCTGGGGGAGGGTCTCACTGAGCAATGGCCAGGGACCGGCCCACCCCCAGGAACGTTTGCAGGACCATGTTGCTGCCCATTCCCAGAGACTGCAGCTGGGTGCTAGCCCGCCCCAGAAAAAGTTCACACGATCGTGTAGCAGCAAGATTTCAGGGGTTATGGAAAATCACAACACTCACCTGGCATCATGGTGTATAATCTTTTAAAATGCTGCTGATTTCTGCTGCTAGTATTTCATTGAGGATTTTGCATCAATGTATATATAAAGGACATTGGTTTGTAATTATCTTGTAGTCTTTTTCTGGCTTTAATATCAGGGTAGTGCTGGCCTCATACAGTGAGTTAGTGTTTCCTCCTCTTCAATTTTTTGGAAAAGTTTGAGAAGGATTGGTATTAGTTCTTCTTTAAAATGTTTGGTAGAATTTACCAGTGAAGCCATCTGGTCCAGAGCTTTTCTTTGTTGGGAGATTTTTTTCATTACTTATTTAATTTTTTTATTAGTTATGGGTCTTTTCATATTCTCTATTTCTTCACAAGTTAGTCTTAGCAAGTTTTGTATATCTAGGAATTTGTTCATTTCATCTAGGTTATCCAATTTTTTGGTATACAATTATTCATAGTACTCCCTTATAATCTGTTTTATTTCTGTAGAAGTAATAGTAATGTCCCCACTTTCTTTACTGACTTTATAATTTGAGTCTTTTCTCTTTGTTTTAGTCCATCTAGATAAAGTTTGTCCATTTCTTTTATCTTTTCTTTGGTTTCATTGACATTCTCTACTGTTTTTCTATTCTCCTTTTCATTCATCTGTGTTCTAATCTTTTATTATTCCTTTCCTTCTGCTAGCTCTGGGTTTAGTATGTTCTTCTTTTTCTAGATCCTTTAGTTTTAAAAGTATGTTGTTGATTGAGATCTTTCTGGTTTTGTTTTGGTTCTGCTTGTTTGTTTAAGTAAACTCTATACCCAGTGTGGGGCTCCAGCTTGCAACCCTGGGATCAAGAGTTGCATGCTTCTGGTGCCTGGTGACTCAATCAGTTAAGCCCCCAACTCTTGATTTCAGCTCAGGTCATGATCTCATGGTTCATGAGATTGAGCCCTGCATCAAGCTCTGTGCTAGCCTAAGATTCATTCTCTCTCTCTCTCTCTCTCTCTCTCTCTCTCTCTCTCTCTCTCTCTGCCCCTTCCCTGCTCACTCGGTCGGTCTCTCTCTCTCTCTCTCTCTCTCTCTCTCAAAATAAATAAATAAACATTAAAAAAAAAAAAGAGTTCCATGCTCTACCAACTGAGCTAGCTATCAGTGCCCAGGGATTCTTTTTGTTTTTTAAAGTAAGCACTTATAGCTCTAAGTTTCCCCTTAGCACTACTTTCACTGTGTCCAAAAAGCTTTGGTATGTCATATTGTTTTTTGTTTTGTTTGTTTGTTTTAATTTTTTTTAACGTTTATTTATTTTTGAGACAGAGAGAGACAGAGCATGAATGGGGGAGGGGCAGAGAGAGAGCGAGACACAGAATGGGAAGCAGGCTCCAGGCTCTGAGCCATCAGCCCAGAGCCCGACATGGGGCTCGAACTCATGGACCGCGAGATCGTGACCTGAGCTGAAGTCGGACGCTTAACCGACTGAGCCACCCAGGTGCCCCTGTCATATTGTTTTCATCTTTAAATATTTTCTAAGTTCCTTTGCAATTTCTTCTTTTGTCCATTGGTTGTTTAAAAGTATATTATTTGGGAATGCCTGGCTGGCTCAGTCAGTAGAGCATGTGACTCCTGGTCAGGGTCATTAATTCAAGCCACATATGGGGTGTAAAGCTTACTTTAAAAAAAAATTGTGTTGGGGCTCAGCCAGTTAGGTGTCTGACTTTGGCTCAGGTCATGATCTCACAGTTTGTGATTTTGAGCTCTGCATCGGGCTCCCTGCTGTCAGTGCAGATCCCACTTCAGATCCTCTGTCCCCTCTCTCACTCTGTGCCTCCCCTGCTCATGTTCGCTCTCTCTCTCAAAAATAAACATTTTTTTAAAAGTGTGTTTAACTTCAACAATATTGTGGATTTTCCAGTTTTCCTTTTATTAACTTCTAACAATCTCATTATAGTCAGAAAACATATTTTGTAGCATGTCTATTTTTTTAAATACATTGAGACTTAATCTGTGGCCCAATGTGTGGTCTATCCTGAAAAATGTCCCATGTGCACTTAAGAATGTGTATTCTGGGGGCGCCTGGGTGGCGCAGTCGGTTAAGCGTCTGACTTCAGCCAGGTCACGATCTCGCGGTCCGTGAGTTCGAGCCCCGCGTCAGGCTCTGGGCTGATGGCTCGGAGCCTGGAGCCTGTTTCCGATTCTGTGTCTCCCTCTCTCTCTGCCCCTCCCCCGTTCATGCTCTGTCTCTCTCTGTCCCAAAAATAAATAAACGTTGAAAAAAAAAATTAAAAAAAAAAAAAAAGAATGTGTATTCTGTTTTTTGGGTAGAATATTCTGTATATCTCTGTTAGGTCTAGTTGGCTTATTGTTGTTTAAGTCCTTTATTTCCTTATCTTTTGTTGTTCTATCCATTGTGGGTGGTATATTGAAGTCTCCAACTATTATTGTAGATCTATCTCTCCTTTCAATCCATCAGGTTTTGCTTCATATATTTCGATCTGTCATTAGCTGTATAAACACTAATCATTGTTATATCTTCTTGTTGTATTGAATCTTTTACCATGTAACGTCCTTCTTTGTCTCTTGTAACTTTTTGTATTTAAATGTTTGGTCTGGTGTTAGTATAGTTACTCCTGTTCTCTTTTGGCTACTATTTGCATGGAATATCTTTTTCTGTCCTTTCACTTTCAGCCTGTTTGTGTCTTTGGATCTCAAGTGAGTCTCTTACAGGCACATATAATTGGATCATGTGTTTTTTATCTGTTTTGCCAGTCTGTCCTTGATTGGGAAATTTAACCATTTGCGTTTAAAGTAATTACTGATAAGGAAGGACTTTTGTCATTGAAATTTATGTGAAATTCAAATGTCAGTGTCCACAAATGAAGTTTTATGTAATACAGCCATGCCTATTTTATGTGTATCATTTATGGCCACTTCTATGTACAATGGCAGACTTGAATAGTTACAACAGAGACTGTATGGTCCTCATGGCCAAAAATATGATCTGGCTTTTCCGGAAAAAGTTCACCAACCTCTACTCTAGACATTTCAATTCCAAGGCAACTTAGGAGCTATAGAGATCACCACAAAAGCCTGCAGGCAGGTGAAACAGATCACATTTAAGGTATTCTCTGAAGACCTAGACCATCTCTAGACATTTGAGGGGAAAAAAAACGGAAAGGGGGCTTCAGAGAATTCCAAAGATCAGACTAGCAGAAAATAAGTAAGACCAATCTCAAAGTATTCAAAACACAGAACCAAGAAATATTAATAAAAATCATTGCTCAGTGAACATCACTTATGGTATTATATATGACAGCTAGATGACAGATTGGATGACTTTCCATGTTCCTCTACCCTGAGAGTCTGTTTCTCCTTCACTATCAGATCTATGTTAGCACCTTAGTAATTCTAACATATGACTTTCATAAAGTGTGAATGTGCCAATAAGAAGATATCATTGACCAGTAACAACCACACTAGCTTTTTTTTTCTCTCCAAATTTCTTTTTTTCTTTTTTTTTTGGAAGAGTAAAGAAATCACAGACATAAAATCAACAACAAGCCTTATTAAGCCCCACAGATTTTGTCCCTGCTGATGTTACAAAATTGGGAAAAGCTGGAAACTAAGGGGGTATCCCAGGAAACAAACCAAGATACTGGTCTTGGCTTATCACAGGGATCCCATTACAACAGTCCCCAAGCTGCAAGTCTCACACACTGTAATTGACTCTAGAGAAAATAAAAGAAGTAACAGAACACGAGAGAGACCAACCTTAGCAATTACCTTCAGTGGGGGCCAAAACTCTTCCCCCAGTTAATAAGGCAACTGGAAGAGGACGTCTACAAATAAACAAGCAAATAAATCAGGTTTCAGTAATTTGGTCCTTCACTTTGTTCCAACCAGAACTGACTATTCAGGTCTTCTGTCGTGAGCCCTTCACAACAAAATCTGCTGACCCTGTGGGATCCAAAGTCACTGAAATCTCTCTAGGAACAGATTTATATACCTTATCTCAGATTGAAAAAGGAGTTTCTGTGGATACTGGCACCACCAGGTGAAGCACCTGCCCCCGAGTAGCACCTGCCATTGTTCTATCCCATTTTCCAGAATTAAACATCACTTACAAGATCACTGGTGCAAAGAAGTTCTTAAAAGAGAGGAAGATATTCTCAAATATAGATGAACACAGAGTAAGTTTCAGATATATATAAATGTTCAGTCCAAACACCGTGCAAAGGATTTCTCCACACTCACTTCATCTCTCCATGTCTTCCCTTGTCTAATCATTCAATATGTTTGTTTATGCTCTCACAGAAAGACTATGCAGCTACCATTTAGCTACTTTATATCAAGATAACACTATTTCCACAAGACTTGTATTGGCTACAATTCATCCAAAGCTACCTTTCTTAAGAGGTTCATTCACTGCCTGGATTGCATACCAACCAGAGAAGGTAAGAGTATCTTAGAGTTCTGTGGTGGTTCCATCTCTGCACCTTGCTGTTTGTTCCTTATCAGATCCCTCCCCCGACCCTTAAGGCAGTTTCTTTGCCCAAAATGTGAAGGATGGATATGAATAAAATTGTAATCTGATTTCTATGTTAGTGAGTATGTTACATGCTTCAAACTCATTACTCTAATAAGGGTTTTATGTTAATGGAAATGTTTTTGGGTTTTGGGTTTTTTAATATTTATTTTGAGAGAGAGAGAGAGAGAAAGAGAGAGAGAGAGAGAGAGAGAGAGAGAGAGAGAGAGAGAGAGATGAGCAGGGGAGGGGAAGAGAGAAGGAGAGAGAGAATCCTAGGCAGGCTCCACATTCCCAATGCAGAGCCAGACATGGGGCTTGATCTCATGAACCATGAGATCATGACCTTAGCTGAAATCAAAAGTTGGATGCTTAACCGACTGAGCCAGGTGCTCAGCATTAATAGAAATGCTTTATCTCCTTTCTCAGACTTAGTAAATCAAAATTTTCTCATGTCCTTATATGTGTTCATTCCAATGTTATTCCTCCAAATAATTTTACAATTTATATGTCTTATTGTAAAATTCAGAAAATGGCAGCAGATCATCTAAATTTTCTAAATATTTGAGATGCTTTTTACAAATTAAAAGAAAGTCTAATCTGATTTAGTTGTATTAAAAAACTTTTTTAAATACGTATTTATTTCATGGCCATTTGAGAGATAGGTGACTAGAGTTAGGTATGTATTTGGGACCAGAATTAAGCAAAAGTCATCTGCTGAAATGGGGTCAAGACTGTGCCCTTTATCTCCTTAGAAAAGATACCTGATCCCCTGGGCAAATCAGTCACTAGCAAATTTTTGATGATCAAATTTATAGATGTATAATCATTTTGTGATCCACTAATGATTCCCATATCTTTCTTATAACATGCATGTACTAAATAACTTTTCATATTTGATATCATATCACAATTCAAAAACATACTGCATCGGGGCTCCCGGGTAGCTCAGTCAGTTAAGCATCCCACTCAGACTCAGGTCATGATCTCACAGTTCATGAGTTTGAGGTCTGCATCAGGCTATGTGCTGACAGATTCTCTGTCTCCCTCTCTGTCTGCCCCTCCCCTGCTTCCTCTCTCTCTTTCTCTCTCTCTCAAAAATAAATAAATAAACATAAAAGAAAAGCATCCTGCATCAATACCTTCACAGTCGAAATCTCTGTAAAATGAAAATACTGCTAAGCCCCCAGGCAATGATCTACTTCACAAAGACATACTCAGTGCACTAGAATCCCAGACAGAAAGGAGATGGTCCACTTCACAGATTCATGGTAAGAAATATTAACTCTTGTTTAACTTTAAAACTTGCACTTAATTCTACATTTAGGTTTAGAAATGGAGCAGCAGCTCCCATTTAGAGTCTTTGACAGAATAAACCATCAAACTCTTAAAATTGTTACTCAGATCACAGACAAAGCTATGGCCTCAGGACACCAGGATTAACATTGCCAGTGAATTTTGAAAACTTCTAATGATTTAAAATCCTGAAATCAGCCAAAATAATTTAGTAAATCATATTATTTGTAGGAAAAGAATGTTAAGTAAAATGTAGAAAGAATACTGAACAGGAGGGGCGCCTGGGTGGCTCAGTCAGTTGAGCATTCAACTTCAGCTCAGGTCATGATCTCGCAGTTTATGAGTTTGAGCCCCACGTCGGGCTCTGTGCTGATAGCTCAGAGCCTGGAGCCTGCTTCAGATTCTGTGTCTCCCTCTCTCTCTGCCCCTCCCTGCTCATGCTTGCTTGCTCGCTCGCGCTCTCTCTCTCTCTCTCTCTCTCTCTCTCTCTCAAAAATAAACATTAAATTTTTTAAAGGAAAACTGAACTTAAAACCATAAAATCTAGTTGGGGTCCTTACTCTTGCACCATACAGCTATAGGACTCCTCTGTCATTTATCTCCTCTGAGGATCATGACAGCACTACACAGATGTAAAATACCATTGTTCTGTGAGTTCATATCACCCTAGTCCATGGAGGTTTCATCCGTGTCATGTTCCTTTCTCCTTGTGCCATGTTCCTCTGTCCTTCCCTGCAGTTTTATTATTGAAATGATTAAATGTGTCTCAGAGCCACATCTGGGATATTAATGAATCAGAGCAAGCAGAAGTGTGTTCATCCAGTAAACACCAAGCTTCATTCTTGGAGACCTATGATAATGGCAGTACCACAAGGAAGACGGTCGTAACAGATCTGAGGCGAAAAGGAAGTTGTCCCATTTATTATCTTTATAGCTAAATGAGGGAAAACTTGTTAAAGAAATGGAGGAAATTTTCATTGCAACTGGAATGAGAGCACACCTAATAAGGACAGTATTACAAATAAGACTACATCCCATCCCCTCATCGCTCCCATTAAGATGGGTCTAGGCACCTGGCTGGCTCAGTCAGTAGAGTATGCAACTCTTCATCTTGGCATCATGAGTTCAAGCCCCACACTGGGCGTAGATCTTGCTTTAAAAAAATTAGGGAAAGAAAAAAAGATGGACCTAAAATCCAAGGGCAAGATAATGAAATACTATTCTCTCTGATTGAAAACAAGAATCAGCATACCCTGTGTGGACTGGAATTCCCTATTTACAGCAAATTTCCCCAAAGAAAGAACAGTTCCTAGAGAGTAACTCAAAGAACAGAGAACATTCCCTAATGCAAACAGGAAAACAGTATGGAAAACAAAAGAGAAAAAATGACTAGGGAAATTAAATTTAGAAAGAAAATTAATAAAGTAAAACTTTATCAATGTACCCCCACTACTTCCTGAAAAAAAAATATTGTATCTGGAGGCAAGATTAAAGAATACTTCTAGATGGGGCGCCTGGGTGGCGCAGTCGGTTAAGCGTCCGACTTCAGCCAGGTCACGATCTCGCGGTCCGTGAGTTCGAGCCCCGCGTCGGGCTCTGGGCTGATGGCTCGGAGCCTGGAGCCTGTTTCCGATTCTGTGTCTCCCTCTCTCTCTGCCCCTCCCCTGTTCATGCTCTGTCCCAAAAATAAATAAACGTTGAAAAAAATTTTAAAAAAAATACTTCTAGATAAACGTACTGTGTAATTCACCAGGTATAACTCATTGAGTTACACCTATCACAGCCTCAATTAAGTGTGCCCCATCATAGTCTCTTTGCTCTGATTCAAAACTTAGAAATATGCATCCGATTCCTAATTTGATTTCCCGAGATCTTAATATTAGTCAGTGGTTGCCCTGGGTAGTAAACACACTATTTCAGTCATGGGAATGAGATCTCCCACTGTAAATTAACAAATTGGCTGTTTGGTTTACAAGTCATTCTCTCAGGTATTGAATAGCATGAATTGGTTTCCCAGTGTTGATTCCTCTAAGGAGACCTGACCAAATCAGGCTTCTAAATCTGCAGAGTTTAACATCAGATTTCTGTGACCCCGGGGAACTATAGCATCCTACAACAAGCACCAGAGAAACTACCTGAACTCATTCAGGCCAGGGCTGCTGGGGGGCTGTTATGAATTTGTCAAGGAAACTTGTAACCCTCTGCAGTTCCTGAAACTGGGAAATGGAAGGAATGGGCCTGGTTTTGTAACCCTGACTTCCAGAAGAGCTCTGTAGTCAACTTTTGAAGTTCAGCCATCACTGTTTTTAAATATTTTTTTTTGAAAAATCACAACTGCTGTTCCATTCACTTGCAAAAAAAAAAAAAGCAATATGACAGGGGTAGAATGATGTACTGGTGCCTTTTTACAATTCTATAAGAGATGGTAAAATTATGAGGGCTAAGCTTTGACAGGGCATGGATATAGCAGTTTTAAAATTAAGTGGTTTTTTTTTTTTAAGTTAAGTGTTTAATGTAAGGGTTGAGTATAACCACCCACTCTTGGTCACTATGTGTCAGAATTGGGTCCAGAGTTTCGTTCCCCATCCTCATAACCTCAATAAGGAAATGAGAACCCAACAGAGCTGTGAAACTTTTCTGGGAGCCAAGAAGCAAGCTGATGACCCAGATTCATTACAATATTAACATTTAGGGTTTCCAGCCAGCAGCAGGACCATCTGTCCATAATGTCTTTCTCAAAGGTTGTCACTTCCCTGCTCTTCACATTCATTTGAGCCAAAGCACAAGAGTGAAGCTGGAGGGAATTATTAATCAGAGAGTTCCTGACTTCTCTGTTAATCTCACTCTCTTCCTTCTGAGTGGATGTGAATCATTCCAGAGCAAAATCAATGAATCAATCCATTTCAATTTCTTGGACATCCCACCTCAACCCATAAGCTTAGATATTAGCGAATTGTACAACTGGTGAGTTTTAAAAGCTCATTAATCAACCTTTTTCTTTAGGTGGGAAATGCCAATCAAGAGGTTGGACCAAAAACTTAAAATAACTCTTCTACGCTGAAAGCCATTTGCCCTGCTCTTCTCTCATCCTCTCCAGTCATCCTTGCTTTTTCTCTCATCTCTGATGTCTCACTACAGACATCCATCTTTGCTTCCTTTTCTCCTCTCTTTCCTTACTGTGTCGCAAGGCCACACTATTATATACAAAGAAACAAAATACATAGCAGCAAGTACCAACTGTAACTTTATTTACATGCTTACAGCCTCATGGACTTCCTTTCATTGTAAAGAACTTGGAGAGTAGACTCACACAGCATCAAGATATGTCACATACAACTAGCCATTTAATCACAATTGTGTTCCATTCTCTCTACTACAAATGGGTACAAAGAATTTTCTCATTCCCTTTCTGCATACTCCCCACTCTACGTATAAGTTTATGTACTGGCACGATAAGAATGAGTCAGTGGATTCTGGAGGTTAAAGTGGCAGAGCATCTAACAAAACAAGTGTCTTTTCCCACACATGTTGCTTCCAGTAAACCCTTAATCTTTGGCAAAAGTGTTCCAGGTACAAACTCCTAGGAGCAAGCTTTTTCTGTAAAAGCCCAGAGAATAAATATTTTAGGCTTTTCAGGACAAATGCAACTACTTAACTCTGCCATCATAGCACCAAAGCAGCTACAGACAACACATAAGTAAATGAGCATGGCTGTGTTCCAATAAAACTGTATTTACTAAATAGGCCATCTCTTGCCATAAAGCATACTTCTCCCTATCTGTCATCTCCCCCACATAAAGAAACTTCTCCATCATTGCCCTTCATTTTTTACAAGCTCTTTCTCTAGGTTTTCCTCACTTCCTTCTCACTTCCATGCTAACTCTTCTCTTGTCCATTCTCTAGGTAAGATCTCCAGAGGATGGAAAGAGTCAACAGCACATCGTTGACTGAGTTCATTCTCACAGGAATTCCCTACCCACTCAGACTAAGGACATTTCTGTTTGTGTTCTTTTTGCTAATCTACATCCTGACTCAGCTGGGAAACCTGCTCATTCTAGTCACTGTCTGGGTAGACCCGCAGCTCCATGCCCGTCCCATGTACATCTTTCTTGGTGTTCTCTCCGTCATTGACATGGGCATCTCTACCATCATTGTCCCCCGCCTCATGATGAACTTCACTCTAGGCATCAAACCCATCCCCTTTGGCGGCTGTGTTGCTCAACTCTATTTCTATCACTTTTTGGGTAGCACCCAGTGCTTCCTCTATACCTTGATGGCCTACGATAGGTACTTGGCAATATGCCAACCCCTGCGCTACCATATTCTCATGAATGCTAAGTTGAGTACCTTGCTTGTGACTGGAGCTTGGGTGGCAGGATCCACCCATGGGGCCCTCCAGGCTATCCTAACCTTCCGTCTGCCCTACTGTGGGCCAAACCAGGTAGATTACTTCTTCTGTGACATCCCTGCAGTTTTGAGGCTAGCCTGTACTGATACAACAGTCAACGAGCAGGTGACCTTTGTGGACATTGGGGTGGTGGTTGCCACTTGTTTCTCCCTGATCCTCCTCTCCTATGTACAGATCACTCAGGCCATCCTGAGAATCCGCACAACTGATGGGCGGCGCCGAGCCTTTTCAACCTGTGGGGCCCACGTAACCGTGGTAACCGTGTACTATGTGCCCTGTGCCTTCATCTACCTGAGGCCTGAAACCAACAGCCCCCTGGATGGGGCAGCTGCCTTATTTCCCACAGCTATCACTCCTTTCCTCAACCCCCTCATCTACACTCTGCGGAACCAAGAGGTAAAGCTGGCCCTGAAGAGAATGATAGGAGGCCCTGGGACTAAGAGTGAGGTTTGAAAGTGTCTGTCCCCCACTGGTGAAACCTTCACAGTTTATCCTAATGCTTACATTTCAGTGAAGTTTTCTTTATTATTATTTTTCTCTTTTATGTAGCCATATAATATCAATACAATAAGAGCAAACACAGTTTCAAGTAAAATACCACTTTCTAGCAGTTCCTTGGTATCCCCTTCAGACAAACAACCTCAGCTACTCCAACAGTAGAAAGTGAGGCTAAAGTCACTCAAAAACTGGCACGCTTCCACATCCAGAGAACTGACAGAACAAAAGCACCTAATGGGCTTTTCAGCCTCTAGGCTTACATTGGCCAAGCTTAAGAAGGACTATAGTTCTTTTGATGGAAGAATGTTCCTCTGTTCTGTTCCAATTGGATATTAACTTCAACAGCTAATGCTAGAAGAGAAACTATAGATGCCGTGCTACATGCATGTTAACAGGCCTGGCTCTGGGGACTTCCTGAGGTCATCATAGGATGTGGGGAGGAACTAAAGTGCTTCCTCTCCCTTGCCTGCTGAAGAAATAACACTCCTCTTAAACTGGTGTTTTCACAAACCAAACCAAATTAAACAATACCTCCCCAGCAAAAAGGCAATGAAGTCTTTTCAAATGTCTCAATAATAAATTCCCCCACGCCAAAAAGTAAAGCTCAATATGAAATTTCCCATTGAAAGAAAATAGGGCAGGCACCTGGCTGCCTCAGTTGGTAGAGCTCATGGCTCTTGATCTCAGGGGTTGTGAGTTTGAGCCCCCATTGGGTGTAGCTATGGCTTAAATAAATAAAATAATAGGACAATTAACCAGGGAACCGAAGTACTTTTCCCAAATGAGTATTTCATATCCATTTAGATTTGTGAGCTTGACAAGCTTTCATTAAGTTGCCTGGGGCCTAATCAATGTGGGCAAACTTGGTGCGGTATCTGTTGTTTCAATCCCTTCACACCTCCAATCTTATTCTGTTGTGATTCTGCCTCATTCTCCAGCTTGTCATAGTGGATGGTTGCTTATCCATGTGATGAATGATATCGTGTTATCTATAAAACAAAGTCTCTTGGGCATAGCCGAGAGTCAGAAGTTTGGGCATGTAAATGTTCATTTCCAAAGGAAATTAGGTTCACCTAATTGATATAGGAGACAAAAAAACTAACCATTCTCCTTTGGATGAAGCTGACTGACACACACAATTTTTCAGCATTTTGTTCACAAAACAAACAATATACTGGATATCAACTCCCTTACACTAAAACATTACTTCTGAAATCTTAGTCTTTCAAAATATTTAATAAATAAAGTGACTAAACTGTGAATCACAAAAATAAACTTAGAGCTACAGCCAATAAGCCAAAAATACTTCCAAAGGCTATTATACATCTTGCTCCTATTTTCCCAGGTGCCTAGCACAATGGTTATCATACCTGTTGTTTTAACAATTAATCAAATAACATTAATAAATGAGAATAATAAAAAATTATTTTTTTAAATCAAATAACATTAAAATGATCTGTAAGTGTATAATAAAAATACAGATCAAAATGGAGTAATTCTGGGGCAAATATTTGTGGGGTTTTTTAATTTCTTTTAACATTTATTTTTGAGAGAGAGACAGAGCACAAGTGGAGGAGGAGCAGAGAGAGAGAGGGAGACACAGAATTGGAAGCAGGCTCTAGGCTCTGAGCTGTCCGCACAGAGCCCACCACGGGGCTCAAACTCACGAACTGTGAGATCATGACCTGAGCCAAAGTCGGACGCTCAACCAAATGAGCCACCCAGGTGTCCCACATTTGTTTAAAAAGTAGACTGGACTCTACTATGAATTTGTTAAATTAACGTGTATTAAGTGGAGCATAGGATGATGGATGGTAATTTGTAGTACAACAGACTACAAGAGGATTGAAATAGAGAACTTTATCACTCACAGGTCCTGGAAGAATTACCCAGCATGCCTCAAGGAGTCACATGGGAGGTCAAGGCAGAAAACAAACAGAGGCAGGACCTGGGGCACATGTCTTTTTTCAGGTCAGTAGGTGGAATGTTTTGGGGTTCCTAAACTAAAGCCAGATTATTCGAACCAAAAGAGCAGGATTTTAGTAAGCCACAGAGGAGTCTTATTTAAAGGATACATAAGGGGGAATTCCTGGGTGACTTAGGTAGTTGACCATTGGACTTTGGCTCAGGTCATGATCTCATGGTTCATGGATTCGAGCCCCATATCAGGCTCTTCACTGGTGGCACAGAGCCTCTGTCTCTCTGCCCCTCCCCAGCTCAAGTGCTCTCTCTCTCTCATTCTCTCTCTCTCTCTCTCTCTCTCTCTCTCTCTCTCTCTCTCTTAAAAATAAACATTTTTTAAAACTTTAAAAAATAAATGACACATAAGAGGAAGGTGCTAGGAGGCAGGGGAGACTGTTGATCACAAAGGGTGTTGGGAAAGTCATATCAGGAACTTACATTTCCTTGTGGCTCTGAGGCTGCTATCCAAGGCATGAGCTTGCAGGAAGGACTAATGTCAGTTTAAGATTCCTGTGGGCTTCTTGGCTGTTGTACAGTAGGATGAACAATGGTGCAGGCACTATGGAAAACAGTATGGGGATTCCTAAAAAAATTATAAGTAGAATTACCAAATGACTCAGCAATTCCATTTCTGGGTACATACCCAAAAGAATTGAAAGCTGGGTCTCCAAGAGATATTTGTACACCCATGTTCATCGCTGCATTGTTCTCAATAGCCAAAAGTGTCCATTGATGGATGACTGGATAAACAAAATGTGATATACACATACATTGGAATATTATACAGCCTTTTATTTTTTAATTTTTTTTTCAACGTTTTTTATTTATTTTTGGGACAGAGAGAGACAGAGCATGAACGGGGGAGGGGCAGAGAGAGAGGGAGACACAGAATCGGAAACAGGCTCCAGGCTCCGAGCCATCAGCCCAGAGCCTGACGCGGGGCTCGAACTCTCGGACCGCGAGATCGTGACCTGGCTGAAGTCGGACGCTTAACCGACTGCGCCACCCAGGCGCCCCTATACAGCCTTGTAAAAGGAGGAAATTCTGACACATGCTACAACATGGATAAATCTTTAAGATATTATGCTACGTGAAATAAGCCAGTCACAAAAAGACAAATACTATATGATTTCATTTAAATGAATTCCTAGAAGAGTCAAATTCATAGAGACAGAAAGTAGAATGGTGGTTGCCGGGGGCTGAGGAGAGGGGAGAGTGGGGAGTTGTTGTTTAGTAGGTAGAGGTTCAGTTCTGCAGGATGAAAGGAGTTCCAGAGATGGTTGCACAAGAGTGTGAATATACTTAACACTACTGAACTGTATGTTTAAAAAATGGTTAAGCTGGTAGGGGCACCTGGGTAGCTCAGTCAGTTAAGCATCTGACCTCAGTTCATGTCATGATTTCATGGCTAGTGGTTTTGAGCCCTGCACTGGGCTTTGGGCTCTGTGCTGACCACTCAGAGACTGGATCCTGCTTTAGGTTCTGTGTCTCCATCTCTCTCTGCCCCTCTCCAGCTCGTTCTCTCTCGTGCTCTCTCTCTCTCAAAAATAAATAAACATTTTTTAAAAAATGGTTAGGCTGGTAAATGTTATATGTATTTAACCACAGTTAAAAAATAAAAATACAGTAAGGAACGGGGCTGGGGAAAGATTAAGGAGAAATATAGATGAAAAACTTAGGCCATATGTTCATTGAAGCTGACTTAACATGAGGTGTCATTTCGCTGCTCTCATTACTCAAGTATGTTTGTAAATGTCCATAATAAAAGACTTTTTGAAAGCCATAGCTATGGAAATCTCAGGAAAAAGTTTTCTGAATAGAGGGAAAGGCTAGTACAAGGCCCTGGGGTGGATAAGAGTTTGTCATGTTTGAAAGGAAAGGGATGTCATTGAAGTGTAGTGTATGGGGGAGAGAGTACACGGTTATAACACAGGTGCAGGCAAGGGTTGGAGCACAGAAAACCTTGGAAACTACGTAAGAAGTTTGGATTTAATCTACTATGATGGCCATTGTTAGTTTTCAATCGCCGTGTAACAAGTGATCACAAACTTAACAGCTGAAAACAAAGCCCATTTATTAGCTCACGGTTTTGTAGGTCAACAATCCAAACACCACATGACTTGGTTCTCTGCTCAGTATCTCACTAGGCTAAAATCAAGGTGTCCCTGAGCTGCATTCTCATCTGGAGGTCAAGGTTCTCTTCCAGGATCACAAGGTTGTGGCAGAATTCAGTTCCTTGCAATTATTGGACTTAGGTCCCTGTTCCCTTGTGGGCTGTCAGGTAGAGGGCACTCTCAGCTTCAAGAAGCTACCCAAATTCCTTGCCACATGGCCTCTTCCATATTTTTTTCTAAGTTGTTTAAGTTTATTTGTTTTAAGTTTATTTTGACAGAGAGGGAGGGAGAGAATCCCAAGCAGGCTCCACACTGTCAGTACAGAACTCCATGTGGGGCTTAAACCCATGAACCATGAGATCATGACCTGAGTAGAAATCAAGAGTCAGATGCTTAACTGACTGAGCCACTGGAAGAGGCATCCCTGGCCTCTTCCATCTTTAAAGCCAAAAACAGAACTCTACCTCACCTAGAATCCTTCTTGTGTCTCAAATCTCTCTCCCAATGAAGAATTCAGTCCTTTTTAAGGACTCACCCGATTAATCTAGGCCCACAAAGGATAATCTTCCTATTTTAAGATCAATTCATTTGGGACCTTTAATTACATTTGCAAAATTCCTTCACATTAGTACCTAGAAGAAATTTTGATTGTGTTTGAATAACTGGAAGTAGGGGCGCCTGGGTGGCGCAGTCGGTTAAGCGTCCGACTTCAGCCAGGTCACGATCTCGCGGTCCGTGAGTTCGAGCCCCATGTCAGGCTCTGGGCTGATGGCTCGGAGCCTGGAACCTGTTTCCGATTCTGTGTCTCCCTCTCTCTCTGCCCCTCCCCCGTTCATGCTCTGTCTCTCTCTGTCCCAAAAATAAATAAACGTTGAAAAAAAATTTTTTTGAATAACTGGAAGTAGGTATATACACCAGAAGGCAAAAATCTAACCCTGGAAGTCATCTTAAGCAGATGCTTAAAAGCTTCTCAACTTTCAGGGCACCTGAGTGGTGCAGTCGGTTGAGTGTCTGACTTCAACTCAGGTCATGATCTCACTGTTCTTGGGTTTGAGCCCCACATCTGGCTCGCTGCTGTCAGCCTGTCAGCGCAGAGCCCGCTTCCAATCCTCTGTCTCCCTCTCTCTGCCCCTCACCTGCTTGCACTCTCCCAAAAATAAATAAATACTAAAAAAAAAAAAAAAAAAAAAAAAAGCTTCTCAACTTTGATACGTGACCAAATGGATGCATTTCTAGAAATCAGCTGCAAGAGATGCCATTACCAGTCTTTGGGACACTTCAGCTTTGAAACCAGGCTGTCCCCCGCCAGTGACTGAGGCAGTGGGGACAGTAAGATCAGGCTATAGTTGCCGGACTCCAAATTAGGCAGTCTCTGCCCCAGGGCTCCCACTGGGCTGCCTGAGACCTCAGAACTGCAGACTGCAGTCTAAACCTCTTCCTACCCACTCTTCTTCCTCATCTCTCTGGGCCTGCTGTTCTGATTCTTAGAGTCTACTTCCTGAAGAATCTGAATTAAAATAGCCGTATAGAAACCTCAATGTCATCTTCCCTTTCCTGAGAGGTGAAAGTTTACTTTCTCACTGGCCGGTCTATACTAGCCTGTTTCCTTCTTTCTTTTTTATAAAGTTCATTGATTTTGAGAGAGAGAAAGAGAACACAAGCAAGGGAAGGACAGAGAGGAAGAGAGAGAGGATTCCAAGCAGGCTCTTCACTGTCAGCGCAGAGCCCAACACAGGGTTTGAACTCGAACTGTGAGATCATGACCTGAGCTGAAACCAAGAGTCAGGTGCTTAATTGACTGAGCCACCCAGGCACCCCTAGCCTATTTCTTTCCTTTTTTTTTTTTAATTTTTTTTTTAATTTTTGAAAGAGCGCACAAGTGAGAGGTAGAGAGAGAGAGGAAGAGAATACAGAGCCTAAAGCAGGGCTTGAGCTCACACAGTGAAATCATGACCTGAGCCTAAGTTGGATGCTTAACAAACTGAGCCACCCAGGCACCTCTGGCCTACTTCTTGAAGAGAGATCCCAGTGGTACCCCTAGGACTGTCATACCAGGCATGTACTCCATTTTGCAATCTTGGGATGCCCTGCTTACCAATTTACCATCCATTATCCACACAAGACTAGAATTGTCAGTGTAACTCTCCTATCATTGCCTCTGTAAGTAGGCAGAGATCTGTCTGGTTTGTTCACCACTGAATCTCCAGCACTAAGAAGAGTACCTACCTGGAGGGGCGCCTGGCTGGCTCAGTCAGTATACCATATGACTCTTGATCTCAGAGTCTTGAGTTCAAGCCCCATGTTGGGCATTGGGCTTACTTCAGTAAGTACTTGTTGAATTAGTGAATGAATATAAGTAAATCTCTTGCCCCTTCACTTTATAAAAGGAGACAGTTAGCACCCCTGCCCTTCTTGCACCTCCCAACTTCTGTCATCTGTACTTCCTAAGTGTCAAAATCAATAATATTTCTATTTTATTCCATAACCATTAGTAGACTTGCCTTACTCTGTTTATGGTGATTCCAAATATAGAAAACCATTACCAATCATTTACCTAAAGGATGTTACATTATGACTGTGTAAATATTGTTCACACAGCCAGTTAAGAATGCTATGACTGGGGCGCCTGGGTGGCGCAGTCGGTTGGGCGTCCGACTTCAGCCAGGTCACGATCTCGCGGTCTGTGAGTTCGAGCCCCGCGTCAGGCTCTGGGCTGATGGCTCAGAGCCTGGAGCCTGTTTCCAATTCTGTGTCTCCCTCTCTCTCTGCCCCTCCCCCGTTCATGCTCTGTCTCTCTCTGTCCCAAAAATAAATAAACGTTGAAAAAAAAATTAAAAAAAAAAAGAGAATGCTATGACTCTACACATTTTAATTGGCTACCTTTCATGTTTTCTTGCTCTCCATTTCTTTATCCTCAAGTTTTGACTAACTCCTAATCATCATTTCTATTCTAAGGAATTCTGTTTTTCCTCTAGAGAACTCCCTTTGAGACCTCTGCCCTCCATCTCAGGCTGTACTGGTTGCTCTCATTGGCTGCCACAACTGTCATCCTGGGTATTTCTTATAGATTGGATCCTTTGTTATCTGACATCTGTGTCTTAATCTTTTTTATTTGTTTGTTTTTCATGTTCATTTTTATAGAATGGATTTTTTTGAGGGGGAGAAAGAGCACAAGCGGGGGGAGGGGGTGGCAGAGAGAGAGGGAGAGAGGATCCCAAACAGGCTCCACACTGACGTCAGTGAGCCCAATGTGGGCCTTGAACTCATGAACCATGAGATTATGACCTGAGCCAAAGTCAGATGCTTAACCAACTAAGCCACCCAGGAGCCCCTATAGAATGAATCTTAAAATAACTTTCTAATAAACAGTACATGGACTGTAAAACTTCTGGATCCTAACATTTAAAAGTGTCCTTGGGGCACCTGGCTAGCTCAGTTGGTGAAGCCAGTGACTCTTGATCTCAGGGTGGTGAGTTCAAAACCCACGTTGGGTGAGACCTTACGTCAAAAAAAAAAAAATATCCTTCTTCTGCCCTTTTACTTAATTAAATATTTGGATAAGTATGGAATTCTTAGCTGAAAATCACTGCTGTCTTTCATGACCTTGTTTTAGCTGTCATCCAGCATCCACTCTTGCTAACCAAAACTCCGATGCTAGTCTAATTCTCATTTCTTTGTTGGTAAACTCTCTGGAGGCTTTTACAATCTCTTTTATATCTTCAGTATTCTGAAATTTCACAGTGTGCCTAAATCTTATTTCATTCCTCCTGCTCTGACTTTTGTGAACACTGATTTTGAAATTTTGTCTCCCTTCAGCTCTGAGAAAGTGTATATTATTGTATCCTTGATAATTTCCTCCCCTCTAATTTTCTTATTCTCTCTAGAATGCCTATTAATCAAATGTTGGACTTCCAGGATTCATTCTCTCTTTCTTTTACACTCTTATTTCTCATCTGTGACTTTTTATTCTTTCTCCTGGGTGATTCGCTTGAGTTTATCTTCCCCTTCCAATAAAATTTTCATTTCACCAAGCATATTTTCATTTTCAAGAACTACCTCTTTTTAAAAAATATTTTATTTTATTTTATTAAGTATATTTATTTATTTTTGAGGGAGAGTACCTGCATACTCGTGACTGGTGGAGAGGCAGAGAGAGGGAGAGAGAGAATTCCAAGCAGGCGCCTCACCATCAGTGCAGAGCCCAACTCAGTGCTTGAACTCACAAACCGTGAGACCGTGACCTGAGCCAAAACCAAGAGTCCAATGGTTAACAGACTGAGCCACTCAGGTGCCCCTAAATTGCCAATTATTTTTTAATACTTTTCTGTTTTATAGAATCTCTATTTCCTTCAGGGTCATGTTTTTCTATTTCATTAATCTTTTTCTGCATAACTTACTCTTTTTTTTTTTTTTTTAATGTTTGATTTGTTTTTGACAGAGCGCAAGCAGGGGAGGGACAGAGAGAGAGAGAGAAACAGAAGATCTGAGAGCAGCAGGCCTAATGTGGGGCTCTAACTCACGAACTGCAAGATCATAACTTGAGCCGAAGTTGGAGGCTTATCCGACTGAGCCCCCCAGGCGCCCCATAACTTGCCCTTCTTTACCCCTGCCAACCTTACTTTGTCCCACAATCATGAACATATCCATCCTTTAGTTCTTCCCTCTTTTATTTTGCTTTTAGCAATGTCTCTCACATTCGTGCATATTAAACAACAAGAGTAGTACATGTTCATTGTAACATGTTTAAAAGCACAAAAGAGGGGTTTTTTTTAAATAAATTTAGCCCCTTTGGGGTGTCTGGATGGCTCAGTAGGTTAAGTGTCCGACTCTAGACCTCAGGCTTAGGTCATGATCTCACAGTTTGTGAATTCAAGCCCTGCAACAGGCTCTGTGCCGGTAGCTCAGGGTCTGCTTGGGGTTCTGTCTCCTTCTCTCTGTCCACAACCCCCCCCCGCCTCCCCCACACAACTTATGCATGCATTCTCTCTCTGTGTCTCTCTCTTTTTCTTTCTCAAAATAAAAAATAAACTTTAAAAAAATAAAAATAAGGAGTGCCTGGGTGGCTCAGTCAGTTAGGCACTCGACTCTTGATTTCCACTCAGGCCATGATCTCATGGTTTGTGAGACAGAGTCCCGAGTCTGGCGCTGCACTGACAGCAGGGTGCTTGCTTGGGATTCTCTCTCTCCCTTTCTCTGTACCCTTCAGCAGCTCGCTCTCTCTCTCTCTCTCTCTCTCTCTCTCAAATAAATAAACAAGGATAAATAAATAAACATTTAAAAACAGTATTTACATTTTTTTCATAAATTAATGAAAAAATTAAAAATAGGGGCTCCTGGGTGGCTTATCCATTAAGTGTCCATCTTCAGCTCAGGTCACGATTTCACGGTTTGTGAATTCGAACCCCGCGTCGAGTTCTGCACTGACAATGCAGGCCCTGCTTCAGATTCTCTGTCTCCCTCTCTCTCTCTGCCCCTCCTCCCTCAAAAATAAACATCTTTTAAATAAGTAAATAAATAAATAAATAAATAAATAAAACTTAACTAATTAATCCCCCTCTCATCTTATTCCCTGAGATAACTATGTTAAAGGCTTGTGGTAGCCTTCCTTAACTTTATGTTTCTAGAAATGTATAGAAATACCAATAAGCATGTATAGATTTTTGTTTTCCTTTTCAAATTTGCTATCAGACTATATACATTCTTCTACAGTTTGTTTTCCCCCTCTCCACATTACAATGTGTAATGCATCTTCCTTCAGGTCAATACATATGGATCCAACTCACTTTTTCTGAATAGCTGCACAAAATGCCTCCGAATGGGTTTCCATAATTTATTTAATCATTCATCTTTGGTGGGTATTTAGATTGCTTTGAGTTTTTGTCACTAAGAACAAAGCTAAAATCAATATCCAAATGCATTTATCTTTAGATATTAGTACTTTTTAAAAGAAAATAGATTTTAGGGGTCCCTGGCAGGCTCAGTTGGTACAACATGCAACTCTTGATCTTGGGGATGTGAGTCTGAGCCCCACGTTGGGTGTAGAGATTACTTAAAAATAAAACCTTAGCGGTGCCTGGGTGGCTCAAGCAGCTGAGCATCTGACTCTTGATTTCACTCAGCTCAGGTTCATGGGATGGAGCTGTATGTCAGGCTCTGCACTGACAGCTCAGAGCCTGCTTGGCATTCTCTCACTCCCTTTCTCTCAGCCCCTCCCCTGCATATTCATTCTCTCTCTCTCTCTCTCTCTCTCTCTCTCTCTCTCTCTCTCACAGAATAAATAAATAAACTTTAAAAAATAATAAAATCTTTAAGAAATAGATTTTAGAAGTTTGAATTTTTAACATCAAAGAGGACATAAAGTTTTGATTTTCTTATAAACACCTTTATTACATCTGTTTTCAGCTACTCTTCTAATTACATCAGAGGAGAGCTGTTACATTCATTCTCTAAAGTAACACTCTTGTCAAAGTAGCTTGCATAAAACACTCATATAAGCATCGTTATATTGGTTTGGGTGAGGTTGGGGGCGGGTAATTGAAAGACATTTGGCATATATAACATTGTGTCAATTTTGGGTGTACAACAAATTGATTTGAGGGGCACCTGGGTGGCTCAGTAGGAAGAACGTGTGACTCTTGATCGCGGGGCTGTGAGTTCTAGCCCCACATTGGGTAGAGAGATTACTAAAAAATAACTTTAAAATATATTGATTTGACACATTTATACACTATATGACTGTCATTGCAGTGATAACTAGCACCTCTATCCTGTCACATAATTACCATTTCTTTTTAGTGGTTAGAATAATTAAGATCTAGTCTCTTAGCAAGTTTGATTATTATAATACAATATTGTTTGCGTACTGTTAATATTAGAAGATAGTAATGTGTTATTTCTCCAAAAGCTATACCAATTAATGCTCCTGATTCATTGTGTTGAATAAAGTTAATATATATTCCACATTATATGTCAACTATATATATAATATAATGTGTGTTTGTATATGTATGTATGAATGCCCATTCTCACCTCTACTAGATCATATCAACTAAGTTTTGCCAATCTGTTAGCTCATCTTTGTTTTAATTTCTCTGATTAGTAAAGAAATTGGGTATCCTTTATTAGGTTTATTTACCGTTCAGAATTGTTCTTCTATCATTTGCCTGTTTATATCACTTACCTATTTTTTATTGAATTGTTGACTTTTTCCTCTCAATTCATAAGAGATCTTTATATGTTAAAAAGTCATCTGCTGATATGAGTACACATATTTTCTTCCAACTGTACCATTTTTTTGTGTTTATTCTGTCTTTTCATTCCAAAATTTTTATTTAAGTGCAGTAATGTTTCTCCTTATGGATTCTGGGCTTCTGTTTTGCTTGAGAAGTTCACCGCAACCCCAAGATTTTCTAATATCCTAAATTTTCTTCTAACATTTTATAGTTTTGTTTTGTTTGTTTATATTTTTATTCCATCTGAAATTTATTTTCACATATAGTACAAGAATCTAGATTTATCTTTAACAGAAAATCATTTGCTACTCAAAGGACAATAGAAAGTGAGCCAAACCAACAGCAAAGACTCTGCCCTACTTAGCCTGAAATTTTCAAATGAACTCATGGGTCCTAAATTTTTCCTTACCAATTTCCTTGTGGGAACTCTAGTAACCAAAAGACCATACAATGTAGGGATGATAGAATGAACATTTTAAATATTACACTGAGGTACAAAGGAATTGATTCTAAAAGCCGAAAGCTCTTTGGAGGAGATAAAATACAGGGTGGCCATCTTCCTACCTCTCTTACCTTTTCCTGCCCCTTCCAGAGTATGGCCACCACCAAATGTTTCTGGAATGCTGGGGATGCTCGGTAGATGTATTGGGTATCTTTCCTCATCCTTCTGGACCAGAGTGTTAGTACCTTGCGGTGACAGGTAGAATGGAACAAGTTAGGGAATCTGCACTTTGTAAGATTTATGCTAATTATGTCCTCTCTGGATTAATTTTCCTGTTCTCTCAGTACTCCGTGTGGTCTTTTCAACATGTCTTCACATCTTCTGCGAAGCCTCAAAGACAGGTGTTCAAAGCAGCACAGCTAGAGGGGATGAGGCAGCTGGAGGGATATCAGAGAAGGGACTGTGCCACTTGGGGTAGGTCCACCCCGGGCCCCATCATTCCTGTCTCCTGACAGGGAGACTCCTACTCGCTGCTGGTATTGACGCCTCTGGGATTTGTTTCTGTAAAGGAAAGTTTCCCCTGCAAACCCCTCTCTGTTAGCTGCCCTCCCTCAGATGAGAGGATGCTGGAAACCCAGACACAGAGTCATTCACGGCTATGCCCTTGAGAATTTTATTAAAGCAGCAGGTGGGAAAATGGGCTCAGCACATCCCTGGGGGTGTAACTGCGTGCACCAGGCTCACAAGCCTCCCTCTGACCTTCTCTTCCAACTTAGTAGCCTGAGCCAAAAAAAGGGCCAAATCCCAGGAAAGTATTTAGCATCAGCTCGCTTTCCCAACAGGACAGGGCAATCAGGACAAGCACTAATGGTCCCAAAGGGAGCTCATGATAAGGCCATCTCCCCTCTCCCTCTAACAAATATCCAGGACAGATGGTGAGAATAAGGATCAGGGGATAGGACCAAGGAACAATGAGGCACTCCAGGTTCTGAGGGAGAGGGGAGAGTTCAAACCAGCTAGATTGAGCAAGACCTCACAGTGGGAATCAGGGGAGGGGCGTGGGGCAGAACAAGCAGACACCCTCGAGGAGAGGGTGCAGAGAAGAGACTATTCTTCCAAGCAAATTGGATGTTTCCCCACACAGACCATGAGCACATCCCTCCAGAAGGTAATACCAAGAATAGTATCGGTGCGGGGGCAAACCTCTAGGTCAAAATGGTATTAAGAGACTTAGAAGAAAGGGGGCTCCTGGGTGGCTCAATCGGTTGAGTGCCAGACTCCTGGTTTCGGCTCAGATCATGAGATCATTGTTCGTGGATTCGAGCCCCACATCAGGCTCCATGCTGGCAGTGTGGGAGCCTGCTTGGGATTCTCCCTCTTTCCCTCTCCAACTGCCCCTCCCCCGCTTGCTCTCTGTCTCTCTCAAAATAAATAAACTTTCAAAAAAAAAAAAAAAAGAAAGAGAGAGACTTACAAGATGCTGAAGTGGCACTTGTAAAATTCACGCTTCCTTACCCATCTCACAGTTGGGCCCTCACAGAGGCCCCCTGTGCTGGGGCACATGCTGTGGGTATAGGTCTTGTTCTTCTTACAGCTCTTCTCAGTGGGCAGCCCTGGAACCTTCTCCATCACATCACAGCAATATTTGTATTCACCAGAGACCTTTGCTTTGAGCCTGTCAGCATGATGACAGAGGAGGCTGTGGGCCCCAGAGAAGCCAGGATGGCCCAGCAAGAGGAATGTCCATGTCAGAAGCACGTTTTCTGTTACAAAAAGGGGAAAGGTAGCGAAAGAGAAACCCGTCTCCTAAACTAGAAATCTAAATCTTCATGTGCTCAAAGCCCACCCCCCTCCCTGCAGGATTACAGACGCTCTCTACTTGTCTCCAAGAACACTCGGTCCCCTGCACTTATCCCAGAAAATCATTTTAAGTAATCTTTCTCCCAACATGCAACTTTCTCCTCTTCTCTCCAGTTCCTCCCATCCCACTGCTAGGGCCCAGTACATGCTTTTTTTTTTTTTTTTTTAAGTTTATTTTGAGAGAGAAAGAGAGCAGGGGAGGGGCAGAAAGGGAGAGAGAGAGAGAGAGAGAGAGAGAGAGAGAGAGAGAGAGAGAGAGAGAGAGAATATGAATCCCAAGCAGGCTCCATGCTGTCAGCACAGAGCTCAATTCCACAAACCTTGAGATCATGACCTGAGCTGAAATCAAGAGTCAGATGCGTAGCCAACTGAGCTAACCACACACCCCTCTTAATTATCCTTCTTAAAACTACACTTATTAAAGAAATTGGGGTAGAGGGTTCAGTCACTCAAAGAGGTGGGCACCCCCCTGGTTCTTTACGGCCTTTTATAGGAGAGCAAAACTGAACCCCAAGTGATATTTGGTTCTCCCTCAAGCAGTAAACTAATTTATAGAGTGTTCTATAGTGATGCCTTTAAAAGTTTAATATGCATATAAATCTCTGGAGATCTTGTTAAAATGCAAGTTGCGGTTCAGTAACTTGGAATGGGACCTGAAATTTTCATTTCTAACAAGCTACTGGGTAACTTTGATGCTGTTGGTCCAAAGGCCACACTTCAAATAACAGGGCTTTGGAGTTTACAAAGACCTCTTACTTATACAAGATCATTATCCTATCTGTGAGGTAAGACAGTTATTCTGGTAGCCCAGTTTTTATTGACTGTTCAAAAAAGTTAAATTAATTGCCCAAATCATACAACATCATGGAGCGAAACTCAAACCTTAGAACTTTTTGGGCCAAGGAAAAGTGTCTGCTCTGCTCCAATTTAGTTTAACCTGCTGGCCCACTATATTATCTACAAATATAAAGCCCTTCCATTGGAAACCTGCTTCATATCTGTACAAAAAGAAGAAGGAGGAAGAGGAGGAGGAGGAGGAGGAGGAGGAGAAGAAGAAGAAGAAGAAGAAGGAGGAGGAGGATGAGGAGGAGGAGGAGGAGGAGAAAGAAAAGAAAGAAAAGAAAGAAAAGAAAGAAAGAAAGAAAGAAAGAAAGAAAGAAAGAAAGAAAGAAGAAGAAAGAAGAAACAGCAGCAGCTTCACCAGCCTCTCCTTTCTCTTGTGCTTATTCTGCCTTACTCATAAGAACCTCACTGGGGCTCCTGGGGGTCTCAGTTGGCTAAGCATCAACGTCAGTTCAGCTCAGGTCACGATCTCCCACTCTGTGAGTTTGAGCCCCACATCAGGCTCCATGCTGACAGCTCAGAGCCTGGAGCCTGCTTCGGATTCTGTGTCTCCCTCTGTCTCTGCCCCTCCCCTGCTCGTGCTCACGTGCTCTCTCTCTCTCTCTCCCTCAAAAATGAATACAAGTTTTTTTTTAAATTAAAAAACAAACAACAAAAAAAAGGACCTCACTTGGTTACTCATGCACTCCTATTTTCCCACTCTTCTCTCTGGAGCCAACAAAGGGTCACCACAGCTACCTCCAGTGAAATATGTCACCCCCTCCTCCCCCTCCAGTGAAATATGTCACATACCAGGTCTCCATCCTACACATGCTCCTTTACCCAGCCCCAGGCTGATGCTCCTGAAGAGTTAGGTCCTGAACACTCTGTGGCTGGAGAGGTTCTGCAGCCTCTCTCCTCTTAGCCTGTGTTGTTAACAGCACCTAACTCTAGGGGGTTGGGGTTGGATGGGATGGGATGAGTAACTTGGGTACTGACCGATCCCTTCTGGATGCTACAAGACGCTGAGACTTTCTGGCCTGACACCCAAAGCAGACCTTTTTCTATGTTCCATTTAATGAATCCAAACATCAAGAGCAGAATTTTCCTGCCGAATCGCTATCCTCTATACCTGAAACTAGCTATACTGGAAAATAAATAAATAAATAAATAAATAAATAAATAAATAAATAAATAAATAAAGATAAAGGACAGAATTTTTCTGTGGAAAGAAGACTTCACACAGTATGAAGTGTGAAGAGAAGCAAAGGGAAAGAGCCTGGATGGCTGGGCCCCCAAAGCCACTTTGTCTCCACTCTCTGGACCTCTCTTTGCCAAAAGGTATATCGAGAAGGGGTCCCTGTTCCCTCTACGGAAAAGCGAGGCAGCTCTGAAGGACACAATACAGCTACGGCAGCAAAAATCCCTCCTTCAACTTTGACCCAGCACAAGCAAAAAGACAGCCTCTGCCACCTCGACTCTCCCCCAACCTCCAAGCCCCCTAGTAGCCTTGAGGTCCTCTGACTGGAGGATCTGGCAATCAGAGGGTCTGGGGAAAATATTGTTTATAGTTTTCCAGAAAAGGGAGGACAGCAAGAAAGAAGTGAGTGGGGGCTGAGAGACTCTTGGAGCAAAAGGGCAGGGCCTGAGGTCTGAGGGAAGAAAGAGGAGGCTGGTGATGTTGGCAGCCTATCTTTACTAGCCTCCCAGCTACTATGACTTAAGATGCTGACCCTCAAAGACCTCTCTTCCCTCCATCCACAGCCATGGCTTTGTTTTCCGAATGTTTGCCCTGGAACCACACTCTAGAACTCTTTGCCTGACCTCTGCAGCCTTTGTCAACCTCCTGGGGTGGCCC
Organism: Felis catus; assembly: GCF_018350175.1. Classification (NCBI taxonomy): domain Eukaryota; kingdom Metazoa; phylum Chordata; class Mammalia; order Carnivora; family Felidae; genus Felis; species Felis catus. The sequence continues at coordinate 72,243,107 of NC_058373.1, read as the reverse complement.
ACTGTCTTTGTTTCTCTGCTTGTTGGCTATTACAGCCTGACCTCTCAGCCCTTGTGGGCCTCCTTCTTCCATGTTCCAGAACTTCTCATGTGATACAGAGCCCACATGATCTACCACAAGCCAATGGGCAGGGACCATTATTCCCACACTAACTAAAGAGCTATTTACCTAGAAATGAAAAGGTATATGAAGTGGTGGAGGAAAACCAAGGCTTGAAATATGTATAATTTTGCATCATATAATTAAATAAATTGCCCATTCTAGGTACCTCATGTAAGTAGAGTCCTAAAATATTTGTCCTAAGTATTTTTCACTTAGCATGATGTCTTTAGGATTCATCCAAGTTGTAGCATGTATCAGAATTTCATTCCTTTTTAAGGTTGTATAATATTCTGTTGTATGGCTATGCCACATTTTGTTTACCCCTTCATCAGTTGATGACAATTTGTGTTGTCTCCACTCTCTGGCTGTTGCTAATAACACTGCTATCTCCTTAAAGGCCCTATGTCCAAATACAGTCATATTGGGGGTTAGAGCTTCCACATACGAATTTGGGTGGGATCCAGCTTAGCCCACAACAGACCTGTTTACCCAGACCCAAGTGGAGCTTGGTGAGTAGTCACAGCTCCTCTCCGCAGAGAGTACTGGTTCAGCCTAGGAGTCTTCATCTCTGACCCCAGTTCCCTAGGCTCTAAGACCACGCCCCCCCCTTATGTTTATAAGGCTTTCTTAAGGCAGATAAGTGTGCAATCACATAATGTACATGTCTGTTGCCTTAGTCACAAGCACATTCCAGCCTGCTTCCCCTTGCTATGCCCAGTTCTGTGATGCATTTATCTTTCCCAAGTCTCTTCAGACACATACTTCCAGTCTATATGGATCTACAGCTTATCCCACATCTAACTGTGTCCATAATCTGAACATTTTACTAGGTTCAAATTAACCTAGAACTTCATTTTTTTTTTAAGTTTACTTATTTGTTTTGAGAGAGGGAAAGCATAAGCAAGGGAGGAACAGAGAGAGAGTGAGAGAATCCCAAGCAGGCTCCCCTGTTGGTGCAGAGCCCAACTCGGGACATAAACTCACGAACCCTGAGATCATGACCTGAGCTGAAATCAAGAGTGATGCTTAACTGACTGAGCCACCCAGGTGCCCCAACCTAGTACAGTGTAGGGGGGCGCCTGGGTGGCTCAGTTGACTAAACGTCCGACTTTGGTCTAGGTCATGACCTCACTGTTCCCTAGTTTGAGCTCAGAGCCTGGAGCCTGTTTCAGCACCTGTGACCCTCTCTCTCTCTCTCTCTCTCTCTCTCTCTCTGCCCCTCCCCTACTTATGCTCTGTCTCTATCTCTCAAAAATAAACAAACATTAAAAAAAATGTTTTTAATTGTTTAAACAAATAATAAAATAAGGTTAAATAAATAAATAAATAAATAAATAAATAAATAAATAAAAGATAGTGTAGGGGACTAGTTAAGAGCAGATTCAGAGGATTCTAGGACAGCTGGGATTTGAATCCCAGTTCTGCCACTGACTACCTATGTGACCTTAGGCAAGTTAATCTCTCAGTGCCTCAGTTTACTCACTGGGAAAATGGATGTAAGTAATAACTTCATGAGCAGGGCCAGGAGTAAGGTGGAGCAAGAGAGGCACCCAGGGCGCAGAAGTATACCTGTGTGGCCCTGAGTCAGTGCCTCTTGAATGCTGCACCCCAGATGCCTCTCTCGCCTCATTCCTAGTCCCAGCCCTTTGTAAATGTTAAATGAGCATAACACTTAGTGCTTGGCATGGAGTAAGAGATACATAAATGTAATATAGACATTAGCTGCCGGTAGTGGTGGTGGCTGTAGTAAGTAAAAGTATCATTATTTTTAGGAGAGTATTCTAGAGGAAGAGCAACATCGGATCATGACAAAATTGATTTCATTAAAAATTGTTGACCTTTTGCTTCATCGCACCTCTAAACGCAAGATGCATCACCAGCAGCTCTACTGGAACCACCCTTGGAAATTTAGCCCGGGTTCACTCTTGCTACATCTGCTCGAACCGGATGGTCTGCTCCTGAAATACAGCCTCAGTATGTGCAGCCAGGGTTTACGATGGTAGCCAGGGTTTAGGACAGTAGCAGAAGTCCTAAAGGATTCGCCAAGGTGGACTGAGTGAATTTCCCTGAATGGATTATCCCCAACATCTACCCGATGGAAGAAACAATGCTACTTTTTTACACAAAATTTTTGAAAAGAAAAGACTTCAGGGGCATCTGGCTTGCTTAGTCAGTAGAGCATGTGCCCTTGATCTCGGGACTGTGAGTTCAAGCCCCACCTTGGGCGTGGAGCCTACTTAAAAAATATGTGGTTTGTTTTCCTTCAGTTATATAAAAGTATTCATGCTGGGGCCGGAGAGGGTGGGGGGAGTTGGGGGGAGGCATTGGGCGTCTTGCTATAGCACTCTGCTAAATGCTGTGAACAGGGCAAAACAAGTACAACGAGTTCTCTATGCCTGAGGAGCTCCCAGTGCAGCCCAAGAAACAGGTATGGGCTCTACTCTTGATAAAAGGAAAACTATAGTGGGGGCGCCTGTCTCTTGATTTCAACTTGGGTCATGATCTCACAGTTTGTAAAATTGAGCCCCGAGTCAAGCTCTGTAATGACAGCACGGAGCCTTCTTGGGATTCTCTCTCTGCCTTTCCCCAGCTTGCTTGCGTGCGTTCTCTCTCTCTCTCTCAAACTAAATAAACAAACTTAAAAAAAAAAAAAAAAAAAAGTCCAGGGAAGCCCTGACCTCCCCTCTGACTGGAATGACTATTTAGAGTGACAAAGCTAATACACATTGTAAAGAGCAGCAAAAAATGTTACATGTTAGATATGGCCAGAACGCTAAAGGTACTACAGCCTGCCACAGAGGCTGGAGTAGTCAGGAAGGGACATTAGGAGGTACAGAGGTGGCAGGGAATGTGGGACCAGGAGGAGCCTGGCCAAAGAGGGAGGCAAGAGGCAGTGGGTGGTAAGGCGGAGGCCTCAGAGTGAATACTACTGATTGTAATAGCAATTTGAGACCACTAAGAGATGTGGGACAGATGAGGGATGTGATGCAAGTGACATTTAAGAAACAGTTTGCAGGATGGACTAGGGAGTGAAGGTGGTGGTGAAGGGTAGTCTGAAAGTGAGTAAATGGGGGTCGGAGGGTTAGAGGCGGTTCTCCAGAGTGCAGTGCTAACGAGCTAGACTAGGGAGTACCTGTGGTAAACAGAATATTTCCACAGGATTTGATGAAATATAAATAAGAGAAGTATTTTATAGAAAGATTGATCTTTTTTGTTGTTTTGGTGTTTTTTGTGGGTTTTCTGCTTTTAAGAAGGACAGTGGAAGTAAAGCCTAATTAATAGAACAGTAGGGGTGCCCGGGTGCCTCAGTTGGTTAAGTGTTTGACTTCACCTCAGGTCATGATCTCACGGTTCAAGCCCCATATGGGGGTGGGGGCCTCTGCTGTCAGCACAGAGCCCCCTTCAGATCCTCTGTCTCCCTCTCTCTGCCCCTCCCACCCCCCTCTCTCAAAAATTAAATAAACATATAATAGAACAGGCGTATCTTCTACTGAACAGGAGTATCTTCTACTTCTACCTTCTACTGGGAGGTAAAGTTGAGGGACAGAGCTACTTTAAGAAAGAAGATAAGTGTGGCTTAGATATGCTGATATGTGGGCGGGAATCATTGTTTGAGATCAGTCCCCATCAGAGAGACTCTGAATCAAGACTTTTGTCCAGCTTGGCACCCATTATGACTAACAGTTTCTATAATGCCACGAGGCTCTTCCAGAAAAGCATCATACATTCCTTGACTCAAGATAATGCCCAGAGGGGCGCCTGGGTGGCTCAGTTAAGTATCCAACTTCTGCTCAGGTCAAGATCTCATGGCTCCTGGGTTCGAGCCCCACTTCAGGCTCTGTGCTGACAGGTCAGAGCCTGGAGCCTGCTTCCAATTCTGTGTCTCCCTCTCTCTCTGTCCCTCCTCTGCTCACACTCTGTCTCTCTGTCTCTGTCTCTGTCTCTGTCTCTCTCAAAAATAAATAAACATTAAAAATTAAAAAAAAAAAAAACAGAAAACATAGTACCCAGAGCTTTGCTAAAAGGGAAGTAGTGTCACCAACTAGACCCCAAGATCTGACCTTTGTTGCCCACCCGTTTTTACTCACCCACCGTTGTCTCACATTTTTCCTTAAGCTCTTCTTTTCAGCTTATCTCTTAACTCAGGCAAATGGAAACAGAAGCCACCTCTGAAATGATAGCAACTGCCCTGGCAAGACCTCCAGCCAGCCCAAACCACCTAGACCAGTTTGACTGTAATCCCCAAAACTCCTGCTTATGCAGAGGGACAGTGGAGTGACCCCTAGAATGACCAACATTCTACTACCGTTACTTTATGATAATACTAAAATCTCCACCCTTGTAGAAGCACAAATATCATTTATGTACCATACAATGTATATATAGACATGTTTCTGTAAGGCATATGCACAGCCTTATACCTTCCTCTACATAGGATGACAGGTTGATAAGTTTCCTTATCTGAATATTCATAAGGGCACCTGGGTGGCCTAATTGGTTGATTTACCAACTCTTGGTTTTGACTCAGGTCATGTTCTCACAGTTCATGGGATCAAGGTCCACTCTGGGCTCTGGGCTGAGCGTGGAGCCTACTTAAGATTCTCTTTTCCTCCCTCTCTCTCTGCCATCCCTCCACACATGTGTGTGCTTGTGTGTGCACATGTGCTCTCTCTAAACATTTTAAAAACTCTCTCTCCCTCCCTCTGCCCCTCTCCCCTGCTCACCCCCTCCCTCTCTCTCAAAAATAAAAATAAATATTAAATAAATATTCATCCTAACCCTAAATAAAAGGAACCCCTTCACCCTTGCTCGTGGAGTCATGGCTTTTGAATTTATTCCCCATGATCTCCTTATTTGCTGCAAATAAGGTTTTCTTTGTACAACAACTCCACCCGGTGTATCTGTGACTCACCAGGGAGTGAACTCATGTTGATTCAGTTATAATCCTGTGTCTTCAGTATTGATTCAGATTACATTGACTTAACTAATTAATAATGATAATAATAAATTACCCTGAGAGATGTTTACTTAATGGGTCAATGTGCATAGGAACTATTAAGCCCACAGCTCTTACTGGTGAAAAATTGGAGTTAAAGGGCTCAGAAGATGTTAACTAACTGGGATTTAAGTAAAATTAAAAGGAATAAGTAAATAAATGAATAAATAACAAACACAGAAAAAATAAATTAAGAGGAGCTGTGGAATTACACCAAGTGAAATTTGAATCCAAGAAACCCACTCACTAATCACTATGTGACCTTGGGGAAATTACATGAATTCTCATAGTCTCTGCTACAAAGAGTAAATAAAATTTCTCAGGAAGGAAGGAAGGAAGGAAGGAAGGAAGGAAGGAGAAAGAAATTAGAAAGAAAGAAAGAAAGAAAGAAAGAAAGAAAGAAAGAAAGAAAGAGAAAGAAAAAAGAAAAAAGAAAAGAAAAGAAAAGAAAAGAAAAGAAAAGAAAAGAAAAGAAAGAGAACGAAAGAAAAAGAAAAAAAGAAAAGAACTCAGAAGGTTGGGCCACTCGGCCAGTAGAGCATGCCACTCTATCTCAGAGTTGTAAGTTCGAGCCCCACGTTGAGTGTACAAATTACTTAAAAATAAAATCTTAACAAAAAAAAAACTCAAGATGGAATTTTATTTTTTTTAATTTTTTAATGATTATTTTTTGAGAGAGAGAGAGAGACGGAGCACGAGCAGGGGAGTGGCAGAGAGAGGGAAACATGGAATCCAAAGCAGGCTAACAGCACAGAGCCCAACGTGGGGCTTGAATTTATGAACCATAAGATCATCACCTGAGCCAAAGTCAGACGCTTAATTGACTGAGCCACCCAGGTGCCATTTAAGATTGAATTTTAAAAATTCCAGGGGCACCCGGCTAGCTCAGTCAGTAGAGCAGGCGACTCTTGGTCTCAGGGTTGTGAATTCAGGCTCCACGTTTGAGTATAGAGATTACTTAAAAATAAAATATGTAAAAATAAAAAAATAATTTAACAAAATAAAAAATAAAAATAATCCAGAAACTGGAACCTCGTTCAGTCCCCTGGCAGGTCAGGAATGGAGGGGAGGATCCATGAAGACCCAAGTCTTGAGGTACTTTCCCTTGCCCAGTGAAAGGAAATATCCAGACTAACTAGAACTTCAATTTTTCTCTCTCTTACATCATAATTTCCTTCTGAAATTGCCCTGATTTTCCAGTTAAGAATATCACAGTTCCTCTGGTGTATTCGTCTTGGGAAGGCTGAGGGAAGCAAGAAGCAGGAGGAAAGAGGGATCTCCCCTTCTCTATTTCCTTCCAGCTCCTGAAGAGAAAGGGTAACAGCCTATCGGGGAAACAGGGTGGAGGATATCACTAAAGGCAGCGGAAAGAATCACTGCCTTGGAAGAAGGAGAGAAAATATATCAAAAAGACAGTAGAACAAACATTCTGGTTTCCCTGTGTAAGCTGGAAAAAGACTACCCTCTAGAAGGCAAAGGAAAAGAAAGAGAAGAGCACCGTCCAAATAGAGGATTATGCTGAATTTGTGTGTACAACACACTTCCGGGAAGAAGTATCTGCTATGGAGTTGGGAGACATGAGACTAGACCTGCAAAAACAAACAAACAAACAAACAAACAAACAAACAAAAAACACCTGAGTCATCACTGTAAAGATGAAATTTAATTATTTTTAAAATATACGTGAGAAGGAGCAAGAACTAAAGGCATCACAGCTAAAACCTTCTTAGGAGTGGCGCCTGCATGTTAGATCTTTGCATCGTCTTCCTTTTGCAGCTACTTAATAACCTGCATTGCGGGCTCTCACTCATTGCTCTCTTCTTGGCGGTAATTTGGCGCTTCTACCACCAGGTGGAGATGTCCCACCGCTTTTCACTTATCCACGAGAAGAGAGGCTCTCAAGAAACTGGGGGTTGGGGGGAGGGGTCAGGTTCTTTCGTTCCACTAGTTACACAAATAAGCACTTGCCTTCATGCCCAAGAGCGAAAAGAATTTGGAGGGTGAGCATAAAAGGTCAGGCAGTGGCTGCCTCTTCCTCTCTTTTTGTTTTCTTAGTTCTTTGGTTTCCATGGGGATCTGTGTTTGAGCAGCAACTCAGAAGCCATTGACTGCCCCTCAAGGCTTGGGGCTGAGCCCAGAGACAGGCTGGGACGAACAGCGGGAGCTGGAACGGGTGCAAAGGAAGAGAAGATTTATTTGGTAAATTTGGACAGCGACGGCAAAAGATGAGGACAGGTACAGGAGGAGCGATGAGGTGGAATGAGACGCTCAGAGGAATGTAAAAGGCAGTGTTTTCATTGAAATAAAATTTGCAAACATTACTATCTTTTCAAAACCTCGTCTAAGTGTGCATTGTCTTCTCACCATAGATTGTTTCAGGACACACTCTCCGAGCCCTGGATATTACCAGGTCCTCTCCCGTCTCTATACAAAAACATGACTGCAGACAAGTGCCAGAACCTGCCTCATGCCCTTCTCTTGTGTCCTATTCCCAAAGCCCTCTGGAGCAAGAGACGAGACCTCCGGGGAAAGACCACGCACAGTATTCCCCAGGCAGGGTATAGCATCAGGCACATAGTAGGTTCTCAAGAATATATTTGTTGAATGGATGATTAAATAAATGAGCGATGAAAACAGGATGACCTTGACTAATCTTTCTTAGTTCTAGCTGGAGAGAAGACAAAGTAAGGACAAAGAAAAAAACTATTGTCTTTTTTTCTCATCAAATTCGTGAGGATGTAAATGTCCTCACTCACAGATCAGTTCATTCAAAGATTGATGCGGGTGTTTTGTTGTTGTTCTGCTTAAATCAGAGGTTTTCCACATTTGCATTACTAACAGTCATTTCTAAGAGTATTTGCATTTCCGTCAGCTTGGGCCAATATCCAGTATCCATTCACAGATAGCAGTCAATCTACATATGAACAGCCTCTACGGAGAGATTGGATCTACTCTCCCCTTACCCCCCAGCCCCACCCTTCCTCCTCACTTTCTCTCCCATTACCCAGTCTAATTACCACTTTTTGTAATTTTATTTATTTGCTTGCCTTTCTATTGCTTGTCACCTCCCACTGGTAACACGAAGCTCCTTGCTGCGTGCCTCACAGAGACTTCTACTTTAAATTTTAGAGTCTAAATGTTCCAGTCTTGCCTTTTTTTTGAAAACTCCAATTTCAATGAATTCTTCCTGCTCCTGCTTTTAATCTTCCACTCTCCCTTCCCTTCCGCTCTCCAAATGGAAGTGACCTTTCCTTCTTCTGACTGTGGACAGGTGTGATCTGCAGCTCTCATAGAACTCGTCACTCACTACCTATCCAGGCCAGCATAATAATATTAGCCATCAAATGTAGTGAGCTTGCAAGATTGGCCAGGCACCGGCACAAATGCTTTAACTGAGTTTCATTAAATCACTTTTATATGAGGAGACTGAGGCTCAGAGAAGTTAAGTAAAATGCCCAAAGTCATGCAGTTGGTAAGGTGGTGAAGACACTTTAAACCCAAAGAGTCACACAGAATCCACAGATTCTTTGGAGCACAGACTTTGTTATAAGACAAGTGTGTTAGAGCCTCAGTTCCATAATTCACAACCGCATGCCTCTCACCAAATTACTAATCTCTCCAAACCTCAATTTCCTAACTGGTAAAAGGAGGACAATAATATCCACCTCACAAGATTACTGTAAGAGAGCATCCAAGGAAAGAACCTCATGTAGCCTCTTCACAAAGAAGTGGCCCATAAAGAGTCTGTTAACGTTACGTGATTACCTGTTTCATCTCTTATGCCACATTAACACTCCCTCAAGAAGGGCCTGCTTTTATTTTCTTTGCATATATAACCTCTAGCACAGTGCTTTATATGTAGTAACTAACCACAGACATTTGTTTAACTGATGGATGGATGGATGGATGGATGGATGGATGGATGGATGGATGGATTGCAGGATTTTTTACCTCAATACCAAGGGTTCATTGTCTTGCCATTTTGAAGAATGAAGAGGTGGACACAAAATGAGCAGTAGGCAAAAGTTTATTAGAGTATAAGTTTAGAAAGTAAGAACAGTAGGAAAGCTCTCTTTGCAGACAGGGGATATTCGAAAATGAATGCCCATGACTATAGGCAAGTGTCTTCGTTTTATCAGGTTCTGGCCAGCCCCGCCTTCCCTTCCCCCTCCTTCCTTCTCAGGCTCTACCTTACTGGCTGGATAACTCTAGGTGCTGGGTTGTCTATTCTGATTGGCTCAACTCTGTCGTGTGAGGAGTCAGACTGGTCATACTGTCCCTCATATAACATAAGGTTTATGGTCTACTTTTGTTTAGTTAGGTATTTTGACTGTCAAATCAGGGGAACCTGAGGGGGAGTAGGTGGTATCTATTACATTCTTAAGAGGAACCTTACACCAGAGGGGGTTTGCTGTAGTCAAAAGCTCCCAGCATTGTTCCAAAATATGTGTTCTTCCCCACCCAGGGACCTCAGGTCCTAACCTTTCTCTCTCTGCCTATTTTATCCTATCTTTCCCTATCATCAGTGGATGGATGGATGGTGGATGGATGGAAAGACAGAAGGAGGAAAGAATGGAGGAATGGATAATTTATTGCCTGTGGACAATCAGTCCAAATCTCCCTTCTTCTTCCCATGGAACTTTACGCAGGCTTCTACAAAATTTTCTCACATTGTATTCTATTTCTCTGTTTATCATTGTCCCTCTTCTCAAGGAGAGACAGGGTCCATGTCTTATTTACCTTTGTAACCCCAGCATCTCAATTCTCTTGTGCCTCTCTTGATGTGGTCATGAGTGTGATTTCATGTTGAGAGAAGTATATATTTTTTATTCTACTTGCACACTTCAGGCCCAGTGTCTGAAATATGAAATGCAGTTGATAAATGTTTGTTGAGAGTATAATTAATTGAAAGACTTAGCTTGGTCCTACGTCCCAAAAGGATTTCTCTGGTCTGGGCTTGAATTTAAATCCTGAGGTGATTCTGCCATCTGGAGATAACAGAATCATAAACCTATAAGCTGCTTTGGTTTTTTACTGGACTTACTCCTCGGGGTCACAGAGATCAGCAGGTCTGAGGTTTGTTGATGGATTTTAATATTTTAAATTAATCCAATTAAATTTCAACACATAAATTCAATTATAATTACATTAAGGTCTACAAAAGAAAGAGACAAACAACAATGTAAAGAATGCAGTCATTCAAACTCTGGCATTCCACTCGATGAGCCCAACGTGAGTCTCAGGTGTCTTGTCCCTTTCTAATATGAGTGTGATTTTATATTAAAAGTGCATATTAGGGGCGCCTGGATGGCTCAATCAGTTGAGTGTTAGGCTTCAGCTCAAGTCATGATCTCAGAGTTCGTAAGTTAGCCCCGCATCGGGCTCTGTGCTAACAGCTCAGAACCTGGAGGCTGCTTCAGATTCTGTGTCTCCCTCTCTCTCTGCCCCTCCCCTGCTTGTGCTCTCTCTCTCTCTCAAAAATAAACACTAAAATTTTTTAAATAATTAAATAAAAGTGCATATTAGGGACGCCTGGGTGGCTCAGTCGGTTGAGTGTCCAACTCTTGATTTCAGCTCAGGTCATGATCCCAGGGTCCTGGTATTGAGCCCCAAGTCAGGCTCCATGCTGAGTGTGAAGTCTGCTTAAGATTCCCTCTCTCTCTCACTCTCTCTCTCTTTCTCTCAAAAAAAAAAAAAAATCTAAAAAAAAAAAAAATAGAAATGTAGGGACACCTGGCTGGCTTAGTCAGTAGAACATGCAACTCTTAATTTTGAGGTGATGAGTTCAAGCTCCACGTTGGGCACAGAGATAGATAGATAGATAGATAGATAGATAGATAGATAGATAGATAAAAAAAAATTTTAGGTGCATGTTTTTTATTCTACCTACCCCCTAAATGCAGGCCACCTACATCATTCTATAGTCAGCCACAGAAACCATCATCAGTCAAACTAGTCTCTGGTATATTCTTCCTCAGGGTTTTTTCAGCTTTGACTCTAACTGATTTTTGTCCTAAGCAATGGCTTTAGGGGTGCTTGGTGGCTAAGTCGGGGTTAAGTGTCCGACTTTTGGTTTCGGCTCGGGCCATGATCTCACGGTTCATGGGTTCGAGCCCCGTGTCAGGTTCTTCACTGACAGCACGGAGCCTGCTCGTGATTCTCTCTCCCTCTCTCTATGTGCCCCACCCCATCTCTCTCAAAATAAATAAATAAATAAACTTCTTTTTAAATGATGCTCTAGCAACTGACTCCCATTGATTATTTTATTGTAAAACTGTATGTAGAAATTGTTGCAATAGATACATTTTGTTGATTGATGTGGATCCATATAAAACAAAGAGGTTAAAGCTAGGTGAGAAAATCATCAGATTCCTCCAATAAAAATGGAAATGCCTGTTATATTAGCTCTAGAAGTGAAGTAGGCTTTCTTTTTTTAAATTGTTTTTTCAACGTTTTTTATTTATTTTTGGGACAGAGAGAGACAGAGCATGAACGGGGGAGGGGCAGAGAGAGAGGGAGACACAGAATCGGAAACAGGCTCCAGGCTCTGAGCCATCAGCCCAGAGCCTGACGCGGGGCTCGAACTCATGGACCGCGAGATCGTGACCTGGCTGAAGTCGGACGCTTAACCGACTGCGCCACCCAGGCGCCCTGAAGTAGGCTTTCAAAAGAAGTTTCTGTAGGGCAGAAAGGACATGAAGGTATGCTCACATACATCATGCTCACCTAGCATAGAGTGGATAACCAGTGGGCATCAGAGAACAGCCAAACTATAATTTCATATAGGGGCACCTGGCTGACTCAGTCAGTAGAGCATGTGCCTCTTGATCTTAGGGTTGTGGGTTTGAGCCCCACACTGGCTGTAGAGATTACTTAAAAATAAAGTATTTGAAAAAAAAATAAAACTAAATATTAAAAAAAATAAATAATATTTTTAAAAATTCATATAAATGTTTTTTATAAAAATTGTATTATCTTTATGTGTATATATATATACACATATTTATATATAAATATTTAAAATATGTATTATAAATATATAAATATGTTTAGGCTCCACACCCAGCACAGAGCCCAACACAGGGCTTGAACTCATGACCCTGAGATTAAGACCTGAGGTGGGATCAAGAATTGGACACTTTAACCAACTAGGCCACCTAGGCACCCCTGTATTCTATATATTTTTAATGCTTTTATTTTAAATAGATATTAAATTTAAAAGGGGTTTCATAGTACCATAATGGTAATGACACATTTTTGTTTGTTTTCCAAGATATTTAATTATGTCATGTGACTTTATTGAGTTTATTCCTAAGGCCCATTTTCAGATATCTTGGTGAGGAGGGAGGGATGCGTTCCTTCTTTCATTTCAAGAAAAAAGTCAATACTAGGATTTCAAGCTGACTGAATAAAGATGGACAACTTGGAAATGGTGTGTGCATGAGAAGGATGGCAAGGTTTGTAGTATAAAGATAGGGATAGGTGATGGAAAAAATAACCCCTTGAGTAACAGGCCTATTGCCCCCAATCTCCCTCTTTACCCTCTCTTTCCTTTCAGACTTCTATCCAATTTTTTGGAAACACACACACACACACACACACACACACACACACACACACAGGTAACATTTACCTCTTCACCAAAAGATGGGAATAGAGGTCATTGAACCACATGGGGTAAAGTAATCTCATGGTGAAGAATTTGGTAATGAAATTCCTCCTCCATCATCCTCAATTTCTCCTCCAAATCCACTTCCACTGACCCCTCTCCTCCTGGTCTTTGTGTATATATATATATATATATATATATATATATATATATATATATATAGTATCCATATGTTTTTACATCTCTCTCTCTATACACACACACACACACACACACACACACACACACACACACAAATAGATTCCATTGAATTAAGTGGAATGTAGAATGAAGAAATGTACCAACTGGGTGGCTGAGTCAGTAAGGTGTCCATCCAACTCTTGATTTTGGCTCCAGTCATGACCTCAGGGTTTGTGGATTCGAGCCCCACATTGGACTCTGTGCTGATAGTGCAGAGCCTGCTTGGGATTCTCTCTCTCTCTCTCTCTCTCTCTCTCTCTCTCTCTCTCTCTCTTTCTCTCCCCACCACCAGCCCCATGGTGCAATGGAAAGGGAACTTCTCTGAGCTATGATCTGGTCTGGAGAAACTCTTGAAAAGTCACTTAACCTCCCTTGGTCTTAGTTTCCCTATCTGAAAAGTTAGACATTTAGAGATGATCCCTCTGGCCCCTTCCATTCCCAAAGTCCTTGAGAGTCTACTAGCTCCTTTTCTTCAAGGTTCTTCCTGAAGGCTCTGAGCATGTTTCTATCATAGGTTGTCAATTCTCTCTATTTTCTGAGGTACTTCACTCCCTATGTGCTATTCTTCCAAAGACTGGCCCCTACAACTTAACTATTTCTTTCCCATCCATCTGATTTGTTTTCCTTTTTCACGGCCTGGGATTATCTTTTTTTTTTTTTTCTTTCTTTCTCATCATGTTCCCCCTTCATCCTACTGTTTTTACCTGATCTCCACCCTTTGTTGCTTTTCTTTCAAATATTCAACCTCAGCTTTAAAAAATTGTTCCTATAATTTCTCCCCTGCAAACACACATGCTCACACAATCTTCCCCACCCCCACCCTAGCCTTCTCCCACTGCCGGTCAGGCTCATGGCCCTTCCCCCACAACCTCCCTTTCCTGTTCCACTACCTCCTTCTCTTCACAAACTCCCATTTCCCCTTTATTTAACATGAGTAACATGGAGAAATGAAGGAAAGAATAAATCCTGTCCTTCCTCTTATGAATGTTTAAATTCCTGCCGTCCACTGCAGAATGAACTCTGAAAAGAAACACCAGACAAGCCTCAGTCTGAATGACCCTCCTTGATCTTCACTCCCTCCCTTTGCCCCTAAAACACCATGGCAACTGCCACCTGAAAGAGGCCAGGCGGAAATCATCTAATAAGACCAGGGATTGTTTGCCCATGCTTTCTTATTTAGTCAATTTTTGCAAAGGGCACTTTCCCCGTACTCTTTATTGCCTGACTCCCTGAATGCTAGCAAGACCAAAAAAAAAAAAAAAAAAAAAAAAAAAAAAAAAAAAATCTGGTAGTGTAGGTAGTTATGGGAACTGAAATTTGTTGTAGATATTTCCTTGTCGGTCTGGAAATCTTGTTTAGGAGTTAGACATTTGAGTCATCCCCCAGGTCTGCTGCCGGAAAGTGAGGTCTATAACAGAGGCAGAAATCAGTGGGATGGCAATAAAGTGTCGCCGGGACCAAAAAACAGGCAATGCCAATCAGGCATTGCTGGGGGCAATTTCAACCTGCCATTTATCAGCTCTTTATGAGCTAAGCCTCAGTTTCCTCATGTGTAAATTGAGGTGTTCTGCATGTCTAAGATGATAATTACATAATACTTTCTTTACAAAGTTATTTTAAGGGTTAAATGAGATTATATAGTCAAAGGGTATGGCACACAGAATGCGCCTAAACTATGATTACCCTTATCAATAGAAACATCCCATGCCTTTGTAGATTCCGAACTTAGTTCTCCTGCAATTAACATCAGATTCCTGCCTCCTCGTAGGACCCTAAGTCTTCTGGAGGGAGAGGAACTGCCTCCACGATGCCTCCTCTTCTACAAATTAGGAAAAAGGAGGGGTGCTCAGAGCAGCGTGTTGTCCTGACAGAAGAGGCCTTGAATAAAATGCCAAAAAAAAAAAAAAAAAAAAAAAAAAATGTGCTGGGCCCCGATATGACTATAGTTGTATTTTTAGGACAAAAGCCACTCTGAGTTTAGAAACACTTTTAAATGACTTAAAAGCACATTAACCCCGGGGTGCCTGGGTGGCTCAGTTGGTTAAATGGCAGACTTTGGCTCAGGTCATAATCTCAAGGCTCATGAGTTCCAGCCCCACATGGGGCTCTCTGCTGTCAGCACAGAGCCCACTTCAGATCTTCTGTCTCCCTCTTTCTCTGCCCCTCTCCTTTTATTAAAAATTAAAAATTAAAAATTAAAAAAAATCAGCAAACATTTGGCCACCAGGAGTTACTACATGTGAAAGGTGTGTTATCTATTCTGGCCACAGGCTGGGCTCCCTTCCCATGTACATGGATTTCCTGCAACGCTGCAGTTGCCTAGGAATCTAGAGCTCAAGGTTTAGAAACCACCAAACACAAATGCCTCTGCAAAAGAATCATTTAAGAGTTTATTGAAAACTCTTAGGCCCCACCCCTAGAGATTCAGTAGATCTAGGAGAGAGAGGAGGAATGTGAATTCGGTAACTCCCCGTGTGACGGGTAAGCAAAAGGGACGGTGAATCCCGCGGGGTGTATAAAGCTCTGGAAATTAGCATTCCTCACTGGCTCCTCGTCTTTCTCTTCCAAGGATCTCATTCCGATCACCTTTCCTTTGTTCCTCACAGTTCAGGGCTTCTTTAACGGGGGTGCCGTGCGGACATCACAAACCAAAACGTGTTGGAAAATCTCTGAGAGTCCAACATAATGACTGGTTTTCTTTAAAAAGCAACAACTCATCTTTGCTTTTTGAGGACTGAATTTTGATGCTAACAATACCTTCACATCTGTTTGTACTAAGTCAGAGGCAACCTGTGCTCACAAATGAAAGATGCAGGGATTAGGCTCAAGTGGTCTGGCTTGATAATTGGCTCTGGGATGTAAACACCGCAACAGTACTTTAAGCTATTCCTGAGGAGAGAAAAAAAAATATTAGGCTAACAGCCAATAGAAAAGCCAACACAGAAAATGTTGATCAAATTAGAAAATAGCATAAGAAGGAGCCACAGAGCCAAAAGAAAGAGCCCGTCTTCACCACCAGCTCGCCCCATCCAGAATACTCCCCCAGAGCCTCCCAGGCTCCTACACATGGGAAGGAACTGGGGGTAGAGTGCCAGAAGTCCCTTTTTCCTATCCTTCTTTATCTTCAATGCCCTTGAGTGCCTCTTCAATTTCTTGGGAATGCAAGCGCTTAGTTTACAAGGTCAAAAGACCATGAAATGTTTTCCAAAAATCAAATTGTCATTTGAACAATGAAAAGTGTTTTAATATTCTCTTCTGCTATTAAGTCAGTCTCTCTGTCTCTGTGTGTGTCTCTCTCTCACTCTTTTTCTCTCTCTCATTTCTCTCTCCTCCTTTCATTTTCTCGCTCTTTCTCTCCCTCCCTGTCCCCCCTTCCCCTCCCCTCTCCACTTCACCACACACAGAAACCCCTTTTCAAAGGGGCTTTTTTCCAACTCAGTGAAGTAAAGTCTTTGCCCCTTTGTGGGGAAGGCTCATTAACATTCCCACAGCAGCATCTCTTCAAGGATTTTACTTTTGTAACTCTGTGGGGAGGTCAAGAGGCCACAGAGGAGAGGTAAAAGGAAAAAAAATGGTAAATGGGGGAGGGCGGAAGAAAGGAGAGGAGGGGAAAGAGTCCTTCCTTTCACAATAAGGCCAGCAAAAAGGAGGGAGGGAAAAAACTAGGAAAAGACAAGACAGGCAAGACCCAGGAAGGACACAAATGTTGGACCCCCAATTCTGCCCTCAGACATCATAGACTCTTGCGAAGACCAGGAAGCTATATTATTTCTCTTGTTTCTTCCCCACCCCACCCCCCAAAATGGAAGTAAATGATGGAAACACTAGGCTGAGAGAGACAGGATCCAATCTATTCCACTGAGGAATTAGAAGCTTCCCTGGTCTCAGGGTCCCCATTTGCCCTACAATAGCCTGGTGATAACTGCACCTGCCGCACAGAGAAGTTAACAGGATGAATTAGACAATGTCAGCAAGACTTCCAAGAGGGGAACATGAGGGAGCCACCCAGGGTCCTGACCCCGAAGAACCAGGAATATAATGGAGATTCGGTGAACACCAAAGCAGAGATCAGAGGGCTTCCCAAACCCCTTCAGATGTGGGTACCTGCCTCCTCATTTCTCACCAGCAACCTTCCAGCCATCTGTTGTCTCTCTCTCCCTTTCTTAGCATTGTCACCAGCCTGGACCTGGGTAAGGGAGGCAATCGGGGGAATTTTGCACCAGACACTGTGAGTGAGCTTGGTTTTATTTTTCTCTGAAGACGCAGCCATCAGAGATTTATATCACTAAACTCCAAAAGGGAAAAGAATTCTCACTTTCCTAATGGATGGTGTTTCAGACGCTCTCTCATTTCAGCCAGGAGAGTAAAAGGTAAATAAGATTAGGAGAGGACTTACTGCATCATAGGGAAGAGCTGGGACACAGCTGGATAGTCTATGCCCAGTAGCACAGTTTTACTCAGACACCACGGGACACCATGGCCAGAAATTAAAGAATAACTGAATCACCCTTAATGTGCAGGCTGAGAGCAGATACCTCGCTGGTTCCCAAATGATGTATTTTAGACATGGAGAATTTTTCTTGATGTTTATTTTTGAGAGAGAGAGAGAGAGAGAGAGACAGCACAAGTGGGGGGGTCAGAGGGAGGGAGACACAGAATCTGAATCAGGCTCCAGGCTCTGAGCTGTCAGCACGGAGCCCGACGTGGGGCTGGAACCCACAAACCGTGAGATCATGACTTGAGCCAAAGTTGAACACTTAACCAACTGAGCCACCAGGCGCTCCTGTAGAATTTTTTTTTTAATTTAAATTCTAGTTAGTTAACATACAGTGCAATATTGGTTTCAGCAGTAGAATTCAGGAATTCATCACCTCCACACAACAGCCAGTGTTCATCACAAGTACCCAACATCCATCTAACCCATCACCCTTTCTCCATCAACCCTCAGTTTGTTCTCTGTCTTTAAGAGTGTCTTGTGGTTAAGTTTCCCTCTCGAGACAGAGACATTTTTCAAGGTCAAATATGATATCCACAAGGAAATTCTTTCCACAGAATCCTTGTCAGTTTTCAGCCTCTGTGAGAGATTACTACAGAGAGCTTACCCATTTACTGGAAAATCCATTACACTATTAGAAAGTTCCTTCATACTGAGCTGGAAATGCCTCCTTGTAGATTCTACTCTGGAGTAGATAGAACTCATCTGTATCATCCTTTCAGATGTAGTATCCCTTCAGCACTAAGAGCTGTGATGTGGGAGAAACAAAAAAAGTCACTAGCTCTGTTGTTATTTTATTTTTTAATGTTTTTATTTTATTTTTGAGAGAGAGAGAGAGAGAGAGAGAGAGAACAAGCAGGGGAGGGGCATAGAGAGGGAGACACAGAATCTGAAGCAGGTTCCAGGCTCTGAATTGTCAGCACAGAGCCCGCCACAGGGCTCAAACTCACGGACAGTGAGATCATGACCCGAGCCGAAGTAGGACACTCAACTGACTGAGCCATCCAGGAGCCCCATTATTTTAAATGAGATTCCTTAAGACCAATCACTTTTTTTTTTTCATGCTAGGAGCCTGGTACCTTTATTGTACCTTTAACAATATAGAGAAAAAAAAAATGCTAGCCTGCCATCAGATGTACCTGGCTTCCAGGCCTGCCTCTGTTACATGATGGCTGTGCAACCTTGGATAGATTACTTAACCTCGCTGAGCCTCTTGCTTATCTGTGAAGAAAGTCATCTCTGGAATGCCCGGTTGGCTTAGTTGGTTGAGCGGCTGACTCTTGATTTTGGCTCAGGTCATGATCTCACAGTTTTGTGGGATCGAGCTCCACATAGGGCTCTGCACTGGCAGCTTGGGAGTGTCTCTCTCTCTCTCTCTCTCTCTCTCTCTCTCTCTCTCTCTCTCTCAAAATAAATAAATAAACATTAAAAATGAAAATAAAGAGAATCATCTATAAATAGGAGTGGTCAGAGGTGTAATATTCAAAATATGTCACGTATATGAAAATATCCTTTAAATTATAAAGAACCCTCTTTATATTTAGTTTTATTATAACGAATGTCCATCTACACTCAGTCTTTTCGCCAGCCTTTCATCTCCCCAGTTTCAACTGGTGGTGGCTGACTTCTTGGCCTCATAATCAGGATATACCAGAAAGTTCTTATTTCAGCTTTACACCCCAGAAGCAGTCGCATCATCGAACAAGGTGGCATCGAATCATGAGAGAACCAAAAAGCACTGTGGAGACCTGGGATGAAGAGTTAGAAAAACAAGCAGGGACATTTTCTGAACAGACAGCACAGGGAGAGGCCTGAGCCCTGGCAGTGAGGAGAGGGTTAAATCCTTCCCTCTGCAGTACAAAAGAAAAGAGTGTGCGGAAAGATTAGGATTTTTGCTTTTACAATGGGAGCTGCAGAAGCGTAGGGAAGAAGCTGAAGAAAAAAAAGGGGGCGTCTCCCCTTTAAAGACTTGCAGAGATTGAGAGAGAAAGAGAGAGAGAGAGAGAGAGAGAGAGGAGAGTCAGGGACAGAGAATCAGAGGGAGCGCGGGCCAGTCTGTCTGTCTGTCTCTGGGAAGGGAGACCATCTCTGCTTCCCAGTGATTAGCACTGGGGGAGAGGCATCAGTTGGCTTCAGACCCAAGGGGAGACCAGACCAGGTCACCCTGGTTAGGACTAAGTGAGCTTTGCCCCTCCCTACCCCACCTCCACCCGGGAATGTCTCGGCGAAAGCAGCGGAAACCCCAACAGTTAATCTCGGACTGCGAAGGTCCCAGCGCGTCTGAGAACGGTGGGTGCCTGGGGAGGGGTGCGGGAGCCCTGAGTCCCAGCCCGTGTGGGTCAGGCCAGGGCAAGGGAGGGCACCCGGGCCACGGGTGAAGCCAGGGGAGGACTTGGTCATTGGGGGTTTGAAGAAGTTGGATGCAGAGAGTAGCCAGGCATTGACCTGTGCTGGGGGAGAAGCCCCGCTGCTTGGCTTTTCTCAGATTGGAATCTGTTTGTGTTTTCCTTGTTTTTCTCCGGATGAAATGGAGTTTTCAAACTGGGTCTGTCTCCCCACCCAAGAGTTTTCTCCTCAGGTCCCCCTTTGCTCACTGGTCTTTGTGTCGTTGCTAAGTAACCTCCTCAGACCTGGAGGCCAGTCTCTTAGGGGTGGGATTTTCCCCCCTTTTCTTTCTGGAGAGTTGGGTTGCAAGAGAATGAATTGGATAAACGTGAAGGTTCCCCTGAGGGAGAAGAGAAAAAAGTTTCTCATTGTTGGGCTGAGCTGAGAACAGATCAGAGCTCCCAGAGGGAGAGAGCTAATGTCGGTCAGATGCAGCCTGGCTTGGGGTGCGGATCCGTGTCACCTAGGGTAGAGGCTGGAGGAGAGGTCTGGATGAGGGACTCAGGTTTGTGCTTCAAGGGAGGCCACGCTGAAACAAAACAAAACAAAAGTATGAATTAACGTACTTGCATCTGTTTTTAAAGTAACAGATTTTCTGGGGCGTCTGGCTGGCTCAGTAGGTAGAGCATGCAACTCTTGATCTTGGGGTCGTCAGTTCCAGCCTCGCATTGAGTGTAAAGATTACTAAAGGAATTAAATAAACCTAAAATAATAAAGTAATAGATTTTCTTTGTGGGGGGGGGAGAGAATTTTATGTATTCCTATAATAGTCTAGTCAGAGGCAGATAGTAGAGTAACTTGGGGTATTGAGAAGTGACATTGCCCAAAGTCTCAGAAACACTTAGAGCACTTTGTCAGGACCAAAACAGGTTTCCTGATGCTCTGGGCTAGTGGGCTCACTCTACTAAATTAGAATTTTTCAAATTTGCTTGAACGTGGATCCAGGGTAGAGTCTGGGAATCTATATCTTTGCAAGTGTCCAGGTAATTCTTAGGCTCAGGCAAGTTTTGGATATACTGTATCAGTATATGGCTATGTATGTTCACACTGTGAAAGTCTGGAAGTTCTGCCCCTCAGGGATAAACTATTTAGCAAACAGTTGACTCATTGGGCAGTGCAGTGTGGTACTAAGAACAAGGGTTCTAGCAAAAAACAAAACAAAACAAAACAAAACAAAACAAAACAAAAAACAAAAACCAAGTGTTCTGAAGCCACACTTTCAGGATTCAAATCCTGGTTAGCTGTGCAACTTGGGTTCGTTTACTTTGCCTCTCTGTGCCTGTTTCCTCATTTGTAAAATACTAGCTACCTCATTAGGTTATCATGAGGATTGGAATGAGTTAATAGGTGTAAAGCACTTGGAAAGATAAATAGCATAAATAAGTGCTCAATTTATGTGGTATCGTAGTCCCTAGCACAACTAAGTACTTACTGCATGTAAGTATTGTTATCATATGTGAGGACAGTGGCACTTCCTGCGAGGGCTGAAACCTGACCAAACCTCAGGCATCTCTTGGTGAACTTCAGTCCTTCTCTATGAGATGTGTGCATGAAAAGCTCTAGGATAATGTATTTGTAGTGACTAAAACTGAGTCATGGGTTAAATTTACCTTTCCACCTGTTGTTGTAAAAAAATGACCTGGGATGAAATCAGTGCTCCCCTGTGCTATGGAACAACTTTAACAGACATACTGTGTTTTGGGTAGAACACATTCTCCTCAAGTCACTGCTTTGCTGGGATCCCACTGTGCCCATATTTAGAGGTTCATGATGGTGGCATCCTTCCCTCCTGGGACACATTAGCCTTCCTTAATGCTGCTGCAGGCCGGATGTTTCCTCCTCCGGCTCTACAGGAGACTTCCCGTAGAGCCTCGGAGTTGCCTCTCAGTCCTGCTCCCCTGCTGGCTGGATTGTGGAACAATGCCGAACCCCTGCCCCCTCCAAGAGACAAGAGACTTCTCCTCTCCCCACACTTCCCAAGTCTGCTCACCCACTCCCCGTAGTACCACTGTTGACGAAGAGCTTGTGCAGGCGTCAAAAGAAATCTTTCACCACTGCCCTGAGTGGATTCTTAAACCCCTTGTGCTATGGCTCCCACCTGGGGCTGTGAACACTCTGGGGCATGGGGTTGCTGCTACAGAGTCATCCCCGCAGAAACAGTGCAGGCTCACATCCGATGGCAGCAGCAAATTCCGGCTGAATTTTGCCTTTGAGCCAGAAACGTCAGAAACACAAAGGTAAGGAGTAAGAAAGCAGTAGTCATCTCTGAAGGTCTGCCTAAAGAAAGCACAGGGCTTTCTGATCAGAATTCTCCGGGGCTACTTCCACGCCCTGGAGTGTCACCGAGTCACATCTGGAAGATGAGGTGGCTGTACCAGAGCAAACCTAAAATTCCTTCCTGCTCGTGTAAGACAGATAACTTTTCCATCGATACGGTTTCTATTTGCTTGTGTGATCTTCAGGCGGCTGACTTTGCCTTCTACCCCAGAAACATTTTTTTGTTCTGCATGCCCCCAAATTAGGGTAGGGAGGACTCTCTGTCCTCTGGTGTACCTGTGAAACTACGGGCTTCCTCATGAGCATCAGCAGACATTTATTTAGCAGGCTAGGGTGCAACCGAAGTTTTCAGGAGACTTTGCCTTCTTTTGGGCAACGTTTACCATACGTGACAAGCAAATGCTCAGCCTTTGTTGCACACGTCCAAAGCCTCATCTCTGCAGTGACCCGAGACGTCACCAAGAAATGGTCTGAAAAACCTGTTTTCTAGCCCTGTTTTTGTTCAGCTTCCCAGACCAGAACACCAAAACCTAACAGAATAGTTACTGCACATAAGCGATGAGAAGGAAATAGTCTTTTTACTTAAAAACTCTGGAGAGAGAAAAAAAAATCTCTCTCCCCTACAGAGTCTAGAAATCTGGATGAGGAACATACGAGATGTGCATAGGGAAAACGTAAACTAGTACACCTGGGAAATGAAGGAAACGAACAGAAACCCAGATATTTAGTGAGAAGGAGAAACCAGGACAACAGCCAAACAGATCTAGAGGGAGAAATGGAAGCTGGCAGACAGCAACAGCAGCAAAAGGAGAAGGAAGGCAAAAAGAGAGTTCTGAGGGCTCTGATCTCTTTATATACGGATGTAGAGAGCATAATCCCTCAGGGTATTGAGCCTAAGCCTTTCAGCCCTAGGTACCCCTGGGTCAAAAAGAAAATATTTCTGAGTAGATAGAAAGTAACTCGGGCCAGGTGCAATATGGAGCACTGGATCAGGAAGCAGGAAACCTGGGTTGTTGTTTTTTTTTAATTAAAAAAAATTTTAAGTTTATTTATTTTTGACAGAGAGTGCGAGCATCAGCTGGGGAGGGGCAGAGAGAGAGGGAGACACAGAATCCGAAGCAGGCTCCAGGCTCTGAGCTGTCAGCACGGAGCCTGACACAGGGCTCAAACTCATGAACTGTGAGATCATGACCTGGCCCGAAGTCAGACACCCAACCGACTGAGCCACCCAGGCACCCCGGGAACCTGGGTTTTAATCCAGCTTTGACCTTGAAGCTACATGACCTTGGATGAATCCATTCTTCCCCCGGGGCTTCAGTTATTGGTCTTTAAATAATAGCACTTCTAGGGGTGCACCTGGGTGACTCAGTCAGTTGAGTGTCTGACTTTGGCTCAGATCATGATCTCACAGTTCATGGGTTTGAGCCTGTGTCAGGTTCAGTACTGACAGTTCAGAGCCTGGAACCTGCTTCAGATTCTGTGTCTCCCTCTTTCTCTGCCCCTCCCCTGCTTGTGTACTGTCTCTCTTGCTCTCAAAAATAAATAAACGTTAAAAAAATTTAAATAATAGAACTTCTTGCCAATATTTCGGGAACATTTACTATTTGGCAGGTACTATGCTAGCCCTGCACATATTTCCCCTTGATTCCTCCCAACTCTATTATTATCTCCATTCAATTTGTTTTAAGTTCATTTATCTATTTATTTGAAAGACATCCCGTGCAGGGGAGGGGCAGAGAGAGAAGGAGAGAGAATCCCAAGCGGGTTCCATACCGCCAACACAGAGCCCAGGGCTCAAACCCATGAACCATAAGATCATGACCTGAGGTAAAACCAAGAGTTGGACCCCCAACTGACAGAGCCAACCAGGTGCATCTCCATTCATTTTTTTTTTTTGAATGTGTGGTAAAATATACATAACAAAATTTACCATTTTAACCACTTTTAAGCATATGACTCAGTGATTAAGTATATTCACAATGTTGTGCAACCATTACCACCATCCATCTCCAAAACTCTTTCATCTTTTAAAATTGAAATCCTTGGGGCACCTGGGTGGCTCAGTCGGTTGAGTCTCTGACTTCGGCTCAGGTCATGATCTCACAGTCCGTGAGTTCGAGCCCCGTATCGGGCTCTGTGCTGATGGCTCAGAGCCTGGAGCCTGCTTCCGATTCTGTGTCTCCCTCTCTTTCTGCCCCTTTCCTGCTCATGCTCTGTCTCTCTCTGTCTCAAAAATAAATAAAAACATTATGAAAAAAAAATAAAAAATAAATAATAAAATAAAATAAAATAAAACTGAAATCCTATACCCATTAAACAATAATTCCCCATTCCCTTCTCTCTGCAGCCCCTAGCAATCACCATCCTATTTTCTGTCTCTATAAGTTTACCAATTCTAGGTACCTCATATAGAGGAATTACACAATATTTGTCCTTTTGTGTCTTGCTTGTCTCACCATGTTTTCAAGGCTCATCCTTGTTGTAGCATCTATAAGAATTTCAGTCCCTTTTGAAGTTATACCCCCATTTTATTTTATTATTTTTTAATGTTTATTTATTTTTAGAGAGTGAGTGAGTGAGTAGGGGAGGAGGTGCAGAGAGAGCAGGCTCCTCAGTGTTGGTGCAGAGCCAAACGTGGGGCTCGAACCCACAAACTGAGATCATGACCTGAGCCAAAATCAAGAGTCAGATGCTTAACCGACTGAGCCACCCAAGCACACTATCCCCATTTTATTTTTATCTTTTATTTTATTTTATTTATTTTTTAAGTAGGCTTCCTGCCCAGCACAGAGCCCAACATGGGGCCTGAACTCACGATCATCTTGAGATCAAGACCTGAGCTGAGATCCAGAGTCTGACACTTAACAGACTGAGCCACCCAGGTGCCCCTATGTCCCTCATTTTAAAGAGAAATCCAAACCTTAGAGAAATAGAGAAACTTTCCCAAGATCACAAAGATCTTGAAAGTGCTGGGACGATAACTCAGTCCTGTTTGAATCAGAGCTGGCACTGTTGTTTTGTTTTTTTTTTTTTTAAGTTCATTTATTTATTTTGAGAGAGAGATTGAGAGAGTCCCAAGCGGGGTCCGTGCTGTCAGCACAGAGCCCAATGCAGGGCTCACAAACTGTGAGA
Organism: Felis catus; assembly: GCF_018350175.1. Taxonomy (NCBI): domain Eukaryota; kingdom Metazoa; phylum Chordata; class Mammalia; order Carnivora; family Felidae; genus Felis; species Felis catus. The sequence continues at coordinate 72,217,871 of NC_058373.1, read as the reverse complement.
TTGAGACCTGGCGCTGAGATCCAGAGTCGGACGCTTAACCACCTAAACCACCCAGGCACCCCAAAGCTGGCACTCTCAATCACTGTGCTCAGGGGTGGGGGGTGGGGGGCGGGGAAGATCAGATCTCTGAAGTCCTTACCAGGAGCAAAAGAAATGAATTCTTTGCTAAATGCTGAGTCCTTTGATGTCAGAAAAATGTCTCTTAAAAAACCTTTTCGGTGTTTGATCTAAGATATTCCTGTTTAGGAAACAAACATATTTTTCTCACTTAACATCCCATGTACAAATTATCATGCCTGTTTGCCTACGACATTGCACAGGTCACAGACGCATTACTAGGTGTGGGTGGCCTGGCAGAAGAGTGTGTGTGTGTATTTAGGAGAGAGAAGTGACAAAGAGAAGATAGGACATTCTCCCTTAGAAGTAGCCTATAGCAACAGTGCAGCAGTTACAGAATCCATTCATGTTAGCATTGGCCCAATGCTAACAGTAAGTTTAGGCGGGTGCTTACATAGTATACTTTGTTTCTTCAGTGGCTGGACGATGCTTGAACTGTGTGTAGAACAAAGCCTTTATCTTAAAATTAGAAATATAGCTCAAGGGGCGCCTGGGTGGCTCAGTCGGTTGAGCGTCCGACTTCAGCTCAGGTCACAATCTCACGGTTTGTGAGTTCGAGCCCCGAGTCAGGCTCTGGGCTGATGGCTCAGAGCCTGGAGCCTGCTTCCGATTCTGTGTCTCCCTCTCTCTCTGCCCCTCCCCCATTCATGCTCTGTCTCTGTGTCTCAAAAATAAATAAACATTAAAAAAATTAAAAAAAAAAAAGAAATATAGCTCAAGATGCACATACCCTGGGAAAAGCAATGCAGTCACTTAAATTCACAGTCAGGTGTAATCGTTATCAAAATCTGTTCGTGGAAGCTGGATACGAGAGAGCTGACCTCTCTCTGCCGGCAGAGCAGAGAGGGAGCCAGACAGGAAGATTTGGCCCTGGGCAGCTGGTTTTGCCTCTGTCCTAATTTGGGCCAGGTAAGATTTGTGAGCCGCAGGGTAGAAGGTTCCCTGGGAAGAGCAGTCCTCTGAAAGGTGCCGTGGCTCTCATCCTTCCTGTACACTGGAATCACCTGAGGAATTTTATAAACACACTGATACCTGGATGCCACCCTCAGGGATTCTGAACTAATTGATCTGGGGTGTGGCCTGGATATTGGATGTTTCAAAGCTCTCCCAGTATTTTTAATGGGCAGCAAAGTTTGAGAACCGCTTTTTCAACTCTACCATTCTGCTGTGTACTGCGCACCTAATTTTCTTTGTTCTCCCAAGCCTAGAGCCGCAGTTTAGAGAGCTACCTGGTTTCCCTTTTCATTGTTATTCTGGCTCTTTATAAATTTAAACAAGCGTGTCCAGGTCTTAGTCCCTACATCCATCCCAGACTTTGCCTGTGACCCAGGATAGCTTACCTACCCTTATCTGCTATCTAGGGACACCATTACCAGCTTAGTTTATTCCTGTGTTTATGACTTCATTCGTGTCTGCCTAAGAATCCTGCCCCCCTTTTCAGGATAGGCAGTGAGTGCAAAGTGCTGAGAAATAGAGGGTTCCTCTTACAGGTGGCTGTTGATCCGTCACCTTTCAGCAGGGACTAAATTTACCTTAAAGAAGAGTGCAGGTCAAATTACCCATCAGAAAGCAAGTTTCATTAAAGAGCAAGAAAGGGGACAGTGTTTCCCAGGAGAAGATGAAAAGAAAAGGATTTCTTTTCTTGTCGGAAGACTTGACAAAACAGCAACTTGATATCAAATGTTCAATGCTAATTAACAAATGCTGGGTAGAAAGCTTCCACCTGATTCCCTCTCCCTTACTGAGGCCAGAGAGCAAATGGCAGGTAGGAGCTACACAGGGCCCTTTCTCTGGCGTTAGAGAAGCCACACAATGTTGGTGTGCTTGAGAAAGCACTGGACAGGAGTCAAAATTCTGAATGCTTGCTTCACTGAATTACTGTGTGAACTTGGGAAAGTCACTTATCCTCTCCAAGCTTCAATTTCCTGCTCTGTAAAAATAAACAACACTGCATGAACCTGTGACTTTCCATAACTGAAATAGATCCCCCCTCTCCCTCGTTGTAAGGGTCAGTCCTGAAAGCACAGAGCCCATCTTTTTCAGAGCTGTCATTCATAATATTTAGATATTCATGATTATGTAAAGTTTCAAAACATAATTCGGTAAAATGTTTTTGATTTAAAAAGACAGCAAAATTCGTGTTGAACAGTGAAGTGGATGGTGCCAACATTAGGTCCAAAAAAGACTCCTCCAGAAAAGATTCCTTGCCATTGGCATATGCCAATATTAACCAATGTCTTACCTCAGAAATTAATAAGATGATATGGGGCATCTGGGTGGCTCACTCGGTTAAGCGTCAGACTTCGGCCCAGGTCACGATCTCATGGTTCTTGAGTTCAAGCCCCGCGTCGGGCTCAGAGCCTGGCGCCTGCTTTGGATCCTGTGTCTCCCTCTCTCTCTGCCCCTCACCCCACTCACACACACTCTCTCTCTCTCAAAAACAAATATTTTTAAAAATTAAAAAAAAGAAATTAATAAGATGAGTAAGTAACATGAAAAACTGATCTAATTTTAGCAAATGTGCATTTTAGGTTATTTTCATTGTTTTGCCACTGACAATGTAAATTCTCTAACCCATAATATTTGGGATTCCCCCCCCCTCCCCAAATTTAAAGTCCCGTGTGTTCATATTAACATGATTTGTCAAGAGTTTTCCAAGTTTTTGTCACCACAATATTTCTCTGAGAAAGACAGCACAGCTACAATCTTACCACTTTACAAAATGAAAATGGTGGCATGATTAACCACCGTGCCTCAATTTACCAGCCAGGCAACGATAGAGCTGGGATCAGAGCGTCGTGGGTTTACTGATGCCGAGGCAAACCACAAAACTAAGGACTTGGGGGGTCACTTCCTGTAAGTAAGATTAAACTCTTTCCCGAGGTGGAAACCCTATTAAGACGCATTTCAAGGTAGAAAGAGAACGCAGAGTATCTGGTCTACGAGACATCATAGCCCTACTTATCCCGTCTGACTACGAGGTGGCCTCTGTGGCCTCTGTGGCGGTGAGCTAGTGTTCTGTCCTTTCGAGGCATTCAAACCAGCTTGGGGCTGAAAGGGCTTTCCGCCCAGAGAGGCTGCCTCGTAGCTCCCACTGCATTGTCTCCATTGTTTCAGGAATTCCCCTCCCCCCAGGTTAGAGCTAGGTGGGCCTCTGCAGGCCCCTGCAGGCCAGCGTCTCCCCGGACGCAACTGTCCTTAACAGTGGCAGTGTGCCCTGTGCTGCACGAGAAGGGCAATGGAGGAAGAAGACGGGCAGGGAAGAGCTATTAAAGAGGAGGTGCTCCGGGAATAAGCACGAAGTCTATAAATCAGGTGTGAGCCCGGTGATCAGTGGAGTAACTTGCATTGGGCTATTCTGGGGGGGAGGGGGGAGGGGGAGGGAGTGAAGGGGCTCAATGTTCCGCAGAGAGGAGGGTCCTGAAATGACTTCCTTGGAAATTATGCCTTGCAGCCTCCCACACTGAGAAACTTCTTTCGTGGAGGGGGATGGGGGTAGGGTGGGAATAAAGATGAGGAAGACTGGACAAAACTTGGGGTATTTAGGGGTGCGGGTTTTGATAAGGCGTGGATGTCCTGGGCTCCCCCTCCCACTCTGGCCCTCAGAACCTCTGAGATCAGACCACCCTCTCTGGAGTCCACGTTTTCCAGGCTCAGCGGATCCTTTATCCAAAGAAAAATAAGAGAAGCCTATCGCTTTGCTCTATTGAGCAGAGCTGTGTTTCCCACTGTGCCCCCCTGAGCCCGAGGGGGGTGGGGGCAGGTCTAGGCAAAGCCATCTGGAGAAGGGGGGGAGCTGGCAGAGGGCGAGGGAAGGTGGACCCCACCACGCCCCACAAGCACCTGTCACTGAGCCTCCGGAAACCTGCTAGGCTCTGGGCTCCCGCCCCACACACCCACCTCCCACTCCCCGCTCCTGCCCGGCTCCCCAGCAGCTCCTCCCCCATCTCCCCTCTCCTAGCTTTCTCGCTCCAGCTCCTCCCCTCCTCCGCGCCTCCTCGCTCCCCTCCCCCTCCTCCGCGGCTCCCTGCCCCCGCCGCCGCCGCCGCCGCCGCCGCCGCCGCCGCGGATCTCCATCTCCGCAGTCTGGGCCGCTGGGTGCAGAGGCTGCCGCACCCCGGCGGCCACCGCCGCCTGCCCCCATCCCGATACCCATTGTCTCCCATTCTACCCTGCCCTCCACCCCCCCACCCCCCCCCCGTCCCTACAACCATGGCGCACGAAACCGGGAGGAGCTCTCGTCTCGGGGGGCCCTGCGGGGAGCCGGCGGAGCTTGGAGGTGCGGTAGGGCCCTGCCTGGGCAGGGGTGGGGGCGGAGGGCACGCGCGCGGGGTGAGGGACTTCTCAGCGGACGGGATAAAATGCACGATTCTCTGCGTAGGGCCCCCTGCTCACACCCATTCCTTGCGCCCGCGGGTGGCCCGGGGTTGGGGGGTGGGGGACCGGCAGGCGGAGGCAGGAGCTTGAGGGTGCCTGCTCCCCTGCCCCCATGCTGGGGTGTTTCGTGTCCGGACCGGTCACCACCGAGCTCTAGCCTTCGGCTTGGCCTGATGGTGAGCTCATCTCCCCACCCCCCACCAAGCGGTTACTGGGCTCGTTGTTAATTAGAGCCTTCGCCTGCCCATCCCAGCCGCACCACCCACGCTCTCTCCTTGTCTTCTCCCTAGGTGATGCTAGCGAGGAGGACCACCCCCAAGTCTGTGCCAAGTGCTGCGCACAATTCACTGACCCAACTGAATTCCTCGCCCACCAGAATGCGTGTTCTACTGACCCCCCTGTAATGGTGATAATTGGGGGCCAGGAGAACCCCAACAACTCTTCGACCTCTTCTGAACCCCGGGCTGAGGGCCAAACTAGCCCCCAGGTCATGGAGGCAGAGCACAACAACCCTCCGGATTCTGGGTCCTCTGTGCCCACAGATCCCACCTGGGGCCCTGAGCGGAGAGTAGAGGAGCCTGCCGGGCACTTCCTGGTCGCTGCCACAGGTACGGCAGCGGGGGGAGGCGGGGGCCTGATCTTGGCTAGTCCCAAGCTGGGAGCGACCCCATTACCTCCAGAGTCCACCCCCGCACCCCCCCCTCCTCCTCCTCCACCTCCGCCCCCAGGTGCAGGCAGCGGCCACTTGAACATCCCTCTGATCTTGGAAGAGCTGCGGGTGCTGCAGCAGCGGCAGATCCATCAGATGCAGATGACTGAGCAAATCTGCCGCCAGGTGCTGCTGCTTGGCTCCTTAGGCCAGACAGTGGGCACCCCTGCCAGTCCCTCCGAGTTACCTGGGGCAGGGACTGCCTCCTCCACCAAGCCCCTGCTTCCCCTCTTCAGCCCCATCAAGCCTGTCCAGACCACCAAGACCCTGGCACCTTCCTCCTCCTCTTCCTCCTCCTCCTCCTCCTCCTCCTCCTCGGGGGCAGAAACGCCCAAGCAGGCTTTCTTCCATCTTTACCATCCACTGGGGTCACAGCACCCTTTTTCTGCCGGAGGGGTTGGGCGCAGCCACAAACCCGCCCCCGCCCCCTCCCCAGCCCTGCCAGGCAGCACAGATCAGCTGATTGCCTCGCCTCACCTGGCGTTCCCAGGCACCACGGGACTCTTGGCAGCACAGTGTCTTGGGGCAGCTCGAGGCCTCGAGGCTGCTGCCTCCCCAGGGCTCCTGAAGCCAAAGAATGGAAGTGGTGAGCTGGGCTACGGGGAAGTGATGGGTCCCTTGGAGAAGCCTGGCGGACGGCACAAGTGCCGCTTCTGTGCCAAAGTATTTGGCAGTGACAGTGCCCTGCAGATCCACCTGCGCTCCCACACGGGTGAGAGGCCCTATAAGTGTAATGTCTGTGGCAACCGCTTCACCACCCGCGGCAACCTCAAAGTGCATTTTCACCGGCATCGCGAGAAGTACCCGCACGTGCAGATGAACCCTCACCCGGTGCCCGAGCACCTAGACTATGTCATCACCAGCAGCGGCCTGCCCTATGGTATGTCCGTGCCGCCGGAGAAGGCGGAGGAAGAGGTGGCCGTGCCAGGCGGGGGCGTGGAACGCAAGCCGCTGGTGGCCTCCACTACAGCACTTAGTGCCACCGAGAGCCTGACGCTGCTCTCCACCGGTGCGGGCACAGCCACGGCTCCCGCGCTCCCTGCTTTCAATAAGTTTGTGCTCATGAAGGCAGTAGAGCCAAAGAGTAAAGCCGATGAAAATACCCCTCCGGGGAGCGAGGGCTCAGCCATCGCCGGGGTGGCAGAAAGCGGCACGGCGACCCGAATGCAGCTGAGTAAGCTGGTGACTTCGCTGCCCAGCTGGGCGCTGCTCACCAACCACTTTAAGTCCACAGGTAGCTTCCCCTTCCCCTATGTGCTAGAGCCCTTGGGGGCCTCCCCCTCTGAGACCTCAAAGCTGCAGCAACTGGTAGAAAAGATTGATCGGCAGGGAGCCGTGGCAGTGGCGTCTACTGCCTCGGGCGCCCCCACCACCTCCGCGCCCGCGACCTCAACCGCTGCGTCATCTGGGCCTAACCAGTGTGTCATCTGCCTCCGGGTGCTGAGCTGTCCTCGGGCCCTGCGCCTGCATTACGGCCAACACGGAGGTGAGCGGCCCTTCAAATGCAAAGTGTGTGGCAGAGCTTTCTCCACGCGGGGCAATCTGCGTGCACATTTCGTGGGCCACAAGGCCAGTCCGGCAGCCCGGGCCCAGAACTCCTGCCCCATCTGCCAGAAGAAGTTCACTAACGCCGTGACCCTGCAGCAGCATGTTCGGATGCACCTGGGGGGCCAGATCCCCAACGGTGGCACCACGCTCTCGGAAGGCGGGGGAGCTGCCCCGGAGAATGGCTCCGAGCAGTCCACGGTCTCCGGGGTGGGGACCTTCCCCCAGCAGCCGTCCCAGCAGCCATCCCCGGAAGAGGAGCTGTCTGAAGAGGAGGAAGAGGACGAGGAAGAGGAAGAAGACGTGACTGATGAAGATTCCCTGGCAGGGAGGGGCTCAGAGAGCGGAGGTGAGAAGGCGATATCAGTGCGAGGCGATTCGGAAGAGGCGTCTGGGGCAGAGGAGGAAGTGGGGACAGCGGCGGCGGCGGCGGCCACGTCTGGGAAGGAGATGGATAGCAGTGAGAAGGTGATTCAGCAGCCTTCCCTGCCGCCCCCGCCACCACCACCCGACAGCCTGGACCAAACACGGCCCATGGAGCAGGGAGGCAGCGATGCCGCGGGAGGCGTGGAAGAGGGGGGCAAACCAGAGAGGAGCTCGAGCCCGCCGTCAGCACACACCCGGGAAGGGGAAGGCGGCGGCGGCGGCGGCGGCACCGCGGCGGAGGAGCTGAGCGCGCAGGAGGCGATGAGAACGGAGCCGGGAGCGAGCAGCAGCAGAAAGGCCTGTGAGGTGTGTGGGCAGACCTTTCCCGCCCAGGCAGCCCTGGAGGAGCATCAGAAGACCCACCCCAAGGAGGGGCCGCTCTTCACTTGTGTGTTCTGCAGGCAGAGCTTTCTCGAGCGGGCTGTCCTCAAGAAGCACATGCTGCTGGCTCACCACCAGGTACAACCCTTTGCTCCCCACGGCCCTCAGAATATTGCTGCTCTTTCCTTGGCCCCAGGCTGTTCACCGTCCATCACATCCCCGGGGCTCTCCCCCTTTCCCCGAAAAGATGACCCCACCATCCCATGAGCCTGTTTTCCTGCTCATGACCCAGGGAGCAGAAACTGAGAGCTCTGTAGAAGCACCTCCACAGGATTTACGAGCCCTTATTTGTCTTTTTTCTCTGAGTCCTTCTGTGGTACATCCCCCGTGGCTTCTCTCTAGTCCCTGAGCTTGGAAATGGCCGTGCTTGCCAGGGGGATGGCCCCCTGATGAATTTTTTCTTCCCTCTTCACTCACTGTACCTGAGGAAAATAGTTTCTCTGCAGCTTTCACATTCCCAAGGGGATCCCCCTCCAGCTTCCCTGGGGTGACCCCTCTCCCCCCTCTCCTTTCTTCCTCTCCCTTTCCCTTTGGCAGGTGCACCTGAGCACCCACATTTGGAACTGCAGCCCAGCCCGAAGGGGCCGGCAGCTGTCCCTGGAGGGCCCAGTGCCACTCCTCTCTGGTGACCAGGTCAACCTGCAGGACTTCCTGTCCCAGGATGTTCCTGCCCAACTGGTGAGGGTAGGTCCCCTGTCTTTCTGGAACCAGTACACAGCTTTCCTGTCAAGGGACCTGCCCACCCAGCCCCGGAGTTCCGGCTCCACCTCCACTGCCAGTTTAGGTCTGGCACCGCCAGTGCTGTTTGGCCCAGGAACTATGGCTGGGAACGTGCCTCCAGCAATGGGATCCAGAGAGGCCAAGGAGAAGAGAGCCCCCCTCTTCCTATTTCGGTCTCCTGCATCCAAGGCAGTGCCTGAGAAGCCCATCAGAGAAGAAAAGTAGCAAACTGTACACTTCTTCTTTTCCCTGCTCTGGAAGGTGCCGGCAATGAAGATACAACAATATCCGTATCTGGCGGCTCAGCCCTAAGGGGTAGGGAGAAACGAAGAGCATATAGGACATTCTTCCCAGTAAACTCCCATTCAGGCAAAGGTGTTGGCTGGTCAGTTTGCCAAGACACCTCCAGCTTCTCCGGTTCCTTCATCATGGCCTGTCAAAGTTAGGAAACGAGCAGATGTCTTAGCAGCAGGTCTCTCGTGGGATCTTTTGGGAAATGTGAAGTTCATGTCTTTAGCAAGCATCATTGGTGAGGGTCATTGAAGAAGGAATGATGGAGAGTTGAAGAGCGTTGCTAAAGCATAGGGCTTGCTGGGACCATGTGAGGTTAAGAAAGGGGCATGATGTGAGGGAGGGGACCTCGAATTCTCGATTGGATGGGTCTCACGAATGTTCTTTTGGACTGTTAGTGACTTAGTGTGCAGCAATGCACCTCAGGTCATAGGGGATTTCCTAGCACTAGTGTGCTTCTAGTTTTAGATAACTCCCTACTTTGTACCCTGGCCCCTTGTATTTTCCTTGTCTTCCTTTCTCGAGGCCTGTTTCCTCCCCATTTTGCCTGTCTATGGACCAGGGCTTATGTCTTTGCCACCGTCTGGTTCTTAGAGTCCCAGACCTTGGGAGATGAGCTCTAGGTGGTTTTCTCCCTGCCTCTCCGTCTTGTAATGAGATGTAGTATTTACTCTTAACATAGGATCATTTGGAACAGGAGTCCTGAGGGGGAGAGAGTGAGGGTTCTGCTATTGATTGACTTGAATGATGGTTTCTCCTCCAAAGGTATAGGCTCCAGAGCTTCCTAACATAGTAAAATGTGAAGAGCAGACAAGGGAGATATTAGTGTCTTTCCCTTTTCATTAAAAGTGTTTTAACCAAATATTTGTGTGTTTTTCCTTATTTCATGACTAAATAGCCAGCTGGGGTGTGATACGGGCATTCCCTAACATTGAGATTCCCTTCCCACCTACATCTCCTGCCAAAGCTGAACATATGGTGTTGAAATATTTAATTTATTCAGTCTTGTCCTAAAACAACCTCCAGTGAATGTAATTTCCCTGTGGAAATGGAGTTTATGTTCTCAAAAAGTAAAGGATTTGTCCGTTGTGTGCAGTCATTGTCTAGATTCTTTTCTTTGCCTAGAACTTTCCACCATCAGGCTTTGTGGGGGTTTTGTTTTGTTTTGTTTTGTTTTGTTTTGTTTTGTTTGGAGGTTGGAAGCTGTTTCTTTATTGGTCCTTCCTGAGCCCCAGGGTAGCCTAGCTGACATCATTTAATCTGCGGGACCAAGATGAATTAATCTTTATGATCCTTGAGATCTGATGTTATAAATAGAAATAAAAAATGATTCAACACTAATAATTTTTACCGACGGGATAATTTAAAGCAGGATTCTCAGCAGAGGAAGTACATGGCGGGTGGGAGTGTGAAATGAAACATATATACATTCTTTACCTTATCTCTCCACAACGTGGTAGGGTTTAGATTTGACCCTAAGACCTTGGGTTTTGAAAGAGAACAGTCTCCAGACTTTTTTTGCGTTTGTAAGATTATAACATCACTGTATCTTAGTGCTAAGGGGATGGGGCTGGTAAAATGATTTGTCCAAAGTCACTCAGCCAATTAATGGCAGTGTTAGTGCTACCACCAGTGATCAGGGATGGTGCTTGTTTCTTGCTACATCATTTTAGACTCCCGATGTGAGGCTGGCTAGAAGACAGAAAGGAGGAGGTGAGTAAACCTTTTCTTGGCTCGATTCAAGGTAAAGAACCAACATTTGATTCCTCTTGCCCCCACCAGGGCAGTAATGGTCCTCTTTAAAAGGTCCTGGAATCTTGTGAAGTCAACTGGGGAAGAAACAGCTTCTGCCTCTTTAATTCCTAGCAAAGCTTTGTTAAGTCTTTTTCTCCTTTCAGCCTGTGGAAGGAGGTAGGTCACCAATCGTATTCTATGTACCTCCCCTACCCCCATCAGACATAGATAATGCCATTTAACTAATTAAACCAGACTTGCCCTCTCTTCACATGCCAGTTCCCATTATGGTAGCACCTGTCAGTAAGGCTTCTACTCATGGATACTTCCTCAGGCAGGTCAGCCCTGCACCTGACTGCCCACACCCCTCCTTCATCGCTCTCCTTTATTTTCCCTTCTGTCTCCTTTTTATTCTTCTTTTTACTCTCGTCTCCTACTTTTTCTTCATTGACCTCTCTTACCTGCCAGCTTTTCTTTTTCCTTTTCTTTTTTCACCTTTAATTTATTCTGTCTCTTCTTAGAGCCTTTAGTTTCTTCATTCTTGTAGCCGCCTCCAACCCCCACCCTCAGAGGCCTCACCATTTCTCACTCTCAATTGCTTTTCATTTGATCATCTTCTTGGAAGGTGAATTAACTCTAACCTGCTGGATTGAGAATGTAAATAAATGCAGCTTGAGAAAACACTTTATATGAAATAAACAACAGTAAGTCCAGTTCCAACTGGATGGATGAAAAGCATTGCTATGAGAAGACTTAAGAGGCAGCTTTGCTCTTCCATTCAATTTCTGAGGATTTATTTTGTTTCAGAGATCAAGTGTCCAAAAGTAAATAAGACACTTCTGCCCCTGTGGGAGCTCAGTCTAGGATAAAGAAAAATATGATCATATTTTTATGTGGTGGTGGTAAATAGATGCAAACAATGGCCTACAGGTTCCCAGACAGGGAAATAACTCATGATGCAAAGATGGAGAAGGGGGAGGGGGTGTATAATTCTTTTGAATTCAGCTTTCATAATAGCCACTCTCAAATATATAAACAACCCGTACAACAACCTAAGGACAAATGCAGTTACGTTTAAGAACTGGGGCGCCTGGGTGGCTCAGTCGGTTAAGTGGCCGACTTCGGCTCAGGTCATGATCTCGCGGTCCGTGAGTTCGAGCCCCGCGTCGGGCTCTGTGCTGACAGCTCAGAGCCTGGAGCCTGTTTCAGATTCTGTGTCTCCCTCTCTCTGACCCTTCCTCATTCATGCTCTGTCTCTCTCTGTCTCAAAAATAAATAAACGTTAAAAAAAATAAAAAATAAATGTTTAAGAACCTATATAAAATACCCCAAGTCCCCTTTGGCTGATCCAGAGATGTGCTGCTTCAGAGGGTCCCCTCCAGGAAAGAACTGGCTAGCTACCTAGCTGCAGGAAGCCTGACTCATTGACACTCTTCAACCTCCCGCCAAAGACTGAGCAAGATGGTGAATGATACAGGAGCTTAGCCATTTCCATGGAACATGGGACTCCAATGAACATTTTCAGTCTGATATTCCCCATTGGGCTGGCAGAGACTGTCAGGTCTGCCCCATAGTCTGACAGTTCTTCCTCCCCAATCCTGCTCTCCTCCCAACCCTCCCCGGCTTTTCCTTTTACAGGTATTACTCATTAAAGCTTTTGGAATCCTAATTCTGCCTCCGCATCTGCTTCTCAGAGATTCAACCTGTATTATCCATGAAAAAGGCCTAGATGCTATTGGCACATTTTCATCTTCCACAAACTGCTACTCCTGAGACTCTGGTTACCATCCCTGGAACTTAGTAAACCATGGAACATCTGTCTCCTGACCCTCAAGACAGACTTCACTAATATTACTCTCAAGTTGGCCCAACTCTGACTTTCCTTTTCCTTGTTTTTTTATAACTGTTTAATTATTTTTTAATATCTTATTTTTAAAAAAATTTTAATGCTTATTTTTTAGAGAGAGAGAGAGAGCAGGGGAGGGGCAGAGAGAGAGGGAGACACAGAATACTAAGTGGGCTCCAGGCTCTGAGGTGTCAGCACAGAGCCTGATGCAGGGCTCAAACCTACCAACCATGAGATCATGACCTGAGCCGAAGTCGGATGCTCAACCAACTGAGCCACCCAAGAGCCCCTCAAAACTTAGTGTCTTAAACAATAATTATATATTTGCCTGTAATTCCATGGATTGTCTGGGAAGACCTCAGATAGGTTGACTTGTCTATGTTCCATGTAGTGAGCACTGAGCTCACTCAGGCAGCTTTGATTTGGGCTGGAGGGTCCAAGATGGCTTTATTCACTTCTGGCCCTTCAGCTGAGTGGCATGAGTGTTGGAACCTCTTTCCTTATTGTATTTTCATCCTCCAGGGTCCCTTTCCCTTTAGTCTTCTGATCTCTAGGATCTCTCTCTCTCTCTCTCTCTCTCTCTCAATAAATGGACTTTCATGATATGCCCAGGTCTCCAAGAGGGTAAAAGCAGAAACTGTGAGCTTCAAGGCCTTTTTAGGCTTAGACTCCTAAACTCAAAGCATATCACTCCTGCCACATTCTGTGGCCAAAACTAGTCAGAAGTCTTTCTCGGATTCAAGAGGAGGGGCAATAGGCTTTACCTCTTAAAAGGAAAAGTGGCCAACTCACTCTGCATAAGGGCAAGGGATGCGAGGCATTATGACTACCTCTGGAAGCAGGCTACCACAGTGGATATGAAGAAAAGTTAAGAAAGGTAGTGCATGCGGCACTCACCTGCTCACAACGAGGCTTACACTCTGTCTTGACAAGAAGAGTTCTGGGTGAGGTTCCCTCCACTGTGCACTGCTCAGGATGGTAGGCAGACTGGCTACGAGTGGGCAGAAAATTGGTCATGAGGACTCTAGAAAGAATCCCTCTATAAGCACATCATGCTGAGAGGCCTTCATATGTTCCTAAAATTTGCCTGATTTACTACTGTAATAATTTATCCAAAATGAATGTGAAAGCAAAGACTTCTGGAAGCTTCCCCTGATTTGGTTGACTTTCAGGAATACCTGTGCTACTTCTTTGGCTTCCTCTGTAAGAAGAGACAATCCAGGCCTTAGATATTGCAAATTCTACCATGGATGGAATCTCTTCCACTAGAAAATCCTCCCTTTCTTAGATAAAAATGCTCATACTGTTTAGGGGTGAACCTGTGGAATCCCATCTTTGAGATGAATCAACTCCTTTTATCTTCTACAAGGCCATGTCCAGTACTCTCCCCCCACCAAGACTATTTAACTTCACAGCTATATAATTTCTGTATATTTTATTTCTGTGTGGTAAGGACCTTGAAAGAAAGTGATCTCATACCAAGTGAGGAATTCAGATTTGTGAACATGAACTTTTTTTTTTTAGTTTAATTTTTTTAATTTACATCCAAATTAGTTAGCATATTGCAACAATGATTTCAGGAGTAGATTCCTTAATACCCCTTGCCCATTTAGCCCATCCCCCCTCCCACTCCCCCTCCAGTAACCCTCTGTTTGTTCTCAATATTCATGAGTCTCTTATGTTTTGTCCCCCTCCCTGTTTTTTTATTATTTTTTTTATGTTTATTTATTTTTGAGATAGAGAGAGACAGCGCATGAATGGGGGAGGGTCAGAGAGAGGGGGAGACACAAAATCCAAAGCAGTCTCCAGGCTCTGAGCTGTCAGCACAGAGCCTCCCTGTTTTTACATTATTATTGCTTCCCTTCCCTTATGTTCATCCGTTTTGTCTCTTAAAGTCCTCATATGAGTGAAGTCATATGATATTTGTCTTTCTCTTACTGACAAATTTCACTTAGCATAATACCCTCCAGTTCCATTCACGTAGTTGCAAATGGCAAGATTTCATTCTTTTTGATTGCCTAGTAATACTTCATTACGTATGTATACCACATCTTTATCCATTCATCCATCAATGGACATTTGGGCTCTTTCCATACTTTGGCTATTATCGATAGTGCTGCTATAAACATTGGGGTGCACGTGTCCCTTTGAAACAGCACACCTGTATCCCATGGATAAATGCCTAGTAGTGCAATTGCGCTGGGTCGTAGGGTAGTTCTATTTTTAGCTTTTTGAGGAATCTCCATACTGTTTTCCAGAGTGGCTGCACCAGCTTGCAATCCCAGTGAGCAATGAACTCTTAACCAATTCTGTAATGTAGCAATAATGGTATTATCTTACTTTAGTAATGATACATGCGTCTAAACATAGGGCCACACAGGATACATCCCAAATGAAAGTACAGAAGCATCCCTTGTCAAATTTTAAAAAATATTTTTAATGTTTATTTATTTATTATTATTTTAAAAAATATTTATTTAATTTTGAGAGAGAGACAGATCATGAATGAGGGAGGAGCAGACAGAGAGAGAGGGAGACACAGAATCTGAAGCAGGCTCCAGGCTCTGAGCTGTCAGCACAGAGCCAGACGTGAGACTCGAATCCACCAGCCATGAGATCATGACCTGAGCTGAAAGTCGGACGCTTAACCCACTAAGCCACCCAGGCACCCCTAATGTTTATTTATTTATTTATTTATTTATGAGAGAGAGAGATCATGGGGAGGGGCAGAGAGAGAGGGTCACAAAGGATCCAAAGTGGGCTCTGTGCTGACAGCAGACAGCCTGATGTGGGGCTGGAACTCATGAACTGTGAGATCATGACCTGAACCAACGTCAGACACTCAACCCTCTGAGCTACTTAGGCGTCCCCCCCCCCCCCCCCCACTCCTCTCAACATTCTGGAGGGCAGTTGCTAGACCCAGGTTACTAAAGGAAGCAAAAACCCTTAAGTAGAGCATTCAGTCCCCTTGAATAGTCTTTCGTGATCTCACATTAGACAACTTTCTAAAGAGTATTTCACCTAAGGAAGATTGCATTTTTGCTTTTAATTAACTGTAATCATGTGAATTAAATGTCCAGGCATGCTCATGTGAGCCCATATTCATTTCTGTGTCCTCTACTTCAAGGTTCACATACAAAGTTACTCGGCTCAAAAGATGGTGTACATTGCCTACCAAGTAAGTTAAATTGAGAAAATGAGATGGAAATGAATATTTTGATCACTACTAAATCACCACAGTACCTAGCACATAGTACTCAGTCAATAAATGTTTGTTGAGTAAATGGATGAAAATGCCACATACCAATACACATACATCTTTCTTCTCAATAGCCCCCCTTCATATCCACCCCTTCCTTTCCATTACTATCCATAACCACCTTCTGAGTTAATTAAAGTCCCTACCATCAAACACTAGTTAAAACAGGCTACTAACTGCGGTGCCTGGCTGGCTCCATTGATTGAGCATGTGACTTTTTATCTAGGGTTTGTGAGTTCAAGCCCCATGTTGGGCATAGAGCCTACTTTAAAAAAAAAAAAAAAAGACTACTATTTTCCCTGTCTCTAAACTTTTCCTCCTTCCCATCTCAATCCAACTAGAACACTAGATGAATCTTTAAAGAGCTGCCTATTCACAAACCGTAAAATGTTCCCTGCTGTATTCTGAATAAATTGCATCTTCTTTACTAAGGTAACGTGTACATTTAACCATCTGGCCTCAAATTTGGAAACATAAATATCCTCCCAAGTTCTCTAACGTAATTATGTTCTAACAAATTAATCTGGAATATCAAGACATACATCATGCTTTCCTAACTCTAGATCTTTGCTTTTTATCATGCTCTCAGGCTGGAATTCTCTCCTATAACTTCACCTGTTGAAGCACTAGCTAGCAGTTATTCAAGCCTGAGACTTTTTTATTTTTAAAATTTTTTTTAATTTTAAGTTGGCTCCACACCCAACATGGGACTTCAACTCATGACTCCAAGATCAAGAGTCACATGCTTTACTGACTGAGCCAGCCAGGTGCCCCTCAAGCCTAAGCCCTGACACCACCTTCTTTCCAATGCCTCTCCCGGGTCTCCTGGGCTTGGTGTCCTCCTCTTCTCTGCAATCACATTTATTTTCAGAGTTTATGCTCATACTGCCTTATGCTGTAAAGATGATTCAATATTAATAAGCTGGATCTTAGCTCCTTCACCAGACTAGGAACTCTTTGAAAACAGGAGCCATGCCTTTTCAAGCTATTCTTTCTGACACAGTGTTTGGCATCATGTATAGTTGATCCTTGAACAATGCAGGTGTTAGGGGAGACAACCTCTTCCCTGCCCTGTGCAATTGGTTGAAAATTTGTGTATAACTTTTGACTCCTCCAAAACCGAACTACTAATAGCATGCTGTTGACCAGAAGCCTTACTGATGACAAATAGTTGGTTAACACGTATTTTGTATGTTACATGTATTATATACCATATTCTTACAATAAAGTAAGCTAGAGAAAAGAAAATGTTATTAAAATCATGAGGAAGAGAAAACACAATTACAGTACTGTAGTATATTTATATATATATATATATATATATATATATATATATATATATATATAAATTCCACATATAAGTGGGCCCATGCAGTTCACGGGTCAACTGTAGACACTTGACAAATCAGTGCTTCCCAAATGCTTCCATTCACAAGACCCCCATTAAAAACAAACAAACAACAGGGTGCCTGGGTGGCTCAGTAGGTTAAGGGTCAGACTTAGGCTTAGGTCATGATCTCACTTGATCCTGAGTTAGATCCCCACTTTGAGCTTTGTACTGACAGTGTGGAGCCTGCTTCGGATCCTCTGTCCCTCTCTCTCTCTGCCCCTCCCCTGCTCCTGCTCTTTCTCTCTCTCAAAAATAAACAAACAAACAAACAACAAGGGCACCGGGATGGCTCAGTAGGTGGAGGGTGAGACTCTTGATCTCGGGGTTGTAAGTTCAAGCTCCATTTTTGGAGTAGAGATTGCTTAAAAGTAAAATCTTAAAAAAAAAAATAGTATTTAAGTTTATTACACTTACAGTAAAGTGCACATACCAAAATGTTTGGCTCATTCAATTTTCATAGACATACTCATGCAACTAGCCCTCAAAAGCCCCTCTAGTGCCCTCTTTTTGAGAACTGTATTTCAACGTATTGCACACAATATTGTAGACTAGGTATAACAATAGTGAGAACATGTATTTGTCGACTCCTTATAATATCTCTGCACCATCAGTCCTCCATTTCTTTCAAAGAAAGACACCTCCAGACACACACTCATGGACTGGAAATCAATGTAATTAATAGCTGTATCTTTGTAAATGAATGCATGAAAACAGAAATCTGCAACACCTCCAGTATGTTAGTATCTAACCATCAAGAGGCTTTAGTTATTTTTCATTAAAAATTTTTTTTAATGTTTATTTATGGGAGAGAGAGAGAGAGAGAGAGAGAGAGAGAGAGAGAGAGAGAGGCAGAGAGAGGGAGACACAGAATCCAGAGCAGGCTCCAGGCTCTGGGGTGTCAGCAGAAATTCACTAACTGGGAGATCATGATCTGAGCTTAAGTCTTAGCTTAACCGTCTGAGCCACCCAGGTGCCCCTAATTATTTCTCATTAACCTGGGGGCACCAGGCTGGCACAGTCAGTAGAGCATGTGACCCTTGATCTCCAGTCAGGAGTTCAAGCCCCACACTGGATGCAGAAATTACTTAAAAGTAAAATCTTCAAAAAGATAAAAATAAAGATCTGTACTACGCTTGCTGTTCTATTTGCGCTTTTTTACATTATCGCCGTCTTAACTGGAAGGGTCAACGCACAGGATTCATCCCTTTATATTCAACATGGCCGCATGCGCATCTATAAGCAACATGGCCGTTCTGCCAGACACTAATATGGCAGCCACAGCCTCACGGCACCCGGAAGAACGAGAGAGCTCCGATAGAAAACATTTCCGCCATCCTGCCAACACCTAAGGTGGCTCTTATTTCAGCTTCAAAACGAGCGGGAAACGGGCAATAACTTCCCGTCCAGCGTATTCCCCAGATCTCTTTCCGGTTAGCCTGGGGGTGTCCGCGTGAGAACAGATTTCCTGCTGCCGGGGCTGGGAGGTGCTAGTCCGCAGCGCCTGATTCGAGACGTGTCTGGGCTGAGAAACTAGAATGTCGGACACGTGGAGCTCTATCCAAGCCCACAAAAAGCAGCTGGACTCGCTGCGAGAGAGGCTGCAGCGGAGGCGGAAGCAGGACTCGGGGCATTTGGGTGAGGCGCGGGGCTGTCCGGGCGGATACTTAGCCAGGGAGGGTGGGAGGGAACCCTGGCGAAAAAGAGCTCCCGAGTCGGTGCCCTTCCCCAGGAGGCCATTTATTTAATGCCTGGTACATCAGTACTCTCCTCGCCCTGAGCAGCACAGACGCTTCGTCCTCCTGGACATGGTCGCGGTTCCGTTCGCGGGCCTTGTTTCTTCCAGTTCACTTTCTTGGGACGGAAGCCTGGTCCCCACCCCCGTCCGCTTGGCCGACTCCTCTGAAGTCTGCGAGAACATTGGCTTTGCTAGGCCTCTCAGCCCCCTATCCCATGAAGCAGTAAGTCCCCCTTTTTTGTTGCTCCTATGGCGCTTTGTTCTTCCCTGCGTTACAGCGACGGCTTTGTCGTGGTCATTTCTTTGCCACTGTGGGCTCCGTGAGAGCAAGGTCCGAACCTTTGTACCCACAGTGCTTACCTCGGTGACCCTCACAGAGTTGCTAAATGAGTAGAGGAACTGGTATGGTCTTAGCCATTTACATCCCAAGCAGATATCTGGAAACATTTATTTTCGGGTTTTACACTTTTTCTTTCTTCCTGTTGCCCGCTATGTCACAGCCCTAAAACTTGAAGGAACCTCCGATGATTGTCCGGTTTTATCTACCCCCACCCCAGCACAAGCCCTGGCTTATTTAAGGGAAATCAGTTAACGAGATCTACAAGGATACTCCATGTCACCCTTGTGGTACTTTGTTCCAGTGTTTATTTGTATACTGGAGTCGATCTCTAAATCTTGTCTTGGTACATATTAGGTCCCTGTACTCATGTTCTGGCCCTTGGAACTAGAAGATGTCCTGTCAGGACACTCACACCATAATAAACAAACATCTATGGAGTATTTACAGTGTGCATAAGTCTAGTTAGACAAATATAAGTAACACATTGTTCCTGCCCTCAAGGGGTTTATTTTTATTTTTTTTTTAATTTTTTTTTAAATTTTTTTTTTTTAACGTTTATTTACTTTTTGAGACATAGAGAGACAGAGCATGAATGCGGGAGGGTCAGAGAGAGAGGGAGACACAGAATCTGAAACAGGCTCCAGGCTCTGAGCTGTCAGCACAGAGCCCGACGCTGGGCTCGAACTCACGGGTGTGAGATCATGACCTGGGCCGAAGTCGGGCGCTCAACCGACTGAGCCACCCAGGCGCCCCCCTCAAGGGGTTTAAAATCTAGTTGGGGTTCAAGGATCGATATGTCTAAAAAGTCAGAACTTAAATGTGATATATGTAAAATGCTGAATGAATGAGTCCACGATAAGTACAGGGAAGGGAAGAGTGAGGAGTCGGGTTTAGTCAGTAGAGACATGAAAGGAATTAGCACTTGAGATTGGATTTTGATGGTTATATAAGACTTAGATAATTAAAGAGAAATTAAGAGGGCCGGGCAAGTAGAGGAAGAAGTACAAGTCATATGATCAGGGATTAATTAGTAGTCAATTTTATTATTTATTTATTTATAAATGTTTATTTCTTTATTTATGAGAGAGACAGTGGGAATGAGCAGGGGAGGGGCAGAGGCAGAAAGGGAGAGAGAGATTCTGCACTGACATCATGGAGCCCCATGCAAGGCTCAAACTCACTAACTGAGATCACGACCTGAACTGAAACCAAGAGTCAGTAGCTTAACTGACTGAGCCACCCAGTCGCCCCTAATCGTCAATTTTAAATTCAACTTCACTTTTCCATGGTAATAACCATACTTTGGTATTAACCAAACTTTGTGCCATATGCAAACCTAACTACTAGAATGTCGATATTTCATACAGGTTCTTGCTAAACATGTTTAATAATTTTGACAAGAGTGTATTCTCTCTTGAATGTAAGTATTCTTTTTTTGGATGTAAATATCTCATACACCCACTTAATAATATATGATTAAGATTCCTAGTACATCTGCCTGATAATATGGTTAAGATAAAATATTTTAAAGTTTGTGCTTTCACTGTTCCTTCTTTGAATTATTTTGGTTATTCCAAAGAATTGATTTGAGCATTAAGATTCTTAGGAAAACATCATGAGACACACTCTATTTGTTTACTAATCAATTTTTCATGTAAGATATAACCAAAGTCTTGCTAAAAATTCAGATCATTCTGTTCTTTTCTCACAGGAAATAAAAATTTTCTTAACTACCTCTTGATTTTTATAGCATTACTGAAATCTGGTACCTAATTGTTTACTACTAAGCTCAATGAGAAAAGGCAAGGATAACCATGACCTGAAATGTATCCATATCATTAACAAATACAAAATACCATGGACAAAGAATTACTGGGAGACCTTCCTGAGTTTGGCAGTTTTTTATGTTTATTTTTTTTTCTTTATTTTTTTTTTTCAATGTTTATTTATTTTTGGGACAGAGAGAGACAGACCATGAACGGGGGAGGGGCAGAGAGAGAGGGACACACAGAATCGGAAACAGGCTCCAGGCTCTGAGCCATCAGCCCAGAGCCTGACGTGGGGCTCGAACTCACGGACCGCGAGATCGTGACCTGGCTGAAGTCGGTCGCTTAACCGACTGCGCCACCCAGGCGCCCCATATGTTTATTTATTTTTTTGAGAGAGAGCAGGAGATAGAGATGGGCAGAGAAAGAGGGAGAGAGAATCCCCAGCAGACTCTGTGCTGTCCCCACCAAGCCTGATTCTGGGCTCAGTCCCATGACTGTGAGATCATGACTTGAGCTGAAATCGAGTCAGATGCTTAATTGATTGAGCTACTCAGGTGTCCTAGTTTGGCATTTTTATTTTTATTTAAAATTTTTAAAAATGCTTATTTATTTTTGAGAGAGAGAGACAGGGTGCAAGCGGGGCCGGGGTGGAATGAAAGGGAGACACAGAATCTGAAGCAGGCTCCAGGCTCTGAGCTGTCAGCACAGAGCCCAATGTGGGGCTCCAACTCAGGAACCATGAGATCATGACATCATTGGAAGTCGATGCTTAACTAACTGAGCCACCCAGATGCCTCTAGTTTGGCATTTTTTAAGTACTTTTTTTTTTTTTTTCCAATTGTGGCATAAAACTTAAAATTTACCGTCTTAACCGTTTTTAAGTGTACAGCTCAGTGGCTTGACATATATTCACATTATGGTGCAACCAATCTCCAGAACTTTTTCATCTTGCAAAACTGAAATTCTGTACGCATTAAACAATAACTTTCTATTTCTCCTTCTGCCCAGTCCCTGGCAACCATTATTCTTTTTGTTTCTGTGAGTTTGCTCTAGACACCTCATGTAAACAGAATCATGAAATATGTGTCTTTCTGTGACTGGCTTATTTCACTTAGCATAATATCCATAAGGTTCATCCTATTGTAGCATGTGTCATAATTTCTTTTTAAACCCAAAGAAAAGTCCATTGTATGTCTGTACAGTGTTTATTCATTTATCTGGTGGTGGATACTTGGGTTGCTCTAACTTTTGGCTATTGTGAATAATGCTGTTGTGAGTATTGGTGTACAAATATCCCTTCAAGATCCAGCTTCAGATTTTTTGGGTATGTATCCAGAAGTGGAGTTGCTGGATCATATGGTAATTCTATTTTCAGTTTTTTGAGGAACCACCACATTGTTTTCCGTAGAAATAATGTACAGCTTTTGGAAATGAAGATTATTACCGTGAATACGTTTTTATTATATTTTAATTGAAACAAAATGGACTTGGCCAGGCTTAGAACATGGTAAATATATGAACTGCTCAATATATTTCATCAGTGGGATTGAAGATGTACATATAGATGTTAACATAGTTTAGCAAATTAGTAGACTGGCTATGTATAATTAATGACAGTATAATTTACATACAATGTTATATTAATAGACTGGCCATATTTTTAGGTCTTTGAGCTAATAGTATTTTGTTTATCGTCAGTGGAGCTTTTAACCCAAGAGTAAGCTCAAGTATTATGTATTACTTTGTTGAACACAGCACGTAGAAATTTTCATTGGATTGGAGGCAGAGTATTAACATACTTGCCAGCATAGTGGAAGCACTCAGTAAATGTACTGAAATAATAACTGAACAAATACTTTCTGAAGGAGTTGTAATCCAGGGGTTCTTAGTCATTTTCTGCCAGTAAACCATTTTAAGAATGACAAAACATTGGAGTCTTTTCCCCAAATGAGTATATACATGCAAGAATTTGCATGTGACTTCAGGAAATTCAATATTAAACATGAGCCTCTCCTCCCAATAACCTTAAAAGGTATTTTCAGCTCTAATGTCTTGAATGCCATGAAAAGAATACTGCCAGGAGGTGTTACTAACACAAGGATTCATAATCAGAATCATGTCACCAGCTTACTTTTTAGAGGAGCAAGTATTAGGGGCGCCTGGGTGGCTCAGTTGGTTAAGGGTCTGACTTCGGCTCAGGTCATGATCTTACAGTTGGTGGGTTTGAGCCCTACTCACATGCTGTGAGTGCGCAGAGCGTGATTCAGGGCTCCATCTCACAAGCTGTGAGATCATCACCTGAGCTGAAATCAAGAGTTGGATGCTTAACCAACTGAGCCACCCAGGCTCCTCTTTAAACATTTTTTTTAAACGTTTATTTATTTTGAGAGAGAGAGAGAGACCATGAGCAGGGGAGGGGCAGAGTGATGGAAAGAGAGAATCTCAAGCAGGCTCCACGACCAGCACAGAGCCTGACTAGGGGCTTGATGTGAGATCAAGACCTGAGTTGAAATCAACAAGAGTTGGACCCTTAACCAACGGAGCCACCCAGGAGCCCCTATTTTTTAATATCTTTCTTAAGGTGGTTTAAAAAAAAGGTGTAATAGGGATTATCTATAAGGAGCTTAGGCTTTTTAAATATTTCATTTATTTATTATTATTTTGTTACATCTTTTTATTTTTTATGTTTATTTATTTGTTTTAATATTTATTTTTGAGGGGCACCTGGTGGCTCAGTTGGTTGAGCATCTGACTTTGGCTCAGGTCATGATCTCGCAATCTGTGAGTTTGAGCCCGCATCTGGCTCTGTGCTGACAGCTAGGAGCCTGGAGCCTGCTTCAGATTCTGTGTCTCCCTCTCTCTCCCTTGCCCCACTCATGCTCTGTCTCTGAATCTGTCTGTCTCTCTCTGTTAAAAATAAATAAACATTAAAAAAAAATTAATATTTATTTTTGAGAGAGAGAGAGACAAAGTGTGAGCAGGGGAGGGGCAGAGAGAGAGGGAGACACAGAATCTGAAGCAGGCTTCACGCTCTGAGCTGTCAGCACAAAGCCCTATACAGGGCTTGAACCCATGGACCACAAGATTATGACCTGAGCTGAAGTTGGACACTTAACCAACTGAGCCACCCAGATGCCCTGTTAGGGCTTTTTTTAAAAAACAAATCTCTTATTAATGAAGCAGCATATGTAAGGTACCTGGCACAAAGTTTGAATATAAATTAAGGGGGAGAGGTAAGGGATAATTTATGGCTTACCTAAAATATTCAACATTGCAGAGTTACATAACAAAGGACCTATATACTGAGTATTGTTTGAAAACTTAACTACATCTGGAGACTCACTGTCCTCTCCTTTCCTTTCTGAATCTCCTGGACACTCTATCTGCTCTCTCTCTGTGTCTTCAATAAACTCTGTTCTCACTTTCAGAAAAACCAAAAAAAAAAAAACCAAAAAACTTACCTATATCTTCCTTTAGCCCAATGTTCTATAATCAGAGTTTTTGGTTTAGTAACTTATATGATTTGCTCCCTTTGGCATACTCTGTGAGTTAAAAATGTATAATGGGTTATATTTGTATACAGTGTATAAAACAAAAATATGATGAGTTATATCAGTATATAATATATAAAACAATTTGTGGATGTAATGCCCGAAATCCTAATTTTAAAATACCTTGTGTGTCCTCTGCCTTAATATTTATCATTGATTGTGCTTAGTTAGGTTGCTTAATGAAAGAAATTTTTGGTTACTTCAAAAACTTTAAAGCTTAACTGATTTTTTTTGAAAAAAGTCTCAGTCTGCTAAGCATCTGACTTCAGTTCAGGCCATGATCTCACAGTTTGGGTCTTGTGTTTTGTTCATGAATTAGAGCCCCATGTCGGGATCTCTGCTGTCCGTTGAGGAGCCTGCTTCAGGTTCTCTGTCCCCCTCTCTCTGCCCCTTCCCTGCTCATGCTCTGTCTTTCTTTGTCAAAAATAAACATTAAAAAAGAAAAAGTTCAGCGTATTATCCTAGTGTAAATTGTAACTGGGGTATTTTATTTCAAATTTACTGGATTCCTTGAATCGCTGAATCCCAAGGACTTCACTAGTTTAATCCTGTTCAGTGCAGAAATTTTGCCCTTAGGCTTCCAAGTAAGCTAATAATAATTGTCGCTTTTATTTCTTCTTTCTTTCATTTATTTTTTTTGAATGTTTGTTTTTGTTTTTGAGAGAGGGGCTCGAATTCACAAACTATGAGATCATGACCTGAGCTGAAGTCAGACACTCAATTGACAGCCACCGAGGCGCCCCTTTCTTTCTGAAGTATTTTTAGCTTAAGTTCCTTGCTCTTGAATTCTTTCTCATCTAGACCTTCAAAGTGCTTCAATGGTCCTTCCATGTATACATATCTCTTTGCCAAACAAAACAAAGGACTTGTATCAGTTTATCTGGCAAAAGTTCTACTCTCCAAGATTCAGCAGAACATAAAGGAATCATAAGCAAAGTAAGGAAAGTTCTGTGAGTTATTTAACATTTCCGGGTAGTATGGAATTGTGAAGTCTGTTTTCTAAATAGATTATAACTTATTTTTACATAAAATGTATCCTAGCAAGATGTTTGGTATAGTTCAGCTCCATTTACCTTGGAATTAAAAAAAAAAAAAATTTTTTTTTTTAATGTTTATTTATTTTTGAGAGAGAGACGGAAGCAAAATCTGAAGCAGGCTCCAGGCTCCGTGCTATCAACACAGAGCCTAAAGTGGGGTTTGAACCCACAAACTGTGAGATCATGGCCTGAGCCAAAGTCGCTTAACCGACTGTGCCACCCAGGCCCCCCTCACCCTTGGAATTTCTGAGTCAAATTTTACTAAAAATTCCATTAGAGTAAAAATGTTTATGTAACTTAAATATTTCTAAATGTAAAATAATGACCCACTTATATCTTATATTTAATTTAACAGAGTTCTGATACAGGTCCTGAGTTTGGTATTTCATCTGTATTTTTTTTTTTTTCCTAAAGATTTTATTATTAAATAATCTCTTCAGGGCGCCTGGGTGATCCAGTGAGTTGAGGTCCTGACGCTTGATTTCAGCCCAGATCATGATCTCATGGTTCATGGGTTGAAACCCTGCGTTGGGCTTTGTGCTGACAGTGTGGAGCCTGCTTGGGATCCTCCCTCTTCCTCTGGCTGTGCCCCTCTCCCACTTGCATGTGCACGTGCGCGCACTCTCTCTCAAAAATAAATTAATAAACTTAAAAAGAAAGTAATTTCTGCACCCAGCGTGGGGCTTGAACTCACAACTCCTAGATCAAGAATTGCATGCTCTACTGGCTGAGCCAGCCAGATGCTCCCATCTGTATTTTAACTAAATAATCATAGATTTTAAGCTTTCCTAAAGGTAATATTTTGTCCTGATTTGAGTTCTTAAGTCCTACTAAGGTTATGATGGCTACCTAGCTTGTGAAGTAGTAAGGTAAGTGATAGAAATACAGTCAGGAAGTATCATTTGGTGACCAGGGTGTCACAAAATTTTATAAGATTTTTGTATTTGAGTGTTATAGGTCGCATTCTAGGGGTGCCCGGCTGGCTTAGTCAGTAGAGCATGCAATTCTTGATCTCAAGGCTGTAGGTTTGAGCCCCATATTGCGTGTAGAAGTTAATTAATAAAATCTTTAAAAAAAAAAAAGTCACTTTCTTATCCTCAACACTGTCATTTTATATACCCTCTGATGTCTAGTGGCCTTGATTCATTAAAATTGAAACTCCATTCCTCAAAAGATTGGATCACAGTTTTTAGGTTGTTGAAAATATTCCTGGCTTTTAAATTTGGGTTGATTATATCAGTTGTCATTTAGAGTGACTAAAGGGAGGTGGTATGGACATAGAAATCTACCATGCTGCTAATTTTTTTTGAAACACAGCAGGGACAGGAATTAGGAAAACACCTCTCACTCAGTAGAGGAAAGGTAAGAGGTTCCCAGAAAATTCAGGATTATCTTGACAAAGCAGTGAACACTTGAGTATGATTGAGGAAAGGTTATCTAGTGCTAAATTTGGTCAGAGGATTTTCTACATGAAATGAAATAACTGTGTGCTGTGACTATTGGAGCATTGGACTCCTGAGGAATGTATAGGCCTACCGTGGTTGCCCTTTTTCATGTTCTTCACTTTTCTTCATTCCCAGATCTACGAAATCCAGAGGCAGCACTGTCTCCCACCTTCCGCAGTGACAGTCCAGTGCCTGCTGCACCCACTTCTGGTGGCCCTAAGCCCAGCACAGCTTCAGCAGTTCCTGAACTAGCTACAGACCCTGAATTAGAGAAGAAATTGCTGCACCACCTCTCTGATCTGGCCTTAACATTGCCCACTGATGCTGTGTCCATCCGTCTTGCCATCTCCACGGTAATGACCTGATAAGACAGGGTTGGGATGTACCACTTCTTTTCTTCAGTTCATGGTCAGTGTTTTATTGCCTTCCTTTCCTCTCCTTCCCTAGCCAGATGCCCCTGCCACTCAAGATGGGGTGGAAAGCCTGCTACAGAAGTTTGCAGCTCAGGAGTTGATTGAGGTAAAACGAGGTCTCTTACAAGATGATGCACATCCCACTCTTGTGACCTATGCTGATCATTCCAAGCTCTCTGCCATGATGGGCGCTGTGGCAGAAAAGAAGGGCCCTGGGGAAATAGCAGGAACTATCACAGGGCAGAAGCGGCGTGCAGAGCAGGACTCAACCACGGTAGCTGCTTTTGCCAGCTCTTTGGCCTCTGGTCTGGCCTCTTCAGCATCAGAAGCAACCAAGGAGCCAGCCAAGAAATCAAGGAAACATGCTGCCTCAGATGTTGATCTGGAGATAGAGAGCCTTCTGAACCAACAGTCTACTAAGGAACAGCAGAGCAAGAAGGTAGGGGTAGATGGAAATGCTTTCACACATACATGTTTTTGTTTTTTAAGATTTTATTTTTAAGTAATCTTTACACCCATTATGGGGCTTGAACTTAAAACTGCAAGATCAAGAGTTGTATGCTCTACCGACTGAGCCAGCGAGACACCCCTCACACATACACTTTGAATTATAGTTTTCATTGGGAGGGTTTTACCCCTAGGGCAAGCAAGGTGCAGTTCTTAGAGTTGAGGGTTTAGAATAGTGGTTCTCAACTGGGGATAATTTTGCCCCCCACCTTGCTCCCCCCAGAGAACATTTGACAATGTCTGGAGACATTTTGGTTGTCACAACACAGAGGAGTGCTACAGGCATTCTAGTGGGTAGAGACAAACAATGTTGCTAAGCATCCTACAATCATAGTAGGATAATCCCCACACAACAAAGAATTACTTAGCCCCAAATGTCAGTAATGCCAGTGTTGAGAAACTGATTTAGAGGATGTTTGTCATTGGATCTGTTTGGAAGAATCATCAGATCAAGAGAAGAGGAATCCAAATTTAGAAATAGAGGGAGATGATTGGAGATGAATACTGGAAGGTAGTTACATGGACTATTAATAAATATGGAAACAGATGATTAAAGAGTGTGCCCACAGTTACGGTGGTTCTGATATAAATATCAGACCCAAATGAGTTCTTATCCATTTACTACTTCCAGCTGTGTGAATCTGAACAAGTTAACTTCTCTTGAGCCTTAGTCTTCATCTATAACGTAAGGATAACCAGAGTACCTCCCTTCTAGAATTGTTGCAAAGACTGAGCTAAACAGTAAAGTGCTTAGCACTGTGTGTTGATTATATAAATATAAGTGGTTTTGGTGGGAAGGATTGCTTTCCTGGAGAAGGGAAGTTAGCTTAATGCTTAGCAGTAGGAACCAGACTTCTTATATTTTAATTTCATCCCAAATGTGGATTTGTGAGAAAGAACTGAACCCATGACAAATCTCTTCTCCTAGGATTCTAGTTTTCCCATTTTAGGTTAGCTCATTCACCCCTTACAACAGGACATTTGTCAGGTAGAATTTGGAGAGGTGGTTTAGGGATCATTTTATCTGCAAACCCTTTTAAGTCCAAGGCTTCTTCTGTCACAGGTCAGTCAGGAGATCCTCGAGTTATTAAATACAACAACAGCGAAGGAACAATCCATTGTTGAAAAGTTTCGCTCACGAGGTCGGGCCCAAGTACAAGAGTTTTGTGACTATGGAACAAAGGAGGAGTGCATGAAAGCCAGTGATGCTGATCGGCCCTGTCGCAAGCTACACTTCAGGTCTCTTGGGAGGGGGAGAGGTGGGGTGGGTCTCCTGGAAGCAGTCATCCATTTTCAGGACGTTCCTTCCTGTTACTGGGATTCTGTCTTTAATCCTATTATTCAATGTTTTGTTTTTTTTTAATGTTTGTTTATATTGAGAGACAGTGGGGGAGGGGGACAGAGGGGGGGGGGGTAGGGAGAGAATCCCAAGCAGGCTCCACACTGTCAGCACAGAGCTGCAATATCACCACCTGAGCTGAAATCAAGAGTCCGACACTTCACCAACTGAGCCATCCAGGTGCTCCTGTTATTAAATGGTTTTAATGATTTGTCTTAGACCCCCCAGATTCTGAAGGTATGCTTTGAGAAGTAGTGTTCTGTGGGAGGAAACACAGACTGCACTCCCAAATAGATGTGAGATTTTTAAAAAATGCCCCTTTCTTGCAATAGGAAGGCAACTCTTGAGCCCCATTGAAAGTTCTCTGGGAGGAGGATGATCTTAGGAGAAATAGGAACCTGGGCTCTTAGGTCGGCATTTTATGCAGCTCTAATCAGCAAGCCCTTCCTTCCTATTGTAAAATAAGAAAGTTGTCTTTGCCCAGAGAGGAATTAAAACTCTTTAGTGTGAATTATGGATTTCCATATCACCTGCCTTTTTTCTCTGAAAACTTAGAGGAAGCTCTAAAAATAAAATTAGGAGAGGGTAATAAAAGACAAGAGTTTGAAACAATTTGGAACTTGACCTATGGGATCTAATTCTGGAACACCATCTTTTTTTTAATGTTTATTTTTGAGAGAGAGAGTATGAGCAGGGGAGGGGCAGAGAGAGGGAGACAGAGGATCTGAAGCGGGCTCTACGCTGACAGCACAGAGCGTGATGCGGGGGCTTGAGCTCATGAACTGTGACATCGTGACCTGAGCTGAAGTCGGACATTTAATCAACAACCGTCCAAGTGCCCCTGGAACACGGTCTTGATTCTCATTCTCCCTTTCTGTTTTCCCAGACGAATCATCAATAAACACACTGATGAATCATTAGGTGACTGCTCTTTCCTTAACACGTGTTTCCACATGGATACCTGCAAATACGTTCACTATGAAATTGATGCTTGCATGGATTCTGAGGCTCCTGGGAGCAAAGACCATACACCTAGCCAGGAGCTTGCTCTTACACAGAGTGTCGGAGGTGACTCGAATGCAGATCGACTCTTCCCTCCTCAGGTACCTGTCTGCTCAGAAAACTATTTTCAACTTAGGAACTTGTATGAGTAGGGCAGCCATCCATGTAGGAAAAGCAGGTATAATCAGCAGTCTATCTTGCTGATTGGGAATGGTGTGGGATATACATATTTATAAGGGAATAGGACAATCAAATGGAAAAGAGGGACTGGGGCCATGAATCTCAGAGTGAAGGAAGGAAAGATGACCAAATACCACCTCATGCAGTGGATCTGTTGTGATATCCGCTACCTGGACGTCAGTATCTTGGGCAAGTTTGCAGTTGTGATGGCTGACCCACCCTGGGATATTCACATGGAGCTGCCCTATGGGACCCTGACAGATGATGAGATGCGCAGGCTCAACATACCAGTACTTCAGGATGATGGCTTTCTCTTCCTCTGGGTCACAGGCAGGTAATGCAGTTCAAAGATATGTAGGTATGGGCAGATGTAGTACAGAGTGAGTTCTGGGTGGGGATAAAATCCTGGGTTTTCCTAGCCTGGCTATTAAATGTATGACTAAGTTGGCCTTTTTTTCCTGAGACCCTAATTCCTGTTTAACACAAATGATACCTCGAATTCTGTTTAATTTTACATTTGTTCCTTGTGAAAGGTAAGGCCTTTGAGAGTAGATACTGTTTCATCTTTTCACTCTTCGATCCATCCTGTTGCCCTAATGGTGTCTTGCATGTAAATGTTTACTGAATATCTACTGAAAACACTTAAGATACCTTGAAGGGATAAATATATATGGGCATGGAAGTAGCTGTTTAACCTTTCTTTTTAGGGCCATGGAGTTGGGCAGAGAATGTCTGAACCTCTGGGGGTAAGTAGTGATCATTGTTGTGTTGCTTTCTTTTGAAGGAAATAAAAATGTAATTGCTGTAGTTGAGATGTGTTCCCTTCTCCAAGTATTCCCTGTGAGTCTTTGCCTTTGTAGAGTAGATGGTACTACCCCTAAACTGTGAAAGCCTGATTAAAGCCCTGGTTCTCTTTCGTATATTCCACAGTTATGAACGGGTAGATGAAATTATCTGGGTGAAGACAAATCAACTGCAACGCATCATCCGGACAGGCCGTACGGGTCACTGGTTGAACCATGGGAAAGAACACTGCTTGGTGAGCGACAAGGGGGCCCAAGTACAAGAGGTGGAACAAAAAGGGGAATTGGTTGGACTTCTTATTGAGGAAAAGTTCAAATGCTGTGGTATCATAAGGTAATATGTTTTTTGTGGTGAGCAGGTTGGTGTCAAAGGAAATCCCCAAGGCTTCAACCAGGGTCTGGATTGTGATGTGATCGTAGCTGAGGTATGTGCTTCTCCAGGCATCCAGACCTTCCATGTTATTCAAGTCAGGGGTGTTCCAGGTTTTCTCATTTGATAAACGAAAAGGGCTAGAATTGGAATCTCTGGTAACCTAAAAGTAACTTGGACCTTGTTCCTAGGTTCGTTCTACCAGTCATAAACCAGATGAAATCTATGGCATGATTGAGAGACTATCCCCTGGCACTCGCAAGATTGAGTTGTTTGGACGACCACACAACGTGCAGCCCAATTGGTAAGGCGACCAGAGACCTGCTAGCCCTCAAGGGCCAAAGTGTTTATGGTCAAGGACACATATTTGAACTTCACCTCATATGCCACTTGTATAAATATAGACTTGAGAGGATTCATAAGCCACCTGAGCTTGTATTTAAACTGTTTGGTTTTTTTATTAAAAAAAATTTTTTTAATGTTTATTTTTGAGAGAGAGAGAGAGAGAGAGAGAGAGACAGAGCATGAGTGGGTGAGGGGCAGAGAAAGAGATACAGAATCTGAAGTAGGCTCCAGGTTCTGAGCTGTCAGCACAGAACCCAACGTGGGGCTCAAACTCATGAAACAGGAGATCATGACCTGAGCGCAATCGGGCGCTTAACTAAGCGAGCCACCCAGGTGCTCCTGTATTTAAACTGTTTTATGGGGCTTCTGCAACATTCACTGGAAACCCATCAGGTTTTAGGACTCAAACCACTGCTCTCCAGGGTGCCCACTAAAGATCTTCCTCAATTATTCTACCAGATATATTGAACCTGCCCCCTGGTGGTTAAGAATCCATTTAATCTGTAAACAGTTTTAATATCTTTCATCTTGTTAGTAGAGCCTTGAAAGATATGCTGCTAGTGTTTTACTTATCCGAAGAATACTCACTGGCAGCAACTCTGTGAATTAGCTGTTCTTACTATTAACTCTTAAGTAATACAGAGCCAGCCTGTTTTGACACCAGAATCTGTGCCCAATTCCTAACCAGTCATACTACCATATACTATTTTAGTATTAAAGTCTTAAAAGAATTGGCATGAATATTTGATGAAATTATAGGCAGCCTTAATAAAAGGTATGCATCTTTTAACAATATTAAGCCTTTTAATTCCAGGATGTTTTGGTTTGCCCCTTTATCCTTGCTTCAGGATCACCCTTGGAAACCAACTGGATGGGATCCACCTACTAGATCCAGATGTGGTTGCCAGGTTCAAGCAAAGGTATCCAGATGGTATCATCTCTAAACCTAAAAATCTATAGACGCACTTCTTACAGAGCTGAGCATCTACAGCCATGGCTCTGCAGGCTGTACCTGAAGAGTAATATTTGTACAATAGCTTTTTTCCTTATTTAAATAAAAGTTTGTATTGTAGTTGGGATTTCAAGGTCAAAATCTGGCTCTTCAACTTAACAGTGTGTGATCTTGTGTAACTTACCTCAGTATTATAAGTAAGCTGGGAATACTACCTACCTCACTGGGTTGTTGTAAGGGTTCAAACTAAATCAATGTATGGATAGAAAGCATTAAAATGTTGATTATACTGCATAGGATCAAAGTGATTAGCAGTTAGTACTACGTGAACATCGTAATCAAGAAGGGGGTTCTCTGGGACAGCATTTCTCAAGGTAAGATTTGATTTTACTTAAGGTTATCATTACCAGGGCCTTTATGCTCTAAACATTTGTTTATTCTGTTATGACTATGGCTTTGCTCGTCCTTTTTTTTTTTTTTTTTAGCTTATTTCCAAGGAAAATGAGACAAGCACATCTTAGATTTAACTGAAAACCTAGGGTGTACAGATAATTAGCCTATGTATTATCTAAGTGAAAACATCTCTAACTTATCTTTTAAAAGATATTTTATCAAACACAAGTGAACACAACTTTAGACTTTAGTAAAACCTCTTATATTAAGGATATAGAGTTCTGCCTTTTACACTCAAACTGTGAGGAGGATCATGGACTACAGAAATAGTATTTGTGAAGAGAAATAAATAAGAAACTCCTACACGATGGTATTTTCCCCACAGCCCAATGTGCCTGTTCTGTTGAGAACTTTTCTCAAAGTAATATATATAATAGGTGTGACAGCAATATTCCTGTTTAAGAGGTAACTTCTAATGCAATTTTTTATCCCTTTTAAAATGGATTCTCCTAGGCTCAAAGCTGAGTGTGCTCCCATCATTTTAATAATTGTTTAGGCAAGTCCTATGACAATTACACCAACAAGTTTCCTCAAACAATCCTCCCCCCACCCCCCCACCAGCCCTCCCTATGTTCTGCTTGTTCATATACCCTTCACCCTTTGCTGTTATCACTGCTATGTGTGCTTGTACTTGAAAGTAAAAAGCAATTCCAGATTACAGCAAACTCAATGGCCTTGCTCCATAGTATGGCCCCGGCTGAAGAGACAGGAAAGGGGAGAAGCACGAATGACATCATGGGTTGAGATCAGGCACTACCAGAAGCCCAGCTTGTGTTTTAAAAAGAGGCTCTTAGACATGTTCCCAGCAGGTAAGTCTTCACTGGCTTGGAGAACAGGGAGGACTATTTGACAAATACCACTGTGTTTGAATTTCTAGAGGCTACCCAGGCCAAGAAGACATCCCTAAGAGAGAAAAAGAGACACATAAACTCAGAATTACAGCCTAGATATATATATATATATATATATATATATATATATATATATATATATATATGTATATTTAAAGATACTGTCATTTTGAACTCTGTCATAAATAACTTCCTGGATAATTTCCTATAGCATTAAGAAGAGATGGTATCACCCAATAGGAATATAAGGGCAGTGGGCCTAAAAGATAGGTTCAGGCAATCCTAATTTACTGAACAGGATTTGACTCAGGAAATACCAATGCTTTGTTTCATGGGTATAGGTAAATCCCAGGAAAACTAGGGAGACGGGCAAAATCTTCAGAACCTCTCCCCTGCTCCCACTCCTGGCACACTTAGCGCTTTATTGTGGTACTTACCACTTACCATTCCTCCTCAAATTCTAATTCCCTGAGAGGTCGGATTTGATCTAAGGAGATACTAAGCTAATATTCACAGTCACTAACAGCTTATTGTGGCGTCATTTTTAAAAGGGCATATGTAACTAAATGTTAAAGAACATCTGTAGCAATGTGATATAAGCAAGAAGCGAAAACTGTTAATTATATCATCTTTGTCTACATGGCAAATGTAAGTAAGCTCCTTAAGGCAGGGGAACTTTTCCAGTAGCCTCTACAATCAGACATCTGTATAGCAGTCTAGTCTACTTAAGATCAGGTGATCCTGATCCCATGCTCGGGGTTACCATGTCTAACACAGTTAACTTAGTCATATCCGAATTCTACAAAGGGGAACTATAAGCTCACCTGCAATGCTTCACCACACATTCATTGCTGCAGTACTCATTGTCCCAGTCCTTACTCACAACAGGAGGATTCTCACAACCGGACCTCACACAGCGAGGCTGGGGTGAGAGTGTCACAGGAGACCCACTCACCAATTCAACATCCATTTGAGAAGGAGACTCCACCTGTGAGAGGAAGAGAGCACCAAAAATGAATTAGATTACTACTTACCTAACCAGCTAGTCAAATGCATTCTGGAACCCAGTGGAGCAGCAGGTATTACAGTCCTTCACATATGGAGGCAGAATTCTAATAGAGGAGTTCCTGGTCTCCCTTTCTTTATGCAGCTTTAGAACTTTGTCAAGCAGACTGACATGAAGATTCCTGATGGAATGCTGGCCACATGCTAGTACTCTTTAATTTCATCTGTCACTGACTTTGTTCCACACTTGAATAATATTCCTTTGAAAATGTCAAAAGTACAATGTGCATAGTGTCTGGGTTACCTCAACTAAGATTGGGAGGACTAAGAGAAGACAAAATGTGGTGCCATTAGAAAAAGGGAGATTCACAGTTTCTGCTGATGGGGGGGGGGGGGGAATTTTTCTTTAAAATGATTGCTTCCTTAATTGTGGAGCTAGAGTCTCAAAACAGACTCACATTTTATTTAAAATGACTACTGGTGATGTGTAAGTTAAAACTAGGGTAAGTGGCACCTGTCTGTGTCTCTTTGGAAAGACTCCATGATATGAACCAATTTTTTTCTAGCTATATCCCCTGTCCATCCTCCCACTTAAAACATCAAGCTAAGCAGGCGAGAGGCAAGAGATATGTAAGAACTTTTATCTCCAAAGTTTAGGATCCTTGGATAGACACCCGCTAACTCTATGCTTAGGCTGTGTTCCCTCTAGTAGAATGGCAGTATGACTTCAACTTAGTTAAGGAGTGGTCTGGGACAGCAGACCCTCCTAAATATTTCTCACAAGAACACTACAGATTGTCGTGGGTAGGACAAGTCACAGTCGCACGGAACTGCTACAGGATGTCTGTACTCCTGGTTGCCAGGCATTAAATGCTAGTAGCAACCTCCACCTTTATTGGATCAACCGAAATAATTAAACTTTTATACTGGTCTAGAGAAAGACTTAAAAACAGAGGCTCACCTCGGGAACTACATCCGTGATCATCTCACAGATTGTCTCAGGGGAGGTTTCCTCCACTGTATGGGCCTCAGGGCTGTTGTTCATAGGCCGCTCAGGACTGCTTTCCACAGCTGGTGGGACTAAGGTAGTCTGCATTTTCAAAGTGGGTGGAGGCACAATCTTGATCTGCAGAGGAGGTGGCTGCTGCTGTAAATTGATTCGAACTTTCTGAGGTGGAGGCTGTTGCATGGCCTGAAGTGGGGGAGGCTGTTGCAGAATGGTCACTTGCTGCTGAGTGGGGGGCTGAGGCATCTGTTGCAATGGAGGGGGTTGTAGTCGGGGTGGAGGCAGTTGCATAGAAGCTGCAGCTGCTGCCGCTGCCTGCAACACTGACCGAGTGACAATCTGGGCTTGTTGACTGGGCTGGATAGTGGCTGTACTGGTCTGGCCTAGTTGGATCCCCCGGGAGGTCACCACTGTGGCTGGGATAACAGTAACCATCCCTCCTTGAGACATAGTGATAGAAGAGGGCAACATCTGTTTGGTAATAATCAACTTGGTGATATTGGGCTGACCCCCAGCCCCAGAAGATGCCTGATTTGCTACATAGGAGGAAAGAGTGGAGTTAACAACAATGGAAGGGGATAGGGCAGGGGGCTCTGTTGAGGCTGGTGCTGGAGATGCTGGGTCAGCAGTAGCCATAGGAGGTGGAGAAGGAGTCTGTGATGGTGGTACTGGATCCAATTCTACTGTTTCCACAGTGGCCTAAAAAAACACCCCCCAGAAAAGAAAAAAAAAAGTCATTTGGAGATTTACTTTGTTCCCTAGAACATATTCACTCTAATCATCTCCCACGAAAAGACACATCACAGATTGATAAGAAAGAAAGAAAGAGAAAGAAAGAAAAAGAAAGAAGAGAAAAAAAAAGAAGAAAGAAAGAAAAAAGAGCAACTGTGGGGAGTAATAGTAAATAAGGGGGAGAAACTCAGAAAGATTTTGGCAAGGTTTATAATGGAAACAACAGGGAACCTGTTCTATACTTTTGAGCTTTTAATACTGCATAGTAGTAACAAGTCACACAGGTTTTTGGTGGTATTTACTTCTTATAACTGCTAATAAATAGCTCCAAAAATCGTTTTATTGGTTTAAATAACCCTCTTACCTGACACTCTTGATTGTCTTTATATGCAGCCAGAGCCTTCAGATACTCTTTCTTGGCAGCTTCAGTTTTCCTTTTATATACCTATAGGAAAGAGAGGCTGTTTAAAAACTCCCCATACTCCTAGAAAAGACCTATAATTCTGTATTATTTATCAATGAGTGACAACTCATTTAAATATTTACAACTCTTTTTAGTGAATACACTTCTGGAAGCTAGTAATCAAAACAACTTCCATGGCAAACTTTCTAGTGACCATGCACCTGAAGGTCAGCCAATCAGCAAATCTTTCCAGAGCAACTATACTTCTAAAGCAACACCAAACCATGCCCAGTTTTATAATAAAAAAAAACCTGATCCAAAAATTATGTAAGATCAGGAGTATGCTTAGTGTAACAAGTACATTCTCCCTTAAGGAAAGTGGCAAATTATTTGCAATCATGGCCACAAGAATTCCTCCCATCTTGCATACTTCTTCCATCAAGGGCTGAAACCTACTTTCCCCTCCTTTGAATCTGGGATAGCCCTATGAATTGCTTTGACCATGAGAATGTGGCCTAAGTGAGGGAGACAGACTTTGCTCCTAAGTCAGCCATACTATAAACAAGCCAGCCTAGTCTTTTGAAGGATGAGAGGCTATGTGAATCAGGTTGTCTAAGCTAACAGGTAGCACCAAATTGTCAGATACAGGAGCAAGGTCACCTTGGCCAGCCACACTAGCTGTCATTTGGCTACAATCACAAGAATGAGCCCAGGCAGGAACATCAGGAAAACCATCTAACCAATTTACAGAATCACAACAAATATTAAACTGCCACTATTTAAAGCTATTAAATTTGTGGTTTGTTGAGCAGCAATAGATAACTGTTATAAGTTATAATACATTTTAGCTTTTTGTTTCAATTAAGTAGCAGACTCACTTTGACATAAGACCTGGGGAATGTAGGGTAATGATAATTATAGCCATCTTCAATTTTAATTGTATCTTATGTAGTGTAATTTTCATTTATTTTTAAAATCCATATCAAATTTAGAGAGATTAACTATAGTTTTCAAGTTTATACTAAACCAATGTGAAAAATGTAAACTAAACCCTAAATTCAAACTTAGGGTAGTAGATTTTAGAGCTGCAGGTTACCGAGGAATGGCCTAATTTGACAGAAAAAAAAAAAAAGGGCTTTAGTAAAATTAGATTTGGTGTTTTTACAAAAATTATTAATTTTTAGATGGGTATTTTGGATTCAGTGGATGGCTGCAACTTCTAAGACAAAGTATGATCTATGAATGCTATAAACAAAGAGCTGATATGAAATAAGAGCATTTAAAAAAGTTTAGAAAGGGGAGCCTGGGTGGCTCAGTTGGTTAAGTGTCTGACTTCAGCTCTCAGCTTGAGTCATGATCTCACAGTTCATGAGTTCGAGCCCCATGTCGGGCTTTGTGCTGACAGCTCAGAGCCTGGACCCTGCTTCAGATTCTGTATCTTCCTCTCTCTCTGCTCCTCCTCTGCTCATGCTGTCCCTCTCTCAAAAATAAACACACATGAAAAAATTTTAAAGAAAAAAGTTTAGAAAAAACTTCTAAAGCATTCACTATCCACTATCCTCCATGTTTTGCTCACCTGTTTTTGTTCCTCTCCAAGACTGTCCCACATGGAGGCCACAATTTTTGAAACCTCCCCAAAAGTGGCATTGGGATTCTGTCCCTTGATGGCAGCCTGTGTGTCACGAAAGAATAAAGCATATGCTGAAACTGGTTTCTGGGGTTCATTAGGATCTTTCTTTTTTCTCTTCTTTGGGGCCTTCTGCTTTTTCCCTGCTTCCACCACAACTGTCTTCTGGCTGGGAATTTGCTGTAGGGAAAAAAAAAGAGAGAATTACAAGGGGGAAGAAGGAAGGATCATGTCTGGAGAACTGTAAGAAAAGGACTTTTATACGGGGGAACTAACTAGGCACATGGATGTAATTTTCAGAAATGCTAAAAAGAGGCAATAGGATTAAGACATTAGTAAAGTATGTGAGGACCAATTAGAATGGGGATTGGGAAAGCATTATAAACTGTAGATTGAGAGGCAGGACCCCATACCCAGAAAAGAGCAGAGGAGATGGCAGGGCAGGAGCAAATAATACTGAGTAGGCTCTGTATGCCAAGAGTTTTATCCCAGAATATCATGGCAGATTTGATTTTGGCAGGGAATGCCTCACCCTCCGGAAATCCTCAACACCATCCTCATGAAGTGAACTAGTAGGTGAAGGGGTGGTTGAAAGACGATCCTCAGGTGACTGGGCAGGTGGCAGGATGGTGCCACCCCCTAAGCTCAAACCAAGTTGAGAACTCAGTTCTGACTGATCAATGGTGGTCAACTGGCTATGCCCCATCAAGCCAGATGTCATGTCTGTCATTGGTACATCAATTGTAACAGGTGGGTTGGCACTATACTGAGTTCCTATAGAATGGTCCAAGTCCTGAGAGAAGCAGAAGGACTAATTAAACACTAAATATAAAAAAACACCACTCTTTCCCCCCACTGAATTCAGGACAGTTTATACTCTTGCTTACCCAAACTGTATCATCGTTTAAACACTAAACAAATAATTTGTCTACA
Source organism: Felis catus (assembly GCF_018350175.1). Lineage (NCBI taxonomy): Eukaryota > Metazoa > Chordata > Mammalia > Carnivora > Felidae > Felis > Felis catus. Next base: position 72,178,278 of record NC_058373.1, on the reverse strand, counting down.
TATAATAAAGTACAGTCACTTCTTTGTATTCAAAAGCCTGTTCCAAAATAAAAACTAATCAGAGAAGTCTTAATTTTGGATAATTTAAAGAACAAATAAGTTATTCAGTAATCTGGAGATGGTGATGACACACAGGGTAAAGAAAAACTTCCTCCCTGTACTCTCCTACAATAGTGGCTTTTAAAGTTGCAATACACAGGCAATCAAGAGTAAATAAGGCCAATGTTAGAGATGTATGGCATCAAATATAGTGTGAAGATGTGCTACTGATGAAATGTGCTGGAAGCCCAATACACTGATTTTTAACACATACTAAACCACAATGAATACATTTGGTTCAGACTGTTTTGGAATAAATCTCTCAACATGCTAGCTACCACACTCACATTTTAATCCTGGGCTATGAAGGTAACAATAGAAGGAAAAAAACCTTTTCCCCCCAAAGCCACAATCCTTTTCATATTAGGGTGAACACAGGACGTTTTATAATTTAAAACTAGTTTTCAAGTAAAATTGATTCAAATGATAAATTACGTTCAAGGGAAATTAAGTCTTTGTTGGTGAGCCTTTAACCACAGAATGAGAACCAAGTAATACCCAAGTGTAGTAGGGAAGAGAGAGTCACTTTTAACTCCCTTAACATCATGCCCATGAGCCTGGGTAAGCTTGATAATGTCTTGCCCCTTACCATGGTCAAGCCCCCACTCAGGAGCCCCCCGCCCTGCTCCATCAAGCCATGGGTCATGCCCACAGGCATGTCCAATGTCTGGACCCCATATTGGGCTGAAAAGCTGCCATCCTGAGAGGAGGAAGGGTCTGCCAGGTCATCAAAGTGGCCAACCACATCTGAGACAGCCAGTGAGGGATCAGAATCCAAGGAGATAGGTGGGATTTCAAATTCCTCATCTCCCAAGCTTGGTGTATGGAATGTCTGTAGGGGGAAAAAGGGAAAAAAAATTAGTGGGAAGAGGAGGAACTGCATACTGCTAAGTGAAGAACATGGCTGGGTACTGAAGTTTCTCAGTGTACCTCTTTTCAGCCTGGATCCTATTTTTTATCAGTTTCTTTGGACCTATTTAATTTTGCAAATAAACCTCTCTTCCTCATACCTTTGGTCATATGACATACAAGGCTGCCAGTATAAATCACAGTTTTCAGTTTTTTAATCTGTTTTTATCAATTGTCCTATCATGCTTACAGTTCTAATGAGTGACTCTCTTGGCACCACTAGTCCGAGGACCCAGTCTTTATAAATTGTTTTGCCTGTGACGCCTAAAAACTCTCAAAAGATTCTAATAGACAGCAGTTGTTTTGCAATTATACACCCAAACTATTAGACCACAGAAATTCAATGTCAACCAGTTATACTTTTGACTGTTGTTTTAGGTTCCTTTGAAGCAAATCCTAAAAGGTACTGTCATGGGAATGATATGCTCTTCTAAAATATCTACACTTAAGAGTTCCATCTTAGAGATCATGATGTTAACAACTAGTTAAGATTCCCATTTGTACAGCATTTTTAGAAAACCCAACAATGCCAAGATAAAGCTAATACTCAGGAGAAAAATTTTCACAAGAGCTACAGCCAAAAGGCAAATTGGTTCTCTAAAAGATTCTTAATCTCGCTCTGACAGCCTTTCTGTAAGAGAGGAAGAAAAAGAGTACTCTAGCTGGCTATAAAACTCAATCCCTTCCTCTGAATTCAACTATAGTAATATACTCTTTTTATACTGAATGGATCCACCATTCAGGGAGCCGACAGGCTAATGTCTGAATGAAAATATATTAAATGCCATGGTTCCTTTTAGACATTAAAAAACTAAATTAGTGACATGTGCAGCAAGAGCATTATAATTGCAAGAGACTTTGGTGTCAGAGAAGGTCTAGGTTCAAGTTCCAGCTTTGCCACTTACTATATGATTTTGAAGGGGTTTTCCTCATCTATAAAATCAGAGTTGTAATGGCAATCTCCTTATATTGTTATTATGAGAATTAATGGGATTTAGTAACAAAACTTTTATCACATTGCCTTATAATTGCTTAATAACTATTAACCATTGCTATTAACAATATTAATATCCTAATTATTAACTTGAGACCTACTAATCAGTTATCATACATAAATGGAATTTTAGAAACTTTAAATTCTATCAGCCCACACATGGCATAGTAAATATCAACTGATTCTGATCAAATTCAATAGGTACCCACATTTTTTTCATGATTAAACAATGAATTCTTTAAGAGTTCCTCAAGGTTTTTATAGACCCACAAAGGGTCTCAGTAATATCACTATTTATTTTTTTAAGGTTTATTTAAGTAATCTCTACACCCATGTGGGGCTTGAACTCCCAACCCGGTGATCAAGAGTTGCTTGCTCCTCTGACTGAGCCAGCCAGGTGCTACACCATTTTGATTTCAATGAAGACGTTGTTAGAAAAAGTATTTCCAGCTAGTAGAAACTAGGGGGAAAAAAAGTATGTCTGTGAAATGCCTAACCTTTCTGAATCTTACTGGTAAACTGAAAACAGTTTCCTAAAAGACAAAAATATGTATATAGCTACATTTCTACATTTTCATTCTCTAAGATCCTTACTATTTTACTTAACATGGTAAAAATTTGGTAGTTGTCTAGGATATAACATGAGAGTGGCACAAGGAACATAGGAGCCGGCAGTTCTTAAGGAAAAACTTAAAATCTAAAACTAAACATTTTTCAGTACACAGCTTACAATTCTTCTTACTGCGTGAAAGTTCTTAACTTACTTTCTGAAATTTTAGTTTACGTAGGTTCATGTGACATTTTTCAGGAAGAGAGTACAAAGATTTCTACCAAATTTTCATGTGAACAAGGTTATGGGGATCGGAAAAAGGATCCACAGAAACATATACTAAATTAATAGTTGTATAATGGTAGTTTTCAGTTTTTTTATAAGATACAGACTGCTTTAGCAAAGCAAAAGATGCCTATCTTTTTCTGCTTACCAGAACAAATAAAAAGGCAACTCTGCCAAGATGTGAAAATGATACTATTTGTTAAAAAGAACTAAAAAGAATAAAAACTCATATCCCAAACAAGAGACCAGTGTTCTGCAAAGGACTACCCTTCATAAACCATCTGGACTGCTCTCATGGATAACACTAAAAAACCAGACATGCAGAGATTCCACTGTATTAAATTAACAAGGCATTCTTTCTATGCACCACCCCCTGGAATGTGGAAACAGCTTTTCTATTCAGTATCCATAGCTTTAATGTTTTTTTTTTTTTTGGGGGGGGGGCTTTGTTTTGCTTATGTGTTTGTTTCTTCCCTAAATAAGAAAAGTAAAATAATAGCAATGATCAAGAATACAGAGGGGTAAACCACATGCTAGAATAAACACAAGAGATTCACTTTAAATCTCTTTTACTACCACAAATGACCTTTAACATTATGGGGAAAAAACCAATAATGGATATCTAGTTATTTTATTTTAGTGGGTCTACTACATAACTCACATATAAAACAAAGATACAACTGTAGCAAATATTAAAATAAAAACAAATAATTTCAACACAAAAGGAGAAAACAGGAACATGATGTAGCTACCCTCTCATTCAGCTTTCTCCCTCTGTGTTAAATTTGTGGGTCTTTTTGAGGTAAGAATCAGTTTGGGAATTACAGTTTATAAACAAGGATCCTCAGCTATTTAGAGGACCAAAAAATAAAAACATGATCTCTCTCTCTTTTCATATTTCCGCATGCCAAGACACACAACCCACTATTTCTTTAAGTAGTTTGTGTAGATTATTCATTTTAAAGAAACTTATTTTAATCCAACACCTATTTACTCATAGATACACTGGCACTATGTATCATTAAAATAATTAATTGTTCTAAAAAGTGCTATAGTAGCGAAAATCTTAACTATTCAGCCTGAAATAATTAAGTGATTCTAATATTATAAGTACCTTTCCTAATTAAAAATAGGTATCTTTATATTATTTTTCTCTAAGTGCTCAAAGCCTAGTATCATTATGTAAGAGCCAACCTGAATGAGGGAAACAGATTAAACTCTCTTCAGATAGTATAACTTTCCTGTCTCAAGCAATATTGTAACAAATGCTAAGCCTTCCTCTCTGGATACTTACTCTTTAGAAATTTTTACTATTATTTCTTATTTTATTGAGGTATAATTTGCATTAAATACACAAATTTAAAGTATATAGCTCAAAGAATTTTTATACATGTAGACATCCAATTAACTACCACCCAGATAAAAATACAGAACATTTCTACCTAAAAGATTTTTTTATGCTCCTTCTGAGTCAATATTCTCTCCTTTCCACAACAGGTACTGTTATTCTGATTTCTATAAACATAGCGTGACACTGTCTATTCTTTATTCATTAAAAAACAAACTTATATAGTGTCTACTCTTTTATGTCAGGCTTTTTACTCAACAATATATTTTTCATATCTCCCAAGGTTCATTTATTCGTAGTTGATGACCTTTTCTATTGCTGTGTAGTATTCCTTTTTACAAATGTATCCATTTATAGACATTTGGGTTGTTTCCGGTGCTTAGCTATTATGACTAAAGTTGCTGTAAACATACATGTTTTTCGTTAATATATGCACTCATTTCTCTCATGTATACCTCAAGGAGTAGAACTAAACTGGGTCACAGGGTAGGTATATGTTTATCTTTAGTAGATACTGCTAGTTTTCCAAAGCGATTGAACCAATTTATACTTACATCAGTAATGATTAAGAGTTATCTACATACTTGCAAAGTCTTGTAATTGTCAGTCTTCTTAATTTTAACCATTCTAGTGGGTGTACAGTCATACTCATGATAATTTTAATTGGCATTTCCCTGGTGAGTGATGACGATGACACTCCTTCATATGCCTAATGGCAATTTGGATACCCTCTTTTGTGAAGTGTGTGTTCAGTCTTTTACCCATTTTTAGGTTGGATTCTTCCTTTTACTCTACATAAGCATTTGATATATTCTGAAAATGATGTGTATTAAAATATGTGTATTAAAATATCTTCTCCCATTCTGTGGTGTGTCTAGTTCATGTCTGAATGATGTCTTGATGAAAAGAAGTTCCTAGTTTCAATGAGGTCCAATTTTCCAGGTTTTTTTATGGTTAGTATTTTTGTGGGCATCTATCTTTTTCTGGCAAGCAAACCATAAATATCACTTTTTCCAAAAAACAATTTAAGTATCACCTAAGTTATATTTGGGGTAGTTCAAAAAAAATTTTAAAGGGGAAGGGAAGGTGAATAAGTAATGAGAACAACTGTTAGCAATGACAGAGACCTAAGCTAAAGGAAGATACTGAAATTTAATTATGAGCTTCTTGGCAAAATAGTTTTGTTTTCTTAGTTCTTAAAGTCATAGAAACAAAGGATACACTCAAACCTGGGAAGTTTCTGGAGGCCAGTGTGAAATTTACCCCACTCTAAATTTAAATCTGATTCAGAAGAAATTGGCAATGATGCACTTTCATGAGGATGAGGCCAATGTGAGGTTTACAGCACTCCAAATAATGAAATTAAACCACGGAGGTATCATTCAGAAGAAACTGGCAGTAAGACTGGAAAGTACCAAGGAGATTTCAGTTTTTTAATTTTTTTTTAAATTTGTCGCTCATTTGATTCACTTTCCCCTCCTTACGAGAATAATAAGCAATAATAGCAATAAAGAAATTAAACTAGCAACTATGCCTTGTCAATCTAGTTCTCGTCCATGAAAATATTAAAGTTTACTACAGGATAAGCATATTCAACAGCAATCGAAAAAACTGATGGAAGTGATTCACTTCACTTTTGGGAAAAAAAATATTAAAATCCTCAAAAAACATTCTGGAAAGCTCAAGACTGCAGTTTTTCAAAGACTGGAAAATTTATTTTTGTCTGTTCCAAATCTTTCTCTTTCACCCTGCCTAAACAAGTGATAGGAACTTATGACAGTATTTTAAGCAAAACTTTTTCACAAATACTAAAAAGCACTTCACCATAACCATTATTTCTACATCACAACATCATAAACTATTATTACAGCCATTCGGCAGCTAGGAAATTTGTGACAGAGTAGTAACCTGCCCGAACTCTGAGTCACTGGCAAACAAACACATGTTGTACTCAACCCCCTTCATGTTTTCTGGCAATTATTTCCTTTCATCTTGTCACTAGCAAAACAAACTTCTAGGTAAACATAACTACTTTAAAAAAAAAAAATCCCTGAGCCGGAAATTTAAGCGAAATAAACACCCTACAACAGATAGTTTCAAAAATGAACACATGTGCACCAGTTAAGTAAACTCCCTCACCCCGATTTATCTTATATATTTTCCTCCCGCTGCGATCCCCCATGATTCTTATTTCTCCCCAATGAAAGGAAACAATTCTACCCTGTCTTCCAATCCAAAATCACTCTGAGATGGGTTAACTCTTTCCAAAGTCCTGCTTTTCTGATGACAGCAGCTTCCCGGGCCTTCCCCTTAGTCTTCATAGGCTCTAGAAGCAGCTGCCACTGTTCTCTGAACACCAATCGCGGTCCCTGGTTCCCAGCCCCCGGGCACCCGCGTCCGCGCACTCCTCCCCGCCGCCCTACCCCACCGCTGCCTCAGGCCCTCCCCCCACAGCGTCGGCAGCTCGTGCTCACCTCGGCCCCTGACAGGAAGGGGTGCGAGGGCCCTGTGATCGTCAGGTAATTGTCATTTCCTCCGGGAAACTGGAAACCAAAAGAAAGCCGCGGGGATAAGTTAGGGGGAGTAAGGAGTTAGCTTGGAGCGACGGATTCTGTCCCCGACATTCTGACAACACTCCCCAAACCCCGCTCTCTTCTCCCCTCCCGCCAGCCGCCTCTCCACCCGGCTTCCCGCCTCTGCTTCAACCCCGTCGGCCGCGCTCTCTCGCCAGCCTTCTTAATGCTAGGTTCCTACCTCCATCTTCACACAACGGCTACCACCGTCTCAGTCCCCTCATCGCTCCCACCGCCCCCACCGGACTCGGACTGCCGTCACTTCCGCAAGGACGTGCGTCGCTCTCCGTTGATTGGAAGGAGCGCCGTGGGGCTATTGCGAGTCGCGCCGGGAAGGCGGAGCGGACGGAAAGGATAGCTACCGCCCCCTGGATCTTGGTGGGATAATGGCAAGTAGAAGTTTTAGAGGCGTCCCTGGAGGTGCTGTATGGTTATTACAGTCGCACGGACCGAGAGAGGATTTCAGGGGAGGGCAATAGAGACGTGATCTGGGCTAGAGGGGCCAGAAATCGGTAGATTGAGCGGCTAGAGAGGCCGGAGGTAAGTGGCTGTAGAAGTCGGGCGGACCCGGAATCCAGAGGAAACGGGACCATGACTTATGCTTATCTCTTCAAGTACATCATCATCGGGGACACAGGTGAGCTGCGGGCGACTGCCCTCACGGCTGGGGCGGGGATCCGAAGCTCACAAACCGGGGCGTGGGGCGGGGCTCATTTAGTGGGCTGGGCGATTAAGTGAAGTGCGGGCGGGGGCGGGGCGGCCGGGGGCGGGGCTCGGAGCTCCCCTTCCCCAGCCCCGGACGGCCTGACTCGAGATTGTTCTTGGGACGCGTGAGTCTTAGAACGTGCGTCTTCCTCTTTTAGGTGTGGGGAAGTCATGTCTCCTCCTGCAGTTTACGGACAAGCGGTTCCAGCCTGTCCACGACCTCACAATAGGTAAGTCCATCTACTTGTCCCAGAAGAGAGAACGGAAACCTGACTAGCTGAAGTGGAAAGTTAGCAGCCTTCAGTGTTCGAAGTAAAAAGTTACGTCTTCCTATTTTTAAGCTAGTCCAGAGTTACGTTAAATTAAGAATGACTAACCAAATGCTGATAAATGGGGAGTAGTGTAATGGGGAGTAAATAATTGAAAGGTAACTTAAGAGATGGGCATGAGGTATGGATTCATTGCTGTAGGATTCCCCCCCACAAATATGTTTATGAAGAATTCCACGGAAACTTAACTACTTATTAAAAAACCGACCTTGTTTTGTGATAAACTAGTGCTAACCTCACGTATGTTTTTCAAAGTAATCGCCAACATACAGATTTTTGTGTGTTGGAGAGGAAGAAGTAAATTTGAAGAACCATCCCAGACTTAGAGTTAAAAGGTAGGTGAAACTAAAAACTTTTAAACAAAAGAGTGTGGTAGAGTTCCAGAATCACAGTGGTGATCATGGGAAGCATAAATATCCGCTGCACATTTGTGTTAAGATAGGGCCCGCTGGAGCCTTCACAGCCCCTTTGGCATCATCTACATTAACCCTACCCCGGATGAGGAATATATATGAAACTAACCTTCTTGCCATGCAAATACAGTTTCTGAGTAAAATCCCTAACTCCCGTTTTTATCATATTGCTACTTTTCAAATCCCACCTTATTGACATCTGAAGCTACTTCTGCTCCCAAACGCCCTGTTCAGAGCCAAATAACTCATGGAGTCAGAAAAGGATTTAGAGGATAACATCAACCGGAAAATATCTTTGTAAGTTAATATGAAGTGAACAGCCACACTGTAATAGGTGCTAATGATATAGTGCTTAACCAGGCAAACATTGTGCCTGCCCGTAAGTAGTTTATAGTCTTCTGATGTAGGAGGTGGGGCTGGGGACAGATACTGATAAGTAAATTCCTATGGCAAATGGGGAGGAGAATCTGCACTTTGATCTGGAAAGGCTGAAAATGGAATGAACAGAGTTAGCCAGGCAAAGGGCTTGTCAAGATGGAAAAGTGGTCAGAGCAAGAGGGAATATCATTTGCAAATGCTCAGGAATGACAGAGATCAGGCTATCTTTGGAAAACTGAAAGGAATTTAATATGGCTGCAGCATGAAGTTTAAAGTGGACACTGGCAAAAAATAAAGCTAGAGAATATATTAAAGACCATGTTTTGAAACAGCTGAGGGTAATGACATTTTAAAATGGAGGAATGACGTGATCAGGTTTTTGCTAGAGTCATACATAGGCTCTGTTTCTTTCCGAATTCAGTCTTGTATACCAAGGTAAGGCAGTTGGATAGAAAATACGTGCAAAATACAAGGATCTCTGAGTGCATAACTGGGGGAAGTTGCATAAAAGTCAAGTTTTATTTTTTAATTCTTCGCCATTGAAATTCCATTCTATTGTACAGAAAGAAAAAAAATCTAGTGACTTTTTTCAGTAACTATCACTGTGCGTGATGAGACAGTCTAGAGTAGTAGGAAACATTTTTTACATCTTTTTTTTTTTTATGTTTATTTTTGGGAGATAGAGTGGGCGAGGGGCAGAGAGAGAGGGAGACACAGAATCTGAAGCAGGCTCCAGGCTCTGAGCTGACAGCACAGAGCCGGACACATGGCTTGAACACATGAAACGTGGGATCATGACCTAGGCTGAAGTTGGACGCTCAACCGACTGAGTCATGCAGGCGACCCTATATCTTTCTTTTGATTGCAGCATCTTAGAGTTGACAGAGATACTCCAGATAGTACTGTGCATGGGGCCAGTGAATAGACACCTATCAGCCTTTTAGCAGATCCTAAATTAGTGCTCTTTCTTACTTGGAAATCAGAATTCTCTAGTAAAGTACTATATAAAAATAGAAAATAGGACAAATTGTCTGACTTACAATCAAGTATTTTCAGTGTGAACAACCTTCGATTTTAAGTTTTGTTCTGACATTACTTGAAAGAAGATGAATGCTGGGACAACTGGCTCAGTCAGTTAAGTGTCTGACTTCAGCTCAAGTCATGGTTTCATGGTTCGTGAGTTCGAGCCCTGTGTTGGGCTCTGTGCTGACAGCTCAGAGCCTAGAGCCTGCTTCGGATTCTGTGTGTTCCTCTCTCTGCCCCTCCCCCACTTACACTCTCTCAAAAATAAACATGGGGGGAGAAAAAAAAGGTGAATACCAGGTAAGCCAAAACCTTTATCCAGACTGTCGGTTTCTGTACTATGAGGAAAGCTATTTTCTGGTGAACTTTGGGAATTATTGGAGATCTGAAATGTATCACTCTTGAGAACCTATTTCTTAGGTGGGCTCTTTTCTCAAACAAAAAATTACAGAATTGCAAAAATACTGGAAATACTGGACTAGAGAGTGAGAAAATGTTAGGAAATATATATTTTTTTAATTTTAACATATTTGTTTTAAAAAGTCGGAAAATTAAACACTAATCAAATTTAAGTGTTCATATTACTAAAAATTTATTCACTGTTTCTACTTGACTTCTTAATTAGTGGTATCTCCACATCTGCTTTTTGGTTACATTCCTGAGGTCATTATCATCTGGAACACGGTTTTTAATTCTAAAAGGAAAATGGAAACTCAAGGAACACAAAATTAACTGTAGCAAATAGCGGTAATGGGTTTAGTGGTACTGAGGGCAGAAAGGATGAGTCACCACACTGGGGAAGAACACGAACCTCTCAATGTGGGTGATGTTCATGAAAATCACATTCTTTCTTTTGCTCTTCACTGACAGGTGTGGAGTTTGGGGCCCGTATGGTCAACATTGATGGAAAACAAATCAAGCTGCAAATCTGGGATACGGTGAGAGAGAACAGGATAACTCAGTCCCTAAGATCCAAACAACAGTAAAGGCTGATGCCCCTGGGCAGAGGACTAGAGAGGGGCTGATGGTGGAGTTGAGAGTAGGGAAAGAGTTTTCACTTTCATTTGTTACAGTTATGAATTCTGAATGCCTGTCTTTGTGTTTTTGTGTTAAATTGCCCAAGTAATGTATTTGTCCTAGTAAAATTAAAAGCTGTAGAGTAAAATGTGAATGTCCCCTTTACACACACAAACCTCTTCTTCCTTCCAATCCTGGTTTCTGCCTAACCAGAATAAACCAGTATGAATGCTTCAGTGCTTGTACTTTCAGACTTGTTCTGTGTGTTCAGATACATAAACATACACAAATCTGTGGTGGTGGTTTTGTTTTTGTTGTACGTGCATAGAATCACGGCAAAGTAGACCTAGCTGTGGGAATTAGGTTTTTTGGTTTTTTATTTTTTGGAGAGGGGGGGGAGGGGCAGAGGGAGGGTGGCTCAGAGGGGCAGAGGTGCCTGGGTGGCTTAGTTGGCTAAGTGTCCGACTTCAGCTCAGGTCATGATCTCACAGTTGATGGATTTGAGCCCCTCATTGGGCTCTGACAGCTCAGAGCCTGGAGCCTGCTTCAGATTCTGTGTCTCCTTCTCTCTCTGCCCCTCACCTACTCTATACTCTGTCTCCATCTCAAAAATAAGTAAACATTGGAGCGCCTGGGTAGCTCAGTCGGTTGAGCATCTGACTTCTGCTCAGGTCGTGATCTCACAGCTCGTGAGTTTGAGCTCCATGTCGGGCTCTGTGCTGACGGCTTGGAGCCTGGAGCCTGCTTCAGATTCTGTGTCTCCCTCTCTCTCTGCCCCTAACCCACTCATATTCTGTCTCTGTCTCTCAAAAATAAACATCAAAAAAAATTTTTAAAAACCCAAACATTAAGAAAAAAATTAATACATATAACATACATACAAAGTATATGTTGATCAACAAGTTATATATCGGGTGAGACTTCTGATCAACAGTAGGTTATTAGCAGTTAAGGTTTGGAGGAGTCAAAGTTGGAGGAATTTTAATTGCATGGGGGTTAGGCTTCCTAACTCCTGCATTGTTCCAGGGTCAACTGTCAGTTAACTTGCTGCTCTAGGCTCTTTATGCAGAGTCCTTTTCTGGTAGTCTCCAAGGTTGTTACCACTTTTGGATGCACTGATTTATTAGGTGCTTTCAACTAGGATGATGTTCTCTCATACATTATTTGGTTGTATTTGCAAGTATTTTAATAACCTTTGCCTTTCTGAACAGACTTACATCTCCCCTTAGTGGCTTGCACTAATTATAGGAACATGAATAACTTTACATCTCTATTAGTGGAAGAACTATCCACATAACTCTAAATCTTCCAAACTTGTTTTTTGGCTAGTTTGTGTCTAGTCTTTTCCTCCCAATTAAGCCTAAGAGATATTATTCTATGTTTTTTATTAAGGTTAGGTTCATATATTTCTTAAGCAGCTGTCACTTGTTCTCTGCTTTTATTGTTGTGACCCAGGGGTTTGTTGTCACTAGTAACTGAAATGGGTATGTTGCAACTCTCCTTTTATTATCTCCTGGTTTTTATATTTCCCGCAAAGATTTGACCCCCTAAAGAGGCCACAGGACAAATTCTGAGGAGGTCACAAAGAATGAAACCTATAGATGTCAAGATTGGTAGTCCTTTTAACTTAAACCTTTACCATTTCAAGAAATGGATGTTTTCATGCCAGGAGACCCAATAGCTGACAGCGGTATGGTCACGGTTAAGAGAATGTCAAAGTGTTGGCTTGCTGGCTTTTTTTTTTCCCTTACCTGGTATAACGTGAGACGTATTGGATCATAAAATAAGAAAGTTGAGAGCCACTGCTCTGTTGACAGGCTCCTCAAAGACCATATGGCCTGATGATGCAACTGGCCTTATTTCTGTTCCCTTTTAATAATTGTTTTGAGATTGAACTAATCTTTGTTGAATCATAAAAAGATACCAGGTTTCAGCATACTGGGGTTTTCTGTTTGAAATTTCTAAGAGATTCTTGCCTATAATGTGATGTGTTTCTTGTCTGCTACTCTGGGTAAGTCTGATCATTTCTCCCTTGTCAGCCCTGATCTTCTCATTGCTTACCCACCTTGGTTTCCCACTTTGTTGACCTCATTCTCTCACTCCCAAAGCCATCCTACATGAAAATATTCAGGGATTACTATGAAGGGTATTTTTTAAAGAGATCAGGTTATCCAGGGTTTTTTGTTGTCACTGTTCTGGTAATTGGTAAGGATTTAGAGAGCCATAGGACTTTTTTTTTTTTTTTTTTTTTTTTTTTTTTTTTGGTAGGCTCTACGCTCAACTTGGAGCTTGAACTCATGACCCTGAGATCAAGAGTTATATGTTACACCAAATAAACCAGCCAGATGCACCTAGAAAACCATATGACTTTTTATCTTCTTTCATTCTGTACATAGAGTTGCCCAAATAACTCATGCTAACTGAAGAGAGACATTGTACTGTAGTTAGTATAAAATACTCATCAATCCTGAATTCACTTGTATTTTACTTTAGAATGTATTTTGATGTTTAGGAAATGGGCCTATCTGACTTTGTAGGAATTGATCCTTCAAACTACAGTTGACCCTTAAACAACATGGGGGTTAGGGGTATTAACCCCCATATAGTCGAAAATCTGTGTATAACTTTTGAACCCCCCCCCCAAAAAAAAAACACTTAAGTACTAAAAACATTTGACCAGAGGCTTACCCATAACATAAATAGTCAATTAAAACATGCTTTGTGTGTTAGATGTATTATATACTGTTCCTTTTAATAAAGTAAACTAGAGAAAAGAAAATGTTATTAAGAAAATTATAAGGGAGAAAAATGCATTTACAGTGCTGTGCTGGTAAAAAAAAAAATTAATTCTTTGCTGTTCTTTGCCCCATCTTAATTCTTTGCTCCTTTAGATGTTTTTAATGGGGTTGGACAAAGAGAACCTCAAACCAATGCAGACAGCCCAAATTGAGCCACTCACTGTTTCTAGCTTGTTGTCTCAACAAAGGTTCATAAACTGGACTGAGATGAAAAAGTAAAGGGATATGGTTTTAAACAGCATTTTCTGATGAGCCCCTGGAAGTATTTTTAGCTGCTAAAGTTAAATGCTGCCATGTGCTTCAATTATCACATAGGCCTGCCTCAAGCTTTCCCTTTTAGTTCCTAGAAGGCCATAGGGACGAAGGGGCCTTTCAACAATAGCAGAAGAGGAGAAAAAGTAAGGTAAAATCAAAATGGGAATCAGACAGTTTAAGACCTAAAACTATTAGGGACTAAATAAAACGTTAAGTGAGCTCTTGCAGAGAAAAAGTATGTTTTACATCTTAAAAGTATTGTTAATATTACCAACAAAACTCTTTAGAATTATTTTTGATTTGGGTGTTCTAACAGGCATACAACTCACTAAAACACTTGTATGATTCTTGTGAAAAGAGAGTCTCTTATTGTGGGAAATGTAACCTTAGAATTAACATACTGGAACTCTCTTCTCAGTTCAAACCCATGTGTTTAGATTGTATGATATAATGGCTAGGAGAGCAAAGTTTTATGCTAGGATGCCCTAACATCCTAAGTTTAAATATGGATTCAGTATTTATGGATTTTATAACTTTTGACCAGTTACCGTTCTGAGCCTGAATTTCCCCGTTTGTATTATTATTAGCATTCCTTGTTATTGTTAGTATACTATGAGAAAGCCATTTTTTCCTCATCTCACATTTTAGTTTTCCCATCTTTAAAATATGAATAGTAGTCTTTCTTCCTAACCTTTATGTAGGGATATGAGGATAAACGATTTCAAGAATGTGAAAATTTTCTTTTTTAAGGATTTATTTATTTCAGTAATCTTTACACCCAGCATGGGGATTGAACTCACCACCCCAAGATCAAGAGTTGGATGCTCTACCGACTAAGCCACCCCAAGAATGTGAAGACTTTTCTAATAGGACAGGTTAAATACCAGGATATTATTAATAATAAAATGGTTATTTAAGAGATGCTTTTGCTTTCTCTGAGGGGGAAAAAATACAACTATTCCATCAAGAAAGCAGAAGTACCCAGTATATGGGGGCATTAATAAATAGGTCAGTTATAAATATCTTGGCCCCTATTGGAAATGAGATTAGAGTGTGAATGTTGGGTTTTTTAAGGAAAACTGTCCTGGGCCCTAGGTTGCTTTCCCTGTTTCTGATTCTTATGTGCCCTGACAAGATCCCAGCAGGGGATGTCTTGGTAGTCCTGCCTTTAGTAGTGGAACACAAAATGTCAATTAGGATATGCCAAATTTAAGTGCTTTGTATCTGACCACTTTTCTACACTGACCCATTGGAATGAAACTTCCATTAGACAGGGTGTTGGCATTCTAAGATAAGTTTCTTTTTTACAGATAAAACTTTCTGCAAACAGAAAAGTTAATGTGGTGTGTTCAATGTCATGTTGCGATTGAAAATGCTCTTTGAGTTTCTAGTCCTGTTTCCAGTTGTTCTGTCCTATGGGACATTGGAAAATGTATGGGAATGTTTTTTGACGGTCATACTGACCATGGGGTGTTACTGGCATTGAGTGACTGGGAGCCAGGGAAGCTAAACATTCTTTTTTGATGGACAGTGTCACAGGAACAATTGACCCACCCCTAATGTCAACTGCGTTTTCATTGAAAAATGTTAATTTCCCACCTGGACATCCCCCTGGGAAGTCAGGTTTCCTTTCTCTACCTCTCTTAAGAGAAGTTGTTTTAAAAAAATTTTTTTTTTAATGTTTATTTATTTTTGAGAGAGAGGGAGAGCACAAGTGGGGGAGGGGCAGAGAAAGAGAGAGAGGGAGACACAGAATCCAAAGCAGGCTCCAGGCTCTGAGCTGTCAGCACAGAGCCCGGTGCAGGGCTCGAATTCACAAACCATTAGATCATGACCTGCGATCATGACACTTAACCGACTGAGCCACCCAGGCTCCCTAAGAGAAGTTCTTTCTTAAAATTTAGTCCTTTGTGGTTGACTGGCATGGGATCAAGTAATTTCTCTGGAAATAACCTGATTTTGTTGGGATTTTTTTTTGTTGCCGTGTTGGTGGGAAAGGCCGGGCAAGAATCCTTCCGTTCCATCACCCGTTCCTACTACAGGGGCGCAGCTGGAGCCCTGCTAGTATATGATATCACACGGTGAGTCAGGGCAAGTGGGCGGGAGGGAGACTTTCCCTGATGGCCTCGAAATCTTTTTCTTCTCTATAGACTGATTCTGTTAAGAATGCTAAAGAGGAATGGCTTTTCTAGTATTTTTCTTTACACATGTATTTCCCTCTTTTGCCAAGCGTTTCGGAATTACTTTGGCATTTTGAAATGGGCCTGTGACTTTCTAAACTTTTCTGCTGTAGGCGTGAAACCTTCAACCACCTGACCTCCTGGTTAGAGGATGCCCGGCAACACTCCAGCTCCAACATGGTTATCATGCTGATTGGGAATAAAAGGTGAAATTTTATTTGTAGAAATAATGAGCAGAAGTCATATAAGTGCTCTGTGGATATTAAATCACTTGGTCCCTAAACTTTTTTGGTTTGTAGCACTCTTAGTAAAAAAAAAAAAAAAATTACTGTAAAATGTACATAATGTAGAATTTACTGTTTTAACCATTTTTAAGTATACAGTTTTGTGGCATTAAGCATATTCACATTGTTTTGTAGCCATCACCACCATTTGAGTCCAGAACCTTTCATCTTCCCATCTGAAACCCTGTACGCGTTAAATGCTAACTGCATTCTCCATCTCACCAGGCCCTGGCAATCACCATTCTGCTTTCTGTCTCCATGAATTTGACTACTCTAGGCATCTCATTTCTGTGGAATCATAATATTTGTCCTTTTGTGACTGGCATATTTCATTTACCATGATGACCTCAAGGTTCATTCATAATGTAGCATGTGTCAGAATTTCCTTCCTTTTTTTTCCTCTTTTAATTTTATTTATCTTCAGAGAGGGAGAGAGTGGGGGAGAGGCAGAGAGAGAGAGAATCCCAGGCAGCTGTCTGCAACTGTCAGTGCAGGGCCCAACGTGGGGGGAACTCGTGAACTGTAAGATCATGACCTGAGCCGAAATTGGACGCTTAACCAACTGAGCCACCCAGGTGCCCCCCTCCTTCTTAAGGATGAATGGTACTCTTTTGTGTGTTACTCGCCCCATTTTGTTATTTAGGTGTTGGTAGACACTGGGGTTGCTTCTGTCTTGGCTATTGTGAATAATGCTGCCGTCATGATCAGTATACACGTACCTGTTTGGGTCCCTGCTTTCATTTCTTTGAATTACAGAAGTGGAATTGCTGGATCTTATCAAAATTATAGGTTTACTTTTTTGAGGCACTGCCATACTGTTTTTCCTACTTGCTGTACAATTTTATATTCCTACCAGCCACACCCTAGGGTTCCAATTTCTCCACAGCCTCAGCAACACTTTTTATTCTGAGTAAGTTTTCTGTGGCACCCATAGGCCAAAAGAAATGCCCAACGGTTTTGTTATTAAACACATCTAAGCAACATAAGTCTTTTTGTCATTATGACGTGGTGACTTTGAAAATGGAAAACATGGGGCGCCTGGGTGGCGCAGTCGGTTAAGCGTCCGACTTCAGCCAGGTCACGATCTTGCGGTCCATGAGTTCGAGCCCCGCGTCAGGCTCTGGGCTGGTGGCTCAGAGCCTGGAGCCTGTTTCCGATTCTGTGTCTCCCTCTCTCTCTGCCCCTCCCCCGTTCATGCTCTGTCTCTCTCTGTCCCAAAAATAAAAAAAATAAAAAAAAATGGAAAACATGAAAGAAAAAATTTTAATTTCATCCTTAAATGTCCATAATTACTTACCAATGACTTGGGTGTGCCTGTCAGGACTGTACAACTTCTCAAAGTTGGAATCAAGATTGGTCATCGCCACTCTCATTTTCTGTTCCAAATTGATTTTGTACTTTTTATCACAGCAGCTGCCAAAAACTGAAGTTATACAAACACAGGCAAATGTTGAACGGGATCTATTGTGATGTGACAGCGACATCGCAAACTGTCTTAGGCTTGTAATTCATGTGGTGTTCTGATGGCAAGTGTTAACTGTTTCCCAAGAAAATTTATTTGCTTCTTTAAGTTGTTTATTTTTGAGAAAGAGAGAGAGCATGAGCAGGGGTGGGGCGGCGGGGGGAGAAGATCCAAAGCAGGCTCTGCGCTGACAGCAGAGAGCCGGATGTGGGGCTCCAACTCACAAAACTTGAGATCAGGACCTGAGCCGAAGTCAGATGCTTACCAACCCAGGTGCCCCACCCTTGAAAATTCAAAGTATCCTGTGGCACCCTTATGAGTTCATAGTAATGCCTAGAGTGCAGCATTTGAGAACTGTGGCCACAGACTAATTGTGCTAATTTATTGGAACTATGTTTTAGATGTCTATTCGCCAGACCCTGAGTGTATAAGGTGAGAACTCTGAGTGTATAAGGTAAGACTCTCATGAAAGAGAGTCATGCCAGTGGCCTTTTGGAGCTTATAGTCTAGTGGAGACATAAATATTAAATATAGAAGGATTTGTATCTAATTACAAATTGTGAGAAATGCAGTGAAGGAAGAAAAAGGTGCTATAGAAGAGAATGACAGGGTACCTATTTTTAATTAAGGGTGACAGTTAAGCCAGAATCTGAAGAACAGGTAAGAGTTCAGTGGGCAAAGTTTAAAAAAAGAAAAAGGTATCAGGGAGAACAAACTTAAAGCCTTGAACTGGGAAGAACCTTAGCCAGGTTATGGTATTGAAGGAGGTTAGGTATTGAAAGAAGTTAAGCGTCCAACTTCGGCTCAGGTCACGATCTCATAGTTCGTGGTTTTGGGCCCCACATCGGGCTCTGTGCTGACAGCTCGGAGCCTGGAGCCTGTTTCAGACTCTGTGTCTCCCTCTTTCTCTGCCCCTCCCCACTCCCTTCTGTCTGTCTCTCTCTCAAAAGTAAACATTAAAAATAAAAAAAAAGTATGGTTGGGGTGAATCAGGGGGAATGTTGCAAGGTGGGATGGGGAAGGTAGGCAGGAGCCAGGTCTCGTAGCTCTTTCAGGCCTTAGGAAGAAGTGTGGATTTTATTCTAAACACAGTAGGAAGCTTTTAAGAGTTGTCAGCAGAGATGTGGCTTGATTAGATTTTAAAAGCTCCCTCGAGGGGTTGAAGTGGGAGGTCAGTTTCAGTAGTCCAAATGAGAATGGTGGCGGGAACTCAGGTGGTGACACCAGGATGGCGTTAAGGTGCAGTTTGGAAGTTCCTCGCTTTGGGAAGGATTGGGTATTTGGAGTGAAGAAGGAAAAGCTGTTAAAATAATGTCTTGTGGGGTGCCCAGGTAGCTCGGTCAGCTAAGTCTCTGACTCTTGATTTCGGCTCAGGTCATGATCTCATGGTTGGTGGGATTGAGCCCCTCATTCAGGCTCCTCGCTGACGGCGGGGAGCCTGCTTGGGATTCTCTCTCCCTCCCTCTCTGTCTCTCCATTTCTCTCTACCCCTCCCCTGCTCTTGTGGGCACGTGTTCTATCTCAAAATAAATAAGCATTACAAAATAATAACATGTTGGTTTTAGCTTGTGCCCTGTATGGAGATGTGGAAGCCTGGGGCGGAAGCAGTTTGGGAAAAAAGAGGGAAAAGATCAAGTTCTATTTTGATTTATGTTTGAGGTGCCTTTTACATATCAGACTGGAAACGAAGAACTGACAAGTGGATAACAGGTCTGGAGCTTAGAGGGGTGTCTGGGCTAGAGGTGGACGTTTAGATGGATAGTTCTTCCCTGGTCTTCACACAGCTGGTGAATGATAAATACGCAGTTGGTAGATTTGTTGTTCTTCACTGGACTTACTCCTTGATTTCTTTTCATGGTTGGAAAACTGGAAACCTCCGAAATGCAAATTTCCAGTTAGAAAAATGACAGTCACACAATCCGTCCTTACCTTTGTCTGCAGCCTTTTGTCCTGTCTTGTCAGAAGGTCTTTCCATGCCACTTAATTGCTTTTCTCAGTCCATGGCTCCACCTTCTTCCCCCTCATATCACCTAATTTTATACATCTCATTTTTCTCTGAATCTTTTATTTTTGTGGTGGTAAACTGCTATTACATATGTTAACAGTGAGACTAGTGAGAATTAAGGCAACTGTGTTCTTACTCCTGACACACTTTATTCTTGTGGGTTGATTCTAGTAAAAGAAAAAGACACTGCTATGGGATGGACATCTGTAACTTTACTTTCTAACAACTGCAAGTCCTTTTTCATCTTCTTCCCTTGGCTCTCACTGGATCTCATTCCAAAAAGAAGCATAGGGCACAGGAAGCCTTGAGGAACTATAGGGCTTCCCCTATCCATTTATAAACCTTTTTCTCTATAATAGAGTAAGGTATTAGTCTCAACCTTACAGTAGCTGTCATGAATTTGAAGAACCATTTTCCAGGAGGCTACAGAAATCATTAACCCCGTACAAGAGAATGTCCTATAGGATATGCGTTCGTGACGTATTAACTGGTGGTTGAAGGATTCTAACTAGGATTCTTTTAAAATAAGAGTTTCTTCTTTCACTTGGATCTTTTTTGAGTTTTCTCCTCAACTACTCTCTTGCAGTGACTTAGAGTCCCGTAGAGATGTGAAGAGAGAAGAAGGAGAGGCCTTTGCCCGGGAGCATGGACTTATCTTCATGGAAACTTCAGCCAAAACAGCCTGCAATGTTGAAGAGGTACTGCCTGGGGAAAAGTAGGGAAAACTTTTCAGAGATGACACCGTATCTTTATCCTTTTATTCAGAATTCTCTTTTAGAAGACATAAGTAAAGGAAGGATGTCTTGTGGTCACAGTGATCATTTATCTCCCTTTAAGGGAATTGTTGCATTTTTTGGGCCGTGATTCCTACGGTTTAACTTTTGCCTTGGGTAACATTAATAAGTGGATTAGATTCCCCATTACTTGTAAATATTTTAGTTGGAGGGTCTAATGGGTTCTATTGTAGTTATTCTGAAGCCTGCTACTGACTATCTTTAGTAACTAATTGAGAACAGAGCATGTTTTATTTGGAGAAGGTGCCAATCTAGGAACATCTTGGGTTAGCATCAAAATCATATATTCAGTCCCTTTTTTCATTTTGAAACAGAGACTTTGGGGGACCTTCTGTATTTTTACTCTGGTCTCTTAATGGTTCCTAATTCACCTTAGAAATCCAAATAGGAATAATACTTGCATTTGTTTTTCTTAATTTTCTACCTAAACTTGACCCTAATAATACAATTTATGTTTCCTTTAGGCCTTCATTAACACAGCCAAAGAAATATATAGGAAGATCCAGCAGGGTTTATTTGATGTTCACAATGAGGTGAGAATGGGTGGGGAACCGACAGTTAACTTTGCTTTTTGTTGAAGAGGACAAGAAACCCCCCTAGAATGTAAGCATTTCCTTTCTAACATCATGCTATTTGAAGCTATGCCAGTTCATACTTTATCTTTTTTTGTATATGGACACAAAAACCTGTCATCATTTTCTCTTTTTTAAAGAGGTTATTAGTTGGCAATCTAAAAGGTTATACTATAGTACAGGAGGTTTTCTTTGCAACCTCAGTTTTTAGCATCCTAGAGTTTAGGGGTGGTGTAATTCCTAACTGCTCAACAGAGCCATTTCTATAAAGCAAATTCTGGGACAAAACAAAAAGAATTCTATGCTAACATCACTCTTTGCCTCCTCCTACTCTTACCTGATCTCATCCTGATTCTGCACATGGCTGTGAAACCCAAGTAGAACAGTCTCCTTAAAAATGGGCACAAGGGTCACTTGTTACCTGAGCCGGTCATCACATCTTTATTGTTGACAGTTATTGTTCCACAACAGTCTGCCTAGGGCATATGGTTAACAGCCAAAGCCATATCTGCTTCTAGAAAATGTCATTAATGATTTTTCTTTTTGTGCCTCTTCTTTCTCCCATTTACTTTATTACTATTTTTTTTGTTTCAAGTTTTTATTTAAAGTCGAATTAACATACAGTGTAATATTGGTTTCAAGAGTAGAATTTAGTGATTCGTCACTTACATACAACACCCAGTGCTCATCAAAACAAGGTGCCCTCCTTAATGCCCATCACCCATTTAGCTCAGCCCCCCCCACCCACCTTTCTCTCCAATGTACTTTAGCACTGAGGTGGGAACTCTTGCCTCTTTTCTTTTCCAGGCAAATGGCATCAAGATTGGTCCTCAGCAGTGTATTTCAACGTCAGTGGGACCCAGCGCCTCCCAGCGGAGCTCTAGTGAAATAGGGTCCAACTCTGGCTGCTGCTGAATATCTGGCCTGGACTCTTTTTTTCCTTCCTGGAACAGCTTCAGATCAATAGGCTTAAAGAAAGAGGTCTTAACTTGCTTTGGCCGAGAAAAGCCTCTTTTCAAGGTGTGATGTTTTGCCTTTCCACTTTAAGACCAGGGAAGAATTTGGGCCCTTACTGACCTGTCCTTCTTCAGGGACGTGAGCATTCCCTATAGATTAGGGCTCTTCTCATCCTCCTATTTTAATTTCTAAAATCTTAGGATCAGAGTCGATTGTCATGGTAGCTGAAAAATAAATTCTTTTGTAAGCATATACAATTTGCTCCCCACCAAGAATTAGTAACAAGGGTTGAAGACATTCTGCTTGAGCACTTGATTTACCTGGGATCTGACTGGCTGACCTTTGGATGGTGGATCCTCTATCTAGGAATTTTATTGATTGTTTGTACTTGCCACTTTGTCTAAGAGTTCTTGTAGAGGGCACTTCCTTCTGCTTGAACTGCTCAAGGATGCTGAATACTTCACCATCCCATTGCTAGTTTCTCTGTCTCGGAGTTAACTACAAAACTTTGGGGAGAGCAGTGGAGTTGCTCCTGGACCTGTGGCTACTTATTATTATTACCTAAAGAAAACCTCTTTCCCCATTTGTTTTGTTTTAGGGACCGGACCTAACACTACAGTGTCTTTCACCAAATTAAACCCTTACTGTTTCATCACACTTCTTAATGAGACCTATTTAGACTTTCTACTCTAATCAAGCTAATCTGCTTACTGGACATGACATATATACTTCCACTTATATGCCTTTGCACATGCCCTACTCTCTGCTAACATACTCAGTCCAAAAATTTTTCCTTCAGAAAGCCTTCTTTGACCTAGGGACTTCTAAATAATTATTGACGCAGTACCCTATGAGCTTTTGTATGTTGTTTACTCATTTGTATATTTATTTATATTTATGTTACTTTGTAAATTTGTTTTGTAGTTGTTTTCTGTGTGGAATCTGTCTCGTATGTAGGTTGTAAGCTCCCTGAGAGCAGGAACCATGTTATCCCTTTACTTTTGTAAACCACACCCTCCACTATTCCTTCACAATGCCTAGTGCTATTCATTATGTGATCATTGGATTTGACTGACATACTTAAAGAGTTGGAACAGGTTTATTGTAGACTGCAGAGGAAACAAAAGGTCTTACAGTATCTTTCTTAACTATCTCAGTCTCTTCTGGTCTGCCCACCCTGGATTCCATATTGCTCTTCCCTCTTGTCTCTTTCTCCCTTTGCCTCCATTCTATGCAGCATATAGTAAGGCTGTCTGCTTCCACGCAGTCAAATAAGTGGGTACTTCTCTAGCCATTTTTCTTTTCAAGGGCATATAATACTAAGCTAATCTGCCTTTGCTTCACTCATCAAGCAGCCTTCTGGGTCAGTTTTTGTATCTTTTGCCTTGATGTCCCATTCTCTTGCACAGCACTAGGGCCTCATGAATTTTTCTAATTTTTTTTGTTGTTGACGAATTGTTTCATTATTAAATATATGCATGTATCCAACTGCTCATATTTCACGTGTTCTTTCTGATTTTATCCCAGACATACATAGATACTCTCCTTCTAGGAAATTGTGTCAAAAGTATTGGAAGAAGCCTCCGTGAGATATACTTTTTATTTCTTTTTTTTTTTAGTTTAAGTTCCAGGTAATCAGTGTAAATTAGTTTCAGTGTGCAGTATAATGATTGAACACTTCCATATATGACCTGGTGCTCCTCACAACTTGCAGATACATTCATTTTATACTGTATTTTGCCCCCAGTGGTAGTAATAATAGTTAACACTACACCTCAGGAAGTTTGAAGACTTTTGACATTTGGGGTAATCTTTTTTTTTTTTTTTTAAGTTTACTTATTTGAGAGAAAGTGCCAGTGTGGGAGGGGTGCAGAGGGAGAGGGAGAATCCCAAGCAAGCTCCCGTGCTGTCAGCGTGAAGCCTGAAAGAGGGGCTCAATCCCACCAACCGTGGGATCATGACCTGACCTGACACCAAGAGTCTGAGGCTTACCAACTGAGACACCCAAGTGCCCCTAGGGTAGTGCTTTGCTTATGCTTTTGTTTTGTTTTTAATCCTACCTTGTTCCAAAGGGATTTGAGGCTGTTGAGTTTGGGGCTAGCCAGTCCCCTCACAGTTGAGACAAAACTAAAACTGTGTAGTTTCTGTACAGGAGTTTTTCTTTAGCAGCCAAAAAAAAAAATCTTCAGTGACTGGGAGGCATCAGAGCATTGGTCAAAGAGCATTCTGTCTGGATCTGTTGCTTTCAGAGTCATCAAAGCATACCATTTTGATAGTTTGGAGGTGTTTTTTTTTTTTGTTTTTGTTTTTTGTTTTTTTTTTTTTTTTTGAGAGCATGAGCTGGGGAGAGGGACAGAAGACGAGAGAATTTTTTTTTTAATGTATGTTTATTTTTTTTATTTTATTTTTTTTCAACGTTTATTTATTTTTGGGACACAGAGAGACAGAGCATGAACGGGGGAGGGGCAGAGAGAGAGGGAGACACAGAATCGGAAACAGGCTCCAGGCTCTGAGCCATCAGCCCTGAGCCTGACGCGGGGCTCGAACTCAGGGACCGTGAGATCGTGACCTGGCTGAAGTCGGACGCTTAACCGACTACGCCGCCCAGGCGCCCCAATGTATGTTTATTTTTTAATGTTTATTCATTTTTGAGAGACAGTGTGAATGGGGCAGGGGCAGAGAGAGAGGGAGACACAGAATCCAAAGCCGGCTCCAGGATCTGAGGTGTCAGCACAGAGCCTGATATGCGGGGCTCGAACCCACGAACTGTGAGATCATGACCTGAGCCAAAGTCGGAAGCTCAATAGACTGAGCCACCCAGGTGTCCCAGATAGAGAGAGAGAGAGAGAGAGAGAGAGAGAGAATCTTCAGGCTCAATACTCAGCACAGAGCCTGACACAGGGCTTGATCCCATGACTCTGGGATCTTGACCTGAGTCTCCCATGACTCTGGGATCCTGACCCGAGTCTATATCAAGAGTCACGTGCTCAACTGACTGAGCTGCCCAGGCTCCCCTGGAGCATATCTTTTTAGTTTGAAATCCCACATCCTATTCTGTTATTAAAACCACATGGGTGGGCGGGGTGGAGGGTAGGTGTGCCTGGCTGGTTCAGTGGGAAGAGCATGGGACTCTTGATCTTGGGATTGTGAGTTCAAGTCCCATGTTGGGTAAAGAGATTACTAAAAAAAAATGAACTTAAGGGGCACCTGGGTGGCTCAGTCGGTTAAGCGTCTGACTTCAGCTCAGGTCATGATCTCACGGTTCGTGGGTTTGAGCCCCGCATTGGGCTCTGTGCTGACAGCTCAGAGCCTGGAGCCTGCCTGTGATTCTTTGTCTCCCTCTCTCTCTGCCCTTCCCTTGCTCACGCTGTCTCTCTCTATCTCTCAAAAATAAATGTAAAAAAAAAAAATTTAAAAAAAATGAATTTAACCCACTCATAATCTTCTATACTTAGATATTTCACCAGTGTAAGGAAAGCATGAGAAAACTACTTGGGCAATGTATTGATCATTGCTGATGTTCAGAGTGAAATGGTCTTGAAGAATTAAAGGAAGTAGATTCCCCAGCCCACACCACCCCCAATGCAAAGAATAGTAGTTAAGAGATAATAAGGGTGTTTGGTTCCTAAAGGCCAGCACCAGAGACACCTTTCTGACTCAGACAGTAGAGGAAGGGACTCGATCTAGGGGTTCTGAGTTCAAGCCCCCACCTTGAGGATAGAGCCTAGTATCTATCCTCAATGTTAATGTTATTGCAAGCAGTAAATCAAACTACTAGATCATTGCAGATAGTAGAAATTAGTAGAGCAGGCACACCCGTTCCTTTCCATGCCTGTAACTAGTTTGATAGGTTTATTTTGGACCAAATAAGCAGAAGGAACCTATTGGTTTTTATTCCAGAAACATAAAAATTAAGATCATTGCTGTATATGCATTTACAGACGCACACCAATGGCACGGCTGGTATATTGTTTTGGTAAATTCTAATACCTCAAATTGATAATGATAATGGTAGTAAGTAGCCAAGGGGAAATTTGGCCAACGGATTTTGCTCAATATACAGGGAAATGTTTTTGGCCAAGTCTTACCACTCCTGTGGCAAAAAGTATTGCTTTAATTCCTTACTGACCCTGAGTGCCTACTATGTTTGACTGTGCAAATATATTATTCCCTGAGAAATTCCTTTTTATGATCTGGAAGGATTCACTTCACTCAATTTCAAAAAGCAAAACCTTCCTGTAGCAAGTTGTAATAGAGATTTAGACTAGGAAACACGGAAGTGTAAGGCTGTCCTCACTAATGGCCTTCCTCACACATAATCTCTTCTGGAAGACCTCTATCATGTGTTCTACTCATATTCACACATTGTTTGAGTCTAGTGATGAATTTGGGGCCCTTAAAAAAAAAATTCCTAAATCCTGTTCATTTATAAGAAACTCCCAGTCCTGGATACTGTCAAACTCAAACTGGAAAACTTGTAAGTGAAGTATTAGGATTGGAAGCACCTAGAATAGATACATTGCTTATGTTGGTCTTACGCTGATATTATGAGGAGTGAGGTGTCTATAAAGGATTTTCCTAGGACTGGGAAAATCCACTCTCATTCCAAAAAATTGACTTTTGTTGCTGCTGTGATTTTGGTAAGGTCTCTACACTCCTATGAGAGGGGGGTGGTGGTTGCCTCCAACTACACTAAGCCCTCTTCCAGCCCATGGTGACTGGGGACATTCTGGTTATATGAAGTATGTGAGGGCTGGACCTAAGTAGTTCGACGGAACTCCGGAAAGGGCTTCAAATTCCTTAAGCACTCCTTCCTCTTCCCCGTCCCCAAGGCACCGGCCCGATTCAAGATGGCTTCCCTGAGACAGGTAACTAAATGTTTTAGTTTAGAGCGCCCCCACCGGCGGGGGTCAAAAAAAAAAAAAAAAAAAAAAAGATACCGAGAGGCCTGAACGCCTGTGAACTGAGCAGTCAGAGGCAAGCTGCCGCCAGATTTTATTTTCAATCAGGCATATCTGTGGTTGCCTACGTACCCTTCTCAGCCTTTTAGGACCTCCCATCCTCCAGAGACTTCCTGGATGGCGCTCACACTACCTTGCTGGAAGAGGCCGGGCGTCAGCCCTACCATTGGTGGGTGGGAGCGGAGGTGGGAGGAGCCGAGGGAGAATGGACTACCAGCAAGCTAGATTGAGGCGAGGGCTGGCCATGCTCCGCCGGAAGGCGCCTTGTTCTCCGAAAGGGTGAGTTGAAACGCTGGCTGGAAAGGAAGCACCAGGACTTGTTCAGGTAGGCTTCCCGCTCATGCCTGCTCACCAGTGCTGGTCCAAGAGTCTTTGCAAAACTAAAGCTCTTAGAATTGGTTTCCATAACTCATCCTCCTCCTCGCTCCCCCGCTCCTTGCCCGTCCCCCAGTTGTGAGGGATCAGGTGCTGGGTGATGCTCTGGACTGAACCATTCTCCTTTGTGAAAGGCCGGGGGAGAGGGCGGCTGCTGGGCCGCGGGGCCCCAGCCGGGCCAAGCCGCGAAGGGGGCTGCCCCGCCGCTGTGGGGTTTTTAGGGCTTGTCATTGCATTACAGGGCGTGGTGTCGATTTGGGGCAGCTCCTTGTTCTGCTTGCCCCTTTAGCGGAGAGAAAACTCCCCGGCTCCGTTTGGTTATTCCATACTTTGGACTCAGAAGTGGGAGGTTAGGGTTTTTTGTGTTTTTTTTTTTTTTTCTTTTCTGTCTGCTTTTTTGTATTTTAGTAACAAAAGTGGGTAGGAAAGCTTAGGGCGAGCGTGTGCATATTGTTATACATTATTAGGTGTAATTTCGTGGGTCTCTGGGAGGGCAGATCGGGTTTTTGGAGAGTATTTAGAGATGGTGGGAAGAGAGGAGCTGAAGCCTTGGCGTCTCCATTGACAGGTCTGCAGAGCTTACTGGTCTTCTGTTGCATTATGTAAACTCTTCACTAGCAGAAGACCCCTCCCCCTGCCTCGGAGCGAATGCAATTTCTTTATTTACCTGTCTCTAGTGTCGCAGGAAATTTTCCAGCCATTGCAGCAACTGTGCAAGTGCAGCGGCTCTTGCCCTTAAGGGACAGTCGTGAAGTGATTAAGGTCTTCAGAGAGGTGTATAGTGGGGGTGTCTAGATGGACCGATCTCTTTTCAATGACTGAGCACAGTGAGCTAGGGGTCGAAGACTTAGAACTCGATGTCTTGTCCTAGTGGAACGCCCCACGTTGAAGCCACAGGAGCTGCATTATTGGTAACTACTGCATCCTACTCTCACACTAGCATCCACAGATTACTTACTCTTCACGTTGTTCCAAGCCTTTGAGTTCAGTCAGGGATTCTCTAACAGGTTTATCCTTGGAATCGGCTGAGGCCCTATCTGGTGTGGGACACGGTGGATGGTAGAGGGGGAGTTTCGGATTTGAGTAAGTTCCTCTGTTAGTTAATTAGATCATGCCTCTGCTTAGGAATTTCTTTTGTAGTGGTCGCCAAATAGCTTTCAGAACAAATTGTGGTGTTTTGGACTTATCCCACCTCTTAAAAGACAGTTATGATAAAACATTTTCTACTTAAGAAGACCTGGGTTACAAGAGTGGCACACAAGTGGGTCTGCAAAGCATGATGAAGGACATTGGCCCAAAGAGAGGGTGGGCGAGTGTGACGGGACAGGCCTGGGGGAAGGGTTAAAACTGAAGTGGTGAAGGAGTAATGGATGGAATCAGGGATTTGATGGAGCAGTGTAGGGGTACTTGCACAGTTCACACACCTTCCCCATGTTTGATCTATCCTGTGTGTCTGGCCTTTTGATTTTGTCAGTTTGGAAACTGATATGGATAGAAAATGATAGAAAGGGAGAGAAATCTACCGAGCTGATTGTGAATCACCAGGAAACAGACCTTGTATTTTCTGGGACAGTCTTCTCTACAGCACCACCAGGTGATGAGGTGGAAGAATCTTGGCATTGTGGTCACCACCACTGCAGAGTTTAGTTATAACAGGAAAAAACTTGACATTTTATTTGAAGAATCTGATAGTGATAGGTAAGATAGAGTTCTGATAGGTTAGGTAGGATGGTGAGGGGGAATCAGTCTTTCAGAGAAACTAATGTACCCATCTCCTTTGAAAAGGGTGAGATAGGGGCGCCTGGGTGGCGCAGTCGGTTAAGTGTCCGACTTCAGCCAGGTCACAATCTCGCGGTCCGTGAGTTCGAGCCCCGCGTCAGGCTCTGGGCCCATGGCTCGGAGCCTGGAGCCTGTTTCCGATTCTGTGTCTCCCTCTCTCTCTGCCCCTCCCCCGTTCATGCTCTGTCTCTCTGTGTCCCAAAAATAAATAAACGTTGAAAAAAAAATTTTTTTAATAAAAAAAAAAAAAGAAAAGGGTGAGATGTTTTTAACCTAAACTACCACTTAAGATTAATTTGTGGTGCCAAGAACTAACTGTATTTGCTTACTGAAAGAATGAGATTTGATATTCTCATCTGTGGAAGGACTGTAACATTTTAACATAGCATGGAGATAAATGTTTATGCTTTGAAGATACTGTTTGTCCACTGCCTTGCAAGAGTTAAATTGTCTTCTAAGCCTACATTGAGCCTGATACCTGGGGAATAAACAAGACAAATATTTTCTGGCTCCTCCGCCCTTACCCCTAGGAGTCACTCTACTTCTGGACTTGCATTTGGGCAAGTCCCTGATCTGTGGTCTTCACGTGACCTACCTTGCCCTACTGTGACTCACCTGTATTTACTGTTTTACCTTAGCAGTCGATTCATTGATACAGTATCATTTCATATTTTACTTGGTTGAACTTTTCATTATCTCTTCAGTTGATTTTTTTAGTCTTTTCCTCACAAAGTTGGTGATCTTCCTTTCATCCTTCTATTATGATTTTGTTCACTTTGCTTTTTGTTTTAATTCACTGATATTGTGCCTTTTTTGCTTATGTCTTGTTGAGACCTTTATTAAAAAAATATTTATTTTTGAGAGAGAGCGAGCGAACAGGGGGGCGTGGGGAGGTGCAGAAATAGAGGGGGACAGAAGATCCGAAGCAGGCTGTGCTCTGACAGCAGCGAGCCTGATGCAGGGCTCAAACTCATGAACCATGAGGTCGTGATCTGAGCTGAAGTCAGACATTCAACTGACTGAGTCACCCAGGTGCCCCATTGTTGAAGCCTTTTAAGATATGTAAAGAGACCCTAGTTTTTAAGATGTGTTCTTTTGGTACCTTGTACTCAGTTGTATATTTATAAAACAAAGCTGTTGTATCAACCGTTTATTTTGGCCTAAAGGTTTATTTAATCCTTTATTACATTCTGAATTTTATCCTGGATAACCTTTCCTCACCTTAACCTCTTGTTTTGTTTTGTTTGTGCAAGTGTATCAAGTTGTAATGTAGCTTTTTTTGTGTGTTCTTTCACTCTATTTCATATTGCCTTTAAGATTTTCATTGTATTTATGTTGCGAAGTAAGTCTATGTCTTTGTAGTTACTGGATGTTTTAAATTTAAACTACAAAGTGTGTTAGTCTCCAGATTTCTCATTAAGCTCTTCTGTAGGTAATGTTTCTTTTGCCCTTTTATGATCCATTACTTTCTATCCTTCACATAGGCTCTTGGTTGTTTAATGTCACATGTAGCATAAGTGGTCAACTTTAAAGTATCTTTTTTTTTTAGACTGATATTCTGTGCCTTTTATTCAGTTGTTTTTTTAGACTAACTTTAAAATATCTTAATTGTTGCCTTAAGAGTGCAGCAGGAGACTTAAAAAAAAAAAAAAGCAAGTCATTTTTACCCACCCATGTATGCTATAATATAATAAAAAAAAAATCCAGCAGCACAAACAGAAAGTAGACTGGCATAGATAATTGTTTTACATTTGTGTTCAACAGCAATGGATATATTGGAATATATTCCAAGCATTAGAGCAGCACAGGGAATCTAGACAATGTTCTAGCGCCTTCAAATTCTGACTATCCAAGTATATTCTCACTTGTTTGTTTGATAAGAATTTCCAGAGCATCACACTCATAATCAAGTAAATGTACAAAAAGATTTCAAAGACAATTTTAAAAATTAAAGGGGCGCCTGGGTGGCGCAGTCGGTTAAGCGTCCGACTTCAGCCAGGTCAAGATCTCGCGGTCCGTGAGTTCGAGCCCCGCGTCAGGCTCAGGGCTGATGGCTCAGAGCCTGGAGCCTGTTTCCGATTCTGTGTCTCCCTCTCTCTCTGCCCCTCCCCCGTTCATGCTCTGCCTCTCTCTCTGTCCCAAAAATAAATAAAAAATGTTGAAAAAAAAATAAAAAAAAAAAATTAGGGAGCCTGGGTGGCTCAGTCAGTTGAGTATTTGACTTCGGCCAAGGTCATGATCCCGTACTTCATGGGTTTTAGCCCTGTGTTGGGCTCTGTGCTGACAGCTCGGAGCTTGGAGCCTGCTTCAGATTCTGTGTCTCCCTCTCTCTCTCTGCTCCTCCCCTGCTTGCACTCTCTCTGTCTCCCCAAAATAAATCAACATTAAAAAAAAGGTTTTAAAAATTACTTATTCTTATGCATAGTTTTTAGGAAAAGATTGGCTTTATCATTGAAAGAATGGAAACATCCCTGAATTATCTCCTCTGTACATTTCCATAGAAATTTATTGTGTATGGCTTCATTTCATTTGGTCTTTTCAAAGTTTATTTCATTTTAAAAAGGTAATTAAATGACATACTACTGAAATCACTACAAAATAATAAGACTGCTTTTTTTTCTCCTCTGTATGTCAGCTACTTAATCCTTTTGTCAGTAGTTCTAATCCTTTTGATAATGTCCCAATATTCTAGTAATTTGTAATTCCATAAAAACACCTTTTTGTTTTGAGAGTCTACATTTCTTCTAAAACTCTGTATCTTTCTGAGAAAGGATATATTAACTGAATTCTTAATTTCATCATTCAGGAGCTGTAAAGTCTTTCAAGTTTCTCAAGTTGTCTCTCATGGTCATTATAGAAACCTTTGGAATATCTTGCTTTTCATTTTTTTTTTTTTTCTTCCCACGACATACTTTAGGGATACACTACATCTTGGGGATTTATTCCTTTGGGACATGGGTATTCAGAGGTACATTGTCTATTAGTGACATGGGAATTTCATTTTGGTTGTTCTAGAAGAAATCAGTGGTTTCAGTGGTTTAGCTGTCTATTTAGAGCCCAAATCATAACAGAATTTCCTAATAGAACGTAATTTTCACTTTCTGATACAGATATCAGATACACATCAGTAAAACATCTACCTACGTAAACTGATAGGAAGATTTTTCTGGATTTTTATTTTTATTTATTTATTTTTAAATGTCTTTATTTTTAAAAAAATTTTTAAAATGTTTTTATTTATTTTTGAGACAGAGAGCATGAGCAGGGGAGGGGCAGAGAGAGAGGGAGACACAGAATCTGAAGCAGGCTCCAGGCTCTGAGCTGTCATCACAGAGCCCGACACGGGGCTCGAACTCACGGACTGTGAGATCATGACCTGAGCTGAAGTCAGACACTTAACCGACTGAGCCCCCCAGGCGCCCCTATTTATTTATTTTTGAAAGAGACAGAGTGTGAGCGGGGAAGGGGCAGACAGAGAGAAAAAGAGAATTCCAAGCAGGCTCCGGGCTCCTAGCTGTCAGCACAGAGCCTGACGTGGGGCTTGAACTCTCAAACTGTGAGATCATGACCTGAGCTAAAGTTGGAATCTTAACTCACTGAGCCACCCGGATGCCCTGATTTTTCTGGATTTTTAAATAGGGGCTACTAAGTTGCATGAGCATGGACCTTTCATCCGTGTTACATTCTTCATTGCTTCTACTCAGTAAAGTTCTTTTTTCCTCTTGTCTGGGGAGTGGAGCATATGAGTCAGCTCTTTATTTATACATCAGTTCTCCTATAAAATGTAGTGCCTGTTTTTCAGGTGTGCCTCCTACTGGGGGGCACCTTCTTCATGAGGCCTTAAGTTGTGTGTGTGTGTGTGTGTGTGTGTGTGTGTGTGTGTGTGTGCGCACATATATATAATGGTTGTTTCCATTCACTGCTCTTCTGAAAGTCATGGGAGTCAAAAGTTGAGGCAGTTAGATGGAAGCATGTGAACTACCAAGGGGCAGCCTAGTCAATTGGAGGCTTCTATGTTCCCACCACAGGCATTGTGAAGTAAATGGAGTACTGTGAGAAAGACACTGGCATCATTCCTACAAACACAAAAAATGATTAATTGAATTATCTGAATGTTGCCCTAGACACCAGTGCTGGTTGAAGTCTGTTCCGTGGTTTTAAGGTTAAAGGGCTATACTGCTTTCTCAGAGTCTTTTCATCTCGCCCAGCAGTCCTGCTATTCTAATTGTGAAACTTTTACGTCTATTTCAGTATCCTACCATTCTGCTTAGTAGACCAGCACAGCCAAGTCTCTAAGGAGTGATTTTGCTTTGAGAGAAACCTTTAATGGTACTCTTTCAAATTATTGCATAGGGAATAATAAACTCCTTTTTATTTGCCTACTATGTGCCAAACAGTGGACCTTATCTTTTAGTCTTCAGAGGAACCCTGAAATGTATGTGACGTTAGTAGCTTCATTTTACAGAAGAGGAAAAATAAGACTTAGCGAGGTTAGGTAACTTAGCCAGGAGTGGGACTCTGGTCTGTCCGACTTCGAAACCCCATTCATTAGCCAGCCTCCCCCCCACTGAAAAGTTCAGTGCTGACCCCTGTGAGAGAACTGTCTTTGACCACGACATTAGACAGGTAAGCATTCTGTAGCCTGTTAAAGCTGTACCTTAAGCAGTTGAAGAACCTTTCTTCAAAAATTAATTTTTGTCTTTGTATCTCTGTTAAAAGGGGAAAAAGAAGAATAATAGTTCGTTTCTTTTATTTAACCTAAGTTATTTTAAAGATAAGATATATGAAATACTAAGCTCTACAGAGGAAATTCATTTGGTCAGTCTTCCAAATAACTCCATTTTTTAGCCAATGCAAGTCAAACTAGCTCACTAAATTTTCATCAGTCCCATGTCCCATGAGGTCATTTTTGTGCCTGGAAGCCCAAGTGTGATAATAACAGTGGTTTATAATGTTTCTCCTCCCTTCGCCACATACACTTTTTTTAAACATAAATGTTGCAGTGAAAATAATATCTCATAAATAATTAAGTAAAAGTTTATATTTTTCTGTTAGGCTGAGCAAATGTATGTACACTTGGCTCAGTTAAAAAAGCGCCTGCAAGAATGCTATGTGTGTGGGGATGGGGGGAGCATACGGAGGCCCAGGACTTTATTACCTAAATTGTATATATTGTTACTTATACCGGATGCCCAAAAGTGGCATTATACAAGGTGGATATGTTGATCCAGTTAGATATTCTTCAGCTGGAACCCAGAATGTTATTTTCACCTTGGTGACCATGTGCCAGCAAAGAAGTACTTTTCCAGATCAGTCTAACTCGACCTATGGGCCATGATCCTTAAAGATTAGGCTCTTATTTTCTGTCTTCAGACATAGGGAAAACTCTAGAGTTTTACTGGAAAAAAAAAAATCTACATTGAGGCTGATTTGAAAATGAATCCATGCCCTAGCTGGGTCATATGGGTATAGTGTCGTCTATTTGCTTCTTGCCGCAGTTTTAAATTGGCTGCCACTGAGACTTTATGGTCCCAAGCCTAAAGGAGGTAACTAAAATTTCATTATTTTCAATACTGATTATCACACTATAGAAAATAGTCTTTTATGTATATTGTATTTAACCCCTTTGAGTATATGTAAAAGCTGTGTCAACTCCACGTTCTCAAAAGTGAAGATTCTATAATGCGTCTTCTGAATGAATGTTTCTGGTAGGAAACATGCCTCTGCCCATTTATTATCTGCAGTCTGAGGGAAGCCCTGGCTCTTGCTCAGAAACCTCCCCATTACCTCTCCACAGCCCCACTCCCACGCACCTTTGGCTAGAAGTTGAAAATGCACTCCTAGGGCGCTCCCTGGCTCAGTTGGTGGAGCATGCGATTCTTGATATCTTGATGTCTGGGTTGTAAATTCAGGCCCCACATTGGGTGTAGAGATTACTTAAAAATAAAATCTTAAAAAAAAAAAAAAAAAAAAAAAAAAAGGAAAGAAAATGCAGTCCCTCAAGAAAAGTGCATTAAATGCCTATTACCACCTGAGAAGCAAAGGGAATAGTGCAATAAGTCATACACAGTTTTTGCCTTTGTGGAACTTACATTCTAATGGCAGAGGCAGTAACATCAAACAACTGATTCTATAATCAGTTATTTAATCTCACTACAAAAATAAAGTTATGGATATTACAGGAGAATTTATCATGGGGGCATCTAACCTAAAGCATACTACAGTAAGGTGATTAAGAATGTGACTTCTGAAGCCACACTGCCTAAATTTGAATGTGGTACTATTTTTCACTAGCTGTGGGATGTTGGCAAATCTCTTGGTGCCTGTTTCCTTGTCTGTTAAAAAAAAGAGAGATTCCAGACTTAATAAAATTGAATATGTTAATGAATTTTAATTGTTTAGAAGAATGCTTGGCACATAATATACACTCAATAAATTTGGCTGTTTTTGTGACATCAGGAAAAGCTTTTCTTTGAAATGATGATGTCGAAATGAGCTTTGAAGGGTAAGTTAGAGTTAAATAGGCAGAATGGAGGAAAAGCAGTTAGAAGGCACTTGCAATAATAGTTCAGGGAAGTAGGGATGGTAAGTTGATCTAGAATGGCAGTGGAGACAAGTGGATGCATTTGAGGGATATTTAGGAGGTAAAGGTAGGATTTTAAAATAATGTATATGATGGTAAGGAAGAGATTTTCTGGTCTGTGCAGCCATGACTGTTGGAAGATGATTACCC